>NC_138176.1:141496480-142972594 GCF_964165515.1 Mesoplodon bidens
TCTCTTTTTCTGCCAAGTTTTGGTGCTTTATATATTTTGAAGCGGTGTTATTAGGTGCACACACATTTATGATTGTTATGTATTTCTGTTGAACAACCCTTTTGCTATCCTCTATTTCTTAAAGTCTATGTTTTCTGATACATTAATATAGGTATACCAGCTTTAGTGGTTTCCAAGTGTATTCACTCTTACTCTGCTTCATTGGTCAGCCCTTTTTACTTTCTGTTTTGCAAAAATTAGTTAAAACCTCTTGTTTATTGGTTATGCATCCTCATCTTATTGTTTCATGGTTATAGAAGTTTTTTTTCCATTTATTGATACTACTATTTTAAAGGATATGTGAAAGGAGAGTGTGACTGTTGTTTACATTTTAAACAGAAAGTCCCTAAAGATGCTCAGCATCACTAATTATTAGAGAAATGCAAATCAAAACTACCATGAGGTATCACCTCACACCGGTCAGAATGGCCATCATCAAAAAATCTACAAACAATAAATGGTGGAGAGGGTGTGGAGAAAAGGGAACCCTCATACACTGTTGGTAGGAATGTAAATTGATACAGCTGCTATGGAAAACAGTATGGAGGTTCCTTAAACAAACTAAAACTAGAACTACCATATGACCAAACAATCCCACTACTGGGCATATACCCAGAGAAAACCATAATTCAAAAAAACACATGCACCCCAGTGTTCATAGCAGAACTATTTATAATAGCCAGGACATGGAAGCAACCTAAATGTCCATCAAAAGAGGAATGGATAAAGAAGATGTGGTACATGTATACAGTGGAATATTACTCAGCCATAAAAAGGAGTGAAATTAGGTCATCTGTAGAGATGTGGATGAACCTAGAGAGTGTCATACAGAGTGAAGTAAGTCAGAAAGAGAAAAGCGAATATCGTATAATAACGCATATATATGGAATCTAGAAAAGTGGTATAGGTGGTCTTATTTGCAAAGCAGAAATAATGACAGAGACGTAGAGAACAAATGTATGGATACCAAGGGGGAAAGGGGTGGTGTGGGAGGAATTAGGAGACTGGGATTGACACATATACATTATCAATACTATGTATAAAATAGACAGATGATGGGAACATACTGTATAGCACAGGGAATTCTGCCTAATGCACTGTGGTAACCTAAATGGGAGGGAAGTCCAGAAGGGAGGGGATATCTCTATGTGTATGGCTGATTCATTTTGTGCAGTGGAGGCTAGCACCACATTGTAAAGCAGCCATACTCCAATAAGAATTAATTAAAAAAAATAAACAGAAAGGCCCTTTCACTTATTTTCTAACCATCTATTTTTATTTTCACAGATATCTCAGCAGTTGGATCAGCTGAATTCATCTCATCAAGAAGCTATCATGAAATGCTTAAAAAGTAGGAAAGATGAAATCAAGCAGGCTCTGTTGGAAGAAATAGTTGATATTTCCTCTTCACAGCTACAGGATTTTGATTGGCAGTTAAAGGTGAGAATATATTTATGAGTATTTATGCTTTTTATTTCATTTTTTGAGTAGATTTATTTTTTGTAATATTATATATCTAAAATTTCTGTATTTTTGAGAATACATTTTCCTAAAAATGTATCAAAGATAATTAAAATTACATCTTTTGTGTTAACTTGGGCATCAGTAAGTGCACTGCAGATATCTAAACCATGTATAATAAATTACAAGTATAATAAATTTAATTAAGTAAAGCTTTAAGTCATTAAAGGACTAAAAGTCATGTAGATGAGGGAATAGATATGTGCTCTGTGGCTCTGGTGAATAGGACAAAGGCTAAAGTATATGATTTGTAATAAGGCAGGTTTCAATTCAACCTAAGAAATAATAATTTAACCACTATGAGTATCTGAAAATTATTTTAACCTCTTTTTGAGTTAGCACACTCCTTCTCATAGCTGGTACTCAAACATAGGCTGAGAAACCACTTGTTGGAAATATTGAGGAAAATTATTGATGAGGCAGACAACCTGAAGGTGATGCTTTCTCAGATATTATGGGTCCTGTATTTTGGAGAGAGAATGGAGGAACTACGTGAAGGTTTGTTTGGTCCTGTAGTGTATGTACCACAAGGGAGATCCTTTGAGGTTGGTTGTCAGGGAGGGAGTGCTTTACTATTGCCCAAGTAAACTTTTGCAAGTGGTAGCACTCCAAAATTCAGTTATTGTGGGGTTACTGGCTCAGATTCCAGGAAAACTGAGTTTCTCTTTGCCATCTGCCGGTGAAGCTATGATGCTTGTTTCAGAAAGCTTTAGTATCGTAAACAGTTGGTTGGTTCTTCCATTTCCTCTAGATGGAAACTAGAAGAGGTAAAAGTGTCAAGTGTTTTTGTTGAGTGGCTCTGATCAAAGATGGTATCTTGATAACATTTTTCAATAATTTAATAGAGAGTTAGCTGCTCATTATTTAAGCATCTTAATTTCTGAGACTTAGTGTTTTTAGTTTTATCTTTGTACACGGACTTTCATCCTCTTGTTATCATTACACTTCTTTAAAATTCTCTGTTTCTTGATGCATTGGACCCATTTAGTACTTCCCAGCCATAACGCTGCTCTAGATTTCTACTCCTACCATAAAATCCTAACTGGTTGTCTTTTTTCCCTAAACTACTTTCTCTCTTTTCTTTTTCTATTCTTCAGATATATGCTGCTTTGGCATGGGTTTAATTTCTTTTATTCCTTTCACGTTTCCCTGTACTTCATAGCAAACAGGAGTACTTTTTTTTCTTTAACGTGTTGTTTGTAAGCTCTGATGCGTATTTAATATATTCCTTTTTAATACTACTTACTAATTAGTATTTTTCTCATTTTAAACAGCTTGCACTTTCTAGTGACAAGATTGCTACACTACAAATGCCACTTTTAAACCTTCATCTAGATGTGAAAGAAAATGGTGAAGTCAAGCCGTATTCTGTTGAAATGAGTAAAGAAGAGCTGCAGAATCTAATAAGTTCCTTGGAAGCAGCTAATAAGGTATGTGTTTTAATTTTTCTGTATGGTTCAAAATATTTAATTTCTGATTGATACCATTAGAGCAATATAAGAAAAACTAATCATTTATGTTTAATATTTCTTTTGTTCCTGATATTTTATGTCAAGCACAGAAGATACTTTGATATGTTCTTCTCTAGTTTTAGATATTACATTAATTATAAATTTAATTTACATTAATAGAACATAATTTATCAAGTAGTTATTTTTTTAAAGAATAACAGCTAGACTTGTTTTGCTCCAGTGCTCATTAATGGTAAAAAAATTTTTTTTAACTTGGAGTTGTGAAATTAGTTGATTCTGAAGACATTTAATGATTAAAAATAGTTAATGATCTTGAAGAAAAGATTGTCTTATTTAACTGGACAAATGGTAGAAAATCGCTTTAAGTACCAGAGACAAAATATGGTTTGTAGTTATTATGACAAAAATCAGCTTGAGACAAAATAGAGCTAATGAAGGACCAAAAGCTTTACATTTACAAAGGAACGGCTAAGTAACAGTAACAATTCCGAGTGTTTAACTAATGTGAAAAATAATATTTAGACAGTAGAAACTGCTGCTGTGAGGAAGACATAAAAATAATTCCCTACGTTGCTTATGTTCCTTTCCTTGTTGCTGAGCGTCGTCTCTAGTGATCGTGTCTCAAGGATTAAAGTCAGTTATTCTTACCAACCTCTCTTGCCACTAACCCATCTTCTTGGCTCGATCTTTTTGAAACTCTGGTATACTTCGTCTTCCCTCCATACTCTGCAGTCACTCGGCCATCATGGTGCCATGACTGGTCCACATGCCCAGTAATGAACTGGTAGCCTGGCTTGCCTTTGGATGAGGCTACAGGTCTGGAGGGGTGTGTGGCAGGGCCTGGTGTAAATGTTAGATGAGTCTGAAGCATGGATCCTGGCAGACCTGTGCCTTCTGTGCATTGTACTTGTCAGTTCTCCAGCCCCTTCTTCAGAGATTTCAAAGCATCTCATTCAACAGATACTGGCATCATTCTGGGATAACCTGATTCCCGCCCTTCCCTCCCTTTGTGTTTTAAGGTGGTCCTGCAGTTGAAATAACTGGAAATGATGAATACAATATTATCGGATTCCACTGCTACAACTGATACAGCAGAGTGAATACCATGTGTTAGAAAACCTGCGATATACTCTTATGGCCTGCTGAGAAAGCAGCAGTGTTGAGATTACATAGACAACAATTTATCAACTTACCTAAAGAACAGGAAATTATATGGTTGACAAGAAATGCATAAAAACATGAAAGATGAAAAGGCTATAATAGCAGTTTATATTTTCATAATGACTGTTTTGCTTCATTTATTAAATATTTGAGAAACCTTTATAGATACAGTTTTATTGAAAGCTAAAAGGCTGTAAAGTAATGTAAACTTACAAGCACAAATATACTTGAATATTGCTTAAAGAACTATGTGAATAGCAAGGATGTTTATTATGGATATATATGGTTAATTTGTGATATTTAAAAAAATAACTTTTAAAGAATGTATAAGCTACATCTGTAATTCAGGAGATTCCATGTTTTTCTCTTATTTCAAAGGAAAGTTTATAAAATGTAAAATTTCTTAGAGAAGTGCTCCAGACATGAAAAAACACTAAATCTGTGTGAACGATTTTGAGTTTTGAATTCTAGAAACTAAAATCTCATATTAGAACATAGATAAAAATGAAAATAACACTGTAACTTCTGTATTTCTGTGTCTGATCAGGAGAGTATGCTCTGATAAGAATACATGTCATGTATAGAGTATACATTACTATCAAAATGTCAGCTAAGACTGTATGTAGACCACATTTGTCGTAAACTCTTAATTTGTTACAAACGCTTAATGGAGTTTTGGATGTTAACAACTTCATTGGAAAACAGACCATTTTTAATTTCAGTTACCTTTAAAAACAAGCATTTTGAGCAAATAAAAAATATTTTATTTTTATATATTGCTTTATTTCAGATGAATTTCTACATAACTCAATAACACATCATTGGTACCTGATTTTTGCAAGATTTATAACTCATTAGAGCATCAGATTATTATTCGAGGTGTCCAGAGCATTCCCTCTTATTCTCATCATACAGATGAGGGTAGGCTTAGTGAGATTAATAAAAGTGAGTGCAGTCTAGATGGTGCTACCCAAAACGTGTCTGTAGGCTAATGCCACTCTATGAACTGTTTGTTACAGCTTGGTGATTAGATGTGGAGCTTGTGCCAGAATGTTCATCAATATACTTCTTTCTTCACGAGAAAGTTTGGCCAGGAAAAAAAAAAAATCAGCTGAACTAACCAGCATGCTTTGGGAGGTAGTTGTTTTACCTTCTTGTGCAAATTCCTTATGTCGTTGTGGACCAGTAACAGTTTGTAGGTGAGCACTTACTGATAAAGGGTCCTTCAGAATTTCAACCCTCCACAAAGTCCTTCCTTTGAGAAGGGAAAAACCTTACTCTACTTAGTCCTTCTCTCACTACATTATTACTACAGTACCATATGTAAAAGCTTTATTGAAATCTGACTGATATAAACCGTACATATTTAAAGTGGGCAGTCTGATCAGTTTTGATGTCTGCACACCCATGAAAGCGTCACCTCAAGGTGGTGAACAACCAGTCACTCCTGAAAGTGTCATCTTACTCCTTTGTAATCCTTACTTGTGTGCCCTTTCCCCCCAGACAACCACTGATCTGCGTCCTGCCATTATAGAGAGTTCCCATTTTCCAGAGTTTAATATAAATGGAATCATACAGTATGTTCTTTTTTTGTGTGATCTGGCTTCTTTCAGTATTATTTTAAGTTCATCTATGATACTGCATATATCAGTGGTTCATTCCTTTTTATTGTTGAGAAGTATTCTGTTGTAGAATTCCACCATCATTTGTTTATCTGTTCACCTGTTAATGGATGTTTTGGTTGTTAACAGTTTTTGGCTGTTACAATACACAGAATGCTATGAACATTCTTGTATGTGTCTTTGTATGGACATATGCTTTCTTTTGGAAGTAAATACTTAGGAGTGAAATGGCTGGATCATGTGGTAGCTGTATGTTTATCTTTTCAAGAAACTGCCAAACTGTATTCCAAAGTGATTTTTTTTTTTTTTTCGATACGTGGGCCTCTCATTGTGGCCTCTCCCGTTGGGGAGCACAGGCTCCGGATGCGCAGGCTCAGTGGCCATGGCTCACGGTCCCAGCCGCCCCGCGGCATGTGGGATCCTCCCAGACTGGGGCACGAACCCATGTCCCCTGCATCAGCAGGCGGACTCCCAACCACTGCACCACCAGGGAAGCCCCAAAGTGATTTTTACTTTTTACATTCCATACCGCAGTCTATGAGAGTTCCACCTCCACCGCCTTGCTAACACTTGGTATGGTCAGTCTTTCTAATTTCAGCTGTTCTTAGGTGTGTTGTGGTATCTCATTGTTGTTTTAATAATATTCATTTCCCTAGTGATGTTGAGTATTTTTTCATGTGCTTATTTGCTGTCTGTATATCTTCTTTGGTGAAGTGTCCAGATCAGTTTCCCATTTTTAAATTGGATTGTTTTCTTACTTCCGAGTTTTGGGAGTTCTTTATATAGCCTGGATACAAGTCTTTATCACATATATGCCTTGAAAGTATTTAAATATTCTCTCCTAATCTGTGGCTTATCTTTTTTTTTGTAAATAGTTTACTTTTTTAGAACAGTTTTGGATATACAGAAAAATCAAGCAGATAGTACAAAGAGATCTCATATACCCCACATCCAGTTTCCACTGTTATTAACATATTAGTATGGTCCATTTGTTATAATTGATGAACTAATATCAATATATTATTATTAACTAAATTCCATAGTTTATTTAGATTTCGTAAGTTTTTACCTAATGTCCTTTTTCTCTTCCAGGATTCCATTTCATATTTGTCATGTCTCCTTAGGCTTCTCTTGCTGTGATAATTTCCCATACTTGTTTTTGATGACCTTGATAGTTTGAGGAATATGGGTGAGATATTTTGTAGGATGCCCCTCTATTGGAATTTAATAATTTTCTCCTGTGTACACTGGGCTTGTGGGTTTTGGGCAGGAAGATCACAGAGGTAAAGTGCCATTTACATCACATCATTTCAAGGGTACAGACTCTTAACAGTATTTATGACTTGACATTGACCTTGATCACCTGGCGGAGGTAGTGTTTGTCAAGTTTCTTCACTGTAAAGTTATTCTTTATTTCTCCTTCTTCCATACTGTCCTCTTTGGAAGGAAGCCACTATGTACAACCCAGACTTAAGGAATTAGGCTCCCCCTCCTTGAGGTCCGAATATTTACATAAATCCTTTGGAATTCTTCCACATAGATTTGTCTCTTCTATTTATTAATTTAATCATTTATGTAATATGGACTCATGGATATTTATTTTATACTTTGGGTTATAATCCAATATTACTTATTTTATTACTTAAATTGTTTCAGCTTTGGCCATTTGGAGCTCTTCACTTGGCTCCTTTGTCCTTTGGGCATACCCCTGAGGTGGATTTTATTTATTTATTTTATATTAATCTCCTTAACTTTCTGGCAATACAAGATGCTCCACGCTCATCTTGTCAGTTTCCTTCCCAGTCCTAGAATCAACCATTTCTCCAAGAAGCCCTGGTTCAGTTTATTGAAGATGGTATTAGAAACCAAGCTGGGTATGCTCATTGTTGTTTTTTTGGGCCCTCTTCAGCTGACCGAACCAGGAAATCCATGCATGTAAACTAACCTGTGTATATACACATATCTATAAATACTTCTTTATATAATCATCTGTATATTAAGCTGCACATGAGTTCCTCCTGATGTCTCCAACTCTGCTTCATTACACAGGGATCCTTCTAGCCTGCTACCCTCCCTTATCTGTGAATTCACATTCCAACAGTGAGAAACCTGAATCCCCCCATTCACTGTTCATTCCAGAATATATATATAGCAGTCAAGATTGTTAATCTGTACCCCTGTGTGGGAGGGGGAAATTTTCTTTTTTTTTTCCCCAGGAAGGATTTATTCCTTTTGCCTTTAGTCTCACAGACTCCACTCATGTCCAAGTTACTTGGGTCAGTACCTCTTCTCCCCACTCCCTTCATGAGGTTGTTTTATACGTTCGTAATACAGTGAGATTTTTTGCCGTAATCTATCTTCCTTGCTGGGATCCCCCAACTTCTTAAGTTTAAATTTGCATACATTAAGGTGTATTCTTTTTGTTGAACAGTTCTGAGTTTTGACAAATGCCTAATGTCATATTGTTGGGGGAGGTCATCGAGAGGATGTCACCAGCTGTTAACCCGTGAGCTGGACCCTGGCAACAGGAGGCTCCTTGCCCCCTCCCCTGTCCTTGGAATGTGCATTCCACTTGTTTTTTCCACTCCCACAAGCTGCCCCAAGGTTCCTGCCCAGAGGTGATAATGTGGTATTGAGACTCTCTGGACTGTATATGTGACTGAATCCAGTTAAGGCTTCTATGTAAACTTTTAAGACTTGGGTGGGTTGAGGTAGAGATCTACTTGTCTTGGTGGCCGCCCAAGGCAAGTCTTGGAAGTTGCCTTGCTTGTTAAAACCACTACCTACTAATCTGGAGTGGTTCACCTCTCACAGGGCAAGAGATCCTTGCCCTGCATGGGTGGGGGCTGGTTTCCGATTACACTTGGGAAACTCCCGGGGTTGTGAACTAACACATGTACGGACCTCTCACAGGGCAAGAGATCCTTGCCCTGCATGGGTGGGGGCTGGTTTCCGATTACACTTGGGAAACTCCCGGGGTTGTGAACTAACACATGTACAGACTCCACAGAATAGTTCAACACCCTAAAAATCCCCTATGCTTTACTTAATCATCCCTCTCCATCTTCCTCAGAACCCCAGACAACTAGTGATTTTTCTTAATGTCATTATAGTTCTGCCTTTTCCGGAATGTCATGTAATTGGGATCATGTAGTGTGTAGTCTTTTCAGACTGGCTTCTTTCACTTATCAGTATGCTTTTCTTCCAGGTCTTTTTGCCTTAATAACTCTTTTCTGTTTTCTCTCTGAGTAGTATTTCACTGTATAGGTGTACCACCGTTTATATTTACTTGTTGAAGGAAATTGGTTCTTTTCATTTTGGGGGCAATTATGAATAAAGCTGTTGTAACCATGCACAGACAAGCTTTTATGTGGACATAAGTTTTGAAACTAACTGAATAATACCTAGGAATGTGATTGTTGGATCGTTTCGCACAACTGTGTTTTTTTTTTTAATAAATTTGTTTATTTTTGGCTGTGTTGGGTGTTCGTTGCTTCACGTGGACTTTCTCTGGTTGTGGAGAGTGGGGGCTACTCTTTGTTGTGGTGTGCGGACTTCTCACTGCGGAGGCTTCTCTTGCTGCAGAGCACAGGCTCTAGGTCATGGGCTCCAGTAGTTGTGGCATGTGGGCTCAGTAGTTGTGGCTCACAGGCTAGAGCACAGGCTCAGTAGTTGTGGTGCATGGGCTTAGCTGCTCCGCGGCATGTGGGATCTTCCCAGACCAGGGCTCGAACCTGTGTCCCCTGCATTGGCAGGTGGATTCTCAACCACTGTGCCACCAGGGAAGCCCCAGTTTTGCACAACTATGTTTAATGTTGTAAGAAACTGTCAAACTTTTTCTAAGTGGCTATACCACTTTGCATCTTTCTTTTTTTAAATTGTGGCAAAAAACATAACATGAAATCTACTCTCTTAAATGTTTGTCTGCAGTACAGTATTGTTAATAGTATTGTTAACAATGTATATACATTGTTGTGCAGCATTGAAACTCTATCCATGAACAGCAACTCCCTATTTCCCCCTCCTCCAGTCCCTGGCAATCCCCATTCTGCTTTCTGCTTCAAGAATTTGACTACTTTCGATACTTCATAAGTGGAATCACGCAGCCTTTGTCCTTCTATAGCTACCATATTCCATATGCTTACCATAATTCCTCAGGATTTCCTTTTTTTTAAAAGGCTAAGTAATATTCCATTACATGTATATATTACATTTTTTTAAATCCATTAATCTGTCAATGGACATTTAAGTTGTTTTCACCTCTTGGTTATTGTGACTGATGCTTCAGTGAGCACAGGAGTGCAAATATCTCTTCGAGAGCCTGTTTCCAATTATTTATGATAAATGCCTTGAAGTGGGATTGCTGAATCACATGGTAGTTCTATTTTCAATTTTTTGAGAAATCTCCATACTGTTTTCCATAGGCATGACATCATTTTACATTCCCACCAAAAGTGCACAAGGGTTCCAATTTCTCCATATTCTTGGCTGGTACTAGTGACAACACAGATACACAAACACCTACCTTATGCTAGCTTCTTCTTATTTATAATCCCTATAGCAAATCCTAAAAATGCTATATATATGTTACTTTCTAATTTAAATAAAACTGGATGGCCATTTCTTTCTCCCATTGTATAACATAGTCTTCTGGAAAGAGTAGCCAAGTGTAGGGTGTCTAAACCCCTGGTAGCTCTGTAGACCAAGGCTGTGATGATAAAGTGCAGATTCCCAGTTATATTGCTGGATGAATGTTAAAGCCATCTCTAGGCCAGAATTTAGACTCTTATTGAAAAGCTATTCTACTAATCACCAATTAACGGATAAATGAGCTTCACACCTTTTGTCTGTTCATTATTTTATTGTCAACATATTATTTGTGAAGGGAGAGAATGAGTTCAGAGTTTGGAAGTCTTCAAATTAGGAAAGACTGACAAATAGGCCAACTCTACTATTCATATTTACAGTGGAGATTTTTAAAAGAAATATGACATAATGCACCTCACAAATGGATGCTATTAAAGTCCGTTTTAGGCATCATTTTTGAATACAAGGAAACGTCATTTCTTCTTTTTTTATTCCCTAATATATAAACACTCCATATGTTCAAATGTTTGTAAGGCATGTTATCTTAAAGAATATAAAAAAAAAAAAAGTGGTACAGAAATAAGCTCCTGGAAGAGTGCTGGCATTTTTCTCCCAATTGTTGGATAATACTGCAAAGAATTTCTTCCAAATAAAGGGATTTTGTTTTGTATTAAATTTTATAATAAAAGCTCCCAAATGAAAGATTCAGAATTCTAAACATTTTTAAGGATTATAAAAAGATATGCCTGAAATCTTGCATGTTTTTAAACATAGTACAAAGTAAGCTTTTTATATGTAGGCATTTTTAATAAAAAAAGTTTTATTTGTGTTTTAGGAATAAACAGGCTAACATAAATTGTACATATTTACAGCAATAAACTTCATTTCAGAAGCTGCACAACGGCTTTTGTAAGTACAGCTGATGGTTTTTGACACCAGCCTTCAAATGTGTTTTCTTTCTTTCATTTGCTGCAACATTTAAAATCTTGTAGTACCAAAGCAAACAGCAACTTATTTTATAGCAAAGCCACACTATTAACAAAATAATGAGTAAACTACAGTCCCATGAGTGCTAAGGTATGAGGCTGTGAGTCCTGAAATCGAGAGCACAAGCATTTCTTGTGTCCATACCTGATTGCATGTAAGTTGATTTTGCATTTTACAAGAATACATGATTACTCAATGAATGATGAGTAGAAAAAAGGCCATGAAGGGTAAAAGGGTCAGTAATCAGAAGACACTGAACAGCTTCTTAGTCACTGATTCACTGCTAAACGGGAAATCTATTTCTTCTTTCATGTGTATAAATCACAGTCTCCAGGCTTCATGGATTTTGTCCACAGATCATTTTTGAGATAGCAAAGGCCTAACGTCAAATACTTTAAGCATGTAAAAAGGAATTAATGAAACGGTTAGGATATTTAATCAAATTCCTAACAGAAAGGGTACAAGTCAAGCATACTGTATGAAATTTTGATTTCAAATGTAAAAAGCAACTACAGAAAAGCACAAGTTTCATTAGAACAGCAGTTTCAATCAGAAAATACAGTATATACTGATACAAAATAGAAAGTTGAATTACAAAAGTAAGGAGTCTACCTTTTCTTTCTTGTCATTGGTTAAACCTGTCTCATTTCATTAAAATTTCTGTAGGTTTCTGGAAATACTCATTCTTGCCCTTGAGCTTTTTTTTTTTTTTTTTTTTTGCTGTACGCGGGCCTCTCACTGTTGTGGCCTCTCCCGTTGCGGAGCACAGGCTCCGAATGCGCAGGCTCAGCGGCCATGGCTCACGGGCCCAGCCGCTCCGCGGCATATGGGATCCTCCCGGACCGGGGCACGAACCCGTGTCCGCTGCATTGGCAGGCGGACTCTCAACCACTGCGCCACCAGGGAGGCCCTGCCCTTGAGCTTTTTAGTGGTCTGGTAGGTATACAAAAGTATTATCTGCTTATGTAAGAAAGCAAATGCTTATGTCAAAAGAGCAAAAGAACATTAATATATTGTAATTTATGTACCTCTGTAATTAAAGGAGTTCTGCCTGCTGAAAAATAAAGAGGGTAAAAGGGGTTATTTTATTTACAAGAGCTGTGTAATACCATTCAGGATATGAATTAGCTAGTTCACATTTAGTAGGAGGGTAATAGACAATTCAGCAAAATGATTAGTGGAGATTAAAAAACACAAGGAACAAAACACTTAACATCTTCTAACATATTTGGTGAATTTAGCATAACGGATTTTGAGAGGCAATAGAAGGTATGAATTTCTTTCTGTATACGTGTAGCACCTGCTTTTGAAAGATCCAGTTATGTAGTACAGGGTGCTGTGTGAAATAAAATAGCAGGAGACTGGTTTGGAAAGTTCAGCTAATTTTTGGATTCAATCAGGTTTTAGGTGAGGTGGTAGCCAAAGAGGTGTTCCATTGCTGGCAGGATAGTAATTTTCCCAATCTTTAGCCTAATGAGTCCTGCTTTCCCAAACCTCCTGAATCACCGTATAAAGATCTTTGCCTCAAGTTGAGTCTCCTTGGGTAAAGACAGAGGAGTGAAATAATTATTCAGAGATGATGGACAGCCAAGAGAATTTTTCAAGCAAGCCACCCTAACCCAGATGAGTTTCTCTCAAAGACAGTTTTATTTGTACTTATGCAGTATTAAAGTTTCCTCTTTACACTTCCATTAACCTTTTAAATGACACGACATTATTTCACATTAGCCATTAGGTTCCCATCACAATGGCACAAAATGCTGCCTAGCGTTCAAAAATAAAAAACTTATTTAAAGATGTCAAAAAAGATGTTTGGCCCTTGTAAACATTTATATCATTTGGAATTTCCAAAACCCTCATGCAACCTTGACTTTGTAATAATGCCACATGGTAGTTTTTAACAAGAGGGTTATTGGTCCTCTCTAAAATAAGGAGTTGAGCAACACAGTCAATGAATATATGCATATCTAATCAGGAGTATTCCATACTTAGAGGAGTAGTGGATGTTCTGAATATGAAATATCACTTGTGTATATGATTCTGTTTTCCACAACACTGCAGTGAGTTAGAATAATCAAGGGGCTTCCCCCAAGATGTCTCAGTGGCATTGTTGCAAGATAGAAAATAGTTCAAGCTTTATCCAGTGAGTATTTCAAAAAGATGTAGGAAACAGATTAACATGAAATTGATTCGCTTAAAAGAAGAAAAAGATACACTGCAATTCAATGTATTTGGGGAAATATCAAGTAGAAAAGTATGTTATCTAGTAAAACTGGGGTGGCTGGTTGCCATTCTGAGGTAAGGCTTGCAAATGATATCTTTTATGCAAATAAGTAAATAACATATATAACAGGAGAACAGGGAAGTTAGCAGCTGAAAGGAGAGGGGCAGAAAAGGTATTTCTCTGTACATCCATTTTATGCAGTCTTGAGGGACAGTTGGTGAATGTCAAGAACTGCCCATCCCCCTTAGATAGTTCTAAACCTTCAATTTACTTCTTGGCAGAAATGAAATTTGGTGTGCCATACTCTCTGGGAGGATTCTCTTAGAATTCACATTGGAGTGTTCCAATTATGCAGTGTAGTCCCAGCTTCAAGAGTAAACGCCCAGTAGAATCTAGATCCAAAGGCTTTTAACAAGGCAAACTTGGGTAAACGAGGGAAAAATGAAACTTTAAATAAAACAGTTCCTTCTTCCATAGAGGAAAAGCAGTAGCAATTAGCATGGAAAGTCCAAGTCTGCTAGACTAGCAGACTCTAGAATGGTGGTGTTAGGATTCAGTTTGTGTAGTCATAAACAATGGAAAAAACCTCAGTGACCACTTGGCACAGACCCGAACCTGGGTTCAGTTGTAACTCTAGCTGCATTTAAAAAAATCCACTTAGAGTTTGCAGACATAAGCTCTATGGGACTAAAAGAACTTGGGGGAGGGTAGCAGGGACACCTTGCCTCACAAGGTATTATCTATAATTCTGAAAGTAATGTCCATTATGGACATTCTCTATTGCTACATTCAGCAACATAGGTTATTCAATCAGCATGTACGGATTCTCTACAATGGACAGAATAATAGATGCTTTGGGCAATGCAAAAGAATTAGAAAATGGGGCATTTACCCTTAAAGATCTTATGCTTTATTTAGGGAGGCAGAGCATCTATTTGCAAAACTACTGGAAAATACACAAATGAAGTAACTATCTTTGGACAAAATGGCCACAAGAATTGAGGGTGAAGGGGAGAGGGAGAGTGAACAGAATGAGGGAAGTTTGCTCATGATGGCTTTTTGGCTGATGTTGGCCGGATTCATACTCCACTAGGGAGGAGTTAGGAGGAGGCTGAGCTGGAGATAAAATATAAAAATTCAAGCACAGCAACGAGAACATTTTGGGATGATAGGTGGCCGCTGCAGTGGAAGGGTAGGGAAAGCGTAAGGATTAGCTTGCTTGAAGCTGAGTGAGGGGAACAATGAGAAATGAAGGGAGCATGAGTGATGGAGAAGACTGAGGTCAGTCATGAATAAAAGATTCATAGGGAGCCAAGATATCTTCTCCAAGGTGTTAATATTAACTTGCTAATATTTCCCATATCCTCCAGGTATGGGAATCATGAGACCTCATAATTAGCGTGACTATATAACTCGTTATCTAAATGGACAATTTTGAGAGTGAAATTATCTATTGATAATTACACACTGGCACTATCTCAGGAAAACTGGGGCACACTTCAGGCTATTTAGATGTTGTACAAGCTACTCCTTCTACACTTTCCCTCAAGAGAGTACTGAAAGACTTGTGTGTGGAGGATGGAGGAAGGATGGAGAAGGATTACAAAAAAGAGCAAGAGTGTTTACTGGGCACAGTATCGACATATTGGGAGAGGAAATCACTCCCTTTTCTCCTACTCTCCACTCATCTTTGAACTACCCACAACCTGGATCATCAGGTTAAAAAGATTAAATCCAGGCAGTGTAGTAGAGTGGAAAAAACTTTGCCTTTGGAGCCAAGAAAAACTGAGATTGAATACTAACTCCATCACTAACTAGTTATCAGATCTTGGGTAAAGCATTTAACCTATTTGAGCCTCTATTTCTAGATATTGGTATTGTCATCTTAACTTCACAGCATTGTAGTGAAGGTCAAACCAGGAAATAATGTGTGGGAAAATGTTTTTTGATGCGTTAGACCAATGTGTAACAGTCATCGTTGGATATTTACCCAAAAGCCATTCTTCCCTCTCTTTTTTTTTTTTTTTTTTTTTTTGCGGTACGAGGGCCTCTCACAGTTGTGGCCTCTCCTGTTGCGGAGCACAGGCTCCGGACGTGCAGGCTCAGCGGCCATGGCTCATGGGCCCAGCCACTTCGCGGCGTGTGGGATCCTCCCGGACTGGGGCACGAACCCGTGTCCCCTGCATCGGCAGGCGGACTCTCAACCACTGTGCCACCAGGGAAGCCCCCTTCTCTCTTTTTGTTAACATATTCCCCACACCACCTCCTTTTTTCCCAGACACTGGGCAGCTTGGGGTTAATGTTGTAAGCCAATCATGATAATTCCATTCCTCTTATCAGAGGCTGGTTCAGGAATGGATGTGTTATCCAACCCTGGCCAATGGGACAACAGAGAAGACTGTTGAGGGAGTTTTTTGGGAAAGATGTCCTTGCTCTTAAAAAGAAATCCAAGGCAGGGCTTTCCCTTATTTCTTCCACTTGATGTAAGTGCATAAGTGTAGCCACTTTACAACCATAATGGCTGCTGATAACATACAGAGTTAAGAACTGGTTAGGGAAGGGGCCTGAGTCCCAAATGACATCATTGTGCTATTGAAATAATTAACCCAGTAACTACGCTACTTCTGTTATATGAGATAACATTTTGATTGTTAAAGTTACTTTTAGTTGTATCTTTTGTTACTTGCACTTAAATGAATCCTAATTGATATACATATTAGTAAGTACTAATCTCAACTTGGTGAAAATTTGAAGACTTAGGAATGCTTCCTCTGTTTTGAAAAAGATGAAATTAAATATGAAACCATCTCTAGGAAAAAAGTGTGGGAAACCAGAAATAGAAAACTATTAGCTCACTACTTTAAGAGGAGTGATGAATACATCTGTACATAGGAAGGTTTTGTGGGGTGTGTGAGGTCGAGGGGCAGAATATTAGGATAACTCTACAAAAAAGAGACCATCTCATCCATAGACTGGCCTATGGTGGAAGGGAGGAATTTCCAGGCACTCTCTTAACAGTTTTGAATGGTCAGGGGTTCTCAGGAGAATCATGAAAGTTTAGAGATGGAAGGTATCTTTTAAAAAAGGAAAAAAAAAGTTATGAACATCTGTGTGCAGGAATCTCATTAGGGATCTTGCTCAGGCACTAGGATGCATCTTTAAAAATGTGAATAGCTCAAAATGCTGATTGCAATTTAATAAGTAAACTTTCAGTTTTGCCATAGCTCTGCCTAAAACATTTGACAGATTTAATGATTTAAGTGGGGGATAGGAGGAGGTAGGAGAAGCAGAGAGAGTGGATAAAGACCTGGAATCTTTTCCAATAGGTGGGTGGCTGCCTCTTGCCTGAGAGCTCAAGCATACCTGCTTTTCCCCTTACAGGACACAGGACAGTGATGGCGTCTAGGATGGGAAGGAATATGGAAAGGCACTGCAATAGCATTTCTGCTCAGATGCTGCTTAGAAGTTGGCTTTTCCACTCAGGAGGGGCATTCCATGGCAATTCCTGACTGAGTTAGAGAGAATGGTCTAAGGGATCAACATCTTTCAGATATCTGAAAATAGAGACCACGATGATTATGTTATCTGAGACTCTCCAGTGCTTTTAGAGGGAAATATTGTAGTGTAGACCATTAATAAAATCATAAAATATTTTTTTGCCACTTGCCTGAGAATTTAACTCTATGTTGTCTATATATTTTTAGAGGACTGTGAACAAGTTATGAATTCAGTTCACTTTACACCAGATGGCTTACTCCCAAAGACATGCAACAAGGAATATAACTAAATTTGTGGGGCTGTGTTAACAGAGGCCATGGGACTCCTGTATCTTGCTGGTAATCTCCTACACAAATGAACCTCTCTAAAATTCCCTTTGAAATTTAGTACTGGAAGGGAACTTGGAGGTCATCTGGTGGAATGTCCATCGTCACACAACTAGGCTGTGATAGTGACAGCATAAAGCCCAGGTCACACAATCCTAATTCCAAGGTGTCTGCTGTTCACTATAATTTCCTTCTCCCCACCACACAGCTCATTTATAGTTAACTTTTTAAGGCTAAGCTGCACATTGCTTGGTATATGTTTAGAGAACTTTCTGTTCTCTAAATATAGAAATGTTGTCTGGAGGAAAAAGATGTTCCACATATTTTATAGGGGCAATTTAGACAGTTTGCCTTATGAGCTGTCCAGTTACTAACTATATTTAATGTCTGCTAGAAGGTTGAGGAGGAGTAGGTAGGGTAATGCATAGAAGTGGAAATCTGTAATAGGAATCAGATACAGAAAGGATGAAGTAGGTCAAGTTCCTAGAGGACAGTCTGTAACTAATGGTGTGCTGTGTAAATGATTAGCCATTCTGGGAGGAATAATAATAGATTTTTAAATGATATACAATTAAGGCTGAAGAAGTGCACAAACGAGTTTGATGAAAAAGAATTGATACAGTGTGAATTCACCACATTACAACTATAATGTAAGGAGATGGTCTTATCATCAAACTTTAGTGTAGATAATGTAATTTTCTTAGGTTTGAGCTTACGATTTTTATTTCCATTTCATTTTGAAGTAGACTGGGAGGGAGAAGGTTTAGGTAAACGTGTATTCTGTATATAAGGGATAGAAAAGCAGAAAAGAAAAATAACCCAAGGCAGTTCAGAAGAGGCTACTGTGATTATACAGTAGCTACCTCTAAAGTTCTGTTAAAGGCAATAGGAGTAGGAATTTGGGGAAATTATTAAAATTCACCATTTTTGTGCATTCAATTGAAGATATGCAGTATAAATCCAAAGAAGCTTAAGCTTTCTGCTATTCATGGGCAAGACAGCTTATGAGGTTTGGAAATGAGAAAGGAAAGATAAATGAATTGATTTCATTGGGTTAAGGCATGAGTCAGGATGATGTATGGTGCCAGGAAGGAATGAACACAAAAGAGGTAATCTGTTTTATGTTGCCAAACTTGCAAAATGCATAAACATATCATATTTGAATAGTTTTCACCTATAAAAAATTATATTGGAAAATGTTCCCCCTTCCCTGTTTTTCTTCAAAAGGAAAACCCAGGGAGAAGTAGGAGCCAGACAGCAATACTGATTGCTCTGATTTATCCTTTGGCTTCTAACTGGGGCTGTTTTAAGTTAGTGAATCTGTGACCCTGTGTACTTAAGGCAAATACAGAATGTTATTTGGCCTCTCTTTTATGAAACAATTTTTATTGATTTATTTTTCTATTGTCTTCAGGAGAGAAAATGTAGGTATGAGAATGGTTTTCTTGGCCAACTGGTTCAGAAAGATACCTCCTTTTTCCCACGCCGAATTCCTACTGAAGCCTTGGTGATGAGTGCTGATTGCTCCAGGGTGGACAAAGTATCTAGGGGCCAATCAGGAATGGTTGCCAGTCCCTTGATGTACCCAGGACTTTTAGAAATAGGAAAAACGAAACAAAACAAACAACTGTTAGATCTCTTCAGTTCGAATAAGGAAATTCTTGGTTTGGAGAAATAAAAACAAACTCAAAACTATGCTTATCCTTCCAGGAACTTAGTATTTTCTGGTTTGCAGTTCTTCTATTGAAAAGGATTTCCTTTCAAATGTTTGTGAAATTGCAGCCTCTAACAGTGGAGTTTTCTGTCAGCTTAGTTGATTTCAGTTATCTGGAAAAAGCAGGATTTAAGCAAAAGCACAATGTATTCTGGACCTAGAAACTGACTTGATTAGTTCCAACAGGGTTTTTTTCTTATTCAATTGATTGTGGACCCTACTTGGCACATTTTGGAGCCAAAATGTCTTACAGTGATGGCTCCCTGCACTCTCCTGGCATTTAAAATGCTGGCAATAAAAGCCTTGCCTTGCTAAGTTCTTACCTGAAAGAAAGACATTGATCACTCTCAAATGTTGCTAAGAAACCAATCTACTTCCCTACTTGCTTGGAATTTCTGAATTTCTGTGGATACCATCACCCTCTCTGGGACTGCCAGTCTGCATGGAAACACATCTTATGGCATAATATCCCACCATTCTGAAAACTTTTTCAAGAATACCAGGACTTGGGAGAAATATATTTGAGAACATTTAATTGCCAGATTCTCTTTTAAGTTTAGCTAGCACATACCAAACATATCCCAGGCCCCCAGTTGAAAAATACTTGTCTTAATACCCAGTCCATTTATACCAATACTTCTTTTTACCTTTTAAAAACAGTGACATGGTCACCTCTGGATCTTTCAGGCATGAATCAGCCAGTTGGTGTTATCAATGTCATTGGCTATCTCCTCCTTTTCTCCTTCCCATCATTTGCGCATCTGATCAACCATCCATCCATTTCTATTCTTATTAGAAGTTCTGGGAAAACTTGTGGAAGGAAAGAAGGTACAAGCTAAAGCTATTGGTGCAAATGAAGCTTTGGATTCCCTGTGGATTTTGATCATGTCTTCTATTCTTGACCCCCTCAACAGCATAGATAATTTGGTATCTGAATATATGAGTAGCCACAAGTGACTGATAAAAACGCATGAAACTTTTCATGGCACAGTTCCAGGAGCAGCTCGTTAAGATTCCTGTCTCTGCTGGTGTGCTGTTCCTGAGCCCCACGGGTGTGCAGACTTCTTGGTAGCTCCAGTCCCTTTCAGTGGGGTTGAGGCATGAGGCAGTGATCACAGACACCTGGCAGAATTACACAACTGTACACACACAATGTCAGAGAAAGAGCAAGAGCTAAAAAGATTCTGGTTTGGGCCCAAATCACTAGTCATTTCACTTCATGAATAAAAGCGAGTGCCTTGTAAGCTTACATTATTTACAATGCTCATATTTTTCAAACATCCACCCAAAAGCTGAGGACCACCACGCCACAGGGAACAGTTCCATGAACTATGTACAGAATTTACAAGGAAGTTTACATAATATTCTGCATTCCATTAATAACTTGACCTCTGTGTTGACTGTTTGCTTTCAAGCAACAGATATTTTTGTTTGTTTTTCTGTCCTCCTCATCCCAGTAACTGCTGATGAACCAACATGAACAAATGCTTGCACATTCCTTTACCCTCCCTCCTGGGATAAATATTTGATGATATTTGTTTAGGGGAAAAAAAAAAAAAACAACTGTGGCACATCACCCTTTGTAAAATACTATTAAAAATTGTCCATATAAGAAATCTTGGAGATCTTTTCCTTCTAACATTATAAATAGATCTTTTGTTTGTTTCACTTGGCAAATTTTGATTGAGCTCTTTCTGAAATGAATATTTATAAAGCAGTCATTGATTTTAGAAAGATGGGATTTGGTCAACATTTCTGTGTATTGTACATAATGCTTTTTAAGGAAAGCCTATCCTTGGATCCATAAACCAAACTTTATTCTCTGCACCACATTTTCTCTTTGCATTTTCAAGATCCTTCATTGACTGTAACGGACAATAAAGATGGTATATGTGAAAACACTTCACTCAGCAGAACTACCAACGAGTCTGCTGTTTCTATTTGGCAATGGAGAGGATGGGGGCAAAAATCCTGGATAATTTAAGCCAAAAATATGTCTCTACCTGGGTCTTGGCCTCACAAAGCTGGTGAGTGTAATGCACATGTCACCCCTGATATTTTAAGTCAAGAAACATGACTGGTTGGAATGAGTGTGAAGTCATCATTGTCAATAAATGATGGGATTTCTGCGGAGTCTATACAGGTTAAGTCTAAGACTCAGTTTATTTCACAGTACATGAACTTGAACATGGGGTCCCCTGGATATGACTGTGGCATAAGAGAGTGCGTCCGTGCAGTTTTCAGCCTCTGCTGCCACTTTGTTAATACAGGAGATTATGGCTATTTTCATGGCTAAAAGAAAACAACCCCAAAATGGTTAAACAGTAACCTCTCTAAAATGTAGCGATCTGAATCTTTCGGGAATAGGGACCAGTTTGAGGGCACTTAAGAATGTCTAGCAATTTTTATGTTTTATGTCATCAATTTGGGCAAGACAAGGTAGAGAGGCAGAGAAGGAAGGATTTTTTTCTGTGTACTGTTCAGCCTGGAAAGAGATTGGGGAGGATTTGGCTAGGAGGTGTCCAGAAGAAGGAAGTGAGGCCAGAGGTTATTCATTAGAAATATGGCAGCTTTTCCATTTTTCTGGCTGCCATTGCCTCTAAAACCAGAGCTATGTAACACAGTTTGTGTAGTGCTAGCTGTGACTGTCTACATCCAGGAGGGCCTACAGTGACACCATTTCGTGCCTGATGGTAGATTCAGGCTTACTAGTTTTACATTTTACAAAGGCTAAAAGATAAAAATTCAAAATGTTCTTTTTCTCTCAGAGATGCTTTACACCTAAAACTACAAGCATCAAATTCTTTAGACTTTTAAGGCAAGATAATAATAAAAAAACTATACTCAATCTTCTCCAAGAAGAATGATCTAAACAGGTTTTAAAGAGAAATTGTTTTGTTATGGAACACAGATCAACAGATACTTTGTTTCTGATTTAACATTTCATCCTTAAAAACTTTTAAAAGAGTTTTGACTTCAGAATGATTAATTCTTGTTAGGTATCAGCCAAAAGCCCCACTTCCTGTGTTCAATATAAATGGCTACACAGTGGTTCCTGGGTAGTCACTGGTGTGGCCATGTTCTAGTCTATTTGGGCATTTCATGATGGAAAAGCATCTCACCATGGAAAAGCATCTCACCCTGCCAAAGAACTAACTCAACAGAGTTTTGAAATGGATTGCTTCATCCCCAGAGGCTGGAGATTTTCTTGACCAGGGAACTGTGATTATACAACTGAAAACTTAAATGAAATTTGGTTCCCATGCCCGATTCATTTCTCATAAAACCACTGAGATAATTTTTCCAGTTAAAGCAGGGTTTTTATATTCTTACTAACACACATTAGCTATAGCATAACCATGTATTTATTTGGGGGTTCTCTTTTCCTCTTGCTTTCTAAAAGAACACCTCATAACTCTCCTTGGATTGAATTTCTGTAGAAATTCAGCGTCCTCTTTTCAATTAAGTTTATAATCTCTAGCAGCTGATGCTATTGTAAACATGGGCCCTCATCACAGTCTTAGGGAGAAAACCAGATCGTCAAACAGAGGCAATCATCCCTATTATTACCTCAACTCTTATATCACATCCATAGATGAGGTCCCAAATCGCCTTCATGACTGTTTGGCCAACTTTGGGTTTCACTCAGTCTTGAAAATGAACACATAGAATTCTTATATGCTCAGGCTGAACACATACACAAAAATAATGAGGTTTAGTGACATAAAATGAGATGAATCTCAACTCTAGTTGGTTGGATATGGTTAGAATTGTGTGCTGGGCTCTTGAGGGATGTTCCTTCTATGATGAGCAAAGTAATCCATGAGCAGAGATAAGGCAGAAGCAGTAACAACTGTAGACAAGGGTTGTACTTTCAGAGCTGTTGTAAGTGTTTGAAGGCTCAGTGATGTTGTTATTCTGTGGTTTTGCTGTTTTGAAGGTTTTCTTTAAAGTAGAAATCTGGCGTTGAAGGAGCATGATACCAAAATGGGTATATGTGCATTTCCTGAAGCATTCATTTCACATGTTGGAATGCAGAGCTCAGAGAGCAGAGGCATAACATGCTAGCTGAGGAACTAGCACTGTGCAGCTACCTTGTCACCATTAGATACTGCTCTCTGGAAGGCTAAGAAATATATACTATTTGATTAAAGATTTGGCAGTTCAGGTAACTGCCCAGGCACCCTTTTCACAGCACATAAATCTCGCCTTCCTCATGGAAAGGGCAATATTTTTCTCAAGCAAATTTCTTACCACCCTCTTCTTCAAAGCCCACCTGCCCCCTCCCCCGCCTCAATCTCTCTAAAGGAGGAACGAGGGCAATGTGATGCCATGGCTTCATGACACAGTGTCAAGTGATTCCAGGCTAAGGAAGTAAGTTCAGGGCTGCTCATTTGAAAGAGCTTAAAGATGGTCACTGCCCCCCAAACTCCTTATACTTAACAAGAAAAGAAAAATGTTCCCAGTGGCTACCAGGTTGGATTCTAATGTTAATTTTAAATCTGCCTGGAAGTCTGAGAAAGAAGCATTTTTCAGAATATCCAGCTTAAAGGTGAGGTGAAGATGGCAGATTGGGTTTGCACAACCTGGGGCAGTGCTTGCCAGTCTCTCCCTCTTCCTCCGTGGAGCTGGGACCCCCTCCTACAGTGGACCTGGGGCAGCTTGAGGGCGGAGGGGAGTCTTCCTTCCTCTTCTAGGCTCCTTTTTGTTCTCCCTTCTTCCTGGAAATCTGTAACTTATCAATGGCTTTGTTTTGTCTTCTGAGATCCTGGAAATTGTGTTGTATTTTGGCAGCATGAGATTGTTACAGTTGACCAGGAAGCCATGCACACAGAGAGCTGGGTCCTCTTTTCATTTTCGCTTAAAAAATAATCAATCAAATCCAGGGCGGCTAGAACTGCTAAAGATCTGCCTATCTAATTTCTCTCATTGTGTGTATTTGTAAACATGGCAATTAACAGAGCTCTGAAAGAGCCAATAACCTGGACCACAGTAGACTGGAAAAAAATAGTTTTTTTTTTGTTTTTTGTTTTTGAAGTAAACATGGTGCAGTAATAAAATTGATATGCAAGACCTAAAACCAATTGGATGACTGAATCTCTTACCTCAAAAAGCACAGCAGTACCGCTGCTGGGGACCTGTGGGATTAAAAACTAAGAGAAGAGGAAAGTAGTCGTTTAGGAACCATGGGGACCGAACTTAGTGTACATAGTAAAGCCAATAAACGACGTTAAAAAGAGAAAAGGTGATGGGGAAGAACATTCGGGACCACTTGTCTATGGAATTCACGTCAGTCAAGTCGGGGATTTTGACTTTGAGCTGCGAGGCGCGCCTGCGGAGGCGCCCCTTGCTGTGGGCGCCGTGCCGGTCCAGCGCGCGCCCGTATGCCTCGCGGCTGCTCAGCGGCTTGCGGTACTGGATGCTGGCGCTGTCGTACGAGTACATGGTGGCCTTGGGGTCGCTCCCGCCCGTGAGCACTTCCGAGCCGCTCGTCTCGTTCCTGATCTCCAGGGTGCTGAGGAGAATGTTGCCGTGGGCGTCCACCTGACGGAGAAAAGACGGGCTCAGGCATAGCTGCCCGGACGTTCACTTGTTTTGGTTAACCTGTAACTGTTGATACTGTGTGGCGCTCAATACACACCGTCTTGCTAGACATCTGGCTCTGTGCGCCTCCTGGACATCTATCTGTCTATCTATCATCTATCTATCTACCATCTATGTATAGAATCCATCATCTATCAATCCGTCTAATCTACTGTTTATCTATGATCTAATCTATCATCTAATTTACCATCCATCTACCATTTATCTAATCTAATCCATCCATCCATCTATTCATCCATCCATCATTTATCTCCACTCACAAAACAGTATGTGTGTGTAGAATATATATTATTAAATATATAATTTTATATATTATATATAAAATATGTAATTTTTGTTTTTAAAACTACCATTTATCGAAGCCATATAAATACATTACATATATACATATATTTTGTAACAAAAATGCCATAGGTATTTGAAAAAATAGCATATATATGTTTATATACATGGCATTTTTTCTTGTTACAAAGTGATATATGGAAACATTCAAAACTATAAACAATCAGGAAACAAAAAATAAAAAGTAAAAATTAATAATTTCACCTTCAGTGTCGATTATTTTTAATATCTTGCTAAACTTCCAGTCTTTTTTAAATTCATATATACTTAAAAACACAGGCTCACCTAGTATATTTTGCTTTGCAATCTGCTTTTGTCAGTTAATAGTATAGCCTGGTCATCTTTCCACATTAATAAATATTCCTCTGTGACAGCGTGTGTTCATAGATTATATGGATAAACCATAATTGAATCAATCTATTTTTAGATGTTAAGGCTTGCTTTACTGTTATATTATTAAATAAACAGGCCTGCAAAGAAAACCTTTTAGCTAAGTCTTTGTGCATATCCATAGTTATTTCCTCTGGCTAAATTGCCAGAAGTGTGATGGATGCATGGGTTGAAAGGACATGCCTGGCTATACTTTGACTTTTGTGTCTCCACTGTTGTTCACTGTTGCTTCCTACCATTCCAGTGATACCTAGCCCAGGTTTCCTATGCTATACCCAGATAAATACTTTTGGAACTATAGGAATCGTGAGTACCTTTGGCCTATGATGTGGCTTTAACTTCAAGCTGATCTCATTTGCAAGCTGATTTACCTGGAGGGGACATGGCTCATTCATACAAATGAATTTGAAGTACTTCCAAGGACAATACAGGCAGCTGTGTTTAAATTTAGAGTTATTAGCACAGTGCCCGACTTACAGTCCATGCTTTTAAATGCTTTCTAATGACATTGATCTCAGTAAACCCTTGTTGAAAGCCCTAGGTTTGGGTAGGCAAGCAAAGAACCTGGTGACAAAGAAGGAGCTAGAGAACAGCTTGGGAAGAGGCAAAGACAAATGAGAGAAAGAAAAGTACAAAGGGTGAGATGTGATGGTGGTACACATCGCAGGTGAGATAACTAAGATTTATTGTGTCCACCATCTGCCTAGCATTATGGTAGATGCTTCACATATATTACTTGTTTAATACAACAAACCACCTCCAGTTTATGCCCCAGTAAGTGCCAGACCTGAGATTACAACCCATGTCTTGTCTGATTCAATGCCCATGTGCTTTTTACTAAGAATGAGCCACTTCACAGTCCTCGGCCATCATCACATCCTGCAGCGAATTTAGTGACGCAGTTGATAGCTTTATGCTTCAGGTTGGTTGGAGAAAGAAATGGTGACTGAATCTGGCCTCTGTCTCTCCATTCTCACCTATCGTCATTTCCCTCTGTGAAGCATTTTGCTGTAGTCTAACTAGGCTACCCACTGTGCCCTCATTTGGGACATCTATTGGTTTCTTTATTCAAGGAGTTATTATTAATTTTTGTTACTGTTGTTAGTAACTACTCTTTATCGAATCCTACTGTGTAATTTATCAGTTATTTTTCAGACACTATGAAATCTATAATATTATCCTAGTTCAGCAGATGGGGAAACCGAGGCTCAGACAGGTTAAGTAAATTGCCTAAGATTTAACAGATAATAAGTACCCAATTTGGAATTCAAACATAGGATACTCTTTGTCTCAAGTATCATTTTTTTCCTCTTTGCACGTTAATCAATACGTTTTCTTCAAGGCTCAATTTAAAATTTTACTTCCTCTGTGTACCTGTGTACCTTCCCTGATCATAGTGACCTCAAGAATTTTCTCTCTCTCCAAACCTTTATTGACTGCTTACTATGAGCCAGCTACAGGGCTAGTTGTCAAGGATGTGTGTGTGTGTGTGTGTGTGTGTGTGTGTGTGTGTGTGTATATATATATATGTATGTATAATATAGTGTAAATCTATGGTTAAAAAAGTCATGCATATGGAAGTTTATGTTACCAAAGAGGACAGTAGGGTTGAAGTGACAAGGAGCAAAGTCCTGGATTCATTAGAGATGGGACAAGTAAGTTAGAAGATTAGGTGATGCATGTGATTTGCTAGGTACTGTGGAACAGGCAGGAGAATCCTCGAACATGGATTTTGTCTTTGAGATAATAGTCTCCTTAGAGATACAAGAATATGACATAATATTGAAAGTGACAAGACTTTTAACCAAATGCTAAATGATACAGTATAGACCATGATTGGGGTGCATAAAAGTGAGAAATCATTGCGATTCATGGAAGGCTTCATGAGGAGGTGGGGCTTGTACTGAATCTTAAAGGATGGGTAGAGGATAGAACACAGGACTGGGAGTTGAAATCTGCGTTCTCATCCTGGTTTTGTTATTAACTCAGTTTCATCATCCATAAATGAAAGGTTTTCACTAAGTAATCTCAAGGGCTTGTTTCTAATTTTTGACAGATTTTGCTTATGGAGAATATTCCAGGAGAAGAAAATACTTTTAAAATGGAATCACTTGATCTGTACTGTATGCATCATTAAGCTACATTATTATGAAATCCCTCTTAAGTAAACAAGTTGCTAGAATTTAGAATTAGCCAATGAAGCATAGAGATGCTCCTCATTAAGCAGAAGTCATGACAAACAAGGTACATTTTATTAAGATAGTTTGGTTAGGACTTCCCTGGTGGTGCAGTGGTTGAGAGTCTGCCTGCCGATGCAGGGGACACGGGTTCGTGCCCCGGTCCGGGAAGATCCCACATGCCGCGGAGCGGCTGGGCCCGTGAGCCATGGCCGCTGAGCCTGTGCGTCCAGAGCCTGTGCTCCGCAACGGGAGAGGCCACAACACTGAGAGGCCTGCGTACCGCAAAAAAAAAATAAATAAATAAAGATATTTTGGTTAACCTTGGTGCAGGCTCAGAGGTACTTATAAACTGCATGAGGTTTATTAGTTTGTGCAAATCCCTCTAAATATTCTGTCATCAACCAGAAATCATAGCTTTAAGTGGTTTGACATATAAAATAATGAATCCCTTTCTGCAGCTACCCATGAAAGCTGATTTCATTACTGTATAGTTAAATTAACACTACCGTGTTCTTTATTTGGAAAAATAAGTAATGTTGTACAACTGTTATTGCCCATCTCCATTCTCTCTCCTACATAGTCTAGGCCCTTTCCTAAAAGCTGGTGTTACAGGGTGTGTGTGTGTGTGCATGTGTGTGTGATTTTGTGTGTGTGGTAGTGTGCACAAGCATTTCTTTAGAGGTATGAAATTTCGTCCTCCACCCTCCAAGATTTTGCTGCCTGGTGAGGTGGGTGTGTAGTAACCACACCACTGCTGACGCCAGCAAGTTTCTGGTTGGCTTCTCCTTAACCCCTGCCCTTAGGAGAAGAGTAGCTTTCCCTTTGCCTCAACCATATAAGGACACCCAGGGGATCCTGATATCCACAGTCAGCACAGCTTTCCCAAAATAATATCCACGGGGAAAGCGGCCAGTGTGTCTTCGCGTCTTCAGAAGCAGCAAGGAGCCATGCTGGGCATTGCTTCAGCACCTGCAGTGGTGACGCTACCTCACTGAACAAGGAAATATTGACATCTGAGTCGGGCATGATCCAGACATCAAAGATTTTCAAATCTTGAAACAGAAGGAAGTGAGGCAAATGAAAATGTTGACACACTGGATTTCTAGGGCAGACACAGCCTAACAGATTTCCTAAAGCGTTGCTGATTTTGGAATAACTGTTCAGTGAGATAATCATTCCCCACCCCTCATGCTGCCAAAGAGGAAGAGATCTGCCACTCCAGTCCCTGGGAGACAAGCTCCAGCAGGAACACTTCAAGCTCTTTCACTGCTTGCCACTGACCTATCTTATGGGCACATTTGGAAGGAGGCAGGCATATGTGGCTCTGAGCCTCCTGGACTCTTCTTTCCCTCTGATCTGCCACCAGAGAAGGTGCAATCCATTTAGGGCCGTGCATGTTGAACCCACTGCCTTGGTGGGTAAAGCCTGCGGCTCTTCAGGGTTCTGGTGATTGGGGAGGTAAGTGTGTCTAATATTGGGGGGTAATGACTTAATTATATGACCACGTAATCCTCAAACCAACACCACGGATTCTCTTTAAGTTTAGAGCATCACTCAACCTAAATTTAGAGAAAAATGAATATTATTATTATTATTATTTTTTTTTTTGCGGTACATGGGCCTCTCACTGTTGCAGCCTCTCCTGTTGTGGAGCACAGGCTCCGGACGTGCAGGCTCAGCGGCCATGGCTCACGGGCCCAGCCGCTCCGCGGCATGTGAGATCTTCCCGGACCGGGTCACGAACCTGTGTCCCCTGCATCAGCAGGCAGACTCTCAACCACTGCGCCACCAGGGAAGCCCTGAATATAATTATTATTAAGGCTTCAGGAGGGCCAATAAATAATGCTTTCTCTTCCCCTTCAGATAGATGATCAACATGCAAGATGTCTAATAAAGGGGAGCAGAGAACGTGGCTTTAGATCTGGAGCCCCAAGGGCTTGCTAATCTTTCATCCTCACCCCACTTCCTATTAGACAGTTATATTCATGGGTTACAAGAGGTAATTTTAGGTGTAGCATGGATAAGTGTTAAAATGTTAACAGTTCATTCATTCCCTCACTCATTTATTTAGTGAGTGTTTATTGAGTGCCTACTCTGTGTCAAGCACTGTCCCCGACACTGATGAAGGAATCAGCCTCTCCACAAGCAATAGGAGTCATGTCCCACATTTTAGAATTTCAGGGATCTCAGTTAATAAAGCTCCTTAATCTTCTACACTCTCCTGTACAAACCCTGTGACTGCTCCCATCTCCTACTGGTTCTAAATGTTTTACTGGACAAATACTGTGACCTCTTTCAAACTCAGGTGGTTAGTTCTCTTTCTAACAGACTTTTTGAAATGCTTTCACTTGTGACCATGGGATCTACCTTCTCACTGCCTGCTGAGTCTTTCTCTCATCTTCCTCCTGAAGGTCCCTCCTGAAGATCCTCCTGACCACAGGCAAATCTTGGACGGGCTCACATATGAGGGCGCACCTGGGATTTCACTGCATAAAGACCTGAGATGGGGAGAGACAGCTTCTGGCTGGTGAACCCTCTCTTTCTTTCCTGCAGTACAGTGGTTCTCAATTACAATATCTTGCTTTCAACTTCTGAGAACGCAACAGTCTTGGGAAGATAACAGTGAACAAAAGAGATACAGTTCTTGAGTTGGAGCTTATACATTCTTATAGAGGAAACAGGCAATACCCTCTTTCCCCATAAAGTTTGTTTTTAAAAATTGAGTAGCATTATGAAGAAAATGAAACAGTGGTATATATTGCTTTTCATGTATTTAGAAAAAATCTAACCAGCACACTAACTTGGTTATTTTGTATGTTTTTCTTAATATTACACTCATCCTATGTCATTATAATGAGTGAAAAATTTAAAGTAATTCACATTTCCTTTTTTTTTTTTTTAAATCCTGGACTTTACTACAGGACAGCCTATACATGGATGTTTAAAGGCACCTCAGTCTTCAAATGGCCAGAGCAGAACTTTTGATCCTCTCTCTTCTTATCCAACTGGTTCCTTCCCAAAATGTCCCACTAGAGTGTCACTCCAGGAGGGCAGGGACTTTGTCTTATCCACTACTTCCCAAGACCTGAGAAAAGTGCTTGGCACTTATAGGAGCAGTCAGTAAATATCTACTGAATGAATGAATGATAGTACAGGGGGTAAAAAGGCATGATGGTTAATTTTATGTGTCAACTTGGCTAGTCTATGGTGCCCAGTTATTTGGTCAAGCACTAGCCTAGATGTCGCTGTGCAGGTATTTTGTAGATGTGATTGACATTTTCAATCAGCTACTGTAAGTAGAGGAGATTCAGCCTGATGATCTGCATGGCCTCATCCTAACCCTTAAAAGTCTTAAGAGCAAATACTGCAGTTTCTCAGAAAAGAAACTCTGTCTCAGGCCTGAAACAGAAATCCCGCCTGAGTTTTCAGCACACTCTACAGATTTTGGACTTGCTTTCTTTACAACTGCATGAGACAGTTCCTTAAAATAAATATCTTCTTGCGTGTATGTTGGTTCTGTTTCTGTTGGTTCCATTGGAGAACCCTGACTGATACAAGGGGATGGCAAAAATCAGGAGGGTGACTAAAGCCCAGGAAACACTGACATGCTGGCTGTATTTCTTCCCTCTATAGAAACCCCAGGCGAATGTGTATGTTTGTTTTCTAGTTTGGGCTTCACTTTTCTCCCACCCGTCCCGTCTCATTCACCCTCCCCTTCTCTCTGCCTCCAAAATATCCAAAGAATGCCTTAGGCTATGAAAAATGTCACTCACTGAACTGAACTCTTCTGGATATTTTCAATAGGGAAATATACCAGAACTGATTTCAGTGTAATTGGAATAAAATATAATCTTGTTTTCAGTGGCAGTTTTAAAACCCTGTTAAGAAATACCTCTGGGTTCAATCTACTTTGCAAACAGAAAGTCATTTCCTTACTGTTAACCAATTCAGTTAGATCCCCATTTACTGAGTGCTTCTGAAGTACAGAGCAGGAAGCCAAGTGAAGTGATGCTGGCCATGGAACGGGCCGCCCTCCAGAAACCTACAGTCGAATGAATGAAGCTGTCCAGTGTGCTCAGCTGCCTTCACCTGCAGAGCACAGAGAGCCGCACAGCCACAACCTCCATCTGCCCATCCCGCTCCTGTAACGAACCGCATTTGTGATGTCGCTGTCAGTCTTTAGCTCTCAATGACTCACGCACATACGGTCAGCTTATCTTTGATAAAGGAGGCAAGAATATACAATGGAGAAAAGACAGCCTCTTCAATAAGTGGTGCTGGGAAAACTGGACAGCTACATGTAAAAGAATGAAATTAGAACACTCCCTAACATCATACACAACAATAAACTCAAAATGGGTTAAAGACCTAAATGTAAGGCCAGACACTATAGAACTCTTAGAGGAAAACATAGGCAGAACACTCTATGACATAAATCACAGCAAGATCTTTTTTGACCCACCTCCTAGAGAAATGGAAACAAAAACAAAAATAAACTAATGGGGCCTAATGAAACTTCAAAGCTTTTGCACAGCAAAGGAAACCATAAACAAGACGAAAAGGCAACCCTCAGAATGGGAGAAAATATTTTCAAGTGAAGCAACTGACAAAGGATTAATCTCCAAAATATACAAGCAGCTCATGCAGCTCAATAACAAAAAACAAACAACCCAATCCAAAAATGGGCAGAAGACCTAAATAGACATTTCTCCAAAGAAGATATACAGATTGCCAACAAACACATGAAAGGATGCTCAACATCCCTAATCATTAGAGAAATGCAAATCAAAACTACAATGAGGTATCACCTCACACCAGTTAGAAAGGGCATCATCAGAAAATCTACAAATAACAAGCGCTGGAGAGGGTGTGGAGAAAAGGGAATCCACTTGCACTGCTGGTGGGAATGTAAATTGATACAGCCACTATGGAGAACAGTATGGAGGTTCCTTAAAAAACTAAAAATAGAATTACCATATGATCCAGCAATCCCACTACTGGGCATATACCCTGAGAAAACCATAATTCAAAAAGAGTCATGTACCACAATGTTCATTGCAGCTCTATTTACAATAGCCAAGACATGGAAGCAACCTAAGTGTCCATCGACAGATGAATAGATAAAGAAGATGTGGCACATATATGCAATGGAATATTACTCAGCCATAAAAAGAAATGAAACTGAGTTATTTGTAGTGAGGTGGAGGCTGGTGACTGTCATACAGAGTGAAGTAAGTCAGAAAGAGAAAAACAAATACCGTATGCCAACACATATATATGGAATATAAAAAAAAAATTGTTCTGAAGAACCTAGGGGCAGGACAGGAATAAAGATGCAGACATAGAGAATGGACTTGAGGACACGGGGAGGGGGAAGGGTAAGCTGTGACAAAGTGAGAGAATGGCATTGACATATATACACTACCAAATGTAAAATAGGTAGCTAGTGGGAAGCAGCCGCATAGCACAGGGAGACAGCTTGGTGCTTTGTGACCACCTAGAGGGGTGGGATAGGGAGGGTGGGAGGGAGATGCAAGAGGGAGGAGATATGGGGATATATGTATACGCATAGCTGATTCACTTTGTTATAAAGCAGAAACTAACACAACATTGTAAAACAATTATATTCCAATAAAGATGTTAAAAAAAAAAGAGATGACAAGATATGCTCTCTGATGACATTGTTTTAACATCTGGGTATAGTCTCATGTGAAATTACAATCGTTGCTGGACCTTTTAGTTGTGTGGGCCAAAAAATCTCCCCCACCCCTCTTTTTTTTTAAGCTAGTTAGATTTTATTAAGCCAGTAAGTTAGATTTCTCTCTCATTCACAAAAGAATCCTATCTGTTTGAGTATAGAGGAAATTGGAGACTAGATGCCAGAAAGAAGATGAGAGAGAGAGAGAGAGAGAGAGAGAGAGAGAGAGATTTTGAGATTCCTGAAAGGAATATTAGACTCTTAGGTTGCTGAAGGCCCTGAAGATTAGCTAAATTAAGCCACAACTAGAGAACAAAACATGGACCAAGCCAGATTTGGGCAGGGGTTTGAGGGCTAAAGAAGTTCATGAACTGTTAACACAGGCGGTCATTAGAAATCAGAGGCCATGCCTGGATTTCTCCAGAATCCAAGATACTAAGTCAGAGTGGTTAAAGTTTCATTAAAGGCTGATGGCAAGACAGTGATGTGGGGTGGAGCCCAGGCTCAAAGGCTAATATGCGTATCAAGCTGGTCCAAGCTAGACTTGAGAGAGCTGTTTACATTTATGAAGACTGTTTTCACGCGCATTTTGTATCCTGGAATTGATCACAATGCAGAGTTTACTTACATTTAGAAAGTTGTCTGAAGGTATAGAGGATTCGCCATAGAGAATAGGAATGGGAGGAAAAGAAGCCAGATTACAGTATCAACATCTGGTTCTGAAGGGAAAAATTCTTTCTTGACTTTTGGGGTTCCAACTGCCCATCGGGTATGACTCTTCAGCAGGTTTCACCAGTGTCCCCCATGACTTAGAATGATGTTTAGTCAGTCTCTGGTCACAGACCACCCATGCAACCATTCTATCTTAGGTGGATCTATTTGCAAATGGGCAGGCAGTGTGGCCAGCAGATACAACTCTATTTGTTCCAGCTTAGTACAAAAATGGCCCCGAAGTAGCTTACTTACAGCTTAGTTGTACTGAGTAATCTATCTTTCAAAACTCTAAATACCATCTCTAGCTTCAAATGATACCTGAGGGTTTTATGAACCTATTGTCTTTATCGTGTTGGAGGTTGAAATGCTCCTAATGTCTGGATTGAGCACCTGTACTCATATAAAAAGATGCTTCAGTGCAGTGGTGGAAATATAAATCAAGACAAAGCAAGCACTTCCGAAGCTTCAGTATAGATACCCTTGACAATACCGCCCAGCCAAGGCTATCAGAGTAATGTGTGACAAATGATCAATGCCACTCTATGCACGAGGGTACCGAGGCTGATATTAGGGATCCCTCAAATAAAAATTGTCTGGGACCAACCAGAACATATATGTCATTTGAATTCAACTGTTTATAAACATCTAAAAGGAAAGGGGAGGATCATCTAACCATTTATAGTAAAGAAAAAATATAATATTTTCTATTTCTTAAATTTAACCAGGGGGTAACATTTTTAAATACCACTTAGGTTACATCATTAACTTCACTGCTGGAGATGATGCACTGAACAGATGAAGTGATACACTTGCTTTGTTATTGACACATTGTCTGCCTGAGCCCCTGGTTTTAGAATAGGATAAGGAAGTCAGGAACTGGAAAACCTAAGCAGCTACAGGCATGATTATAATTTCCTTGAGGTAGTACTGGTCTATTATTATTCCATCTAAATATGAAGAAGTTTATAAAAACTTATCCATAACATATTTTGGAGACTGTATTTATCTGATGCTATATCACTGTGATTCAGAAAGAATAGCAGAGGTTGATAGAAAGTATGCTTGAAAAAATGTCAAAAATCAAAGTGATAGAAACAGTAAGTTTGGAGCAGAAGCTAAAATGGACTATAGATAGTCTCCTTTTCTTACTTATCATGAATACATAAGAATTTTATAAAACATTGTGATGTAACACTCAATACCTTGTGTGGTATCTAAGAACTCATCTTGAATGAAAAAGGCCTCTCTAGCAGTCATTCATTCAAAGAGTTCCTATTTGGTATTTTCTCAGTTCTAGCCACCAAGGAAAGAACAATAAACATAATAGACAAGGACCCTGGTGCCTATCTTTGGGAAGCTTGGAGATTAGCAGAGAGATAGAGGTTACAAAAATAATTACACAAATAAAATAATTACACATATACTCTATATTGTGGTAAGTCCTAAGGTGGAAAAGCACAGGATGTCATGAGAACAAATCACAAGGGTACAAACTATAAACCAACAGCAGACATGTCAGTTAAGGCATTCCTGAGGTAGTAGCAATTATGGTAAGAACTGGAGCAATGGAAAGATTGAGAGAAGGCCAATATTACCTTCAATCATACTAATTTTTTCTTCTGTGGTATGAAATCTGATTCTAATCCATCTAATAAAATTTTCAATTCTATGATTTCCATTGGCTCTTGTTTATAGTCTCAAATCCTAGTCTGATACTTCCCATCTCTTCATATATTATGTTAATCTTTTCCTATGGACTTTATTTTAAGCTTTTAATTTTGGAAGTATTGTAGATTCCTAGAAAGTTGCAAAGATAGCACAGAGAGAGCCCAGGTACCCTTCACGCAGTTTCTCCCATTGATTATATCTTACTTAACTGTTGTACAATATCAAAACCAGGAAACTGATATTGATATAGTGTGTATAGTTCTATGTAATTTTACTACATGTTAGAGGCCCATAACCACCACTGCAATCAAGACACAAAATTATTCTACCACTGCAAAGACTTCCCTCAGGCTACCACTTTATGATCAGTCACACCCATCTCCCTCTCCCCACCACTGTCACTAAGTCCTGGCAACCACTAATATATTCTTCATCTCTATAATTTTGTTATTCCAGGAGTATTATATAAATGTAATCATACAGTATATAATCTTTAAGATTGGCTTTTTTCACTTGGCTTAATGCCCTTGAAATCCATCCAAGTTGTTGCCTGTATCAATGGTTCATTACTTTTTATTGGGCTAGTACCCCACAGTGTGAATGTACAGTAGTTTGTTTAACCATTCACTATTTTAGGATATTTTGGCTAATTCCTATGACCTTCCAAAGATGTTAATTATAATTATTATTATTAATTATAGCCCTTATCTTTTAATCCAACCTCTAAGATTTTTGCAGGTCTGTTTTTTTTGGCTAAATTTCTTTCTCTTGACTATGGGCATTTTTTCCTATTTCTTCTCACGTACAGGAATTCTTTATTATTATACTAGACATGTTGATGATGCACTGTAAAGACTGGATTTTGTTATCTTCCCTGATGATTGCTGGGTTTTGTTTTCGAAGGCAGTTAAATTACTACTAGATCCCCTAGAATGTGTAGACTTGGTTTTATGAGTTGTTAGAGTGAGTCTATTTTAGTTTTTCCCTTAACTCAAGGGGAATCTCTTACTCTTGTGACTTAGTCTTTACTCCTAAGGGTTTTAGTGGAAAGCCTAATGTATTTACCAACCAGTCCTAAATGCTGGATTCAAACTCCAAACCTTGACTTCCATATGGAGGGTAACAGCTGAAATCTCTGTTCATTCCTTTTTTTTTTTTTTTTTCAGCTTTTCGGCTGTTGTTGTTGTTGTTTTTGTTTTTCCTTCTGGATTTCTTGGCATTTTACCTGTACATGTGTAGTTCAGGGATCAACCAACGATTCATGGAATTTTGTATTTTTCCTGTGGCTTCACTTCTTCCTAAAATTTCCAGAAACTCTGGAAGTATCAAACTCCATGCTCTGATTTATCAGATCAATAAAACTGCAGTTTTTTGGCAGACGTTTCACTGTCCCACGTGTCCCCAGACTGGCACCTGGCCTCAGGGGAAAAGCTGTATAAACACTGATTTCACACAGTGGAGTTCCCTTCATTGGAGAGTTGATTCTTTCCTAGTTTTTGCTTGTTTTCAGTTTCTCTTCCATGTCTTCAAGCAGATTTTTAAAACTTTTGCTCAGGGTTTATAATTTTTAATCTCTAGGAGCATTAGTTTGATATAAACTACTCTGCTATGTCTTCATGTGATCTGTTTTTGAATTTTGGCATAAAGTTGTCTATTTATGTTTCTGTGAAAAGCATCTCTGGCATTCCTAGTCTAGCTTTCCATGGATAAAAATACATCTTTATTTTCTTTATGTGTTTCATCTTCTGACAATTCAGGGATTTTTCTATGCTTTCTCTTGGAATTCAAATAAAATAAAGTCAATTCACCTGGAATAAAAGTTTCCTGATATGAGATCCAATGAAACATTACTTTGTTTAAGCCCAGTGTTGTTCAAACCACCTGCTTATAAAATAAAGATCAGCTAGATGGGAACATCCTACTTATCTATTCGCTAGTCACTAAGGCCTCTTTAGAGCAGTATATTTTATGCATCTAGATATGATATGGAATAGGAGGCTTTCCTCCAGCCTTTATTTGTCCCTTAGCACCTTAGAACAGTTCTCTGATATCCTAGGGTGAAATCAAGGCAAATGCCCAGAGTTTGGTTAAAGTTTGTTTTATAATCTCTTATTTTATCTGAATAATTCGATTTCAGTTTGCCTGACCTTTCCATTTAGTTACTGACTCTGGACAACGTTGCTTTTCTAGCCAATTGAAAAGCCCTGTTTTCTTCATTTTACCTCTCCAAATTCTACCTATCATTGAGTGTCTATTCAGTACATATTTTCTGAATTTTCCTACCAGTGAACCTACACCACTTTATCTATCTATGTAGGGCTTTTGTCATGATACATCAGTGCACATTCCAAGCTCTACAGAGGACCAGCTAGTAGGTTTAGAAGCACTTGAGATGGGAATGGGAGTAGAAAAGAGGTGGTCTTGAAAACTACTGCTAAAGTACTTTTTTTAAATACTTTTTTTGCTAAAGTACTTTTATTTATTTATTTTTGGCTGCGTTGGGTCTTCATTGCTGCGCGCGGGTTTTCTCTAGTTGCGGTGAGCTGGGGCTACTCTTCCAATGCAGTGCGTGGGCTTATCACTGCGGTGGCTTCTCTTGTGGAGCACAGGCTCTAGGCATGCAGGCTTCAGTAGTTGTGGCTTGTGAGCTCAGTAGTTGTAGCTCACGGGCTCTAGCCACGCGGGCTTCAGCAGTTGTGGCACACGGGCTTAGTTGCTCCGCGGCATGTGGGATCTTCCCAGACCAGGGCTCGAACCGGTGTCCCCTGCATTGGCAGGCGGATTCTTAACTACTGTGCCATCAGGGAAGTCCTTTCTTTAAAAAATTTATTTTTACTGCTAAAGTACTTTTAAAGCTGGTATGGCTACGATCAGATAATAGGAAGCTTCAACCTTTCTTCAAGATAAATGCTGTCCTGTCTTATTTTATAATCCATTCATAATTTTCTTTTCAGCCAGATCAGAAGATTCTCAAGGGCAAGTATCATGCCTACTCCTTTTCCCATGGCATTGAGCATAGTGTTTTATACAAGAGTATAAATTTATTTGAGTGTGTTGCTTTGAATTTTGCCCATTTGGCTGAATCTGTATGTTTTCCTCATTTGTAATTTTCTAATTACCTGACAGTGTTTGTCAAATTTTGATATCCTACTAAAGAGCATGAAGAAACACCTTGAAGATTCATTATTTGACTTCTGCCTGATTCTCCAGCCACAACTCAAATTATTCTCTTTCTCCCTCACTTCCTATGTTCTTGCTGCATTGGTCTTCTCTCAGTACTTTAACACGTCACACAATTCTTTGCCTAGAATGGACATGGCATGGTTGCTGCTTCCATCACTTAGGTGTCAGATCAAATGGTAATTCCTCAAAGAGGTCTTCCTGATCACCTGATCAAAGTTCCCTGTTCCCTTGAACCTGACCCCAAACATTCTCTTGGCCATTACTCTGTTTTACTTTCTTTGTAGCACTTCCTATTACCTGAAATTATGCCCTCGATACTTGCTTGTTTGTTTACTGCCTGTCTTCCCACATTAGCATCTAAACTCCATGAGAGCAAGGAACTTCGTCTCATTCAGAGCAGTACTCCCAAATGCTCAGAATCGTGAATGAATATTTGAGTCGTCACCCTGTGTGCCATCTTGAAAACAATTTGTTGTGGATCCAGTATTTCAATGCACATAATTGTCAAATGATTTCAGTGAAAAATGCCACAGAAGTAGAGACTATAGGGATTTTTAAAAAGATAAACAAAACATTATTTTAATGCACAGTGAGAACACAGGTCATAAGATCTGCCAGTGAAAAGCAAAGGAAAAATACTGACAATGTCTTGTATATGATAATAGCTAATACTTATTGAGTTCTTACTATGTACTAGGTATTGTTCCAAATAATAGACTTTAAAAGAAGTAAGAAAACTCATTTAGTCCTTATGATAACTGAGAGATAGGTATACTATAGTAATCTCCATTTTATGGTTGATGACACTGAGACCAGAGGTTAGATAAGGAGTTACATAGGTTGATTTGCCTGAAGTTCTAAAGCCAGTAAGTGGCAGACCTGGGAATTAAATCCAAGCAGTTTGATTCCATTCTGTGGTTGTAACCACCGTGCTATAGTGCCTCATTGCCACTTAGGAGTAAGAGTTTGTTCACTTTAGTTCTCTCATTTATTTATTAAGTAGATCTGGAATTATTCTTTTGTGTATAGTTTCACAACTATATAATTTAAAATAAAGAATAATGGACTTAGGGTTGAGGTGCAGGCCCAGGTATGTTATTAATCTATGTAAACCTCAACCTAACATCTTCAATTGTCAATTTTCAAATATGTGAAATGAAGGGTGGTTGGAGCCTTAGTAAAGATAAACTAATATTTCATTTTTTTTTCTGTTATGAGAGCTCTGGGCACCATGCTGCTGCTGAATTTCAGAAGAAGATGGTTAAGAATATTTAATATATTACCTGGACTTTATTCATCTCCAGTTTGTTCTTCTCATTAGCGCTCTGGTCTTGTTTGCCAGCTCCTTTTTTCTGAGGGCCTTTTCCAAAGAAGATGTAATTTACAAAGGCATATTCCAGCAAAGCCAGGAACACAAATACAAAGCAACCCATCAGGTAAATATCAATTGCTTTGACATAAGGGATCTTTGGCAGGGTCTCCCTGAGGTGAGTGCTGATGGTTGTCATTGTCAGCACTGTGGTGATTCCTATGAAACAGAAAGACACAGCTTAGCTGAACGCACTTGGTAAGTTCCCTTTTTAAGATTGAGAGGACAGGGCTTCCCTGGTGGCGCAGTGGTTGAGAATCTGCCTGCTAATGCAGGGGACACGGGTTCGAGCCCTGGTCTGGGAGGATCCCACATGCCGCGGAGCAACTAGGCCCCGTGAGCCATGACTACTGAGCCTGCGCGTCTGGAGCCTGTGCTCCGCAACAAGAGGCCGCGACAGTGAGAGGCCCGCGCACCGCGATGAAGAGTGGCCCCCGTTCGCCGCAACTAGAGAAAGCCCTCGCACAGAAACGAAGACCCAACACAGCCATAAATAAATAAATAAATAAATAAATAATTTATTAAAAAAAAAAAAAAAAAAAGATTGAGAGGACAGATGCCGATCTCTTGTTGGTGCTCCAGAATGATGGCAGTAATGCAATAAACCACAGGGCAAAAAGGGCAGACAATTTGAAAGACAAAGCTGCAGGCTCCCTACGTAGTCCATAAGTAAATCATAAAATGGGATGCTCTGTGAGTGCTGGGTTGAAAACTGTTTTTTTTTTTTTTGCGGTACGCAGGCCTCTCACTGCTGTGGCCTCTCCCGTTGCAGAGCACAGGCTCCGGACGCGCAGGCTCAGCGGCCATGGCTCACGGGTCCAGCCGCTCCGTGGCGTGTGGGATCTTCCTGGACCAGGGCACGAACCCGCGTCCCCTGCGTCGGCAGGCAGACTCTCAACCACTGCGCCACCAGGGAAGCCCGAAAACTGTTTTTTTTTTTTTTAAAATAATGCACAAAGGAAAAAGAAAAGTAGATGGAAATATTAAAATCTCATTGATATGCCCACTGCTTACTGTCAAATGTCCCTCATTCTGCTACATGACACCTCCTTCTTTCCTTCCTTCTCTCAGCGTCTCTGTCATGTCCCTCCTAAATCTGTCCTTGTAATACTAATCACCATAGCAGTCACTACCGAACTGAAAGTTGGTGACCAGTTTGAGGAGACCTATTTCATTGCATGCAACTGTAATACACGCAGGTTACAGGGTCAGTATGGTCTTTTGAAATTATAATGCATCATTCATAGTGAGTCAACATGAAAAGAAGAAACAAATAAGAAAGTTTATGACTTGCATCAAGTATCTGATATATGTATTTTAAAATTAACATAACCTTATTGCTTTTTTTTTCTTTTTCAAATATTACCTCTAGTTCCTTGATTCCAGAGACTAGAATGAATTAGTGCCCCGGAGTCAGGAAAAGACTTCCTAAAAATTCAACTGGTTAAAGAAATTTTAGAGTGTAGTCTTTTTAAAAGGAAGATTCTGCTTTGCCTACTTTGTTAAATATGGCATTCTTAACAATATAATGTTTGTGTGTCTGTATAATATTTTGTGTTGATTATGGTGACGAAATGATAATTGGGAAAAATAGGAAGTGATACTTATATCTAATAGTAAACTCTGCTGTAATACTAATATTACACATTTGTATAGTGTTTTTACAGTTTTAAACACTTACAGCTATGAATTATATGGCTGTCATAACAGCCTGCTGTGTGTGATAAGGCAGGTATATAATTCCCAGTTTATAGCTGAGTAAACAGAAACTCTGAGATTAGTTATTTTGCCTTAGATCACCCAGCTAGGGGCAAAAAGCAAGGAGGTATGAAGCAAAGGCATTTAAAATAAAAGCAGAGAGATGAAAAAGTATGAAACTTGACGGAGGTCCTTAAAAATAAAGATAGGAAATGTGAAATGGATATTAAAGACAAAGGAGAACTGGCAAAGGGAATGGAAGTTAGAAAATGAAAAGGGAAGAAAATAGTTTAGCACTCATTTGCCAGCCAGATTATTCTATTTAGATTCCCTGATTTGACTACTAAACTTGAGGAGAACAGATAAAGTAGGAAGTCAGAACTACCATACAAAAGGTTAAAATAGTTTAGATCAGTGATAAATTTAAATGTCTGGACTGATATTAAATGCCATCATGAGTGGTCCTATTTATTTCTTTGAATAAAATTTAAAATTTCCCGTAACATAATTCTACCTAATGTTCTGTACAGAAGCAATAATTCATTAAAATCTACTAATTCCACTTCTGCTTCTACTCCTTGGCTTAAATTTTTTAAGCAAGAAGGGCTAGTAAGTAAATGTCTTTTTCACTTAGATAAGGTTTAAAATACCTTAGGTTTTACATTTCAAAGAACAGGTTTATTCAGCATCTGTATATGCTGACACCTCTAATCAAAATATTATTAGCTTTGAGGATAGATGTGGAAAGAGAACCACAATTCATGACCTTGATAGTTCATATTCCCTACTGTAGACACTGTCCGATGTTTTTTCTTTAACCATAGCGTATACACTTATTCAAATAATATGTGCAGATACATGTGTATGATATGATAAATTATTTGTCTACTTTCCTTAGTCTTGTAATGTTCAAAGGTTGATAAGGGGCTGCCTGCACTTGACTTTGTGAGCCTTATATACTCAACCAATAGAGATGAGCTGTAGAGTTGACAATTAGTCTAGGGGTGAAAGGGTATGCTGATCATCTAATCCAGTTCCGTAGTCTCAGAAGAGAAGAACTATATATGTTAGCTTAGTAATAAATGATGTTCTTTTGCGTGTGTGTGTGTGTGTGTGTGTGTGTGTGTGTAAATAAGCCCCAGAAAGTGATAACTGAAATGGCTCTAGGGTCAAATACGAGGTAGACCCACACATACCCAGATACATCAGACAGACCTTACATATTCTAACTTTCCAAGGAATCCTTTAAAATCTCAAATATAGCCTTTTAGCTTACAGCAATTACTCAACCATGGCAAGATTAGTTCTGAATTCTGTTTCCCTGGAAAGGAAACCATTTTTTATTCTGTCCTGATCACAGATCATTAATATAGCTGATGAACTGTCTGTGCCTTATTCAAATAGAAGGAGCTCTATTTAAGGGAGACAGAGCGATACAATTTAACTATAGTTAATATTTGAAAGATAATATTGACATGGCTTGTTAATGGTCAAAAGGTTTAGCTTTCTCCAAATCCATTTGAGAATAATGCAATAATATTCTCCACTGTAAAGAGAAGGAACCAAAGAAGAAATCACAAAGTTAGTAAAATATTAGTGTCATGAGAATTTTAAAGTATTCTCTAAGAAGCACTTGTATAGTGTTGAATGTACTCCAAGATTTGTGTTTTATTTTGGTAAAATGATAAAAAGATATTACGTTGTAAAACATTCACCCTGTAAGTGCTTACACATAGATGTTTTATTATCCAGCACTCTTACGGGAATCTCATTCTCTGGCTCTCTGTGAGAGACACCCTGGCCTGTAATTCTTATCATTGGTTGTTGTTTGACGTTAAATCCCACCAGCTCTCTGTAGTGCTGGGAATGCATTACCTAGTGCAACTCTGGCTGCAGAGGCATCATAGTTGATCCAAAATGACACCCAGGACAGAATTGTAATCAGTGTGGAAGGCATGTAGGTTTGCAAAATGAAGTAACCAATGTTTCTCTTTAGACGAAAACTTAGTGACAGTCGTGGGTATGCCCCTGAGTGAAAAAGAAAAGAAAAGAAAATCAGGTGGTCATTTGGTGGCAGCCATCTCCTTTCTCATCATCGCTAGTTCACTTTGGGGGAAACATCCTCACCTGTTGTGAACTCCACCTTCTTGGACACCATCTTATAGTCAACAATTGAAAACTGAGGAAGCTCAATTTTATTCACTCCTGTTACTGCTCCTTCTCCTCCATTCCAGTAAAACTCAATGTCATCCGTGGTGTAGCCATCTGAAACCAAGAAACAGCAGAGTTAAATAGAATTCAGTTGGCCTAGAAATTCCTTTTGAAGACAGTTGGGGATTTGGAGAGAAATTTCCCAGCAATTGATGATAAGATGATCTTGCTTTAAATTGGGATAACATAAGAGGTTTCATGTTGAGTGCTGTTTCTGACAGGCTGGTTGTGGCTGCCTTGAGAAGGTGGATATACTTGGCTTTACTGAACATAACCTCTGTGATCATTCAGTGATATCTGATATCACTGCTGCATATTTATTCTCATTGTGTCCACTAATGGGCACTCTTCGGTTAGATTGAGGGATGCCTGAATTCTAGGTGCCTGGGCATAGATTTTGACTATGTGTTACTTAACAACAACAAGTATAATAATTGAGCACATATTTGTTAAAAGGGGAACAGAAAGGATAAAGGGATGGAGTATAATAAAAGATCAAATTAGTACGGACCCATTAAATGATCAAGACATTCAAAGAAGAGTATACATTTTTCAAAGAAAATTAGGTAAGCTTCTCTTTATAGCCTTTGATTATAGCTAATATATAGGTGAAAATTTTAGTAAATATGTGAATTTTTGATCATATTTTTATATCTTAATACTTATGGTAGTGAGGTTTAAGTAATTTAAAGCGAATGTGTAGAGGACTGTAGACTGTGGTAGAAGGATCTATCTTGAAATCTATTCCCCCTTCCAGTTCTGCTCCCAATTGCCATGGGTCTGCTTGGGTTATGGTCATATATCAGAGTAGCTTGCATAAAAAATGTATTAATATATTAAAAAATCTAAAAATCATTTAAAACATACAGAAGGCTTTATATTTGTATCTTTCTATCTGCTAGAGACAAAAAAAGATCTTTCTAAGGTTATTTTCTATTTTTATTGACCTCAAATAAAAAAGCATCAAATCCTTTTCCATTAGAATTACTAGGGCTTATGTTTCAAAAGTAACCATATAATGTAGTAGATATTTTGCCTACTAACTTTTGATTAAACCAGAAACATTTTCTCAAGAGATAAAGAGTAATATATTTGAAATTTAGAAGTTGAATGCCAAGTGCCAAAGAATCACCATCAACATATCACTGAAAGAATGTAAGAAAATTTAAGGCCTTTTTCCTTTTTATTTTGAGGGGAAATAAAATTATCTTCACTTCATTGTTTTAAACACTTCTAGCTTCTCTTCAAAAAGCTCTTTTTTGAATTCTTATCCCTGAACTCATTGCACTCACAACTGTGTTGTATTTGTTACTTTTGCCACTCTATACAGGTTATTATTTACTATAATATGTTTCAATTTGTTTTATTTTATTTCTCTTAAAACCATCTTCTTCTAGTTCAAGAACTTGCCCTTTCTTCAAAGGGTAATCTTTCATATTCAGTAACCTATTTTACAATGACCCAAGTAGACCATAGAAATGGAAGATATTTAATTTTAGATATAATCTTCGGTGTCCGAGAGGCTGTGTGACCCTCGATACCCACTGGACTTAGATCAATCTACATGGAACTAATTGGCATGTTGGGGATTTCCACCAAATTTAGGTATGGCTCTGTAAGACTGTGATTCTTAACATCTCTTTGAGAATTTAATAAACCTTCTGAACTCAAGAGAATGAGAAGACAAGCCACAGATTGGGTGAAAATATATACAAAAGACACATCTGATAAAGGACTGTTATCCAAAATATACAAGGAGATCTTAAACCTTGACAGTAAGAAAACAAAAAACCTGATTAAAAATGGGCCAAAGACCTTAACAGACATCTCACCAAAGGAGATATACAGATCGCAAATAAGCATATGAAAAGATGCTCCACATGACATGCTGTTAGTGAAACACAAATTAAAACAATAATGTGATGCTACTGTACACCTATGAGAATTGTCAAAATCTGGAACACTGACATCACCAAATGCTGGAGAGGATGTGGAGCAGCAAGAACTCTCAATCATTGCCGGTGGAAATGCAAAATGGAACAGCCACTTTGGAAGAGATTTTGGTAGTTTCTTACAGAACTAAACACACTCTAATCATATGACCTAGCAATCTTGCTCCTTGGTTTTTAGCCAAAGTAACTGAAAACTTGTGCCTACACAAAAACCTGTACACAGATGTTTACAGTAGCTTTATTCATAATTGCCAAAACTTGGGAGCAACCAAGATGTCCTTTGGTCCTTTGATACTGTCGTACACATAGGAACTGGTATATTTCTCAGTGTTAAAAGGAAATGAGCTATCAAGCCACGAAAAAACATGGAAGAAACTTAAATGCATATTATTAAGTGAAAGAAGTCAATCTGAGAAGGCCACATACTGCATGATTCCAACTATGTGACATTCTGGAAAAGGCAAAACTATGGAGACGGTAAGATCAGTGGTTGCCAGGGGTTGGGGGTGGGGAGGGATGAATGTACAGAACACAGATCTTTAGAGAGCAATGAAAATACTCCGTATGTTACTATATTGGGAGACAAATGTCATTATGCATTTTTCTAAACCCATAGAATGGACAACACTAAGAGTGAACCCGAAAGCAAATTATGGACTCTGGGTGATAATGATGTGTCCACATCATTTCATCAATTGTAACAAATGCACCACTTTGGTGGAGGATGTTGATAACAGGGGAGGCTATGCATGTGTGGTGGCAGGGAGTATATGGGAAATCTCTGTACCTTCCCCTCAATTTTGCTGTGAACAGAAAACTGCAAAAAATACTCCTAAAAAAACTTCTGAAAAAATTCTACAGAAACACATACATATAATACATATGCATAGATAGATAAATAAATACAATTTGACGGTAATTTCAGAGAATCATGGCTTCCCCTGGAGCCCATTTAAGTGTTCTAGAATAAGAACCTCCTCTCTGAGGGGAAATGGCTAGTGGCAACACGACAGCTTAAACTCAACCCTGATGCCCTTCCTTCCACTTCCGATTCAACTATGAACTTCTAAGCCCAGCACGAAGTGGGATCTGGGGAATGTGAGGTCTCAGTTCTGTCTGGATCTAGTAGACAATGATGTCATGGGATGTTTTTCCCCTCAGGGACAGGAGAGAACTGGGGGACTACTGGCATGGGGTACTTGGATGGGGTTAGAACAGTGAGATTAAGGAAGAAAGCTGGGTGCAGGGATTTGGGGGGGGCTATTAAATGAAGGCAGCTGCCCCTTGTGTGACTATTTGGAGGAATTGCTGTTTTCACAGTCCTTTAATAAGATGTAGGAGAGTTTAAAAAGTGGGGAGAGAGAGGAAGAGAGAGAGAAACTACCTCCTGGTGCATCAGTAGGGGAATGACAGCTTGCCTGGAGCCCCCCATGGTTTTCATCTAGCTAGAACACTGTTTCCATTTATGGTGCTCTGGCAGCTGGGTCCAAATCCCAAGGGATATGCAAGAGAAACACAACGATATTTATAAGAAAATCCAGTCATCCTACAGAAGGAAAACAAGCATAACATCCAGAATAGATGGCTCCTCTTGAGAAGAACTGGTGGAGGAAGCAGATGATAGGTTGAACGTTTCATTTCCCATCTTTATTCAAAATTTGGGAACATATAAGGATATCTGATTAGAGCACAAAAACTTCCTTACTTCCTTGTACTAAAACCCGTAGTTTTTAATTAAAAAAGAGTGTTAGATAAATTGAAAAGAAGATGGCCACTGATGAGGCCAGGTTAGTGGATTGGAAGACAGTTTGAACAAAATTATAGAGATTTAGAAAGCATAAGCGCTTTGAAGGACTCATCTAGGAAAGCTCACATATGAATAGTGGGCATTCTTGACAGAAGAAGAGGAGCCATAATACACAAAAAGAAAATACAAATTTCCCTGAATTTAATAAACTTTTTGCATATTGAAGGGCTCATTATATTATGTAACCGTGATATCACTCCTGAACTCCAAGGGTAAAAGAATAATTTTACAATCTTCCAGACACAAAGTACAAGGTATTTTCACAGGAAAAACTCTCAGATTTCTGAAAGGAAAGGATTATAGAATAACAATTCAGAACACCTAGAGTAAAGGAAAAAGGACAGCAACTCAGAGACTCAAGAGTCTCATTCCCCACCAAAATACCACTTCTTTCCAGAGAAGAATTCCAGAGAAGAATATATCACTCAGGGACCTGTTTGAGGAAATTATTCCTACAGAAGACTCCAATGAAACAAATGAATCAGGATGGATAACTAAGATATTATCAGGGAAAGCTCATTGGAAACAGGCGGGTTGTAAAGAATTATAAGACTACCTTGCTCAAATCAATGCAAACAAATTTGAAAACTTGAATAAAATGGATAATTTTCTCGTAAGAAAAGCATTTGCTAAAGCCCAAATCAGGAGAGACAGAAGATCAAAATAGCTTGATGTTACCCCCTACAAACAAATAAACACCAGACTCAAACATTTAAGACTGATAATTCTATTTCTACCTAAACAGTTCCAAAGTATAGGGGAAAAATGAAAACTTCCAAATTGTTTTCATAAACTAAGGAGAACATATTAACAGAACAAGATCCAGCAGTACATTAAATAACAATGCATAACAAGTAGGGTTTATTCTAGGAGTGCAAATGATTCAATATTAGAAAATCTAGTAATATACTTCATTATATTAACAGATCTAAGGAGAAAAAAGCATATGATTATATACACAGGTGCTAAAAAGGCATTTGACAAAATTTAATAGCCAGTCTGTTTGTTTTTTAACAAAACAAACATCACTCAATAAATATGCATAGATGGATATTTCTGTAACATGGTAAGACATATCTATCTCACGCTCAAAGCCAGAATCACACTTATTGTGGAAACGCTAGAATATTCCCATGAAAGTTAAGAACAAAATAAGAGTGTCCACTACCATTGCTATTATTTTTAACATTGTTCTGGAAATACTAGCCATTAGGTAAAAGAAAGAAAATTGAACTATAAAGTTGGAAAACTGCTGGTTAAACTATTAAGATTTGCTAATTATACCACTGTATATTCAGTAAACCCCAAAGAATTAACTGAGACTTTTACAAACAATAGAATTAGTATGATTATGGGGTACAAAATTACTACACAGAAATGGGTAGCTTTCATATATAAAAACAAAAATTTATAATGGAAGAAAAGACCCTTTTTAAAATAGAGACAAGAAATATCTAGTAATAAACTTAGAAACAGGCAAAACTTATATGAAGCAACATTTGAAACACTTTTGAAAAGCACAAAAGAAGCCTTGAACAAATAAAAAGACATACCATGTTTTGAATAGGAAGACTCAACATCATTAAGTTCGTTTACAACTTAATGTGATTGCCTAGTTACACCAATGAGCTTTTCATTTTGGGAACTAGAAAAAGTGATTCTAAAGTTAAAATAAACAGATTGGAAAATCAAAGACAGCTCTAAAAAATAAGACTCCTGGCTTTGTGCTACTAACCTTAACTTGACAACCAGGCACTAACCTATGTGTGTGTCTTACTCATTCAATGAGTAGGTATTTATTGAGCGCTGACTATGTGCCAGGGGGTGGAAAGTTACCGTGGCTACAGTGGTGAATAAAACTGACGTGGCTCCTGCCCTCTTGGAGCTTGCATATTTCATGTAAAATGTTACATATTTCACCACAAAATTCCTTTCTAAATCCTTCTGTATGCATTGGCTTTCTTTAGCATGTGTCTTAATCTTCAGGAAAGCTTTGCAACAAGGTAGTGGATAAGATTTAGGTAGCCTTATTAAATGAAGTTAAGTGATGTCAAAGGTGATAGTTGAGGCACTCCTTTTGTTGGTGCAGCTCATACAGTATAGATGGCTCTGGAACCAGGAATCCTGGTTTTAGCTTTCTGTGGTCCTGGAGTCAACACATGGCAGGAGCTACTTGACTACCAGCTTCCCGACTGTGGTGAAGCCATCAGTCCCCTTGGAGGGCCGGTCTGCACTGTGATACTGGGAGTCATTTCTAGTTGCCCAGCCTAGAGCCTACTAATTCTGTCTTTAATTTTGTAAGCACCACTTCCTTCTATTGAAAGTCTTTCTGCTTAAGCTAGCCAAATGGACTTCTGTTATATGCAGCAGAATCTGGATTGATACATTCTCTTTCTCTTCTGGGGAAGAATTATTTGCTCCAGATTTGGAATTACCAGAGCTTTCCAGGAAAACCTCTGTTGGCTTGTGCTGGTCATTCATTTGCTGTTTCTGTGCCTCTCCTGCTTTCCATACTCTGCTCTGTACCCCTGGGGCTGGGCTCCCTGTCTCTCTGGCTTCCTGTTAGATGCTGCCCCTAGGAAGAATAGGCTGAAGATTAGAAGGTAGAAGGGGGAGGCGAGGCTCTTGATTCTGTCTCTGGCAGTGTGGCAGTGTTGCTGGTGATTGCTGCCAGGGCAGTGGGGTGATTCCAGACTCTCACGGCCCCTCTTCTGGAAACTCTGCAAACAACCAGAACAGCATTTCTAATAGGATCCAACAAATTCAGGCTCATGGGCACTTGTTTCTGGCTTTTCCTCCTTTAACACCCTTTTTTCCTTCTCTCTTTTGCTTTTCCAGCTCGTCCAACCTTTGTAACCAATTCTCTCTATTAAATTCCTTATTTGAAAAAACTTGAGTGGTTTCTGCTTTCCAATGAGCTCCTGTCAGTCACATAGTGTATCTTATCATGCAAATATTTCACCTGTTTACATAGCTTTGTGTTTGTCTCTGCCTTTTGTCTCCTTCATCTCTCATTATATTATACATTTTTTGAAAGCAAAGACCTTTTTTTATTCTTTAAAAAATTTCCTGATGCCTAGCACAGATTCTGTCCACAGTCATGTATCCAATACATATTTATGAATAAATGACTTTGTGAATGTTGTTTGCTGCTTAGGGGTCTATGTTTACTGACTCAGATAGGTAGCCTGATATATAACTTACTTGGTAGCATTCTTGAGCCAGATTTATTCCTTGCTTAAAATGCTTCTGCTCACAAAGGCCTTACAGGTGGGTCTGGGCACCAAGGAAATGGAAAAAGCTGCTTATTAATTTTAGGCTTACTGAGTAACTAGGTGATAAATTACAACCTCAGTCTGATCTTCAAATTGTAGGATTCTAGGGGAGAACTATGTAAACGATATCTAGAGTTGAAGGACCAGAGATGGTTTGCCGTTTGGGATTGAGAGGGGAGAAGACGGTGGGTGAGCCCAAACCTCTCACTGTCTTCTGCTTTTGCGGGGCAGCAGAACCCTTCAATACTATGCACATAAACAGAGCTGGAGTATGGCTATCAATCAATGTGAATCTTAATAGGATTCAACGATTTATACAGTCAGTGGTCTGGGTCTGTATTCCCAAGCTCACTGGCACTTTGTTCAACTAAAACCCTTTAGGCTTAGTGTTCAAGGTACTGAGATAATTACAGATGATTTTGGGGAAAAAAGAATGCTCACTCCATTTCAGGTGGAAGTGTGAATTCTCATGGGAGCAATAATGGCAGCTGGATCCAAAGGGGAGAGCCTAGAAATAAACTATTATTCAAAGATTACACAAGAACATTTTGCCACAGAGAGCAAACATCAATTTTCTCACACCCAACCGACCTATTTACCAAAGGTTTCCTTTATGAACCACTGACTTCATACAGTGTCTCAAAGCCCGAACGCTTGGATACCAAGGATATTGTTTTATAGCAACAATAACTACACAGAAGCTCTCAAAATTTCCTCTCAGCCCCTGGGGACTTCTTAGTGGGGCAGAAAGTACACATAAAATTAAGTTGATGTCATTGGTTAAAGATGCATGGAGCTAGTACATATATACAAGCATCTGGATGTTAGTGTTTCTCTTTGCTATTTGAAACACTCTATTTTTGATGCATTTTTCTAACCTGGAAATAAAAATTACTCCCTGTTGTGCTTAATAGAGCTGGGAGGGTGGTGTAAAATTGTACAGAAATGTGTTTTAGAGAACGGAGAGATTTAAGCTTCTAATCCACAAGTGGACATGAGTAAATGTATTTCCCTTTGTGGAATGGCCATGGCCTCATCTCAAGTTTCACAGTGTGGGGCTTGATTGGCTTAAGCCAATTGTTAAAACACCATCCCCTTTGCTATGGTGACTGGCTAAGGGTTAGGCAATCACCCAGGTCTAAAACAATCAGGTCATAGCAGGTCCCCTGCCCAAATTAATTGCTTGGAAATAGGCATGTGACCCAAGTTGGTCCAGTCCTAGAGAAATCTAGGACTTGTGTTCAAAAGTTGGAGGAGAGAAGATTTCCCTCTCTCTTTTAGCTGTTGGTAAACAGGAAATGCTGAGTGGAGAGTGGCCAGTCCAGCTATAAGAGCCAGTATCTTTCCTTCCTGTTTACATCAGTCATTACTAGCACCTAACTGAAGTCACACTCATGATCAACATTAGGCTGACCTACTGAAATAAATTTAGTAGTCTTCCATTCTCCACTTCCTCCTGCTCCTTCCATGTGGGGGCAGAAATGTTAGGAATTTATCAATATCTCTCCAGGAGCTATGTAGATCCTTCCTGTTTCAAGGTTATTAGATATTTGTAATGGTGCATCTCAGAAGCAGATAAGAAAGCCAGTTGGGTCTAATCCTTCCTGTGGCTCCAAATCTGCTATAACATTTATTCTAAAGGCTACTTGGGATTCCTTTCTCACCCATCTCTGTATCTCCTTGGTATCCTAAGAAGCAGTAAACCAACCATGGAAGCCAGATTTTTAAAGCATTCTCCCAAGTATTAAGAAACTGTAGGTATGACAGCAGAAACTAACACAACATTGTAAAGCAACTATACTCCAATTACAAAAAAACTAAACCAAAAAAAAAAAAAAAAAAGAAACTGTAGGTACAAATCTGTGCAACAAACCACTTAATAACTGACTCCTACCTGATGACCCACCGTTTGAGTGGTCATCCTGTCCCTAGGGAAGGCCCTCTTGCTATTTTCTTAGTCAACTCAATAGTTAATTACATTTCTGGGTTATCATTAGAAAATAGGTCCTTATAATAAGTAAAAATTCACCTTCTTGGAGAGCATTCACTATCTGATCCTTGTCTACCCCTTGTGCTAATAGAAAATAAACCCAGTACCTTTTCTACATGACAGTACTTCCCATTTCTGAGGACACCTCTCACGATCCCTTTCAGTGATTCCTTCTTCAGGCTTTGGTCTTTCGCAGGATGTACTCAACCTATGAAGCTTTTCTCCTCTCAGTAGTTTCCAGTTTGCTGATATGCCCTTTGAAGCATGGAAGCCCCAGGCTGAGAGGTGGCCATGTCTACCTCGGCTCTTCTCCCTTCTTTGAGTTATCTGGAAAATTTTCCTATTGTGTAGACTCACCCCCAAGATTAATCCTGCCCTGGTTTAACCTGGCCAAACATAGGAGGCCATGGCACCTCCTATGTTTGGCCAATATGTAAATTTCCAGAGTGACTTTCCAAGAGTCCTGCTCTTTCATATCTGACTGCTTAATACCACATAGTCCATTAATCCTTGTCTATGCTAGATCATCCCCATTTAAAGACTTTTAGATCCCAGGTACTTTTGTTTTTGGAGACACCTTCCCACATTATATTAAATACATTAAAATGCATTCACATCCCATGTTAAACCTAATTTACATGTCACTGTAAAAGCACTGGATTGCAGCTGACTTGTTAACATAATGTTATATTTGTTTTAATATTGTAGTTTTCCTTATGCATTTTGGAGCCAATAATTTAAGACCCTTGATAAACTCATAGTACGTAGACATCTTGCCTATAATGCTTGTTGGCAAAATGGCTTTGCTGGAGCCCAGATACCAACTGAGCTCTAGTGCACTGCTTAAGATCTCTTTCCATGAATTCTTTATTTGGAATATATTCAGCTCCTCTTAAATTTATGACTGATGGGAATTCTGCTGTCATCGTCAGATCTTCTGACCCTGATTGTGGCTTGTCCTGATTTCTAAATTGGCTACCACCTGGAATTTCTCACGATGAAATTGTCTTCCAGGTTGTACTGCATGCAGTAGCTACCCCCTTGGGTTGTTCAGGTGCCCTCTCTGAGGCTGAGCCTCTGTCTGACCCTGTCTGGCCTCCTCTACCATTTTTCTGGCCCCACACTGATGAGGTTCTTATATGCTTTCCACCATGCCTGTCCAACTCATGATATTCTTGGTGTAGCTAGCTAGTGAAGAGCAAGACTTTTCTTATTCTAGTCACTGGTCTTCTATTAAAGCAGCACAAGTTCAAATAAGCTTTTTGACAGTTACATTACTTTTCTTCCTTGGACTCAAACATAGGATCTAATATAGTCCCCATTAAATTTTATCTAATTCAACTTGACTTGCTGTTGAGGTTTTTCTTGATCTTTATTTGCTCACCCTCTTGGTTTCATGTTCTCTTCAGGTTTGATAAACATGCCTTTTATCATTATTCCCTTGACTGAGACAAATGTGGGATGGCAGAGACAAAGATAGAGCCCTGTTACAATCTCTTGGCAATACTCCTCCAGGTTGATAATAAAAGTCTCTAATCAGTGCTTTGCTGGGTGGCACCATCATTTATTCATTATTTTAAAATTAATTAATTAATTTTATTTTTGGCTGTGTTGTGTCTTCGTTGCTGCGTGCAGGCTTTCTCTAGTTGTGGTGGGCGGGGGCTACTCTTTGTTGTGGTGCACGGGCTTAGTTGCTCCGCGGCACGTGGGATCTTCCCAGACCAGGGCTCGAACCCGTGTCCCCTGCATTGACAGGTGGTTTCTTAACCACTGTGCCACCAGGGAAGCCCCCCATCATTTATTCATTTAATATTTGCCTAATAGTTGTAGCTTTGAGTCTGTATCTCTGTATTTATCACATTTTCCTGATTCAGTGATTTTACAATCCTATCAAATAAGGAAGTGAGGTCTATTTTGACTTGTGTTTGGAGAAATCAAGCTGCTTCCATAGATTACTGAGCCCTCTTCTTTGGGATCCAGGACTAGAATATTTCCCAGACTGAATCAAGTCTCATCAGCCTGAGTGTCTTTGAATTTATCTTTCTTACCTTCTGGAACGTGGAATGGTGTATTCCATTCTGTCAATACTAATAATCATTAGGCTTATGATAATCACCTTCCCTTCACAATGCCCAGCTTCCTTTAATATGTGCTAATTGAGCTATATGGCATTAATTTGTGTGGGTGCATATGTTTTAGGCTAATTATTGGTTAAAAATTAGAATCAGGGCTGCTGTATGCCCCAAATCAGTGGTGAAGTAAAAGATAATCACACCTGGAAATGCTAAAATCTTACTATTAAGTGTTTGTTATATGTTTTTTTTTTTTTTTTTTTTTTTTTTTTTTTTTTTTTGCGGTATGCAGGCCTCTCACTGCTGTGGCCTCTCCCGTCGCGGAGCACAGGCTCCGGACGCACAGGCCCAGCGGCCATGGCTCACGGGTCCAGCTACTCCACGGCATGTGGGATCTTCCCGGACCGGGGCACGAACCCGTGTCCCCTGCATCGGCAGGCGGACTCTCAACCACTGCGCCACCAGGGAAGCCCTGTTATATGTTTTTTATCAATAAAAGTTTCTCAAAACAAACAGCTACTAGGTATCTACATTTTTTTGGTCTTAATGGTCAAAGGAGAGAATATTTTATGTCTCAGAAAAAATCCTTATCCATCTCTTTCTAATTTGTATTAATTGCGAAGTAGATTTTTCTGGGAAATCTATGGTCAAATTTTCTTTTATAGTCTTGAAACCCTTTTACGTTATCTATACATTTAATGAACATCCCAATTTTTTGGACCCTCCCTACTTAAGAAAAATAATTGGGGCGAAAGCTGGAAATAAATTGTGACGTTAATGCTTGTTCCTAAGTTATGCCAAATCTGGGCACAACTTTCTCAAAAGATAAATTTTACAGTATGGCAACAATGTCAACAACAAAAACCATGTACTTCTTACAAAGTTCTGTGAGAAATCTCTGTTCCGAAACTGAGACAGTCTTTTGCTTAATATTACTGTATGGAACAGAGAAGGCCTTGCCTGTTCAAGTCAGCTCAAATGAGGTCTTGGAGTTACTGGGATTGGATGTCATCTCTACCCATAATTTCTGCTCTGATAAAAAGGAACATCAGAACCCCTCTCCACTTTGAAACAGTTGTTTGGTTGGGGGAAAAATCCATTATACCTGTTTTCTCCAAGCATTGGAATGACCATATTGACTTGAACATATGAAAAATGAATTAACTGCATAAGCAGAGAATCTAAACCAGTGTGTTAATATAGGTGTGATTTAAGATTGTTTAACAGTCCTATTTAAGATTGGATATTGTTTAAGAATGCTTGATCTATTAGACATCCTTAAAGGTGTGCATCCTTGTTTTATTAAGAAGAATAAAAAAGCAAAATCAGGCCTAGTCTAGAGAAGGGAGTCACCTCTGATTATGACAAGCACCTAATATGCCACTTGTGCCTTTATCTTCTAAAGTGTGAGTGACCTTCAAGGAAAAATAAGACCAGGAACAAGTAAAGTACAAACGAAGGTGATTGTCCAGCTAATTCAAATGCAATATTATGTGAACCTTTCTGTTCTGGCAATGTTATTGTTGGTCTGAAACTCTAGATTAAACAGCTTAGATGATAACCCCACTTACCTAATTTAATTTTTATGACCACATTGCATCATAAATATGGAAAATTATTCAGAATGTATTCATGGTATTTTTATTTTGAAGAGTTATGTGCATCCTGCTTGCTTGTGAATCCACCCCTGAGTGGTTACCGAGTTTTGCTTTGTTTTAATTCTTCTTTTCTTTTTTTTAGAGGGTCACTTTTCACTGAGAAATTCTGATGATAAGAAATGGTGATTTGTCAATAAAATACATTTTTGGAGAACTCGTTAAAAACTTAAAAAAAACCCAACTCAACCAAACCAGTTATGGTAAAATATTTACAGTATGAGGTTAAGAGAAAACAAACATAAGAAAAATGTATGTGTATGTATCACAAAGGATATGTATGAAAATAGTTAATAGTGGTTATCTCTGGATGTTAGGATCATGGGCTTTTCTTTAAAAATTGTATGTGGTGAACTTGTAATGCTTTTAAAAATAAAACCCCAGTAAATTATTCTTATGTTCTAGAAAACGCCTAAATATTGTATGAACTTCAAATCTGTGAAGATTATTTGAATGACCTGTAGAGGGCACTCAAGACCTTCCAGATTCATAGAGACAGACGGGATACTGTCTGAAAATTTTATTCCTTTCAGTTGCAGGAGTTTTACATTTTTCCTATTTTAGCTTTGGATCACTGATTCTCACAAGGTTCTATTTTAAAATTCATTTATGTTAAATAACACTAGTACAATTCTGATTAATATACCTAGTCACAAATTCATATTTTTAGCTAGAAATATCTGTTTATATTTAAATACATGTAACTCTAATTGTTACTAAAATGATTAAAACAAATGACCTATTTTGGTATATTTAATGCTTAAGTTGTAATCTTTTCACTAACATCTTCAAAAGGACAGTCTATGCTAGTGTAGCTATGCATATGAATTAACAAATATCTATGTGCAGCAAATGGACCTATTCTTCACATCCATATTATTATTATGCAGCTGGTAGCAATAAACTGCATTAAATTAAAAATTAGCCTTCTATCAGGTCAGAGTTTATTTTTAATTTTTATTTTATTAACTAAGTTGCCTAGTTCCTGATTTCTTTTAGCTATAATCTATGTATTTTAGTCTCATATACCTTATCAATCACATTCAGAAGCCATTAATTGGGACCCACTCTATTCAGTTTCTAAACCTGATGCCTTCCCCATTTGTGGATGCAAAGTATGTAGTCCCTGCCCTGGGTTTTCACAAATGTGTTGCACACAACTTATGATAATAATACAGTACCAAGCTATAGTATCTAAAAAAGGTGGATTTTATTTTCCAACAAGATAGCTTTTCTCTGGCAATTCTCAGCCATCTTCAAATATTACATGTTCTTTTGGATTCCCTTTAGGATCAGGTTGGATAGCCTTAGCAACTAGGATGCCATGTGCTTTTGTGGCTCACAAACTATTACATGTTCTTGTATAATTTCTTGGCTTTTGAAATCATGTGAATAGAATGTTGAAGAGATGACAGTTCACAGTTGTTTGTATCTACAGCTTATCTGCACTCATTCCCAGGTGCTAGATTGGTGTCACAGAGGTTACTGTGGCAGGCTTTTGGGACACATTAATATCTGTGTTTTAAAAAATTGCATTGTGTCTGGGCATGAGGGAAAAAAAAAAACCCTATCCGATTATTACTGGTTTTGCTGGAATTGATTTTTCACTCCGTGTAACTTGGCAGTTACACTGATGAAACATGTGGCTTGCTGCCATTTTATTTATGTTGAGGGCTTTATTTCTGATGCCCATGAAATAGGAAGACAGGCAAATATAAATTTATCTTTCAAGCTGCCTGGTGTAGAAGTTTGGGAGCAGCAGTTAGGAAAGGGCATTGTTGTAATGTTATTGCCTGATCTCAGGCCAGGGAAGAGAAACAGTGAGTATCATTTTCACTTTTCAGAGGGGGGAAATAAAAGTACAGATTTCCATGATCTGATTGGGAAAGCGAATGCTTCCAAGTTTCTATCTGTGGAAATGGGGCCAATAATCTGCAGTACCTGACTCACAGGGAAGATAAAAAAAAGGTTGTTTTTGCAACGTTAACAGCTACAGTGCTTCTTAGAACAGGGGTTCCCAACCCTGGGGCCATGGACTGCTACCAGTCCGGGGCCTGGTAGGAACCGGGCCGCACAGCAGGAGGTGAGTGGCGGGCAAGCGAGCGCAGCTTCATCTGCCGCTCCCCATCGCTGGCATTACCGCCTGAGCCATCCCCCTCCATCCCCCAACCCCGGTCCGTGGAAAAATTGTCTTCCACGAAACTGGTCCCGGGTGCTGAAAAGGTTGGGGACTGCTGTTAGAAGCAATCATCATCAAAATACTTAGAAGCATTACACAAGCATCCCCTGTTACTTCAGGATGAGTCTATAACATTGTTCTCAACTGAGGGTGATTCCCCCTGCCCAGGGGACATTTGGCAACACCTGAAGGCATTTTTGGTTATCACCTTGGGGGATGGAGGCTACTAGATCTAGTGAATAGAGGCCAGGGATGATGCTAAATGTCCTACAATAACCAGCCCAGTGCTCCACATGAATTATCCAGCCGAACCTGCCAATAATGTTGATGTTGAGAAACTCTGGTCCTTAGCTAGATGGTACTGTGGTTGGTAGAATGGGTCATACTAAGATTATTTGTATTGGCGATGTGACAAGTGGTTTGCAGTGTTACCCAGATCTCATTCTAAGCAGATAGATCTTTTGGGAAAGAAAGATATAGAATTGTTCTGTCCTCAGATAGCAAATAGAATTTCTTTACTTTTAATCCAAGGACCTCATGCCCACCCCTGGCCAAGACAGTACGATCGTGGTTACACACTACTGGGGACTGGATAGAGGGAAAAGAGACCCTTGGGGAACCTGACTAACAAGCATGGCAAATTCTTGGCTCTTTGGTTTAAAATAAACTAGCCTGAAAGTCAGAAGGATGTCTACATATGCGAACTTTCTGAAGAATTCTTTTCACCCTGAACTCCTGCAACTACACACACTAAAGACTCTTCAAGGAAAAGAAGAGGGGGGAAGAGAAGAAGAGAGGAAAGAAGAGTCAGATGTGAATTGGGGAAGCCCTGGCTGCCTCTGCTCCTTCAAGCTGGGTTCTAGGGTTGGGGTATGATGCTAGACAGCTTCTTTAAAGTTCTGGATAGGAGTGGAGCCTGCACCTTATGCCAAATGCAATCAAGCATTGTAGGAAGAAGGTTTTTCATTCCACTATTTAGGAGAACAGTATGCTCTGTTAAAGCTGCAGAATGCTAGAGACAACTCCATCTGTTGTTCCTTGTGGGTTCTTAATAGTGAGGGAGGATTTCAGAGGGTTGCTGGTGGCAGATGTACACTGGCAGAGAACCTGTGGTGCAGTAAGACATCTCAGGGTTACTTCATTGGAAGGATACAGCATGGACTGTTCCCACCAGGGCTCCAAGATTCAGTTAAGCCTTGGGCACATTGCTAGCGCTATAAGAGCTCGGTGGGACCTGGGTCAGCACCCACAGAATGTCCAGTTGCCATTGGAGTGAGACCTGATTTCACCTGTGCTGTGACCCAGACAGGACCAGTTATCTCTGAAGTCAGAGGCTGGCCCAGGAACCAACAGATTGAACATGAAAGTAGAACAACCCCTCCCTGACCCCCTGAGGTGATGTATCCATAAGCATCTCCAGAGCTTAGACTCATCCCCAGGGGGAGGAGTGGCACAAAAGGGAGACAGCGCAAATAGACCAAGGCACATCCCCTCTGCTCCCCTGGCATTTGCTCTGGTGCCCTCCGACCTCACCGCCAATGTTGGGGGGAAGAGCAGGAAGAAATAAACAGTGTCACTGGTGTCACTGCAGCTACACTGGAAGTGTCTGAGGAAGTGCTGAATTTGAGAGAGTATGTGGAAATTACTAGATTGAGCCACACACTTTAAAATTAAATGGACACACTTTGGTTTGTAGACTGAAATTTTTACCTATTTTAGCTGTATCTATGGGAAAAAAAAGTACAGAGATTACAAAGTCTAGTGTCTCGCTCCCACTCTCTATACAATATCTAAAGGCCATATTAGAACTTGAGCAAAAAGATGTACAGTTAGATTCTCATAAAACAACATAGCTGGGGCTTTAAGAGTAGATTAGATTATATCAGTTTACATTCCCACCAACAGGGTAGGACGGTTCCCTTTTCTAAACTGGTACAGCCACTATGGAAAACAGTACGGAGGTTCCTTAAAAAACTAAAAATAGAACTGCCATACGACCCAGAAATCCCACTACTGGGCATATACCCTGAGAAAACCATAATTCAAAAAGAGTCATGTACCAAAACGTTCATTGCAGCTCTATTTACAATAGCCAGGACATGGAAGCAACCTAAATGTCCATCAGCAGAGGAAAAGATAAAGAAGATGTGGTACATATATACAATGGAATATTACTCAGCCATAAAAAAAACAAAATAATGCCATTTGCAGAAACATGGATGGACCTAAAGATTGTCATACTGAGTGAAGTAAGTCAGACAGAGAAAGACAAATATTGTATGATATTGTTTATATGTGGAATCTAAAAAAAGGTACAAATGAACTTATCTACAGAATAGAAATAGAGTGACAGATGTAGAAAATAAACTTATGGTTACCAGGGGGTAAGGGGGGGAGGGATGAATTAGAAGATTGGGGTTGACTTATAATAAGGACCTTCTGTATAGCACAGGGATCTCTACTCCATACTCTGTAATGGCCTATATGAGAAAAGAATCTAAAAAAGAGTGGCTTTATGTATATGTATAACAGAATCACTTTGCTGTACACCTGAAACTAACACAACATTGTGAATCAACTATATCCCAATAAAAATTTTAAAAAAGAGTAGATTGGGTTACATTTTCTCCCCAAAGAATCTCCATTAGATGAGTGCTCAATTTCCAGAAGTTCATGTTACTAAAACATGGATTTTAAAATAAAATTGTACTAGAAGAATCCTTTATCATAGTCTTTTTATGCTACATTTTCAGATTTTTCAGTCGTATTTTGGTTTAATCCATATGCTGCTGACCAAAGGACCATGAAACTGAAAATAATGGTGCCCACTGATCTAGATTGCTTTGAAACAGCCACTCTGGTTATTAATTTTCATTCAAAAGGAAGATTTTGGCTAGGTTACTTTTCTAGAGCTTAGAGCAGGCAATGCTCCTGAGAATTCTTTGAGAAATTCCATATAAATATTAATCCGTAAAACCCCACTGCTTGGCTATCTCTCTCTTCCTTGTTGAAGATGACCTTTTACTAAAAAAAGTATTAGCAGGCAACTGTTTTTTGATACCTGGTTAGATGTTCCAGGCAGCAGACCTTTTAATTCTGAGGCAAGCAATACACATTATCACAAGAAATTTCAGAGATGTTATTATATTAAGAATATGTAGGGCAAGTTAGAAAATCTTTTTCAGAATAAAACCTGGAAATAAATACTAGTGATTAAATAAACACCCTATATCAAAAGAATCCATGTCCTCTTGTGATCATATTATTGCTGCCATTGATTTAGTGCCTTTTATGGGTCAGGTCTAGAGCTAGACATTTTACATACATGACCACTCCACTCAATCCTTACAAGAGACGTTTAAGAAGGAATTATGAGCTCCATTATAATCATTAGGACACTGAGGTTTAGACGGTCACAAACCTTGTTAGGGCAGCATTTCTAAAATCTTTCTTCCTCAACACACTGCCTAATTTCATACTTGTTAATTTATACAATTTGTTCATACTTTTTTTTTTTTTTTTTTTTTTGTGGTATGCGGGCCCCTCACTGCTGTGGCCTCTCCCGTTGTGGAGCACAGGCTCCGGACGCGCAGGCTCAGTGGCCATGGCGCACGGGCCCAGCCACTCCGCGGCATGTGGGATCTTCCCGGACCAGGGCACAAACCCGTGTCCCGGTCATCGACAGGTGGACTCTCAACCACTGTGCCACCAGAGAAGCCCTGTTCATACTTTTTCTTTCATACTGTAGAAAGAATCAGTTATACCCTACTAGGTTGAACCTTATGAAAGTGCTGATATTTGAACTTTTTTGGACCCAGAACAGGAATTTCATATGCTTAATCTTAATATAGTATAGTATGCACTGGCTCAGCTTAGTTAAAATTGTGGGAGTCTCTGGACTGGTTTTGATCCATTACCCTATTCATATCTCAGATTGTACTGCCAATCTATAATCTTGAATAGAATGAAGGATTTGAAAAGTTATGCATAAGTCATTTTGAATCCATCACCCCAGAAGGAAAAGATGTCAAAGCAGTTCTGGTGTGATGGAGAGAAACAGACATGGAATCCAAAACCCGGATTCTGGTCTCAGCTCTGCCACTTACCGCCTATGACCTTTGCCGAGGTGTAGCCACGCTGAATCTCAGCTACTTTCTCTGTGAAATGAGGCTAATCATAGCTATCTCACAGAGCTGTGAGGAATGAATAATTTAATTAAAAAGAAAAGTTTTTATTGCGTGCCTACTACACCCAGGCATTGTGATAAGCTTTTGGTGTAAACAGATCAATAAAATTTTTACCCTGCCTTTATCCCAAATGAGTTCATCGTTTTAAGAGAGCTAGGAGAAATAAATATGATATGATGTTAAAAGCGCTAAAATAAACGAATGTACAAAATGTTACAGAAACAGAGAGGAGGGAATGTAACACTCATCCACTAGAGCATCTCAAGTGTGTGGAAAGCTCATGTGTCTTGTTCATACTCTAATAAGACTTTACTAAATATTAGTTGAATAAATGAGGAAGAAGATTGGAAATAAAACTTCACTTTCTTTGCCTCTTTCATTTCCTCACTGCCCTCTCACTGCTCAAATCATGTCAGCCTAGCTGGTATCTCCCTCCTCCTTTCATGAACTTCTTTCTGCAATAGCTTCTTTTTTGTCTTTTGGCAATTCAACAAAGAAGAAAAATATATTACTGGTATGATTTTAAACTGGCAAGACTAGGAAATATTTCAAATGCACAGCAAAGAAAACAAAAGAATGAAAAGGCAACCTACGGGATGGGGGAAAATATTTGCAAACCATATATCTGGATAAGGGGTTAATATCCAAGATATACAAGGAATTCATACAACTCAATAGCAAAAAGCCAAACAACCCAATTAAAAAATGGGCAACAGAACTAAATACACATTTTCTCAAAGAAGACATAGAAATGGCTAATAGGTACATGAAAAAGTGTTCAACATCATTAATCATCAGGGATTCGCAAATCAAAACCACAAGGACATATTGCCTCATACCTGTTAGAATGGCTGTTATCAAAAAGATAAAAGATAAGTTTTGGTGAGGATGTGGGAAAAAAAAAGAACTCTTGTGCACTGTTTGTGGGAATGTAAATTGGTACAGATTTTATGGAAAATATTATGGAGTTTCTTCAAAAAATTAAAAAAAGAAAATACCTTATGATCCAGCAATTTCACTTTCAGGTATTATCCAAAGCAAATGAAGTCAGTATCTCAAAGAGATATCTGCACTCCCATGTTCATTGCATATCTATCTATCTATCATCTATCTAGCTAGCTAGCTAGCTATCTACCTACACACACATATGTACACACACACACACACACACACACACACGAATATTGTTCAGCCTTATAAAAGAAGGAAATACTGCCATTTGTGACCACACAGATGAACCTGGGGGACATTATGTTAAATGAAATAATGACACAGAAAGACAAGTATCACTTAATCTCACTTACATGCAGAATCAATGGCTTCTTAACTTCCAAATCAACCAGGCCCTTTTTACCCTCTATCTTACCTGATCTCTTAGGTGTATTTGTTGTTGCCGATTACTTTCTCTCAGAACCTCACCTTCTGCCATTTTTTTGAAATGACATTTCTGGGTTCTCTTCTTGCCTGTCTCTGACACAGTTTCCCTTCCTCTTCTTGGGGTTTTCTCTCAAATCAAAAACTATGATGTTCCTTAGGGAGCATCCTACAGTTCTTGGATAATATTTCCACTCTTGGTTTTAACTATTGATGATGATTCCAATCTTATTTCCAGGATATAATTCTCCTTTGAGATTTAGACTTCAAATTTCCAACAATCTGCCTGTCATCCTCAGATGAAAATTCCTCACATAAAACTCAAAATATTCATCATCTCATCTCCCAAACATTTTTCCCCTTTTCTGGTACACTCACACTCTCAGTTCATGGCACTATCATTCATCTAGTCACTCGTAGGAGCCATCCTTGATTTGTTCTTTTCCCTCACTTACTGTGAATTATACTACCAATATTTGGTTCTCCTCCTATTCCTGGAAACATGAAAAATCACATTTCCCAGACCCACTGCAATTAGTCAGGGCCAAGTGACTAATTCTAGTCAGGGGGTTATGTAACAACCTCAAAAAAATGACAGGTATTACTTCAGGCCAAAGACAATGTCTGAATGTTCTTTCCTTTTCTGTAATGACCCAAGAAACACTCTCTCTGAGATGGTGTTGCTACAAGATTATAAACTCTCCATCGGTTGGGTCCCTGAGTAATTCTGTGGAGCAGAATCCCTCCTCCACATCAATTTATGGTAGACACTTAGTGTAAACAGGATAGAAACATTTGCTGTATTAAGTCATTGAGATTTTGGTGTGTGTTTCTGACTGCAGCATGACCTAGCTTTCCCACTGATACATTTACCTCATCTGATACATTAAAAACTTCTTTCAAATTTGCCCTTTTCCTGTCTCTATTATCTTACTTCTATTCATGGTTGCTTTCTTGGATTGCTTCCAGTCTTCTAGCTGGGTTCACTCAATAGTCACATTTTTATCTTTTCAGATTCATCTTCTGCACGTCTACCAGCATGTTTAATTTAAAATACAAATATGACAATGTCACTCCGAGCTTGAGTCTTTTAATGATCCCTCATTACCTATAACAGTAATTTAAAAACTTTGTTCTCTGGAACAGGTAATTGGTGTTCTGGAAAAAATATTTCTAAAAGACTAATGTCCCTGGGTTCAAGAAGATTCTGTGGTAATGCACATAATCTTAGAGGTTTACAAATGCACTGCAGTAGCATATCAAAATATCTTGAGGTAAAGACATTAGTATAATTTGTTTTAAATAATCCTTTCCCCAAATTTTTGGACCCCTAGTCGTTTTAGAAGAATACCTTCTAGCATCAGAATATCAGAATATTATCTAAGCTCTTCCCCTGGCCCCAAGGCTCTATATGATGACCTTCTGTCTGTCCCTTGAGCTTCTTTTCCTACCACCTTCTGCTGCACCATGTATGCTTCAGCAACATTAAATGTGTACAGATCTTGCAAACACTGTCCATGGAAGAAATTTGCATTTGGTAGTGCTATTTACTTCAACTGGAATGTTACGGCCCCATGCCAGTCACTCATATACCTTATGGTTAGTCTCTCAGACTGAGTTCAGAGGATGTTTGCTGCAAGAGGCTGTCATGTAAAACCTTAAATTAAGGCTCAGTATTATGCGCTGCCTTGACATCTCATGAAATCAGGGGGGGCTTTGACCTGCTCCTGTGGATAAGATCCCCTAGACAAATAACCCTCCTCATCATGGGTACTGGGCACAGGCCCTGCATTTCCCTGGGTAATGGGTTTTGGTTCCCCACCCACCTGTGGAGTTGTTCAAACAATCCAGTCATATCCACCCCACGCTGCGGAAACCCATCTCTCCCTCTTAATACTACAAAGTCTGTCTCCCACAGCCCGTGATGCTTCACTCTGTCCTGAGTACAGCCCTCATGTGGTCTTGCATGGCATATGGTGTCCTCCCCTATGTGACTGATAAACTGCTGTTGATGTCTTCTGTCCACTGTCAGGTGTCACATGTTCAGCTACCCCCAATACCGTAGGGCAGGAATCCCTCTCTTGCCAACAGAAAGAATAGGAGGCAATTAAAAGAGAGATATTCCTATACATCTTGTTTCACAGCTACCCTAGTTCAGTCTGTCCCCATAAGCACTTTGAATGTATCTTTCTTTACACTTGCCACATTTCACTGTAATTATGTCTTTATGTGTTGGTCTCCATATTAGATTGTGAACTCCTTGATGTCAGACACCAAACCTTACTTACCCAGTGTCTTGCACATTGTTGCCACAATGCTGCTTGTGAATCTGGTGAAAATAGTAACTAGTGCATCTTTTGAGCACTTTTACAAGTCACAGCTCAAGGCGCCACAAGGTTGGTATTGTCCTTAATTCTAGAGATGAGGAACTTGAACCTTAATTGAGCAATCTGCCTTAAGACCACACGACATGTTAAGAGGCAGAGCTGGATCTTGACCCAGGTATAGCCCTTAAGACTGTCATCTTTGTATGTAGACAGATGTAACACTCAGTCATGGAGTCTGTGATGTGCCAAATGGCTTGGTGATGTGAGAATGAAATTCATGAAAGTGAGACTTTCCCTTTGTCCCCAAGTTGGTGAATAGATTCTGAAACTGCAGCAAAAGAGGCACAAAGTACCTTACATTCTGAAGATAATCACAAACAGGTGGAACTACACGTCCCTTCTTGGGTATCCTGGGAGGCAGCAGACATTGTAATTTTTTTTTTTTTTTTTTTTTTTTTGCGGTACACGGGCCTCTCACTGCTGTGGCCTCTCCCGTTGCGGAGCACAGACTCCGGATGCGCAGGCCCAGCGGCCATGGCTCACGGGCCCAGCCGCTCTGTGGCAAGTGGGATCTTCCCGGACCGGGGCATGAACCTATGTGCCCTGCATCGGCAGGCGGACTCTCAACCACTGCTCCACCAGGGAAGCCCAGACATTGTAATTTTAATCACCATTCCCACACCACCCAAATAAAAAGGAGAGAAGGAAGAACAGAGAAAAGAGGGCATGAAGAGAAAGGAAGTAAAGGAGGAAAGGAAAGATTGAGAACATTGTCAGAGTGTGAGTTGTCAGCTAGTAGAGAACGTTAAGCCTTTCTCTTCACTTCTTTAAGGGGAGAAAAGGGAAAACCATTCAAAGATTGGGAATCCCTGCAAGACAGGGACACCCTGCACTTCATTTCCCTGTAGTGATTTTTTCCTTAGGTGCAGACTCCCTAATATGCCCCTGTGCCTGCAGGGAAAATGCTACGAGATTGCTACCCTGGTAGAAAGAAAGAGGGTCAGCAGAGGAGGAGCCTGCCTTCCACTATTTGGCAATGTTAGGTTTCCAGTGGCTCAAGTGGTCCATCTTTGAGGGCTGCCTGCAGGGCAAGTGGACCCAGCAGAGAGAAGTTTGGTGATTCCCAGGGTCAGGGTGTGTGTGTGTGTGTGTGTGTTTGTGTGTGTGTGTTTGCACGTATGTGTGTGTATGGGGGGAAGATTGGGGAAGGTGGTACTTGGTGGTGATAACTGTTTATCTGCGTATCAGGGAACTGTGTAATGCAGAACCCCTACACCTCCCCAGAGCTCACTCATGTACCCAAAGAGAGAGGCAGTCCTTGGATGCCTGCCATACAGAGGGCATGTCTGGTCAGATAGGGTTAGCTGGAGAAGCACTGATGTCTGGCACAGGACTACAATCACTGAGCCATTAAGCAACAATTATTTTCTTCCTTTATGTACCTTCCTCCCCCCAGTATGTAGTCCCAGAGAGGAAGGCAGGGTCACAGTGCAGACCTCATCCCTTTCCTTCCTGCAATTCCTTGAGCTACAGGGTGCAAAAGGGGGATGGGTGGGAAGAGACTGGAATTTTAAACAGGACTGAGTTTTTTGGTAAATAAATGAAAGTGGTCAAAAAGTTATGAATCTGGCTTGAGATGCTACGAAAGAGAGCTTCATCAGCACATAGGGGGCCAGGACTGGGGGAAAAATAGAAATTCTCTGTTGTATCCAACAAGTTCTGACTGTTCAACTAACCAGTCACCTAAGCAGACTGTTAAAGTGATACCCTGGATTGCTTTACAAGGTGAACTTAATGGAATCGGTGGAATGTGGAAGAAAGCTTTGTCTGTTCCTTAGGGGAATGACTCAGAACTCGTTCCTGTCCACTGATTATGACCCACTTATAAGCAGCTTGACAGTGTCCTTGGGAAGTCAAGGCCCAGAATTTAGTGGTAACTACTTGCTTCTACTGCAAGTGGGACCAAGACAAGCTGGAAGACAAGCCGCTGAGCACTGCTGTCTGTTTCTAATATCCTAGATGTTTACCCACCTTGGAGCACAGAACACACCTGCCCATCACGAGGTGTGCCCAGAGACCTCCCAGAAACCCAGAAGTCACAAATATTGTGAAGTTTCTTTCATCATTAGCCTTAATTTTAGCCAATTTAACCTTTACTTTATCATTATGCCGAGCATCACCTGAAGCCCCTGGTGATGTATCCTTAAATTAAAGGTGAATTACTGGCATGCCGAAAGATTTACTTACCAGATTTGAAACAACTGTTGTGTAGCTTGAGGACAAACATAAAATTATATGTCTTTTTTATGACACAGGAAATCAGGTTTGGGTCAGTTACTTAGGAAACTGAAGAGAAGCATCGCTATGATATGTCTATATTTAAATTTGATTTTTTGCTGTTTCTTTACTGTGGGCTGTAAAATACAGTAAAAAAGGAAAACAAAGACTGCAAAGATAAAGTCACAAAATAACCACCTCTTTTTGCCTGTTTTATGGTCAGTCATTATTCTTAAAGTTTTGAAAAATAAGCATTTTTTTCCTATTACCATTTTATAGAATGCTGATACCTTCACTTGTGAGTGTTACTATATTTTCATAAGACTAATCATCACACATGCTTAAGAGGGTGCAAGGTTAAGCCACAAGAAGTTCTGGGTAGGGAAAGTATATTAGAACTAGAAGGGTATTTGGAAATTAACTCTCTCACTTTGCCAAGCAGAAGCTAAAGCCCAGAGGAATTAAGACTTGGCCAAGCTCACACGATTAAGTTGAGGAATGGTAAATTTGAAATTAGAAAAAAGAATTAGATGAGGATATGGACAGATTTGCCTGTTAGCTTGGCCAAACTGCTGCTGGTTTAATTCCAGGGAATGTAAACTTAGCTGAGGAAATTAACCTCTTTCGTAGAAAAGAGGATGTGTGTGTGAAAATAGAAAAGAAAGAGAAGTGAAGAGGTAATTATTGCAACTGGGGACTTGACACTGCAAGAATAATTTGATGTCTTAAATGAGTCTAACTCTTCATCTTACCAAAAGGGAAAACTGAAACTCAGAAGGACTGTGATTTGCTCATGACCACATAGCTGGTTAGTAGCAGAACAAGATCAAGAACCTGGTCCCCAGACCTGTGTTCTACTCCTCAACCTAACTGTCTGTTATTCCTTCTTTGTTAGCATTGAGGACAAATTTTAACATTCCTTAAAAGATTTTTTTTTTTTTTTTTTTTTTTTGCGGTATGCGGGCCTCTCACTGTTGCGGCCTCTCCTGCTGCGGAGCACAGGCTCCGGATGCGCAGGCTCAGCAGCCATGGCTCATGGGCCCAGCCGCTCCACGGCATGTGGGATCTTCCCGGACCGGGGCACGAACCCGTGTCCCCTGCATCGGCAGGCGGACTCTCAACCACTGCGCCACCAGGGGAGCCCCCTTAAAAGATTTTAATGAAAATTTTATTTCACTAAAAAAGACCAACTTAAACAATGTTTGTTGTTATAGACTACTGAGATTATTAGCTTTTATAAGAACCTAGACTAACGGTCTGAAGCAATGTATGGTGAGAAAAGCAGGCCATAGTGTGGATAAAAAGCACACTGCTGACTACAAGAATCTACGGTGCTGGGAGGATGGGCCTGCGTCTCTGTAAGATTTGAGGGAAGAATCAGAATTGTCCTAGAGCAAGGTTTCTCAGTATTGATGCCATTACATTTTGTGTTTGATATGTCTCTGTCATAGGGGTCTCTCCTGTATATGGTAGGATGTGTAGCAGCATCCCCGGCCAGTAGTACCTCCCCTCTCCTGTTATGACAGCCACAAATGTCTCCAGACGTTGTCACATGTCCCTGTAGGGGGAGGCAAAAGTGCCCTGGTTGAAGAACAACAGGCTTGGAGTATTAGGCCTGAGCCCATGGGGGCTGGGGAGTAGATAATACCAATTAGGTCAGAGCTAGGAGACTGGAGAAAGGGAGCGTGGCAGCCCGTGACACTTTCCATTACAGGATATTTATATATTAACTCATTCTTAGGCAGTATATACCCTATAAGCTGCGATCGTGATGCTAATCATGGGATACATTTGTAGGTGTTGACAAACAAGGGCTTCAGGTTTCTGGGTGGTAGTAGTTGGATGATACTGGGCTTGGAGCCTCTACTCCAAGAGCACAAGCTACTTTCCTGATGCCCATACCTAACCATGGCTGACAGCCTGGGGTACTAAGGTCCTAGTTAAGAAGACAACTTTACCTGGGGTAGCAGAGACGGTGCAAAGGAAATTGGTCAAACTCCGCTTCCTTTTCTCCTACTTCCTGTGACCCAGAATGGGGGTGTGATCAGCCAGCCCTGACCACGTGGATAAGGGCAATTGCTTACGGGATGGCACAGCCAAAAAAAAAATAAATATAAAAAAGAAAGGACTCTGGGTCTCTGGGCATCCTTTTGGAGCAGAGTCACTTACTTGCCCTGGACCACCCACCTACCTCTGGACTGTTATGCATGTGAGAAACAAGTGTCTTGTTGGAGCCGGTAAATTGTGGGGTTTATTTGTGCCAGCAACCTGTTCCATGTCCTACCTAATATACACGGCAACATGACAAGATGAACACCAAGGAGATTAAGGTTGAATCTGCATGGGAACTACAGAGAGCTGCCCAATGGCCCAGCAAAGGGATTCTTTGGAAAGAAGAGCCCATGAAAAGGAAAGCGTAAGATTGACTTGATTAGACTTTTCCCACATTCGTTGACTCTCTTCAGGTAGAAGGTCAATTATTCACTCTCCGTTTTGGAATAGTTTAGGGTCTCTATGAGCAGATAAGAGAAGTACAGTGAAGTTATCCCTCTTCTGTCAGGTTGACAGGTCTGCCTCCTTAGAGCTGCTTTTTGTAGATAGAGGGAAGCTTTGCCTTTAGCTATAAATTATTTATTGAGTTTCCATTTTCTGTCAGTTCCTGGGGTGGTGTGTGATGTGGGGTGGTGTGCAGATGTGGGCTGCAAAGAGGGATCAGATGTGGTAGCTCCCGAAAGGTACTTAGTATCTAATCAGGGAACCCTGACCTGTATTGAGAGACACATGCTATAACGTGGTATATGACCAACTGACTGGTCAACAGTACCGTTTCTAGAGAACAGTGCTTGACATGAGTTTTGAATGGCAGGTAATAATAATGGTAATGCCTACTAATTATTGAGCGCATGACATGTGCCAGTAGTTCTTGGAGAAGCAGACAGGAGGATAAAACACATTTTAGGTGAGGGAATAAAGAGGCTTGGAAGGAAGTCAGAATGTACATGGTGGGTATATCCAGGTTTTGCTGAAAGAAGACTTTATGTAGTAGTGGGTTTGGGAAACATTAAACAACCTTGGTAACACAGATGATAATTCCCTTACAATGCCACAACCTAATGTCACAAAATCTCAGAAAACATTAGTTTAAAAAGCAATAGAATTTAAAACTTGATAGCACATGAAATCAGCTAGGTAAACTGTGAAGCCTAAGACACAGTACTATTTCTCCATGGCAGTATAAACCTTCCAACTTTTCATTATGATAGAAACTAAAGGCAAAGAAAACTTATGAATACTATCTCATGGAGGAGTCCACCCCTGCTAAGCAATATCATTCTTCTGTTATTGAAGAAAACAAGGAGAAAATGTTTTTGGGAAGTAGGGGTGATGTTCAGGATCTTTCCTGTCCCCACCTTATTCTATTCTCAATGCTAGGACACTCTGTAGTGATGGATGAAGCTGAAGATTTGTTTGGAGCCAGACTGTGGATCTTAAATGCTTGAATTTATCCCATGGACAATGAGAGACAATTGAGGCTTTTAAAATCAGTGGGTAGCATAATGAGAATGTCTTTATAGAGAAATTAATCTGGTTGCAGTGCTTAGAATAAACGGGTGGAGGACAAAACTGGGGGAAGAAATGCTAGTTAAGTTTTTTTGTGTGTGTGTAATAATTCATTCTGATGTAATTTGAGGGCCCTTAGGGAACATTCTGCTTACCTGGGTGAGAGAAAAATTCAGCTTCTGGCAGCGATTAGTTCTACAGATTTGTCTGCATGCACACTGAAGAGATCTGGGTCCTGGGAAAGCGGCTCAATATACAGATGTGTTTGGATGGAGGAGGAAGTCAGACACATTCTAGATGATGCAATGGCTTTGATGAGCCCTGGAGGTATGTCAAAATGGGGAGACCTATGGGAAGCCTACAGGTAGTAAGAGAGCACTGAAGTTAGGGCGGCAAATGCCAAAGTTAAATTTGCCTATGCCATACTTTTACCTACTATGTCAATCTGCGTCCCAGCCAGGAAACAGATGGCACACTCAATGTTGGGGAGTTAATAAAAGGGCTATTTACAACCTTGAGGACAAGGTTAGGAGAAACCAACCAGGGACGATTAAGCTTCCCAGGGCTAGCAACTGGCAGGGAGCCAGTTACCAACCACTCCTAAAACGGAAGGGTCAAGAGGAGGGAGCAGGGCTTCCCTGGTGGCGCAGTGGTTGAGAGTCCGCCTGCCGATGCAGGGGACGCGGGTTCGTGCCCCGGTTCGGGAAGATCCCACATGCCGCGGAGTGGCTGGGCCCGTGAGCCATGGCCGCTGAGCCTGCGCGTCCGGAGCCAGTGCTCCGCAACGGGAGAGTGGAGAGGCCAAACAGTGAGAGGCCCGCGTACCGCAAAAAAAAAAAAAAAAAAGAGAAGGGAGCAGATTGTCTGTGCCCAGAATCCAGAGGGAGTAGCTGCAGGGGAAGGCCATCAGGCAGGAGGCGTGGGCTTGCTAGGGGTATGGAGTCAATCCATGGGAGTGAGGGCACCACAGGAGTAAACATCCCAATCTCAGTCTCCTCTCATTCTCCAGGTATCTTGCCCACGCCTCCCATTGGTATAATCAACCAGAAGGCTGTGGGTAAGCAAACCCATGGACACAGCCCATAAAAGTCAACCTCCCAGAGCACAGAGCAGAGTGGAGAAGGGTAGAGAGAGATAGTGCGATGGGAGGGAGGTGTTGGGGGTAAAGCAAAAGGGAAGCCACCTAACATAAATCTTTGTGGTGCAGCTAATCGCCAAAACCAGGATGAGAAGGAAGGATCCTTGTGCAAACTACCTCTCCAATGGGCCTTCTTTGAAAATGAAAGTTATCCCAGAAAAGGTAGAATTAAAGTAACTTAAACTAAGTGGTAATTATCTAATGAATGAATGATAGATTAAAAGGTTGGAGGATACTGAAAGGATAAACAAACAGGTGAAAAAACCAAAATAGACTCTATCTTCTGCAAATTTACACAGGGCTAGACATACTTCAGCTGTCTGTGCAGATGGGAAGGCTGAGCTGAGGATTAAAGAAAAATAATAACTTGTTTTCAGATGAGAACTGGAGAGATGGAAGGAGGGACAGGAACCAAGGATAGATTTTCAGCGTGTGGTTTATAGGAGTTTACCTCTTTCCCTCCTTTGGCCCATTGCTTTTGTTTCCTTATTACATCAAGAACACAGGCTCAGGTATAAATCAGCATCTCAATATTATTTTAGAATTTCTTGTTGCCATGGTGTATGTTGATTACTTAATTTCCCCCATTTCTATTTTAGTTTGTTTTGCTTAATTCTTTATGACTCTTGTTTTTCCCTTGTCTTCACTTTCTATCTCAAAATTTTTTTTCTATTCTATTTTAAGAAGAAAACTTAAACAGTCTTTAAAAGACTGTTTTATGCTCAACATCTAAGTATCGCTTTTAACTTGGATTTGCTTGTCTTAGCTTTGAATTTTCAACCCTCTGGCTTTCATGTTTCTAGCTTGTTATTTCATTGGTTCTAGCCCTTTATATGTTATTTATTTATGCCAGTTTTATTTTTAATCTTTTATTCTTCTTAATTTCACATTTTGATTTATTTTTTTAATCTCACTGGTTTTAGTTTTTCTTTTCTTCTAGTCTTTATTGAACTCTATATAGTTTAGGCTAATTTTTTCTTTAGTATATTGTCTTTTAATTTTATTCTTAGACTTAACTTCATGCTTTGATTTGCCCCATAAATGTCTTCTCTGCCGGGACTTCCCTGGTGGCGCAGTGGTTAAGAATCTGCCTGTCAATGCAGGGCACACAGGTTTGAGCCCTGGTCTGGGAAGATCCCACATGCCTCGGAGCAACTAAGCCTGTGCGCCACAACTACTGAGCCTGCGCTCTAGAGCCCGCGAGCCACAACTACTGAATCCTGGGTGCCTAGAGCCCGTGCTCCGCAACAAGAGAAGCCACTGCAATGAGAAGCCCGCGCACTGCAACGAAGAGTAGCCCCCACTCGCCGCAACTAGAGAAAGCAGGTGTGCAGCAACGAAGACCCAACGCAGCCAAAAATAAATAAGTAAATAAAAAGTTTCTTCTATGCCTTCATCATTTTACTATAATGTCCTTAGTCCTTTTCCTCCTCCACCTCCTGCTCATCTTCTTCATACTTTATTTTGTAATTTGCTTTTGTCATCACAAGAAGGCAAGAAGCTTGGCAGCATGAAGAAACCCATATAATAAATTGAACAGTTTGGGCGTCTTCTTCCCCCCACCTGTCCTGTAGTCACTTTTCTACTCTCCCTTAATGACTTCTCAGTTCATTAACGATAATCCGCTCCAAATCTTCACTCCAGAATTCTCAAAAAGAAAAAAAATCCACAGCAATACAGCCTCTTCTGGTCCCTTCTCTGGTGGCTATGGTCCTGTCAGTCATTTTGGCCTGCTATCACAGAACACCATAGACTGGGTATTTTATAAACAACAGAAATCTATTTCCCACATTTCTGGTGGTGTTAGCAGAATTGGTATCTGGTGAAGGCCTGCTTCCTAGTTCATACATGGCTATCTTCTTGCTGTGTCTTCACATGGTGGAAGGGGCAGGGGAGCATGCTGGGGTCTCTTTTATAAGGACATGGATCTCATTCATTAAGGATTGGTCCTCATGACCTAATCATCTCTCAAAGGCCCCACCTCCAAATACCATCACACTGGGGATTGGGTTTAAATATAAGAATTTTGGGGGACACAAATATCCAGTCCATTGCAGATCACAAGGGTAAAGCTTTTGTTATGTTCCTTTCTTCCCACATGCAATTTGGACTGTGTGGTTTTAGACTATTTTTATCTCCAGTGATTAGATAAGAGTATCATTGGCGATAAGATTAGTCTCTTTCCTCCCTTGATCTCAGAACTGTTACTAAGGTCCTCAGCTCATAAGATAGAATTTTCTTCTGTCTTGATTTGGTGTTTTGGAAGTTAGGCATGATTGATCCCAATATCTACCTGCCCCTGTCAAGGTGAACACTGTTTCTCTTTTACAGTCTTCTGTTTGTTTATTCTTTACAGCCTACAGTGTTTTTTTTTTTGTTTGTTTTTTTGTTTTTTGCGGTACGTGGGCCTCTCACTGTTGTGACCTCTCCAGTTGCGGAGCACAGGCTCCGGACGCGCAGGCTCAGCGGCCACGGCTCACAGGCCCAGCCGCTCCGCGGCATGTGGGATCTTCCCAGACCGGGGCACGAACCCGTGTCCCCTGCATCGGCAGGCGGACTCTCAACCACTGCGCCACCAGGGAAGCCCCTACAGTGGTATTAATCACCTATGGTGCCCTAAGTGCCATGACTGCCAGGTGGTCTGATGGAGCCTAACTTGGAATCATTAGGAAAGGAGCAGCATTACTTCTCTGTGAGCTGTTTTTCTCAAGATGGGCTTATTAACCTAAATAGAAAATTATCCTCTAGTTCATCCATACCAAACTTTACTTTGAAATGTAGAGAACCTGTTGTTCATTCTATTTCTATTCTATACTGGTAATTTGGGCACCAGAATCACAGAGTATACTATAATAAGCCCCTTTCTGCTTACTGATATCCTAAAAATGACCTGGGAAAGTGGTCATATCTTCTTTTTAGCTCTGGGATAGCTGTTTCAGCATCCTGTGATCCGAGTGAAATTAGAAAACAGGGAAGAGTAAGATGAACTGATTTTTAGGCCTGGGATCTGTCCTTCCTGCCCACATTAGCAACACACACAAAGCTCAGCTAATATCTAATTATATGCCATGGTATATGGTGGTCCATGGTGTGTGATATATGACACAGTGGTACAGAATATAGGTTCTGGAGGAAGGCCAGATTTGAATCCCAATTCTCACACTCATTAGATTGTGCTACTATGAACAAGTTACTTTAACTCTTTCTGCCTCCATTTCTTTATCTCTAAAATAGGAATAAGTTAAGATGTAAAGTGCTTACTACTTTACCTGGCACATTATAATTTTTCAATAAATACAAACTCTTAATATTATTTATGACTCAGTTCAGGAGTCTCCATTTCCATGAAATATTCCATGAGTGACCCCCATGGACAAACACACACACACACACACACACACACACACACCCAAGGCTTACACACATATGCTTTTCTTTCAGTCTGGTGCTTCATATACCCCTTCTACATAGCACTTTGTGCATCTCTCTATATAGCATTTTACAAGGTACTAGTGACATGTTGACATGTATTCTTTTTTACGTGTATTCTTTTTCTGCTATTAGATAAACATCTTGAGGTCAGGAATTGTGTCTTTTTTACCTTTATATTCTCAACATTGAACACAAGAGCTGGTACACACAGTGTGTGTTTAATAAATATTTAATAACAATTGATGATGAATGGTTGATGCCTGAGAACTTTTAAATAACCACGTGTTAGGTGCCTTAAGGGAATGTTTCTTCTTTTTACTTCCTAAGCAACAGATGGACAAAACCTAAACTTTTATATGAACCCTGTTCTGTCTTCTGAGAACAGGATAAGCCTTCTCTGTAGTCAAAATCAAGGCCAGGTTAATGGATCTCCAAGGACCCTATACAAATTTATGATCATTTAAACTACTCCTTTCTTTGAAAATGTTCAAATATTACAAATCTGTGCTTGATCAGTAGTTTAGAAATGTGGGCAGATTTTGAGATACTGTCACTAGAGATTTGACTTTGATGTCTGAGGTCATTCCCTTTATTCCATTATCTCTCGCTTGCTGCCACTCTAATCCCTCTCTCTGCTTCACAGCAGAATTTCTAGAGTTGTCTACAGTTCCTGCATTGCTTTACTTTCCATTCACCCTACTCTGGTCTGACCTCTGGTCCCATCACCCCCAAACAGTTTATGTTAATACAGCCGTGACTCTTACTCTCATTTTGCTATATTCAATTTTTCAGTCCTCATTTTACTTGACTTCTCAGCAGCATTTGACCCTGTTGTCTTTGCTTTCCTTCTTCAATTCTACTCCTTTAGCTCCCCTGACACCATTTCTGTTGGTCACGTTCCTACTTATTTGGAACCTCTGTTTTATAATTCTTTGTAGGCTTATCTTCTCTGAAGGCTGGGTCCTGGGCTTTCCTCTCTTCTCACTTATTTTATATTCTGTCCCTGGATGAAGTATCCAGGCCGGTGGTGTTTTACAATTCTCTTTGCCTTGATAACCTCCAAATGTATACATACAGCCTAGACCTCTCCTCTAAGCTTCGGACCCATAGTCTGTGAACTTGACAACTTCAGTGGATAACTAAAGCCACCTCAAGTTCAATATCTTCAACATGATCCCTTGATCTCCTCATCTAAACCTGTCATACACAGAGTTGCACTAGTCAGAAATTTGAGAGTCCTCTTTGACATTTTCTTCCTTATCTCCAATATCTAATTTGCCATCATTCAAAAAAATTTTAACACAGGAATATCTCTTGAACCAGTTCAATTTTTTCCATCTTTACTGATACCTCTGCTTTTATCATTTTTGGCTGATGCTACTGCAATATTTTTTAAACTGGTCTAGTTGGTTCTACTCTAGACCTCTCCAAACTGTTTTCCAGGGTGGCAGCCAGACGACCGATTTCAAAGTGCACATCTGTTCACATCACCCCTCTGCCTAAATTCTCTCAGTGGTTGCCCATTTCTCTCAGGACAGCATAGCCCCCAAAGCCCTGAGTAGAATGCTTCACCGCTTCTCCAACCTCTTCACCTTCAGGCTGCCCTCACTCTGCCTCTGGTCACTCTGGCTTCAACTTCAGCTCCTCAAACACCCAAGTTTCTTCTTGCCACAGGTCCTTTGCATGTGCTGTTGTTTAGGCTAGAATCTGCAAAATTTTTTATGCCTGTCCCTTTGCCTAGGTTACTATGAATCCATGAGATATTTTCATAGGCATGTTTTCATTAAGTCCCCAGAAGAAATTTCTTTCTCTATTAAGACCTCCTCCCCGCAAAATCATTGGTATTCTCTTGACCTCCTTGTTTTATTTTGTTTTATTTTAATCTTATAGACACAATGAACCATATAATGTACCATGTTTACTTCTTGCCACTAGTTTCTTGAATGTCTGCCCTGTATTGTGGTTACTGGCCTGGGTTCTGGAACCAAATTAACTAGGTTTGAATTCTGGCTCCTGTAGTCATTAGCTGTTTGATTTTTGTCAAGGTACTTAACATTTCTATGATTTTATTTTCTCATTTATAAAATAGAAATAATAATACTTATTTTCAAAGGGTTGCTGTGAGAAGTAAATGAATTAACAGGCACAAAGTATTTAAAATAGTGTCTGGCGCATAACAAGCACTTAGTAAAAATTGGTGGTTTTATTATTTCCTATCTCAGCACAGCTTGAATTGCCAGGGTGCTTCATGGGAAGGTGACTTTTGGGTCTTAATTGTATGGGTTCTTGACCCAAAGCTCCATTTTACTTTGCATGTAATAACACATATAGTATTTGATAAATAGTTTTGATTATTCAACTTCAGGTTCTAAGGAAATATATTAGACTCCCCATTGTAATGATGGATATTTTATATTAAAATAGGAGAGATGCTATTTGTAGGACTAACTGTAAAGGCATTATGATTTGCTCCATAGAACTGTATAATCAAATCAATAGGAGAAAGTATCTTTGAAGTAAGGTTTTATCTGCACTCCCACTTCAACAGAAACATGGCTGCACACCGTAATTAGAACCAGGATTAGAGACACATTGTATTATCAATACAGGCAGTGCCTTCATACTTCTTATATGAAATTAGCTCTTTCTTTCCTTACATATTTTAGGAGATTGAGTTTCATTGTTATTTTCTAACACCAAATAAATAGGAAAAAAAATCAACTCTGAATTGCAGTATTCCCGCAATCAATCGTTTGAAAAACACATGGGCTAAGAATCAGGTTATTTCTTAGGTTTTAAATCCCCCCAAGATGATCTTTTTACTTCACTCTTTGTATTCAGAAAAAATGATCTTCCTTATCTCTCATCACAGATGTCTCCTTAGCTACAGACTCCACCAGCAGAATAACAAGAGGATTTTCAAGATGATTTTGCGTCTGTTCATTTTTTTTTAAAGCTTTCCTGCAGAGAGTCGAAACAGCCAATGCCTCTGTTGTACATTGTGTGACTAGATTTGAACAAATTAGGTGATTCCCTCCCACGCCACCACCCATGTCGGTCAATGTAACAGGCTCCCAGAGTGAAACAAAATAGAAATTCATTTTTACTTCATGTCTGATGCAGAAGGTACACAGGCAGAAACACAGATCACTATTTTATTTAAAAAAGAGATCACCATCTGCTTTGTGTAGGGAGAAATATTCGGGCCCCGTCTAATTGTGACAAGTATTTTTAGTTTAGGATCTTCTGACAACAAATTACCTTCAGTTTTTCTTTAAAGGGAATATATAGGTTTGGCTATTAAGAGAAAAGCAGAATGGGAACGGAAGCATGTTTTAGCCTGAAATTTTTAATAAGGTAACATTGGACTTAAGAGCTTAGCCCTACAGAAAATGGTGTTAAAAACAAAGTAAACAGTAAGGGATTTAAAAATCTTTGGGTAATCCCCCCAATTCCCTTAAAGATTTAACTCAGTTAGCTTCACTATTTATGACTGTATTTAATAATGGTTCCTTGATTTTACAGAATGATTTCAGAGCAATTTCTTCACTTTGGGTCATGTTTTTTCAACTCATATAGTGCTCTCTAAGGTCACTAGGCACGCTGGGAAGCTGATTTAACTTTTAGGCCAATCAAGGACCATTTAGATGAAATGAACTAATGAGGGTACAAGTACTTTAGAAAGTACAAAGAGTTCTACAAATGCAAGATGGTTTGGCTGCTATTAAATAACTGATGGAAGAGTTATGGTGGCTTTTCCAAACACTGACCTTCACTTGCAACCACTGAATAACAAATCTCCAGTTGAAAAAAATGACAAATGTTCCCACCACGATGTTCACTGATAAGAGGTGTATTTCAGACCTCACAATGCTGTCTGGCCCCCTCGAGGTTTGAAACCTTTGCAAGAGCTGTGAGATTATAGCCAAAATTCATCAGCACTTGAAGGAAAAGAATATTTTCAGTAGCTGCTTCACTGTGCCATGGTGCGGTTTATTTCAGTTGATTCTCCTGATGGGTTTAAGTACTGGGAAACTGTAGGGCAACCAGTTCTTGTACTTCTGGTGGGAAGCACAACCTAAAATTTCCTTGTAGCTAGCTATCATCATTTCTAAGCTATTTAATTAAGACATAGGAGACTTTGGTTACTGAAAATATTATATTATGGTTACCATTTTGATGGTGGCTATGGGCAGGACTGGTCTTTTAAAAACTGACAGAGCCCCCAGATGCACTATATATATATAAAACCCAAACTCAGAAAATCCCTGAGACTACACATACATTTAGAACACTTTCCAAAATGTTGTGTTGAAATTATACTACTACTCTTATGGGCTAAATTATGTCCCTTCCAAAATTCATATGCTGCAGCCCTAACCCTGAGTATCTCAGAATGTGACTGTACTTGGAGATAGGGTCTTTACAGAGATAGCTAAGTTAAAATGAAGTCATTAGTGTGGATCCTAATCCAATATGACTGATCGCCTTGTAAGAAGAGGGGATTTGGATGTAGACACCTGCAGAGGGATTTCTGCTCCAGACCACTTCTGGACTTGAGCTGCAACATTAATCCTCCCCTAGATCTCTGGCCTCCTGGCCTGTCCTGCAGATTTCAAATTTGCTAGCCCTCATAATTTCATAAGCCAATTCCTCTCTCTTTCTATATATGTACACACACCCAATTCATTTTGTTTCTCTGGAAAATCCTAATACAACTACCTATGGATGTTTACATTTAAAAAACAAATTGAGTGCAAACTACTCCTAAAGTATACATTCAAGTTTAGTGGCTGAGTGAATAGGTTTTGGAGTCACACTGGTGAGTTCAAAATCTTGGCTCTGCCACTTTCTAGCAAGATGTCTTTGAGCAAGCCACTTAATATCTTAGTTTCTTCATCTGTAATAGAGGAATTATTGGGTTTCAGTGAGAATTTAAGGATTAATATGTTTTCAAAGCACTTAGCAGAATTAACTCATAAGCTCTCAGGATATGCTAGTTATTAGCATTATTGTTATTATTTATACTTTTTTTTCAGTCAGGATTCTTAGTTTTAGGCAGTAGGAACTAAGTTTAAATACAAAAGAATTTATTAAAATATGTTGGGGAGCTCACAGATTTCCTGAGAGTGTCAGGGAACCAGGCTCTGAGGTGATAAAGCCAGGAACCACTGCTGTAGAACTGATCCTATGAGGCCCCACTGCTTCTGCCCTGGACATTGCTCCTACCATCAAAAGCACTGAGCCTGGAGACCAGAACCACTCCAGCAGCTGTGTTATGGGGCTACTCTTGCCATGATGGATTCTCTGTGCTCCTTTCTTCTTTACATCACTAAATTTTGATTTGATGTTTGCGGTAAGTATGAGTGAGTGAATGATGGAAGCTACATCTGTCCCATGCCCAGATGAAAGGAATGCTGGGAAAGTGAGTATCAGCTATTTTCAGTTTTGATAGTGAGAGACAGGCTCTGCTTTATAGATGGGGGTGTGGCAGAGGTATGGAAGACATAGGAGTGCTGGGTATTCAAAAAGTGACCAATGTTCACCACATATATGAATGGATGTTACAATCAGCTGACCACTAGTCACAGAAACTCTTCTTTTTTTTTAAAACAATTCTTTTCTAATCCTCTCTCTGTTTCCTTCTCTAACCACTGTTGCCTATGATAACTCCTAAACTCTTACTCCTAAACTTCTTACCCTCTTTGTATGTATTGACTTGGTTTAGGAAATTTGGTGTGATAAGTGTGACATGAGGTGTCTAACACTATTTTATTCCCTATGAAGAGATTTCATTATGATTGCTAGGGAAAAACACCTCATTACAAGAGAGAAAGGTATTGAGAAACATGAACTTTGGAGTCAGAAGGAACAGGGTTTGTATCCTGCCTTTCTGCTTAGCACTATAGTGATCACTGGCATGTTTTTTTTTTTTTAATGGGTCTCCATTTCTCCATTTGTAAAACAGGAATAACGGTACATTGCTGATCCTGAAGGATATTTGTGAGAATCAGACATAATGTACATTGTGTAGAGTAGAACTGGGCAAAAACAGGACCTATTGTAACAATTTTCAGCCTTCAGGGGCATCAAAAAGACCAATGAAACAATATTTTTAATCTGATTTTATCAGATATTTACCCACAAGACAACAACAAATAAATGTCAATTATTTTGAGTGGTTTCTTTTTTTCTGGGTGGCATTATTATTGAACATTACATGATGGAAACTTTCCGGATAAAAATACCAGTTAAAAAATAAAACTAGATCAACATCTTCCATGGCATTTTTATTAAGGTTTATGACCCATTCTCCCCTGCCAAATCAAACCAGCACCTTCATGACACAAAGGTCATCTTACCTATGACAGATACTTTCCAAGTACTAAACACAGCATTTTCTCACTTCTCCCTTTGTCTTAAGTATAAATGCAGCTAGAGAGGGTGAAACAGGAGGGAAGGGGGTCGGCAACAACCTTTAAGAGAATGATATAGCCATAGGACATGACAAAGACTGATTAGAACCAACTGGGTCCAAGATGGCGGAAGATTCGACTTCCAGTAGACCTCAAGCCTCCTTATATGCTCATTGTGATACATTAACATGCTAAATGACACACCCACCAGCGTCAGGACAGTTCTGAGGCCAACCATAAAAGGTCAAAAAGTGGGCAGTGGCCCAATTCCTGGAAATCCCTGCCCCTTCCCCAAAATCCTCTCACTCATTAGCCTATGAAATTACCCAACCCATAAAAACTAACCACGCCACATTTCAAGGCTCTCTCACCTTCTGAGATGGCCCACACTCTGTCTGTGGAGTGCATTTCTCTCTAAATAAATACACTTCTTACCTATCACTTCCTCTCTGAATTCTTCCGTGACGAGGCAAGAACCTTAAATCCACCAAGAACAAGGGCATGGTAGACTAGATTGAGTGGGTGTAGTCAGTCAAGAAATATTTGCTTAAAATTTGCTCCTTAGAAGAACGTTTGGAGACCAAATTTGGAGGAGTAGTGGATCTTCCTATAAAAGCAAACTGACTTTCCTAAATACATGCACTTCATAGTTTTCTTGAAAAAAAATTTTTTTTTACATCCTGAGAATGAATGTGAACAAGACATATCTATTTGCTCCTTCCTTTATTGAAAGAGTTATTTAATGAGTATTTGTCAATTTCTGCTATGAGCTAGGTACTTTGCTTGGCACCTGCTAAAGAGGAGGAATAGAGGCAGGATCTCTTTATTCATGGAGTTTTTAGACCAGTTGGGAAGACAAATGACAATATTGTGATTTATGAGATACACATATTTGATCATTCAAATGACCAAAATATATTTCACATATATTTTTTGTCTTTGTCTGTGGTTCCTGGCTCACAGCTCCCCAAACCCTTGGAATTTCCTTAGTGATTAGAACCATGGGAGCATTTTTATTATAATAATTAGCCCTTGTCCTTAGTTCTTGAAACCATAAAAGTGAAATGGGGGTCTTATTATTTACAAAAAGATGCTTCTCACCACAACTAGGTTTACGTTAATGAACTGAATTTTGGAAAGTACCTAAGGATGGAGGCTGGTTGCCAGTGGAGCCAATCATGAGATTAGAGGGTTGGAACTTTCAGTCCCACCCCTCCACCTCAGGGGAGAAGACTGGAGGTGGAAGTTGAATCAATCACTAATGCCAATGATTTAATCAATCATGCTTATGTAATTAAGCCTCCATAAAAACCCAAAAGGACTGGGTTCAGAAGGCTTCTGGGTTGGTAAACATGTGGAGATTCACGGAGACTGGATGGAGACAGTATGGAAGTTCAGGGTCCTTTCCCCATACCTTGCCCTATGCATCTCTTCCATCTGACTGTTCCTGAGTTATATCCTTTTATAATAGACTGGTTATCTATCATTAGTATGGCAAATGTTTCTTGGAGTCCTGTGAGCCCTCTAGCAAATTAATTGAACTCAAGGGTGGGGGGATCATTGGAACCTCTGATCCATAGCCACTCAGTCAGAAGCACAGGTGATAATCGACTTTCAACTGGAATCTGGGGAGGGGGTGGGGGGACAGTCTTGTAGGACTGAGCCCTTCACCTGTGGGATCTGTTGCTATCTCCAGGGAAATAGTGTCAGAATTGACTTGAGTTGTAGCACATCCAGCTGGTGTTGGAGAATTGCTTGGCTCTGTACTAGTTGCTTTACACGCAATTCATCTTCACAAAAAGCCTATGAGATGCACATTATTTTATAGACAGGGAAACATAGGTTTAGAAGGGTTAGGTAACTTGCCAAAGGTGACATAACTAGAAAGTGGAATAGCTGTGGGTTCTGTCAGATTGCAGGGCACAAATTCAACCACTGGTCTATAGCCTCAAAAGAGAAGTCCATCCTTTGACTCATACAGTTGATGAACCAAATGACTATATCAATTGAAGTGTACAGCAGGAGAACTACTGCTCCCTCAGGGTCCTTGATGTATCTGCACTGACAGTGCTAACAGTGTCTATAAATTAGGAAAACAGTAATCAGGCTTACCAAGTTGAAATTCAGGGACAGAAATGGTTCTGTAATAGTTATAGCCATGGATAGGGAGGCAAAAGCCATAGAAAGAAATTCATCACCTTGCTGAATGACCCCAGGAAGTCTTTAGACCATACTGTTTCTCTGTTTTTTTGGTCTCTGAAAAAAGGAAACAATTTTATGCCCAACCTTCTAATTCTTTCCAAGATTATTTTCATTCATGGAAACTGAGCCTCTTCATTCTGAAAACGTATGACCAAAGTCTGGAAAAGTACTGTAGAAGTATACAAGAGGAGAGTGAACTTATTTACAGACATCTAGACAATCAAGGAAGGGTTCCTTCCGTTTGAAGATGATACTGCTATGCTACTAAGTGGTGAACAAAAGAAACTGTGGGAGCTAGAAAGCAGAGGGACAAGTGGAAAATGTCCTAGCACATGCAAGTAAACAGAACCTAAGCTGGCAGTGGGGGAAAGTTATGAAGCACCCAATTTTCATTATACAGCCTCAAAAAATCTCAGCAGTTGAGAGCACCAGGTACCTTAAAAATTCGGGGTTATGTGTCCAGCAATAGGGAATTTCTTAACCGTAGTATATCCCCACAGTGGAACATGATGCAGCAGTAAAAAAAAAAAAAAAACAAAAAATGGGGAAGAGCGCTATGATAAGACATGGAAAGATGTCCAAGATACACTGTTAAGTGAAAAAGCAAGGTGTAGAATGATGTATATGAAATGCCACTTTGGGAAAAGTAAAATATATATTTGTAGTTGCTTGTATTTGCATAAAGAGATCCAGAAGGATAAATCAGAAAATAATAAAAATGGTGAAGGAAAAGGGTGAATTTGGAAGGAGTGGGGGGCGGTGAGACTTCCCAATATTTATGTTTTAATTTTGTTTTTATTTTTTAACTATGTAAATGCATTACTGTTAAAACAATTTAAAAATAAAGTGGTGTACAACACATTTCCAATAAAGGACTGGTATCCAAAATATATAACGAACTCTTAAAACTCAACACTAAGAAAACAAACAGCCCAATTAAAAAATGGGCAAAAGATCTGCAAAGACCTCACCAAATGAGAAACACAGATGGCAAATATGTATATGAAAAGATGCTCAACATCATATGTCATTAGGAAACTGCAAATTAAAACAGCAGTGAGATACCACTATATACCTATTGAAATGGCTAAAATTCAAACACTGACAACACCGAATGTTGGCAAGGATATGGAGCAAAGGAACTCTCATTCATTGCTAGTGGGTATGCAAAATGGTACTGCCACTTTGGAAGACAGTCTGGCACTTTCTTTTTTTTTTTTTTTGCGGTACGCGGGCCTCCCACCGCCATGGCCTCTCCTGTTGTGGAGCACAGGCTCCAGACGCGCAGGCTCAGCAGCCATGGCTCACGGGCCCAGCCGCTCCGCGGCATGTGGGATCTTCCCGGACCGGGGCACGAACCCGTGTGTCCCCTGCATCGGCAGGCGGACTCTCAACCACTGTGCCACCAGGGAAGCCCTGTTTGGCACTTTCTTACAAAACTAAACATACCCATATACTATCCAGGAATTGCTCTCCTTGGTATTTACCAAAATAGGTTAAAAACTTATGTCCACACAAAAACCTGCACATGAATATTTATAGCAGCTTTATTCATGATTGCCAAAACATGGAAGAAACCAAGATGTCCTTCAGTAAGTAAATGGACCAGCTGTGGTATATCCATAAATAGAATACTACTCAGTGCAAAAAAGAGATGAGCTATCGAGCCAATATTTATGAGTGAAAGAAGTCTATTTGAAAAGGCTACATGCTATATTGCTATAGGCTTAATGTTTGTGTGCCTGCAAAATTCATATGTTAAAATCCTAATGCACAATGTGATGGTATTAGGAGGTGGAGTCCTTGGGAGGTGATTAGGCCATGAGAGCAGAGCTCTCATGAATGGCATTAGTCCCCTTACAGAAGAGGCTCTAGAGAGCTCCCTTGCCCCTTCCACCATGTGAAGACACAGAGGGAAGACGGCCACCTGTGAACGAGGAAGCAGGCCCTCACTAGATACCAAATCAGCTGGCCTCCTGATCTTGGACTTCCCAGCCTCCAGAACTGTGAGAAATAAACTTCTGTTGTTTATAAGCCACTCAGTCTATGGTATTTTGTTAGAGCAACCGCAAAGTACTAAGACATTTACGATTCCAACTATATGACATTCTCGGTGTCTTCAGATTGAAAGTCCAATCTGATACTTAACGTGATCAAAAAGGCTCACAATAAGGCTCATCATTATGAAATTTAGAATCTTGAGAAGCAGAGAGCATATCCTAAAATGATGCAAAGGAAAAAACTATCCATATATAAAGATTCAAGAAGCAGAATAACATTGGCCTTTTCAGTAGCAATATCAGAAGCTAGAAGACACTGAAATATTGCCTTAGAAAACCCAAGGGAAATTGATTTCTTACATAGGAGTCTATATACATAAAAATTCAATCAATTTTCCTGGAGTGAATAAAGGCATTGCCAGACATGCAAGGTCTCAAAACGTTTATCTTCCCTCAGCTACTCTTAGGAAGCTAGGGGGGAAGACTCCATCAGGATGTAAATTAAGGAAGAAGATGATGTGGAATTCAGAAAACAGAGGCTCCCATACAAAAGATAGACAAGAAGTCCCTAGGATGATGGGAAAGGAGATCTTAAGGTGAGAGTAGTGCAGGCAGACCCGGAGAGCAACCAGTTAAGATGGGAGCAAGAGAACACAGAGTTCTTGGAGAGACATCCCTAGGAAGATTAATTGGATATATCACCTGTGTGTTCAAGAAGAGACGTACACCTAGAACAAAGAGTTTGTAGATGACTGAGTAATGGTAAAGAGGCTAAGTTGTACAGGAAAGTGAATTTAGTCATAGTATACTAAATAGCCTACCTGTGAATAATGTTCACAGAATTGTAATAATATGAGCATTGAACTCAGAATAAACAAAAATTGTAATATAACCTGGGATTATATGACAAATATTAAATTTTTACCAGATGGGCCACAAACCAAAATATACTGGACACTGTCTAAAGCTGTGTCGGGTATTACTCCCTTCCTTGTTGGATTGTGATAGGAAAATATCTGAGAGTTCTAGGGGTGGTGCTGGGCTCAAGAGCTTCAAGGCAATAGCTATTTTCCAACCTAAAGGGAAGTATCTCAACATTTTAATACTAATGGATATTGATTGATCAGTAGGCACCAATATTAGGGAGATGAACAGGAAAGAAGTGTGTATGTGTATGTGTGTTGGTGAGGGGATATGGGAGTGTGTGAAAAAGATACAAAGTATTAAAGCGAAAAACCAAGAATCAACAGTGTAGTGCTATTATTTAGACATGTGAAGGTACGCATTAAAACAAACTGAAAGAGTTGAAATCAGTGACTGCTGGTTAATGGGAATGGAGGGAGATGGGGTGCAGAGACAAACAGGAGACTGCTGTTTTTATAATAGACCTTGGAAAACTATTGCATTCTTAAACCATGTACCTGTATTACTGATAAAAATAAAAATAGAAAATGAATGCCTACTATGTACCAGGCTCAATGATATTTCAAGTATTGCCATTCTCATTTTACTATAAGGAAGAAAAAATAACATACCAATTCATCTCTCAAGGTGGTAAATGGAATATTCTTTTACATATTAGAAGACAAATCAAGGCATTTATATCAAGAAGGCTTACAAAAGCATTCACTTAAATTAATTAAAGATTGATCTTGATTCACCTTAAAAATAAGTTAACAATGATTACGTTATGTACTTGTGAGGGAAACATCAAAGGAATCACTTAACATGAAATGTGTCTTGACCTCACTGTCATAGAAAATACTTAAGTGAGAGGAACTTTGATGAAATTCATTATTACATTTTTATATTTTTAGTAGTTTTGGCTTAATTAAAAAACATTGAAGGGAAACTGGATAGAGAAGTATGCCAGGAAAGATCTCTGAACTTTCTATACTTTCTCCTTATTAAACCCTTACTACTGTGACAAAATAAACAAAATATCCAAAATAAGCAATTCCAAACATGCAAACCAAAAAAGGTTCGTGTAAATATATCAGTTAGGCAATAGGCAAATTAGAATGTACCTATATACTCAGAATCTAGAAGAAAACAATAAAGAAGATGATATCAATATGTATGGTGAAGTTAAAAGGAACAAAATCAACAATTTGTCTTGGCTTTTGGTTGGGTTGGATTGGATATTGTTTTGTTGGGGAAATATAATAGACACTCTTGGCCTAAAATGGAAGGATAGACGAAGATTAGATGGGGGGGACAACTTTATTTGACTAGCTTTGGAAATAATCTTGTGATTATCTGGTTCATGATTTTCCTATCTGACACTGTAAGTCTGTAGGGCAGAGACCTATAGATGTGATTTTTTTTTTAACCATCATGGCACCTAATATCATAGCAACAGAGTAAAGTACTTTATCTATTGATTAAATGAATGATTTCGGAGCACACCATAGCACTGAGTTTTCCACAGAACTGTGAAATTTACAAAATCAGCATAATCTCTAACCGCTATACATTCCCTAAAATAAGGAAATAAGATTTTATCTCATTCCATTTCACTCTATTCATTCACTCCACACATCATTATTGAAGGAATTCTCTGTGAAAACCTCTTAGTTGGGCATCTTCTCCTGAAAGCTAGTGCAGGAGAAACCATCACTTTCTTTGCTCAAATCATATAGAAGTCAACTATCTACACTGATGAGGATCATCAAATGTTTTAATTCACAAGCTATGAGATCACCATAAACTCAGGGTTGATTTATTATCATCATGTCATTAGCGCTCATAGCACTCTGAATATACTGAAAAACATGTGATTATTTTTCTGGATGGCATGCATGCTAGTTCAACAGCTTACAATACAGTCATAATTTATTCTGATTTCAGGTGGTAACTATTCTGGCATATTATTATTGTGATGTCAAGAAGGCACTAACATTTATTGAGTACTTATATGTGGTAGACATTTTCTTACAGAAACCTCATGAGGTTAAGTATTGTTATCCATATTTCACAGAAGAAGCAAATGAGACACAGGGTGGTATAACGACAACCTTCCCAGGTAGCAAATCTGGGCTCAAACCCAGCGATGTTTGATTCTTACACCATGCCTTTTCCACTATGGTATAGAGGAGTTGGCCAGTAGGGCTTGTTATCTTTGCAATACATTAAGGCCAGATATATTAAAATTGTACGCATAAATTTAAGTTACTTGAGGAAATGTATATTGAAAATCCCATCTTTAATAGATTTAGATATATATTAATTAATGAATGCCTTAAAACCTCATTATATATATCTATAGTCTAAGCCCAAGAGGAAAATACTTTGAATGAAAAAATAAGCACTGATGTAAAGTAATAAATTAAATATATTTTTTCAAGCATGAAGTTAGTTGAGACCAATAAAGCACATTGCAGTCATCCTGCAAAAGAATTTCTTATATTCTGAGAAGTACAGGTTATTATATTCTATCCTTAGCATTTTCATGGATACAAAGTCAGAAAGTATTTCTAAAGTTGATAAACAACTTACAGAAGCAAAGATCAGTACATATGAGAGGACTATAAGGTGTGTATATTTATGTAAATAGATTCTGACATATTCCATAATCTTGTTGAAAGAAATATATCACAAAGACTGAACTGCCTATGGTCTGAGAGTTAATATCAGAACTGGAATTAGAAATCCATGCTCTTTGCTTTATTCCAACTTGAACTTGACTAGAATTTGTACAATGTTGCTGATGATACAAAGCCATATATATATATATATATATATATATATATATATATATATATATATATATATATATATATATATATATATATATATATATCTCAGGTTAGAGCTTATTGAACCAGGGTTTACTTTACTTCGTTTCTTTGGCTTCTGGAACTCTGCACTTCATGGTTTTCTTCCTATTTCTCTGGCTGTTCCTCCTTTGTCTCTTTTCCATTCTTATCTTATTCTACCTAATCATCAAATATTGGAGTTCCTCAGGCCTCCTAACTCTTCATTCCTTACTCTGCATCATCTCCTCAGGGAAATTCACCTATGCCTATAGCTATAATTATCAAAATATTCAGATGATTCACAAATTTATGTTTTCAGGGTAGACCTCTCTCCGTGCTTCGGACCTATAGCATACATCAAGAAATCAAAAATTAAACTTGTGATCTCTTCCTTGCCCCCCACTCAGAATCCAAAGCATTCCCATTCTTCCCATTTTGGGTGAATGACATCTTCATTCATCTACTAATCCAAGCAAAAATCCTTGGTAATCGTAGGGGCCATTTTTTGTTTCTCTATCTCTCTCATTCATATTGAATTCTTCACTAAGTCCCATTTGTTTTTCCTTCTAACTCTCCCTTGCATCCATCTACTCCTTTCCATTTCCATCCAGATTCAAGCTAGCATCTTTCTTTCCCTGGTCCATTCTGATAGTCTTCAAAATGGTTAATCTTCTTTCTCTACCTGCATCTGTTCTCAATACCACAGTGAGAGTGATTTTTCAAACACAAATCTGATCATGTTAATCCGCCTTCCCCCAGCTCAAAAGTCCTCCAGTGATCCACTCTTCCTAGGATAAATACAAAGCTCTTTTTTTTTTTTTTTTTTTAAGACAAAACTCTTATAAGGTCCTGCAAGGTAAGTCCTCTGCCTATATTTCCAGCTTCAACTCACACCATGGTCCTTTTTCTCTTGCTGCTACAACTGCATTAGATTTATTTCTGTCCACCATGTTTGCCAGGATCCCTCCTGCCACAGGGTCTTGAATTTGATATTCTCTCTGCCTGCACTATATTTTTTCTCCTGTTTGCCTCATTAACTCCTTACTCAGCCTTTAGATCTATAAACAGTACATATATTCTCAAGGAAACTCTCTTGACCACCATAAGTCCAATCCCCCTCATTTACCCTTTAATAGTATAAAGTACCACTACTGCATAGCGATGTATTGGTGTAAGTCTTTGCTAAATGTCTATCTTCCTCCCCTACCTGGACACTCCATTAGGGAGGGTAGGGACCCTCTCTCCTTTTGCTCACCACTGTCATCTAGCACAGTGCCGGGTACCATCCAGGTGCAATGAATACTTGCTGAATGCATTACTGAAATAATTAACTAGTTAACCAAACATTTCTGATTATTTGATACCAATTCTAGAAACTATGTATGTATCTCAGGGAAGATATTCAATTGTTCAGAGAAGGGAGGAAGTCACATATTTTGGTAAGATCAGATGTACATTTTAATAATGCAGATAAATACTTCACCAGGCACTAAAAGACAACAGACAGATGGAGGGTTACACTTATGAGAATGCTGAGTGTCAATAACAGGTTGGAGACACCCTACTGACACTTAAGAAAATTTCAACAATTTTTCAGTCCAACTATGAAAATTGGCAGTTGTGCTCATGTTCACTGCTGAACTCAAAGAGGTGGTGGGCTGAAACAGATCAGTAAGTTTGATTTTAACCTGGTTATATAAGACTCTCTGTATGTGATTTTTCCCCCTCCAAATTATTAACAATTATCCTTTAATATTCTCTGGGTCCTTAGGATGTTTTCATTATAAAAGCAGAAACCCAACTTCTAGTTCTCTAACCATATAATACCACAGTGGACCTGACTGAATATGGTAAAATGTTTAGGTTTCTTTTATACCCAGGCTCATTTCTTCTCTCACATTTTACAGCTAATTGTTGACCTGCCCCAGAGCAGACAGCAGGGGCAATGTTCAGGATCATGATGTTGTGAACTGGATGGCCTGATTCTCCATTAACCAGCTGCAGAACTCTGGACAGCTCACATTTGGTATCACCCTTCAGGATCTCACATCCAGAATTAGAGGGTTGGGTTAATGATTCTGCAGGTTCTTAGTTAAACTTCAAATTCCCTGATTCTTCACCAAGGAATTGCTTTTTTTTTTTAAATTGGGCTTTACACTGCCTAACAAAGTGCTTTAGTAATATAATCTAAAGTAATGGCCCCTACAAGGCTTAGAATCTATATTACGTAGAGGTTAAAAACACTAGCTTTAAAAAAAATTTTTTTTAATATATATATTTTTTATACGGCAGCACCTCACAACATGTGGGATCTTAGTCCCCTGACCAGAGATCGAACCTGCACTCCCTGCAGTGCAAGTGCAGAGTCTTAACCAATGGACCACGCTAGCTTTTGAGTCAGAAAGACCTAGGTTCGGGGCTTCCCTGGTGGCGCAGTGGTTGAGAATCTGCCTGCTAATGCAGGGGACACGGGTTCGAGCCCTGGTCTGGGAGATTCCCACATGCCGCAGAGCAACTAGGCCCGTGAGCCACAACTACTGAGCCTGCGCGTCTGGAGCTTGTGCTCTGCAACAAGAGAGGCCGCGATAGTGAGAGGCCCGCGCACCGCGATGAAGAGTGACCCCCGCTTGCCACAACTAGAGAAAGCCCTCGCACAGAAACGAAGACCCACCACAGCAAAGATAAAGAAATTAATTAATAAAACTCCTACCCCCAACATCTTGTTAAAAAAAAAAAAAAAAAAAAGAAAGACCTAGGTTCAAAACTTTGGCATTAATGAGCTGTGTAACTTTAAGCAAGTTACTTAAAGCTTATGAATCTTTGTTACTACATCTAGAAGCTAGTGATACTTCTTTCTTCATGGAGAGGTTGTGAGGATAATATGAAATACGTAATACATGTGAAACACAATACCTGGTAGAGAGTTAGCCTACAATGAAGGATTAACGTAACTACAACTTTCATTTAGAAGAGATAGTGCTTATGGCTCCCTCTGACCCTATGCTTGCTCTCTAGTAAGACAGACATCATTTTCTGGTAGGTACGAGATGCGTCAGGCTGCAAATTTCTGAGCCTCATTTTGGAACCAGAGTCCATCAGTCATTCTCAGCCATTCTCTGAATCAGAGCAGCTGACAGAATCTTCAGTGAGGTCATTATTTTTAGCTTTGGAACCGTTAGAAAGTCTGCAGGGGATTTTCACGGCATTCAACGAATTAGCAAAGGTCATCAAAACAAACCCACTTACTGAATTCATGGGCTCAAAATCCTGTCAAACCAGTGCTGTCATATCAAAGTAAAGAACTTTCTACTCGCAGTATTGCCATAAAAAAATCAAGCTGAATTACGTTTAGGTTTGCTCCATTGTTACTGCATTTTAAAGTCATAAATTTTGATGGCAAACCAACTCATCTCCTATTTGTAACCCCCTCACCACGTGATCATGTGATTCTTTCAATCTAAAATTTCCTCACTTTTCTTCTCTGTCCATCCCCGTTCAAGTCCCATCTCTTTTCAGAGGTCACTCCTAAATTCTCTGACCTGTGGTCTCAGGCCTGCTTTGCTCTTGACCCAGAAGAGGCCATATATATATATTTTAAGTTAGGTGGGTGTGGTTTTGACCTTATTTGGCCCTGTACAAAGGCATTAAATGTGACAATTAAGCTCTTTCGTTTTCACAAATGCCCTTAATGACACTCAACTCTGCTTGGTTGATTAACTAGCTTGTGGAGCATCCATCACCCAGCATGACAGACTAAACACACCATTGGCTCTTGACAAACAGTATATATACCATGAGCTCCTTGCTTTCCATATCACCATAAATAATATTTTGAAAGAAATACTTTGGGGTCAGGTAATTGATCCATTCTCTACATGCTTTGAATGATGCCTTTGAATCAAGCCAGACTACAAGACTGCTGGATCCTTCAGCAGCATCATTTTGGATTTAATAGAATTGCTTCACTGAATTGTACTTTGGTGTTATGCCAACAGAGCTCACCGGTGGATTGTGTAAGGAAGAACTGGATAAAACTCCGAGCCCTCTTTCTGAATACCTACTAGAGAAATACTACAGAATAGTAAATTAGGTTTGGTTTTATGGAAAATTTGACTCTTATAAGTTGATTGTGTTTACTTGCTTTGGCCATTAGAAAACTTAGTGAAAAATCTGGGGTCCATTTCTCTCAACTGTATGGTCCACCCTAATAACAGGTTTTGCTTTATTATTTTTCCACCCATAGTTTCCCTTTGTCCTGGTCACCACAACTGCTTACTCTAATCCTTTTACACTGGAAGTATTTTTTGTGAAGTGCCTCACATCTTTTGTAGAATAGGTAGAGATTAAAAATAAATTCTTGATCTATTCCCCTAGGAAATTACAGCAATTACAGCTTACAGACCATTATTTTTCAATTATTTCCTGCTTTGTATTTTTCTTTCATTGTTTTATGTCTCCATAACTTGGTTTTAATCCAGAGAATATTCTTAAAATTTTCCTATACTCCCCACACACTGGCAGCATAGCATGTGCTCACTGAATCTTTAAATCCGACTTTTGTGCACAGGTCTGCATCTAGGTAACTAGCTGTGTGATTTTGACCTCAATGTCACTGAGACTTGAGAATTTCATTCTCCTCATCTGTATCTGACAGAAGTGGCCTAAATAATCTTCAGTGTCCTCTTCTAGTTCTAAGATTCTGTCACAATTGCCTGAGCACCCTAAAAGGATTTTTGTCAGACACAGATATTTTAAGACAGATCTGACTTAATAAACTACTCACAGATATGGATATGACCAAGTGACCTATGTATTGCAGAAAATGTCCATTAAAAAGAAGGACTGTGTCTAAGGGAGATTTGCTCACTTTTTCATTAACAAAGAAGAGGACACTTCCAGACACTTTGGTTCAGAATTTAAGCTGGAAGAATGATTACAAGTGGGCAATAAAAATGATTTAGAAGGTCTAGACCCTTTTAATTCTGTAGTTTCACATCTAGCAAGTGCTGATTCCAGTTCTTTTAGTACAAAAGAGGCAGTGGGATGCTGTAAAAGGACCCTAAATTGAGATCTAGTTTCAAGTCCAGCATTGGTCTTTAATAAAACAATGGATTGCCCCTCTCTGTGTGCTCAATTTTTCATTAATGAAAAGAGAAAAATTATCTGCCCATACCTACAAGATGATTTGTGAGGGTCAAACAAGACAATGCTAGAGAATACCTTACAGTAAGTACAAAGTGCTATACACATTTGCGTATGTGAGCATGGCCATGAATCAAGAAATGACCTCTGATGACTCAGTGGGTATTTTGGATTGTTTTTATGACTGAATTGGGTGGTTTTGGAAAGTTGGTTGTTAAGATGGCTGAGCCAGTCTCAGAACCTTGATGTTACCCAAATTTGTGAATGACTCAACAACATATAAATCCTCCCCCAAACGCAACTTCAAAGGAGTTGAGGACAAAGTCCTATCAAGATGTAAGCATGGTCTGGGTCCACGTCTGTTTTGTTCACTGCACATAAAATGATAGAATCAAATATTTGTCGATTACATGGTGGGGAAGCTGGATGAATGATGAGGTACCCTCCCTGGCTGTGTGGCTTGCTCCTTTCCTATGTCAGTTAGGGGATAGGATTCCAGGTTGTGTTTCAGAAAACTTATAAATAGTGAGACATGGAAATCTGAGATCACTTTGACATGCTTGTGTCTGTTTGTTTATTGTCAACTTGGCATCACCACCCCAAGTATCATTGAAGAGAAGCTGGAAACAATTTTCCCAGAGGTTTCCTTCCGCAGGATAGAGTTTGCCAAAGAGAGGCTTTGGTATCAGATTTGGAAGATGGAGGAGGAGAGGCCATTACTTTTTGGGGACAATTGCTGCCAGATGCATGGGAAGATGAGATTCAGTGACTTGCTGGGGAGCCCTTGAGTACCTCTACCTTGCTATAGAGACAGAGATAATTGGTCAGAGCTTCCCAGAGATCCTGAGTATTGCAGCACCTTCACTGCTTGGGTACTTCAGGCTGAAGTTGCTGAGGCTGATTTCTTTCACCTCAGCTCATCAGCTTTTCCAGTCTTCCTGTAGGCTCTTAGTTTCCTATATTAAAACCTTCTATATCTTGAATATATTGAGTGGTTCTTCTGTTTTCTTGATAGAAACTTGACTAGAAACAGAATCTCAAATGTTAAATTTGGGAATGTTAAGCTTCAGCTCAATGCATTTATATACACAGAGTTATAACTAGCACCTTGGGGAAAAACCATTAAGATTTTTTTAAAAAAGCCATCTAGGTATTATTTAGTAAACTATTGCTTTTCAACATTCAGGAATACCTTTGAGACCTAAGAAAGTCAATGAAGTTTTCCAAAGGGTCTTATTTTGTTCTCTTAGAAGAACTTGGCTCAACAGGCACAATTTCCTCTAGTGGAAAGAACAGAATTTAAACTCATATGGCCCTTAATTTAGTCGGGGCTCAGCCACATTTTAACCCTGTCTATTTGGCAAATTCGTTTAAATTCTCTTGGGTTTGGGGACTGCATCAGCATGATGGGAGCCATGACAACTATCTTACTTTTCTTGAGAACCCTTGAGAATGGCATTCATGCATCTGTACAAATGTTACTTTAGGAATGTAGTCTTTGGGGGACTCAAATGAAAATGTATGAAAGCATTGTGTGTGTATACATATATATGTATATATATATGTGTGTATATATATATATGTATATATATGTATATATATATGCTATTATTCTCTAGACTCACATTCATATTTAGTCAAATGCAAATAATAATGGAGATTGATAAAGGTTCAATAAAAGCAACTTCCAGAGAAGTGAAGAATTTCTACTATGCCTGAGTGTAAATATTATGGTGATTATATGCACATCCACCTCCGGGAGACTTAGCCCAGTGTGGCTGTCAACATACAGGGCAGTGACTGAGAGAGGACATCATACTGTGGGGCTGAGTCTCCATGGGACAATGGAGGAAACCTTTATTGCTCCAGTATAGGATAGTTCTCAGACCACACAGAATGGAGGTGTGAACTGTTCTCCACTTAGAAGGTCACTGTTGCAGTCTCATCTTATCTTGAGCATTGGGAAGGGGAAGGGGCACATCAAATAAGCTTCCCAAAATCACTGAGATAACTTCTAATTGTACTTACTCACTGGTAGTGACGTTACGTTGAAGTTATTGAATGATCATGGTTAGGGTTTCACATATGTGATTTATTTAAAGCAGACCCTGTTTTTTCATTGCACTGAGGCCAGACAGGACAATGGACTGAGCAAGGGGAAGACTGGAGCCCACAGTTTGGGGCTGAGTGTCTTAGTGAAACTGAACAGATCTTTCAATACCTATGAACTGCAGACACACTCTGGCTTATCTCTCCTTGTGTTAACATGATTGGATTTGCATAACTTCCTGACCCCAAACTGTGTGCATATGTGTCTGCCTCTACTCACACACCTCTCCATCCCTCTACCCCATCTCTCTTTTCTTCAACACATTTGTCACAGCATATCATACTCCTGTATTATATTTTACACCAGCGACTTTGTTTTGATTTTTTTCTATCTGTCTATAATAGATTGTAAGGTATATCTGGACAGAGATTTTGTTCTGCCTGGAATAGTCCATGATAAATGATAAGGATTATAGGAAGTGTGTGGGTGAATAAACATTTGAATTATTAACCAAGTTTTTTTTTTTTTTACTTGACATTCTACTTGATTCCCCAAACTCTTAGGTAGAAACTGTTAAACCAACAAAGGGACATTTTTGGAAAATTTACAAATGGTTGGACATCCCCCCTTTCCTCTCTTAAGGAAATGGAGACTACCTATAGTTGTGTAGGGGCCACAGTTTTTCAAATGTAGCAAATAATGGAGATTTCCTCCTGAGAATTAGGGAGAGGAATTGTGGGCCAAATTCTTATCACGTCACTTCCTTGTCTATAAAGCAGGCTGAGCAATCATCTGCATGGTGCTTCATAGGTCACACAAAAGAATGTTGAAAAGTGGTCTGTTTAGCAATGAGATGCACAGAAATATGCTGAAACCAGTAGCTGTATTTAAGCTGCCAATGTTAGGGAGAGAGATGTGCCCACAGAGTGTTTTTAAGTGATCCTAACTTAACGTAAAAGGAATTGAGTCACTGGCCTGTGAACCTGACAAAAAAGTGCATTGGAATTTGATGCTAATTTAAAATAGCAACAATATGTTGTTGGTGAACGATCTAGTTTCTAATAATTTAAAACTCTTGAGAATGGCATTCATGCATCTGTACAAATGCTGTTTTAGGAATGTAGCCTTGGGTGACCATGATATAGTCATCTTGCCATCCTAGAAGTACTGACAGTGTCAGGAATGGTGTATGCACAATAAACACTTTCATATGATGGAAGAATCAGAAACCTCTGGGAACCTAGAAAGAGGCAAATAGAGCCAACAAGAGACAAGTGGTTGCTCCTGGCACTCTGTCATCAGTCAGCTCAAGAGGCGAGGAGAAGAGGGCTTTGATTTGTTAGTGATGTACAAAATCAGCTTTTAAGGTGAAAGCCAAGAGATAGGAGAAATGGTTAGAAATGAAGAGGGGACAGTGATGAGAACACTAACAACAACAGTGGCAACAATCAGAGCGATGTGTGACAAAACGAAAGAAAGGAGTACTTACAACTAATACAAAAGTTGAAGCAGTTCAAAATTCTCTGACAGCAAATAGCTGATTGCCCTGCTATGCCCACCATTTACTGAGTAGTTAAAATGTGCTAAGCACTGTACCAGGCACTTTACAGGTAAGGCCACTTTCTCTTCTCTTATCCTCCTTTACGTCTACTGCATTTAGGTTTTCACTCCCAGCACTCCATGTTACCAAATCCAAATATCAGTTCTCAGTTCTTAGTTAACTTGTTTTACCATATGTATTTGACCCAGATGATCACCTCTTTTTTTCTAGAATATTTTTTTACTTTGGTTCCAGAATACTCCTCTCTTAGGCTTCCTCCTACCCCATTGATCACCCCTCTCAGTCTCCTTTGCTGATTTGTCTCTGCCACTTACTAGATGTGAACATGGACAAATTAGGTGATGCCACTGTGACTGAGTTTCCTCACTGGTAAAATGGGAACAATAATGGTACCTATGACAGAGTCATGGTTTAATTTAAATGAATTATTACATGTAGTGCACTTGCAGATAGTAATTGCCACACTTGAGTTTTCTATCATCTTCCTAAACTCTAAGTATTGGTTTGGCCAAGGCTTAGCACTTGGACGTCTTCTCTAGCTACACTAATTACCTTGGTGATATCATCTAGATGCATGGGTTTAAGTACATATAGAAGCTCATGAATTGTATATTTACATTTCCAGATAGGGCCTCTACCCTGAACTTCAGACTTTCAATTGTAAACTTGAATCTCCACTTAGATGTCTAATAGACAATACAAATTGAGTACGTCTAAAAAATTTCTGGGCTCTACCTGATGCTGTCCTCAATTTGGTTGATGGCAAGTCTATTCTTCCATTTTTCAGAGGTTTGATTCAGAGAAGATCAATTTACTTATAAGGTAGATCTTTACTGGCTAAGAAAGAACTTTCCACTAAAAGATGCTTCTCATGTGCTGGTGTCCTGTGTCATCTTTGTCATGTTTAAACCTTCTGCATGCATTCATACCTCCAGGTGTACTCAACATACTGCTCACCTTGACCAAGGTGATACTGCTCACCTTGACCAAGGTGAGCTTGGTTTGACCCAGGTGGACTGCTTTTTTCATGATTTACATTTTGGCAAGTGAATGTAATATCTGAGACATCCTGTCTCAGCATGCTTTCACTTTCACTTTTGCTATTTATATTCTAGCACTTCTAGTCATATTATTATTCATAGTAATATTTATAATATTCAATTATTGTTATTCAATAATTATTATTGTTCATCCCCAGATGGAACAAAATATGGAATTTTAAATACTGCTTATGCATGAAATTCTTTTCAAAGTAAAATTTTAAGAAGAATAACTACGACCTGGTATCACAATAGCAGGATACTTCTTAAACTTCATGCAACCTAGGAAGAAAATTTAGTTTTATTATAACTCTACATACTGGTTAGGAAACTGTGAAAATTTAGCAAACTCAGGCTTGTCCCTTTGATTATGCTACTAGATTAAAGGTTTGAAGTAAATAATCAGTAAATGCAAAAATAATAATCATTTTGCGTTTCTTGGGGGAGACACTTCCTAATACTTCCCATTTACAGTCAGATGACAATTATGTAAAATATCTTCCCTCTAAAGAACAAGGTACTGTTTTGGCATGTATAGCATGTACAAATTCAAAGAAGAAGAGATAAAATAATGGCAGAAACAGCGAGAATAGGGTATTACATGTAAAAAAAACCCGTGTAACTCAGTAACTGGACATTGCATGAATGCAGGTGACTTGAGAAACTGTCACCATGGCAGTAAGGATGGAAGAAGGTGATGAAAATGTGACACTGAGGACCTGGACAATGGCTGAGATGTTGAAATGAATGATTCGTGAAGAGCTGTTACTGATCCCTAATGAAGAGACTGTTACTTAAAATGAAAACTCTGCCAGGAAAATGTCTTTTTTTGTTGTTGTTATAGAAATATGCCTAATTGACTAGAGATGGACATTTCTTTTATTGACACATTAATTATGTAGAAAGGGGCCTTCACCACTCCACCAAGGAAGACTCTTAAAAAAGTAGGTCTTAAATTAAGGTCACCATGAGGATCAGAGTACAAGTCCTTATACCTCCCTCTGCTTCAGATGAAGCTAGAGCTTCATCACATCATGAAAAATGATCACAATTATGATGCTGAATCATCAGAAAAGAATAAATGATTTTTAGAGTTCTCTATTGAGAAAGATTTGCATCAAAATAGTTAAAGTCTAGCAAACTTGAGTTCTTCAGAATGACTCGTTAAATCCCAGATCTCTAGATAGTGAAGGTATAACTCTATGCTCCTTCCACTAAAAGCTCTAGTTTGGAGACATGAAAATCAAATGTATGGATACCAAGGGGGAAAGGGGTGGTGGTGGGATGAATTGGGAGATTGGGATTGACAGATATACATTATTGTTACTATGTATAAAATAGATAACTAATGAGAACCTACTGTATAGCCCAGGGAACTCTACTCAATGCTCTGTGGTGACCTAAATGGGAAGGAAATTAAAAAAAGAGGGGATATATATATACGTGTAACTGATTCACTTTGCTGTACAGTAGAAACTAACACAACATTGTAAAGCAACTATACTCCAATAAAAATTTAAAAAAAGAAAATCAAATAGAATATTATTTATTATTTTTTCCTTCATTAAAATTAAATCCTTTCTAAGTACAAAATATTCAACCAAATATTATTTTTAGTGTGGGCTTAAGAGTACTAATGACCTACTACAGCTGGGAATCTTCCATATATTAAAGAGTAAGCCAGGAATGTTACACGCCCAGGGTGCCTAACAGTATCTAAGCTGTTCAGATTTCAGTGTTTGGGAATTATTCAGGTCATCTGAAAATGACTTTTCTGCCTCAGTTAATTTAAAACTCAAAACTCTTTTGAATCAAGTGTTGAGCAACCACTGTGACAACGGCTAATTATTTAAATCTCAGTAGGAAGCAAACAGGCTGGGAAAGCAGATTGAGGAGGAGCACAAGTGAGACAGGGTTTTTTGTTTTTTCTTTTTTTAACTTACTCCAGATTCTTACTAATCAAAGTGTGGTCCCTAGGCTAATAGCACCAGCATAACCTGGGTATATGTTAGAAATGCAGACCCTCAGGCCCCAGCCCAAGCTCATTAAACCAGAATGCATCTTAACAAGATCCCTGTAAGCACATGAATGTTTGACAAGCACCTCAGGGAACATATCAGACAAGTGATGGGTTCCCACTCTGACAGTTTTTAAGGTAAGAGCAGGTGACCCTTTGGCTCTACTCAGTGAAATTTGCCTGAATTGTAAGTCTACGTAATCTAAGTCCTGGGAATACAATCTATTTGGAATCAAAGCAGTCAGCTTGTGGGAGTTCTGCAACAAATCTGCTCTTTTCACACAATCAAATGAGGACAGTCAGTGCCTATGAGACAGGGTGTGGAAGATGAAGATGTACACAGAAATCATTGTTTCGTTTTTTATGGTTGAAAGAAATGGACCTTGCTCAATTTCGGTTTGATAAAACTATTCCTGTAAAAAATACTGTATGATATCACTTACATGTGGAATCTAAAAAATTACAACAAACTAGTGAATAAGACAGAAAAGAAGCAGACTCACAGATACAGAGAACAAACTAGTGGTGACCAGTGGGGAGAGGGAAGGGGGAGGGGCAACATAGGGGTGGGGGGGAAAAAGGGTTATTATGCGATTACATGAAGTCATGTATGTGAAACTTTTGAAAACTGTAAAGCACTATAGAATTTAAAGAATCTTTCATTCAATTAAAAAAATAAAATATAAAACAGAAACAAACAAAAAACTATTCCTGTAAAGCCTGTTGCTATGTATTCATTCAGGAGTAAATTGTTAACTAATTTTTTTTAACATTATAATGTTACAAAAACAGCTGATGCCCATGCCTCTCTTTCCCAAGTAGATAACTCCATTTACCACAGCATAATAATACAAATTAAAGTTTCACTGAGTGCATTCATACCAATATATGGTATATATATATCAGGGCTTTTAAAATAGAGTAGCATCTTGTAACAACTTGACTCATTACATGGATTTGAAAATCTGATTGAAGCACTTAATTCCAATAAAAGGCAGGGTCCCTTGGTCTACTTATTTATGTCAAGACATGCACCTTTAAAGAAGAAAAACAATGGAGCCTTCTGCCAGAGGGGATAAAGGGCAGAATAGTTTAAATTTTTTTCCTTTGATCATTTCAGTGATTTTTTTTTCTTTGAAAGAAATTGTGATATTTTCTGTTCTTTGCTGTACTTTCTTCTTTCATTTCTATGTTTCCATTCTGTTTCCCATTTAGAGAGCTGGGTCTATTAGAAGGGATGGTGAAAAATTGAAAAGCAAAAATTTAAAGCATGACAGCCTTAGAGCAGTGGCAGTCATACATGGCTGCATATTAAAATCACCTGGAGAGCTTAAAAAAGTGCTTGCCAAAGGGCTCATCTTCTACAAATTCTGATGTTATTGGTCTGGGGTGGAGTCATGATATCAATATTTTTTAAAAATCTCCCTTTTAAAATCTTTGATCTTAAAGATAAGAAAAAAGCAGTTTAAATGGAAATTGACACTGAAATGAAAACTAAATTATCTGTATTAATTATATGGATCCTATATGGGTGTGGTTCACAGAACAAACCAAGTCAAGACCTCTCAGGAATATGTCCATTGTCAAGGTTATAGATGTTCATGAACCACAATTATGAGTAATGGATGGACTTTGAAACTACAGCGCCATTGCAATCAGTTAAGCCTAACACTGTACTAAAACGATTTAGGGATGCATATCTCTAGCCATTTAGAAGAAGGTTTTCTGACCATTGTATGATCTGTTGCAATTGTAGAAGTGACTTGGTAAAATAAAAGTTTTCTAAGTTATATCAACGTTCAGTTTTGTTGGCAAGAATGTCAGACAATAAATGCCCATGTAGGAGCCGAATTGAGACTGATTCAGTAGAGAGAAGGACCAATTAAAACCTGCTTTGTTTTCAGGTGTCTGCTTTGCATTCAGATAGAGCATACCACCAAACCACCCAACTCCCACACAATGGGGAAGCTAGAAAGGAGTTTTCTGAGGACAGTATGAAGGGGGAGTAAATCGTTCAAGTCAGATTGCTTGAGTTCAAATCCCTTTTGGACCACTACAGTTTTGTGACCTGGGCAAGTAACTGCCTAGGTGCTTTGATTTTCTTCTCTGTAAAATGGAGTAAAACAATAGGGTTCTGGTGAATGTTCAATAGGAAATTTTTGTTAAGTGCCTGGCCCATAATATATAGTCAATAAATATTAGCAGTCGGGCTTCCCTGGTGGCGCAGTGGTTGAGAGTCCACCTGCAGATGCAGGGGACACGGGTTCGTGCCCCGGTCCGGGAAGATCCCACATGCCGCGGAGCGGCTGGGCCCGTGAGCCATGGCCGCTGAGCCTGCGCGTCCGGAGACTGTGCTCCTCAATGGGAGAGACCACAGCAGTGAGAGGCCCGCGTACCGCAAAACAAACAAACAAACAAACAAAACAAAACAAAACAAAACAACAAAAACAAATAAATAAATAAATATTAGCAGTCGTTATTATCAAGTTAGGATCCTAAATGAAACAAAGCCCTCAGTTTAACAAGGGTGTCCAGTTCTAGAACATCAAAGTTCCATTCAAAATTGTGTCTTTAAGTGTTTGGTTAATACCTAAAACCTTTAGACAAAACAATACCCTTTATTTTCACTTCCTCTTAGGAAGCTAGTAGCAAAATGGTCATCCATTAGAGCATCAAGAAGAGAAGAAATTTCCAGAAATCTAAATCTGTAAATCAGAGATCTCCTCATCCATCTACATAGCCACTTATCCATACATGGAAACTAAACTTAAACTGTCGATAGGGTAGAAGTGAACAGCTAAATGGCTAACTTTATAGACAAGTTGATTATGAAACTAATTTTAATAAATGGAACTCCATTCCCACACTGGCTTTTATTTTCTAACTTTAAAAGATCAGAGACTTTTCAGAAAGACTGCTTTCCCACAGTTTCAAAAAAGCAGCCTGGAAAAAGCAATAAATTAATTCAGAAAAGATTCCTGTCTTCCCTACATCCACCCCTCTGATCAACAAAAAAGCTATGGGCACTAAAATTCATTAACAATTCTATGAACATAAATGTGAAATATTCATTTTCATTAAGTAGTCTACTGAATATGGCAGAATCAAATTTATCTAAGGAGATATCCAATGCTGCTAATTTCCTTGACAATGGAGACGCAAGGGAAGCCATGAATCATTCATGAAGTTCAATTTACTTCTGTTATTTTTGGTGTTTAGTATCCATGAATAGAAAGTGTGCAGCATGTTGTAGATGCTATTTTTAAGTTATTTCAGATCAGAATTGATGATTTGGAAGGCAGCAATAAAGTAAGAATGATTCAAAGGCTTTGCTTATAATTGTCCTACATTTCATATTTTTCTTGTGAGTATTTATGTTCATGTATTCATAACTTTTTAAAATGTTCTAATATCCTTTATAAATCAGGATTACTTTATAACCAGTATCTTAGGCAAGCACATAAAGTAATTTACTGGTAATGTAACTAAATTGAACAAACTCCCAGAGTGCTAGATTTTGGGGCTGAAAGAGATCTTTAAGGTTATATAATTAACAGCCCTCTCAATAAGGATGTTTTCTACATTAAAACTGGTAGGTGGCCATTTCCAATTAATTGAAGTGTCTCTGTTGGTGGGGAAGTCTTTCTTAAGGGGGGGCTTTCTTCATGAATGGGCCCTTCTGCTCATTGGATAGTATTTTTTTCAATTCTACATCTACCTTCCCGCTACTTCTGCCACCTGTCTGCTCTGTTGCTGCTGTATCACCAGCACTTACTTATTTGCACACAGAGTGGCTTGTGGTCACCACTTAAAAAATGCTATTTGAATTGAATGGGTTCAAATCTAGCACTCTGGGTGTTATGCTTAATTTTATGTGTCAACTTGACTGGGCCACACGGCGCCCAGATATTTGGTCAAACATTATTCTGTGTATTCCTATGAGGGTGTTTTTGGATGAGCTTAGCGTTTAAATTGCTACACTGAGTAGACTGCCCTCCCTAATGTGGGTGTGCCTCATCCAATCACTTGAAGGCCTGAATTAGAATAAAATGATTGACCCTCTACAGAGTAAGAGAGATTTCCTCCGGCCTATCTTTGCACTGGGACAATCAGTCTTTTCCTGCTTTCAGACTCAATTGTTAAGTATGGGCTCCTCCTGGGTCTCAAGGCTGCTAGCCTTCAGACTGGAACTATACAGTGAGCTCTCTAGTTTGCTGACTCACCCTGCAGATTTTGGGACTTATCTGCTTCCACCACTGCATGAGCCAATTCCTTATAATAAATCTTGTTCTCTCTATCTGTATACATCCCATTGGTTCTGTTTCTCTGGAGAATCCTGATTAATACCTTGGGAAACACCAAACATAAGATTTCTCTTCTCTGATAGCATTTAAACATTCAGAAATGGCTATTATGCCTCCCTAAAATTTTCTTCCCAAATATCTTGGTCTCCTCCTCTGAAGGAAATTATCTTAATATGGCATTAAGAACTGGGAACAATTCTCCACGTGTGACTTTACAAGAGCAGGCTTTTGTAGAACTGTTCCTGCCTCATGTCTGGACACTATACTTAATGTTATTTCCAGGTGTTAATGTAACATATTATATAATGAAAACTTAGGATTTCAACTCTGTAAACCTCATGTTTTCTCAGGGAATTTTCCACAGTTAAGTTAGGTCATTTTATTAGACACGTTTTTCTTATCACTTGCTATTTTTGTGGACAAGGAAAAAAATTATTTTGGAAATAAACATGACTATGGGTTGACATTCTGTGTAGATGTTGCTACTACCAAGACGTTGAAATCAATACAATGACAATATTCTGAGACTAAGAGATGGATTGAATAGATGCTTCATTAAACTGAATACATTAAGACAATGCCCAGGTTAAAAGTTTCCAAGCCATTTTGTAAAATAAGAAACAAGTATAAAAACAACCAGGTATCACTAAATGTTACATTTTTTTGATAAATTGGTTGTGGTTCAGGTGGGAGGGATGTAGACAGTTCATGACTGAAGTGAAGCAAAAAGACCATAGTGGTGGTTTATCACGTTTACAAGCCTTTGAAAGTTCCTAAAATAATTAAAATGTTAGGCTTTCCCCTATCTGGCTCTTGGCTGAACATTACAATCTTAAATTTTTGAGATGGTCTTAAAGCATGAATATAAAATTGTATAAATGAAAGAATATTTTACTGCAAGTCAAAAAATACCTTCCTTAAATCTTATCTGAAAAAAATTAAGAGTAGACTTATCTTTCAAAATTCAAAAGACTCAAAAATTTGGAGCCAAGAAATTTAGCATACACTCACTTCACAGATATTTATTGTCAGGTACTAGGCTGGGTTTTAATTATTGTGTTGTGAACAAAACAATGATCCTTTCCTTCATGGAGTTTCTAATCCAGAGAGGGAAGAAACAATAAACACAGAAGCAAACAAACAGTACTAAGTGCTATATGGGAAAGTAACAGAATTTTGAAAGAGAATACTGGGTGTTCACTAATTAAGGTTGGATTCTCAGGAAAGCCTTTTGTTGGAGGTGGCATCTTAAATGAGAACTGAAAGATGAGAAAAAGCCAAAAGAACCATCATGGGGAAAAACATTTTAACCAGAAAGAACAAGATGGTGAAGATAATGAGATAAAAGAAAGATCGGTCTGCAAGAAACAACCTGTGGTGCTGGAATTCAGTGCAGTAAGCAAGGGAAAGATGGTTTCAGATGAGAATGGAGATATTGAGGAAGTCACTCAGAAGCTTGTAAGTCAAATTAGGAAGTGTGGAGAATTTTCCTGGTGCAATGAGAAGTCTTTGAGTATTTTAAAGCACAGAATAATATGATCCAATTGACATCTTGCAAAGACGACTCTGGCTACTGGGTAGAAAATAAGTTGGAGGGAGTCAAGGGAAAAAATAAGAGGACCAATAGCAAGACTGCTACAATGATTCAGGCAAGAATTCATGGTGGTTTGGAGAAGATTGGTGGCAGTGGGCTGGAGAGAAGTGAAAGGCTTTGCTAAATATCTGGCAAGTAGAATGGATGGTACTTGACAATAGATTGGATGGGAGGAGGGTGAGGGAGAGGAAGAATCCTAGGATTCTGGCTGGATAGTGAGATTAAGGAAGCTGGAAAGGAAACACACTTGTGAGGGAAAATTGATAATAAGTTTTGAGAAAATTAAGTTTAAGATGCTTTTGAAACATCAAAATAGATATGCCAAGAAAAGTGTGATGTACATCAATCTGGAGCTTAAAAGAGATCTGAGCTGGAGCTATACATTTGGAGATCATTGGAATAAAGATGTTACGTAAAGAGAGATCCTTTGTGACCTTTCTGAGAACAGTGTCAGTGGACTTGGGAGATGGGTAGGCAGGGTCCAGATTACAGTGGGTTGAGGGGAAGTTGAGGCCACAGACAACAGATATATACCATTATCTCAAGTAGTTTTGAGAAAAAGGAAGTAGAGAGATTAGGAAAAGCTGAAGGGGAGGTGGGAGGGTAGAGTAGAGGTGTTTTGTGATGAGGGGAGTTTTCAGCTTGTTTTTAGGCTGTGAAAAAAGAGGTAGCAGAGAGGGTGAGACTGAGGATCTGAAATATCAGGGGTGTAGGTGTGTGTGAATTTGAGAAAATCAATTACCAGAGGAGGAAGAAGGGGGTCAAGGTCAGCTTATAAAAGAAAGAGGAGCACCCCTTCCTCTTAAATACAGGGGGCTAACTTAGAATGGTGAGGATGTAAGGGCATTTAGAAGAAGATGGGTGAGACTGCTGAGAGATTTCAGAACTGAAATGGATTCTATTTTTTGGGGGTGGGGTGGGGGAGGTACTGAGAGGCGGCACTATCTGCTGACAGTGAGGGTAAGATTAGGGTTGAGATTTTCTTCAATAGTTCCTGCAGAAAATATATAGGAAGAGGCATTAGACTCCTCCATGATTGTTGTCCCAAAGCCTTTCTATATGTCCATGAGGCTTGTGGCTATCAAACCTTTATGTGATAGCTTTATTGATTTCAAATTCCAAATCCTCTTAATACTAAATTCCTTGATTGATTTTTTTCCATGTACCATTAACTCATTTTATAGCATCCTAGGGCTATAAAGCTATTAATGTGCTCCAGGTTCAAGGAAATTTTCAATTTAACAAGGCTTTATGGCCTTCCTAATTTTACTAGATTAGATGACGTTAAAGAAAGGCAAAACATCTTTAATATTTCTCAAAGGACCTGACCAAGGAAAACATTTCCCCATCCTTGGGATTGTAATGGAAGAGAATACAAACTAGTAAATTTTGTAAGGTAGGTAAAGTTTCTACCGTATTGGTTACAAAAGTATGTTTGGTTCAATCTTATATTGGTGAAATGTCTACTTTATCATTCCTTTTCCCCAACTGACACTAGAACCACTCATTTGTAATCACTTTAAAGCTCAGTTATTGTCTTCATAAAATGGCAATTCAGGGAGATCTGTTTCAGCAAATAATGTAACACATGTTTTTTTCTTGAAGAGTTAAAAAATAGATGGATAACAGATTCAGTATTTATTAACACTTAGCAGCATATCGATTATGTACTTAGGCAGGAATAAGCAAAGCTCATTTGGACTCGATATAATTGCCATATGTTACTTTGTCATTTGAAGTTATTACCCTTAAGATTTAAGATCTCTTTACATTGGTTTATTTATTGTTAAGAAGGGATACATCTTAAGGAAAGTATTAGAGCTAAGCAATGTTGTCATTTGAGGCTTAAAAATTTTTTTTTTTTGGTAACGTCAATGGAATCAGGACTACTTGGTTTCCTGCATCCACAGACTACCCTTTATCCACAGTTGCAATCATTTGACCCTTGCCCTAAGAGCTAAATTCTGCTTCAGCTTCTGGGATCGACTCTAACCTTTATCAGGGATAATTTTAGGAAATATAGACCAGTCTTTGGTAGATTCAGCATCCTCAATCTAGCTGGGAGTTGTTCTGATTGGTGTTATACTTCTAATCACTGACGTTCTGCTTCCTTGCTCAGCAGTTGATTACAGGATTCTATTATAGAGAATATATTACCTGGGCTTGGATCCTCACTTTACCACTATCCTTGCCTTGTTGCCCTGGGTAAGTTATTTTACTTCTCTGAGCCTCAGAAACATTATCTCTCAAATGTTGTTAGAAAGACTTCTGTTACAGAGGTGTTATATTAATGCCTAGCTTTTGTCTGGCAAATAGAAGCCAGTTCCCTGTTTTTTCCCTTTCCCCCAAGTTCCTGTCTTCATACACTCCTCATTACACAAATTCTTGCAGGCCTGAGTTTCTGCTTTGCTTTAGGTAAACATCTTTAGGGACTAGAGTTCAGTGATCTACTGTTGGATCACTTTATGATGGTCACTGTCTGCCTACAGTCCTATGTATTAACTGATCTTAGGGTCCCAGTTACCATGCCTCATCCATCTGCCCAGATAACTGATTGCATCTTACTGAATTGCCTCAATGATTATCATATGCCTGGGTCACTACTTATTGCCTGACACCATATCTTATGATGACTTTGGACTCTCTGATTGTTTTGTCACCCCTCATCCCTGCTCCACAAAAGTTATGTTTAATTCTGCCTCATTTATAGTTTTGGTCATTGTATGATATGATAAATGGACCTAAAAGTCATCTATTTTCTAATATGAATAAAGAAAATTGCCTTTTTAAAGAAAAATGTAAACCTATAATAATAGGAAGACTATGCATTATAAAATAAAATATGCATTTTGGGAGAAAATGTTGATAATTTTAGCACTTGTAATTTATGCACAGAATCAATTCAAGTACTCATCAAAATTCATTCTTCAAGTGAATGATGTAAACATAAGATCTTGGAATTTTGACAGACTGTCATATCCTTCCGGCATAAGCAAAGGTAAAAAATCAGAATCAGTGGAAGACAGGTCAAGGGTAAAAGGTAACTTATATGAATAAGCATCCTTCTCTTTCCATGTCAGTTTCAAAGGCTAATGATTTACTTGCTTAGATGAAGTTCTGTCTTATTTATAAAATATTATTAACCAGTAATAAATGACTGGGTTTATATTTCATTCCTATAGTTTGAATTTGGTTGTCACTGGCATTTAAACCAAAAGTCACCATTAATACTTTCATATATTAATAACTTTCAGCCAACCTATTTATATAATACATTTTAAAATTAGAATATTACTTAAAGAATAGCTCATGAATATTATGAATTCCAGGTTCTAGTGGTACTAGATTAATGTCTAGGTCTGAATCTATATATCTACATAAGCATCTTTATCTATTTCTATGTCTGTATTCAGTAAAACTAGAAAATGAATGTAATTACTTAATAATCAGACAATGGGGAATACATTTATTGTTTAATAATATTAGAGGATCACCTGGAGTTTCCCCATTTTTCTTTACCATTTTGATGTTTAGATCTGGAAAGCATTTTAAATGATCTAAGTATCTGTCTATTCTCACATTACATTAAGTGGTATTGCAATGCTCTTAATTACCTATTGCATTTTCTGTGCCCCTGAAAACCAGGAAATAGCCTTGGCCTGGTATTCACAATAAATGGGATCAAATGTCTGCATATTGATGGCTGAGAAACAATGAAACCAAGATAATCAGATTAAAACTTAGTGACTAAAATATTCTAATTGTTAAGAAAGCAATCAATGAAAAAACAGCTCAAGAGGACAAAGCTAAACCACAAGCCTCATGAATACCATTTATCATCTTGTTCTTCCTATGAAGAAAAACAATTGCACACAAGACTTTACCATAGTGTTTTTCTAAAAGACAACAATTTACAGTCCTTCAGGCGGACATACTATAGAGCCAAAAACAATCTCACAAAGTCTTTTCACATTGAAATATTTTTGCTCTCTTATTAACGCAGCTTGGGTATTGGAAGGTCTTGGGAGAAATTTGATTCTGAGAAGGAGAAGGCATGAGTTTATAAATTGTCCAGCTAAAATAAGTGGACTTTCCTTAATGGTTCAAAAAGATAATTGCATTGAAATGAACCTGAAGCCTCCAATACAGAGGAAAGTGCTACTGTGAACCCTTTGAAAAGTTGGCAGGGTATTGTAGCTAAAAATATCCCGGTATCAATTACTCAGTACAAGGTGGAATTTAATTGGGTCAAGCAAACATCTCTCTTTTTTGTTCCCCTGTCCAAGTAACTCACAACTTTCAATCTCCAGGGTGCAGTTTTGTTCATCCAGAGGGTATCTTCGTAGATCCATCATACACGCAGCTGTGGTTGTGATCCTGTCAGGGTGAGAGAGAGAAAAGACAACATCATAATGACGACGACTTTCATTTCCAGGCTTTCCAGCCCTGAATCATGCCTACCAGTTGGCATCAAAATTTTGTGATTAAAATTTTTGAAAGCAGGCAGATTGAATTTGAGTCTTTCTTTGCTGCTCACTAGCGGTGTGAGGTTGAGCTAGTTAATTTATCTCCAGGAGTCTCAGTCCCCTTATCAATCAAAACACTGACTGCATAGAATGGCTGTGAGGATTAAAAGAGATAATATATGCAAAGCCCTGAGCCCAGTGCTTCATACTTAGTAAGTGTCCCACAAATAATAGCTATTATTATAGCTATTATTATCCCAGGCCCTTCCTTTATTTACTAGCCTCCTAGCAATGTCTTTGCCGGTATCTGCAGCAAGTCTGGCTTTATGAGGAGGAGAACATCTATGTTATGTGTCAAAGCCCACCTTCCTCTCCTGCTACAACCTAATGATAAAACAACAAAAGCAACAACAACAACAAAATTCATCCTTCAAGGCTTTTGATGCCTCACAATCCCCACTATTAGGGAGTTTTGTCAGATTCACCTCTGAGACCCTGGTCTACCTATATTCAGTAGATAGCATATAACCAGTAAAGAAACATTATCCTAGGATCAGTGTTTACACCATATTGACCAACTTCAGTTTAGCTTATGTATCTATGCAAACCCAAGGATCCTGACTCTATATATCCTACCTGGGTTTCCACTATCCCTCCGTTTTCTCGTGCCTGGGCTGGTTTTCTGGACTGTGGTGTCTGAGAGTAATTTAAATTCATATGGCTCGTCCACTCATACAAACATTTGATATCACGCTGGAATTGACAAAATATTTTTCTTAAAAAAACTATTTACATGGTCCCTTTTCACAAAGTAATGTATAATCACAATTCAAAAAATTCAAAATTCAAATTTAATAATAAGCTTCCTTTCTACCTTAAGCCCCAGGAGCTACAACATTGGAAAATTTCCATACATACTCTGAATGCAAACAGAAGCCCAGCTATATCTTCTTATGGGTGAACTTCTTAAGAAGACTACTGCATAATACCCTGTTCTGAACCTAGCTTGTTTTCATTGACAGTGCATCTTGGATTTGGTTCTATATTAGTAAATAATAAGCTATTTGTAAAAAAAAATTTACTACAGAGTATTGAGTTGTATGGAAATGCCATAATTTATTTTCCTAATCACCGTGTAGGGGGCATTTATGTTATTTCATATCTTTTACTTTTACAAATAAAGATGCTCTGAATATACTGGTACACTCTACAATATCTGACTACGTTGACTGGCTATTTCTAGAAAGGCAATTGTTGCTAGAAAAAAGGTATATGCATTTAAAATTTTACCACATTGCTGTTCATAGAGGTTGAGCCAGTTTACACCCTCATCAACAGTGTATGTAAATTTGACAAAATTCTTTTCATACCTTTGTTTTTTGAGGCTGTCAAGGAAAGTTATTGTTTTGGTCATTTGTGTTAACCTGACAGGCACCTTCTTCCTAAAAACATTACTAAGAATAACCCTAGACCTTCCCAATTTCTCTATGGCTTTCTTTATGAAAGATAAAAGTGAAGATTCTCTTTGAACCCTTTCTTAGACAGGATGCTGGTCAATTAATCAGGTTGATTTGAGCATTAGGCAAGAGCAAAAGGAATTTTAAAGTTTAATTAAAACTTTTTTTAAGTGTTTTACAAAAACTTTGAAGACTGGCTGTATTCCAGAATTTAGGACATAAAAGGATTATAATTCCACCACATTCTTTTTATGGTCTGCAAAGTGTTTCAAACACACTCAATAAGACAACACAATAAATATTTAAAAATGCTTAAAAAATCATCTCTCTACTATATTCTTTGTTTAATAGCTGTTTATGAATAAAAAATTGTGAAGATGTGAATATTCTCTAGGAATTACTGAAGTGTGGCCATCCTTATGATCTTATGAAGTAGCCAATTCTTTTCAACCAGGGATAATTTTTACCAACAGGGGACATTTGACAATATCTGGAGACAGTTTTGATCATCAGGCTGGGGGTGGAGGGTGGATACTGGGCATCTAGTGGGTGGAGGCCAGGGATGCTGCTAAACATCCTACAGTGCCTGGGACAGCACCCAACAATTAAGAATTATCTGTTCCAAAATGTCAGTAGTGCTATGATTGAAAAACACTGCTAAAATGGTGCTTTCAAACATTTTTCCTCTGAGGAAAACTGTAATAAGATGAAATCTTATAGAGAACCTCAACATATAAAATACAAATGAAATAAGTGAAAGACATATGTTGTTAATATAGATTTGCCATATAAGTTCAAATGTTGACATCCATTTTAATGAGCACACACATTTGAAAGCAGGAATTATGATGAGAATTATGGTCTTAAATCTCCCTCAGCACCAATTATTTTTGTGTTATATTTTATTTGTATGGCATTGAGAAAATCCTAACAAACATGGAAACACTTGCTTCTAAAATCTTATATGACCAGGCATGGGCTACCCTGAATTAGGGGGGAATATTACCCGTCTGCTTTGTAACTGATGCTATTATCAATGGCACCTTTGCAGATGGTTCAGATACATTAATAGGTGATTGGTCTCTAGTAGGTACTTAGCAGTGGATTAAAAGGAAGCTTTACTTGGTGTTCCATGCTCCGCATAAGCTAACCTGGCAGCACAAGTTAATATTATCATGGTCTTGAATGCACTAAAATGTGGCGTAGGCTCTAGGTCCCTCTACCTCATCAGAAAGAGAAAAATAAATACTGTATGCTAACACATATATATGGAATCTTAAAAAAAAAAAAAAGGTTCTGAAGAACCTAGGGTCAGGACAGGAATAAATATGTAGACATAGAGAATGGACTTGAGGACACGGGGAGGGGGAAGGGTAAGCTGGGATGAAGTGAAAGAGTGGCATGGACACATATACACTACCAAATGTAAAATAGCTAGTGAGAAGCAGCCACATAACACAGGGAGATCAGCTGGGTGCTTTGTGACCACCTAGAGGGGTGGGATAGGGAGGGTGGGAGGAGACGTAAGAGGGAGGAGATATGGGGATATATGCATATAGCTGATTCATTTCGTTATAAAGCAGAAACTAACACACCATTGTAAAGCAATTATACTCCAAAAAAGATGTTAAAAAAAAATGTGGCGGGCTTCCCTGGTGGCACAGTGGTTGAGAGTCCACCTACCGATGCAGGAGACGCAGGTTCATGCCCCGGCCTGGGAGGACCCCACATGCCACGGAGCGGCTGGGCCCGTGAGCCATGGCCGCTGAGCCTGCGCATCCGGAGCCTGTGCTCCGCAGTGGGAGAGGCCACAACAGTGAGAGGCCCGAGTACCACAAAAAAAAAAAAAAAAAAAAAAAAAAATGTGGCATAGGACACATTACAGTGTACATGCTTATAGTTTAAAAATAAATATAATATTTAAAAATAAAATTGAAATAAGGTATGTGTGGAATTGTTAAAGAGCTTTTGGGATACTTGATAACATCATTTGAGCTCCACTGGTCAGCTTTCCTCATTTAATTGACATCATTTTTAGACACATGTCATCTGGTTAGTTAACCACATCATATGAAAAGCAGGACATGCTGAATCACTGATTCACATAGTATAAGGCTCTGGAGTTTTTACAATGCAATTTGAAAAGTCAACAAAACATTGTAAAATGAATAACGTGTCTCAGGTATTTGGGTACTACAGCTGTGAGTGGTAAAAAAACAGCTTTTGGAAAGCATAACTGAATTGACTATTGCTATCTATCATGATCGATCTATTCGGCAATCAATAAATATGAGAAATTTAATTTATATCACCTTGGGAAACTACACATCACACCAGAAGCTTGCCCATGACCTGATGATTTTTCAACAATGATCGCCTGTGTGAGTTCACTTCTCCTGCCCCAAATCCCATTAAGATGCCAAAGAGAGTTGAGTCATCACAACACAGAAAGAGAGGAAACTTGGGACTTGAGCTGCAGGAAGTGCCTGACTTCCTCTATAGAGCACTGACATTAGTGAAACAACTTCCTTCTTGGGATCTATCTTTTCCAAATTTTGAATCCTCAAGAGGATTTCATTGGCTCAACTTGGATTAGGTGTTAACACTCCCCAAATTATTTATTAAGGGCTGGAAGGAAAGCTACACACATACAAATATGGTCACCAGGGACCTGAAAGGGTCTCTCATCTAAGAAAAGAGGGATCATTGAGACTCACTCCGACAGGGACCCCTCTACAAGTAGGTACTCATAAATTCATGATGTGGCCCATAGAAATTTATGCAACAGAATGTCAGTCTCTGCTAATTTAAGAGTTTGGCATTTCTAGATTTTGTAATATGTATGAGTGAGTTGAGTATCCTGAGCTCTTTGTGAGAAAAATTACTCAGCAAGAATTCCCAGGTGCATCAAGAAAAAGAGAGATGTCCCTGGGCAGAGTGCTGTCCAGCTCTTGTCTTCTGGGTGTGAAGCAACAATGAACATCTCGAAGAATGACTGCTTTCTGTATTCCATTTGTTTGCCTTGCCTAATGCAATTGCTCAGCAGTGGTTAGTCACCTCTACAACTAATTAACACATCTTCATGGGAATGTTCTCACATCATGGCTAAAGCAGCCTGATATTCAAAATCTTCTATGGAGTCAAAGATGCCAAAGATCACAAAACTGGATAGGTTGAGGGCTTCAAGACTGAAGCATTTTTTTGAATTTTGTTTTTAACTGTTCACACTCCAGTCATTCATTCTGTGTGTGAAAGTATGATTACTGGCTGAGAGCAAATGAAAGTATAATAGAGTAGAACCAGCAAAAGGCAAAAGTATTAACTGACTGTTTTTCTGAACTCAGACTTCCCAGAGGTACGGATTCATGACAGTGTAACAGTCATGTCTTCTTTCAAAGACATTTAGAATACCTTACATTATCATCCAATTTACTGACATTTTGAAGGCTAGGTCAGAACACTGTAATAGGCTGTTAGTTAGAAACTATGGTCCCATGATACTTTGGAATGAACGGAACTCATGTCGCTGTAGTATTTTTGTATTAAGGTGTATGCTGCGTGGTCACTGACCCTGAGTCACTGTAATCACAACTCATGTGTATTTGATGTCTAAGGGTAGCATGACTCTCATTGCTGATAAGACACATCCAGGAAGTCCTGGCCCTTAAGTAGCTTAAAACCTAGCTACAAACACACACACACACACATACACACATATGCATGCACGCACACATATATACATATGGAGTGTGCACTTTGCAAATAAGAATGGGGACTTGAATGAATTATGTATGTATGGTTGAGATTTTCCTATAATCTTCAATATTATAGGGATGAGCTCTAATTTTTAATGTGATCTCTGTAGAGCATAGCTGTACAATTTAATAGAATCTATATAAAAAGAATATGAGAAAGGAGAGAGGAAAAAAGCCTGAAAATGCTATATCCTAATCACACTCCTAAGATTGGTGAGATTGATAGTGAGTAGCAGTATAAGATTGACATCAGTATCACTTTAAGTTTGTTTGAAGAATGCCCCATGGCTTCCTTTGGCCTCTAGGCTGTATCCTTAATCCATGTTAGAGACATCATCCAAAGAAACCAATGAAAGATGAAGGATGGGTTAGCCTAAGTCATGACCAATGAGTATATAGATTTTTTTCCTTAGCTAACACTTACTGAGTGGTGAAAAGAATATGTATCATCTTCACAGGTGGCACCAAATTTTATTTTAGGTAAGCTACTATGTTTAGGAAAATACCTTAGTATTAGAAGGTGAAATCTTGAGAGCATGAGACATAAATGATAAAGAGACAAAAGGAGATAAAATGCTGTGAGATTTAAGAGGAATTAGGTGTGGGGAAGCAAAATGATGGAGCAGCAAAACATTTTGAAGAATGGTATTCAATTTTAAGATTTTTACATTGCTCTTATAATAAATTTTTCTTTATTTACCTAAACCATGTTCTCTCCCCAGCAGCCCCACCCCAGTAAATCCTTATGCAAATGTTTTATTTTTATTCTTGTAAAGTGGCTGAATTCCATATCGTGACAGCATTCATGGAACAGTAGTCTATAAATTAAACCAATTCAGCAAAACCTGAACTTCAAAGCCAGAGACGGCCAAATCATAAAGCCCTTTGGGAAGCCTCAGCAACCCTGGGGAAGGTGTTGGACTCCCACAAATAATGGTTGTGTGTTTAAGCTACTCTTACCTAGATCTTAAGGGGCAGAGTGATCTTAGCTAATATTATGTTAGAATCCTATATGACGGGCACAGTGCTAAGCACCATATATACTGTATTGGTTACCTATTGCTCTTGTAACAAGTTACCACAAATTTAGTGGCTTAAAGCAACACAAATTTATTCTCTTACTGTCCTGGAGGTCTGAAGTTCTAAAATCAAGGTTTCAATAGGGCTGTGTTCCTTTTGGAGGCTCTACGGGAGAATCTATTTCCTTGCCTTTTCCAGCTTCTAGAGGCTGCTTTGCATTCCTTGGCTCATGCTCCCTTCCTCTATCTTTCTCCATCATTCCAATGTCTGCTTCTGTCCTCACATCTCCTCACCCTCTGACCCTCCTGCCTTCCTTGTATAAGAAGCCTTGTGATTACACTGGGCCCACCCCAGATAATCCAGGATAATCTCATTTCAAAATCCTTACATTAATCTCATCTGCACAGTCCCTGTTGACACCTAAGGAAACATATTTACAGGTCCTGAGAATTAAGACGTGGACATCTTTAGAGGGCCATTAGTCTGACTACCATACATGTACTATTTAATTTATTATTTACAAAAGCTTTATTATGTTGATGCCATTTTTATGCCCATTTCAAAGATAAGGAAACTGACATCTGATGAGGCTAGAAAAAGTTTCCAAGTTTTTATAGTCTGTAAATGAGGTTCAAATTCAGATATGCTAGACTCAGGAGCTAAGGTTTATTATCTTTCCAGTTATTATATTCAGGTCAGATAAATCTAAGCAGAGAACAACTGGTTCAGTAAAATTTCTCCCACAAGCAGTAAAACAGATTGAACAACTAAGAGTTGCCCTTACTATGAGTTTTTGGTGTTCATTTAGTTATCAATAATTTAGGACAGCCTTTAGCAACTCAATAATGAGTATAAACATGATAGGGGCTTCCCTGGTGGCTTAGTGGTTGGGAGTCCGCCTGCCGATGCGGGGGGCGCAGGTTCGTGCCCCGGTCCGGGAGGATCCCGTGTGCCGCGGAGTGGCTGGGCCCATGGGTCGTGGTTGCTGGGCCTGCGTGTCCAGAGCCTGTGCTCCGCAACGGGAGAGGCCACAGCAGTGAGAGCCCCGCGTACCGCAAAAAAACCAAAGAAACATGATAGAGGACTTATTAGGAATCAGGTAATACTATAAGCATGGAGGTTACAACAGCTAAAAAAATCCAACTGCACCTTCCTGCTGTCATAATTTTTGTTTTGTTTTGTTGTTTGTTTTTTAGCACTGTCAGGTAGCAGAAGATAGAAGATAGAGACATTGTCTACTGGTTTAAAGAAATAACCAGGGAGGATATGCTTATCTCTCATTTGGGACTACTAGCTTTGCCATTTTTCTAGAAACACAAATATCTCACATTAGAGAAATGTTTACATTATCAAGAAAACATGACAATCACTCAGGAGGGAGAGAGTTCAATCTTACACTTATTTGATTGGTGTGTCTGGTTGGTTTTTGGATGCCTTAACTTAAGTTTGTTGTATTCCATGAACAGAGGTATTCTGCAGGTGGATACAGGGTAGAACAGGCAAGAAGAAGAGGGTTATAATATGCACATACAAGTTACAATGTTTGGTACATAATAGTCTCTCAATTAACTATAGCTATTATTATTTTTAAACTATATGCTTCTAAATACATAGATACATGTAAGATTACTAATACAAGTGCACTGTAAGATTAATGCAGGGTCATAGTAAAACACCTGAGAAATACAGAAAATTATAGATAGAATAAATGATCCATAATCTCATCACCACAATCTGATTATTAACTTCCTTTCTTCTAAGTATATTGTTTAATAAAGTTGAAATTACGTTGTATTTAACCATTTCATTTGCTGCTTTTTGCTTGATCATTCCTCTGTTGGGTGACATCAGAAGGTATTCTTTGGTGATGCTTTAACAAAAATCTACACTGAATAAATAGCATTCTTTTTGCTCCTCTTATATTTTTATTTTTTGATTCTACTTTCTTTTCTCCCGCTGTTTTGTACTCTTTGGGCTGAATGTTAATGACACTCTTCTCAGTGCAATCCCAAGCCGTCATTTTCAGGTAATTAGCTACATACCAAATGTTGTGTAAATGGGCTCATTTTTATTCATTTCTGTTGGACGAGAGTGATTCATGAACCACTCTGTGAATATGAAAAGCTGTTCATAAATCAGAGCAGCCTGGGGAAGGGGAACAACAACCACAAAAAGTACTCACAGGGCAATAGTAATTAATAGACCCTTGTCAAGGACCCAGTGCTAATCTCAGTTATGTTTATGTCTCACTGAGTTCAAAATAGACTATTTTCCCCAATATCATTATATTCATATACCTGTGGAGTATAAGAACATGTGTTAAATTTCTACCATGCTTAATGTTTCCTAGGAATAGTTAGCTGAGATATGTGTTAGGTGGCAGAAAAACCAAGGCCACCCCTTCTAAATCAGAGCATCTTTATTACCATTAGCTTGATCATCAGCAATTTCTGTAGTAGACAAACTGTGAGGAATTAAAATAATAATAAGCCCGTAAACAAGCGAAATGGACTTAGAAATGATAGTAAAATTCAAATTCAAAGAAAATGTTTACTTCTGATGGAATGCCATGACTTGGTAAGTGCAGGATAGTTAAATAAGAACTCAGAATTAGGAGACAAAGCAAAGATATGGATCTTCTTTCACAGCTATTCATTTTGTTTTTGGCTTAGTTGCAAAACTGCTCTGTTGCATTGCCACATGGTGAGTTCTCTCAGAATAAAGAGGTGACACATTTACTGAGGGGTAATCAGAGTAATCTTGAAATGGTATTCCTGAAGGAGTGAAATAAGATTCTAGAGTGATAGAGCATTAAAATACTGCATTGTCTTAAGACAATGGCTTTATGTAGGGAAACAAAGCAAAGCAAAAAAAAAAAAAAAAAACCCAAACAAATACAAGTAAGGCAGTAGTATAAATTGTGCAAAATTTCCAGCTCCCCATGAGAATAAAAGCGGGGCTTGGGACATCATCCTTTTCCTTTTTAAACAAATAACACATTAAAAAATATTCTGAAATTAGTGGGGAAATATTACTTCTAATATGACTACTAACAGCACTGTGGTATATTTATTTTCAACCCCCCTCCCCAGTGGCTGTGGGATTTTTTGCATGCTTGTAACCATGTTTAGGGTTTTCTCTTCTTCCCTTTGAATCTTAATATATAATAATCAGGACTGCAAAACTTTCAGTGTGAAACAATATACTTTATCCTGGACATTTAAGTGGTTTTCAATTTTATTAGTTTAAATGAAAGCTAATAAACACTTACATGAATATATAGATATTTCATGTTTTGGATTATTTTTTTATAACACCTTTATTGGAGTATGATTGCTTTACAATGTTGTGTTAGCTTCTACTGTATAACAAAGTGGATCAGCTATATGCATACATATATCCCCATATCCCCTACCTCTTGAGTCTCCCTCCCACCCTCCCTATCCCACCCCTTTTGGTGGTCACGCAGCCTGCAGCTGATTTCCCTGTGCTATGCGGCTGCTTCCTACTAGCTATGTATTTTACATTTGGTAGTGTATATATGTCAATGTTACTCTCTCACTTTGTCCCAGCTTACCACTCCTCCTCCCTGTGTCCTCAAGTCCATTCTCCATGTCTGCGTCTTTATTCCTGCCCTGCCCTAGGTTTTCAGAATCATTTTTTTGGGGTTTTTTTTAGATTCCATATATACGTGATAGCATACAGTATTGGTTTTTCTCTTTCTGACTTACTTCACTCTGTATGACAGACTCTAGGTCCTTCCACTTCACTATAAATAACTCAATTTCTTCTCTTTTTATGGCTGAGTAATATTCCATTGTATATATGTGCCACATCTTCTTTATCTATTCATCTGTCGATGGACACTTAGGTTGCTTCCATGTCTTGGCTATTGTAAATAGTGCTGTAATGAACACTGTGGTACATGACTCTTTATGAATTATGGTTTTCTCAGGGTATATGCCCAGTGGTGGGATTGCTGGGTCATATGGTAGTTCTATTTTAGTTTTTTAAGGAACCTCCATACTGTTCTCCATAGTGACAGTATCAATTTACATTCCCACCAACAGTGTAGGAGGGTTCCCTTTTCTCCACACTCTCTCCAGCATTTATTGTTTGTAGATGCTTTGATGATGGCCATTCTGACTGGTGTGAGGTGATACCTCACTGTAGTTTTGATTTGCATTTCTCTAATGATTAGTGATGTTGAGCATCCTTTCCTGTGTTTGTTGGGAATCTGTATCTTCTCTGGAGAAATGTCTATTTGGGTCTTCTGCCCATTTTTGGACTGGGTTTTTTGTTTTTTTGATATTGAGCTGCATGAGTTGCTTGTATATTTTGGAGATTAATCCTTTTTCAGTTGCTTCATTTGCAAATATTTTCTCCCACTCTGAGGGTTGTCTTTTCTTCTTGTATATGGTTTCTTTTGCTATGCAAAAGATTTTATGTTTCATTAAGTCCATTTTTGTTTATTTTTATTTTTATTTCCATTTCTCTAGGAGGTGGGTCAAAAAGGATCTTGCTGTGATTTATGTCATAGAGTGTTCTGCCTATGTTTTCCTCTAGGAGTTTTATAGTGTCTGGTCTTACATTTAGGTCTTTAATCCATTTTGAGTTTATTTTTGTGTGTTAGGGAGTGTTCTAACTTCATTCTTTTACATGTAGCTGTCCAGTTTTCCCAGCTCCACTTACTGAAGAGGCTGTCTTTTCTCCATTGTATATTCTTGCCTCCTTTATCAAAGATAATGTGACCATATGTCTGTGGGTTTATCTCTGGGCTTTCTATCCTGTTCCATTGATCTATATTTCTGTTTTTGTGCCAGTATCATACTGTCTTGATTACTGTTGCTTTGTAGTATAGTCTGTAGTCAGGGAGCCTGATTCTTCCAGCTCCATTTTTCTTTCTCAAGATTGCTTTGGCTATTTGGTGTCTTTTGTGTTTCCATACAAACTGTGAAGTTTTTTGATCTAGTTCTGTGAAAAATGCCATTGGTAGTTTGATAGGGTTTGCATTGAATCTGTAGATTGCATTGGGTACTATAGTCATTTTCACAATTCTGGTTCTTTCAGTCCAAGAACATTGTATATCTCTCCATCTATTTGTATCATCTTTAATTTCTTTCATCGGTGTCTTACAGTTTCCTGCATACAGGTCTTTTGTCTCCTTAGGTAGATTTATTCCTAGGTATTTTATTCTTTTTGTTGCAATGGTAAATAGGAGTGTTCCCTCAATTTCTCTTTCAGATTTTTCATCATTCGTGTATAGGAATGCGAGAGATTTCTGTGAATTAATTTTGTATCCTGCTACTCTACCAAATTCACTGATTAGCTCTAATAGTTTTCTGGTAGTATGTTTAGGATTCTCTATGTATAGTATCATGTCATCTGCAAACAACGACAGCTTTACTTCTTCTTTTCTGATTTGTATTCCTTTTATTTCTTTTTCTTCTCTGATTGTTTAGCTAAAACTTCCAAAACTATGTTGAATAATAGTGGTGAGAGTGGACAACGTTGTCTTGTTCCTGATCTTAGTGGAAATGGTTTCAGTTTTTCACCAGTCAGAACGATGTTGGCTGTGTGTTTGTCATATATGGCCTTTATTATGTTGAGGTAAGTTCTCTCTTTGCCTAGTTTCTGGAGGGTTTTAACATAAATGGTGTTGAATTTTGTAAAAAGCTTCTTCTGCATCTATTGAGATGATCATATGGTTTTTATCCTTCAATTTGTTAATATGGTATATTACATTAATTGATTTGTGTATATTTAAGAATCCTTGCATCCCTGGGATAAACCCCACTTGATCATGGTGTATGATCCTTTTAATGTGCTGTTGGATTCTGTTTGCTTGTATTTTATTGAGGATTTTTGCATCTATGTACATCAATGATATTGGTCTGTAGTTTTCTTTTGTTTTTGTCACATCTTTGTTTGGTTTTGGTATCAGGGTGATGGTGACCTTATAGAATGAGTTTGGGAGTGTTCCTCCCTGTGCTTTACTTTGGAAGAGTTTGAGAAGGATAGATGTTAGCTCTTCTCTAAATGTTTGATAGAATTCACCTGTGAAGCCATCTGGTCCTGGGCTTTGGTTTGTTGGAAGTTTTTTTTTTTTTTTTTTTTTTTTTGCGGTACGCAGGCCTCTCACTGCTGTGGCCTCTCCTGTTGCAGAGCACAGGCTCTGGACGCGCAGGCTCAGCGGCCATGGCTCATGGGCCTAGCCGCTCTGTGGCATGTGGGATCTTCCCGGACTGGGGCACGAACCCGTGTCCCTGCATCGGCAGGCAGACTCTCAACCACTGCGCCACCAGGGAAGCCCTGTTGGAAGATTTTTAATCAAAGTTTCAATTTCAGTGCTTGTGATTGGTCTGTTGATATTTCCTATTTCTTTCTGGTTCAGTCTCAGAAGGTTGTGCTTTTCTGGAAATTTGTCCATTTCTTCCAGGTTGTCCATTTTATTGGCATATAATTGCTTGTAGTAATCTCTCATGATCCTTTGTATTTCTGCAGTGTCCGTTGTTACTTCTCCTTTTTCATTTCTAATTCTGTTGATTTGAGTCTTCTCCCTTTTTTTCTTGATGAGTCTGGCTAATGCTTTATCAATTTGTTTTTCATCTCGAAGAACCAGCTGTTAGTTTTATTGATCTTTGCTATTGTTTCCTTCATTTCTTTTTCATTTATTTCTGCTCTGATCTTTATGATTTCTTTCCTTCTGCTAACTTTGGGTTTTTTTTTTTTTGTTGTTGTTGTTCTTTCTCTAATTGCTGTAGCTGTAAAGTTGGGTTGTTTATTTGAGATTTTTCTTGTTTCATGAAGTAGGATTGTGTTGATATAAACTTCCCTCTTAGAATTGCTTTTGCTGCATCCCATAGGTTTTGGGTCATCGTGTTTTCATTGTCATTTGTTTCTAGATATTTCTTGATTTCCATTTCTTTAGTGATTTCTTGGTTATTTAGTAGTGTATTGTTTAGCCTCCATGTATTTGTATTTTTTTACAGTTTTTTTCCTGTAATTGATAGCTAGTCTCATAACGTTGTGGTCGGAAAAGTTACTTGATATGATTTCAATTTTCTTAAATTTACTAAGGCTTGATTTGTGACCCAAGATATGGTCTATCCTGGAGAATGTTCTATGAGCACTTGAGAAGAAAGTGTATTCCGTTGTTTTGGGATGCAATGTCCAACAAATATCAATTAAGTCTATCTTGTCTAATGTGTCATTTAAAGCTTGTGTTTCCTTATTTATTTTCATTGTGGATGATCTGTCCATTGGTGAAAGTGGGGTGTTGAAGTCCCCTACTAGTGTTGCATTACTGTTGATTTCCCCTTTTATGGCTGTTAGCATTTGCCTTATGTATTGAGGTGCTCCTATGTTGGGTGCATAAATATTTACCATTGTTATATCTTCTTCTTGGATTGATTCCTTGATTATTATGTAGTGTCCTTCTTTGTCTCTTGTTTTAGTCTTTATTTTTAAGTCTATTTTGTTTGATATGAGAATTGCTACTCCAGCTTTCTTTTGATTTCCATTTGCATGGAATATCTTTTTCTATCCCCTCGCTTTCAGTCTGTATGTGTCCCTATGTCTGAAGAGGGTCTCTTGTAGAGAGCATTTATTCAGGTTTTTTTTTTTGTATCCATTCAGCCAGTCTATGTGTTTTGGTTGGAGCATTTAGTCCATTTACATTTAAGGTAATTTTTTTTTTTTTTTTTTTTGCAGTACACGGGCCTCTCACTGTTGTGGTCTCTCCTGTTGTAGAGCACAGGCTCTGGATGTGCAGGCTCAGTGGCCATGGCTCATGGGCCCAGCCACCCTGCAGCATGTGGGATCTTCCTGGACTGGGGCACGAACTCTTGTACCCTGCATCAACAGGTGGACTCTCAACCATTGCACCACCAGGTAAGCCCAAGGTAATTTTTGATATGAATGTTTCTTTATCATTTTCTTAATTGTACGAGCTGTTTGTGTGTTTCTGATATCAACCCCTTGTCCGTTGCATTCTATGCAAGTATTTTCTCCCATTCTGAAGGTTGATTTTTTGTTTTGTTGATGGTTTTCTTTGTTGTGCAATGGCTTTTAAGTTTGATCATGTCCCATTTGTTTATTTTTGCTTTTATTTCTTTTGTCTTGGGAGACTGGTGTAAGAAAATCTTGCTACTATTTTATGTCAGAGAATATTTTTCCTATGTTTTCTTCTAGGAGTTTTTCAGTGTCATGTCTTATACTTAGGTCTTTAAAGTATTTTTCATTTATTTTTGTACATGGTGTGAGGTAATGTTCTAATTTCACTGATTTTCATGTAGCTGTCCAGCTTTCCCAGCACTACCTGTGGAAGAGACTGTCTTTTCTCCATTGTATATTCTTGCATCCTTTATTGTAGATTAATTGAGCATAGGTGTCTGGGTTTATTTCTAGGCTCTCTATTCTGTTCCATTGATCTATACGTCTGTTTTTGTACCAACACCACACTGTTTTGATTACTGTAGCTTTTTAGTATTGTCTGAAGTCTGGGAAGGTTCAGACTTTGTAGTAAAGTCTGAAGTCCAGCTTTGTTCTTTTTTTTTTACAGGATTACTTTGACTATTCTGGACCTTTTGTGGTTCTATCTATATTTTAGGATTGTTTGTTTTAGATCTGTGAAAAATGTCATGGGTATTTTGATAGGGATTGCATTAAATCTGTAGATTGCTTTGGTTAGTGTGGCCATTTTAACAATACTAATTCTTCCAATCCAAGAGCATAGGATATCGTTCCATTTCTTCAAATTGTCTTCAATTTCTTTTACCAGTGTTTTATAGTTTTCTGTGTATAGGTCTTTCACCTCCTTGGTTAAGCTTACTCCTAGGTTTTTTTTTTTTTTTTTTTGGATGTGATTTTAAACTGGATTGTTTTTTACTTTCTCTGTCTGATATCTCATTACTTATGTAAAGAAACACAACAGATTTCTGTATATTAATCTTATATCCTGCTACCTAGCTGAATTCATTTGTTAGTTCTAATAGTTTTTAGTGTGGAGATTTTAGTGTTCTCTATATAGAGTATTAAAAGTCATACAAGTTTTTATGGCGTCTTACACTATGTATGGCCAAAATACTTTCTTAAGGAATTGTACCAAATTATAATGCTAGAGAGTATCAATTTCCTTACACTGAAGCTCAAATGGATATTATAATGTTTTTGTTAATATATGAGAAATGGTACTTTTAATTTGTTATTTTATTTTTTAATTACTGGCACAGTAAAATATTTTTAATATATTTATTTATAAGTTGTATTCAATACCATTCCTTCTTTAAAAACTGAAATCACAAGTGGTGAATAAATTTATGATTAAAAGAAGACCAATAATAGAATTTTCTCAAATATCAAGCAGGAATTGTGTTCCAGTATAGATTAACTTTGTTGCTATCTATTTTAATTAGATAAATAAATATATGTTAAATTTAATATCTTTGTTGACATGTATTTTGATGGTTTTACTGTTAAAATTTTTTGAGAGAAAGTATAAATTATAGAAATAAATATCTAAAATAAAGCTATGTTGCTTTTTTGAATTCATAATGAACACCATCAAAATTAAGCTAACTGAGAGGTATATTCTAAAAGGCAAAAATGGGAAACGGATTTTATATGTTTCCAGGTTAATTATGAAACATTCCAGATATTGCAATAATAACAAAATATGACTTCTGTTCCTGTGTTTTTGTAAGCATAAATTTCCAAGATGGATTTGCAATATAAAATTAGATTTTTTTCTACTCATTTTTTTAATAAGCATAATGTTAAGTAGGTAAAATCTGGAGGGTTTAGTATGATCCAGCCATTCTGGTCCTAGATGGCTACTCACTTGTATATAAGGAGACATAAGCAGAGATATTCATCAAGCTCTCCTTGTAATAGCAGAAACAGGTAAATACTCCAACAGTCCAGCCAAGTAAAATGGATACACAACTCTGGTGTACAATGGGCTACTTAGCAGTTAAAATGAACAAACTAGTTCTACATGTATCAACATGGGCTTACCTCACATAGTGTTGTGTGAAAAACAAACAAACAGCAGAAAGGATGGCTACAGAAAGCTACATTTATTTAAAATTTTATATGACAGAATTCAGGCTTAAGAAATTACACGTGTGTGCATGTGTAGTAAAATATAAAATTAGACACTGAGATGACACACAGCAATTTGGCATAGTAGTTGCATCTGGGCAGGGAGAGGTAGGGGAAGAAGATAGGGTGGGATGGAGATGGAGGTGTAGTCATCTTTGAAAATTCCCCCTCTCTTCCTGCCATCTTTCCTTCCCTCTCTGCTTCCCATCCTTCCTCTCCTCCTCCCTCCCTCTCTCCCTTCCTTCCCTCCTCTCCCTCTCCTCCTTCCCTCTCTGCCCTTCCTTTGCCCATATTTCTGTCATTCTTTCTTTAAAGAAAGGTGAAGAAAATAAGGCAATGTATTAATGTATTTTTAATCTCTCCATGATTTTGATTTTGTCACATGAACAGATAAATCCTCAAATAACTCACTTACACTTTTATTTTAAATACATTTGTTTTGAACTGGGTGGGGCCACCTTCCTGTCCTCTATCCCAGAATTACTATAAACAAAAAAAGAAAGGAACACAAAAATTATCTCTCCCTCACACTGTCTCTATACCTAACTTTCATTTAATAGGGGGCAGTAATTATAATCTTCTGAAAAGAGTCCCTTCAGTCAAGAAGTCTATCAACTTAGATGAATCGTGGTGTTTGAAACTGATGTATATTTCCTTACATTTCTCATCACAATTTGCAACTATAAATTTATTTGTTTGATAACTTGTTCTTGTATGCTTCTTGTATAGATGGTAAGTACTACAAGAGAAATAACCTCGCAATGAGTCATTTACCATTGTCCCAGTGTCTGGCATAGAATTGATGTGTAAATTAATGGCATTAATATGTAACTTAAGGAAATAGTGAAATCATTACTTCCCTAAAGAAGACAGAAAAAGAATAGTGTACTGTCTTTATTAAAAAACTATGCCAGTGTTATTTAGAATATAGATTTAGGATAAAGATCCATTTCCCCCACTTAATTCACTTTCTTACTAAAAATTATCTTGAGTGCATTTGCTAAAAAACAGCCACAGGCTATCGTCAGTTGGGAAATTTCTAGGCTCGTGAAACTGCTTGAAACGTGCTTAAATTAAGGCAGGTGTAAGAATATTATATAATTCTGTGAATTGCCTACTTTTTTAGAGTAGTCCTTCCTTTTTAAGCACAGAAAGTTTTAGTCACTAGATATTCAGAGTAAATAAATGTACAGTACTTGGTATTAGGGAGGACCTTCAAGATGGTGGAGGAGTAAGATGTGGAGATCACCTTCCTCTCTACAAATGCATCAGAAATACATCTACATGTAGAACAACTCCTACAGAACACCTACTGAACGCTGGCAGAAGACCTTGGACTTCCCAAAAGGCTAGAAACTCCCCACATACCTGGGTAGAGCAAAAGAAAAAAGAAAAAACAGAGACAAAAGAGTAGGAATGGACCTGCACCTCTGGGAGGGAGCTGTGAAGGAGGAAAAGTTTCCACACACTAGGCAGCCCCTTCACTGGCGGGGATGGTGGGTGGACAGGGGGGAAGCTTTGGAGCCAAGGAGGAGAGCACAGCAACAGGGGTGTGGAGGGCAAAGTGGAGAGATTCCCGCACAGAGGATCGGTGCCAACTGGCACTCACCAGCCCGAGAGGCTTGTCTGCTCACCCACCAGGGCAGGTGGGGGCTGGGGGCTGAGGCTCAGGATTCAGAAGTCAGATCCCAGGGAGAGGACTGGGGTTGGATGCATGAACACAGCCTGAAGGGTGCTAGTGCACCACAGCTAGCCGGGAGCGAGTCGGGGAGAAAGTCTGGAACTGATGAAGAGACAAGAAACCACTGTTTTGGGGTGCATGAGGAGAGGGGATTCAGAGCACCGCCTAAACGAGCTCCAGAGATGGGAGTGAGCCGCGGCTGTCAGCATGGACACCAGAGATGGGCATGAAACTCTAAGGCTGCTACTGCAGCCACCAAGAAGCCTGTGTGCAAGCACAGGTCACTATCCACAGTTCCCCTCCCGGGAGCCTGTGCAGCCCACCACTGCCAAGGTCCCGTGATCCAGAACAACTTCCTGGGGAGAACACATGGCGTGCCTCAGGCTGTTGCAATGTTATGCTGGCCTCTGCCGCCACAGGCTCGCCCCGCATTCCAATTATAACTACTGTACCTTTCCCTCACCCCAGCCTGAGTGAGCCAGAGCCTCCGAATCAGCTGTTCCTTTAACCTCCTCCTGTCTGGGTGAAGAACAGATGCCAGAGGTGGGACCAAATCCAAAGCTGAACCCCAAGAGCTGTGCAAAGAAGAGAAAGGGAAATTTCTCCCAGCAGCCTCATGAGCAGCAGATTAAATCTCCACAATCAACCTGATGTACCCTGCATCTGTGGAATACCTGAATAGACAACAAATCACCCGAAAACTAAGGCGGTGGACTTTGGGCACAACTGTAGATTTGGGGTTTGCTTTCTGTGTCTAATTTGTTTCTAGTTTAATGTTTATCATAGTTTAGTATTTAGAGCTTATTATCATTGGTAAATTTGTTTATTGGTTTGGTTGGCCTCTTCCTTTTATATATAAATATATATACATATATATATATATATTTTTTTTTTTCCTTTTTCTGTCTCTCTGTGTATGTGAATGCTTCTTTGTGTGATTTTGTCTGTATAGGTTTGCTTTTACCATTTGTCCTAGGGATCTTTCTGTCCATTTTTTTAAGTATAGTTTTTAGTGCTTGTTATCATGGTGGATTTCTTTATTGGTTTGGTTGCTCTCTTCTTTATTTTTTAAATTTTATATAATATTTTTAAATTTTTTATTTTAATAACTTTATTTATTTTATTTATTTTGTTTCTTTCTTTTTTTTTTCTTTTCTCCCATTCTTCTGAGCCATGTGGCTGACAGTGTCTTGGTGCTCTGGCCAGGTGTCAGGCATGAACCCCTGAGGTGGGAGAGCCGAGTTCAGGACATTGGTCCAACAGAGACCTCCTGGCCCCTCATAATATAAATCAGCGAGAGATCTCCCAGAGATCTCCGTCTCAATGCTAAGACCCAGCTCCACTCAACGACCAGCAAGCTCCAGTGCTGGACACCCCATGCTAAACAGCTAGCAAGACAGGAACACAACCCCACCCATTAGCAGAGAGGCTGCCTAAAATCATAATAAGTTCACAGACAGCCCAAAACACACCACCAGACGTGGTACCCACCAGAAAGACAAGATCCAGCCTCATCCATCAGAACACAGGCACCAGTCCCCTGCACCAGGAAGCCTACATAACCCACTGAACCAATCTTACCCACTGGGGGCAGACACAAAAACCACGGGAACTACGAATCTGCAACCACTGAAAAAGGAGATCCCAAACACAGTAAGTTAAGCAAAATGAGAAGACAGAGAAATACACAGCAGATGAAGGAGAAAGGTAAAAACCCACCAGACCAAACAACTGAAGAGGAAATAGGCAGTCTACTTGAAAAAGAATTCAGAGTAATGATATTAAAGATGATCCAAAATCTTGGAAATAGAATGGAGAAAATATAAGAAACATTTAACAAGGACCCAGAAGAACTAAAGAGCAAAGAAACAATGATGAACAACACAATAAATGAAATTAAAAATACTCTACAAGGAATCAACAGTAAAATAACTGTGGTAGAAGAACAGATAAGTGACCTGGAAGATAAAATAGTGGAAATAACTACCGCAGAGAAGAATAAAGAAAAAAGAATGAAAAGAATTGAAGAGAGTCTAAAAAAAGAATGAGAAGAATTGAGGAGTCTCAGAGACCTCAGGGACAACATTAAATGCACCAACATTTGAATTATAGGGGTCCCAGAAGAAGAAGAGAAAAAGAAAGGGACTGAGAAAATATTGGAAGAGATGATAGTTGAAAACTTCCCTAATATGGGAAAGGAAATAATCAAGTTCAGGAAGCTCAGAGAGTCCCAAACAGGATAAATGCAAGGAGAAACAGGCCAAGACACATATTAATCAAACTACAAAAAAATTAAACACAAAGAAAAAATATTAAAAGCAGCAAGGGAAAAGCAAGAAATAAAATACAATGGAATCCCCATAAAGTTAACAGCTGATCTTTCAGCAGAAACTGTGCAAGCCAGAAGGGAATGGCAGGACATATTTCAAGTGATGAAAGGGAAAAATCCTTCAACCAATATTACTCTATCCAGCAAGGATCTCATTCAGATTTGATGGAAAAATTAAAAGCTTTACAGACAAGCAAAAGCTAACAGAATCCAGCACCACCAAACCAACTTTACAACAAATGCTAAAGAAACTTCTTAGGCAGGAAACACACGAGAAGGAAAAGACCTACAAAAACAAACCCAAAACAACTAAGAAAATGGTAATAGGAACATACATATCAATAATTACCTTAAATGTAAATGGATTAAACGCTCCAACCAAAAGACATAGACTGGCTGAATGAATATAAAAACAAGACCTGCATATATGCTGTCTACAGGAGACCCAATCTAGACCTAGGGACACATACAGACTGAAAGTGAGGGGATGGAAAAAGATATTCCATGCAAATGGAAATCAAAAGAAAGCTGGAGTAGCCATTCTCACACCAGACAAAAGAGACTTTACAATAAAGACCATTACAAGAGACAAAGAAGGACACTACTTAATGATCTAGGGATCAATCCAAGAAGATACAACAATGGTAAATGTTTATGCACCCAACATAGGAGCACCTCAATACATAAGGCAAATGTTAACAGCCATAAAAGGGGAAATCAACAGTAACACAGTAATAGTAGGGGACTTTAACACCCCACTTTCACCAATGGACAGATCATCCACAATGAAAATAAATAAGAAACACAAGCTTTAAATGACACATTAGACAAGATGGACATAATTGATATTTATAGGACATTCCATCCAAAAACAACAGAATACACTTTCTTCTCAAGTGCTCATGGAACATTCTCCAGGATATATCATATCTTTGGTCACAAATCAAGCCCTGGTAAATTTAAGAAAACTGAAATCGTATCTAGTATATTTTCCGACCACAACCCTATGAATAGACTAGGTGTCAATTACAGGAAAAAAACTGTAAAAAATACAAACACATGGAGGCTAAACAATATGCTACTAAATAACCAAGAGATCACTGAAGAAATCAAAGAGGAAATCAAAAAATACCTAGAAACAAATGAAAATAAAACACGACAACCCAAAACCTACGGGATGAAGCAAAAGAAGTTCTAAGAGGGAAGTTTATAGCAATACAAGCCTACCTCAAGAAACAAGAAAAATGTCAAATAAACAACTTAACCTTACACGTAAAGGCATTAGAGAAAGAAGAACAAAAAAACCCCCAAAGTTAGTAGAAGGAAAGAAATCTTAAAGATCAGATCAGAAATAAATGAAAAAGAAATGAAGGAAACGATAGCAAAGATCAATAAAACTAAAAGCTGGTTCTTTGAGAAGATAAACAAAATTGATAAACCATTAGCCAGAGTCATCAAAAAGAAAAAGGGTGAAGACTCGAATCAACAGAATTAGATATGAAAGAGGAGAAGTAACAACTGACACTGGAGAAATACAAAAGATCATGAGATTACTACAAGCAACTATATGCCACTAAAATGGACAACCAGGAAGATATGGACAAATTCTTAGAAAAGCACAACGTTCCAAGACAGAACCTTTCTTCAGGAAGAAATAGAAAATATCAACAGTCCAATCATAAGCAGTGAAATTGAAACTGTGATTAAAAATCTTCCAACAAAGAAAAGTCCAGGACCAGATGGCTTCACAGGTGAATTCTATCAAACATTTAGAGAAGAGCTAACACCCATTCTTCGCCAACTCTTCCAAAAAATTGCACATGAAGGAACACTCCCAAACTCATTCTATGAGGCCACCATCACTCTGATACCAAAATCAGACAAAGATGTCACAAAAACAGAAAATTACAGGCCAGTATCACTGATGAACATAGATGCAAATATCCTCAACAAAATACTAGAAAACAGAATACAACAGCACATTAAAAGGATCAAGTGGGGTTTATCACAGGAATGCAAGTATTCTTCAATATATGCAAATCAATCAATGTGATAAACCATATTAACAAATTGAAGGAGAAAAACCATATGATCATCTCAATAGATACAGAAAAACTTCTGACAAATTCACCACCCATTTATGATAAAACCCTCCAGAAGGTAGGCATAGAGGGAACTTACCTCAATATAAGAAAGGCCATATATGACAAACCCAAACGCAGCATCATTTTCAATGGTAAAAAAATGAAACCATTTCCACTAAGATCAGGAACAAGACAAGGTTGCCCACTCTCACCACTATTATTCAACATAGTTTTTGAAGATTTAGCCACAGCAATCAGAGAAGAAAAAGAAATAAAAGAATCCAAACTGGAAAAGAAGTAAAGCTTTCACTGTTTGGAGATGGCATGATACTATACATAGAGAATCCTAAAGATGCTATCAGAAAACTGTTAGAGCCCCTCAATGAATTTGGTAAAGTAGCAGGATACAAAATTAATGCATAGAAATCTCTTGCATTCCTAATCAAAACTACAATGAGATATCATCTCACTCCAGTCAGAATGGCCATCATCAAGAAATCTAGAAACAATAAATGCTGGAGAGGGTGTGGAGAAAAGGGAACACTCTTGCACTGCTGGTGGGAATGTGAATTGGTACAGCCACTATGGAGAACAGTATGGAGGTTCCTTAAAAAACTAAAAATAGAACTACCATATGACCCAGCAATCCCACCACTGGGCATATACCCTGAGAAAACCATAATTCAATAAGAGGCATGTACCAAAATGTTCATTGCAGCTCTATACACAATAGCCCGGAGCTGGAAACAACCTAAGTGTCCATCATCGGATGAATGGATAAAGAAGATGTGTCACATATATACAATGGAATATTACTCAGCCATAAAAAGAAATGAAACTGAGCTATTTGTAATGAGGTGGATAGACCTAGAGTCTGTCATACAGAGTTAAGTAAGTCAGAAAGAGAAAGACAAATACCGTATGCTAACACATATATATGGAATTTAAGAAAAAAAAAAGGTCATGAAGAACCTAGGGGTAAAACAGGAATAAAGACACAGACCTACTTGAGAATGGACTTGAGGATATGGAGAGGGGCAAGGGTAAGCTGTGACAAAGTGAAAGAGAGGCATGGACATATATACAGTACCAAATGTAAGGTAGATAGATAGTGGGAAGCAGCCACATAGCACAGGGAGATCAGCTCGGTGCTTCATGACCGCCTGGAGGGGTGGGATAGGGAGGGTGGGAGGGAGGGAGACGCAAGAGGGAAGGGATGTGGGAACAGATGTATATGTATGACTGATTCACTTTGTTATAAAGCAGAAACTAATAAAAGATAAATAAATAAATAAATAAATAAATAAAGAGAAATCTCTTGCATTCCTACACACTAATGATGAAATACTTGAAAGAGAAATTAAGAAAACACTCTCATTTACCACTGCAACAAAAAGAATAAAATACCTAGGAATAAACCTACCTAAGGAGGCAAAAGACCAGTATGCAGAAAACTATAAGACACCGATGAAAGAAATTAAAGATGATACAAACAGACGGAGAGATATACCATCATCCTGGCTTGGAAGAAAAAACAATGTGAAAATGACTCTACTACGCAAAGCAATCTACAGATTCAATGCAAACCCTATCAAACTACCAATGGTATTTTTCTCAGAACTAGAACAAAAATTTTCACAATTTGTATGGAAATACAAAAGATCCCAAATAACCAAAGCAATCTTGAGAAAGAAAAACGGAGCTGGAAGAATCAGGCTCCCTGTCTACAGACTATACTACAAAGCAACAGTAATCAAGACAGTATGATACTGGCACAAAAACAGAAATATAGATCAATGGAACAGGGTAGAAAACCCAGAGATAAACCCATGAACATATGGTCACCTTATCTTTGATAAAAGAGGCAAGAATATACAATGGAGAAAAGACAGCCTCTTTAATAAGTGGTGTTGGGAAAACTGGACAGCTGCATGTAAAAGAATGAAATTAGAACACTCCCTAGCACCAGACACAAAAATAAACTCAAAATGGATTAAAGACCTAAATGTAAGGCCAGACACTATAGAACTCTTAGAGGAAAACATAGGCAGAACACTCTATGATATAAATCACAGCAAGATCCTTTTTGACCCACTTCCTAGAGAAATGGAAATAAAAACAAAAATAAACAAATGGGACCTAATGAAACTTAAAAGCTTTTGCACAGCAAAGGAAACCATATACAAGATGAAAAGACAACCCTCAGAGTGGGAGAAAATATTTGCAAATTAAGCAACTGACTAAGGATTTATCTCCAAAATATACAAGCAGTTCATGCAGTTCAACATCAAAAAGCAAACAACCCAATCCAAAAATGTGCAGAAGACCTAAATAGACATTTGTCCAAAGAAGATGTACAGATTCCCAACAAAGATGTCAAAGGATGCTCAACATCACTAATCATTAGAGAAATGCAAATCAAAACTACAATGAGGTATCACCTCACACCAGTCAGAATGGCCATCATCAAAAAGACTACAAACAATAAATGCTGGAGAGGGTGTGGAGAAAAGTGAACCCTCTTGCACTGTTGGTGGGCATGTAAATTGATATTGCCACTATGGAGAACAGTATGGAGGTTCCTTAAAAAATTAAAAATAGAAATACCATATGACACAGCAATCCCACTATTGGGCATATACCCTGAGAAAAACCATAATTCATAAAGAGTCATGTACCACAATGTTCATTGCAGCTCTGTTTACAATAGCCAGGACATGGAAATAACCTAAGTGTCTACCAACAGATGAATGGATAAAGAAGATGTGGCACATATATACAATGGAATATTACTGAGCCATAAAGAGAAATTAAATTGAGTTATTTGTAGTGAGTTGGATGGACCTAGAGACTGTCATACAGAGTGAAGTAAGTCAGAAAGAGAAAAACAAATATTGTATGCTAACACATATATAGGGAATCTAAAAAAAAAAATTGTTCTGAAGAAGCTAGGGGCAGGACAGGAATAAAGACGCAGAGGTAGAGAATGGACTTGAGGACACGGGGAAGGGGAAGGGTAAGCTGGGACGAAGTGAGAGAGTGGCATGGATATATATACGCTACCAGATATAAAATAGATAGCTAGTGGGAAGTAGCCACATAGCACAGGGAGATCAGGTTGGCACTTTGTGACCACCTAGAGGGGTGGGATAGGGAGGGTGGGAGGGAGACACAAGAGGGAGGAGATATGGGGATATATGTATATATATAGCTGATTCACTTTGTTATACAGCAGAAACTAACACACCATTTTAAAGCAATTATACTCCAATAAAGATGTTAAAAATATATATACATTTCTTCCCATCTTTCCTTTTCTATCACCACCCCACAAACTAAAAATTAACAAAACAACCCCTCCCCTCAAATATACTTTATTCACGAAGCATACATGAGCACATGTATGGGTTGCTGAAGTCAAAATATAGTCTCCTAATCAGGGGAAATGATATATAGACATTTGCCTATGTTACATTAAACATAAAGTGATTCCTCTCACCCTTACCGTTGAGAATAATGACATTCATTTTGACCATTTTCAGGTGTATGGAAAACCCGAATGTTCCAATTAACTCTGGTAATTAATTACTCTGAATAAAAACTGTTTTAGTACCTTGACCATTTAAATGAATAAACAAATGGTACAGTCCTAGTATCCCCATACTGCATAAATTATAAGTGCAGTTTAGTAGAGACATTTATCCTACTGAGTAAATTCAAAATACTGTACCCAATAAATCTTATTCTTAAATTCTGATTATTTATTAAGAAAATATTGTGCACTAAACATATAGAACTTAATTTTGAATATTTCATATATCTAATAATATGAGTTTAAATAACATGATGCCTCATAGTAAACAATTTTTGAATTCTGTATTTTTAAAAATATTTGAATGCAGTTTATTGGTTTAATATTTCCGAATTTTGTACTAATTAATCATCACTAATATAACAGTAAGTGGTACATTTGAAAACACTCACAACTTTTAATATCACATGTAAATAGAAGAAAGTATAAATAACAACTCCCTATTAAGAATCATTTTTTAAATTTCACTTTCAAGTTTTCCACAAATTGTTATATTTAATAGAGAAGTTTACATGCTAATTTAATTGTGCAAATAGAAATATGAGAGTGGAAAGAACAGCACTAGGTACGTTGCTCATGTCTCCTCAAATCTTCACATTATCCCTCTATGTTGGGAATTGTTTTGGGTTTAGGAAAAAAATCTGTTCCATTGGAGAGGCAGATGCATTATGACCATAGTTTTGTGTTCCTAAGTTTACTCTTGACCTGTAGCAAAAGTGTATATCTGAATTTATAAGCATTCTGTGTGTATTTGTATCTGTACTTCAGAAAGGACTTTACCTCTCCTTTTGTAGGGAAAACTGAAAGATTTTGAAATGAACAAGAAAGATTACTGGATGTCTTTTCTAGAAGTCAGGGTCATCTCACCTTTCATTGTCTAAGAGCTATTTTGCAATTTTGTGCATTGTAGAAAAATGATAGTAATGCAAACAATTCTTATCCATAGAGTTGCAATGGCAGTTGATATTGCCCTGTGAATACTGGCCAATTTTGCCAGTTTGCATCTATTCATGATGTAGTTTCAGTATACTATGCCTTTTCAGTATATCTACTCCTTGGATTTTCCTTGTAACTGTTTATAACATCTAACTAGTTCTCTCATTAATTAATGGGTTATTGAAATCTTTGACACATGTTTGTTTTATATTTTTACATGATTTTATCTTTTAAAAATGATCGCCCTTTAACAGTTTTGGAGGTAATCTATCAAGATGACCAATGGATTTACCTAACTGAGACAGATAAAATATATTGCCAAAAAAGTGTACCTTACAGGCCACTTAAGCTCAGGCATATCTTTTCTTGGTTCCCAGGGATGAAATATGTATTTATTGTTTCATTTTAAGGTGAAACCCAAGAATATACCTTTGCTGACTCTTTTCTCTTTTTTTCCTCCTCATCTACTGATTTTTCTCTTTTGTTTTTGTTTCTAGTTTGCTTATGGCCAGTAAGTTATTCCCCATTGGTGATAGCAATGACTGAGGATTTGGTTTCATGGTCTGACCATTTAATGATTTCTGTAAATAGGTTAATGGATAATAGAGTTAGAGTTCTATACTTTGCTGGATGAGAGACAAGAGAGAGTCTGGTTTGTTAGTCTTTTTTGTTTCTTTTATCTATTTGTCCATTTTGAGCTCAAGTCAGTTAAGAGTCCTGTGCCCAGTGGAATGGAAAGCAGCTGTTTGATATCTGGAACATGAGTTTTTGTGTTTCTATATTTACTCTCAACCTGTGGCAAAAGTGTAGATCTGAATTTATAAACACTCTAAGTGTCTTTGTATCTATAATTCAGAAAGACCTTTATCTCTCACTGCATGAGAATACTAATAAATTAGATTATAAAGTCCTAATGTAATAATGCTTTATTCTAATTGATTTATTTAGATAAATAAGTGCTAATAAAAATCAAATGCTCCTAAATTCCCAGAAAATAAGGAAAACTGTACTTCAAATATTTTAAATGTTCTAGACTTAAATAAAATATTTTCTTATAAAAGTTAACTCAGAAACACTTTAAGGATACAAGTTTAGCTAATTAAGATAAATCTTTGGTAAATGGACCTAGTGTAATAATTTTGGTTTAATATAAAACAGCCATGTCTTTTCTACTTTATCAATATTAAGTATAATATAAGCATACAGTTTATTCTGATCAAATATGCTGACATTAATACTACATATTTCTTAAATATGATTATGAAAAATGTCAATTTGTGTTCAAATAAATTGAATCACTATTCTTACAAACTTCATTTCAACAGTAATTATGTTTTGTAATATGTCAGCTTGGAGATAATTTTCATGGTATCTAGCTTAAAGCCTTGGGTTGATATTAAATTGAGCTAATTAATGGATAATCACTGGGTACCTAGATAATTTCTAAGTAAATACTCAAACATTGATTACTAAGCATAATTTTAAATTTATATACCTTTGCTTCTTATTTTTTTGTGCGATGGAGTGCTTATAGCTTTGGGGATGTTAATGAATGTGTTTATTTTTGCCACTTTAAAAAGATGTTAAGAGGATGTATATGTCTGTAAAAAGTTGTGTTTTATGTGTTCATGAGCTCTGGTAGTCTGCTAAAGTCCTTTTGAATGACAGACAGCTGTCAATCTTCCACTCCCTACTTTTCTTTGTGAAGTACGATTTCAGTTCCTTGGTTAAAAGCTATAATTTATAGGACTTGCTGAGACTATTCTAGGAGTAATAGTGACAAAGAAATACATGTGTATATGTGTGTCTTTATTATTCAAGAAAAAAGTAGTTTTGTCCTAAAGCCATGGTACTCAAATTTTTTGGTCTCCTGATCCACTTACACTCTTAAATATCATCAGTATTTACCACAGTTGAAATTTAAACAGAAAAATTTTAATATGTATTTATTGATTCATTTTGAGAGAGCAGTGATGAATGCATTACATATGAATATCTTAGTGTTATTATGAAAATAGTCCTGGCTGCATAGACCCCATGATAAAGAAGCACTGTACTAAAGTGAAGTCTATGTACGTTCCAGAATGTGAAAGAGCATGATAAAGGACAAACTCGGAAAGTGAATTTTATTTGCTTTGATTTATAATACCTGAGTCTGAAAATAAGCTATGAAGTGTATTAAAATTTTAGCAGAGTTTGATTGATCTTTATGGGTTTGCTTACTTGACTTACTGATTTAATGCCTTTTATACAATGTAAAAGAGTCTATATCTATATCTAATCTTTTACATGCAAAACTATCTTGTTTTCCCAGAGGTTCTCTGAAAACATCACAGTTATTTTGTAAGAATTGCATGTGAAGAGTTGTCACGTAAGAGGATATGCTCATCCTGTCCCCAATTAAATTTGTAGAGGTAAAATGTTATTAATAGAAATATTTCAGGAAGTGTAAGCTTTATGGAAAGTCCCTGGAAATTTGTCAGAGCCCTTGCTTTCCGTTATATGTATTAACCTCGGAGAAATGTTACTCAAAACTCTTACCAAATAGCTCTCTCTAGTTTTCCTATTGTTATCAGAGTCCTTATGATGCTTTGCCTGAAGGTATTAAACAATAAAAGTATAGTATTTTCAGTCATAATTTCAGGTACTATTCACAGTGTTTACTTTTCCACAATCTTCTTTCATTAATTTTAGTAGAGCATCTTCTAGACAGTAAGGTCTCATTCTGATCCCACACGTGCTATGGATATGTACTTCTAGACAAAATTTCCAAGTAGAGACGACAATCTTTCAGCCTTTCCCACTGTGTTTGGAGGCCATGTACCTCACTGCTAGATCTTCCTAATCTCAGCACAACTGAGTCCTATTCCCCGAAGGCTCCCAATATTCATTGCCATCTCATTTCTATTTCGGGGTAATGCAAAGCTATGACATAGTTTAAATCGGGGATCTATAAAAATCTCAAGACAAAAAATGGTTGAAGCACTGGTGGGGTCAGGGTTTCAGGTAGTTTGTCTCTTGTTATGATTTAACTCAGCAACCTAGTTTATGTAAGGCCAGCAAACTGTCACATAGCACAGCCAGGTTTCCATCACTCACTCAGTATTCTTCTATAATTTTGACAGTTGAATCTACTAATTGGTAAACTAAGCTCCTAAAAATAAGTCATACACTATTTTGGGAGTAGCCAGTTTACAATAGAGAGCACAGATAAAAGAGCAATAGAAAAGGAATTCCATGTGGTTTAACTAATTTTGACTAATTTTTGTTAAAATTAGTTAAAATTTAACTAATTTTCCCATACCGCAGGCTGAAGGTTGAGAACAGAATGCATAGGTTGCTCATATCATTTGGTCTGTTACAACCCACAAGAAACCTCCCCCACCCTCAACAATAGTAGCAGCAAAGTCTTCGACTTGTGATTTCCACCATTTCAGATTTGACTTATAAGTGTGATGCAGTGAGATTGCTACATGCCAGTTGGATCTTATTTCAGAGATAATGCACTATTTTTTTTTTTGAGTGAGCTCATTTAAAGCAATGGTCTGAAGATGGAAAACTGGCAGAAATATAGGCTTGTGAAAATGTAGCATTTCTCTAGTTTTCACTCAGACAGAATGGGGAATTGAAAGGGTCTCTGTGGACCAATGGTCTCTGTTTCACATCATCACAGATGATAATGGATCCTCAGGGAAGAGCCAAAGAATTCCTCTGTTGCTGATGTACTTGTCTCCTTGGCTCAGAAGATAAAAACTCAGCCAGAACAAAAAACCTCTGGTACTGATTTCTTCACTCACTCACTCACTCACTCATATTTATCAATCCTTTCCAGTCACTGTGCTGGTGAAAGTATGTGAAACAAATACATATAAAATATATATAAAGTATATATAATGTCAGAAATATAAGATATCTATGTAATCTTTGTGGTTGAGAATGTGAGTTCTAGGTAGATTGCCTGTGTTTACAGCCAGGCTCCTTTAGCTATTGACATTAGTCAAATTACAAGTTACCAGACTTCTCTGTGACTCAGTTTCCTTCTTCCTAAGATGGCTTAATATTAGAATTAGATAAAATAATACCTGTAAAGTATTTTAAAAATTTCCTTGAAGGGCAAGGACTCAATAAATACTTGCTATTGTTATTATGATTAAATTACTTACCACAAGGAGCTTCCAAATCACTAAACATTTCAGTCATGGAGCTAATACATTCCAGGAGCTGCTAGACCCTAGGAAAACATCACTAAGATGGAAGTCCTAGCTTCAAGGTACAAATAATACCATGGGTTGTACAGACATATCACACAAGTGCTATGGGATTGGTATTATAGTAGACATGTGTATAGGGAATGTATTAGCCATCTCCTGCTGCATAACAAATTACCTCAAAACTTAGTTGCTTAAAACAACAAACATTTGCTATCTCACAGATTTTGTGGCTAGAAATCTGGGCTTGATGTAATTTGGTGTCTCTGTCTCTAGGCCTTTCACAAGTTGCAATCAAGGTGTTGGCTGGGACAAAGGCTCAACTGAGTAGGGACCCACTCCTAAGCTCACTCAAATTGTTGTTAGTAGGGTTCAGTTCCTCACATGCTGCTGGATTAAGGGCCTCAGTTCCTTGCTGGCTGTTGACTGGAGCTCTCCCTTAGTTCTTTGTCGCAAAGGCATTTCCACAGGGCAACTCTCAACTGGTTTCCCTTAGAGCAAGTGAGAAATAGTGAAAAAGCACAAGCTAGACAGAAGCAAATCTTTTTGAAACCTAATATTAGAAGTAACATCATATCACTTTTGCTATGTTCTATAACTTTGAAGTGAGTCATTAGGTACAGCCACATTCAAGGGAAGGGAATTACACATGGTGTGAATTACTAGGAGGTGGGGCTCACTGAGATCCATTTTAGAAGCTGCCTACCACAGGGCACAGTGTTGAAACAAAAAGCGGAGCTGCAAAGACTTTAAATGTAGGACCAGTATGATCTGGGTTTTAAAGCATACGTAGTTATTCACAGAAAGGTGTAGGGGAACAGCATTCTAGGTATGGAGAACAAAACATACACAAAAGCATATGAAAGGATGAGATGTGATCAAGTGTCATGTGAGAAATTATCTTGATACTTCCAAGCACACTAATACGCAAACCTCCCAGAGGTCATGGAACAGCTAAATTAAAATACTCGACCTACAAGACATATTAAGTCAATTTAAAATAGAAGTGAAAAACAAGGAGAAAGAAATGGGGCAACATACACTTCGGATAGGATGAAAGTAGGTGTAAGAATTTCACTATCTGAGCTATGGGACATATAATGTTCACATATCCTCTTTCTCTTTGCCACCTCAGACTTCCCCAATGATGGTTTGGTTATGAAGAGCAGAGCTGAGGTTCAAGCAAAGTAGTCCTCAGAAGGTACACTGGGTCAATGAGATGGAGGGAGAGATATGGAACATATACATCTCCATGGTTATGTCTAAGCACAGCTGTGTCTTGTAAATTAGTTCACAGAACAGCCATATGGGTTTTACTTGTGTTTCTTGGGTAGAGCACATGTGGGGCTAGAAAAAGTGTTTTTGGGTGTTACTAATGGGTGACAAATTTGGGGGCATTGTACTTTTCAATTGATGATCAAGACTTTAGTCTTTCTATCCATTTCTATCCGTAAATAACATTCTTGTTTGTGTTCTATAATGTTTTTCTATTTATTTTTTCTGTGGCATGTCATACATGTTATCGATTTATTGTCTACATTGAGTGCATCTTATGAATTCTATGTTTTACAAGCTACTTGCTTATTCATTATCTATACTTAATTATCCTATGAATTTTACCTATACCTCATAAACTATGTGCTTAACTTATTATTTATGCTCAATACTTCTTATGACTTTCATCTATCCTGTTTGTTTTCTTATCCTTACAGTACAATTGATTACAGTATAGGCAAATTGATCAGGGGACTCAAAAAATTCTGGTTCAGGTAGAGCACAGGGGGCTTGCTAAAGAAAGGCAGGTGATAAACATAGGGCTTTGAATGGAAACATGGACTTTATTTTGCAGGCAATGGAGAGTTGCCAAAGGGTGGAAGGAGGAATATAGCTTTATTAGAAATATCACATATACATATGTAAATAAATGAAGTGAAAGTTAATATATGATAAATTCCCAATGAGTAGCTCAAATAAGATGATGGATGCCTTTCAAGATAGACAAAATGATGTCTCCCGGTGTCATTTGTGTAGGCTTCAGGGAAGATGTAATATGTTAGAAAAATGGTTCTCCAAAGAAATTAAACAATTTTTAACTATGTACCAGGTGTATTATGATGTTTTATGTCTCATTTAATCCTTACAACCAGCCTAAGAGGTAGGTGTTATTTCAGACATAAAGGATGAAAAAGATCTAGTGAACTGGCTGAGGTCAAACAGTTAGGAAATGCAAGAGTAAGAATTTGGACTTATGCAGTCTGACGCTAGAGTCCAGCCCTTAACCCCTTGTACAAAACAACTTTCCGCTGTTGGTGCTGGCAGTGGAAGTGAAGACAAAGCAAGGAGGTCTAAGAAAGTAATGGTTGGTAGCTGGCTGGTAAATGCTTTGGATAAACTGAAAGACAAAAGTAGTATTAACAAGATGCTTATAAATAAGTTGTGAAATAATCTTTCATATGCTGTGTATGGAAATGTAACCATTGATATTAAAAGCCATCTCAGGCAGTAAAAAAATCTGTGTAAACAAGAACTAAAACTTCAGTTACAATCTTGTCAGGAAGCTATGCATAGTAAACATGAGACTCTTATGGGAATGTGATCTGGAGAAAAACAAGCTTTTGTCTTTCCAGGAACTAGGGACCATTTATCTCTCATTTAAGTCAAGGGTCTTTGCTGGTAGTGAGCGCAGCACACCAGTCAACTACAACCCTTATGCAGTGCAAATTCTCAAGTTCTACTGTACATCATTTATTTCCATAATCTCAATTAAAAAAAAAAACTAGGCCACTTTTATTTCAGAACCTAGAATGAAATCTTCTCTGTAGCTACTCTCACATTGTGTCAGAAAATTTACAAGTCATTTTTAGAAATAGGCAGACCTACTTGCACACTCTGATAGTTGAGACCCTTATTCTGTGGGATGCTGACCTCCAAACTCTGTTGTCCATTCTAAAATGTTACCATTCCCATGTGCCACAACTACTGAGCCTGTGCTCTAGAGCCCCCGAGTGATAGCTACTGAGCCCCCAGGCCACAACTACTGAAGCCTGTGTGCCTAGAGCCCATGCTCTGCAACAAGAGAAGCCACCGCAATGAGAAGCCTGTGCACCACAGTGAAGAGTAGGCCCTGCTCAACACTAGAGAAAGCCCGTGAGCAGCAACAAAGACCCAACACAGCCAAAACTAAAAAATAAATTAAAAAAAATTTTTTTCTTTTCGATTAGGCCTTTGCCCCTTTTTTTCCTTTCTGTACGTTGATGTAGTTGAAGAGTTCAGGTCAACTTTCTTATAGAATGTCTCACAATCTGGATTAATTTTATTGTTTTGCAAGATTAGATTTAGGTTTAACACTCTTAGTATGAAAACTACTTAAGGGATATGTACCTCCCGTTGCTTCAACTCAAAAGTCACTTAGTATAAATTTATATTATTATTTTTAATGCTAAGTGAGACCACTTGGTTAAGGTACTGTCCACATCTCTCTTTATCCAGATCATATGACTTATCATTTGAACCACTTTTTCATCTAGGCTCAACTTCTCTGAATCCTAGAGCAGACATTGCTTGTTGGTACACACTAAACCTGTTGCCAGCCTCTCCCTGACTATCTGGGGGACTCCAATTCCTCTAAGAGAGTCAGTTAGATATAGCAAGGCTGGGCTTCTAGGAAAGGTTTTGCCCTCCTAATAAAAGGCACTGATAACATTGGCATCAACCCTCCTTCACTCTTTTCCTATTGGATCAAATGCAAATGTGGTCAAAAAGCAGAAAGAATTACAGAAAGACTAGTTTTATTACCCTCATTGATTTGTTGAACCAATGTCCACAGCCATCTACCTTTAGACTTTATTGTGTGAGAAAAAAAGACTCACTTTTGTTTAAACCAAGGTCAAGTTTCTATTTCTTGCAAGAAGAATCCATCCTAACTGACTGAATCCATCATGGTGAAGAACACTAATCCTGGAATGAGCAACTTGACTATCCATCTGTACACTTTGACCAAATACTTATAGACAGTGTGGCACAGTTGTTCAGTACAGTTCCACCACACATGTGTCGTCAACCTCAGTCAGACCATGAATTCAATTCTACATTCCTTTCAATTATGTTGGGTGAATTCTCTATCCTATTGAACTCAAGCAGCTATTCCAAATCATCTTTATTCTTCTTAAGTTCCCTGGATTATAGCCACCACATTTGGGACATTGCCTGGCAGGTAACCTCAACAAGAATAGGGATCCTCTTCCCTTCATCTACAGTGCTTGCAATATGTCCATCCTTGGCCTTCTGTTTGAGGTAAAACCCTCAATTGTTTCCACAATTCGATCCCCTGTCACCAATGCCTGGACTTTAATCAGTCAATTATTTATCCTGTCTTTCACACCTCTACATGCCCTTTTATGAAATAGTTCCTTCATTATAGCTTATAAACATGTTCCAAGCTCTGCAATACAAAGAGACATACAAATAAAAAAAACCCCTGCAAATAATAACAAAACAATTCTCTTGGCCATACCTCCTGTTCTAGCTACTGCCTTCCCTCTTTCCTTCCTTTCTTGGAAGACTGTCTTCTCACTTGGAAGAAGTAGCTTCTCTTACCACACAACTCAATCACTGCAGTTAGCCTTCTGCATTCAGAGGTCACTGTCTGTCTTACTGCCAAATCCTATGGCCAATATTCAGCTCTTACCTTATGACTCTCTCTGAAGGACCAGACTTGGTTGATGACTCACTGCTTCATAAAACTCGCAGTTCTCTTGGTTTACATTCTACTGCTTTTTCTGGTTTTCCTCCCATTTTTCTGACTTTCCAGTTTCATCTTTTTTCAATGGTCTTCCCCTGTTTTGTTTATTCCTCAAATGATGACATTTCCCTCAGTGTGCTCTTTGGCCCACTGCTCTTCCTGTATACATCTGTTCTCTAAGTAATGGTAGATTTGATTTAGTGCTTGCTTTCCCCTACTCTGCATTTGGCAATTCTTCCTGACTAATGGCCTTATTTACCAACGGTGGCCTCAATCCCACCACTAAATACTTGGGTGTGGATCTACAGAAGTAATGTCTCAGCAGAAGTAACATATTTCAGTATAATTTTTCCCCAGCTCCTGTTCATTTTCCCACACTGGCTGCTGAAAGTATCTGGTTTCCCAGATTCCCCTGTAATCTTCAACTTGTCTACTCACCGTAGCGCTCTAGGACATTCCATTACAGACTTCTCTGATGCTCCAGACTTCCCATCTGGAATCTAACTTCCACATCTTCTCTTCAAAATGAGTAAGGTTTTATTCCTTTAATAAATCCCTTACTCCTAAATACTTATAATAGCCATTTTTGTACTCTGTTTGACATCATCACCTAACTGGACATTTATGTGAGAGAGAAATAAACTTTGCCATTATTTAAGGAAGTGGGTTTTTGAGTTTCTTTGATACATGAATCTAATCTGTATCTTATTTATTTATTTATTTAAAAATTTTTGTCTGTGTTGGGTCTGCGTTTCTGTGAGAGGGCTTTCTCTAGTTGCGGCGAGCAGGGGCCACTCTTCATCTTGGTGTAATCTGTATCTTTATTTATCAGAGATAATGATGATTATTATTTGGGACATATTGATTTGAGATGCCTACTGACATTGAAGTGGAGATTTTAAATAAACTGGTGAATCATCAAATTTGGGCCTGAGGGAGAGGTGAGGGTTAGAGAGAGAAACTTGGAAAAGATGAGCATATCGATGATATTTCAAGCCATGGAACTGGTTGTAGATTGAGAACAACGTTTAGCACTGAAGGGGGATCCTACATTCACAGATCTGGCAGAGGACAAATGGTCAGTCAGGAGACTGAGAAGAAGTGGTCAGCCAGTTAGAAGGATATAATTAAAGGTTAGAGGGTGTGACATCCTTGGAGCAAGAGAATATGATGGTTTAAGAGAAAGGGTTTGAGTAAATGCTCCTGACAGGTCTAGTAAGGTGAAGACTGATAACTTTCCACTGACATTAACAAGATGAAGTTTCACTGATCACCTTGATAAATGGGTTGTGAGGTGAGTAGAATATCCTGAAGAAGTGGAGGCAACTCTTTCAGTGGCTTTTGCTATAAGGTATGGGGTGCTAGCTGGACTATGCAGGGGATCAAAAAATATGTTACAGCATGCCTGTGTTTTGTAAGGAATAGTCCAGTAGAAAAAGGGAAAGTTTGTGATGTGGGAAAGAAAGGGGGAATTGTAGAATCAAAGTCCTTGAGTGGCCAGAGAGGATGGGAGCCAGTGTGTAGGTAAAGCCCTCGGCCTTAGATGACTGAAGCATATACACTTCATCCATCATAGCTGTAGCGTGTCAGTGTATGTGGGGATATTTTCAGAAGCTTGGTAAATTTGCTAGTGGAAAAATGTGGTAGTTCTCTTCTGACTGTTTCCTTTTATTAGTGAAATATAGGCAAGAACAATTGCTGTAAGTGGGGTGGGTATTGAAGACTTGAGGAGAGAAGAAAAGATGTGAAATAGTTGTTTCAGAGCATTGAAGAGTCATTTTAGAAAATGTAGTAGGATTGCTGGACAGTGCTGAGGGCTTCTTAGAGTTTGGTTATACATTTATAATTTGATCAATTATCACTGTTAGGTTTTTCCCTTAATCATGTTTCTCCATTCATACAGGCATAGGGTAATTTTGTTTGGTCAGGGTTGGAGATTTTCTAGGCAAATATTATGGGACAGGAATAAGGGAGTTGAGTATATATGTAAATGAATAATCATAGTGATGAATAATGGATTCTAAGCTCAAGAAGGAGGATATTGAACTCGGTGGGAGGAGGGTTGATGGATTTGAAGGTCAATGGGATTGATATATTATTGAAGGGTTTTTGTTGGAAAGCTGGGAGAAATTAGAGAGAGATAAGTTTACCGATTCTGTGAGCTAGCAAAGAGAAAGTATTAGAAGTTTGATGCCCTTCAGAAACATTCTCAGGTAGTGGCAACACAAAGTCCTATAAGCTGGTTGTTGCTATAGACACCAGTGTTTCCCAAACTATGGTTACACGCACACAGTATTCACAACTTTTGTCATATAATTACAATAAAAATAACAGTGATAATTAATTTGTATTCAGTATTTGCTATATGCAGATTCTAAGCATTAAATAATTTAATCCTCACAATAATGTTATGAGGTAGATACTATTATTATGTCCATTTTACAGATAAATACAAGTAAAATCACTGAGGCATAGAGAGCTTAAGTAACTTATTAAAGTCACTTTGTCCCAAAGCGTCTGGTTTGAAGTGTCTGTCCTAACCAGTATATATATGGCCTCCTAATATTTGTACCACTGTGCTGTGATTTTCTCGTTATTTTCTTTTAATAAACTCATTATATTAATACATTAAAAAAATTCACACCATTACAATGAATAAAAATGATTTACTGTAAATAATAAAAGATAAGTGTAAGATGATCATAATAAAAATAAAATATTATCCAATTCCAACTACTCAATGCTATATACCAAAGGCTCAGAGGGAGTGGCTTGCTTTCTTTGTATTACAAAGAAGATCAGCAATTGTTGGAGGGAGATAAAAGCCTTGTGCCAGCTAGGAAAAATTACAAAAGACTGAAATGGGCCAAAATGATAAACTTTCTATGCTACCTCAGCCTTTCATTGTTGTTTGAGTTACTTTACAACTCAGTAAGTTGTAGAAAATGATGATAATGCTAATGATTCTTATCCATAGAAACACAAATTGATTGTGTCAGGTGAATTGAAATTGATTATTGCCTTGTGAATAGACCCGTTTTGCTTCTCTTTGTAATTTCATTTCAGTGTTCCTTATTTGTCTATAGATGTGGAGTCCTTTGAACCTTCCTTTGATCTGGCTGCAACATCTGACTGGTTCCCTAATTACTCAGTGTAACTCTTTCACATGTGTTCATTTTATATTGGTAGAAGAGTCATAATTTTACTTTTACAAAACCTATCCTTCAACACACCATATTTTTCTCCCTTTTGTAATCAGAAAGATGGATAAGTTTTGCAAAGGGAATAATTTCCTTACTGAGTGGTTCAATACTATTTAATATTATTGTCATTTAATGTTCCTTAGAATTCACTCTCTAGGCAAAAGTCATCCAGTGTACCACTGCCACTAACAAGCATCTCACACTTTGACAACACTGAACCGGATTACTATTTCTCAGGCTTGGCTGAAAGTTTCACAGTTGCCTGTGGAAGTTAAAAGTTGCAGCTACAACAACCAATTATATGTTTTTGTGATCTTCAGGAGCATATATAGTTGAAAAGGTGAAAGACAAGCAAACATTAGCTGAAAGGTATATATGTGCTGGGATGCATGAGGGGCTTACAAGCTGCTGGAAGAGTAATTGACCCAGGTTGGGGGTGTGTGGTAGAGGCTTCTTGGAGGAGGCCAGAGGTAGGACAAAGAACACTGAGTCAGGCACTGATGGACATGTTATAACATAAAGTAAGAGTGCACTGTGCAAGCATCTAGAACCACAGAAGAATGTGTGCTTTTACAGACTCACAGGCATAGAGAACAGACTTGTGGTTGCTAAGGGAGAAGGGGGGTGGGGGAGGGATGGATTGGGAGTTTGGGATTAGCAGGTGCAAACTACTGTATATAGAACTGATGAACAACATGGTCCTACCATATAGCACAGGGAACTATATTCAATATCCTGTGATAAACCACGACGGAAAAGAATATGAAAAAGAAGTATATATATGTATATCTGAATCACTTTGCTGTACAGCAGAAATTAACACATTGTAAATCAACTATACTTCAATAAAATAAATTTTTTAAAGTTCAAGAAAAAGCAAGAGCAGAAATGAGAATCCAACTGAATGTTATTAAGATGGACATTAAAGAGATTTGCAGGGGACTTCCCTGGTGGCGCAGGGGTTAAGAACCTGCCTGCCAATGCAGGGGACATAGTTTTGATCCCTGGTCCGGGAAGGTCTCACATGTCGCAGAGCAACTAAGCCCGTGAGCCACCACTACTGAGCCTGTGCTCTAGAGCTCACGAGCCACAACTACTGAAGCCCGCGCGCCTACAGCCCATGCTCCTCAATAAGAGAAGCCACCACAATGAGAAGCCTGTGCACCGCAAGGAAGAGTAGCCCCTGCTTGAATCAACTAGAGAAAGCCTGCATGCAGCAATAAAGGCCCAATCAGGCCAGAAAAAAATTAATAAATAAATACTAAAAAAAAAAAAAAAGGACTAGTGTTTTTTTTTTAAAAAAAAGATTTGCAAATGGAAAAAAAAAGAATGTGTGCTGTTAGAGAACAGGAGCAGTACAGCATGATTAGAAAATGAATTTTGATGTAGCAATTAGAGATGCAGTTGGGGAAGTGGGTCAAAGGGCTTTAGCAGCCAGTGGCTTTCAAACTTTTTTTTGAATTCGCTCTCCAACAAGAAATGCAAATAGATACATGTATACATATAACTGAATCACTTTTCTGTACACCTGAAACTAATACAACGTTGTTAATCAACTATACTCCAATATAAAATAAAAATATAAAAAAAGAAATGTACCATTCTAATCAAGATATTAATATTAGAAACTGTGGGGAGAGGGAGTATTTGGGAAAGAAACACTCTGTACTCAACTTTCTGCAAATCTAAAACTGTTTTAAATATTAAAGTTTATTAATAAAATAAATTTTAACTAATCTGATTGGTTAAAAAAGTAAATGTATTTTACCTTTCAACTTAATACAACACACGAAAAATATTTAAGAAAAGTTTCATGAAGCAGCATTTACTTATAATGCACTTTGCTCTATTCTGTCCTATTCTATTTCATTCATTTGTAAAAATGCCTGTCATCACCCACTAAATTTGTCTTACTCATTAATGAGTGGCTGCACTTTGTCCATCATTGGGTTTTGTCTGTTTATTTACTAAAGTAAGGAACTTGGACTTTATCTTGAAATGTTTAAGCATGGAAGTGACCTGATATTCAAATGCTCAGTATTTGTTTGTTGACTGACAGAATGATTGAATCCATCCATCCATCAGTCCATCCATCTATTCATCTATCCTTCCAAACATCCCAGAGAAAGAGGGTGGATTAAGGACTTTTCTTTGAGCAGATCACATTTCAATTTGGTTCCCCAAGTGATTCAGAAGGGAAGATGCAAATAAGAATAATGAAAATGAGCAATATAGTAGCCAGTGCTCTGGCTGCAGGAACACCCAGTACAGCTTGTGCTTGCTGACCCCCAGAGGCCGTCTTTAATGAGCAGCGAGACAGTTCATCTGAGTCACGAATTGTCACCATAGCTTCTGTTTCCTTAGAAACAGGGCAACTGGTGAAGCTCTTGGCTCTAAAAACCACGGTAAAATATCCAGTAGCCAGATGGTCTGGCAATTGAAATTGTCACGCCTTTGTGAGCATTTATCGTGAATTGGCATCACATGAGAAAAGAAAATCTTTCAAGTGCAAATTGAGCAGGGGTCTGTTGGTAATTGGCGTTGAGGTGCAGGCGAAAGGCATAAACTTGGGGACTGAAGCTCCACCTAGTCCAGCAATTCCCAGCTGACTTCTGTTGTCATTGTTCCTGCTGCGTTCTCACTCATCGAGCCCAGCACTGTGAAATAAATGCTGTTTCCATACTCACTGTGTCTAGGAACAAATGAAATTTTGAGCACTTTCAAATCCTTCTTAAAGAAAATGAATTTCTTATATATCTGCTGCAAATGGAAAATGCTAATCACCACTGGCCAGGAGAGACACGAAGTATTTTATATTCCCTGGCATATATTTCAGAGATTTCTGTGCTTTGTCAATGCCCCTTCTACTGGCAAAATACTTACTAGACAATTATTTCTGAGGAGGCCATGTTATGACACTCAAGCAGTAGTAATGATAATTTGTAGTTATTAACTGCCTACTATGTGCCAGACACTGTACTAAATACTTAACCTTATGAAAGCCAGTATAAGCTACATACTAGTATTATTCTCATTTTACAGATGAAGAAACTGAGATCTAGAGTTATTTAATCTGGTTAAGGTTACAGCCAGTAATTTGAGTGCAGGTAGCATACAGCCTATGCTCTGAGCCACTATACAGCTTTACCACGTCTTCCCAAAAATAACTGGTAAAATGTAGAAGCTTTAGAGTAGGGCTTTGTAAACTTTGTGTGTCATGGACCCCTTTTACTGTCAAGTTAAATCTATGGATGTCTTCTCAGAAAAGGTATAGATGCAAAAAAGCAAAGAAAGGATTACAAAGGCAAACAATTATTGTGAAATATAATTAACACAATTTAAGAAGTATAGTAGTATATACGCTTCTTTGGTAATGTCTTAAATAAGATCAGACTGTGGGTCAAATATCTAGCATAATTTTGAAGCCGTAAAGTCATTTACCCTAATTTTCTTTCTTTAAAAAGCAGAAAAATTTTACTGAGTTTTCACACTTAAAAATAATACATTTTTTTGTTGTAAAAATCAAGCAATACAAAAATCTCAAAACTGGGAATTTTATCTATAAGCTCACCTTTCAGAGAAAACTATTAACACTCTGTTCTATATCCTTCCAGGATTTTTTAAACAAAATACTTCTAAAATATACTTATGCATAGTACTTTGCAAACTGCCTTTTTCACTTAATATATCATGACATTTACCCAAATTTTCAATGATATATTGAATTACCTGCAATAATTGTAATTAGATAGAAAATCTGGTGTATTAGTGCTTTCTTCTGGTTAAAAGTCACAAGTACTGATAATTCTATTAAGGTCTGTTGCTTACATTTATCATGGAAAGAAATGTTAAATTTCTAATAGAGGTTAGTGAAAATAAAAATGCAAATCTTTCCCAGCCAAGTTCAAGGACCCCTAGAGTTCTATCCATGGGCTTTTTTTGGGATTCATGCATACCAGATTAAGAGTTCTGGTTCTCCACCTGGGGCCATTTTGTCCCCTCACCACAGTGCATGGGACCTTTGGTAATGTCTGGAGACATATTTGATTGTCATTTCAGGGACAGTATACCTCTGACTTCTAATGAGTAGAACCAAGTATGCTGTTAAATATTCTATGATGTGCAGGATATCCCCACAGAACAGAGGGTATCCAGCTGCAAGCATCAGTAGTGTAAATGTTAAGAAATCTTGCTTTAGAGCATGAAGATTTGGCTTTGAGTCCAAAATGCTGAGACTCATAAACTGAGTGATCTTGAAAAATATTTCTCTTCTGAATCTTGGTTTCTTGAGCTGTAAAATGAGGGTGTTAAGATTTATATCCCAGGACTTTTGTGAGTTTAAATAAAATAGTGTGAAGGTGTGTAATAAAGTAATGTATCACTCACGTTGTTTTCAAACTATGTTCTTTTGAGTCTTTGGATCACACAGGGTCATTTCAGGGGATATTTCTGAGGACTTATGGGGAGGCTACAAGGCCAGAATTTCAGGCATCTAACCTCCACATTAACCAGAGAATTTCTGCTTTTTGTTTATTTTATATATTACGTTTTTGTGAAAGATTATTATTGAAAAAGAAAAACCCTTTGCTTTCAATGTAATGCTAGACATAATTATTAAATATATCATGATAACCAAATATAAGAAAGGATTATTTATTTAGCATTTAATCCCTTGGACATACATACTAATGCAGGGGTTATGTTAGCTAGCATTACTTTTGGTCAAAGTTTGAACACAGCAACTTGAGAAGAAAAATACACACTCAATTTGCTTCCATGTGTCATATTTTGGTGATATTTTCTTTACACAAGCATTGAAAACACATCAGATAAAAGTAGCAAGACATCGGCTTCCCTGGTGGTGCAGTGGTTGAGAGTCCGCCTGCCGATGCAGGGGACACGGGTTCGTGCCCCGTTCCGGGAAGATCCCACATGCCGCGTAGCGGCTGGGCCCGTGCGCCATGGCCGCTGAGCCTGCGCGTCCGGAGCCTGTGCTCCGCAACGGGAGAGGCCACAACAGTGAGAAGCCCGCATACCGCAAAAAAAAAAAAAAAAAAAAAAAAAAAAAGTAGCAAGACATTCATATTTCAAAACCACCTTTCCCCTACTGCTGACACAGAACAGAACTTTCTCTTTCTCCATTTCATGCATATGGCAATCAGTTTGCTTTCCTTTGAACTAGATAATTGTAAGAATCACAGAGCACCCAAAGCCTGTCCATGTATATTTATGTTCACTAACACAGTTACACAAGGGATCCGCAGAAATACTACTGGTTCTGTTAGTTTAAATTAAATTCCTTAATCAATCCCCTGAGAAGTGTTATCCAGGAGGTAACTGCCGAATGTGCATGAATCTTTTATGTGCTTCGTTCTGTAACAGTTTGGGGAGGTCTGCAAATGTGAATTTTGCACAACGAAAATGGGTTGCTGACATTAGACAAGGCATCCAGTGGTTTCCAAATCTTGGAAACCTAATAACACAGGCTCTACATAGCGGAGCTCAGGTGCCATGAAGTTTCTTGACTTAACCTCCCTGCATTCACCTCCTTTAAAAGTAGCAGAAGCTAACATCTGCTGATTGCTCCCTTATGCCAAGACTTGATTATTATTTAGTTCCCAGAATAGCTTTGTGAAGTCAGAACTATCACCATCACCCACTTTATCAACTGAGGAAACCATCGCTCAGAGAGGTTGAGTAATTTACCCAAGGTTACTTAGTTTGTAATTGGCTGAAGGAGGATTGGAACCCAGATCTTTTTGATTTCAGAGTACATGGTCTTAGCCACTATTAGAGACTGCCTCTCCTAATATAACCCTTCACCTCTTCCCTGCCCCAGCAGTATGGTGACTATTCAAGCACTGAATTTGCAGTTGGACTAGGGGTGGGATTGGTTACAAGGGGCTAGACCACTCTGGAATGCTTGCTTCTCTGTTGCTCTCTTACCAAGGGTAACTTGCTATAGATGTAAAGAGGAAATAAACGTCAATTGTACCCTTTGTGGTTTTTTCTGTATGTGCTTCAATGTACTCTGAAGTCCTTCCTCACTCCTTTGCCCAGGTAGCTGGATGTGAACCACTTATGGCCTAAAAGGAAGTTGTCAAAATAGATCCAGAGAACAAAATTGTCAAAATTTCAGCTCTTGGACTTTTCAAAGGCTTTATGTCAAGTATGACATGAAAACCTACCTAATCTAGTTTTTGACCTCCTTCCCTAGACTGAAAAAGCAATCTTCTTTAGCTGAATGGGGGTGGCCATTTGGACAGCAGGTAGGTCCAAAAGGAAGGATCCCTAAGTGCCACATAGTAGGTCGAGTTGGCCAGCAGCACTGATGATGAGACACCATGGCCTTGTGAGTGGACATGGACAAAGTCCAGGCTTTCAGTTTCCCTTCTCTTCTCCCACTGGTGAGAATTCTGCAGTGTACTGTCAGTGTACTGACAGTAAGCCAGTAAGTAAACTTACAGTGTAAGCCAGTGTACTGTCTTAAATTTCCTGTAGAAGCGATGCCTGACTATGTGCCTAAGACTTTGCTTGAGCCTCCATTTGGCTTCCTTGGATGTGTAATAATCTTCTCCACATGCTGGAATTGAGCACTGGGGTCATGTGACACTTCTAGGGGTGATGAGGGTGTATGGAGAAAAGAACTCCTTATCTAGGCAACGTGCAGTGATTGGAACCAGTCTGCTATATCTAATAGTTCATAGACAGCCATAGAAAATAATCCCTTCCTTGCATAGATAATTTTATATTCCCTTTAAATAGTCAATAACTGTTCTCTAATAATTGTAAGATCCCAGAGGGAGTGTAATAATAATGAGCTCCAAGACTATGGATGATCTTATACTGACTGAGGTAATTTACATACTAATTGTAAAAGCAAATAACATTAACTGAATTCTTAACTGTGTGCCTGGCATTAGGTTTAACATTTGACATATATTATTGCTTATAATCTGCATAAAATCCTTATGAGATGATATTTTACAGATGGAGAAACTGAGGCTACGTGAAGTCAAGTAAATTTGGCAGAGGTCAGAAAACTGGCAAGAGGTTGAATTTGGATTTGAGTCAGCTACTCTTGGTTGAACAAGAAGGAGAACAATAATGAAGAAGAGGGCCACATAGGAAAGGGGGATGATGGGAGCGTCCATCCATTTTTCCTGAAGGAAGAAATATATATATGTATGTATGTAAATGTTTTTATGTATATAAGTGTGTATATGTATATGCATGTGTAGAAAGAATCTATTTTCAATATACGTGTGTATGTACACCCACAAACCTATATACACATATATGTATACACATATACGTATATATATATATGGAGAGAGAGAGGAAATCTACCTTTAACGTTTGCTCATCTACGGTCTTCTTTCAAACAGATTTACTCTTCTGTGGGAGGTAACATCAATCTCAATAATAATATATTAATAACTAGCAGATATCCTGAGTCTGGAGGGGATGACTTGACTGCATTCTTTTATATAATGATCTTTTAATTATCTGACTCTTTCTCAAAGCTGTAAGTTTCCATCAGACAGGCAGTGACTATAACTTGTTTAATCTTTTATTCCAGAGCCTAGCACAGCACCTGACTAGCCCAGGGTCACCCAACCAGCCAGCTAGAGGGATTCAGACTCAGGCAGTCTGACACTAGAGCCAAACTCTTAACCATGGCTTTGCCCTGTCTCTCACAGAACGATCCTCTTCCAAATGCACTGCATTGTGATTTTAGGGCAGTGCTGCTTCTTTGGTGTGGGTATAAATCAGATTCTCCTTATATTCTGCTCATAAGTTTGGTAAGAAATAAACTACCCGGAGAAAAGTTGCCTGACTCCAAGCTTAAGAACAAAGCCTAGTATCCATAGCCCCTCACATCATCGTGCCAATTTCTTATTTAGCTTGTGCTTCGAAACATGAATAAATGTAGCAGATTAGGTTGTCCTAGATGACTAGGAGCTGCCTGGGAGGATTTTATTCGGCAGAGCCTCTGTATAACATGATAGATGGAAATGTTCAAGAATACAGCACATAGAAAGTGGGCATAGAGGGAACTTTCCTCAACATAATAAAGGCCATATATGACAAACCCACAGCCAACATCATCCTCAATCGTGAAATACTGAAAACATTTCCACTAAGATCAGGAACAAGACAAGGTTACCCACTCTCACCACTCTTATTCAACATAGTTTTGGAAGTTTTAGCCACAGCAATCAGAGAAGAAAAGGAAATAAAAGGAATCCAAATCGGAAATGAAGAAGTAAAGCTGTCACTGTTTGCAGATGACATGATACTATACATACAGAATCCTAAAGATGCTACCAGAAAACTACTAGAGCTAATCAATGAATTTGGTAAAGTAGCAGGATACAAAATTAATGCACAGAAATCTCTGGCATTCCTATACACTAATGATGAAAAATCTGAAAGTGAAATCAAGAAAACACTCCCATTTACCACTGCAACAAAAAGAATAAAATATCTAGGAATAAACCTACCTAAGGAGACAAAAGACCTGTATGCAGAAAATTATAAGACAGTGATGAAAGAAATTAAAGATGATACAAATAGATGGAGAGATATACCATGTTTTTGGATTGGAAGAATCAACATTGTGAAAATGACTCTACTACCCAAAGCAATCTACAGATTCAATGCAATCCCTATCAAACTACCACTGGCATTTTTCACAGAACTAGAACAAAAAATTTCACAATTTGTATGGAAACACAAAAGACCCCGAATAGCCAAAGCAATCTTGAGAACGAAAAACGGAGCTGGAGGAATTAGGCTCCCTGACTTCAGACTATACTACAAAGCTACAGTAATCAAGACAGTATGGTACTGCCACAAAAACAGAAATATAGATCAATGGAACAGGATAGAAAGCCCAGAGATAAACCCATGCACATATGGTCACCTTATCTTTGATAAAGGAGGCAGGAATGTACAGTGGAGAAAGGACAGCCTCTTCAATAAGTGGTGCTGGGAAAACTGGACAGGGACATGTAAAAGTATGAGATTAGAACACTTGCTAACACCATACACAAAAATAAGCTCAAAATGGATTAAAAACCTAAATGTAAGGCCAGAAACTATCCAACTCTTAGAGGAAAACATACACAGAACACTCTATGACATAAATCACAGCAAAATCCTTTTGGACCCACCTCCTAGAGAAATGGAAATAAAAACAAAAATAAACAAATGGGACCTAATGAAACTTCAAAGCTTTTGCACAGCAAAGGAAACCATAAACAAGACCAAAAGACCACCCTCAGAATGGGAGAAAATATTTGCAAATGAAGCAACTGACAAAGAATTAATCTCCAAAATTTATAAGCAGCTCATGCAGCTCAATAACAAAAAAACAAACAACCCAATCCAGAAATGGGCAGAAGACCTAAATAGACATTTCTCCAAAGAAGATATACAGTTTTCTAACAAACACATGAAAGAATGCTCAACATCATTAATCATTAGAGAAATGCAAATCAAAACTACAATGAGATATCATCTCACACCAGTCAGAATGGCCATCATCAAAAAATCTACAAACAATAAATGCTGGAAAGGGTGTGGAGAAAAGGGAACACTCTTGTACTGCTGGTGGGAATGTGAATTGGTACAGCCACTATGGAGAACAGTATGGAGGTTCCTTAAAAAACTACAAATAGAACTACCATATGACCCAGCAATCCCACTACTGGGCATATACCCTGAGAAAACCATAATTCAAAAAGAGTCACTAAAATGTTCATTGCAGCTCTATTTACAATAGCCAAGGCATGGAAGCAACCTAAATGTCCATCATCGGATGAATGGATAAAGAAGATGTGGCACATATATACAATGGAATATTACTCAGCCATGTAACTCAGCCACAAATAACTCAGCCATGAGTTATTTGTAGTGAGGTGGATGGCCCTAGAGTCTGTCATACAGAGTGAAGTAAGTCAGAAAGAGAAAGACAGATACTGTATGCTAACACATATATATGGAATCTAAGGAAAAAAAAATGTCATGAAGAACCTAGGGGTAAGATGGGAATAAAGACACAGACCTACTAGAGAATGGATTTGAGGATATGGGGAGGGGGAAGGGTAAGCTGTGACAAAGTGAGAGAGTGGCATGGACATGTATACACTACCAAAGGTAAAATAGATAGCTAGTGGGAAGCAGCCGCAAAGCACAGGGAGATCAGCTAGGTGCTTTGTGACCGCCTGGAGGGGTGGGATAAGGAGGGTGGGAGGGAGGGAGATGCAAGAGGGAAGAGATATGGGAACATATGTGTATGTATAACTGATTCACTTTGTTATAAAGCAGAAACTAACATACCACTGTAAAGCAATTATACTCCAATAAAGATGTAAAAAAATAAGTAAATAAAAAAAACTGAAACTATACAAGTAAAAAAAAAAAGAATACTGCACATAAATAATTGATGCATGTATGAAAAAGATTCTTAAGGCTTTTTAAAGACAATACACCATAAGAGTTTTTTGTTTTCATATTTTTGTTTTTTTCTAGGATGCTGAGGTAGGTAATATAAATTATGGATACTCAGCTTGTGGATAATTAAGTATTGAATAAGCTACAGTTCACTGCAGTGATGATTCACATCATCTAGTTTGTGGATAATCGATTGTGGTGCTCTTGTCCCGGTTTTTGGCTCTGTTTACTGCTTATAAGCAGTCTCATAAAATTAGACTGAGGCAAAGTCAGAAAGTAGAAATAAAATGTGTACAGAGAAATTCAATATAGCACTATTTATAAAAGTGCTAATAGTCCAATAATAGATTAATAGTTAAATAAGTTTTGGCATATCTGGATAAAGGAATATTATTATAGTAGAATAGCATTTATAATGAATACTTTTTATGATTAAATGCTTAAAATATGATAGACAATGGACTATCTTGAATATTAGACATCTGGAATGAATCGAATACCCTTCCTCCTCTACAGGACAAAATTATTTTCAGTAATAATCATGAAATGTAACAAACAGTAACAGTGGCCAGAAAAGAAATATGAATAGGCCAAGGTCACAGAGCGGAGCATTGACTGCTAAAGAATCATGTTGCCTAAGGAATATGCCCAGAAGAGGAGGAAGAGGAAAGAACTAAAGTCTGGAAGGACTCTTTCTCAGGAATGGTTGACTTTTGAGGATGTGGCCATCGAATTCACTCAGGAGGAGTGGGAATGCCTGGACCCTGCTCAGAGGACATTGTACAGGGACGTGATGGTGGAGACCTACAGGAACTTGCTTTCCGTGGTTTCCACAGCACTCCTTCACCCATCCCTCCACCTTCCACATCACTCACACTGTAGAAATGATTCCTCTGTTGAACTGTTGGACAACATTCTCAGGACAGGACCTAGTTCACCATCTGCTACCGTGATGACTCAGAAATCATTTCCTGGAGGGATGGCTGAATATCCTTAGTACTTACACAGCTGACTTCTTTTTGCATCTCCTTTGAGGATTTTTTTTCTAAACTCCTGATATTAGTTGTATTATTATGTAATGTGTCCTCCCTGGGTGGGTGCTCATGCCTAAGAATAAGTTGTTTCAGTCTGTAGTCCAGCTGGAAATCCTGTTTCCCTCACTACTTTGTGTGCCAGTTGGGTTAATGTATACAAACCTGTGTGCCTCTTGCCCCAATTTGAAAAATCATGTTAATTTACCTCAAGAGTTTTAAAAGAAGTTCATGCTGTTAGATTGCTTAGAATATTGTATGTTTTGTTGTAAATACTCAAAAGTTAGTTTTTTAGAAAAAGATATGCTAGTATTCTGTCATGTTTTTCATGATATGCCCTTTTCTGCATTATATCTTATTGGCTTTTCCTTTGCAATTGTTTCTCAACAACATTGTGTCTGATCCCAGTTAATGAATATAGAACGTGCTCACTGTTTATTCCATATATTTTGGAACCATTTAACTAGATAATAAGGGTACTGCATAGGTAGGGGTTGCCCTACTTGTTGGCTGTCGGAAAAATGGAGAATATTTTACATATTAATTTATAAGCATGATTTACAGATGATGGTCTTTCAGCATGTATTATGCAATACAGCTGTCATGTACTACTAAAAAAATATGAATAGTAAAATTCTTCTAATCTTGAACTCTTATGTGATTACATACCAATATAGAAAATAGACCAAAATAGAATTTAAAAAGTGAATATTATAGTACAAAAAATAAAAGTAATCAATTAATATTTTTAAAGTATTTCTTTGGAAGGAAGTGGGCAAAAGCACATGGAAAAATACTTCCAGAAGACTGAATTCCCTGTTTCAGAGGATGATTTGCACATAGAATGACAGAACTGAAGTAACTCAAGTTCTATTACTTTATCTGTACAACCACTGTGCCACAACTGTTTATTTCAAATCTATTATCTAAATGCAGGGGTGTACAGGTCATAAGACTTGAATACATGAACTACCCTCAAAGTGAGCTCAAATGATTCTGAACCCTATGAAACTTACTTCTGAGAGGAGAGGAACACAGTAGCTAATCCTCTGTCATGGACTACACAAGGAGTCCTTTGAATTAATTCCCATGTAGATCACAAAGTTAAAGTGTAAGAACTAAAATGTGCTAATTTGAAGCTTAAATATATATATATATAAAATATAAATAAAGCCCATCAGTGTCTGCACTAATTCTTTAGAAATTAGACCAACAAAACATATTTTTGGAGAAGTATTTTATTCCTGATATTTAGAATTGCTGGAGTATTGTGATAATATAAAGCAGGCTAAATTTTAGTTGGTTTTATTTATTAATTACTACTTTTAATTTCTCTACAATGCCCTTCCCACCCCCTTATTGGTTGCACATGGGGTGAACTACTTCTACAGTTCTACTCCTGAAATTCCATTGATGACAAATCTCAGGAGGAAAAAAGGATATAAAATTGTGTATAAGATATACTGGTAAAGGGCCTTTGAGATTCCCTTCTGCACAAGGAAAGCTGAAAGGGTCCGTGAGATGTCTGGAGTTTCTGCCATTTGTGATATCTGAAACTAAATATGTGACCTGGGCAAGGATGGAGTAAGCCAGGTAAAGAGATGCTCCATATTGGATAATGGCCAATGGACAAATCAGAGCTTCTTTCTAGAGAAATATGAATGCCAATGCTCAGATGAGATAGGTTAATTACATCTGAATATTCATGAAGCTATTGTTTTGGTTCTTTATGGAGTCAGTCTTAGAGGCACTGCCACCCGAGTGATTATCTACTATGTGTCTTTTTGTTTTTGTTTTTGCTTATTATATACCCTCCAATATCTCTGTGGGCCAAACTTAAAGACTGGTTCAGTTAAAAAAATGAACAAACAAAATAGAGATATGATATAAACACTAAAAGAGAATATATAAAATATTTAACAATGGTTAGGCTCTCTGGGTTGTAAGATAATGGATATTTTATTTTTCCTTAGCTTTTTTCTATATTTCCTGTATTATCTATCATGAGCATGTGTTGCTGGCTTTTAAGGAAATTTTTTTTATTAGAGATAACTATATTTTCTATTTTCATCTTGATTTGCTTTAAAAGGAGAGAAGGAACCACCTTTATATCTATAATTCCTTGCACAGAAGTAAGTTCACTTTCCTGAGTGCATAATAGAAGATATAACCTGCTGAGGTTAAACACAGTTTATCCTGGGCTAGTTATCTGAATTTTTATCCCTATGCTGTAGGGTAAACAGACCATTTGAAGTTTTTCCAGGTTAGTAAGAGACCAAGATAATTGTAAGGTAGTTACCTTGGACTAGAAAGGTGAGGTGGATTAGTGATTTTAACAATCTCTTGCCTATACAGCAAGGTTATTTTTGAAGACAAGAGTACCAAATGTTCCAAGTTCCCACAGTTGTCATGGAAACCTTTTTAGCTAGCTGAATAGGTTAGCAGTATTTTATGTTCCCCACTTTGTCAAATACAAGAAGACATGATCCCAGCTTTGCATTACTAATCAGAAAACTTCTGTTTTCAAGTCTTCTAGCCCTTGATTAGTCACATTTTCTTAATGTTTTTTTTTTCCTTTTCCACAACATAAAGCAACAGGCAGTTTCTCTTTCAAAAATCATTCCCACTTTAGAAGCAGAGCCAAAATTGTGACTGGGATGACCTTGTTGTGCTTGGGAGTAATACTGCCAGCAGCTCTGAAAGGCTCCTGCAGGTTAATTTAGGCTCCTGCTGAAACTCTTCTGATTTGTACTGACTTTCAATGGTTTCCTGGAGGTAAACTCACTTGCTAATAGGCAGGAATTATTCCTCATTTTAGGAGCAACAGTCTGCCCACACCAGCTTATCAAGCACAGGTAAGCTTTAGGAAAAAGGCACCCTAAGGCTAAAACCAAAACAGCCAGGTCACATGGGTAAATTCAGATCCAGCAAATCTGACTTTTTCCTCTTATACATCTGCAACAACCCTTCACATTGCTTTGGAAGGTAGAAGTCGTCTAAGAATACAGAGGAAAATTGGAAAACTAACAACGGCATTGCAGAAATAGACTGACCACTTTGAGTAACTAGTTAAAACTGGAATTCGTTGGGCTTCTTTAAGTGTCACCAGACACAGAAAGCCTTGTTTGTGTATGGGGGAGGCAGCTGACAAGGGTACCGGTACCTTACAGCATCTGGCTTGTTAAGTAGTGTATAAGTAACAATTAAGTATAAAGTAATAATCAAGAATGTGGGATTTCCAGCTATGTGAATTTGGGGAGTTCATCTTGTCTCTTGGTTTCTTTATTAGTACAATGGAAATTACCAATAACACCTATCCCATAGGGCTGTAGTGCGGATTAATAAGTTAATACATGTATACCATTTATCAGCCCTGACCACAATACATGCTAAATAAATATGTTTGGCAAGATAAAGGCATGGGGGAAAGACAGGAGTAATGGGAAACAAAGAAGAATAAAAAGAGACAGTAGAAAACAAAGAGGGGAAAATGACCATGGAAGAATGAGGTGTGTCTGGCTATAAGGTAGCATCATCACCAGTTACCTCAACTATTGGATGTTGCCCAAATTTCCACCCCAGCCCTAGACCTCACTGGACCCTACCTCTCATTGGATGCAACTAAATGAGACAAGTTGACAAAATTTGTTGGACTGACACAGTGGTTTTCATTATCTAATCATGACCCATTATTTCATTATCTGCTTTTTGTTCTTAAATATTTGAACGTCTGTTCTGCACTCAAGCAATGATGCTTGCCAAAGAAACCTCAAGTTAATAAAGAAGTGCATAACGAAAACCACTCTTTCAGTGGGGCCAAAGAGGTTGGGAATTAGGAAGTTTCAGCTTTGCCATAGCAGAGTTATCTTTTTTCCAGGAAGTTAAATAGTGAAGGAAAATACATTTGTACATTCTTGAAAACTAAAAGTAATAAACTGACTGATGCAAATGGATAAAAAAGAAAGCAACTTAAATGTCACTGAGTAAACCTTGAAGACTGCATAAGACCAGACCAAATTCAATTATTTTGGAAACCATCAAAACAAATTGTAGCACAGATCACAATTCTAATATAAAACTAAAAAATGGATGCCAAATGAGAAGCTAGGCATGAAAATAAAATAGCTTGTGTTCATGTTTTTTATGAAACATAAGTTTTCCTTTACTCATAAAATGATTTTTTATACACACATTTTGATAATTTTTGAAGACTTTTGTGTAATAATAAATCATAATCTGTGTATTGTAAGTTGTATTCACTAATCAATCACGTTATGCCAATACATGTTATGAAAAATTGCCTGGTAGGAAAGATGCCCTACTCCTGGCAGTTGATAATAATGATTATATTGTGTTTTAATATTATAGTATACACTGTTCTGCATTTATTCTCTTACTTTTTTCATGTGGCTCTTCTCAATCAAACTACACACTCCAAAAATCTACTTATTCTGCATTGAGCACAGAATATCAGGTAATAAATATGGTACAAATGAATGAATGGCTAAGTAATAGGCATTATGATTTGAAAACCTTAGTGAATAATAAAATAAAATGATAGTCTCACTTCTTAGAAATGAGTTAATTCTTATTTAAATCAAATTTCATTTTTATCAATGTAATACATGCACATAGTGAAAAAAAAATTAAAAGATTTTAAGGAAATAAAGCAGCTCCTGCCCACTCTTTTCCATCCTTTAAACTAGCTCTCTAGAGAAATAACTGAACCATTTTAGCTTTTTCTTCTGGTACTAACTTTAATATTCTAAATATTATGCTTCTACCACTGTCTTTCCACAGGCAATTCTCTGACACCAACTTAATGTCTCACAATTCAGTTGAATCTGGAGTTAGTACAGACCTCACAGGTTGAGGGGCTCAGTCCCACAAGACTGCCCCCACTTGCTCCCACTTTCAGATGTCAACTGCAAGTCCTGGATGTCCCCAAGCCCCGCCCCCCCCACTTCTTCCTGTTTGGCTACAAATTTGGAAGTTTCCATAATCCTCCATCAGGTCTGAAAATTTGCTAGCACAACTTACAGAATTATTGGAAGTGCTGTACTTACAATTACAGTTTTATTATAAAGAATACAAATCAAGAGCAGCCGAATGGAAGAGATGAATGGGGTAAAGTCTTGTGGAGGGAGAAGGGAGGACCCAGAGCCTCCACACCCTCTCCTAGTAGAGTCTGGGTGTGCCACCCTCCCAGCACACTGATGTGGTCACCAAACCAGAAACTCCCTGAGCCTCATCGTCCAGAGTTTTACCAAGGTTTCCTTATGAAGCATGATTGGTTAATGTCACCGGCTACATGACTGAACTGAATTTCTGGAGGTTGTGAGATGGGAGTAAAAATTCCAATGCTCTAGTCACTTGGTTGTTTTTTCTGCCAACCAGCCCCCATCTGGAAGCAATTTAGGAACCCAACCTCATTAGCATAAACCCAGGTATGAGTGAAAAAGGCTTTATATGAATAACAAAATACACTCTTATCACTCAGGAAATTCCAAGGATTTTTTGAAGCTCTGTGACAGGAGCTAATGAAAAACACCGAATAATATTTATATTTACATATTTATTTATATTACATGGTATAATATATATGTTTATATATTTTTACTACTATTTAATTTTCTATTGCCTTCCTTTTATCATAGTTGACTATATAGCTTTTTTATACCCACCTCAATTATTTTTTGTCTACATAATTTATATATATATGTATATATATTCATATATACATCAGTTTAGAGGTTAGTGTTTGTATTATTATTATTATGCTTATAAAAGTATTGTTCACTGTGAACCAATGAACAATGTACCATAATTGTATTTCTTTTCTTGTACAAGTTGCGTTCCTCTTTGATTTACTAATTGCCTTATTTTAAAAATTCTTCTGTTTTTATATTTTTTCAAATTCCATTACTGTTTGTCACATGAACATTTATACTATTTTAAAATACTCAACCAGCACCCCCCACTCCATGCCCACATCCCAGTCATCCCCTCCCACAACTCTTTTTGCTCAGTGTAGGCTGGTTGCTTTCCAGGTTTGGCACAAACCAGTCATTTTCAGACTTCTCACACTTCATTTAGTCTTTCCTGTTAGGTTCTATAATCTCACTTATATTGCACGTGTTTCTTTGAAATTATTATCATTATTACTGTTATTAGTATTGCTATTATTAATACTTTGTTTTATTATTTTAGTTATTTCATTCTGCTATAGCAAGAGCTATAGCAACAGTCTAAAAATGTATACAGATGAAGGTAAATTTTTCTAGGTCTTGAATATCAGAAAATTTTGTTTTTCTACTTTTATATCTGATAGATGATTTATCATACTTCGAAGGTGAAATCATTTCCCCTCAGAATTTTTAAGGTACATCTCCACTAGTAACTCTAGATTCTAGCTCTGCCTATGAGAAGTGAGATGCCACTTTGATCCTTATTCTTTGCATGTGACTTAAACTTCCTTCATGGGAGCTTTCAGGAATTCCATCTCCCAGAGGCTGTAATTTCATTCTGGCGGGCTTTGGAGTGGGTTTTTTTTATTTACTGATCTGGGAATTTGGGGGATTCTTTCAACCTGAAAACTAATTTTTTCCAATCTTTGAAACTTTCCTGAATTAATTTGATAATTTCCTTCCTACCATTTTTTTGTCATTCTCTATGGAACAATTGTTTTGATGGTTGGCCTCTTAACACTTGAATTTCTGTTTTTTTCTCTCTCATCCTTTTTTTTTTTTCTTTTTATTCCACTTTCTCTGAGGTTTTCTTGGATGTTCTCTCTACTCTTTTACTGATATTTTTTCCCAAGAGCTATACAATTTTTACATTAGCTATCTTTCTGTTCTTTAAAAAATAGCATCCCATTTGTGTCTTATGAATACAATCTCTCTTTTTTTTTTTTGTGGTACACGGGCTTCTCACTGCTGTGGCCTCTCCCGTTGCAGAGCACAGGCTCCAGACGCGCAGGCTCAGCGGCCATGGCTCATGGGCCCAGCCACTCCGTGGCATGTGGGATCCTCCTGGACCAGGGCACGAACCTGCATCTCCTGCATCGGCAGGCGGACTCTCAAATACCTTTTTTTTTGTAATTATTTTCTGTCCCTTGTACTGTCTGTTTTCTTCTAATTTCCATATCTCTCTTCTGTCTCTGATGTAAAAGGATTTCTTCATATTGATGTTACTCTTACTCTTTGCTGTTTGTTCATTTTAAGAGTGAGGCATTGAAAAGAGGGCCATGGCTTCTCAGCTAATGGTCTGCATTTGAGACTTGCCTTTTGGCAAGTGTTACTAACTGTAAGTTTCCCCTGAATTTTTTCAGAGACAAATCTTTAAGCAGTATATATACTCTGAGATGTCGTGGTCTATGAGCAGAAGTGTGAGAATGGAGCTGGAAGTTCCAGCGTGAAACTATGGAGACTTTTATTTGATTCCCTGCTTTCTGTTTAGTACCTCATTGTGGCATCACATGGGGATCATGAGTCTAAATTCTCTCATTCATTTTCTTGAGAGAATAAAACTTTCTGGCCTTTGAAATTTGGGGATGGATATTTGCTTGGCTGCAAATTTTGCAGGAAGAAATCTGTGTCTAACTCTTCTTTATGAAGCTTTTCCACCTACTCTGCTCTCTTTAGCCCTAAGCTCTACCTGACATTTCATGGAACACTGTGCACCATTCTCAAGTAAATTTTGGGTTCTGAGGGATGTATCTTTTGCTTCATCATTATGCCTTTGTATAGACACATAGAATTTAGTTTTCTCTTCTCAGCTAAGCCAGTAAGCTGTCCTTCATCAACTTCCTACCTACAAAATATTTGTCCATATTCTTTTCTTCCTTCCTGCTGTTGTCTCCTCTCCAGATTTTTGTTTCTTTGTTTTGTCATTGCAGATTTTTACTGTTTTATTTCTCCTCTTTCATTTTTGTAATATTAAAAGAGTGGGCAGAAATAAACTCCCATGTTCATTTCTCCATATTTAACCAGAATTCGAAAAAAAATCCACAGTTTTGAAATGATTTAGTGGTTTGATATTTAAGATGCCTTCAGAGTGAAGTCCTGAGTCAAACATGCATTGACTGGTCTCTGCCCTTTCCAAGAAAATAAATCACCTGCCCTTCATGTTGACCTTTTTACTTGTTCTCATACCAGAGAAGGTGACCACTTAATGGGTCATTTTAAGAGTTCAAGGAAATCTCCCTTGTCTTCATTAAATCTCTTTATCCATGCTTCACATCAGATTTAATTTTGCCTTAAAAATTTGATTCTTGTTAATCATTTAAGCTCCTTCCCATTATTTATAATTTGAAATAAATGTCAACCTTTCTGTAAGGTTTGGTAGGAGACGGGGTTCAGAATATTAAGGAAGTGAGCCACAAACAGTGGCATGAATATCACCAGAAGGGGAGTGATGGTGGCTTCAGCAATGACTGGGGAGGTTTGCAGTACTTAAACCCAATATTCCTCTGGCACCTTTCAGTCCTGGGTTTAAATCCAGCCCCAGCCACTTGTGATGTGACCTTGAACACATTATTTAACCTTCCATAGCCTCAATATATATTGTGTTAATAATACCTACTTTGTAGGATGTTGAGTAGACTGAATGAAAGAATAAATGAAAAAAAATTAGGATGTTGAAAAGATTGAATAAGATAATAAATGACAAAAAACCCAAAATTTGGAACAGTGCCTTGCTCATAAAACAGTACGTAAACATTAGCTGTTTCTAATATACAAACATACCTTACAAGTATTGCAGAAAAAATTACTTGTTACTTTTGAGACCAGGTTTGGTTTGTTCACTATTCTTACCATTTTTGTGGGTTTTTCCCCCTTATTTGCTGTGTTTATGTTTATAAACATGGTGGATCATCCAAACTGTTAACCTTAGAATTTCGGGTTAACTGTACATCCATCACTCTAGCCTAGGAAAACCTCCTGCCCAGTGTGAGGGTCAGACTTATCTGTGGCTGAAAGTAAATAAAGGCATGCTGGGATTGTTAAATGTGGCTGTCTCAAAGGTGGATATCTGTTGCTGCATGAGCAGTTTGGCTGTGGGGACTGAACTGATCACATCAATGGCAGCAGTGAAAGTCCTGTTCAAGGCTGCAGTCCACTTAAGTAGTCAGCTGCATATAGGCATGACCTGGAATAGATTCACTTGATTAGAGCTAAGGGAGCAGGCAGAAAGTTAAGTAGGGTATGGGAACTAAGGCATTTTATTAATTGTTTCTGTGTAATTTGTTAGAATAGAAATTTACTAAAGTGATAATAACCCTGGGCTTAGAGGCAAGAGATCTAGATGTTACAGTGCATTGGTGTATCACTCATTTCCAATTTAATAAGACACTTTCTGAGAAAAGAAATTGAACTGTTTATGACTATATATATAGTGATTATCACAGTGGTTTTGTAGGAAATTGAATTTTTTTGTGCACAAAAAATATGCTAAATATTGTAATTCATTAGGGAATCAAGTTTTGATCAGTATATTGTCATTCTTTTGAATTTTTGAACTTCTTTTGTATTGTGTATATATTTGTTGTCACTTAGCAATTTTCCTAGAAATATTAGATGATTTACATCTAGTAACTTTCATTTGTTCTCATTTTCTCAAGTCCTTACTATTTTCTCAATGGTGGTCACAATTGTCATTTTTCAATATCTAGCATTTAATTTAATAGTGACATCCTCACAGCTTTTGATTTCTGGGTTAAAGAACTAATATATTTAAATGTAAAATGGTAGGCACATAATCTAAACTTATCTATGGTTAGGACAGGATTATATCGTTAAGAAAACTATCACAAGCCTGTGGAACTGTTATCTTGAGTATGACTGCACTCACTCTTCTCTGAACTCTGATTAACGATTCTAATCCATTCTGGAAAGTTGAACATCCATCTGTTTTCTGATGATTTCATGTATATTAACTTTCGTTACATATAACTGTATATATCACTGTATATGACACTCCATAATCGGGAATATGATACCGCACAGTGCAAGAAAATGAGTTCTTTTAACTGAACAGGACATGAACGTGAGAGAATCAAAGAATATATTCTAAAGTGCTGCTTTTCCTCCTCTAACTGTACTTTCACCCGTTAAAAAATTGTCACCTACATCATGTACAGGTTGTTAGTTTAGACAGCCTTTTCAGAAACCTTGCAGGAGCTTTGACTCCATCCTGTCTCACTTTGTTCACCACGCTATTTTAATTGCTTGTCTTGCTGATGGAAGGGGCAGGCACCGGAGTGTGGTGTGAGATGAGAAAAGCAAGGGCTGACACTTAATATCTTTGTAATGGCAGTACTTTAGATCCTATTTTTAAACAAACTGTTGCTCTCATATAAAGGTGTTGAGGACTGACTGGAGAGTCTTCTTTTCTTTCCCAATTAGGATGAAGTGGTCAAGAAGTCAAAGAATGATTTTTCACCCGTCTCTTTTCAGGTGCTTAGATTTTCTTGATTTGCAGAAATCTATTTAACTAGATGACCCTTCTTTGCCCTTCTCTGCACTCAGTTCCAAAATAGGGGAGAGAAGACACTTCTTACCAATCCTTCTCTCCCCTCGTCCTTGTCCCCCACAGAGCCCTCTAGAAGACTGGTGCCTAGAGTCAGACTGTGGGATTTCTAATTCCTGCCTCCCTTACTGTTTAGTTGTGTTCTCTGAGCAATTATATCAGGCAGGGTTCCAGTGGGAAAGGGACAGCACACTCAAAGCTCAAAGTAGAATAATTTCATGAGAATTTCATAAAGGGACTAACTTTAAAAGTGTAAGCATCTTGTAAGGAAACTATGAGGGATAGTGTAGTACCCCAGTCCTAGTAACAGAAGAGCTGTTACTATCCCTGAGCCTGAAGGGAAGAGGGGAAGAATTGATTTCTGGAACCAGGAAGGAGAAGGCTGTGTAAACAGGGCCACATACAGAGGATCTGTGACATTTTATTGAGGAATGTAGCCAGTGTGAGACAACATTCAAGGAGGAAATAAAACTTGACCTCACTCTGTTATCTACCTCTTAGTCTCCTGCTGGGTTCTCCCATTGGCTACATCCAAATGAAAGCTTGTCCACACAGGTCAGCTTCCTGGGGCAGAAAGCAGGTAGAAAAAAATGGAAAGTAGATTTGGAGGGGCAAATGGGAGATTATCTGAAACAGCAAATGATTTGATCTGTAAACCACAGTCTCTTCTTCTGTAAAGTGGGGCTAACTATAGTACCTACAGCATAGATGTAGTGAGAATTAAATAAAATACTAAGAGTAGAGTATATGGTACAGTTCCTAGTGCAAAGCAAGCACTGAATGCTCATAAACTATCATACTTATTCTTTGGGAATTTTTTACCAAATGGATAAAGGTTGCCAAAGTGGTCAGTAGTTGATTGGAACCTACTAAGTTCTTTCAAACCTGTTCTATTTTATTATGGATTCAAATATGTGAAATAATTCAAAATAATTTTTAACATATAGTTAGAAAAATTGTAGCTAATATGGTTTATTATAGATTGAGTCTATAATCTATAGATTTATAGATTATAAGTCCTTGAAGCATTGTGAATCCTTGAAGAATGTCTTCAAACTATGCTTCTTCCATCCTTTTACTTCATACATCTTCAGGTTCTATTTCATCTTCATGCTTACTCTGACTTAACTCAAGCCTCTGTCATCTCTCCATTGGATTATTACACTCACTTCTCAACTGCCCACCTGGACTTCCAGCTTCCCACTCCCCAATCCATTCCTACAGTACTAATTCTTTTAAACTGGGCCTTCAACTAAACTTACATCCATCTCAGTAAATGTCCAAGTTGTTTGATGATCTGGGTTCTTTCTTTCTCTTCTGGCCCATCTCTGGCTATGTCCTCATTGCACTACTTCGTCAGTAACAAACCACAGTTCCAGCAGTCCCCCAATGTATCATCCTATTCCAGTGGTTCTCAAAGTGTTGCCCCAGCCCAGCAGCATTAAAATCAACTACAGAGTGTTAGAATGGAAAATTCTTGGACTCTATCTGAAGGCTATTAAACCAGAAACTCTGGAGAAGAGGCCCAGCAAGCTGTGTTTTTACAAGCCATTCAGGTGATTCTGGTGCACACTCAGGTTTGAGAGCTCCTCTCATGCCTCTTACTCTTGGGTCGTGCTACTAATCTCTTCCCGGAATGTATATTCTGCTTCCTTCATGTCCAAGACTTATTTCAGGCATCAAAGAATCCAGGATTGATATGCTGATTGGTTGGTAACAGATTAATATTAGTTTCCCTGAATCAAAATAATTATTTGTTCAGATAATGTCCGTGTTTGAAAAGAATGAACCTAATTCTTATGGTAACTTTTTAAGAAAATAGTTTTGTACAAATATTTATTCAGAAGGGTTGATACGTTCGTTAGGAGAACAGAAGGAGTTTTTATGTATTCAGGTTTCTTCTGAAAACATGCCAGACAGTGATGAATAAGTACTCTTTATCTTACTAATAACAGTTAATGGTTTGACTCTATTTAATTGGCCTCATTTTATAGATGAAGAAACTGAAGCTCAAAGGGGTTATGTAACTTGTTCACAATTACAAATCTAACAAGCAGCAGAGCCAGGACTGGAACTCAGGTGTGTTTGACCTCGAAGATCAGATATTTAAACATCATATTATCTTTGAAATACAGAGAAAGCAATTGCCTCTATTTTTCTCTCAAGGCTTTCCTTTTTTAATTCAAGCAAAGTAGAGAGAGAAAGGAGAACGTTATTCTCTTGCAGACAATGGATGATAGTTCCAGTTGGTCACTACGAAAATGGCAGACTTGTTATGATGTGATCTAGTGTCAGTTCTCTTTCACAGTGTCATGACAAACTCGTTCTTTCAAATGATTACATAAAACATTTGCTACAAAATATATTTAAAATAATAGGTTTTTTGGGGTTTTTTTTTTTGCGGTACGCGGGCCTCTCACTGTTTGTGGCCTCTCCCGTTGAGGAGCACAGGCTCCGGACACACAGGCTCAGCGGCCATGGCTCACGGGACCAGCCACTCCGCGGCATGTGGGATCCTCCCAGACCGGGACACGAACCCGTGTCCCCTGCAATGGCAGGCGGACTCTCAACCACTGCGCCACCAGGGAAGCCCAAAATAATAGGTCTTTTTTTTGACTTATCCTTGCATACATTGAGAAGGATTCAGGGTTATCTATAAAATAATATCTCTCCCAGGTTCTTGCATTTCAATATGTTTTTGCAAAGGGAAGAGAGAGAGGTTGGCAATACAGGTATTGTGCAAAAATTACAGCTAATTTGTGGGCATGGGAACATCATCCATCACTATGGATGTGGATAATCCATCATCCATTGTTCCAGCAAGAGAAAAATGTCAGATATGACTTTATAGAACAGGTGAGTATATAATAGGGTGGAGGTAGGTGGTATTAGGGTTACAGAGAAAGCTTCTCCCAATTTTACTTTTTACTAAAGGCAGGGAGATTCTCTGATAGTAGATTCTCTGGTGTAGAAATGGCATGCCTCAACCTTCTTAATCATGGGCCCTAGACAAAACTAGAAGAGAAAATGATCTATCACATTTACAAAATGACCACTTTAGAGCTTCAATACTTTCCTCTTTCTAAGAAAAGATGCCCCCTATTGTCAGTGCAATAGCCTATATTTTTATTTGTGAGCATTGTTAGCTCATTTACTACTCAAATCTCAATAAAGTCAGAGATATTATTCGTTTTATGGATCACATTAATGAGAAGTACCAGTATATTCAATAAAGTATACGGTTACTACTTCATTAGCTCTTTTGCTACAGAAATTTCATTAAGACATTCTTTTGGGAAAACATGACTATTATAGCCTTTTCCTTATGTACTGGAAAACTGTGTCCTGAAAAAGTAAGCTTCAAAAATTCCTTTATTAATTTTCCTGTATGCACTTCACATAGATTACCTTAATGATTTCGTTTTACATGTTTTATCTAATCATCTTAATTTCATCCTTGCAAGAGTAATGGGACCAATCAAATTAAATTGTTTCTGTAATAAAGTAGTGTGGGTAGTGTTCAAGACATTGTCTCTTAAGGCATTTGAATATACTTGATCATTAGAGGGGAACAATTTGTAAATAAAACTAAGGAAATGGAATTAGAGGACAAGAGACATTGCATCCCCCAAAAGACAATGATAATGGTGAAGATGGGCAGTTTAATTATCATTATTACTTTACAGAGATATTTTTAATAATAAAAAAAACATGTTTTCAAAGTCACCTTCTTGGTTTGCCATTCCAGAGTTTCTTCAACTGACAGTCAACTTCCTTCATACATAAAATTCATTTCTTTATGCTTTAATTAGAGCTCATGTATTATGAATGGGGTTCTCTGTGGACAAAAACAACTAATAAACTTCCCTTTCCTTTTAAATTTCTCATATGCATAAGGATAAAAATCACACCATCTCTCAGCCTTCTTTCTTTATCTTCATCACTGTATAGTAAGTTTGTTTAAGAGTCCAGAACCTGGAGCTATACAACCTAGCTTCAAATCATGGTTCCCCACTTCCCAGGAGTATGACTGGAGGCAAATTATTTAACCTCTTTGTGCATCACTTTGCTCATATGTAAAGTGGGGATAATTATCGTTTCTATTTCCTGAGGTTACTGTGAGGATTAAACAGTCAATGTATATTGACTATACTGTCTGCTACATACTAGGTGTTATAAAAGGGTTTGCTATTATCATCATTTTTATTATGACATTGTCTTTGACTTTCTGCAAGTAATTTCTAAAAATCTCCCATTTTTTATTTTCAATAAAAATAGTACGTGGACACGGTAAGGAATCTGAACAATAAAGAAATGTGTACAATTAAAAGCGAAGGCAACTACTGGTAATAGTTTCTCAGATATTCTTCCACAGTGTTTCTATGTTCCCTTTTTCTTCCTTCTTCCTTCCTTCCTTCCTTCCCTCCTTCCTTCCCTCCCTCTCTCCTTCCTTCCTTCCTTTCTTCCTTCCTTCCTTCCTCATGAAAACACCATAGCATGCACAATGCTTCTCATTCTCCCACATGTAAAAATATGGTGATTACAACTAACACTGTACCTTGGTAAGGTGGTCTAACTATAGAAATTTTGTACCATCACTTTTTAGACTTTGTCAGTTGCTTTCCATGTAGTACACTGCAGCTTTCTATCTGGTCTCACAAGGCAGTGCCATATTGAAACAGCAGGACCCTATAGTCTTTTTCCCCAGTGTCCTCTGCCTGCCTTCTGTCTGTAGGAAAACTTTAGTCCAATAATAAGTTTAATCAGAGAAGTGAGAAAAGGAAAGGAAAACAGTCAAATAAGACCAAATAATAATAGTTTAGTCATTAAGCAAAGTCAAGGACCTTTACTTCTCAAGGGCTATAGATAATATTCTGAGCCGTATCCTGTGAGCTGTCCTGTAGACACTGAAACACCCACCAGGTGGAAGAAGTTAACTACATGATGACCAGACGGTAGCCATGACATAAGCTGCCACAAATTTGAGAACTGGCCTGAAAGAAATGGGAACAAACCGACCCTGGAACTGAAGAATAGTACTCAAAACAATGAAGATGACCCTGATCAGACAACTTCATGACCAAGTTCAAGATGAATGTCGGAGCTGACTGGGCTGTTTCTACATGTAGCCCCCTTCTTCCACCTATATGCCCCCTGAAACTCCCCTTTAAAATCTCTTGCCCACTGATTGTCAGTGGGGAGTCAACCTTTGGACATGAGTCCATCCTCTCCCCCGGTTGCCAGCCACTGAAATAAAGCAAATTTCCTTTCCACCAACCTTACCTCTCAAGTATTGGCTTTTGAGCGGCAAACAGTCAGAACCCACTTTCGGTAACAATATTGTTGCCTCTGTGTCTGTGGATTGTCATCTGGTGAAGCTAGCCCTCAACTCCCCTGGTTTCCTGGAGATTGGTGAATCTTGCTCCCTCCTCCTCTCTAATTCCTTATTAACATTCAGATTCCCTAAAAAGTTTTCCAGGGAACAGGAAAACTGTCAATTCCTTATATGATTGTTGTACATGATGAATAATTGAACACCAGCATCTCCTATTCTTTCTCTGAGTAACTGAGAGGTTAGGATTCATAAAGCAAAAGTGATAGACTATCTGAAAATTTTTAATATTGGCCACTGATACATTTTTATTACTAGTTATATCAGAAAATAATGCATTTTACATTTCAGAATACTGGATGCAGGAAATAAATTTTTTAATGAATCTAACCTATGAAAGTTCTTACAGAAAATACTAAATTTAAAACAATGACTGAGACATGTAATTTCTATCCCTTTGCATAATCAAAGGAAACAATCTGTCTTCTAAATATTAACATGTATCTTCATAATTCAACTGTCATGGGCTGAAAGGGAGAGTTGGAGGTAAAGTTCAGAAGCCCTTGGGCATCACTGTGTGGATGAGGATAAAACTGTTCTGGAGGAGAGTTTTGCTCCAGCTTGTAGGAGAAGGTAAGCCAGTGTTTGTCAATATGCCAATAAAGGGACAAAGCAAAGACTGTTGGTGGAAGTTTTTCTACAAGAGTGATGTAAGCCTGCAGTATACAGAGGGTCAAGGTGAAATCATACCTATAGTTTGCCAGTCTGCTAACTTCACAGTCAGGTTGGGACTTCTGTAGTTTTCTCACACAGAACTGCGGGCAAGGCCACGTAACCCAACATTCCTGTCATTAGCCAGTGCTAAGCGCACGATGATCACTTAAATCGGCTAATACGTTCTAAAGGGAAGGAGGAGTGAAAACACCAATCTCATTCTACAATATTTTAGCACTTTTCCTCTAAGCCCAAATTACTTTTGGAAAAAAATGTCATTTTCAGCATGAAAGCTCTGTTGTTGCCACCCACCACAAGAAATCACTGTATACAGATTTTCAGTTCCTTTCACTGGAAAGATAATCAGTAAAACCATAAATGATGCTGTAGAGCTAAAACACAAGAAGAAAAGTAACAGCCTTCTGAACTGCAAAAGTCTGAAACTGATTTGAAGGGATACCTTCAAAGGCTGATTCATTATATACCAAAAAAAAAAGCTAGATTCTGGGCTTCCCTGGTGGTGTAGTGGTTGAGAGTCCGCCTGCCAATGCAGGGGACACGGGTTCATGCCCCGGTCTGGGAAGATCCCACATGCCACGGAGCGGCTGGGCCCGTGAGCCATAGTCGCTGGGCCTGCGTGTCCGGAGTCTGTGCTCCACAATGGGAGAGGCCACAACAGTGAGAGACCCAAGTACCGCAAAAAAAACAAACAAAAAAAGCTAGATTCTATATATCTGGGTTTTCTGTGGCTCTTTCTAGTCATATAGACCATTTTAATGAATATGTATAATTCGTGGTTCTTTTATGTAGGAACTGGAGGCTGGAAGAGGGGGAACAGGAATGGGATCGGGGAGAAGGAAAAGAAAGGAAGGACAATAAGTCACAATAATAGTGACAGCTAATATTAATTGAATATTATAATATAATATGAATATCCTAAGTGTCAGATGCTGTGCTATGCCCTTGAAAGGCCTGACACCATCTAATCTCCACCAGTCCTATGAAGTTGGTATTATTGTTATACACACGTGTGAGAAGAGAAGGCACCAAAATTTAAACTACTCTCCTGCCTTTCCGTATATTCTGAAGTTGTGAAAGGAGAGGTAACTTTATATTCTAGTACTTGGTGGTTCTAGATTCAGTTCATTTCACTACAGGAATATCTTTAGGCATGAAAGAGGAGAGGAGAGTGGGGCTCCATCACCTTTTCCTTCCCATCTAACTTTAATCTGCTGTAGACATTCAGGGAGACTGCTCCTTCTCTAGAGGTAGCCTTAGATCAATACAATGTTTATACCTGCCACTCTTGAAAAACTGAATTTCCCATTTATTAAATATGCATGCACAGTGTATACATACAGTTTATTTGAAAGCACAGCTTCCACTGCTGAGAGAAATATCCTGATAGTTACTTTGGCAAAAATAGAGGCTTTGAGAGGTGTTTTGAGATCAGTCAAATTTTTGATATTTCAGCCCACTTTTTTTTTTTTGCGGTATGCGGGCCTCTCACTGTTGTGACCTCTCCCGTTGCGGAGCACAGGCTCCGGACGCGCAGGCTCAGCAGCCATGGCTCACGAGCCCAGCCGCTCCGCGGCATGTGGGATCCTCCCGCACCGGGGCACGAACCCGTGTCCCCTGCATCGGCAGGCCGACTCTCAACCACTGCGCCACCAGTGAAGCCCATTAGCCCACTTTTTAATACTTTTACCTTTTATGCTCTTGCTCCCTCTTGCTCTGATAAAAATAGCTTAGAAAGTTTTGAGATCTGGAAATGATCTCCTAGTAACTGTCTGCAAAAGTGGGAATCATAGTCCCAAATAATAAATAATCACAAACATGCTATTCAGACAGAGCTGCAGAGTCGGATGATGGCAGCTCCTAACAAGGCCAAAAACTGAATAAATTGCCTCTTGATCTCTCCACTGAGAATAAATTCATGTAAATCCGAGGAAGCTGAGCTGCTGCTGCCACTAATCCACCATATGTAGTGACTAATTTTATTAAGTGAAATACAAGAAAAGGAAAGATCCTTGCAGTAGCAATGTGCACACAGATGACTGTCTTGGCCTAAGTGCTGAGCCCTGTGGCAGTACAGAGTGAGCAAGGTCAATTAGGCTGGCTCATCAGGCAGTGCCAGGGCAGAGAGTGAGGACTGGTGCTGAGCTGCTGCTGGAAGGCTCGAGAGCACAGGACCGCATCTACTCTGTTCGCATCGCTGTGAACGTGTAAAACAACCATTGCCCTCGACTTTGAGGTAATCTTGCTCCAGAGAAGATAGATTGACTACACTTGGAAAAATTCACTTTTCTCAAACTGAAATACTTAGAAGTCATTACCACTGAAAATTCAATGCTTATAATTTCAGGTGAATCAGTATGCTAAGTTCTTTTTCTATTAGAAGTTGCAAATTCAAAGCCTTTCTGGATCAAGCAATATAAGTAAACAATATTAAAAAATAAAGCTGTAGAAGTGATGGGGCCCATTGTTAACTGGAAAGGCCAACTGCTAATTTATTTTTCCCCTAAGGCCATACGCCAGTATCTACTAAAGTGAAACATAAAGGCCTTGCCCTCATCTCAGCCATTCTATTCCTAATCATATCCTAAGTAAATATCCAAGAAATATGACTGTATGTTCACCATAAGACACTTAAAAGCAGATTTATTTATAATTACCAAAACCTGGAATTAACCCAAAGATATCCACTTTTTTTTGAATTTTACTTTTTTATATAGCAGGTTCTTATTAGTTATCCATTTTATACATATTAGTATATATATGTCAATCCCAATCTCCCAAAGGATGTCCACTTTGACACAGAAAAATGGATAGAAAGTGTGGATAATGGATAATTAAAATGTAGTCTATTCATACTATGGAATATTACACAGCCATGAAAAAGAATGAACTACTGCTACATTCAATAATATGAACAACTCTCACAGATATGCTGATTTGAAAGAAAATAGATGCAAAGGGTTAATGAGTACATGATTCCGTTTATGTAAAGTTCATGAACAAGCAAAACCAATGGATGGTGCCAGAAGTTAAAATAGCAGTTACTTCTTTGGATGGAGTATTGTTTGGGAAGGGTTACAAAGCATGCTCTACGGTGCTGAAAATATTTACTATCTTGATCTGAGTGTAGATATATGGATGTACACATCTGTAAAACTGCTTCAAGCTGAACATTTGATATTGGCTTTACTGTATGTATACATATTACTGTATGTATGTCATACTTCAATTAAAACATTAAAAAATACTTTATGACAGAACAAAATAAAATGATACAAATAAAATAAAGGCTGTCCCAGACAAATAAAATAGTCTGAGCTACAAATTTGGTTGCTGACCATGAACTTATATCCCCAACTAATGTTTCTAAATCTCTTCCCACCATACTTGAAGACTAAATGTCCCGTCTTTTAGTTATTGTTTCCCCTTCTGGGGAAAGAATTAGAACAGCAAAAAACTGGTATTTATTTAATATTTATACTGAGTCTTTTATTCTCTTTTTTTGCATGTGGTTTAATCTCCACATATATGTGAATTTTCCAGTTTTCTTCTTGTACTTGATTTTTGCTTTCATACCAATGTGGTTGAAAAAGATGCTTAATATGATTTCAATCTCATTAAATTTATTAAGACTTGTTTTGTGGCCTCACATACCCTGGAGAATGTTCCATGTGCACTTGAGAAGCATGTGTGTTCTGTTGCTTTTGGATGAAATGTTCTCTCTATATATATGTTAAGTCCATCTGGTCTAACAAGCCTTTGTTCAATATAACTTTATGTAAACATTCCTTAGCATTGCCATAGTTCATACACTTGTTATTTCATACTATAGCATTTTATTAATATACTCTTTACTTGATTATCCCACTATTCTTCAGAACTTAGAATGTTTTCAATTTTTCATTCAAAATAAACAGATCCCTTTGGTTTTCCATTCTCAGCTTATCTCTTTAGGTATATTCTCTGAAGTAGAGTTATTCAAAGGCCATAAGTGGACTCTCAGTCTGTTTTAATGCCATATTACTTCTGAAGGGCTGGCTCTATTCATGTTGTCATAGGCAATTGATAAGCTACTGTTCTGTATTTCTCATTCATGCACTATTTTTGATCATATATTAAATAGAATTTATCATATATATTAATCTCAGTTTTCTCTATACTTCGAATCGTGAATGGTTGTCAATTAACTATGTTTATCTGTTATGTTTTCTGCATCCTGCTATTTTCGTTTCATGGCATTTTGCCTTACAAAAAGTTTTCTTTATATGTACAGGCATATATATTTTGCCTCTAATAACCTTCATTTCTTTTTTGTTTGTTTGTTTTGTTTTTTTAATGACAATTACCTTTTATATATATGTTTAAATTCATTTATTTATTATTATTTATTTTGGGCTGTGTTGGGTCTTCATTGCTATGCACGGGCTTTCTCTAGTTGCGGCAAGTGGGGACTACTCTTTGTTGTGGTGTGTGGGCTTCACATTGTGGTGGCTTCTCTTGTTGTGGAGCATGGGCTCTAGGCGCACGGGCTTCAGTAGTTGTGGCCCACAGGCTCTAGAGTGCAGGCTCAGTAGTTGTGGTGCACAGGCTTAGTTGCTCTGCAGCATGTGGGATCTTCCTGGACCAGGGCTTGAACCCGTATCCCCTGCATTGGCAGACAGGTTCTTTACCACTGTGCCACCAGGGAAGTCCAACCTTCATTTCTTAAATGGACTGAGTTTCTCTTCCCTCTGTTATCATTTAGGTATGCTATTGTATTTCTTTCTATAGTTTACAAAATAAATTACAAGGTTTTTGATTCAGTTGTTATTTATTGTAATGTAAAATGTGAAATATGAGTCCAAATTAATTACTCTCCATATGAATATTCAATTATATTAAAAAACTACAAAGTAATATTATCCATTGCTGTGTTAATTTTGCTGAAATGCTCATAAAAGAATAAATGTATTTAGTGACCACTTAGAGGGGTGGGATAGGGAGGGTGGGAGGGAGACGCAAGAGGGAGGGGATATAGGGATATATGTATATATATAGCTGATTCACAATGTTATACAACAGAAACTAACACAACACTGTAAAGCAATTATACTCCAATAAAGATGTTAAAAAAAGAATAAATGTATTTAAAATCTTGATTCTTATTCCATTGAACATTTCCTCCTAATTTTTAAAATCTAACAACATGTGGAGTTCTATTACAATATTAAAACATTTTATAAAATTAAGAAGCAATTTATCATCAATCATCTGTGGGTGACTTTGGATGTCTATCTATCTATCTATCCTCTACCCTCTATTTATCATCTATTTTCTTTGTTCTTCTTGACACCTGCCTATGCATTCATATATTAATATTTTAAAGGTAAAAGTAAGGGTATTTGCCTTAATATGTCTAGGCTATCCTATGGAACCTGGAATTGATATTTTATTGCATTTATCCATCAATTTAAAGTAGTATAACTTAATTACATTGTCTTCCAAATTAAGACTTGTATTTTCCATTTTCTTCAGTCACAGTGAACTGTTCTTTGCTCTCTGTTTCCAAAGACCTTACTCATAGTTCTCATTTGCAGGTTCTCAATGACTGCTGCTTAAGGATGGACCGAAAATAGAGAATGTAGTAACATCAAAATTTATGACCAAATATAGATATGTTCATGGAGTGAAAGAAGAATTTCAACTGTGCATGTGGCAATATCAAAACACATTCTCAGATCTAAGATGTTAATGTGGTAAAGGGAGAATTTTTCTTCCTTTTCAAATGCTCTGAATTAGGTAACATAAGTGTAAGCCAGCAATTTTACCATCAACAAAGTCTTAAAAAACAGAAAAAGCAAAGAAAAATTTTGTAAAAGTAGAAAATGGACTTCTTTCAAAAACGAAGCCAAGTAATTAAGTAGAACATTTCCTTTTGAACTTGGAGAAGCAAAGCAAACCTCAAGTGATGGAGTTTCTGCCATATTTTAGAATGAAGAAACATTGCATCATGCTTTGGCACGTTAAGTTTTATTATGTTCTTATGAACAACTGCATAGTTAGCTTTCACTGCTAAAACCAGTGAAGATGTTCTATGGTTAAAATGGTCTTATTATTTATTAGGTCACACTTCAAGTAGTATTTTGTAGCAACCATAGGTTTCAAAAAGTAAATATTTCTGGGAAAAAAAAGAAGACAATGGAATTTATTCTTCAAGAGTGCATTAGTAATGTTAAATGCAATTTCTTGACTGGCCATTAAATACTCTTAACTGAGGTTTATAAAGTATAAATGTCTAGTAAACTCACTATCTGCACTATTTGATACCATATTATTTTTTTAAATTGAAGTACAGCTGGTTTACAACATTGAGTCAGTCTCTGGTACACAGCAAAGTGATTTGAAATATATATATATATGTATATGTATATATATATATATATATATATACATATATATATTCTTTTTCAGATTCTTTCCCATTATAGGTTGTTAAAAGATATTGAATACAGTTCCCTGTGCTATACAGTAGGATCTTGTTGTTTATTTTATTTATAGTAGAGTGTATATGTTAATCCCAAACTTCCCCCCACCCTACTTTTTCCCTTTGGTAACCATAAGTTTGTTTTCTACATCTAAGAGTCTGTTTCTGTTTTGTAAATAAGTTCATTAGTCTCATTGTTTAGATTCCACATATAAGTGATATCATGTGATATTTGTCTTTGTCTGACTTACTTCACTAAGTATAATATTCTCTAGGTCCATCCATAATGCTGCAAATGGCATTATTCATTCTTTTTAATGTCTCAGTAATATTCCATTGAATATATATATATATACCACATCTTCTTTATCCATTTATCTGTCAATGGACACTTAGATCACTTCCATGTCTTAGCTATTGTAAATAGTGTTGCTAAGAACACTGGGGTACATGTATCTTTTCGAATTATGGTTTTCTCCAGATATATGCTAAGAGTGGGATTGCTGGATCATATGGTAACTCTATTTTTAGTTTTTAAAGAAACCTCCATACTGTTCTCCATAGTGGCTGTATCAATTTACATTCCCACCAGCAGTGGAGGAGGGTTCCCTTTTCTCCACACCCTCTCCAGCATTTATTATTTATAGACTTTTTGAGGATAGCCATTCTGACTGGTGAGGTGATACCTCATTGTGGTTTTGATTTGCGTTTCTCTAATAATTAATGATGTTGAGCACCTTTTCACATGCCTGTTGGCCATCTGTGTGTCCTCTTTGGAGAAATGTCTATTTAGGTCTTCTGCCCATTTTTTTTGATTGTTTTTTTATTTTTTTAATTGAGCTGTATGAGCTGTTTGTATATTTTGGAAATTAAGCCCTTGTTGTTTGCATCATATGCAAATATTTTCTCCCATTCCGTAGGTTGTCCTTTCATTTTGTTTATGGTTTCCTTTGCTGTGCAAAAGCTTATAAGTTTGATTAGGTCACATTTGAAAACACAGTATTTTTAAAACACCACAAAAAGTAATTAGCATGTAATTTCTAAAAGGTACTGCATATCAGATTTCACTTTTTAGATTTGTCAAGAATCTTGTACATAGACATAGATAAATTAATACTATCTAGTGGTGTGAGTTGACATAAATGAAGAAATTACTGTACAATTTGGTAAGTTGGCACTTACATATATATAAGAGCTAAAAAGCTCTGAGAACTTAGAACAGGAGCAACTGACCATTCCTTGAATAATAAGAAAATGCTCTATTGATAAGTTACATGCATCAGGAAAGAGACTTTGTTTAAAAAAGTAAAATCCTGAAAAAGTTTGGATATGAGTGGGGAGTTAAAGAAGTTCAGTCTCAGTTGTACTAAGTGTTTCACAGAGTGGCAAAAAAAATGATGCTAGAAAGGCGTTGGGCCAGACTGCAAATCCCCTCACATGTGAAAGTGCAGAAGTTAGAATTTTATTCCAAATTACTGAAGGTTCTACGGGTTCAGTGATGTTTCTGAGTGAGAGAGTGATGCCATTAGCTTCATTTTGTAGGGCAGTGACTGGCAGCAGTGTGGAGAATTGTCAAGAGTAGACAGAGACAATGAGAAGAAGATGGTATAAAAACATAAAAATGGAGATGATAATCTGAGTTATGGCAGAGGAAGTGGGGATGGAGACAAGAAAGGTAATTTGAGAAGCATTTTTGAGGTAGAATATGAAGAATTTGATCACCCATGGAATATGCTATGAGGAGTGGAATTTATCTGATGTTTATCTAAAAGATAGGATAGATGTGGGTACTCATATCAGAAGTGTATTTTGCTGGAGATGGAGCAGCCTTGCAGGAGAAGCTTAAGAATTCCATCTTGGAACTTACAATGTGCATCAAGTGCTAAATCTGAAACGCCTGCAGGGAGTCCAGATGGGGATATGTGTATTACATTTGGGGTTCAGATGATAGATCAGAATTTTAGCAAAAAGGTGATTTTAAAGACACAAAAGTAAGTGATCATGGAGGGTTCAGATAAGAGGGTTGGTATAGAAACCTGGAAAAGATTAACAGTTGATGGCACAAAAACAGAAATATAGATCAATGGAACAGGATAGAAAGCCCAGATACCAACCCACGCACATATGGTCACCTTATTTTTGATAAAGGAGGCAAGAATATACAATGGAGAAAAGACAGCCTCTTCAATAAGTGGTGCTGGGGAAACTGGACAGCTACATGTAAAAGAATGAAATTAGAACACTCCCTAACACCATATACAAAAATAAGCTCAAAATGGATTAAAGACCTAAATGTAAGGCCAGAGACTATAAAACTCTTTAGAGGAAAACATAGGCAGAACAATCTATGACATAAATCACAGACAGATCCTTTTTGACCCACCTCCTAGAGAAATGGAAATAAAAACAAAAATAAACAAATGGGACCTAATGAAACTTCAAAGCTTTTGCACAGCAAAGGAAACCATAAACAAGACCAAAAGACAACCCTCAGCATAGCAGAAAATATTTGCAAATGAAGAAACTGACAAAGGATTAATCTCCAAAATTTACAAGCAGCTCATGCAGCTCAATATCAAAAAAAAACAAACAACCCAATCCAAAAATGGGCAGAAGACCTAAATAGACATTTCTCCAAGGAAGACATACAGATTGCCAACAAACACATGAAAGGATGCTCAGCATCACTAATCATTAGAGAAATGCAAATCAAAACTACAATGAGGTGTCACCTCACACCAGTAAGAATGGCCATCATCAAAAAATCTACAAACAATAAATGCTGGAGAGGGTGCGAAGAAAAGGGAACCCTCCTGCACTGTTGGTGGGAATGTGAATTGATACAGCCACTATGGAGAACAGTATGGAGGTTCCTTAAAAAACTAAAAAATAGGACTACCATATGCCCTGAGAAAATCATAATTCAAAAAGAGTCATGCACCACAAGGTTCATTGCAGCACTATTTACAATAGCCAGGACATGGAAGCAACCTAAGTGTCCATCGACAGATGAATGGATAAAGAAGATGTGGCCCACTGGAATATTATTCAGCCATAAAAAGTAATTAAATTGAGTTATTTGTAGTGAGGTGGATGGACCTAGAGACTGTCATACAGGGTGAGGTAAGTCAGAAAGAGAAAAATAAATACTGTATGCTAACACATATATATGGAATCTAAAAAAAGGTTCTGAAAAACCTAGGGTCAGGACAGGAATAAATATGTAGACGTAGAGAATGGACTTGAGGACACAGGGCGGGGGAAGGGTAAGCTGGGATGAAGTGAAAAGAGTGGCATGGACATATATATACTACCAAATGTAAAATAGATAGCTAGTGGGAAGCAGCCACATAGCACAGGGAGATCAGCTCGGTGCCTTGTGACCACCTAGAGGGGTGGGATAGGGAGGGTGGGAGGGACATGCGTGAGGGAGGGGATATGGGGATATAGGTATACCTATAGCTGAATCACTTTGTTATACAGCAGAAACTAACACACGATTGTAAAGCAATTATACTCCAGTAAAGATGTTAAAAAAAAAAAGATACTTGGAAACTTGCATACAATATTTTAAAAATACAGTGTGCTGTAATTATGACCATCCTCAATTTGTTGCCATGGAAAACCTTTACTGAAACTCCAACAGAGTTGAACATGGATACAATGCTGAAAACTAGTAAGAAATTCTAGTTTTATCATGCCTGTGTCTGGAAATAAAGTCTGACAATAGGCTCTATAGTAAACATAAGTGTCTGCTATTATGTTTCAGGCATGTAGCAAACATGGTTCATGTACTCAAAGAGCTCACAATATTTCTCTGGTCAATATGAAAGGCTAATCCAGTCCCTCAAATCATTGGATTTGTCAGTCTCCAGGGCTTATACTTCCCAGGTAACTCTTGCTTTGTCACTTTGTGTTGTTCAGTAGTAAGAAGCACCATATAATAGACTAATTTCCACTGCCTTCCAGTAAATTTTGATTTCTTTCTAAGTACATTTACAGCAGTAAGGAAGTGATTTATCATTATAAAAGCAGAACATTTCCAGCTCTTAGTGATTGCGTCATAGATTTCTAGACCATTGGTGACTATTAACATGGCTATAATTATTTTTTTCAACCTCCTTATTTTACAGATGAAAGAAGTGAGGCCCAAAGAAATCAAATGACTAACACAGAGCATTGCTGTGATTTGAGTTAAGCATATGATATTTCCATTTGCTGACAACCATGATTCTCTTGAAACAGCTAATTTATTTTAAACATCTCTTATGGAAAAAAAATCAATTTTAGTAAACATCATGCACTGTTGTTTTAACATAAAAGGCCTTAGTTATTAATAAATTGATAGGAATCTTCCAAGAGCTTCTAAAGCCTCACCAATGCCAAGGTGGCTCTAGGATGGAAGAAAGGATTGGGATTCAAGACATTTTGCTTCTGGTTCGGCATTCTGCAGCTTATCCCTAGCTCTAGAGAGTCTGTTTTTTAACTGTAGACTGAACTGGTAGGTGCAGAAGACTTTAAGCCGTTTAACCTTATAAATCCAGCCCCGCTAAGAGGCCCAGTCTGACAAAACCCTCAAAATGAGGGTCCATTATATGGAATTGGGCAGCCCTTTGGCTGTCTTCTATTGGATATTCAGAAGTTTTTCCTAAGACAATAAAGGGCAGATTCCAAATAATGGCCCCCATTTGAGGTCTTTTAGAATGTCCTCCCCTCCCACAGTAACACAAATGGGTTCCACTGGAAGTTCATTCTTCAGCATACAATTGGTGAATAGTCACAGTGTTTCACGTGTTGTTTTAGACACTGGTATTTCTAACCAACAGAATGGAGACCTGTCCTCTCATTGTTATGGGATGACAGAGATTCAAGAGATAAAACACTCCGTAAGTTCAATGCTAAGCATTGGTATTCATGGTTTCTTTGATTCGACCCATGAAACTGTGTCCCTGCTCAGCTAGCTTCCTTCAAATGATATCTCTCTGCTCAGGTCAGAACTAAATCTGTGTCATCATAGTCACTGAGCTTTTAGCCTCTCCAAGGGGGGCCACTGAGTATCTTCTCTCCCTGCTACTATATCTCTCCAAATCCCCCTGTCACTGAGGTTCTTGAGGTCCTTCTTATCTCTGCGTATAGATTTGGGTGGTTGTTTGCTGGAGAAGGTCATTGAGAGGACATGACTGCTGGACCCAGGCATTCAGAGGCTCCACACCCCCTCTCCATCCTTGAAATGTATGTTCTTCTCACCATTCCCATAGTAGGAGCCACTTCAAGGATGCAGCCTTGAGAGAGCAAGGTATTGTTGAGACCATCTGGACTGAATATATGACTGAACCCAGTTAAGGCCTCTATATATACTTTTAAGATTCTGGTGGGCAGGTGCAGAGATCTATTCATCTTGTGGCCACCCAAGACAAGCTTTGTAAGTAAGTTCCCTTGCTTATTAACACTGCCACTTACCAATCTGGAGTGGTCTGCCTCTTTCTTTTTTTTGGTCTCTCCTTGCCTTCCATGTATGAGGGTCAGTTTCAGATATCAACCAGGAAATTTCTGATTTTGTGAACCAACATCTTTTTACCACTTTCCAGAGGTATCCATAGCATTGGGCTACTGGCCATGGTTTATGGAAGGATACAGTGGGCACCCCCTCCAGCAGCATTGCCACTGCCCACTTCAAGACTCAACTTCCTTCTTTCCTGTCAGCCAATCCTTCCCCACACCACATACTCATGTAATTCATTGGTAGCAACCTCTTTCTTTTAGTTCGCCTCAAGGTTTTGGGGAAATGAAAAGTAGTTGTTCGAGAGAGCTTCCGGGTAAGATGGCGGAAGAGTAAGACGCGGAGATCACCTTCCTCCCCACGGATACACCAGAAATACAGCTACACGTGGAACAACTCCTACAGAACACCTACTGAATGCTGGCAGAAGACCCCAGACCTCCCAAAAGGCAAGAAACTCCCCACATACCTGGGTAGGGCAAAGCGGAGAGATTCCCGCACAGAGGATCGGTGCCGAGCGGCACTCACCCGCCCGAGAGGCTTCTCTGCTCGCCCGCCAGGGCGGGCGGCGCTGGAAGCTGAGGCTCGGGCTTCGGTCAGAGCGCAGGGAAAGGACTGGGGCTGGCGGCGAGAACTCAGCCTGAAGGGGGCTAATGTGCCACAGCTAGCCGGCAGGGAGTCCGGGAAAACTCTGGAGCTGCCGAAGAGGCAAGAGACTTTTTCTTCCCTCTTGGTTTCCTGGTGCGCGAGGAGAGGGGATTAAGAGCGCTGCTTAAAGGGGCTCCACAGACGGGCGCGAGTCACGACTGAGAGCGCGGAGCCCAGTGACGGGCGTGGGACGCTGGGGCTGCTGCTGCCGCCGCCAAGAAGCCTGTGTGCGAGCGCAGGTCACTGTCCACACCGCCCTTCCGGGAGCCTGTGCAGCCCGCCACTGCCGGGGTCCCGGGATCCAGGGGCGGCTTCCCTGGGAGAACGCACGGCGCGCCTCGGGCTGGTGCAACGTCACGCCGAACTCTGCCACTGCAGGCTCGCCCCGCACTCCGTGCCCCTCCCTCCCGCCCGGCCTGAGTGAGCCAGAGTCCCCGAAGAGGCTGCTCCTTTAACCCTGTCCTGTCTGAGCGAAGAACAGACGCCCTCCGGCGACCTACACGCAGAGGCGGGGCCAAATCCAAAGCTGAGACCCAGGAGCTGTGAGAACAAAGAAGAGAAAGGGAAACCTCTCCCAGCAGCCTCAGAAGCAGCGGACTAAAGCTCCACAATCAACTTGATGTACCCTGCATCTGTGGAATACATGAATAGACAACAAATCATCCCAAATTGAGGAGCCAGGAGTCAGTGCTGTGCCTCTGAGGTGGGAGAGCCAACTTCAGGACACTGGTCCACAAGAGACCTCCCAGCTCCACATAATATCAAACGGCAAAAATCTTCCAGAGATCTCCATCTCAACACCAGCACCCAGCTTCACTCAACGACCAGCAAGCTACAGTGCTGGACACCCTATGCCAAACAACTAGCAAGACAGAAACACAACGCCACCCATTAGCAGAGAGGTGGCCTAAAATCATAAAAAGTCCGCAGACACCCCAAAACACACCACCAGACGTGGACCTGCCCACCAGAAAGACAAGATCCAGCCTCATTCACCAGAACACAGGCACTAGTACCTTCCACCAGGAAGCCTACACAACCCACTAAACCAACCTTAGCCACTGGGGACAGACACCAAAAACAACGGGAACTACGAACCTGCAGCCTGCAAAAAGGAGACCCCAAACACAGTAACATAAGCAAAATGAGAAGACAGAAAAACACACAGCAGGAGAAGGAACAAGATAAAAACCCACCAGACCTAACAAATGAAGACGTAATAGGCAGTCTACCTGAAAAAGAATTCAGAATAATGATGGTAAAGATGATCCAAGATTCTATTTCCCAGATCCAAAATCTTGGAAATAGAATAGACAAAATGCAAGAAACAGTTAACAAGGACCTAGAAGAACTAAAGATGAATCAAGCATCGATTAAAAACACAATACATGAAATAAAAAATACTCTAGATGGGATCAATAGCAGAATAACTGAGGCAGAAGAACGGATAAGTGAGGTGGAAGATAAAATAGTGGAAATAACTGCTGCAGAGCAAAATAAAGAAAAAAGACTGAAAAGAACAGAGGAGAGTCTCAGAGACCTCTGGGACAACATTAAACGCACCAACATTCGAATTATAGGGGTTCCAGAAGAAGAAGAGAAAAAGAAAGGGACTGAGAAAATATTTGAAGAGATTATAGTTGAAAACTTCCCTAATATGGGAAAGGAAATAGTTAATCAAGTCCAGGAAGCACAGAGAGTCCCATACAGAATAAATCCAAGGAGAAATACGCCAAGACACATATTAATCAAACTGTCAAAAATTAAACACAAAGAAATCATATTAAAAGCAGCAAGGCAAAAACAACAAATAACACACAAGGGAATCCCCATCAGGATAACAGCTGATCTCTCAGCAGAAACTCTACAAGCCAGAAGGGAGTGGCAGGACATAATTAAAGTGATGAAGGAGAGAAACCTGCAACCAAGATTACTCTACCCAGCAAGGATCTCATTCAGATTTGATGGAGAAATTAAAACGTTTACAGACAAGCAAAAGCTGAGAGAGTTCAGCACCACCAAACCAGCTTTACAACAAATGCTAAAGGAACTTCTCTAGGCAAGAAACACAACAGAAGGAAAAGACCTATAATAACGAACCCAAAACAATTAAGAAAATGGGAATAGGAACATACATATCGATAATTACCTTAAATGTAAATGGACTAAATGCTCCCACCAAAAGACACAGATTGGCTGAATGGATACAAAAACAAGACCCATATATATGCTGTCTACAAGAGACCCACTTCAGACCTAGAGACACATACAGACTGAAAGTAAGGGGATGGAAAAAGATATTCCATGCAAATGGAAACCAAAAGAAAGCTGGAGTAGCAATTCTCATATCAGACAAAATAGACTTTAAAATAAAGACTACTAGAAGAGACAAAGAAGGACACTACATAATGATCAAGGGATCGATCCAAGAAGAAGATATAACAATTGTAAATATTTATGCACCAAACATAGGAGCACCTCAATACATAAGGCAAATACTAACAGCCATAAAAGGAGAAATCGACAGTAACACAATCATAGTAGGGGACTTTAACACCCCACTTTCACCAATGGACAGATCTTCCAAAATGAAAATAAATAAGGAAACACAAGCGTTAAATGATACATTAAACAAGATGGACTTAATTGATATTTATAGGACATTCCATCCAAAAACAACAGAATACACATTTTTCTCAAGTGCTCATGGAACATTCTCCAGGATAGATCATATCTTGGGTCACAAATCAAGCCTTGGTAAATTTAAGAAAATTGAAATTGTATCAAGTGTCTTTTCTGACCACAATGCTATGAGACTAGATATCAATTACAGGAAAAGAGCTGTAAAAAATACAAACACATGGAGGCTAAACAATACACTACTTAATAACGAAGTGATCACTGAAGAAATCAAAGAGGAAATTAAAAAATACCTAGAAACAAATGACAATGAAAACACGACGACCCAAAACCTATGGGATGCAGCAAAAGCAGTTCTAAGAGGGAAGTTTATAGCAATACAATCCCACCTTAAGAAACAGGAAACATCTCGAATAAACAACCTAACCTTGCACCTAGAGCAATTAGAGAAAGAAGAACAAAAACACCCCAAAGTTAGCAGAAGGAAAGAAATCATAAAAATCAGATCAGAAATAAATGAAAAAGAAATGAAGGAAACGATAGCAAAGATCAATAAAACTAAAAGCTGGTTCTTTGAGAAGATAAACAAAATTGATAAACCATTAGCCAGACTCATCAAGAAAAGAAGGGAGAAGACTCAAATCAATAGAATTAGAAATGAAAAAGGAGAAGTAACAACTGACACTGCAGAAATACAAAAGATCATGAGAGATTACTACAAGCAACTCTATGCCCATAAAATGGACAACCTGGAAGAGATGGACAAATTCTTAGAAATGCACAACCTGCCAAGACTGACTCAGGAAGAAATAGAAAATATGAATAGACCAATCACAAGCACTGAAATTGAAACTGTGATTAAAAATCTTCCATCAAACAAAAGCCCAGGACCAGATGGCTTCACAGGCGAATTCTATCAAACATTTAGAGAAGAGCTAACACCCATACTTCTCAAACTCTTCCAAACAATATCAGAGGAAGGAACACTCCCAAACTCATTCTACGAGGCCACCATCACCTTGATACCAAAACCAGGCAAGGATGTCACAAAGAAAGAAAACTACAGGCCAATATCACTGATGAACATAGATGCAAAAATCCTCAACAAAATACTAGCAAACAGAATCCAAGAGCACATTAAAAGGATCATACACCATGATCAAGTGGGGTTTATTCCAGGAATGCAAGGATTCTTCAATATACGCAAATCAATCAATGTGATACACCATATTAACAAGTTGAAGGAGAAAAACCATATGATCATCTCAATAGATGCAGAGAAAGCTTTCGACAAAATTCAACACCCATTTATGATAAAAACCCTGCAGAAAGTAGGCATAGAGGGAACTTTCCTCAACATCATAAAGGCCATATATGACAAACCCACAGCCAACATTTTCCTCAATGGTGAAAAACTGAAACCATTTCCACTAAGATCAGGAACAAGACAAGGCTGCCCACTCTCACCACTCTTATTCAACATAGTTTTGGAAGTTTTAGCCACAGCAATCAGAGAAGAAAAGGAAATAAAAGGAATCCAAATTGGGAAAGAAGAAGTAAAGCTGTCACTGTTTGCAGATGACATGATACTATACATAGAGAATCCTAAAGATGCTACCGAAAAACTACTAGAACTAATCAATGAATTTGGTAAAGTAGCAGGATACAAAGTTAATGTACAGAAATCTCTGGCATTCCTGTACACTAATGATGAAAAATCTGAAAATGAAATCAAGAAAACACTCCCATTTACCATTGCAACAAAAAGAATAAAATATCTAGGAATAAACCTACCTAAGGAGACAAAAGACCTGTATGCAGAAAATTATAAGACACTGATGAAAGAAATTAAAGATGATACAAATAGATGGAGAGATATACCATGCTCCTGGATTGGAAGAATCAATATTGTGAAAATGACTCTACTACCCAAAGCAATCTACAGATTCAATGCAATCCCTATCAAACTACCACTGGCATTTTTCACAGAACTAGAACAAAAAATTTCAAAATTTGTTTGGAAAAACAAAAGACCCCGAATAGCCAAAGCAATCTTGAGAACGAAAAATGGAGCTGGAGGAATCAGGCTCCCTGACTTCAGACTATACTACAAAGCTACAGTAATCAAGACAGTGTGGTACTGGCATAAAAACAGAAAGATAGATCAGTGGATCAGGATAGAAAGCCCAGAGATAAACCCACGCACATATGGCCAACTTATATTTGATAAAGGAGGCAGGAATGTACAGTGGAGAAAGGACAGCCTCTTCAATAAGTGGTGCTGGGAAAACTGGACAGCAACATGTAAAAGTTTGAGATTAGATCATTCCCTAACACCATACACAAAAATAAGCTCAAAATGGATTAAAGACTTAAATGTAAGGCCAGAAACTATCAAACTCTTAGAGGAAAACATAGGTAGAACACTCTATGACATAAATCACAGCAAGATCCTTTTGGACCCACCTCCTAGAGAAATGGAAATAAAAACAAAGATAAACAAATGGGACCTAATGAAACTTAAAAGCTTTTGCACAGCAAAGGAAACCATAAACAAGACCAAAAGACAACCCTCAGAATGGGAGAAAATATTTGCAAATGAAGCAACTGACAAAGGATTAATCTCCAAAATTTATAAACAGCTCATGCAGCTCAATAGCAAAAAAACAAACAACCCAATCCAAAAATGGGCAGAAGACTTAAATAGGCATTTCTCCAAAGAAGATATACAGACTGCCAACAAACACATGAAGGAATGCTCAACATCATTAATCATTAGAGAAATGCAAATCAAAACTACAATGAGATATCATCTCACACCAGTCAGAATGGCCATCATCAAGAAATCTAGAAACAATAAATGCTGGAGAGGGTGTGGAAAAAAGGGAACCCTCTTGCACTGCTGGTGGGAATGTGAATTGGTACAGCCACTATGGAGAACAGTATGGAGGTTCCTTAAAAAACTAAAAATAGAACTACCATATGACCCAGCAATCCCACTACTAGGCATATACCCTGAGAAAACCATAATTCCAAAAGAGACATGTACCAAAATGTTCATTGCAGCTCTATTCACAATAGCCCAGAGCTGGAAACAACCTAAGTGTCCATCATCGGATGAATGGATAAAGAAGATGTGGCACATATATACAATGGAATATTACTCAGCCATAAAAAGAAACGAAACTGAGCTATTTGTAATGAGGTGGATAGACCTAGAGTCTGTCATACAGAGTGAAGTAAGTCAGAAAGAGAAAGACAAATACCGTATGCTAACACATATATACGGAATTTAAAAAAAAAAAAAAGTCATGAAGGACCTAGGGGCAAAACGGGAATAAAGACACAGACCTACTTGAGAATGGACTTGAGGATATGGGGAGGGGGAAGGGTAAGCTGTGACAAAGCGAAAGAGAGGCATGGACATATATACACTACCAAACGTAAGGTAGATAGATAGTGAGAAGCAGCCACAGAGCACAGGGAGATCAGCTCGGTGCTTTGTGACCGCCTGGAGGGGTGGGATGGGGAGGGTGGGAGGGAGGGAGATGCATGAGGGAAGGGATGTGGGAACAGATGTATATGTATGACTGATTCACTTTGTTATAAAGCAGAAACTAATTAAAAAATTAAAAAAAAAAAAAAAAAGAAAAGTAGTTGTTCAATGAAATATCTGGGTTTTCTATTTTTTATAGCAATTAATAATATATTTCCTAAAGAATTCAGTCTTTATTATAGTGACAATAATTTCTTTTGTCAAAAGTTACCTTCAGAAGGTAGCACAACCTAAGCAAGTATCACTTGTAAAGACAGTGTATTAGTTTCCAATCACTGTTGTCACCAATTACCACACATTTGGTGACTTAAACCAACAGAAATGTATTCTCTTACATTTCTGGAAGCCAGAATCCTGAAATCAAGTGTTGGCAGGACCACACTCCCTCCTGAGGCTCTAGTGGGGAATCCCTTCCCTGTCTTTTCTAGTTTCTGGTGGCTCCTGAAGTGAAGCATTCCTTAACCTGTGGCCCCATCACTCCAATATTTGCCTCTCTCTTCACATTGCCTTCTCCTTTGTGTGTGTCTGTCTCAAAACTCCCTCTGTCTCTCTCTTATAAGGATACATGTGATAGCATTTCAGGCCCACCTAGATAATCCAGGATAAGAAACTTCTCTCTAGATTCTTAATTTAGTTACACTGTTTGCAAAATAAGATGATTTTCACTCTTTTGCCATATAAGGGAATATTCATAAGTTGGGGAATTAGGAAGTGATGTATCTTTGAGGGGGCATTACTTGCAGCCTACCATAGACATTATGGTTACCAAAAGTCCATTTTTGCTTGGACATACTCTTTTTCTTGCTATCAATCAATACAGAATTATTTGACACTTGGGTCACACCAACCAATCAGTAAATTGTACATACCTAGTACACGTGGTACAGTCAGTGCCACATAAATATTACTTCTTTCTCTATGCCCTTTCCTTGTCATGCATTAGACCTTTCCTATTAAATAAACTATTACAATAATTAATGGGCTTTCAGCAAGAGTTTCAGTCACTCATTCAATTTCTTTTGGCAAACGTGTTGAACATCATACATATGTCAGGTTTGAGTCAAGCACTTCAAAATATTTAGTTCACTTAATTTTCTCAAAAGTTATTTGAACTGGAGTTCAGCATAGTGATTAAGATCTAGAGTTTTGAAGTCAGACAGACTGGGTTTAAATCCTGGCTCCACCCTTTAGTAGCCATGGGAAAATTATTTCACCTCTCCAAGTGTCTTTTTCTTCATCTGTAAAGTGGACATGTGAATATCCACTTCACCAGCACAGTGCATGGCTGTGCTATATAAATGGTGACTGTTGTTATTATACTCATTTGGGGAAGAAATTGGGCTCATTTGAGGGGTTAAATAATTTGCTCAATCTTACACAGATGAGTCTGCCTTAAAGCATGCATGCACTGTCCACTGTTCACTGCATCATGCTAGCAGAATCTAATTATAACTCAACCTCACTGATAGAATGTTTCTGTGGGTTGCAGTCCAAGGACAGAAAGAACCTATATTACATAATATTATATAATGTCACAGAGTTATGTAAATATCTCTGGTGAAGGATAATTCCCTTAAAAAAATACTATCAGACACTTGTCCCTGAATTAAGCACACATTAACCTCAATTCTCTCCTTATGTGTAATGTATTAGAGTTTTTAAAGTCTCTTTCTGCTCTTCTTCATCTCCTTCATACTTCCTCCCCTCTCTAACCCACCACACTATGGGCACATACACCTATGCTGGCAATAAGAAAGTTCTAGGTGTATCTCCACTTGGACTAGGCTTGTAAGACCCACTACACCCTAACTGTTGATACCTAAGGCACAATGTAATAGAGTTAAAAAGTGTGTTTGATATTTTCATTTGCTCCTCCGGACCCAGTCTCCACCCTTTATCTGCTCCCTTCCATGCCCCAGGATGCTACCCTGTATGAACTGTTCAGAGGGCTCCCATGCCCCTTTGGGTTCTTTTTGCATCTCGTTAATGAGTGGCAGCAGCAAGAGGTTGGAGGAGGGCAGTGAAGCCAGGGTATCTATTACTCCAGCTCTCTCCTTGTGGACTCCCCCAGTTGGCGGTGTCAGGTGGCCCTCTTATAAAGCCACTTTCTCCCTCACCTCATCCTTCAAGTTTAAGGGTCCTCACTATTGCTAGTCCCAGGCACTGCTCTATCTACATGCTGGTTTCCTTAACTCTGCCTCACCTTTGAGGAGTCCCTCAATTAAACTTTATGAATAACCGACTTTGAATGTGCCTTCTGTTTCCTATCCTGGCAGACAGAGGAAGTTTGAATATTATTTAGGGGTTGGCTGCTCCAGAGGGTGGAGTAGGGGCCTTGGATTTTCAAATGACTTCTAGACCTGGAGAAAGATCCTCCAATCCCCAGTGTTCCCTGGCTTGAGATACAGCATAATAAAGCCATGGATATGACAGAGAAACATGTTAGCTCAGCCCTAAGCCTGAATCTGAAAAAGGTTCTTGGGCTTGATGTGGGAGGAGAAATAGTGTAAAAAGATTTATCATAGTGAAAACACTATGGTGGGAGTAGATAAAATTATTCTGTTCGGTTTTTTTTTTTCATTAAATACCCGGTCCTGGTACCCTCCCTAAGAGCCTGGATCAAGTGTGCTGTTTTCCTTTTTCTTTTTTTTTTCAGGTATTAGAGTGGAATGCTTAGGAGTAAAGGAGCTTGTGTGAATCCCCCTAGTTTGATTTCAGCTCTACCATTTACTGGTTGCATAACCCAAGACAAATTATTTAGCCTCACTAAAACAATAGTTCTTATCTCACATTGGCCATTAAGAATAAGAGCATGAATCCATGTTGTAGTGGATAAGTGTGCATCACACAGATCTTCCTTTAAGACCAAAGGACTCATCTACAGGTCCCTCTCCAGGAATTGATCTTCAGTGAAATGAACTGGGTGGCCCAAATTTCTGCCCCTTCACCAGGGGCATCTAATGACTGCTCAACACCGTGGGGAGACACAAGGTCAACTCTGAAAGCTCGTATAACTCCAATCATCCTGTGGAATTAGCCGAGGCCCCTCTTGCCACTGCCTTACAGATCAACTTGCCCCTCTGCCCAGTCCTATTTTATAATATCATGTTAACCAGCGACAAGTAGCAAGTACTTTGAAGACTTTGGTAAGACACATACCCTCCAAAGGGTGAGTGACAGACTTACAGGTATCCGGGGAGCTACCACATCAGTGAAGTTTTAAGGGTCTTTTAGTCTAGAATGGAAGGACATCCCCTCCAATGTAAAAGGGATTATTGTATCTCACATTTTTCACCACTGAGAAAGAAGGAAAATACTTGGTAGTCTTTTCTGCATTGTGGTAGCATATTCCACGCATGTGGGACCCATGGCCCTTTTTCTTCTCTCCAAGTTCTCCCTTCTGGAATGGGAATGTCTCTCCTATGCCTGTCCCATCGTTGTATTTTAGAAGCAGATAACTTGTCTGGTTTCGTGGGTTCACAGCTGGAGAATTTTGCCTCAAGAAGAATCCTGAGTCTCTCCCATGCTTGATTTAGATACTATTTAGATGAGATTTTGGACTTAGTGTTGCTGGAATGGGTTAAGACTTTTGGGCTGTTGGGATAAAAATGAATTTATTTTTCATGTGAGAAGGACATGAATTTGGGAGGTCCACAGGGTAGAGTGCTATGGGCTGAATTGTGTTACATCCAAATTCATATGTTGTGGCCTTAAACTCCCAGTACCACAGAATATGACTGTTTTTGGAGGTAGGGTTTGTAAATAGGTACTTATTTTACAATGAGGCTGTTAGGGTGACCCTAATCCAATCTGATTGGTATCCTCATAAGAAGAAGAGATTAGAATACACAGAGAGAGAGATATATGTGCACAGGGGGACAACCCAATAAAGATGTAGTAAGAAGGCGGCCACCTGCAAACCAAGGAGAAAGGCATCAGGAGAAACCAAACCTGCCAACACCTTGACCTTGGACTGCCAACACCTTGACCTTGGACTGCCAACCTCCAGAACTGTGGGAAAATAAACTGCTGTTGTTTAAACCACCCAGTCTGTGATATTTTGTTATGGCAATCACAGCAAACTAAGACACCCTCTCTCTTCCAATTTGGTCACTATGGGGATACAAAAGCCCAATCCCATTGGTTTGATTGAGGACAAATCTAAGCTCAGAGCCATCTCAGTCCCAGGGCTCCATGAGCTAAACTAATTACTCTGTAGTCAGATTCTGTGTAAGAAGTCAAATTTATACATTTCCAGGGCTACCCCCATTACCCAGGGATGGACAACAGTGCAGGGATTATATCCATTCATTCAGCACCTGCTTTTAAGCCTGGTACCAGGTAGTGTGGATACAGTGGGGAGTAAAAGAACAAACATTTCTACTCATAAGAGTTTACATTTCAAGAGTGGGGAAATGGACAAAAAAAATAAATGAAATATATTATATTGTCAGATTGAAATAAATACCATGGAGAAAAATTATTTAGTGAATATGCAATGCTGGATGGTAAGGATTATAGTATACTTGGTACCAGGCTTAATTGCAGGTGTTGAATGAATGGACATAATCCCTGCACTGTTGTCCATCCTGGGTAGTGAAAGCAGCCCTGGAAATATATGAGATTGAAGTCTCTCCCAGTCCACTGGGATGGGGATTTGAAGTTAGATTTATCCTGATTCAAAGAAAATAAAATACTTGATAATATTGAATAATTAATATTTGTGGTCATATATTCAGACCCACTGTATAAGTATTGACTTGAAAAAACTTCTGTGGAAGGGTGAAACATATAAGGTTTGCATGAACTATTAATTTGTGCTGAAAGAGTTCACTGTGATTAACGGAGATAATGAGAATTTAAAAGGGCAATGATAACCATACAAATGGAATCAGATTCTATTTTCTAGCATCCCAAAGAGAGCTACTTTTACCTTCACTTCACCTAACCTGTGTTTTATGAAGATTACTTAACCTCCTAGAATTAGCACAGAATTATTAATTCTGTGCCTAAGACACCTAGAATTGCTGCAATTAACTTATTGTCCTACCCAATTCTTTAATTTTTCTCAAAAGAGAAAAGAGATACCTGTGAATTTGAACCTTGCTAAGGAAAACAGGGAGCACATCTCTTCCATTCTGAGTTAAATCACACAGAACTAATCCCATCCCACACTTAAATTAAAACATGGAAAACAACTATCAGTACTTCTTAAATTGTTATGGGGACACATATTTGCCTGAAAATTTGATATGAACACTATGCATGAAATCTTTACTCCCCCAAATTTGCATCTTCACACAGTTCAGTCTCCAGTTCCAGGGGCCATGGACCCCTGGAGCCTCTTGAGCTGGGGTTGAGAACCTCTGCTCCAAAGTAATACAAACATGCCAATGTTATTTTTAAAAACAAAATGAATGGAAAGATCAAGGAGATGATTTTATTGAGGTTATGATAACATAGAGAACTTTCACTAATGAGAAATGTCTCAAAGAAAAGGAAGGGCAGGCTGGGGTTTTGTATAGGGTCAAAGATACTCCTTGACCAAACTTGAATTAGATTCCTCTAAGCCCTCTTCTCAAGTAGACCCTTGACCTTTGCCTTCTGTGTCTGTTATTGTTGAGTCTAGCTTTAGCAAGAATCCTGCTAAGTCAGCTAAGTGGAATACCCCAACCTTGATATCAGAGCACCATTGATATCTGATCAAGTCCCTCATCCCCACCTTTGATGTATAAGTCATTGTTTTGCTTTTAGCAAGAATCCTGTTAGGCCAGTTTTTGACATGAGTCCCCCTACCCTTGATGTTTCCTCTTAGCAATTTTACATCTGCTGATTCCCTCACTCTACTCCTTGGCTACAAATCTCCATTTCTCCTTGTTGGAGTTGGAGTTGAGCACAATCTCTCTCCCCTATCGCAATAGAGTTGACTCCTATTGCGATAGTTTCGATTAGAGTATTGTTTTAATAGGTGCAAGAACTTTTTTCCTTTAACAATAGGCAGATAAATAAGGAATCATCTGGAGTCTTTTGGGAATCATGAGAAAGAGTGGACAGTGAGTCTTATTTGAGTCACATGGGGAAGGGTTCTTTGTGATTGACCATTTCCTGGAGCAAAAAATGGTGAAGGGAGTTTGGAAAGCAAAATGGTGAGGGGGAGATTTCTCAATGATTGTTCTTTTCTGGGAGCACAGGGCTCAGGTCTAGTTCAATATTTTCAATTTATGAAGTCTTTAAATTGTTGCTATGAGAATTCAACTTTCAATACTACCAAGTTTTACAGATTTAGCCAATCGATGAAGAAATCATGTGGAGATTAAAAAAAAGTCTTATATGTTCTCCTCAAAACTAGGTGATAGTGACTATAGAGGAGAGATTTATAAGAAATTTGTATGGATTAGGACATCACTTCTTGCTTTAGTGGAAAGGAAACTCCTGTCGGAGACAGACCTCTCAACACTTTATTGTCTATGGTTTTTCACCCTTCTCCATTCTCTGTAAGAGTTGACTTCCAAACGTCATAGACAAAACATACAGAATATTAAAAGAAAAAGGAAGCTATAATCACATGGGCTAGAACCCCAGCCTCCTAGACCATGGGCACTTTCTTATAAAGAATCCTGAAGTTCCAAAGTCTACAAGTCTGTGCTTGAATGTTCCAAAAGTCATGTCCTTCTTAATTCCCTTCATAGCTCTTCCTTTACACAAAATAAGTAGAAAAACACATCAATCTTTAGTATGATTTGTAGTTGTCAGGCTTAGTATAAAAGAATAAAAAAAAGTCAAAATAAAGAAAAATATTATGAACAGTTTATAAGCAAGCTATTAAATAACAGTTCATTAGTATGGTCAGATATATACGTACATATTTTATTTCACAATGTCTCTCATCTACCTACCTTCCAAATTCAATTTTTGGAAAGGTAGTACTAGGCTTTTCTTCTTCCTAACTTTATTGTGTATGCATGCACATGCATCTATAACAAATGAAAAATACTAGTGTAGGCACTGCTCGAAATCCTATAGTAAAATAAGACATTTTTAGTTTTCATAATTTACAATCTAACTGGGATAGGAGTTAAGGAAATTAAAAACAAAACTCTTACAGTTCAGAGAGGTTTGGCTTACTGTTGCAGAGAGAAACAGAGAAAGAAGAGAGAGAGAGGAGGAAGAAGAAGGGGGAAGGGGAGGGGGAGGAGGAAGGAAGGGAGGGTGGGTGCAGTCTGCTGCAGAAATGCTCCCAGTGGGGATAACAGAAGAATAAGCAATTGCCTTGGGGACATTGCTCTTCCTTGCCAACTATGGGAAACGTGGGCAATCACAATGCTTAAGATGAGTGTGGATGGCAAGATGTCATTTGATTTTATTGAGGATCTAGAAGGAATGTATTCTAATATGCAATGTATGAGAGGAATAACTTATTTAAGATTATATGGAGTATTTGCAAATAAACTTCAGATTTCTTTGAAGTATGCAATTTAAAAAAATCTTCTTAAAACTATAGACCTGGGGCTTCCCTGGTGGCGCAGTGGTTGAGAGTCCGCCTGCCAATGCAAGGGACACGGGTTCGTGCCCCGGTCTGGGAGGATCCCATATGCCATAGAGCAGCTGGGCCTGTGAGCCATAGCCACCGAGCCTGCACGTCCGGAGCCTGTGCTCTGCAACGGGAGAGGCCACAACAGTGAGAGGCCCGCGTACCGCAAAAAAAAAAAAATTGAAACAAACAAACAAACAAAAAAACTATAGACCTGAGGAATATGGAGGCTGTATAAGTTATCTATTACTTTGTAACAAATTACTACAATGGTTAATGGCTTAAAACAACAACCATTTTATTTGCTCACAATCTGTGACTCAGCAATTTAAGATGGTCTGAGCTGGGCAGCTTTCTTATTGAGTGTCCTGGAGTGACTGACGTGCTGCAGTCATCTTGTGGCTTGACTGGCTAGGTGGTCAAAGATGGCCTCATGCACAGGTCTGGTGGTGGATGCTGGCTGTCTACTCATCCCTTCCTCTCTAGCACAATAGTCCTGGTTTCTTCACATGGTGGCAGCATTTTAAGAGTTCAAACCCTAATGAATAGCACTTTTCAAGCTTCTGATTGCTTCATATTTACTAACGTCCTGTTGACCAAAGCAAGTCACAGGGCCAAAGCTGGAGTCAGTGTGAAAGGGGGTAACACAGGGATGGGGATACAGATAAGCAGGACTTAATGTGGGACCATTACTGTAACAACACACCACAGAGGCACATCTAGTCAAACCTCATTATTCACAGATTTTGTATTTGTGAACTTGCCTACTTGCAAAAATTTATTTGTAACCCCCAGATCAAAACTCACAGTGCTTTTGTGGTCATTTGTGGACTTGTGCACAGCAGAGAAAGATTTGAGTTGCCCAACACGTATGTTCCCAGCTAAGGTTGAATAAGATGTTGAGCTGCCTTCTTATTTCAGCTCATACTGTAAACAAGTGTCTTTTTGTAATATATTTAGTGTTATATTTTTCATTTTTTTGTGTTTCACTGGTGATGTTGCTATTTAAAATGGCCCTCAAGTGTAGAGCTGAATTGCTGCAAGAAGGCTGTGATGTGTTTTATAGAAAAAATAGGTACGCTAGATAAACTTCATCCAGGCATGGTTATACTGCTGTTGGATGTGAGTTCAGTGTTAATGAGCCAACAATATACATTCAATATGGTGTCTTTAATCATCAATGCACATTAAATAAGGTTACTATTGATTGGTTGACAAAAATGTTGTAACTAGAGATTCACAGGAGCCTAACTCTGTATTACTTCTAGGATCAGTGACTCAGTATTTGCTAACTGGGTGTTTGTAGAACTTTATAGAATGTAACTACCATGAGCAATGAGAATTTACTGTATATCAGTTCCTATCTATTGTAGTTTAGTGGGCCTATATTATTTCTAGGAAAAGTTAAAGAAAATCATAAGCCACTCTTGATAAATTAAGCAATAATGGAAAGGATAAAGTGACAAGCCCAAGGTGAACTGAATTAGTTCAATTCCAAATCAGTTTGATAAATATTTATCAGGCATTTATATAAATTGGGAAAGGTAATGTCATGAGTAGGTGCTAGGTCTGGGGATAAAATTTGAACACTTGGTTTCATCCTAAAGAAGCTCAGAATCTAGTAAAGGAAGTGAGGCAGGGGGAAATGTGATTTGGGCTCGAAAAGAATGTTCACAAAGTAGTAAGGAAGCCCAGAGATGAGAAATGAATTTCGCTGGTAAAATTAGAGCAGGATTCATGGAAGAGATGATATTGAAATATGGATGGTATTTTGATAGACAAAGATGAGGGGAAATGAGATTTCTTTTTTAAAGAAAGGAACATCATGAACAAAAGATATGTTGGAGAGGGGATAGGAAGTTTGGAGCACTTGGAAGGGGAGACTGTATCATGAAGTCCTAGTGCAGTGGTTGCATCAGAGGTGGTAACAGCTACAATATATCTAATGTTTCATACTACTTTTTAAGCATGTCATATGCATTATTTCATTTTAACCTCACTACAAAATGATGAAGTATAGTATTGGTATCATTTGAGAGGTGAAGGAACTGAGGCAAAGATAGAGTAAGTAACTTGCCTAAAGTCACAGCACCCTTCCCTCACATAGTCCTTTCCTATTTCTCTAATAAGTCTAAGCTCACTCTTGACATTCTTGCCAAGGGTATTTGCACTTGCTAACCCCTCTCCTGGAATGCTCTTCCCCCAGCTCTCAACTCAAGTGTCAGCAGCTTAGACAGGCCTTCCCTGAACAGCCTATCAAATCTTGAAACTAATTATAATGACATATATTTATATATTATATACTTGTATTTGTCTATTCAGTCATTTATTTATTCATTTACTTGTCTGTCTGCTTTATCCACAATTGTATCCCCTGTACCCAAACAGTAATAGACCCTCTTGGCACATAGTAGACCCTTCTTGACAAGTATTTATCAAAAGAATATGCAAGTTCTGTGAGAGCAGGAACCTTGTATTCTTGCTCACTTGTGTATTTCCAGCTCCCCAAATAATTTCTGGAACATTATAAGAAGCTTAATCAACACTTATGACAACAATGAAGTAGTAGAGCCAAGATTGAAACCAAGTCTCCCTAACTTTAAAGTAAAGCATATAACCACTAGTCTGTTGTGGTTACAGATGCATGAGGTCAGAAAAGATGAGTTGGATCCAGATCGCGAGGGGTTTTCAATTCCATATTTAATAACTTCAACTGTAATACTTAGACAACTGATGATTTCTGAGGAGAGAAGTACTCTAATCAGAACTATGCTCTGATCAAAAGTTCTCTTTGGCAGTAGTTGGATTAGATGTAATAGGAGAGAAGGATCCACAAGAGGGTCTGGGAAAAGAGCTAACAGCATATTATCATAAGAGCCAGATAAAGAGATAAAAGGGGCATTAGAACCCCAAAGAAGGGGTGAGAATTCCACAGACATTGGACAGTATTCATACAGAATTTGTGGATGAGAGGTAGAAGAGTAAAGGAATAAGAGATAAACATGAGGTTCCGGGCTTATCTGAATAGCAGGCTCATGATGGCATTTACTGAAATTGTGAAGACAGGGTTTGAGGAGGGATTCAGGATCTGGGGTGGGCATGCTTATTTTTGCTGCTTGTAGAACCTCTAAGGAGAGAGAATTATTAGGAAGTAGGAAATTCAGGAGAAGTTATGCTGGGGGCATAGATTTGGGAAACATCTGTTGAGAGGCAGTTAATGAGACCATGATTATAGATGATCTGTCAAATTGGAGCAATTGCAGAAGAGGATAAAGAGTATATGTATGAAGAATGTCTTCACTAACAGAAGGAAGGAGGAGAATGTGAAATAGAGGCATCAAAGTAGTGTCAAGTTATGATACTGTCCCAAGGAAAGGGTGCTTGGATGAGTAGGAGGTCTTTGAAAACCATAAAGAAGCGGGCTTAAGAATACTGGAATGAGAGGTCAGATTGCAAGAAGTTGAGGAATATTTGGTGTCTCCAAAATAAGATGGGATGGTAACTCAATGGAGGAAGTTTTTTTTAGCAGAGGAGCTCCTTCAGAGGCATTGCTTGAAGATATGTTTTGTGATTTGGGGACAGAGGAGGATGAATAACATAATGGTCAGATTTGGGAAGTGGAAATTTGGCATGACAGAAATTGAAGATTATAAAGAATTCTATGTTTCTGATGAGAGCAGTTCTGACATGACTGATCATGAAATCTAGGCTTGGGTAGGAAGATAAGTAATTCTTGATGGATGTTATAGTCTGAAAGAATTGAAAGAGATCCAGATCAAAGGCACACTGGAGATGAGGAGTAGATTCAGTAAGATCAAGAAACAAAGAAATAAAAACTATAGCCTGAGGGTTGACTCAGAGAGGAGACTTTCTCAGGTTTTGATTTTGGAAGTAGAGTAATTCCAGGTATGTTGATGTGCATATAAAATAAGATAGAGATGACAGACACTAGATTGAAGAGCTTGAGGAACAGGGTTTAGGGAGGTTACAGCATAAATGTTGAAGTTATCAAAGGACCAACATTAAAGAACAACAACTGAGAGGGAATTGAAGGGAGGACCACAAGCTAAAAATGAACAACACCGAGTCCAAAAGATTTGACAATGGCCCAATTGTAATGAATGAGTTCAGGCATGATTGCTTACAAGGTTTACAAGGCAGTTAATAGAAGCAGGTGAGAGGAATAAAAATAATAACAAAATAACTTCTTTCCGTGCTTTATATTTACATCCAAGGAACATATAGCTCAGGCTGGGTACTTCTGTACCTAACTAGGTACTAGGCTAGGTAATTCTGTACCTAGTTTCTGCAGGGAGTGTCAGATCTCACATTTGATATAGTGGAACTCTGGCAAGCTATGACTGTTTTCTATTAGCTTAGCCAGATCCTTATAAAATTATGTTCAGTGAATTGAACTTTAATATTATATCATCAGATTTTAACAGTCACCACAATTACACAATGTACCATAAAATATTTTAAAGTATATTTTTTATCAATATTTACATGTTTGATTTCATCTGATACTGATAAGAATCCCACATAGGGGCTTCCCTGGTGGCGCAGTGGTTGAGAGTCCGCCTGCCGATGCAGGGGACACGGGTTCGTGCCCCTATCCCGGAAGATCCCACATGCCGCGGAGCGGCTGGGCCCGCGAGCCATGGCCGCGGAGCCTGTGTGTCCGGAGCCTGTGCTCCGCAACGGGAGAGGCCACAGCAGTGAGAGGCCCGCGTACAGCAAAAAAAAAAAAAAAAAAAAAGAATCCCACAAATACTACTCTTCTTTTTTTATAATTTTTTAAAAAAATTTATTGGAGTATAGTTGATTTACAATGTTGTGTTAGTTTCAGGTGTACAGCAAAGTGATTCAGTTATACATATATTCATTCTCTTTTCAGATTCTTTTCTCATATAGGCTCTCACAGAATATTGAGTAGAGTTCCCTGCTCTTTTTTTTCCCCCTGCTCTTCTTTGTTTTTTTCCCTGCTCTTCTTTTTAAAATGAGGAAATGAAGCAGAATAAGAGGTTGTTAAAAACTTTCCAGAGATCACTCAACTCATTAATCACAAATAGCACCAAGTTTTAAACCACTTCTATTGACCATAGACTCCACTTTCTTTCTACATTAACTTTTAGAATAAAAGAGTGCACAGTGATAGAAGTTTCTCTGTGCTGAGACATGTCACGTCTATAGAGAGAATAAAAGCCACTCTTTTCTATCAGAGTAAGAGAAGCAGATGTGAAAGCAAGTAATCCAAGGACGGAAATGAGGAAATAGAGAAACATGCGAAAAGTTCCTGTGATTTGATTATAGAAGCAATGCCTGCACTTTAGCATTCAGACATGGAATTTGTGGTGTCCATGGGTTGCTTCTAAGTCATGTTTCTGGGTAAATTCTAGAGAGTGGCATGAGCTGGTAGAAGATGTCTACGAATAGTATCTCTTTCTTTCCTTTGGGAGTTATCTCCCAGGGGAGGTCTTTAATTAGAAACTCAGGCCTCAGTGGGGCATGGGGTTCTGAGATAAATATTCCTTCTTGCCAGTTTTGGGTATAAAATAATATAAATTATTATAATTTATATAATTATTATAATTATATATCAGATATGAGGAAATATAGAGAGTAAAATAACAATCCTGTATTCATTCATTCTCCATATGAGATATGTAGTACTACAAACAGTTGAAAATCCCTGTGTACCTGTTTTCTATCACACTGCTATTCTTCAGGAATTGGTGTTTATCACTTTCTAGAATGTCTTCATTTTTTAAGTTATACATTCATAAACTATATAAAATAATTTTAAAATTTATATGAATTGCTCTATATTATACATATGCTTTACAATGATTTTTAATAATATTTATACGTATTGACATCTGTAAACCTAGCTTGTTTATTTTATCTGCAGTGTAGTGGTTTTTTGTATGATTATATCACATTTTGTTTTTCCACTCTCCTGTTGATGGATATTTAGGTTGTTTGCAGTTTTTTTCACTATTAAAAAACAGTGCTGTGATAAGCATTTCTTTGCACTTGTTTTTAAACATGTGTGAGAATATAAACTTAGAGCTAGGATTCCTGGGTTGAAGAGTGCATAAATTCAGCTTATTAGATATGAATTAGTTATTTGTCAAAGTGGTGGTCCCACATGTATATTCCCTTCAGTAATGCCTGAGAGTTCCTATTGCCAACATATTATTGTCAGACTTTTTAAAAATTTTATCAATCAAATGGGTGTAAAATGTTAACTCTTCAAATACCAGCAGAGTTGATTCTCTTATTACATGTGCATTTGCCATTGGAATTCTCTAATTCTCATTAGAAATCTATGAGTGATTTTTGACTCTTGGCCTAGATATGGCTCTGTTCAGAGTTATTATTATAATGAATTATTTATATGAATGAAAATGGCAGCAGGTTACACATTACACATTACAAAGAACACTGCTATTGAATGAGGCTCAAGGTGGTTCCTCTGATGGTCAACATTATCACCAAGGTTAATTCTAGGGAAAAATGCTTAAGGAGATCCGTGATTACTTTCCCATCACTTGTTTTCTACAATCACCAGGATTTTTTCTCTTAAGGGAGTATAAAACAACAGTATGTCACTTTATGATTGGTCTCAGACACAGGCCAAAGACACCTTTTCCTCTCTGCTAGAGCAACACTAAAATATTAAATACAGTAAAATTAAGTTACCAATATGAGATAATATAATGAACTCTGAATGAGTTGAAGGGTGAAAAACAATTGAATCACTCTGAAAAGACTTGTTTTGAACTGTAAAAAAGAGAAAATTTCTCATGAAATCTGGCAGAGGTTTTCAACTTTCTTCTCAAGGCATGATATTTATTCATGGTTTGCTTTTCCTATTTATTTCCAGTTTTTAACTTGGAGAGCCTATTTTTCTTTATGACTAATATATTCCATTCTCATTTGTCAATAGCAGACAGGCTCATTAGCCATTCATTGAAGGTAAAAGATTTCAAAGAATGTGATATCAGCCACTTGAAATAATTTATGCAGTTGCAAAGTTCCTGTGTGAATAATTTTAGAGGAACTGTGTCATCCAATATGAATGAAGAATTTGACTGAGCTGGCTTTTGAAGAGGTAGTATTCATTCCTACATCAAGACCATTCTAGGTTGTTTGAGCATCTACCCAGTGTGAACAAAACATCTAAGGTGGGCTTATTCCCTATAAATAAGTTACTGTATTGACCTAAATGAATTTCAGTAATTAAGTTGATCAGTTTATTGAAATCTATGGGGAATAAAAATCAAAATTAATGGTTCTTTTAATGATACAATTAATTCATTCTTATCCTCATTTATAAAAATAGAGAAACTCACTATCTTATGGTACATAAAAGTATATTAGCTTTTTACTGATTCAGGGTATACCTTATTTATTTATCCGTCTTTTCATTTTCTCCCTCATCTACCTAGCTTTGTCTTTTGGTTGCTGCACAGTAAATAAATTAATTTACAATAATGTTTCCTGAACATTTTAAACATACAATTGAGTTATCTACAGGCAACTTTTAGAATTAATATGAGAGCTTAATGAGGTTGCTGGATATAGAACCAACTTATACAAATCAACAGCAATACTGATATATAACTAATCATAAAATATAGTAGATGAAAAAGTTATTCATTTTCATTAGAAACATATACTAAAAGCATCTAAACATGTATGAGTCTTTTCTTACAAAACATGTAAGAAAATCTTACATGTTTTACAAAATCTTACAAAATATGTATGGGATTTTTAAAGAAACAAAGTTGGAAGAAATGATGGTAATTATAAGTTAAAGATAATAGGTCAAGTATCTTATAATACAGAATCAATTACATCAACAAGAAGATGGAGGAAATTTACACATAATGTAGACAGTTCCATGCATAGATGAAGAACATTATTCTTGATAATTCAGAACTGAACTATACTTATATGAGCCAAAGGTAATTTTAGTACTATATTTAGCAGCTACAGTTGATACAGAGCAGTTGTCTACATAAGTTTATTTTAGAGTTCCAGCTTACTTTTAGAATTAGGTCTGGCTGAGAATGACAGGAAGCATAAAATAACAGTGGCTTAAAAATCACAGGTACGGGCTTCCCTGGTGGCGCCGTGGTTGAGAATCTGCCTGCTAATGCAGGTGACACGGGTTCGAGCCCTGGTCTGGGAGGATCCCACATGCCACGGAGCAACTAGGCCCGTGAGCCACAACTACTGAGCCTGAGCGTCTGGAGCCTGTGCTCCGCAACAAGAGAGGCCGCGATAGTGAGAGGCCCGCACACTGCAATGAAGAGTGGCCCCCACTTGCTGCAACTAGAGAAAGCCCTCACACAGAAACGAAGACCCAACACAGCAAAAATAATAAATAAATTAATTAATAAACTCCTACTCCCAACATCTTCTTTAAAAAAAAAAAATCACAGGTACTTAGTTCTCTCTTCCTTAAATGCAATTTGCAATTATGCATTCCTAGAATGATATGGCAACTCCACAATTATCAAGAAACAATGTTATTTCCATCTTGTTATTCTTCTATCTTGAACATGTGGGACTTTCACCTCCTAGTTTAAGATGGCTGCTCGAGCTCCAACCATGATGTTGGTATTCCATCCAGCAGAAATGGGAAGGGTAAATAAGTGTGTAGTCATTTCTTTTAAGGATTGCTACAGAAAGCACACCATGATTTTTTAGGTATATACCATTGAGCAGTACATGTTCTATGAACATACTTTGCTATAAGGGAAGCTAAGAAGTGTAGTCATTACTTAGCACAGTCATATGCCTAACTAAAACAGCCTCCTATTCCTGGAGAGGAAATAAAGAACAGATATTTGGGGACTTCTACAACTCTCAAAAACAATACTGATTAGCCTTCTACTATTACAGAGAAGTCTGTTGACTGATGGCTTAAGAAACAAAAATGAGGGTTGGAGAAGACACTGTTGTTGATGTGGATGGCCTTTAGGTTGAGATCAATTTTGGGAAAAGAGTTTTTAAATTTAATAATAAAAATATGAGTTAATACAATATCTGATACTTGAACACTTTTCTAGCTATATTTTGCATAAAAGAGGCTGTTAATATCTGTTCTTTCAAAACACAATTGAAATTCTCATTTCCCATGATACAGGGTAGCCTTCTAAATCCGAGTTTCTCCAGACATTTTCCAAAAAAAAAAATACAGGTTCCCAAGGAGAAAACAGAAAATTATTCAGACCCTATGCCTATGATCTGACCAAGAGACAGAGAAAACTACAATTTACACATAAGTAGGGAAATATTTCCAGAGCAGTGGAGCCAGCTACAGAGCCCACGCTGGAACTGAGAGCCATGTGGAGGCTGCAAGGAAGAGAGAAGAGGGCAACGGGGTCTAAGGGTGACAGAATGCAAATACTATTAACTCTAGACAAGAGGGGTCCCACCATAAGGTGGAATTATTGAGGACAGGGCCAAGACTTGAGAGCTCAGAGCACTACAGGGAAGGAGATTGAAAGTAGACACAAGACCAGAGGCTGGAGTCTCATTACGACACTATATCTGCAGAGGGGGAACAACCTTAAAGGCTTGGTGATGAAGAGAAAAAAGGGGGAAAAAACAGTGAAAATAAAGAGTCTTACCAAAATATAAAAGAATCACAAAGTAAGAAAATATACGAACACTTTCTATAATGAACAAAAGAAAGCACTCTTTTTTTTTTTTTTTTTTCCGGTACGCGGGCTTCTCACTGTTGTGGCCTCTCCCGTTGTGGAGCACAGGCTCCGGACGCGCAGGCTCCGGACGCGCAGGCTCAGCGACCATGGCTCACGGGCCCAGCTGCTCCGCGTCATATGGGATCTTCCCGGACCGGGGCACAAACCTGCATTCCCTGCATTGGCAGGCGGACTCTCAACCACTACGCCACCAGGGAAGCCCTAAGAAAGCACTCTTGATTTTAGAAGCTGTACTTCCCAAGACTTACAGAAGAAAGCTCTCTTCAGCTAAGAAATTTAGTAAGCCACCCACACTACTATTGTTCTGAGCCAGAAAAATATAAGACATATCACAATGTACAGAAGATGGCAATCAAAACTAATATAAGAAGAGAATAGAAATGAGAATCATACAATGTCAGCTGATAAACAGTCCCCTCAAAACCTACCATGAAGCAGAAGAAAACAGTAAGAAAATTCCCCCACCTGAGTTAAGTATTGTTTAACATTTCCAGATGTCAATATAGAGCTTGAATGAGAAATCAGGTATTTAGAACAGAAATCAACAAGGAGAGAGAAAAAGAGAAAGGAGAGAAAAATGGGGAAGGAAGAAAGAGTAAGAGGGAGTAAGCCAGAGAGAGAGAGAGAGAGAGAGAGAGAGACAGGGAGCACAAATGTGAAAATATGTTAAATATTGATGAGTTTGCTTGTACTCAACTTTGAACTTTTGTTATAGAAGTGAAATTTTAAGTTAAGGTATGCACATAGACATAAAGCATTTTATTTCTAGTATGTGCCAGCCCCTGCTGGGGCTACAGAGGGTATCTGGCATCCTAGAACTCAGAAACCAATGGGGAGATAAACATACATGCATTAATCAATTAAGCAGACAAAGAAAATTATCTTTACTGACTGTAGGAAAATGCCAGATCCTAAAAATGTATAAAGTGTATGGGGATGGGTATCTAATTTATACTGGGAAGTTAGGCACAGCTTCCCTGAAGAAGTGCTATTCGAGATGAGACCTGAGAGGTGAGTAGGGTTTAAGCATAAAATAATGAAGGGAGAAGAATTCCAGGCAAAAGGGATAGCACTGTTGCATACTTTGCCTCAGGAAAAATGTTGAAGAAGATTTTATGAGTGTAATCAGTTTTTCCTCTGATACATACATTTGTGGCTCCTGCCACCTGGAGATTGAGTTAGGAGGAGAGTGTGAAGGATGTTGGGGCAGGTTGGGGGTAGAATTTCCATTTTATTTTTTATACTTTACTGTTAGGCATTTAAAGTAATGAGCACATATATCTTTTGTAAGAATAATTAAAAATTACAAATAGTTTCACAAAAGCAAGCTTGCTGGAGGTCCTCTGTTTGCCCCATGGACCTCCCTTCATTCTTCTCTACCTGGCTGTGCATCGGAGAGTCCAATATGCATAAATGTTATTAGTGGGTTCTCACTGCCTTCCGGCTACTGGTTGGGTTTGGCCAGTGGGAGACTCAGGTAGGAGGTCAGAGGCAGGAGAGCATGAGGACACAGTATTTATTCTTCCAGGTCCTCCTTGGAGGGTCTGCACGTCAGCTGTGTCTCTCTGAAGAAGAGAGACATTTTACATCAGGTGCCCTCTCTATGCAGCTCTCTCTGAGCCCTGATCACCTTCCCCTCCCTTGCATCTCAGGTTGAAAATGTTTTACATGCTCCATACTGTTGGGTTCCACTCGCTTGGAATAGATCATCAAGCTAGAGTGAATAGATAAAGGTGTCATAGACTCATATTCGGCCCAGATCCAAATCACGAAGATAGGTTCTGATTAAAACTCTCGGGACAAACCTGAAAAGACAAATTAATCTGATGATGTGGGAAAGAAATAATGTCCAAGCACAGAAAACATCAGCTGGTTAACTAATGCTTTAAAGCTAAGAATCTCTTGAGTGACAAAAAGGCTCAGTGTTCTGCCACTGGGGATGGTTTGCTTATGTCTCTGAGTTTCTCACATGCTGTCTCTTTATCCAGAATGCCCCTGTTTTCTTCTCTGCTCCTAATTCCTACTTGTCACCTCCTCCTGGAAGCCAACCATGATCCATAGGCTGAGTTAGGTGTCTACTTTCAACGTTCCATTAGCCCCCTGTGATTATCTCCACTTTGCTAATCAAATATTGGAAATGTCTGTTAATCTATCTGTCTCTCACCACTAAACTGTGAGTTCTTTCAGGATAAAACTATGTCTTTTATCTCCATGTCCTTAGCACCTAGCATGGTGTCTGGTTCATAGTAAAGTCTCAGTAAATATTTTACAAATTCATTGTGAGTGAATGAGTGAATAATAAGCAACATCTAAAGTTAAATCTACATCATTATTGTATAAATCACTATTTATACAATAAACATCACTCTTCCTGGTATTAAATTTTATCCATTCAGGAGTTGACATTAACAGCTTTTAATAGTACCCACTAGTCTTATTCGAGACTTTAGAACAAAAATAATACAGGGGAAATGCCACGATGTAAAAATAGCTACCTTAAATGGAACAGCCAAACATCAGAATCAAACAAATGCTCATATGAAATTGAAAATCTGTAGATCCTTGAGAGACTCCCCTTCCGCTATCTAAATTTAATGTGGATAACTTGTCATTCTATAAATACATTCCATTTTTTTGTTCATTCATATGTTTTATAGCCTCTGTGTATATTTCAGCTCTTGGCTTTAGTCAGTGTTCAAGCTATAAGGTTAAATAACTTACATAGATTTTCTATTGGAATAGAGTGGGCCAAAAATCTGGCGCACATATTTAATATACAATATTTCTCAGAAAAGAGTGACAGGATCCTACCGTTAATAAGCATTCTATTGGGAATTCTGCATTCCTCCCTTCCTGATTTATATTTTATTGCACATCAATTGAGTAATAGTTTAAATGAGTAAGGTAAACAGAGACCATTTTGGGTCTGAAAAAAGTAGTTAGGGGCTTCCCTGGTGGCGCAGTGGTTGAGAGTCCGCCTGCCGATGCAGGGGACACGGGTTCGTGCCCCGGTCTGGGAAGATCCCACATGCCGCAGAGCGGCTAGGCCCGTGAGCCATGGCTGCTGAGCCTGCGCATCCGGAGCCTGTGCTCTGCAGGGGGAGAGGCCACAACAGTGAGAGGCCCGCCTACCGCAAAAAAAAAAAAAAGTAGTTAGACTTTGATCCATTTCTGTTATGCCATCAGCAGGAAATTATGCTTATTTTGAAAGACAATGCTTTGCTCTTGTTTAAAAAGACTGCGAATTTTGGACTGTAAATTTATATACACAGCCAGTAAGGAAGGTATATTGTAGCTACAGAGGCTGCAAGGGGTATCAAGAAAGCAAATATATACATCTCCACACATGTGACTGATGACTGGCCCACGAAATATCTTACTAGTCACAATACTGAACACTTTTTTCACTGAAATGCCTTTTTTTTAATCAGTGAAGAATTTATTTTATTTACTGGGCTCTTTCAATGCCATTCATTTACAGGGTCATTTCTAATTCATTGATGCATTTAGCTAACACTTTTTTGTGCATCTATTGCAGGCCCATTACTTTGAAGGGAGGAGATAAAGAGCACATAGCCCCTGCCATTGTGAAGTTCACAGTTTACTAGGGGAGACTGACAAATATGCCAAAAATTGTGCAATGTGGTGACTACTCTGAGGGTATTGTGGATGTTATATGGTATAAAAATAGTCTAACAAGGGGAGTGTCAGGAGGTGTGGAATGGATTACTGAACAACTTGGGATATAGAAGCAAATTTGAGTCCAAATTTGTGAAATGTGAGGTTAGATTTAACAGCTCTGGACTTTTTCTTTCTTTAGTGAAAAGAAAACAGTTGAAGCTCTCAGGTTATAAAGTATCCAGGGATATTTCAGCTAAGGGGGAAATGGAAAGGTCTAAAAATAATCTAATAGCGAATGCTGTCAAGGTTCTGATGTGGTGGTCATCCCTGTCTGTGGTCTGAAGTGATGTCTGAATTACTGAAGGGACAGGCAGGCAAACTTGAGCAATGTTATCCTTGTCTTCAGCACAGTTACATCCGAGGAGACAGGAGGCATCAATATCGAGTCAGTTCTTCAACTCTCAATAACTTATAATATGGATGGTACCAAGAGCTTAGCAAAGTAGTTGGTCTTAAGCCTTAGGCTCATGATTGCCTTCCCAGAATGGATCTATCTCTAGGTAGAAATGAAAATGCCACAAAAATATACAGCATGCCCAGAAAAGAGCTGGAGGCAAACCTGAGCAATTTATGGGATTACGGCAGCATTGGCTCTCCCTCAAGTACCGCATCGACCGCATCGAGCTCTCCGTGTGAACCATAAACCCTCGCACCTCGCTCACCCTTTAGTGGCTCACATTCACCTGAGCCTCAGAAAATATACTTTTTGTTTTTTTAGGCAGTTTCATTGAGATACAATATACATACCGTATAATTCATTCAAGCATTCCATTCAATAAGTGTTTAGCATAAATACTGTATGCTAACACATATATATGGCATCTAAAAAAAAAAAAGGTTCTGAAGAACCTAGGGGCAGGACATCAATAAAGACGCAGACATAGAGAATGGATGTGAGGACACGGGGAGGGGGAAGGGTAAGCTGGGAAGAAGTGAGAGAGTGGCATGGACATGTATACACTACCAAATGTAAAATAGATAGCTAGTGGGAAGCAGCCGCATAGCACAGGGAGATCAGCTTGGTGCTTTGTGACCACCTAGAGGGGTGGGATAGGGAGTGTGGGAAGGAGACGCAAGAGGGAGGGGATATGGGGATGTATGTATATGGACAGCTGATTCACTTTGTTATACAGCAGAAACTGACACACCATTTTAAAGCAATTATACTCCAATAAAGATTTTAAAAAATTATGGTAACATAGTACATAACAAAATTTGCCATTTGAGGCATTTTTAAGTGTATACTTCAGTGACATTAATTACATTCACAATGTTGTACAACCATCACCACTATCTATTTCCAAAATTTTTAAATAATCCCAAACAGAAACTCTGTACCCATTCAGCATTAACTCTGCATTTCCCACTCTTTTCAGCCCCTGGTGACCTCTACTACTTTCTGTCTCTATGAATTTGTCTTATCTAGAAGTTTCATATAATTGGAAATATACATTTGTCCTTCTTTACCTGGGTTATTCTACTTAGCATAATGTTTTCAAGGCTCATAATGTTGTAAAATGCATCAGAACTTCATTCCTTTTTATGGCTGAATAATATTCCATGGTTTGTATATACCATATTTTGTTTATCTGTTAATGGACATTTGGGTTGTTTTTACCTTTTGGACTTTGTGAATAATATTGCATGAATGTTGGCGTACAAAACAGAACAATACATTTTTATAGTCATTATTCATTTACCCTAAGTAAATCCATAGACTTAATAGGTTAAGACTTAAGTAATTCTCCCAAGGTCATTGAAGAAGTCATAGTCAGGAAAAGTATTTAAAGACTGTATCCCCATTGCACTCTATTTTCTATTGCACTCTATTTTCTAAGACTGACCTCTCTAGGTTAGATATATAAGTACAATTTACCTGGGTACATTTGGGGCTAAAATGAGTTGGAGTTCCATATGTTACAGAGGTGTGACATATAGTGGAAAGCTGCATAAATGTAGTTGAATATCTGACCAAGTAGGTGAGGAGAAGCCCCTTCTAAATCACTGTGTATAATAGGCTGCTGTGAATGCTTTCATAATGTAAAAATACTGCACATTCGAAATCACTGGATCAAAACATCAGCATAATACTTTCAATACCTGCAATATCCAAATTTTATAAAACAAAGGCTGACTGCTAGCTAACTTTTAGTCAGTTGTATATAGAGCCTAAAAGGGATTAAGAGTATGAGAATTGTGAAAGCTACATCCAATTCTGATTCACTTGCTTTTCTCTCGGGCATAAGATGCAGAACATTATGGCAAAAGTACATGGCAGGGGCTAGCTTTGGGAGGATCACTATCTTTGCATAGTTTTCTATTCCCCTTACCTAATCAGAGTTCACATACTAATAAGTAAACAAAATCAGAAGTTGACATTTTAAAGAAAAGAGAAACAGAGAAAAGCACAAGTTAAATGTAATGCCACATTAACATCAAGTTAATGCATTGCCTAGATAGATAAATGAGCTAAACTTATGTGGGGTTTGTGCAAATTGTGTCATGATGCTACAAGTTTGGGCACGTCCTGTCAAAGACATTGGTATACTCCAGTGAATTCTAATTAACTCTATATAAAAATCTTGTTCCCTCCTTCCCTATCAAGAAGGAGTTAGGTTTGAGTTCATCTCAAAGTACCATAGATTGCTGGGAAGATGGAAAATCAACTCACAGAAGATGTTGTCATGGTGGCTGAATGCCTTTCAGGCTTCTGAAAGGATTTTAAATTCAGAATGCTTTTTTTCTGGAGTAATCTGGGAAATACATATGCAAAAGTTATAATTCAATAAAATGAAATCTATTCTCTAAATTTACTAAAATGCAGACTATTTGGCCCGGCGTTAAAGTGTTTGTGTGTTTGGTTGTGAGTTAGACTGCGTGGGTTGTATATTTGCTCTTTACTAGCTCTGTGACTTTGGATAGGTTACCTCTGTCCTTCAGGTTCCTCAGTCAAATGAGAAAAATAATAAAACCTAGATCTTTGGTGTTGTGAAGGTTAAGTCACATGCTTTATACATAGTAAGCAGTAAAAACAATGTCAGCTACTTTGTTTTTCAGTAGTAATATTCATTACACTTAAAAATAAAGATTAAATAAATGTATTTTAGATATTTTATTGGCCATTGTCTTTAGATATGGTTGCAAAAGTTGAACAGGACTAGATATATCTTTGAAAGAGGTGTGAGATCATTGTGTATTTAAAAAGCTCAAATGCCATCCAGCTCCCATGTAGAGAAATCCATTTCTGCCCTTGGCACCCTTTACTAGAATTATTTATAGACTGTGATAGGATTTAGAGCCTCCATGAATTTTAAAACAAGCAATGAACACAAACCTAGAACCAAGCATTTTTACCTTAACTCTTTCACCCCTGCCAGGTTAACTAATCCTTCTTTCTTAACTATGTTTTTCCATCAGAGTGTCTGAATAAAAAAGATTGAATAAGCCCCATCCTGGCAAAGGGAAAACCTATAGGACAATTCATGATTTTGAGACACTGAGTGTTGTTGTTTTTTATCCTGTGATCTTAATGCTCACATGTGAAGTCTTTTATTAAGAAAATCCCCATGGTTCTTTTCTGGTTAAGCCTACAAGATTTTAGCTAGCTCTGGGAATATACTCTGTGCTAATTTTTTTAAGCATTCACAAATGAATTGAGCAAAAACCTGGAGAATGGTAAAGACACCTCTGACTAAAATCACTTTCCCCCAAATGTCTTATGTTTAGCAAACTTCCCTTAAACAACTCCTTCAAAAGGGTTTGGCTTAACACTACACAGAAGATATTTTCTTCTCTAACATTACTCTTCCTTGACTCAAAATTGCAGAAAGTCAAAAAGAAAAGAGGGGTTGGGTTATAAAGAAAAAAGTAAACTGTTAGCCTCTGTTCTAGATGGTAACTGGGATGGGAAAAACTTCAAGAGTCTGTAATACCAAAATTTAAGAGCGTGACCTCCAGAATCATCCCCACAAGGCATTTTGTAGAATTTCAGAAGATATTTCAGAAGATACAGAAACCCTGGACCTAAATGCTTTTTTTTTAACATCTTTATCGGAGTATAATTGCTTTACAATGTTGTATTAGTTGCTGCTGTATAACAAAGTGAATCAGCTATACGTATACATCTATCCCCATATCCCCTCCCTCTTGCTTCTCCCTCCCACCCTCCCTATCCCACCTCTCTAGGTGGTCACAAAGCACTGAGCTGATCTCCCTGTACTATGTGGCTGCTTCCCGCTAGCTATCTATTTTACATTTGGTAGTGTATATATGTCAATGCCACTCTCTCACTTCGTCCCAGCTTACCCTTCCCCCACCCGTGTCCACAAGTCCATTGTCTACGTCTGCGTCTTTATTCCTGTCCTGCCCCTAGGTTCTTCAGAACCTTTTTTCTTTTTTTTTAGAGGCCATATATATGTGTTAGCATACAGTATTTGCTTTTCTCTTTCTGACTTACTTAACTCTGTATGACAGTCTCTAGGTCCCTCCACCTCACTACAAATAACTCAATTTTGTTTCTGTTTACGGCTGAGTAATATTCCATTTTATATATGTGCCACATCTTCTTTGGATTACTTTTTAAAATCTGAAGTGAAATAAAGATATGTTCAAGTGTTTGCTTTGGACAAAATTGTTAAAGGAAAAAAAGTTAAGGAAAAATTGAATACTTAGACATCAAAGGTGTCTCATAATTCTTACAAGCCAATATATTTTATGAAAATGACATAAACCAAATCTAGACATGTGACTTAATTATATTTAGTTTCTTGGAGCTGTATGTATCTCAGAAAATGGGAAAATAATAGACAACTTTTATCTTCTCTGCCACATTTTTTCTCTATCTTGTTATAATCTTGGTACCTTCTTTCTATAAAAAGTATTCTCACAAATGAATCTGGTATCAATCAGTGTAAATTTGCATGAACTTCCTCAGGAGTATTTGGAGGTTAAGCCTTGGAATTAAAAGTAGAGTCTATACCTACAGGGATTTCATACACCAGCAACCTAATAAGACTGCCTTTGTGTGCCTGAGTGTGTGTACACATGCGTATCTGTGTGCATGTAAAATGGTGAATAGAGGAAATGCAGAGAAGCTGTCCTTGAAACCCACAGGGTACTCATTTACCTTACCTATGTGTGAGGTTGTTGATTTATCAACAGATTAAAGCCCAAGATGAGGGAAGGGTTTGATTAGCTGTTTGATTAGATGAACAATTTTCTTGATGGATACACTTGGGGACTTCTTATGGGAGGAGAGTGAGAAGAATTAGCCTCTCAGATCCCTTTTAATCAGGGTAAAATTATGGAAACAGGGACTTGCCTGGTGGCACAGTGATTAAGAATCTGCCTGCCAATGCAGGGGACACGGGTTTGAGCTCTGGTCCAGGAAGATCCCACATGCCGCAGAGCAACTAAGCCCATGTGCCACAACTACTGAGCCTGTGCTCTAGAGCCCCCGAGCCATAACTACTGAGCCCACATGCCACAACTACTGAAGCCCACATGCCTAGAGCCCATGCTCTGCAACGAGAAGCCACCGCAATGAGAAGCCTGTACCTCTCAATGAAGAGTAACCCCCACTCGCCGCAACTAAAGAAAGCCCGCGTGCAGCAACGAAGATACAACGCAGCCAAAAAACAAAAAACAAAACTACCCGAACAATAATTTTAAATATTTGATCTGTGGTTTAAGGTCCAAGCATAACTAACTTAGTAGCCCTGGAAATGCTAAAACATTTGCCCAATCTGTACCGATCTTCAAAATCAGACAGAGAAATCACAGTGTGCAGCCAGTTGTGAGCAGAGACACCAGATCACGTGTGCCAAGTGTGTAACCACAGGTCCAGGCCTGACCTGTTACAACACTAACTATGTAAGCATACAGTTTGGATAATTTAATCATCTCATAAAGACCACAGTGATTTACCACTTAAATTCAGATGCACCTGTTTCCTTTGAACCTGAAGGCCACACTCAGTTTTCTCTTTCTCAGCATCTTCCACAGCCCACAGTTTCAAGAAGAGAGTGCAAAGTACAGAGAAATCATTGAGCTGGCTTTAACCCAGCTCTTTTATTTTTTATTCTTCGGACCTGTCTGAGGTCCTCTGAGGTCTTTGCTTTAATTTTCTCAACTCTAGAAGGAGCAAATGGAAAAGAGAGCAGCATGGAGTTGTTCCAAGAGCAGTGCTGTGAGCATACATTTGTCCTGCTTGGGAGTGAGGTTTCGCCTCCAACCTACACTCTGAGGGGGCAGCTGTGATGTCTCCATGGGATGAGAGAAAAATCAGTATGCATGGCAATCTGGTATTGTGCCCATAGGACCATGGAGGGAAGATATGCTGCGTGCCATCAGTGTGTCACAAATGAGGATTGCCACCAGCACCAGGGCACCTCTGTGTTAACACAATCACTGAAAGGAAGGAATAATGGTTGTAACAGCAGAAACAGGCATTCCCATTTCTTCACCTCTCTCTCGTTTTGCTTGCTTCAAAAATTCCTCCTTATCCTTCTGCTGCCACCCCATCATCATTGCATATGTCTCAGTATTCAGCAAAGAAGTGGATTTTGGGGTGGAGAACTCAGTTACTGACTGAAATAATAAAAATGATAGACCGGGCTTCCCTGGTGGTGCAGTGGTTGAGAGTCTGCCTGCCGATGCAGAGGACACGGGTTCGTGCCCCGGTCCGGGAAGATCCCACATGCTGTGGAGCGGCTGGGCCCATGAGCCATGGCCGCTGAGCCTGCGTGTCCGGAGCCTGTGCTCTGCAATGGGAGAGGCCACAACAGTGACAGGCCCACGTACCACAAAAAATAATAATAATAATAACAGACCTGCTCATATTTAGGTAGAGGCAGTAAGTGGCATTTGACCAGCGGATGTGAAACATCACAATGTGTTTACATGTTGAACAACTCCTTACAAAGTGGAAGCACACAAATTTCTTCCTGTAGTGAGAGGGCAGGACAGGAGGCACATTTTTATTTTTTTTTTATTTTTTAAATTTAATTAATTCATTAATTTTTGGCTGCATTGGGTCTTCACTGCTGAGCACAGGCTTTCTCTAGTTGCCACGGGCGGGGGTTACTCTTCGTTGCGGTGCATGGGCTTCTCATTGCGGTGGCTTCTCTTGTTGCGGAGCACGGGCTCTAGGGGCGCAGGCTTCAGTAGTTGTGGCATGTGGGCTCAGTAGTTATGGCTGGCGGGCTCTAGAGCACAGGCTCAGTAGTTGTGGCACACGGGCTCAGTTGCTCCGTGGCATGTGGGATCTTCCCAGACCACAGCTCAAACCCATGTCCCCTGCATTGGCAGGTGGATTCTTAACCACTGTGCCACCAGGGAAGTCCCACAGGAGGTAGATTTTTAGAGTCATTCAATGACTTGGGGAAGGGAGGCAGAGAAAATAACTTATCAAATAGTAAGAAGTGCTTGGGATTGTTTATTTTCTTAAATGACATAGTCTGCCAAGGAGTACCTATGGAAGACATACTTAAAAGTCTAGAGGACCAGGCTTTTTCTCCAGGAAAGTCTGCTTAGAGGGCATCCACAAGGAGCTGGAAGCAGCAGAGGCTTCATTTCTTTTCTGTTCCAAGCTTTGTAAGTTTTTTTTGCAGATGGAATTTCTCCTTAAACTGTAACAACTTATTAAAAATGTTTGTATTGGCTCTTTGGTAAATTCCACTCAAAAATACAAGATAATAGGCTGTATGAGATTGTCTCCTTTATTATTCAATATTTTTTTAGCATTCCAAAATTTTGGATAATTTCATTTTCATAAGATTTAACATATTTAAAAGACATTGTATGGTTTAAAGCAGGTGATTTCAGACATATTTTAAGAAGAACGATTAGCCATCAAATTTATTCAAGGTAAGGGAAACATTTATTCAATTAAATATCAGTGATTTATACTTGTTGAAATGTAGTATGTCTAATTATAGACATGATTTTAAATTATACAACTGGCTAATGGCTACACTGGCTAGCTAATACATTATTAACCAGCCTGGCTGCTCAAAATGCAAGTAACGGAGAAATTAAGTCTGTGCATTATATTATGCAAATTATTTATGTTAAATTAATGTACTAGAGATGGCTTTCTGAAGATGTTGTTAACATTAGATAAATTTAGCTAACGTTTTCACTGTAGGTATATCATATACACTTTTATTAAAGTAGCACATATTCCTTGAATAAATATTTATTTCCTGGCATTGTGCAAAGCTCTGGGCATCCAATTGTTTGGAAAGAGGTTTTGAATTCAGGGGTGACACTTCTATTATTAATGGTATTCATCCAGCAGTCATTCCCACAACATAAGGTATACATATATAAAACTCTGTTTTGGTTTTTGGCTGTAATAATTTTAAATGAATTGTGTCAAAAGCAAGCCATTTTGCTCTACAGTGTTGAATGCCTTTACTAAAAACAAACAAATAAAACAAAAAACTATACCATTATGGATAAACCCTTTCTAAGTAAGACTCAAATTCCATCTTCTTTAAATACCCATTGCATGATCTATCCAATGTTACGGTCAGCTCATGGACCTCTTCTCCAATAATCTTGTCATTTGCCCCCATCCCAGCTACTCACTGCCAGAGTCACACTCTTGACTGTCATGATCAATAACTACATTTCAAATGCAAACATAACTCTCCTCAGGTGCCTCCTCCTACATTTCGATTTGGTTTTTCTAGTGCTTCACTTCCAACAATTCTTTGACCTCACCAGGACAACAATACACCGATCCTATCACGTTTTCAGTATGTTTTATCCCCCGCATATCTTCATTTCCCTCTGTGCTCAGCTTAATTTTTAAGGTCAGTCATTATAATCACTGTTTTACATACATCTCAAATTCTCTTACCAATCTCTCCCTTTGTTGAATTACATTGGCTAAAGTATAGCCTTGGGTAATTCTTTTTTTTTTCTTTTTTTTGCGGTACGCGGGCCTCTCACTGCCGCGGCCTCTCCCGTCGCGGAGCACAGACTCCGGACGCGCAGGCTCAGCGGCCACGGCTCACAGGCCCAGCCGCTCCGCGACACGTGGGATCCTCCCGGACCGGGGCACGAACCCGCGTCCCCTGAATTGGCAAGTGGACTCCCAACCACTGCGCCACCAGGGAAGCCCCTGGGTAATTCTTTATATCTGCTAACTCCATGCATCCATCTGTGTGGCAAAAAAAATGGATAGAAAAAAACAACAATCAAGTTGATCAATCTCCTTTAAATTCATGAAACAATGGGCCTAATTATGCTACCTGACCAATCCTTTTTTTTTTTGCCGTACGCGGGCCTCTCACTGTTGTGGTCTCTCCCGTTGCAGAGCACAGGCTCCAGACGCGCAGGCTCAGCAGCCATGGCTCACGGGCCCAGCCGCTCCGTGGCATGTGGGATCTTCCCGGACCGGGGCACGAACCCATATCCCCTGCATTGGCAGGCGGACTCTCAACCACTGCACCACCAGGGAAGCCCCGGGAAGCCCCCTCCTTTCTTTATCGAGTCTAGGTACTTTCCATTTTTTTTCTGGATGATTCTTTCCTTCTTCTGGCTCATTCTCCCAACATTGAACATTTCCCTCCAGTTCTTACTCTCAGCTGATGCCATACCTACCTATTCACCTAGAAACTAGAAGGCATCAGAAGAGAACTTGCACACACTCTCAGACCACAAACTCCTTCCCACCTGCTTCTGTTCCATGGACTTTATCTTATCTCCTAACTGCAGATGATCTGTATGTGTCAGCTACCTAAGACTTGTAGAGTGGATCCCAGTCTTCCTCACCTAAAACAAAGATACTACTGCCTTCTTTCTCCTGCATCATCTGCTTTTCCTTTAGTACTGGGTTATTGCCATTTGCAAATAATCATGCTTCTAGCTACTATCAATTTACCTTTCTCTGTGTTTCTCCTGAGCACTTACTCCTATGTGTTATACAAAATATTTTTACTTTATTATCTAGTTAGATACATAACCCTTCCAATAAAATGTAAGTGACACAAAGGCAGGGATTTTTATATCTTTGAATGCTGCTTTATCCTCAGCATGTATAAAACAGTGCCTAGGACATAATACACACTAAGTAAACTTGCTGAATGATTAAATTAAAAGGATGATTCAAATAGGGCTTTCTATAAGGCAGGCACATGGTAAATTATTTGCATAATTTTCTCAGTTAATCCACACATTGATGTTATAAAGTAGAGATTCAAATCCCCATTTTCCAAATGAGCAAACTTAGGCCACCAAAAGGAAAAAAGTGTGGCTAAGCTGGAATTGACAGTCAGCACAATCTTACTCCAAAGCTCACAGTCTTAACTACTATACTTCAGATAATGTCCAACATTCCTCATGGCTATTGACATCACCACGTTTCATTAAACAAAAGTTAAAACAAATGTACCACCATCTCATGATGAGTGTGTTATTCCTTGCCTGTCACTCTCATTTCTCTTGTGCATTCAGAAATGTGGAAAACAAGGTTCTAGGGTTCTTTCTCCCACTGCTGGTTTCTACCTATATTAGTTTTCTATTGCTCCTGTAACAAATTACCAAACAATTGGTGGTTTAAAACAATACAAGTTTATTATCTTATAGTTCTGGAGGTCTGAAGTCTGAAATTGCGTCTTAAAGGCTAAAATCAAGGTGTTGTTGGGATTATGTTCCTTCTCAAGGTCCTAGAGGACAATGTGTTTCCTTGTCTTTTCCAGCTTCTAGCTGCCACCCACATCCCTTCGTTAATAACCACCTTCTACCTTCAAAGCAACAATGGCTAATTGAGACTTTCTCATGCTTTATCATGCTGATTCTGACCTTCCTGCCTCCCTCTTATAAGGACCCACTGAATAATCCAGAATAATCTCCCACTTCAATATTTCTTTAACTTAATTACATTTACAATTTCCTTTTGCCATATAAAGTAACATATTCATAGTTTCTGGGAATCAGAACATGGACATCTTTGAGGCGGAGCATCATTCTGTCTACCATAGTCTGCTCTCTTGTCCACAAAGATTCACGTTCATTACAGATGTAAAATACATGATCCCATCTCAAGGTCTCCAAAAGTCTCAACCCATTTCAGCATCAACTCAAGTCCAAAATTTCATCTGGGTCTCATCAGCTCAAAAGTTCATCATCTAATCATCTAAATCATCAAAATTACTTATATGTGAGTTCTGGGTATGATCCATCTTTGGTAAAAAAATTCTATCTGTGAACGCGTGAAACTACAAAACAAGTTATCTGATCCCAAAATGCAATGGTGGGACATGCATAGGAAAACAGTAATAGGTATTGTCATTCAAAAAGAGAGAAAATGGAAAGAAACAAGGAGTCACTGGCTCTAAGGAATTTAGAAAAACAACCAGGCAAGTTCCATTAGGTTTTAAAGCCTGGGAATAATCCTCAGTGGCTCCAGGCTCCACAATCTGAACCCAAGACCAGTCCCAGAATTATCCTTCTTTTATCATGTACGGTAGCATGTGGTTGCAGCTGAGTATCAGCTTCTTTCTCACCTTAGAATTTTGGGAGCCTCTTTCATTTTGTCTTCTCTCTGCTCCTTTTAGTCCAAGCTGGTATAGTTTCTGCTCATATAAAATTCTTGAGAGTCTTGTAGATCTCTTACGGAAATTTACTCCCTTAGAGAAGAGGCTCCAGTAGCCTGAACTAATTGATCAGGAATGATATTAGTTTATGGAGTACTTCCTTGGGCCTGCTCCTGCCAGGCAATATTTCTGATCCCAAGATAACATCTCCCTATGCCCTCTCATGATATTCTGATTTATCTGAATGGGAGGATGGAAAGGGGAATAAAAGCAGAGTTGAGGTGTGCTGTGATTAAAGTTTATTTATGGTGACATTTTATACTGGGAAATATATGCTTTACAAAATTTAGGCTTGAAGGTATAGACAGGCACATTGAGTGACATACCCAGAATGGAAAAAATATCACAAGTTCTTTTACAAATAAAATCATTCATAAGATTACAGGAGGCTTTTGTACTGAATGATACCAGGCAAGTGAACAAAATAGTAAAATATTAATTTTTCTCAACAAACATGTTGAATACATATTATTGGCTGGGCATTAGGCTAGGGCTTAGGAATAATAAGGTAAACAGGACTTGGTCTTTTACCTCAAAAAGCCTTGTATTTCAGTGGAGGAATCATAGCTTTTATATTCAGACATATTGTAATATGACTTGGAAAGCACTATGATAGAGTTATGAGCCCAGAGCCTGTAATATGGCAGCAGCACTATTGACTCAGCCTGGGGAAATGGACAATTTAGCATTACTTGCCTTCATCGGATTCAGTTGTGAATATTAAGGAAAATCAACAGTTCTAATGAGCCACTCCATTAGGTCGACAAAAATGGGCCTGCAGATGGGGCATATATATTCTGCCACATTGCCATTAATGAACTGGGGGCAGATTGGAAGGGATCAGAGCCTGGAAAATGCATTTAATAAAATGGAGTAATCCAGGAAGAATAAAAGCCAATGAACAAATCCACACAAATGATACAAAAACAACTATAGATTAAGCATACATACAGAAAGTTGTAGGTTTCGCAGCAAAACAAAATTATAAAGAATACTACACATAGTTTTTCCACATATGATAATGCTAGATGCCTCAGAGAACTTTAGCACTTCTCAATGATATCAGACTACCCCCAGAGGACACCCAGCTCTTTCTGCAGGTTATTACAAGAGCCCAGGCCAAGAGGTCATAAGCTTTGTTCAAAAAGTTCTAATTTTCTGTCCCAAATATGTTACTTAAATCTCACTGTGTCTCAGTTTCTTATCTGCAACTCAACAAGTACACACTGAAAGTTTATGTGTGAAGCACACATAAGGGCTATAAATAAGAAGGAACTGTGATCACTGCCCTCAAGGAATTCCAGTGAGAGTTAAAACAAAGAAACAAAGAAATGCTCTACAATGTGCTTTATGTAAAAGCTATGTACAAATTACAGGAATAATACTGAGAACATATTTATTTTGACTATACCATAATCTGATAGATGAAAAGTACTTAAATTTTTATTTTAAAAAATACCATTCTGATAAAAAATGTTTAATACTAATACCTAGATTTTAACTCATTTGGGCATATATTTTCCTAGACCTCTAACAGCATGTCTGAACCTTGTTCTAGTCCCTACACACACACCTTTTCTCCCCAAGACACCTCTATTCTCTGGTAAACTAGAACACCAAGGGGTCTTTGGGAAATGTCTGGGTCTATTCTGGGAGAGAAAGGAGATCTTTTCCACTATTTTTTTGTGCCCATTTTGCTTCCTTGTTTGCATATACATAGAGCCCTCAATCCTCTACCTGGTCTGCCCCTGTGGCAGTGTGCAGGATTCTAGGTTGGATCTAACCAGTACTGGATCTCCCTGGTGCTTCTGCTTTGGGCATGATGATCAGTGTATGAACCCTGTGAAGACCCAGTCTCAAGTACTTGGGCCTAGATGGACTCTGAACACTTCTGAAAGTCCTTGAAAATGAACTGTTAGTGAAGCTGATCTTACAACCCAGTCTGTGAGAATTCACTTAAATTCCACGTATGAGTTGTTCAGTCTGACAAATAATCTACTTTCTACCTAAGAATTATCTCTTAGGGAATATTTGATAGTTTATCATCTCACTTGTTTAAATCCATAGCCCTTGGTTTCCAAGGTTACATCCCAGTTTGGGGTGGGATGGGGTATCTCTTAAGATACATTGGTAAATAGACAGCTGTTAATGGATTCGATTTTGTTCTAAAAGTTTTAAAATGTTCACTACTATTACACATGTTTTGAGCTTTCCACACAACTAGGAATGTCTATCAAGGTCTGCTTTTAGTTTCCTTATTCACTATATACTACAGAAACAGTATTGCCTTTTGGGCCAGAGAAGGGATGGCCACAGACTTTGACATTAGACAGACAGTGTTTACTATTGAATCATTGGTGACCATAGGTAAATTATGTAAATTGTTTGTCTTAATTTCTCAACAATAAAAGTTTTTTAAATATCATGTTTCTTCACCTATTGCTGAGAGAATTAGATGAAATAATTTGGTAGGTTCTTTGACAGTGCCTTGAAACTACGAAGTGCTTAATGTTAACACTGTTGGTATGTATGTATATATGAATAAATGCATACATATATACATATATGAAATCACTGTACTGCATTCAGAGGCTTGAGTCCTAGTGAATATATGAAAATATTGGGATCCAAAATTTTAATCTTTACCAAGGTTTAGACAGTTTTAATTTTTTTTTGAATTTTATTTTATTTATTATTTATACAGCAGGTTCTTATTAGTCATCCATTTTATACACATCAGTGTATACATGTCAATCCCAATCTCCCAATTCATCACACCACCACCACCACCCACCACTGCTTTCCTCGCTTGGTAGCCATACGTTTGTTCTCTACATCTGTGTCTCTATTTCTGCCCTGCAAACCAGTTCATCTGTTCCATTTTTCTAGGTTCCACATACATGCGTTAAAATATGATATTTGTTTTTCTCTTTCACACTTACTTCACTCTGTATGACAGTCTCTAGATTCATCCACGTCTCTACAAATTACCCAATTTCATTCCTTTTTATGGCTGAGTAATATTCCATTCTATATATACCACATCTTCTTTCCATTCATCTGTCGATGGGCATTTAGGTTGCTTCCATGACCTGGCTATTGTAAATAGCGCAGCAATGAACAATGGGGTGCACGTGTCTTTTTGAATTATGGTTTTCTCTGGGTATATGCCCAGTAGTGGGATTCCAGGGTCATATGGTAATTCTATTTTTAGTTTTTTAAGGAACCTCCATACTGTTCTCCACAGTGGCTGTATCAATTTACATTCCCACCAACAGTGCAAGAGGGCTCCCATTTCTCATTACCCTCTCCAGCATTTCTTGTTTGTAGATTTTCTGAAGATGCCCATTCTAAACTGGTATGAGGTGATACCTCATTGTAGTTTTGATTTGCATTTCTCAAATAATTAGTGATGTTGAGCAGCTTTTCATGTGCTTCTTGGCCATCTGTATGTCCTCTTTGGAGAAATGTCTATTTAGGTCTTCTGCCCATTTTTCGATTGGGTTGCCTGTTTTATTAATATTGAGCTGCATGAGCTGTTTATATATTTTGGAGATTAATCCTTTGTCTGTTGATTCATTTGCAAATACTTTTTCCCATTCTGAGGGTTGTCTTTTCGTCTTGTTTGGAGTTTCCTTTGCTTTGCAAAAGATTTGAAGATTCATTAGGTCCCATTTGTTTATTTTTCCATTACTCTAGGAGGTGGATCAAAAGAATTCTTGCTGTGATTTATGTCAAAGAATGTTCTTCCTATGTTTTCCTCTAAGAGTTTTATAGTGTCCGGTCTTACATTTAGGTCTCTAATCCATTTTGAGTTTATTTTTGTGCATTGTGTTAGGGAGTGTTCTAATTTCATTCTTTTACATCTAGCTGTCCAGTTTTCCCAGCACTACTTATTGAAGAGACTATCTTTTCTCCATCGTATAACCTTGCCTCATTTGTCATAGATTAATTGACCCTACATGCGTGGGTTTACTTCTGGGCTTTCTAATCTGTTCCATTGATCTATATTTCTGTTTTTGTGCCAGCACCCTATTGTCTTGATTACCGTAGCTTTGTAGTATAGTCTGAAGTCAGGGAGTCTGATTCCTCCAGTTCCATTTTTTTCCCTCAAGACTGCTTTGGCTATTCAGGGTCTTCTGTGTCACCATACAAATTTTAAGATTTTTTGTTCTAGCTCTGTAAAAAATGCCATTGGTAATTTGATAGGGATTGCATTGAATCTGTAGATTTATTTGTGTAGTATAGTCATTTTCACAATATTGATTCTTCCAATCCAAGAACATGGTATATCTCTCCATCTGTTGGTATCAACTTTAATTTCTTTTAACAGTGATTATATTTTTTTGCATACAGGTCTTTTGTCTCCCTCGGTACGTTTATCACTAGGCATTTTATTCTTTTTGTTGCAATGGTAAATGGGAGTGTTTCCTTAATTTCTCTTTCAGATTGTTCATCATTAGAGTATAGGAATACAAGAGATTTCTGTGCATTAATTTTGTATCTTGCAACTTTACCAAATTCATTGATTAGCTCTGGTAGTTATCTGGTGGCATCTTTAGGATTCTCTATGCATAGTATCATGTCATCTGTAAACAGTGACAGTTTTACTTCTTCTTTTCCAATTTGTATTGCTTTTATTTCTTTTTCTTCTCTGATTGCCATGGCTAGGACTTCCAAAACTATGTTGAATAATAGTGGTGAGAGTGGACATCCTTGTCTTTTTCCTGATCTTAGAGGAAATACTTTCAGTTTTTCACCACTGAGAATGATGTTTGTTGTGGGTTTGTCATATATGGCCTTTATTATGTTGAGATAGTTTCCCTCTATGCCCACTTTCTGGAGAGTTTTATCATAAATGGGTATTGAATTTTGTCAAAAGCTTTTTCTGCATCTACTGAGATGATCATGCGGTTTTTATTCTTCAATTTGTTAATATGATGTATCACATTGGTTGATTTGCATATATTGAAGAATCCTTGCATCCCTGGGATAAATCCCACTTGATCATGGTGTATGATCCTTTTAACGTGCTGTTGTATTCTGTTTGCTAGTATTTAATTGAGGATTTTTGCATCTATATTCATCAGTGATATTGGTCTGTAATTTTCTTTTTTTGTAGTATCTTTGTCTGGTTTTAGTATCAGGGTGATGGTGGCCTCATAAAATGAGTTTGGGAGTGTTCCTTCCTCTGCAAATTTTTGGAAGAGTTTGAGAAGGATGGGTGTTAGCTCTTCTCTAAATGTTTGATAGAATTCACCTGTGAAGCCATCTGGTCCTGGACTTTTGTTTGTTGGAAGATTTTTAATCACACTTTCAGTTTCATTACTTGTGATTGATCTGTTCATATTTTCTATTTCTTCCTTGTTCAGTCTTAGAATGTTATACCTTTCTAAGAATTTGTCCATTTCTTCCAGGTTGTCCATTTTATTGGCATAGAGTTTCTTTTAGGAGTCTCTTAGGATGCTTTGTATTTCTGAGGTGTCTGTTGTAACTTCTCCTTTTTCATTTCTAATTTTATTGATTTGAGACCTCTCCTTCTTATTCTTGGTGAGTCTGGCTAATGGTTTATCAATTTTGTTTATCTTCTCAAAGAACCACCTTTTAGTTTTATTGGTCTTTGCTATTGTTTTTTTGTTTGTTTGTTTCTATTTCATCTATTTCTGCTCTGATCTTTAAGATTTCTTTCCTTTTGCTAACTTTTGGTTTTGTTTGTTCTTCTTTCTCTAGTTCCTTTAGGTGTAAGGCCAAATTGTTTACTAGAGATTTTTCTTGTTTCTTGAGCTAGGCTTGTATAGCTATAAACTTCCCTCTTAGAACTCCTTTTGCTGCATCCCATAGGTTTTGGATCATCATGTTTTCATTGTCATTTGTCTCTGAGTATTTTTTGATTTCCTCTTTGATTCCTTCAGTGATCTCTTGGTTATTTAGTAATGTATTGTTTAGCCTCCCTGTGTTTGTGTTTCTTACATTTTTTTCCCTGTAATTCATTTCTAATCCCATAGCATTGTGGTCAGAAAAGATGCTTGATATGATTTCAATTTTCTTAAATTTACTGAGGCTTGATCTGTGACCCAAGATGTGATCTGCCCTGGAGAATATTCCATGCACATTTGAGAAGAAAGTGTAATCTGCTATTTTGGATGGAATGTCCTATAAATATCAATTAAATCTGTCTGGTCTATTGTGTCATTTAAAGCTTGTGTTTCCTTATTAATTTTCTGTCTGGATGATCTGTCCATTGGTGTAAGAGAGGTGTTAAGGTCCCCCACTATTATCGTGTATCTGTTGACTTCCTCTTTTATAGCTGTTAGCAGTTGCCTTATGTATTGAGGTGCTCCTATGTTGGGTGCATATATATTTATAATTGTTATTCCTTCTTCTTGGATTGATCCCTTGATCATTATGTAGTGTCCTTCCTTGTCTGTTGTAACATTATTTATTTTAAAGTATATTTTATCTGATATGAGTATTGCTACTCCAGCTTTCTTTTGATTTCCATTTGCATGGAATATCTTTTTCCATCCCCTCACTTTCAGTCTGAATGTGTCCCTAGGTCTGAAGTGCATCTCTTGTAGATAGCATATATATGGGTCTGGTTTTGTATCCATTCAGCAAGCCTGTGTCTTTTGGTTGGAGCATTTAATCCATTCACGTTTAAGGTAATTATCGATATGTATGTTCCTATGACCATTTTCTTAATGGTTTGGGGTTTTTTTTTTTTAGGTCCTTTTCTTCTCTTGTATTTCTCACTTAGAGAAGTTCCTTTAGCATTTGTTGTAGGGCTGGTTTGGTGGTGCCAAATTCTCTTAGCTTTTGTTTGTCTGTAAAGCTTTTGATTTCTCCATCAAATCTGAATGAGACCCTTGCCAGGTACAGTAATCTTGGTTGTAGGTTCTTCCCTTTCATCACTTTATGTATATCATGCCACTCCCTTCTGGCTTTTAGAGTTTCTCCTGAGAAATCAGCTGTTAACCTTATGGGAGTTCCCTTGTATGTTATTTGTCATTTATCCCTTGCTGCTTTCAATAATTTTTCTTTGTCTTTAATTTTTGCCAATTTGATGACTATGTGTCTCAGTGTATTCCTCCTTGGGTTTATCCTGTATGGGACTCTCTGCGCTTCCTGGACTTGGTGGCTATTTCCTTTCCCATGTTAGGGAAGTTTTTGACTATAATCTCTTCAAATATTTTCTCTGATCCTTTCACTCTTCTCCTTCTGGGACCCCTATAATGCGAATGTTGTTGCATTTTATGTTGTCCCAGAGGTCTCTTAGGCTGTCGTCATGTCTTTTCATTCCTCTCTTTATTCTGTTCTGCAGCCGTGAATTCCACCATTCTGTCTTTCAGGTCACTTATCCGTTCTTCTGACTCAGTTATTCTGCTATTGATTCCTTCTAGTGTATTTTTCATTTCAGTTATTGTGTTGTTCATCTCTGTTTGTTTGTTCTTTAATTATTCTAGGTGTTTGTTAAACATTTCTTGCATCTTCTCGATCTTTGCCTCCATTCTTTTCTGAGGTCCTGGATCATCTTCATTATCATTATTCTGAAATTTTTTTCCCAGAAGGTTGCCTATCTCCACTACATTTAGTTGTTTTTCTGGGGTTTTATCTTGTTTCTTCATCTGTTACATAGCCCTCTGCCTTTTCATCTTGTCTATCTTTCTGTGAATGGGGTTTTTGTTTCACAGGCTGCAGGACTGTAGTTCTTCTTGCTTCTGCTGTCTGCCCTGTGGCAGTTTTAATTTTGAGCATGAGGTGATGGGAATATTTAAAATCTAGGAATCATAATTTGGGATATTAATTTATATAGGTTTGGCACAATTACCATCCCCTTCACCTACTTTTGCCCACCTAATATTCACAGTGAAACTGTGAATGAAACTTCCACTAAGGCCTCTCATTTTTATTGGACCTTTTCCAACACCCTAGAAGAAGTCTAGCAATTATGTATAAAATTGTACAACTTTTGGCTCCTAAAGCCTAGCTATGCCTCTGCCCTGGTCTCAAACCCCATCTTCTTAGTCTGTGATGGTTGCTGTTTAAAGATCTCTATATCCTTTAGATGCTAAGTGTACTACATCTTAAAGAATCACAGGTCAAGTTCTCACTTCCACCATGTCTTCTCTCTTTTGAGTATATTTATTGAGTCCTACAGAGACTCTTGGAAAGGCCCCCATTCAACAGATCTTCAAAAAACATCTTATTAAATGTTTAAGAATATACTTCTATTTGGTAAATTTTGTACACTGATGTGCTGGTTTGAATAACACCCACCTTATGACTCATCATGGGAAAAATAGTATTTGCCATAGGAACTTAGAATTCTTAGTGTATTATTAAAATAAAGCAAGCCAAAGGAAAATTAGAAGTTTAACACAGTATTTCCAGAATGAGGAGAAGAGCTGCAGTAAGCACAAATGATAACTTTATCTATTTTCACTTATTTTTAATAACAGAAATGGCAGATGGGAAAGGAGAAACAAGAAGACTGGCAGAAACAACTGCTTATTCTAAATAGAGTTTAGCCAATGAAAAATGTAAACTTGTTAAACAGAATATGTATATTATTGCATGGTCCTTAGGCTGGCTAACGAAACACATCCCAAATTTGGAATACATGGCTCAGGCTGTTTTCTCATTCCAGGCAAGGAGACCATCTGACAAAATGACGTCAATTCTATTCTGCACTGTTGATCTTATGTCCTTGTTTAATCAGTTTGACATGAATTTTACAAGAAATAAAAGCAGTATATTAATGAGCTTGAGATGAGAGTGCCAGATTCAAAGCACAAGTCATTTTACAGTTAATGAAACTGGTGAAAATTTAAAGAGAAGTCTAGTGTAGTTTAATGCTGTCATTTTCAAAATAATCATCTGTTGTATCTCACTCTTGGATATTGGGTCTGCAATAATGCATTTTGCATGGAATTTAGTTGATAAAAAGGAGCTGCTGACCTTCTCTTGGTCATAAAACTGGCACATAGATATCAATCACATTTTGCATAATCTTTCCTTATTGTTGTTAAAGGATGAAAATCCCAACTCTCCAATGAAGAATCGTGGAATGGAGCAATAATTTAATTTAGATCCACTACACACACACACAAATATATATCTATCTGCAGTATCCCCTTTGCACAAAATCATTATATTGATAAAGTAAATTTAGACTAAATGCTTTCAATGTAGACTGTTATTTAATTGTGGAAAACACTTCATTTGATTGATTGATCTTAAACAGGCAAGGAAGATTTTATTCAAGACTTTTGCCATAGAGGAAAGAGGCTGAGCATAACTTCATTGAAAGAAAAGGTGGGGCAGTTTTTAAGCCCTACGGTTAATTAGTGGAAAAGTACTAGAGGAATTTCTGGGGAGGTTGTTCAATGTTCTTTAGCCATCTGTGTTTCCTAATTGGCACTTATGCACGTTATGCTCTTACCCTCTCATAGAGGCTGGGAGATAGGGCCTTTGTCTTTCTTGATGATTACATTTCAAAGGGATGGCTCCCAGGTCCTTGAGAAAGACCTTCCTGGGGAGACATTTAGATAACACCTTCAATAAAAGGCCATGTATGTAGAATCTGTTACTTGCTAAACTCTTTACATATATGCTTTCTTTTAATTCTCCCTCCAAACTCTAAGAGGTACTTGATATGAACCCATTTTACAAATGAGGAAATTGAGCCTTTTAGTGATTGTCAGTGCTCATAGATTGTATTGAACCTGACTCTAAGTCCCAATTTCTTCCTTTGTAAGATGGGATAATATCACAAATCTCATAGAGCTTTGAGGAGAATAAAAAGCTCATGTTTATTTATGCCATGCTGGCTCCATGTGGACTGCAAACTTCGTCCATACATAGTTAGTCATGTCGGCTCTGAAGCCTGAGAACCTCGTTTTGAATTTCTAGCTTCTTCACTTCTTAGCCATGTAAACTAGAAGTTATTTAACTGTTTTTAACCCCATTTTTCTTATCTGTAAAACGGGAATAAAATTAGTACTCACAGCATATGATTGCTATAAAAATTAAATGAGTTAATACATGTAACTCAGAAGAGTACCTTAGAACTTCAGTCCATAAAATTTAGCTATAGTTAATACTGATATGGTCTTTTGACTATTGAATCCATTACTAATTTTATAGTTCTCAATTTTGATTTTTAATGAATTTTACAATAATGTAAATACATTGCAGAATCTACTTTGTTTGGGGGACCATATGCATAGAATATAATCTTGGAGGGTCTAATCTTTTATTTCAAGGTGTCTATCATTTATATGGAGGAAGAAACATAACATATTTAATTATAAATGAGTAATAATTCAAAACTGCTACGTATTTTTTAAAATGATGTTATCTTAAGATGGAATCTGTTCTGCTTTATTTTGTAAGTGTTCAAACTTATTTTAATCCGGAAGGCACTTCAAATATTTTTGGAAATAGTTAGTATGAACATCTTAATTAACATATAATAAATAAAAATATATAATGTCTAGTAACTACATTACAGAGTAGAATGCATTTTGAAATATTCTTTTAATTTTTTTCTACTCTGTTCAGATTTGATTGGGACTGAATTGCTTTTTCCTTTTTTTCACAAAGAAATATATTCACTGTGCTTTGAAGTCAGGTGATTCCCCTTGAAAAATGCTTGCTGTAGCTTTCAAAAGCTCATGTAGAGGGATAATCATCAGTACAAATGCTACACTCCTCAGTTAGTGCAGACAGATTTTGGTTTTCACACCATTTCCCATCAGGCTGTCAGTGAAGTAGGTATTAAAGACACAGAGATCCAGTGTCTCTCTTTTAAGAACCCCTCTCAAACATACATTTACCTCTTATTCTGATTCTGATGTGGTAGTACATGAGGCTTAAAAGAAAGATCCAAGAACAACAACGAAAAGAGAATGCGAATTATAGCTTGGTAATAGTATAGGTTCATTGAATGACTAGCTTATATGCTTAAAGATCTTTAAATGACTATGTATCAGAATTTGTGATTTTTCAGTTTGTGAATCAGCATTCTATCTATGTGATTGGTGGTCTTCTTGCATTATGGGTTTGGGTTTTCATTTAAATTACTGGAATTCACTTTTGCTATTAATTTGATGGTTTAACTCTTTTGTCTGTTGCATTTTTTTTTTTTGCGGTACGCGGGCCTCTCACTGTTGTGGTCTCTCCCGTTGCGGAGCACAGGATCCAGACACGCAGGCTCAGTGGCCATGGCTCACAGTCCCAGCCACTCTGCGGCATGTGGGATCCTCCCGGACCGGGGCACGAACCCGTGTCCCCTGCATCGGCAGGCGGACTGTCAACCACTGCGCCACCAGGGAAGCCCTTGTCTGTTGCATTTTTAACTTAGCTCATGCAGGCGACCTTTTCTCTTTTCTTCACTGAAACATTCAAATATATAAGATCCTAAAATAAGCCTCCAACTCACCTGCTTCCAGGCTCTTTCCTAATAAGGTTTTTTTCCTGTCATGGCCAGTCTTCAAAGAGTAGACTTAATTTCCTTCAAAGTATTCTTTAGCTTCCACCACCTGACTTAAAACATTCTTTATCTAAGGGCATTAATAATTTACTAATTATCAAATCATTGACATTTTCTTAGTCTCCTCCTGCTCAGATTTAATTTATGCGTTTAACAAGTATTTATGATGTATGGCCCTGTACCACGAGGCATGCGTTCACTAATCACTGACAGTGATTGATATTGGTGAATAAGGAAGAAGTGAGCTCCTACGTTTATGGAGGTTATGGGGTAGCTTGGGGATCTATGGGGGATCTATTTTAGGTAAGATGGTCATTTCTTAGGGGGTGACATTTGAGCTGAAAACTGAAAGATGAAACCCACTGTGTGATGTGAGGAAAGAATACCCAAAAAATGGAACAGATAAAAGGGCACTGAGGTATGAAAGAGGCAGGCATTTTGGAGTAACTGCAAGAAGAAAACTGGAGGGGGGGGTGCATTTGCCTTCCTTGTCCTTGTTAAATCTTGTAAACATCAGTTTAGTGACATAGCTCTCTGCTGGTTCTCTGACCCTCTGATCATCTTTTCTATTGGAGTTTTTTTAAAAATGAAATATAGTTGATTTACAACATTATATGAGCTTCAGGTGTACAGCATAGTGATTCAGTATTTTTATAGATTATATTCCTTTTATATTATTACAGAATAATGGCTATAAACCCTTGTGCTGTGCAATATATCCTTGTTGCTTATCTGTTCTAAACATAGTAGTTTGTATCTCTTAATTCCATATCCCTATCTTACCCTTCCCCTCTTCCTTCTCCACACTGGTATCCACTAGTTTGTTTTCTTTTTTTTTTTTATACAGCAGGTACTTATTAGTCATCCATTTTATACACATCAGTGTATACATGTCAATCCCAATCTCCCAATTCATACCACCACCACCACCACCACCACCCCGCCGCTTTCCCCGCTTTGTTTCCATACGTTTGTTCTCTACATCTGTGTCTCTACTTATGCCCTGCAAACCGGTTCATCTGTACCATTTTTCTAGGTTCCACATGTATGCGTTAATATACGATATTTGTTTTTCTCTTTCTGACTTACTTCACTCTGTATGACAGTCTCTAGATACATCCACGTCTCAACAAATGACCCAATTTCGTTCCTTTTTATGGTTGAGTAATATCCCATTGCATATATGTACCACATCTTCTTTATCCATTCGTCTGTCGATGGGCATGTAGGTTGCTTCCATGACCTGGCTATTGTAAATAGTGCTGCAATGAACATTGGGGTGCATATGTCTTTTTGAATTATGGTTGTCTTTGGGTATATGCCCAATAGTGGGATTCTGGGGTCATATGGTAATTCTATTTTTAGTTTTTAAAGGAACCTCCATACTGTTCTCCATAGTGGCTGTATCAATTTACATTCCCACCAACAGTGCAAGAGGTTCCCTTTTCTCCACACTCTCTCCAGCATTTGTCGTTTGTAGATTTTCTGATGATGCCCATTGTAATTGGTGTGAGGTGATACCTCGTTGTAGTTTTGATTTACTTTTCTCAAATAATTAGTGATGTTGAGCAGTTTTCACTGTGCTTCTTGGCCATCTATATGTCTTCTTTGGAGAAATGTCTATTTAGGTCTTCTGCCCATTTTTGGATTTGGTGGCTTGTTTTTTTAATATTGAGCTGCATGAGCTGTTTCTATATTTTGGAGATTAATCCTTTGTCTATTGATTCATTTGCAAATATTTTCTCCCATTCCGAGGGTTGTCTTTTCGTCTTGTTTATGGTTTCCTTTGCTATGCAAAAGCTTTGAAGTTTCATCAGGTCCCATTTATTTTTGTTTTTATTTCCATTACTCTAGGAGGTGGATCCAAAAAGATCTTGCTGTGATTTATGTCAAAGTGTGTTCTTCCTATGTTTTCCTCTAAGAGTTTTATAGTGTCTGGTCTTACATTTAGGTCTCTAATCCATTTTGAGTTTATTTTTGTGTATGGTGTTAGGGAGTGTTCTAATTTCATTATTTTACATGTAGCTGTCCAGTTTTCCCAGCACCACTTATTGAAAAGACTGTCTTGTCTCCATTGTATATGTTTGCCTTCTTTGTTATAGATTAGTTGACCATAGGTGCGTGGGTTAATCTCTGGGCCTTCTATCTTGTTCCATTGATCTATATTTATGTTTTTGTGCCAGTACCATATTGTCTTGATTACTGTAGCTTTTTTAAAATAAATTTATTTATTTTTGTTTATTTTTGGCTGCATTGGGTCTTCATTGATGCACACGGGCTCTCTCTAGTTGGGGCGAACAGGGGCTACTCTTCATTGCAGTGCACAGGCTTCTCATTGTGGTGGCTTCTCATTGTAGAGCACGGGCTCTAGGCCCGTGGGTTTCAGCAGTTGTGGCTCACGGGCTCCAGAGCGCAGGCTCAGTAGTGTGGCACAGGGGACTAGTTGCTCCGTGGCATGTGGGATCCTCCCAGATCAGGGCTTGAACCCATGTTCCCTGCATTGGCAGTCAGACTGTTAATGACTGTGTCACCAGGGAAGCCCTACTGTAGCTTTATAGTATAGTCTGAAGTCAGGGAGTCTGGTTCCTCCAGCTCTGTTTTTTTCCCTCAAGACTGCTTTGTCTATTCGGGGTCTTTTGTGTCTCCATACAAATTTTAAGATTTTTTGTTCTAGTTCCGTAAAAAATGCCATTGGTAATTTGATAGGGATTGCACTGAATCTGTAGATTTATTTGTGTAGTATAGTCATTTTCACAATATTGATTCTTCCAATCCAAGAACATGGTATATCTCTCCATCTGTTGGTATCATCTTTAATTTCTTTCATCAGTGTCTTATAGTTTTCTGCATACAGGTCTTTCGTCTCCCTTGGTAGGTTTATCCCTAGGTATTTTATTCTTTTTTTTTTGCAATGGTAAATGGGAGTGTTTCCTTAATTTCTCATTCAGATTGTTCGTCATTAGTGTATAGGAATGCAAGAGATTTCTGTGCATTAATTTGGTATCCTGCAACTTTACCAAATTCATTGATTAGCTCTAGTAGTTATCTGGTGGCATCTTTAGGATTCTCTATGCATAGTATCATGCCATCTGCAAACAGTGACTGTATTACTTCTTCTTTTTCAATCTGTATTCCTTTTCTTTTTCTTCTCCTAGCTGTGGCTAGGAGTTCCAAAACTATGTTGAATAATAGTGGTGAGAGTGGACATCCTTGTCTTGTTCCTGATCTTAGAGGAAATGCTTTCAGTTTTTCACCATTGAGAATGATGTTTGCTGTGGGTTTGTTGTATATGCCTTTATTATGTTGAGGTAGTTTCCCTCTATGCCCACTTTCTGGAGAGTTTTTATCATAAATGGGTGTTGAATTTTGTCAAAAGCTTTTTCTGCATCTATTGAGATGATCATATGGTTTTTATTCTTCAATTTGTTAATATGGTGTATCACATTTGCATATATTGAAGAATCCTTGCATCCCTGGGATAAATCCCACTTGATCATGGTGTAGGATCCTTTTAATGTGTTGTTGGATTCTGTTTGCTAGTATTTTGTTGAGGATTTTTGCATCTATATTCATCAGAGATATTGGTCTGTAGTTTTCTTTTTTTGTAGTATCTTTGTCTGGTTTTGGTATCAGGGTGATGGTGGCCTCATAGAATGAGTTTGGGAGTGTTCCTTCCTCTGCAATGTTGTGGAAGAGTTTGAGAAGGATGGGTGTTAGCTCTTCTCTAAATGTTTGATAGAATTCACCTGTGAAGCCATCTGGTCCTGGACTTTTGCTTGTTAGAAGATTTTTAATCATAGTTTCAATTTCATTACTTATGATTTGTCTGTTCATATTTTCTGTTTCTTCCTGGTTCAGTCTTGGAAGGTTATACATTTCTAAGAATTTGTCCATTTCATCCAGGTTGTCCATTTTACTGGCAAACAGTTGCTTGTAGTAGTCTCATAGCATGCTTTGTATTTCTGTGGTGTCTGTGGAACTTCCCCATTTTCATTTCTAATTTTATTGATTTGAGACCTCTCCTTCTTATTCTTGGTGAGTCTGGCTAATGGTTTATCAATTTTGTTTATCTTCTCAAAGAACCAGCTTTTAGTTTTACTGATCTTTGCTATTGTTTTCTTTGTTTCTATTTCATTTATTTCTGCTCTGATCTTTATGATTTCTTTCCTTCTACTAACTTTGGGTTTTGTTTGTTCTTCTTTCTCTAGTTCCTTTAGATGTAAGATTAGATTGTTTATTTGAGATTTTTCTTGTTTCTTGAGGTAGGCTTGTATAGGTATAAACTTCCTCTTAGAACTCCTTTTGCTGCATCCCATAGGTTTTGGATTGTCGTGTTTTCATTGTCCTTTGTCTCTAGGTATTTTTTGATTTCCTCTTTGATTTCTTCAGTGATCTCTTGGTTATTTAGTAACGTAGTGTTTAGCCTCCATGTGTTTGTGTTTTTTATGTTTTTTCCCTGTAATTCATTTCCAAGCTCATAGCATTGTGGTCAGAAAAGATGCTTGATATGATTTCAATTTTCTTAAATTTACTGAGGCTTGATTTGTGACCCATGATGTGATCTATCCTGGAGAATGTTCCGTGAGCACTTGAGAAGAAAGTTTAATCTGCTGTTTTTGGATGGAATGTCCTAAAAATATCAATTAAATTTATCTGGTCTATTGTGTCATTTAAGGCTCTGTTTCCTTATTTATTTTCATTTTGGATGACCTGTCCATTGGTGTAAGTGAGGTGTGAAAGTCCCCCACTATTATTGTGTTACTGTCAATTTCCTCTTTTACAGCTGTTAGCAGTTGCCTTATGTATTGAGGTGTTCCTATGTTGGGTGCATATTTATTTATAATTGTTATATCGTCTTCTTGGATTGATCCCCTGATCATTATGTAGTATCCTTCCTTGTCTCTGCTAACATTATTTATTTTAAGGTCTATTTTATCTGATATGGGTATTGCTACTCCAGCTTTGTTTTGATTCCCATTTGCATGGAATATATTTTCCATCCCTTCACTTTCAGTCTGAATGTGTCCTTAGGTCTGAAGTGCATCTCTTGTAGACAGCATATATATGGGTCTTGTTTTTGTATCCATTCAGCAAGCCTGTGTCTTTTGGTTGGAGCATTTAATCCATTCATGTTTAAAGTAATTATCGATATGTATGTTCCTATGACCATTTTCTTAATTGTTTTGGGTTTCTTTTTGTAGGTCCTTTTCTTCTCTTGTGTTTCTCACCTAAAGAAGTTCCTTTACCATTTGTTGTAGAGCTGGTTTGGTTGTTCCAAATTCTCTTAGTTTTTGTTTGTCTGTAAAGCTTTTGATTTCTCCATCGAATCTGAATGAGACCCTTGCCAGGTACAGTAATCTTGGTTGTAGGTTCTTCCCTTTCATCACTTTAAGTATATAATGCCACTCCCTTCTGGCTTTTAGAGTTTCTCCTGAGAAATCAGCTGTTAACCTTATGGGAGTTCCCTTGTATGCTATTTGTCATTTTTCCCTTGCTGCTTTCAATAATTTTTCTTTGTCTTTAATTTTTGCCAATTTGATGACTATGTGTCTCCGTGTGTTTCTCCTTGGGTTTATCTTGTATGGGACTCTCTGCATTTCCTGGACTTGGATGGCTATTTCCTTTCCCATGTTAGGGAAGTTTTCGACTATATTCTCTTCAAATATTTTCTCTGGTCCTTTCACTCTCTCTTCTCCTTCTGGGACCCCTATAATGCGAATGTTTTTCCATTTAATGTTGCCCCAGAGATCTCTTAGGCTGTCTTCATTTCTTTTTATTCCTTTTTTCTTTATTCTGTTCCGCAGCAGTGAATTCCACCATTCTGTCTTCCAGGTCACTTATTCATTCTTCTGCCTCAGTTATTCTGCTATTGATTCCTTCTAGTGTAGTTTTCATTTCAGTTATTGTGTTGTTCATCTCTGTTTGTTTGTTCTTTAATTCTTCTAGGTCTTTGTTAAACATTTCTTGCATCTTCTCGATCTTTGCCTCCAGTCTTTTTCCAAGGTCCTGGATCATCTTCACTATAATTATTCTGAATTCTTTTTCTGGAAGTTTGCCTATCTCCATTTCATTTAGTTATTTTTCTGGGGTTTTATTTTGTTCCCTCATCTGGTACATAGCCCTCTGCCTTTTCATCTTGTCTATCTTTCTGTGAATGTCGTTTTTGTTCCACATGCTGAAGGATTGTATTTCCTGTTTCTGCTGTCTGCCCTCTGCAGAAGTTGGTTTTTTTAAAGAAGATAGATAAGAGTCTCATTTCCTCAGCAATACTCTAGTGGGAACACTGAGACCGTGGGGATGCTTATCCATGGTATTGACTGGACAGAATGGATAATCACTTGATAGACTTGGTTCTAGACAGGGTCCACCGCTGGCTGCCAGTTCGGTTTCTGCAGGGCCCCGGCTGGTCCAGCTATTCTCCACTAGTTTGTTTTCTATATCTGTGAGTCTGTTTTTTTTTTATATATATATATACATGTCACTGTTTTATTTTTTAGATTCCACATATAAGTGATTACAGAGTATTTGTTTTTCTGTTTGACTAATTTCACTAAAAATAGTGCTCTCTAGGTCCATCCATGTTGTTGCAAATGGCAGAATTTCCAGAATTTCATCCTTTTTTATTGTTGAGTAATATTCCATTATATATATTTATATATGTATATGTATATACATATATATGTGTGTGTATATATATATATATATATATATACATAAAATCTTTAACCATTCATCTGTTGATGGACACTTAGATTGCCTCCATTTCTTGTCTATTGTAAATAATGTTGCTATGAACACTGGCATGCATGTATCTTTTGGAATTCATGTTTTCATCTTCTTTGGCTATATAACCAGCAGTGAAATTGCTTGTCTGGTCACCTTTGTTTTAATTCTCCAACTTGTCTTGTATGTGGACACTATTTTCCAGGAGAGAGGAAGAATATGATGTGGATCATATTTTGCTGAGAGTTTAATGCTTTAAAAAGCCTAAATTTTGTTTTAAAAATCTGAAAATTCAGGGAATAAAATGTACAATGTCAGGCCAAGGAAAAATTTCATGTATAAACTAGACCTGGGTCCAGAACCTGCAGAGCTAACAATCAAACATCTGTTACAGTCATTGGCACAGATTCAATTTTATATGCTTAAGTCCCATGTAGTGGTTTAGAACCATAGTGGCTTAATATCTATACTCAAGATACTGTCCCTGGAATCTCAGGTCTCACCTTAGACACATAGCACTACTGAGTCAAAATATGTATTTTCACAAGATCCTGAGGTGATTCAAATGCAGAAAAACCAAACTCATAGAAACAGAGAACAGATTGGTGGCTGCCAGTGGCAGGGGTTGCAGGGTGGGGCGGAGAGTGGTCAAAAGGGACAAACTTCCAGTTATAAAATAAATAAGCCCCAAGGATATTATGTATGGCATTGTTACTATAGTTAATGATACTATATTGTATACTTGATGGACCTAGAGTCTGTCATACAGAGTGAAGGAAGTCAGAAAGAGAAAAACAAATACCGTATGCTAACACATATATATGGAATCTAAAAAAAAAACAAAAGCGAAACTGTTCTGAAGAACCTAGGGTCAGGACAGGAATAAAGACACAGATGTAGAGAATGGACTTGAGGACAAGGGGAGGGGGAAGGGTAAGCTGGGACGAAGAGAGAGAATGACATGGACATATATACACTACCAAATGTAGAATAGATAGCTAGTGGGAAGCAGCCGCATAGCACAGGGAGATCAGCTCAGTGCTTTGTGACCGCCTAGAGGGGTGGGATAGGGAGGGTGGGAGGGAGATGCAAGAGGGAGGGTATATGGGGATGTATGTATGCGCATAGCTGATTCACTTTGTTATACAGCACCATTGTAAAGCAATTATACTCCAATAAAGATGTCAAAAAAAAGTTCTCATCATAAAAAAGCAAATTGCAACAATGTGAGATTGTGCATGTTAACTTAAGTAATTGTGGTAATCATTTTACAATATATACAAATATCACACCATTAGGTATACCTTAAACTAATACAATGTTTTACATCAATTATGTCTCAATAAAACTGAGAAAAAAGGAAAGTTTGAGAACCAGGGAGACCGGGAGTCAGGCTGGCTGGGGTTTAAATGTTAGTCCCACTTCTTATTACCTAGGTGGCCTTGTCACCTTAACCTTTCTAAATTTTAGATTCATATCCTTTCTCTTTTGTTTTAAAGTTGGGGATTTTAAAGCCTTTGAAAATGGTTTTGATGGCTTTCAAAAGCACATACAGGGGAATATGTGCAGGTGTTGACAATGATCAAGTCTGTTGGAAAGATTAAAAAAGATAACACGTATAAATCTATTAACACATGCTGTATGTTGGTTTACAGTATGTGCGCAATACTCAGTAGTTAAACTTCTCGTTTGCTAAATAAATTAAAATTAACTATCAATTTAACTAATTTATATAGAGTTGAATAGGGTTAACAGAGAATGGATGGGTACTTATTGCCTCAGCTGTTGAGTAAGCTGCTGGAAGATGTACCATACAACACATACAATTATTTTCTTAACTAAATTTTCCCAACGATGGTGCCAGCTGCCTCTTTAGAGAAATTTTGTCAGGTATTTTCACACTATTCTATTCCTTGAACCTAGTAAAGGTAGAAGACTAAGGGAATTAGATGAAATAGGAAATCAAAGTTGCTTCTACTTGAACCATTTGTTCTGGCTTTATCCTATGTTGGAGCGAGAGCAGACTAAGGTGGCTTGGAGTGCTTTTTTGCATTTTCCAATGCAGTTGTCCTGGGTCATGAGTGCCAGCACAGCTCCTTCTTACCTAAGATGGGCCATTTGACACCCGTGAAAGGCTTATGGGTGTCTCCCTCTTTGCATTAGAATGTATTGTACAATAGAGCCTGAAAGCTCGCTGCATTAAAAAAAAACAACTAAACTGATTCAACTAAAAATTATTTATTGAGCACTTATAGTTCCTGTCTGCCAGGTTCTGGGGAAAGAAAGATGAGTAAGACCAGGTACTCTACCATTAGGAACTCATAATCTAGTGTGTAACATGAGACAGAACTTTTGAGTCTGTGGATAAAAAAGTCTAGCTTCTAACAAAACTCCTGTTTCAAAATGCAAATTGGCTACTAAAACTACAACACAGCCTCACCCTTCTTATACTGCATCCTCCATGTTGCTCCCAGAAAGGGCCTTTTTCAAAAACAATTCTGAAACAGTCAGACTATTTCCTCAACTTGGATTGCTCATCACTACCATAACACTATGTATAAAGACCCCACTTCTCCTCACAGGCTTGATTCCTACACTTAACCCACTCAATGTATTCTCCATCCACTCCAAGACTTTCCAAGTACTTCCACTGCCCTGAGAGCTGTTTCCTGCCCCTGACCTCTTCTCTTTTTGGTAAGCTTTTCAGCATCCTTCAAAATTGAGTTCAAATATCGCTTTCTTAAAAAGTCTCTTTGGGCTTCCCTGGTGGCACAGTGGTTAAGAATCCGCCTGCCAATGCAGGGGACACGGGTTCGAGCCCTGGTCTGGGAAGATCCCACATGCTGCAGAGCAACTAAGCCCATGCTCCACAACTACTGAGCCTGTGCTCTAGAGCCTGCGAGCCACAACTACTGAGCCCTTATGCCACAACTACTGAAGCCTGTGCACCTAGAGCCCGTACTCCACAACAAGAGAAGCCACTGCAATAAGAAGCCCGTGCACTGCAACAAAGAGTAGCCCCCTCTTGCCGCAACTAGAGAAAGCCCGGGTACAGCAACAAAGACCCAACGCAGCCGAAAAAAAAAAAAATCTCTTCGCTCTTCTTCATTTTCCTTGGAAGACTTAGGCTCCTGTTTGTTTGTGGTCCTATTCCATTTTGTATATTTCCATTCCCAGGATACTTTGTACAATGTTCTGCAATTATCTCTTTCCCAGATTTTCTCTCCATCTAAAATATATGTAGCACTCAATTTTGTATATCTAGCAACTGGTAATGCTGCTGGCACACAGTTGGTGCTCCATAAGAGTTTGTTAAATGGATAACCAGAGATTAACTACATAGGATATTTGCTTGATATAGTTTGACACTTATTGTAACCCCCAAACACAAAGCAGGTTGAATTTATATAAGTGAGGAAGTTACTGACCTCAGCACAAAGGAAGTCTGAATATTTTATTTGGGTATGATCAGTGATTGTTAAACATGTTAACTGATGAAATGTTATTATTTGATAAAGTCTACCTTGGCTCAATAATATACTTTTATACCTTTCGAAGACTCTTTTGGACCAGTCTTCAATGTCACACATCATAGCAGGGGAAACAGAGGGAATGGTTTCCTGATTTTTCTTCTAAAGTATATTGAATTTCTGACAAACAGCGAACTCAAAGAGTAGCAATATTTTTTGATATATAAGAATTTTCAGAAGGAACTATTGATCACAGTCCAAAAAGCACAGCATCATTTAACTTGGCACCCAAAATATAATTTTCCCTTTTGAAGGTCAATTAGATTTCAGGTGAAAAATAAACCAGAAACACACCTGGTGAACAAAATGGGTTATGAATCTAAAAAAAAAATACCATCTTGCATTTTTAAAAACCTCTAACATGATGAAAAAGTAATGAAATCAGCCTCATTGAGTGGTTTATGAACTAGTTTTAAACTCGGTTTGAAGACAAACACATGTCAGTGTCTTTTTTTAAAATGTGGTTAACTTGGCTGGGAAGATGCTCATTTAGATTTATATTTTGTGTCAGTTATTTATTCAGTTTGTTTATCTAGCTCATATTTCATCCAACAAATACTACACAAGTGCACACCATGTACCAACCATGATCTAGTCACTGGGACTACAGCAGTAAACAAAGTTGGTGTACTCAGGGAACTGATCATCTGGTGTATGGAGACAGGGAACAGAGTACAAAACAAGGATGTGATTTGAAAAATGGTTGTAATTGCAAATCAAGGCAAGGGGAGAGAGAGTGATTAGAGGACCTCTGTGATCAGATGGCACTAGGGGGTCTGGGTGAAGGAGACAGTTTTGTGGACTTCCGGAGGAAGAGTCTTCTAGGCAGAAGGAATATTAAGAACCAGGGAGCTAGTCAGGAGTCAGCTTGAGGTATAGCAGCAAGAAGGTCTTTGTGACTGGAGTAAAGTGCTTGAAGGGAAGGAGTAGGAAATGAGGAACCGCGGGGGTCTGATTATGCGGTGTCTTATTTTGGATTCTTTTCTGAGTGAAGGGGGAAGTCATTGGAGGGTTTTTAGTAGAGAAGTGACATGACCTGACTTCTGTTCCAAGCATCACCATGGCTGCTGTGCGCCTAATAGATGGTGGAGGAGGGGCTAAAAATGTCCAGGAGGAGTCCCCACTAGGGAGGGTCCACGAAATGCCATGCTAAACTGTGCACACACCTGTATGTGTGACAACACATGGATCTTTATTTTCATGGAGGGCAAAGGTTATTTGTAATGCCAGCTTCTCAGAAGTATCTGTGGCCCTGAAGGAACGGTGGCAGCCACGTTCATTGAGAAATGATGGTGGTTCCAACTAGAGAGGGAGCAACAATGTAGGTGACAACATGTAGTTGGATTTATTCAGGATATACTTAATTTATAGTCATCCTTAATGTGTATAGGCAGTGGGTCCTACTAAAAGAAGCATTTATTTCCCAGTTGGATTTAGTTAGTTTAATTTCTTAATAATTTGGAGTGACTTGAAGTGAAAGTTGGACTTGGGTCCACCTTTGCCACTGGCAACCTGCGTGACCTTAACATCTATCGACATAAACTTGCTTATCTATAAACCAGATTGCTATGAGGATCATAAGTAACTTGGGGGTAAGTGTGCTTTGTAGGTTAGAGATGTTGTTTAGTACAGAGGCTGAATGCAGTGCTGAAAGCACTGGAATCACACAGTTCCTCCTTCTTTGTAGTAGTGCCTCCAATATTTACTATGTGTGCAAACTTTTGAAAGTTATTTAAAGACCCTCTGGGCTTTATTTCCTCTTTTTTTTTTTTTTTTTTTGCGGTACGCGGGCCTCTCACTGCTGTGGCCTCACCCGTTGCGGAGCACAGGCTCTGGACGCACAGGCTCAGCGGCCATGGCCCCCGGGCCCAGCCGCTCCATGGCATGTGGTATCTTTCCAGACCGGGGCACGAACCCGTGTCCCCTGCATCGGCAGGTGGACTCTCATCCACTGCGCCACCAGGGAAGCCCTTCCTCATTTTTTTAAATTAAAGTATAGTTGACTTACAAGGTTGTGTTAATTTCTGCTGTACAGCAAAGTGATTCCGTTATACACATAAATACATTCTTATTTTAATATCCTTTTCCATTATGGTTTATCATAGGATACTGAATATAGTTCTCTGTGCTATACAGTAGGAACGTGTTGTTTATCCATTCTATATATAATAGCTTACATCCGCTAACCCCAACTTCCCACTCCATCCTTCCCCTAACCCCCTCCCCCTTGGCAACCACAAGTCTGTTCTCGATGCCCGAAAGTCTGTTTCTGTTTCATAGATAGGTTCTATTTCTTCATTTAAAATAAGGATATTAATTTATCTCAGAGGGACTCTGTGAGAATGCAATAAGATAATTCTGTTTTTTTTATAGTGTCTGGCATATAGCGAGCATTCAATAAAGTCTAGTATTTTATTCAATTGTTAGCTACTATGATTTCATAGTTTGGATAAAGCATCTCTAAGAGCTAATCAACAACAATGCCAAAAGTGTCTCTCTAATAAGGGGACTTGCTATAAGTAACATAATGGAATTATTATTGTCTTATTTAGTTGAAGATGTTATTGCTCAGTAGGATGTTACATTTAAATTATTTTTCCATGATAGATAATTTCTGAGCTCCATGGTTATTGTCTGTGCACAACTGTCACTTTGGGATAGGTGTGGTCTCTTAAATACTCAGAAGAGTAACTTGGTTAGAAATATGCATAATTTCAAGAGACCTCCAAAATGCCTAGACCATTTCCATTGATGCTTTTTGTTACTACACATGAGACCCCCTGAATTGTTAGGAATGTTTTTCAACTACATTTGAGACCACCCAAAAGTTTTCAGATGAATTTCCTCCATAAAATAACCTTTCTAATTTTAGCCAAATTAAAAATTACAAAGAGGGACCTTTCTGTGATTTGGGGTCCATGTTCTGCTGGTGTGCTCAGGATACATTTACTGACTTTCTGACAGACCACTGAACCATCATTTAAGCACAGTGATTACAAGGGAGAACTCAGGGCTTACTCCCCAGGTTTACTTGAGTGATGTATGTTTTGAAACACTCTACCCACCAATTAGTTCCTTGACTTTGTAAAACTGAAGGCACAGTCAGGAAAGCTTGGTCAAAAATTCTATTGTTGGAATAGAATTTAATGCTGTTTTGACATTTTGAGAGATGTGCTCAGTGTTGGTGCAATATTAGGGATTCATGAGGTATTTGAGAAGACATTCAATTAAGCACTTCGGGGACCTTCTGGAAAAAGCTATATATAAGCCAGTCATGACCAGTTGACGCTTTCCCTTGGTTAAGTATAGCATAGCCACACATGGTGCTCTTCCCTGAGACATCTGAGCAGAAGGACCATGTTTCAAAGAGATCAGCAAGCTGCTGCTGTCAGCTCTCAGGGATTCTGCCCCAGCACTGAAGACCTGGGATTTGCAGGCCTATTTTTGATCACTGTTTTCATCCCTTGAATTTTTTAAAAAGGGGCTTGAAAACTACCATTTATTGAACTCTTACTAGCTGCCAGATGCTTTACATACAATGATACATAATATAAAATCTTGTGAGTTGGTGTTATTAGCATCCTCATATGAGGAAACCGAAATGCTGGGAGAATGACTACAGGTCTCCCCTGCTTTTTCAAAGTTCATTTTATGCCACTTCACTTTTATGAAAGACCTATCTCAGTTCCCATTTTTGCTAACTGAAAGAAATCTGAAGAGGATTTTCGCTTTTACAAAAAAAGGCAAAGAAACAAAAATAGCATTCAGCGAAGGTTCTGCAGCAGCCTATAAAGCCAGCCACATCTGAGTAGAGACAGAGGTACCATCAAGCCCCTTGCCTGAGAACTACACTCAGCATCTCAGCATCAGGCCACCATCACTTTGAACTGTGTCTGTGAGCATCTGTGCTTTATCTCGATTGACTTTGTGCATCTGTTAGCCAGACGTGTCCTAAGGTAATTGCTTCCTAGCTTACGAGAGATTTCATAGGAACACTCTACTTTCAGAGAGCAGGGAAACCTGTACTCTGAAGTTTTGCAGGTAATAAGAAGAATTAGAACTTGAACACAGTTTTGTGTGATTCTATCACAGTGTTTAATAATACAACACACCATTTTTACACCAAGGAGAGTGAGCAGTGAATGATTCCATTTATATATCCATATATCATCAGGAAGTTTTAATGTTGACCTTTAGATTTGAGGCTGAAATTTAATTCATTACTTTATATGGCTGATTTCACATAAGCTGTGACCTTTTATTCCATGGTGGAATGGTGGTACAAACATTTTCTAAGAAGCAGTAGTCTTAGTTTATTCTAGGACATTATTTAGGAAGGAACAGGATTAAGAGAAGTAAGGTCACCTTTTTCCTACAAGAACTGGAGGAGCTCTGCAATGATCTTACCCCCTGTGAATAATCTTGTGAGGAAGTGTGCCCAGTGGAAAAGTGGAAGGATTTTGTTAACTTTTATATTCTAAGGACTGGTCATTATTATAAAAGCACAGAGATGAGCATTAAGAAAATGACTCCTTGGCAAACGAAAATAAAAAGAAAATTGTGAACATGAGCAGAACATTCTTTTAGACACCATGTAAATATGCCAAAGTAAAAATAAATCTAATGCCTATTTTAGAGGAATAAAATCAGGTATGTTAGGCCTGCTGCCTTGTAACCTAAGCCATGGCTCAGGAAGAAACAAAAAGTGAAACACATAATCACAGTACAACAAAGTAATCATTTTGTAGTAACAAGATGGATCTCCAAGTCCTAACCTGCTCTCCAACTATGCTGCTTAAGACATGTAATATTAAACAAACCTGCATGTCTGGGATTCTCTGGTCTCATGATTCCCTCCTGTATGAAGGACCACCGAGGCCACCCAACTTTAGGTATATCATCATAAAGGCTGAGGGAGGCACCTGGGAGCCATGGTCACTCATGCCATCCTGTTTCCTTAAGGTTTGCTGATCGAGGAGCAAAACCAGGTCAAAGTAACCTCAGCTGAGTACAGTTTATCATTCTGTCTGACACTTGAACTTGGATTGGCTTCTTTTGTCTGATCTAGTTCACGGGAGTACAACCAAAGTTGTTAAAAGTATTTCAATTAAACTGGGGAAAAGACTGAGCTGAGCAGGGCTTGACATTGCTTCCATGCAGTGCTAAAAGCTGTTCTACCATTACTGTGTATGACTCACAGTGAGGTGGAAGTAAGGTTAGGTGGAATACCAAAGTTCTTATTGTTTTGGGGGAAAATCGAATTTTTCCTCTCTCCATCCAACCATTCATTCATCCATGTAGCCATTCATTCATTCATTTATTGATTAAAAACAAGATTACATATTTAAATATACCAATTCTTAAGGAGATAGAGAAATGTATAGCATCTTTGCTCTCAATAATCTGGATAATACAGTTGGAAATGTAACACATACTCACAAGACTGATGAAAGAAAAGTCATTGATTGTGTTAGTTATGAGATGACTAATGACTAAAAGGATTGCTGTTTTGGTAGAGTGGTGGAGTTATAGAAAAAAGTAGATGATAAAGAGTGGTTTCCTCCAATGTTGTTCTGGTGTCTAGGAATAGAAACAAAAGAGTAAATTATAGAATAACCAAGGATGGCCACTAGCCGTCTGGAGAGGGTGGAAAATTTTTAAATGTAGTGGAGAATTATGGCATCCTGACTGAATATGAGTGTAATGTAGGTGAATTTGGAAGGGGCCAAGAACTGGAGTAACTATTAAGGTAGTGGAGAATTATGGCATCCTGACTGAATATGAGTGTAATGTAGGTGAATTGGGAAGGGGCCAAGAACTGGAGTAACTATTAAGGCAGAACTTCCAGTTGAGGGCTTGTGAAAAACTGTGTGAAGAGACTAAAGTTACAAAGCATGTAGACCAATCGTAGACTTTCTGGAATGTTTCTGATATGAATTGAGGTGGAGGTCAATGAACTGAGAAGTTAAGTGGTCCATAGTATTATCTGTTTGGATGTAGAATCCATTGCATTGAAGGCAGAATAGAATGAAAAATCATAACTGTGAGTTATGTGAGTTGTTTTGGAAGGTATCTATACCTTCATGGGGATATAGGGCAACACTAGTAAGGGTTGAAAAAAGGTGGTGTAGACAGATCTAGAAAGAGAGGAGCCATTTAATTGTTTAGAAGCAGCAACTGGGAAAAAGGAAAATATCTACATGGCCCTCCACTTCCAAAGTTTAGTAGAATGAGGAAAGGTTGGGGTTCCATGGAAGAAATGAATGGATACATCATGCTTTTAGAGGAGTAGCAGATCATGGGTCCAGAAGACAGAGGGAAAGGTGATTACTTTCTGTGTCAAATAATGTTCCCTGTGCATAAAAGAAGCAAAATTTCATTCTTTTTAAACATCAACAGAAGTCTATAACATGGTTGTTAACATTTGGTAAACATGAGATTCTATGGCATCATTTGCTCATCAATTAAAATCATTAGAAAATAATTATGATTCTTTATTTGAAAATCTGAATGCCATGATTTATCTTCTGTAGTGTGAATCCATGACTCTCTGCTTCTCATGCTTTTCTGTAACATACCATCCTGAAGTTTAAATGGCATTGCATTAATAGCATTCAGTAGCATACCTGATTATCCCCCCCACAAAAAAAATTGCCCCAGAAATTCTCACAGTTTTCTAAGAAATGTCTCCAATGTTCCCATTGACAAGTCCTTTTAGCCTCCAACACAAGGTCACTCACTTGTGGGTGGAAAATTATCAGTGGCCTTAACCATAGGATCTAAGAAACTATGGGGGATCAAACTATGCCTTCAGTGATACCAAGATTTATATCTGGGTTGAGTTTTTGTTCTGGTTGGGGCCACCATCCTAGACCACATTTTACTGTAGAGACAAGGGAAGGGCTGGAACCCTGGCCATCCTATCAGGCTCAGAACCCTGAACTAAGTAGCTGTAAGGAAGATATGGTTATAGTCACTCTCCTGTATAAGTTTGGGGCTGAAGCTTCCACAGGAGTCCCCTTCTGTGAGGTCATTAAAACCCAGGATGCTTGCCGTAGCACTCTCCCATGGAAGATGAGCTAATAAGCAAAATTTACCAAAAACACAGAGATAATAAGTACTATGAGTAAATAGTATAAATAGCTTACACTTGAGGAAATAGTAACCATAACCTTAATAATGACCACAATAGCAGCTAGTTATGAGCACTAATTATGTAACAAGCATAATTAGTGTGTATATCTATCTCTCTCTCTCTCTATATCTCATTATTGTCCTAACAACCTTATGAGATAGATACTATTACTATTACTTTCACTCTCTTATGGGTGAGGAAGCTGAAAGACAGAGATCTTAAGTAACTACTCAAGAGGAGAAAAGTTCTAATCTATGGAACCAGAATTAGAAGTCAGCATCCAAGTCCAGTATTCATATTTTAGCCACTGTGTTCTATTGTAAACTGAAAGGCCTTCAGTTTACATATAATTAGTATACATATTATTACATATATTATTATCCTAAATAGATAAAAGAGTAAGAGAATAAAATAATAAAAATTATTTAGGTTCTTATAGAATAGAATCATTAGAAAATATGGACATTAAAAATATGGTTTTTGAAATAAAAGTTCCAAATAATGAGCCAAATGGAGCATTGAACACAACTGAGGTCTGAATTGTTAAACTGAAAAATTAAGTTGAGGAAATGCCCCAGAATTCAGTATAAAAAATAAAAGTATAGAAATAATAAAAATATTAAGAGAAACATAAATAGAATAGATCCAGAAGCTCCATCATAAGCCTGATAAGAGCTATAGAAGGAGAGAATAAGGAGAGTGGTGGTAAACTAATATTTTGAGATATGATAACTGAAAACTTACTAGAATTAATAAAATATGTCTTCAACTTGAATAAAATATCTTAGAATGCTGAATATGCTTAAAAAGAAAAAAAATAACCACCCAAAACCCTCACACCAAGGCACATTATAGTCAAAGCAAGTGTAGAATCGATGACAGAGAGAAAATTCTAAAGCATCATAGAAATAATGAGTTTTTCTTTTTTTTAAATTAGTAGTAATACAATTCAGAAGACAGTGAAAATGAACTTCCAAAGTTCCAAGTAAAAATATCTTTAAAAGTAGAATTTTACACTCAAAGTCTAATTCAAGAACCCAGACGAAATAAAGACATTTTCTGATGTATAAACCAGACTCTTGCTGCTTATATTCCAGCAAGAAGGAAAGTAAAATGAAAATAAGTTGGGGGTTGAAAGAAGCAAGTGTGAACAACAAAAATTAGTAACACCTGTTGGTAAATACCAGTGAGTACTGATTCTTAAAATACCATACTCATAATAAGTTTATGTGCTCAAAAATAAGCTGTAATCAAAATTCCTGACAGTAAATATTGGAAAAAATACGGAGGAAAGTTAAAGCAGAGGAACTTGTCATATTTGTGAAAGGACCAGAGATGGAGATTATTTTTCAACTTTTCTAGAAAAAGATAAATTTAAATATTGTATTCAAGCGTCATTTGTATAATTTAAAAATATAAATGTGTGTGTACGTCCATCTAAAAGGATATCATTTCTCTCAACCTTTTAAAATTCCTCATAAGATTAAAAAAAAGCAAAAGTAAAACAATAACAAAAATAAAATAACACACCAGTGATTAGTTATTAGGTCTGAAACTAGGCCAAACTTAGCATCTCATATATAGTCTATATAAAATTTAGAGACATTCATTATCACTTTACCCTGACATGGACAGATTCTTGTGCTGGCTAATAAAATTATAACTTTGAAAAAAAATGCAAATCCTGGGTTAGAGAATATATCAATAAATAAATTCACTAGATGATTTATAATTATGCTTTGACCATTAGATATCTAGGAAATATCTATCATTTATTGACTTAGAAATATCCTATACCTTGGAAAAGTTAAATATTTCCTTTAATTATTTGATTGGATTTTGATTGTTTCATTTTCTTGGGTGATTTACTTTTTGTAAGTTTTGTTTTCCATTGTCCCCATTACTGCTGAGACTGGAAGAGAAGAGATTCTAAGCACATAGGGAACCTGTATTATGAACACTGTTGACAAGTCATTCTGGATCAGATGATCAAATAAATGAATTTTGTTTAATTCTAGATTATTTGGGGGTCTTGGATTGAGATGTCACAAGTTTAAAAGTGAAAAAATCATGTCTATTTTTATCCAAGGTTTATATACAAACTAGAGTCCAATGATAACAAAAATATGTATGGTCCTAGATCAGGGCAGTTGCCATGCCAGTATCTCATTCACAGATATTTACAAAGTGAACATGAGAAAACTCTGCTATTTCCATAAGGTTTCCTAAAATCAGAAAAACTTTGGATTGCCAGAGTACTGAGAACTTGACACACAGCATATGCTGCCTTTTTTGAACACTCTATACTTAGTTTTAGATGACTTAATTCAGGATTATGAACTAAAGGAATAAGCTGAAGAAACAGCACCACACAAATGTATGACTAGAATCATTTGGAGTGACTGATCACAGACAAATTCTACAAGCTGGCTAATGTCCTTCAATGAAACGTACATTGCTCAGATTAATAAATAATGTGCAAGGTCTCAACATCCCCTGATGAAAATACTAGTCAATAGTTTAATAATTAAACTAGAAAGAAAGCAGATGATACGGACACAATAAATAATTTGTCTATAGTTTTTCAGACAGATACTAGCTCATAGCCAGGTAACGATACTTCCACAGACAATGGGATGAACCTCCAATACAATGCCAGGTACTGTTCTGGTAAAGTTCATGGGCATTGTAGAAAAGTGTCCTTGGATAAGTTATCTAATCTCTTTGCGCTCTAGTTTCCTCATTTGTTGTAAGAGGAAGTATAATATCGCCTCCTGGAACTGTTGCAAGTCTTAATGAAATTATAATTGTGCTTTGAAATTAATATCACTTGATAAATAGTAGCTGTTACGATTGCAATAGTTATTACTTCCCATCCAAAATTATACAGGTTACTCAATAAGATATTTAGAAAGAAATCATAAAGCTCAAGTGAAGAGAAATCTCAGAAAGATAAACACGTTTAACTGTAAACTTACAAATGCTAAGCTGATTCAAAGAGAATTTAAAAAGTAGCAAAATAACTATTTGGAGGTTTGCCTTCTCTAGAATAGAAAGAGTATGAAAGGCATTATGAATCAAATGACTACTTTTTAGAGGGTATTTGATATTCTTTTTGTCTTGTGATGTGAATACCTTATGACATTCTTATTTTTTAACACTTATTTTATCAGAAATATTTTTCTCCATTTAAACATATAACATCTTAATGTTTTGCTTCAATTTTTTTTTTTTTTTCGGTACGCGGGCCTCTCACTGTTGCGGCCTCTCCCGTTGCGGAGCACAGTCTCAGGACACGCAGGCTCAGCAGCCATGGCTCACGGGCCCAGCCGCTCCGCGGCACGTGGGATCTTCCCAGACCGGGGCACGAACCCGTGTCCCCTGCATCGGCAGGCGGACTCTCAACCACTGCGCCACCAGGGAAGCCCCCTGCTTCAATTTTTAACATGACTCTTACTACATCCAAAAAACCAGTATTTCCAGCCAAGTAAGTCAATGAGAAAATAGAGTATGCACAGTACAAATTTACTTTGGAACAGATTTTGCTAAGACTATATCTCTTCCACTAGGTGAGCAGCTCTGTGACTACAAAAGTACTTGTACAAAAGTACGTTCCCTGTATCAGGGAGTCTCTTTCTTTGCATAAGAAGTTTTAGGCATTAAAAAGGACTGTGACTTAACACCTGTGCTACTGCGCTATTGTTTTGTGCGTCTGTGAAAGGGGACACTTTTAAAATGTATGTTAACCATTCTTTGTCAGCACCTGAACTCTCAAGAAAAAAATAAAATAAAATAAAAGCCCCTGCCCTCTACCGCATGGGTTGGAATAGAGTGTCTGTTCAGAGCATCAGTGCTGTGAGTGCCAGTCTTAGGATTTTGATTCGTTTTCTACATGGGGAAGAGATGATTTAACCATGAAGAGCATGTCTCCTATACTGGTGGGTGATGGATGAAGAGGGACCCTAGAAACAAGATGCCTCACTCTTTTTTCCCAAATGGTGGCAGCTTTCTCTTCTTTTTGTTTAATGATCTGGGAACACTTTGTTACAATAGACTTAGTACAGTACCTTGTATGCAGTGATTTCTCAACAGTATCTGGAGAGTGAAGTATTAAATAAACGCATAGGCCAATTGATTAGCTAATGGATAAACCATATCTCTTATTTCCACTGAATAATCTTAGGATGGAAATAATAAACTAGCTAATAGTAATGACAGTACTTATTTGTTGAATTTTTACTAATGTTCTAGGCTCTATACTAAGTGTTTCAAGTGCATTTTCACCTTTAATTCTCTGCAGAACCCTATGAAGTTGCTACTATTTTTAACTTCCACATTTCAAAGGAGAAAGCTGAGATTCATAAAGTTTAAGAATACTGCCAAAGACTGATCATCTAGCTTGTGGCAAGGCCAGGTTAAACCTTGCTGTGTCTTACTGCTAAGTGTTTGATTGTAACCAATGCCTAATGCTGCCCTCCCAGCTCTTGAAAGCAGGCATAGAGCAATAAGCAGGGCATGGTCACCTCCGAGGCTCAGATAACTTAATTAGAATCACCTCTGACTGTCTGCCATACTTGTTGACTTAGCCAGGTATTATAATTCCAGAAGAAATCACATTGCTCGTACTGTTACATGTGATTTTGTTCCTAAAGCCCTGGTAGAACAATAAGGAGCTTCAATTCTGTTTCTACAACATTTGGAGTGGAAGGAAAAATACAGGATATACAACAGGGAGGGAACACAGTTTATGTTCCAGATGCTCATCAGTGCCTCTGGCTTATAGGGGAGGATTAAGCTCACCTTAAATTAGAAACTTTAACCTTATCTTAATGGATGGATCCCAAAGTCCTAGCAGGTGCACCATGATTCAGAGACTAGGCTTGTTTGATCTCAATGACAATTCTTGATTCCCTTAATAGAGTTAGGGAAAGGGAAGACAACCAGGGAATAGAGTCTGTGCACAGACTGGTGAGCACATAGGTAGCTCTTCCCAAATTCATTCTTGTAGCTACTGAAAGTCAGAAGGGAAAGATTTCTGCAAAATAATTTCATACCCTGGGGTATTCCGCAGATGGCCTTGTTAGCACTACACATATTTGACTGAACATTAGTTGTCTATTTTCTTTAGAGCACACCATATAGGCTAATTATTTTGCTGTTGTGTCCTTTTGATTCTTCTCAGACACTGAAAACAAGTAAAACATTCATTTAAGAAAAGGTAAATGACTTAAGAGTGTGGCCCATCATTCTCACAGTTACGAAGTAGTAACATTTTAAATTTCTTGACAATAAAGATGGAGATAAAAACAGAACATGAAAGTGGAACCTGGAACAAAACAACTTATTATACTACATTTTCTCTATATTAAACCATAAATGCTACTTTCAACCATAGTCCCTAATTTTCTTAAGCTTCTTAGCAGAAACCAAATCTCTTGGCATCTCATTTGGCATGTGTGTTTCTAGATAAAAGACACAAAGGAGGCTGATCTTCAAAGACTCTTTATCTTTTTCTAAAAATGGCATCCTTCATTGCCCTTTTTATATGGGGTGAATAAAACTGACACTATATTTTTGGCACATACGGTTTCCTTGGTACAGAATTATCCTGTGACACAAAAGACGAAAGTACATAATACTTGAAAATAATGAGCAATAACAGACTTTCTGGCACGAAGTTAATGGCCTCATTCTTCTGTGGCTCTACTAATCCAATGACTCAAAAAACTCAGAGCATAGAAAAGAATGAAATGCCTCTGTTGTCCAGTTTGAACAAGCCCAGCTTCTAAAGGGCTAGGAGCAGATAGCATCAAAGGTAATCCAAATGATTCTTCAAGGACCATGAAAGAGACTTCCATTTAACCTTGAAAACAGCAGCACCTCCCAAGGAAGTGGGACAACACTTTAAAGAGATAGGCTCTTAACCCACAGAGCAGTCCCTAAGGATAGAAATAGCGACCATTTATTGAGTGCTCACTATATGACAGGCCCTTTGCTATGCATTTTAAATGCATTTCTCATTTCATTATATCAGCAATCATGCCCCATTGGACTATTATGATCCTGTTAAAGAAACTGTAGCATAGACAAGTTAATTGACATGTCCAAGGTCATATACCTGACATATTGGAGAATTACATGATTATATCCAAGGACTGCCTGCCTTCAATATCCATGTTTTTAATCTCTACCAATAATGTTTCCCTTAGCTCTACAGTAATGTGGAGCTATAATGAACCTAATAATCCACTTAATCAACCTCACACTCAGGGCTGGAATCCCATTTGTAGCATCTTTGATGTTTATTTGTACTCTGTCTAAACATTTTTAGTAATGGAGAGGCTGGTGTGAGAGAAGAGCAAGAGAAAAACAAAACAAAACAAGCAAATAAACAAAAAACACTGTTCATCTCACTTCACACACATTCATTCATACAAACATCTGGAAGATGTACCACTACAGACATTTTATAAATGAGGAAGTTGAGAGGTTCAGAGAGGTTGGGTAACCGGTCCTAAGGCATGCAATCAGTAAATGGTGGCATTGTTCTTCTGATTCTAAAGCTCAAGTTCTTTTTCCACCAGCCTACTTATTTTTGGAGAGATACTAGTAACAAGGCATTAATTCCATTTTTGAATGTAAAATAAATGTTTATGGTGAACCTTTTTCACATTAGGTTCACAAAAGTAGGCAAATGGAGCTGATATGTTCCTTGAAAGTTTCGCATGTTGGCCCTTGATCTTCTGTTGGAAGCAACACAGTGTAAGTCTAAGCTTTCTTTGAAATAGCAGATTTTCAAATACTTCAGGTGAGTTATCATATTTCTCCCCTATCTAGGCTTGTTTTCAGCCTAGGTAAAATGATACCCCTCCCTAGTTCCTTCTACATTTTCCTCCTGTTTTCTTCAGATATTATTTAAAACCATAGTTTCTGTGGTCTTACATTTTAAAACACAAGCAACTATATTGGCATCTCATCTGTGGTTTTAAAGATAAAAAGATCTAAGAGTGATAATCTTCAGAGTGTTATTTAGAAGCTCATTATCTGCATAAGGACAGAGTTCCAAGGTCTTTGCCATCCTAGTTGTGTTTCTCTGGATTGTTAATATTGTTCTCAAAGTGAGTTATCCGGGACTGAGAAAAATAGTCTAGATGAGACCTCACCTTGTGCAGAACCCTGTTTTTCTGTTAGAATAGTAGCTAAGCATTTAGGCCGTGAGGTTAGATTGCTTGGCTTCAAATTTTGTCTCAGTTACTTTCCAGCTCTACAATCTTAAGTAAGTTATTTAACTTGTTGGTGCTTCAGTTTCTCCATTTTAAAAGGGAGAAAATGGGACCACCTATCTTAAGGACTTATTGTGGTAATTATATGCTACCAGCACATGGATCTATCTATTGAGTTTGTACCCACAGACTCTGCCTTCTCTCCTATTACAATGAATGAACTGTTCATGTTCCCATCTAAAGCGAAGCTTCCAATTTTACAGTAGATGCTCTAGCTTCTTGCCTATTTAAGGACATTGTCTGAGTATATTTTTACTCTCTGTCCTGAATTATCAAATTTCCCTTCTCAAATGTATCTTTCTCAACAGCATACTGATATGTCCATTGTTTACAGTTCCACTCTTCCCTTTCTCTCCTGAATCTATCCCAATTAGACTGCTTCCTCTACCATTGCTCCCAGTTTGGTCATGACAGTCACCAATAACCCTCAGGTTACTCGACTGATTAGCACAACACTTGACACAACTGATTACTCTCACCTTCTTAAAACACTCTCTTCATTCAGCTTCAAGGAAACCACACTTTCCCAGCTTCCTTCCTACTTTCACAGGCTGCTTCTTTTTAGTTTTCTTTTCTATTTTTCCTTTTCTTCCTTGCTCTAACTCTTGGGGGACTTCTCCTTTTTCCTGACAGTGGGTCTTATCTCTGTTCCCTCTATGCTCATTCCCTTGGTGATATCATCGAGACACATGACTCTAAAGGCCATCTATATACTAATGACTCTGAATCCAGATCTTCCTCCTGGATCTCAAGTTTTGCATCTAACTGCCAAGCAACCTCTTCACTTGCATGTCTACAGGCATTTCAAATATAACATCCTGCAAACAGAGCTTAGCTTCTCCCCAGAAGTATTCTGTCTACAGTTCCTCCAACTCTGTTATTTCAGTTCCTCAGGTCAAAAACCACAGAATCATCACTGACTATTTTTTTCATAACTTAGATCCAAACTATGAGTAAATCTATCAGTTCACTGATTTCTACTCCTATGAGTAACTAAATGACTCTGTATGATTTGCTAATTGTCTTTTCTTTAACAATTCCTAAATCATGTTCACTTTAACCATTCCAGATGGAATATAAGTCTTCTTACCTGACTGGATAGAAGTCAGATAGAAGTTGAATAGTTCTTCTATTTTACTCTGGTCTGTTAATATTGCATCATCTGAGCTAAACAATGGGTATGATAAATACAAGTAGGTTTGGATTCTTGAATTGATCCTATTAATGAGATACAATATTATTTTACTTGTGTGCTTCCTTAGCTAAAAGCTTTTTACAACTCTCACTTGGAATATACATTTATAGCTATTTAATGAAATAGAGGAAAAATTAGTTATGTGTGTGTTACATCCAGTTTTGACCAACAATATTATTCACAAGTTTATTTCCCACTCTTATTCATTTCCAATAATCACCTTCAAGGAAATGATTTGCCACTACTTTGAATGTAGCCAAGGGTTCAAATTAAACTCCTAAAGAGAAGTTGTGAAAATACTTTGAAGGCCATAGTCTTGATGGACCAAACATATAGTTTTCTAAAGGAACTACCCTGAAGAGAAAACACTCATGCACACACTTACAGACTGGTAAAAGAGAAGAAATATCACCCATAATACTGTACACATTCCTCATATCTCAACATGCTTTACACTCACTCTTAGGAGGAAGCCCTCTATACATGAGCTACAGCAGAATCTTAAGCTTTAGAATTAACCTTTTTCATGTAAGGCTTTCATTTTCATACTGTTTCTAAATATTTTCATATAAGGGGTAAGCTTTTTCCTTAAAATTTAGCAAACTTGACTACACAAAAACCATACTCAGGGAGGTATGAGTAGGATTGAGGTTTAAAAGTAAATAAGTAAAATGGTAGGTGTACCATTTGCTTAGTGTATGCTAACTGTAGTATGTACTGTGCAGAAATATAAGAAATAGACTCTATTTTCAAAAAGATTATACAGTCTGCAGGGAAATGAGATTAACGCACGTGAGACAATAGCTAATTGCAGAAGACATTTCAAACTTGCTCTTTTGAAAGAGGTTCCAAGTTCTATATAATTATGGAGAAGGAGACCTATGAGGGTTAAAGTAGTTAGAGAAGATTTTAAGAAAGAGTTGACCTCTCAATCGTGTCTTGGACTATGAGCAATACACAGTTAAAAAGAAAGGGGAAGACTTTTCAGTGCTGAGTTTAAAAGAAGGGGAACATCTGACCAGAGGCTAGGAAATAAGAGTCAGTCTAGTAATTAGGGAAAGTGAAAGGAAACCCACACTTGTGGTATAAAGCTTCATGGTTGGGCAAAATCTTAAATGAGGTTTTGTGGCAAGGGTAATCGAATTGTGAAGTGTCATGAATGTCTGGAGAGAAGCTTGGTGTGGTGGGTAATTGGGACTCAGTAGGGTCCTGGGCAGGAAAGTGCTGTCATAAAAAGGTGCTTTATTAAAAAAAAAAATCTGCTAGTGGGCTGCAGGATAAAACTGAAAAAGAAGAGAATAGAAGACAGACACCAGGTAAAAAATTCCCAAGTAAATAATACATGAGTGAGGTCTTTGTGAACATTCTCTTGGCCTAAGGCATTTCTGAGCAAATGCAATAAATATAATCTAAAAAATAACTTTCATAATTTTGAGTTTTATGGATTTTTTAATCTACAAGTGACTCATAGATATAATGTCACAGTTGGAGACATTTAACTAATAATTCTAATTTTGATCTCAGAGATTTCTATTTTGGAGCCACTAAGCTTTGCTTTTCACATCTCAAATATTTTCACAAAATGCTGAAAAGCTGGTAGGCCCTGGGATCTATGCCTGTCCTGCCTGAGGATAAAATATTCTTAAACCTGAAGAGATGAAGTTCCTCTTTCCCAGGATTGTCCAGTTTTTAACTGAGAGGGTAGAAATGTTCATAACACCTTAATTGGCACTTATTAATCTTCAGGATTCCACTTTAGTTACGGAAGTGTAATTATCTAGATTTTCAAAGCAATCTGTTGTTTGGATTCTAGACCAATACATTTCTCCATCTTCAGTAATCCTTTGATGCTTAAGAAGACCAAAGAACTCTGCTTTGCACAATTTTATCCAAGTGGGAAAAAAAAAAGAGTAAGAATGTGAGGATTTAATAAAAAATAACAATCTTATTTACATTATTTGTTGTTATTATTATTGAAGTGTCTACCACTACTTTGCAAATAGAAGACAATGGAGCAGGTAGCTCTATTAGCGCCACCTCTTTGTGGTTTCATTACAAGTTGGCTTTACCTTGATAGCTCCATCCCTGTCTTTATTAAATGAGGAGAAAAGGCTGAGGAAAGATAACACTAAAATTTTGCTAGAAGATAAAGAAAAGCAAATACTAATCTGTTGGACAAAGAGCTGCTCCATAAATATAACCTAGCATACTCTTCTTGCGGAAACAGTATTCACTGTTTCCAAAGAGGGAAGGAATAGTGGGTTGTGTAGGAAAACATTTTTTTCCCTCCAAAATGTCTTTTTTGGGTTGAGACACTCATAAGGATGAGGCTTTGTATTTCTGCATTGTCTGTTGTAACTTCTCCTTTTTCATTTCTAATTTTATTGATTTGAGCCCTCTCCCTCTTTTTTTTTTTTTTTTTTTTTTTTTTTGTGGTACATGGGCCTGTCACTGCTGTGGCCTCTCCCATTGCAGAGCACAGGCTCCAGACGCGCAGGCTCAGTGTCCATGGCTCACGGGCCTAGCCGCTCCGCGGCATGTGGGATCTTCCCAGACCGGGGCACGAACCTGTGTCCCCTGCATCGGCAGGCGGACTCTCAACCACTGAGCCACCAGGGAAGCCCTCCCTCTTTTTCTTGATGAGTCTGGCTAAAAGTTTATCAATTTTGTTTATCTTCTCAAAGAAGCAGCTTTTAGTTTGATTGATCTTTGCTAGTGTTTTCTTTGTTTCTATTTTATTTATTTCTGCTCTGATCTTTATGATTTCTTTCCTTCTACTAAATCTGGGTTTTGTTTGTTCTTCTTTCTCTAGTTCCTTCACGTGTAAGGTTAGATTATTTATTTGAGATATTTCTTGTTTTTTGAGGTAGGATTGTATTACTGTAAACTTCCCTCTTAGAACTGTTTTTGCTGCATCCCATAGGTTTTGGATCATCGTGTTTTTGTTGTCATTTGTCTCTAGGTATTTTTAGATTTCCCCTTTGATTTCTTTAGTGATCTCCTCATTATTTAGTAATGTATTGTTTAGCCTCCATGTGTTTGTGTTTTTTATGGCTTTTTCCCTGTAATTGATTTCTAATCTCATAGCATTGTGGTCAGAAAAGTTGTTTGATACGATTTCAATTTTCTTAAATTTACTGAGGCTTGATCTGTGACCCAAGATGTGATCTATCCTAGAGAATGTTCTGTGTGCACTTGAGAAGAAAGTTTAACCTGCTGTTTGTGGGTGAAATGTCCTATAAATATCAATTAAATCTGTCTGGTCTATTGTGTCATTTAAAGCTTGTGTTTCCTTATTAATTTTCTGTCTCGATGATCTGTCCATTGGTGTAAGTGAGGTGTTAAAGTTCCCCACTCTTACTGTGTTACTGTCGATTTCCTCTTTTATAGCTGTTAGCAGTTGCCTTATGTATTGAGGGGCTCCTATGTTGGGTGCATATATATTTATACTTGTTATACCTTCTTCTTGGATTGATCCCTTGATCATTATGTGGTATCCTTCCTACTCCCTTGTAACATTCTTTATTTTAAGGTCTATTTTATCTGATGAACATCGCTACTCCAGTTTTCTTTTGATTTCAATTTGCATGGAATATCTTTTTCCATTCCCTCACTTTCAGTCTGTATTTGTCCCTAGGTCTGAAGTGGGTCTCCTGTGGACAACATATAGATGGGTCTTATTTTTGTATCCATTCAGCAAGCCTGTGACTTTTGGTTGGAGCATTTAATCCACTCACATTTAAGGTAATCATCAATATGTATATTTCTATTACCATTTTCTTAATTGTTATGGGTTTGTTTTTGTAGGTCCTTTTCTTCTCTTGTGTTTCCCACTTAGAGAAGTTCCTTTAGCATTTGTTGTAGAGCTGGTTTGGTGTGCTGAATTCTCTTAGCTTTTGTTTGTCGGTAAAGCTTTTGATTTCTCCATCGAATCTGAATGAGATCGTTGCTGGGTGGAGTAATCTTGGTTGTAGGTTCTTCCCTTTCATCACTTTAAGTATGTCATGCACTCCCTTCTGGCTTTTAGAGTTTCTCCTGAGAAATCAGCTGTTAACTTTACGGGAGTTCCCTTTTATGTTATTTGTCATTTTTCCCTTGCTGCTTTCAACAATTTTTCTTTGTCTTTAATTTTTGCCAGTTTGATTACTATGTGTCTCGGTATGTTTCTCCTCGGGTTTATCCTGTATGAGACTCTCTGCACTTCCTGGACTTGGGTGGCTATTTCCTGTCCCATGTTAGGGAAGTTTTCGACTATAATCTCTTCAAATATTTTCTCTGGTCCTTCCTCTCTCTCTTCTCCTTCTGGGACCCCATAATGTGAATGTTGTTACATTTAATGTTGTGCCAGAGGTCTATTTGGCTGTCTTCATTTCTTTTTATTCTTTTTTCTTTATTCTGTTCCTCAGCCGTGAATTCCACCTTTCTGACTTCCAGGTCACTTATCTGTTCTTCTGACTCAGTTATTCTGCTATTGATTCCTTCTAGTGTATTTTTCATTTCAGTTATTGTATTGTTCATTTCTGTTTGTTCTTTAACTCTTTTAGGCGTTTGTTCTTTAATTCTTAGGTCTTTGTTAAACATTTCTTGAATCTTCTCGATCTTTGCCTCCATTCTTTTTCCTAGGTCCTGGATCATCTTCAGTATCATTATTCTGAACTCTTTTTCTGGAAGGTTGCCTATCTCCACTTCATTTAGTTGTTTTTCTGGGGTTTTATCTTGTTCCTTCATCTGGTACATAGTCCTCTGCCTTTTCATTTTGTCTGTCTTTCTGTGAATATGGTTTTTATTCCACCGACTGCAGGATTGTAGTTCTTCTTGCTTCTGCTGTCTGGTCTACTTATTTAACTTTAATAATACTCCATAAGATGGGTAATATTGTTACCTCATTTCTATAAATGAGGAAAAATCATTGTAGATGGAACATGGATAAGCATTTTTAAATTATAATAAAATTCTTAGCTGAGATGTATTTTAATGCCTATTAAAAAATAGTTGTCTACATACAGAGGTAATAAAAGTTTCTTTTAAGGGCTTCCCTGGTAGCACAGTGGTTAAGAATCCACCTGCCCATGCAGGGGACACGGGTTCGAAGCCAGGTCTGGGAAGATCCCACACGCCATGGAGCAACTAAGCCCATGTGCCACAACTACTGAGCCCAGCCGTCACAACTACTGAAGCCCATGCACCTAGAGCCCGTGCTTCATAACAAGAGAGGCCACCTCAGTGAGAAGCCAGTGTACCGCAACCAAGGGTAGCCCCTGTTCGCCACAACTAGAGAAAGCTGGCGTGCAGCAACAAAGACCCAACGCAGCCAAAAATAAATAAAAATAAATAATAATAAAATAAAATAAAAAACTGAATACTAAATAAGAAAAATTTAAAAATAAAAAATATATGTATATACATATATGTATATACACATGCATACGTACCTAAGTAAAAAGTGAGTCAATGTTTTTAGATGATTTGTAGTTGTGGCAAAAATCGTGGAAGTGGTACTAAAATACTGTAGTTGGAAATGATGGTTTAATGGAATAAATTGAGGTCATAGAGAAGATTACTTTAAACATTTTGCAAATAAGTGGTGTTGTTTGTAATATTATAACTAGGATCTAAAATTCATAAGATATTTCTAAGATATTTGGTTTTGTTTTCCTTTTTTTGTCTCCCTTTCCTTCCTCCCTCCCTCCCTTCCTACCTTTCTTCCTTTCTTTCCTCCTCTTTTCTTCATTCTTTCTTTCATGCACTCTATCATCTTTCCTTCTTTCCTGAGTGTTCATATTATATATTATTCCACAAGAGATTCAATCACGTTAAGAATTTGAGGAGATGTAGTTCTTTTGTAGCTAATTTATGATCACTGTTTTTACTTAATCTTCTACATTAATTTAATTATGGAGGTTTAATCATAATGACCCATCCACAGGTCACATGACCACACAAAAGCTACCATAACTGCATAGTTATTTAAATTTCTCATTTAGTATTTGAATTAGTCACAATACTGTAATTATGAAAAAGGAGACCCTAACAAAAATAAATGAATCATAAAGTTTTTCATATATGTACAGATGAATAAAGAACATTAAAAATAAAAACTTTGAGAGGTAAAATAGCCGCCTGTTCACTGGAGAACATTTTAAATATCTCTCTCTGTACTCCACTGATGAAACTGTAAAATATAAGTGTAAGGGGAATAACAATACTGTGCTCTTTGGCGGGAATTATAAAAAGAGTCCCCAGGCATTCTGTCTAATAAAGTGAGCTACCTATTCTTTATGCATGCCCTGCTTTTTCTCTCTTCCATTTGAAGTAACAAGTTTCTCTTAACAGGATGCATTTATCAATATCCGCCAGTCCTCCTCTGAAAACACGGCATCTGCCCATATATTTATTCTCTGCAATCGACTCAACAACATTTTTTGCCCAGCCTATCTCACAGTAAGCCCTGTGTGATCTGCCCAGGACTCTTGAATGTAATCATAACTGCCTCTACACAGAAAGTCTGTAAGAAAGAGAAGCCTTTTTTTCAGGATGTACAATCAATGTAGAAAGCTAATAGGAAACATTGAGGAGCCCCAAACTGCTTTAAAAATCAATAATGGTGGGGTTTTGTTGGATCTGTACTATGAAGATAATTGCCTCTACTTTTCACTTGGCTTTATCATGAAGAACAAGGCAATAATCCTCCAAGGAATAGTGGGAAACTCTGTTTTTCTTTTATATTCAATAAATGTAACCATTGATTTTATTCTCATGCACAACCCATGGTCAAGCAGTGTTAAGAACATCAAAAAAATCAATTCAGAGTGGAGCTAGGTAAGCAAACACAGTAAGGGGGTTCTCAAAATCCCCATCAGGCCACAAGTTTCTGGTAAACATTTGATTCACTTCTGAAACCTGAAGCTTAGAAGCTTCTCTTTGGGATTTGGAGTCATTGGTATGTGTTAGAGAACCTGACAAAGTTGGGCACATTTCATAAAGCACAAACACTTGGCAGAGCTATTCCCATTTATGCTGTGTGCCCTCTCTAATTATTTTCATCTCTACAATGGTAAGCAACAAAAGCATCTTACTTGGACAGCTGTCTTCCTAGAAATGATCTGCAGGGAAAAACGGCTTAACACAGGACAGTAACAATAATGTTGGTATTTTTATTTAAAAACTATTATGCATACTATTAGATATATACATACATACACACATATATACATATATATTACATATGACAGGACAAAGTGAATAAATAGTCACGTTAATACATGAAGAATCAATGTTTTCAATGAAGAGGAAAGAAACAAAGTATAAAATCAAAGAAATTGAATAAAAGGCCTGCAGTACTAAATTTGAGTTAGAAATATTAATATGAACTCATGATGTATTTTATCCTCCTCTGGGACAGAGAATTTACTAGTTGATGTGCCAGAAGGCAAGGATGCTATCAGCGACTATTAAGGTCATGTTGAAAGAACTCAGGCGTGAATTTAAAGGGTCTGCCACTGGCCAAAGATAAGACAAACAAGATCAAAAATAATAATAGCTGCAGTGGACTGAAACAGACATACCTTTTATAACCTGTGACTTCATAATGATAAGCACACAGAAAATAACAAAATGGCAAACCTCAGTGGTCATATTTGGGGGGTTCTAGAGAAACAACTTGTTGTTCTGAAAACTGCTAAACAAAAGGAAACAATCAAGCATTTATCCTGCCTTCACTGTACTAACTTGACCTCCAGATTACATTTGGTGAGGGAAAATTCTTTAGAGAATAATCTAGTTAATAAATAAGGAAAGAGTCATAGAATATTGTCATTATGTAAACTCTAAATAAGTTTAGGCAAAGATTATCAGTGGCTGCTAAAACTGTTACTATTTGGGCTGAATTGTGCCCCCCTAAATTCCTATGTCAAAATCCTAACCTTTAGTACCTCACAATGTGACCTTATTTGAGATAGGGTCTGTACGGAGATAATCAAATTAATGTGAGATCATTAGGGTAAACCCTAATCCAACATGACTGGTGGCTTTATGAAAAAGGGACACACAGATACACCTGGAAGGAAGGTGACACAGGGAGAAATCGGTCGTCTATATGCCAAGGAGAGGGGCCTGGAACAGATCCTTTCTCCACAGCCCTTGATAGGAACCAAACTTGCTGACTCCAAAACTGTGAGACAATAAATTTCTGTTAAGTCACCGATTTTGTTACAGCAGCCCTAGCAAAAAAATATTGTTACATAAAAATTAATGGAATTATTATAATGGATAGGTCAGGTTGTCAATGCCTAAATCAGCACATCGATGTTCACATCACAAAACCAGAGACAGGCAGGCATTTTGGGTCTCTAGATAAAAGTACATAACACAACTGGTTTATGAAGCACACTCGCCAAAGCACAACAAAATAATTCAAATCTGTTCAAGTCTCAAATATGGGGCATAAGAGAACACATTTACAACAAATGGATGTAATCACAAAAAATAGCATGGTTTCCTAAGAAAAAAAATTTCTAGGGGAAAAATAAAGGAACAGGAAACATTTAGAGTAAAAGAAATTTTAGATAAATTTACCAGCCAAATGCAATGTGTGTACCTGTTTGGACCTGCTTTTAAAAAGTTAATAATAAATTACGAGACAGGAAAAATTACTTTAGCTCTCCTAGTGTTGGTATCTGTCAAATTAGCATAATAACAGTACAAAGTTCATAGTGTTGTGGTAATGATTAAATATGACAATATAGGTAGATCACTTAGCATAGTGCTTGGTGTATAGTATAATTTCAATTATTTATATACTTGGGTATTAGTTGAATTCCTGATACAATTGCTATCAATATTAGTTAGAATGATGTGATAGGTACATCTTACTCTGTATGTGCTTACGGTGTGTGTACACAATCCCACATACACACTCTGCAACACACCTATGGAGTCCCAATGTGAGCCAGTACTGAGTTGGAAGCCTTTTCCTTACACTACCCATTCCATTCCCCCTTCTCATGTAGCCCTACGAAACCAACTGGCCCTGGCCTCACCTTTGGTAAGAGATGCAGGAAAATAACATTGTGGAAGTTTGAAAGAAAAGCCAAGGCAAGGGTTAGGAGAGGAAGGCAAAAGGAAGAACAGTTAAAGGAGGTTAAATACGCTACTAAATGTCTTCACAGAATTAGGTTGTTCCATGCCTGCCATTTTTAAGGAAAGATAAACACAGTCTTTCAGCACCCACAGGGCTAAGCCTCAGAGACAATCAGTGTTTTCAGTCAGCTGGATCATGTTTGGACAAGAGGCAGAACACATCTGGTCATTAATAGTGATAATAGATCTCTGGTTAAAAGCCATCATTTAGATATACGAAATTTTGCAGCTGACAACTATCATGAGTCAGGTGACTGCATCTTACAAATTTTCATTTCGATTTTTCAAACATTTATTTGTTTTGAGAAAGGGGATACAAAGGTGAAAGAAATACAGTTCATATTTTCAACAAATATACAATCTTGTTTGCATCACAGGAAAATAACTCCAAGACACAGAAAGATAAAACATCTTAAGAGAGTTACAAGTCTCATGGGCCTTTAGGAGATTAAAATGAAGTAAGGTATCAAATGAGTACGAGTTTATATCTGGTTGGGAATATTGTAAAAGTCCTCATGGAGAAAGTGGGATTTTTTTTAAGAGTTTATTATTAATTAATTTATTTATTTTTGCTGTGTTGGGTCTTCGTTTCTGTGCGAGGACTTTCTCTACTTGTGGCAAGCGGGGGCTACTCTAAATCGCGGTGCACAGGCCTCTCACTATCATGGCCTCTCTTGTTGCTGAGCACAGGCTCCAGACGCGCAGGCTCAGTAGTTGTGGCTCACGGGCCTAGTTGCTCCGCGGCATGTGGGATCTTCCCAGACCAGGGCTCAAACCCGTGTCCCCTGCATTAGCAGGCAGATTCTCAACCACTGCGCCACCAGGGAAGCCCGAGAAAGTGGGATTTGAGAGAGGCTTTTAAGAAAAGAAGAGAGATAGGAGAAAGCGGTGAAGTGGGGAAACTGTCAGGGGATAGAGAAGGGAGGGAGTTTTAGCAGGGCTGGAGGGTTGCCAGATGAAATACAGGATGCCCAGTTAAATGTCAATTTCAGATAACAACTAATAGTTTTTTAGCATAAATATGATCTTGGCAAATTTGGGACATATTTGAATTTGAAATGCCCTAGATTTGTTTAGAGAAATAAGTAAATGGTTTTATAAAAGTTTAAGCTTCATGGAGGAAGGAAATGTTTGAAAGACATTTTGGTCATATGCAGAGGGTCTCAGATTCCATACAGGAGGGGGAAAACTTAATTTTATGGGGACTGTAGAGACATTGTTAGGTTTTGTGTGTGTGTGTGTGTGTGTGTGTGTGTGCGTGTGCGTGTGTGATTGATATGATGCACTATAGGAAGAATACTATGACAGTGATGAGAACAAGTAAAATTAAGATAGGAAGCTGGCCAGGAAGTGACCAATAGTGATGATGTTAATTGAGGTGATGGAAGTGGCTTGGGAATGGAGATGGTTGAGATAGAGTGGAGTAGAAGCAACAGATTGCATCTTGGGACAAAAGAGATATAGAGTCAAAGATGCCTACAAGTTTATGCTTACTGACTGGGAGGACGATGACTTTTGTTAGCAGCTGTGTAAGGAGGAAGAGCTGGTTTTAGGAAAAACAGATGATATGAAATAGGGGTTATGTCAGGAATAACTGGCAGGGCAAGCATCCACATACAGATGCTCAGTAAGTGATTACAAATATTTTTCTGAGCTCAGTGATTTCGTATTCTAGATATTTGATCTGTTAAATTCAATAAGTTGTTCAAAATTCAAGGAACCCCTGTAGTTCACAATTAGAGGCAAAAGAAGAAACAGTGATAGAAGAGCAAAAAGACAGAAGAACAAGAATAATGAAAAACTTGTGCTGAATCTTGGAAATCCTGCAGTCAAGGTCAGTCATCACTCTTAAATCATTCAGAGAGGGATTTCCCTGGTGGTGCAGTGGTTAAGAATATGCCTGCCATGCAATAGTTAGGAGTCCGCCTGCCAATGCAGGGGACTTGGGTTTGATCCCTGGTCCGGAAAGATCCCACATGCCGTGGAGCAACTAAGCCCATGCGCCACAAATACTGAGCCTGCGGTCTAGAGCCCACGAGCCACAACTACTGAGCCCGTGAACCACAACTACTGAAGCCCATGTGCCTAGAGCCCTTGCTACACAACGAGAAGCCACCGCAATGAGAAGCCTGTGCACCGCAATGAAGAGTAGCTCCTGCTCGCCACAACTAGAGAAAGCCCGTGTGCAACAATGAAGACCCAATGCAGCCAAAAATAAAATTAATTAATTAATATTAAAAAATCGTTTGGAGAAGTCAAGACTATAAACAGAACCAGCAATGGCTCTGGTAAATTTTGACAGAGCTGTTTTAGGAAAGGAGCATGGCTGGGAGCCATGTTTTTGGAGCCTAAGGAGTAAATGGGTGGTAAGGAAGTAGAGGAAACCAAAGCTATTTGAGGACTGGTGCTTGAAGAGAAAATCAAAGAGAAGGAGCCAGCAGAGGAAAGACTGAAGATTTAATTAAAAAGAGGAGCAAATTCTGAAGGGCGTCCAGCAATAAGATAAATGTGTATATGGCGAGATTAGCCTTAGAAAGAAGAGAAAATCTTCCTTAGAGTTAAATGGAAGGAAGGGAGGAAAGACAGAAGAATTTTAAGGATTTGAACTGTGACATTGAGGGAGTTGATATTTAGTCTCCACTTTTGAGTAAGAAAGGAAGTGACATTATATGCCTTGAGAGGAGCAGGGTGGAGGGCTCGTGGACCATGGATGTAAGTCCCATCTCCTGCTACATCTTACAGCACATCTCAGACATCCATCCTTTATTTAGATCCCTGGCAAAGTGGAATAGGAAGTAATCATGATTGCAGGGTTATTCCTTGGTGTGACACATTTTGTCACAGCAAGGGAAATCTGGGAGTAAGAAGCACAACAGAATGTAGTTTCTTCTATGTACTGAATGCCTGTTGCACAGTAGCCTGGCTCTGTAGCCAGACCCCCATCAGACACCACTCTGTCATTTTAGAGTGTTTACACAACCGTGTGCCATCTCTGGGGTATAAAATATGATTTGACATAGTTCACAAAAATAGCAAACAGCTAACTCTATTCTTGTGCCTTTATATAAACTAGATTATAGCATCTCATATTGAGTTTGAATATAGCAAAATCTGATTCAATTTATTGATATGATCTTATGATTATGGAGTTCCTAGATAAAGAGGCTTTCAGGTGTGTTCAGAAAATCCCACTGACCCCATAATTGCTATAAACAACCCATTAATGCATGGTATCATTTCATGATGACTATATCTGGACTTATGGATGAGGCAGGAAGTTTCATTCTCCTGATCCCTTGTCTACAATAAGTACAGCCATAAATATGTCAACACCTATTTTATACTATAAGGATTTTCTAGTGCCTGTGTTTAGGAAGTGATATATGGTAGTTATTCCTGAAAAGACAATTACAAAGAGAAAAGGACAGATTGTCCTTTCTAAGCCTGGAAAATGTTATATCAGAGGAATGAAAATGAACAAGCCATAATATAGGATCATAGAAGCACTGACATTTAGATTTGACAGAGAATTTAGGGATGATTTTGTCTAATTCCTTTCTCTTTAAGGCTCAGTAATCTAAAGCCAAGAGAGAGGAAATAGCTCACTGTAGGGCACAAACTAGTCAGGCCACATGTCTCTTTGACTCAAAGTCCCAGGTGCTTCCACTCTGCCACAATGACAAATCTCTACCAGCCTTCTGGAGAATTATTCCCAGGGCCAGAATAGTGGGTGTATTGTACATACTGGCACTCAGTGAATGTTTTCTTAATTGGACAGCTGTATCTCTGTTCTGGTCACTGACACACCTGGGAGTTAGAGAACCACCCTCAGCACACAGCTTTTCCAGTACCTAGTAAGGCAATATCAGGCACAACTTTACAAAAATATAACTTAGAATTTACATGTATTAACATATTCATTATTTCACTAGAACTTCCTTAGTCCATTGCTGCACATGATAAAACTAAGGGTCAGTAAATTTATATAACTTATTTAAGGTCAAGCAATCAGAAAATGGTACAGAGTTTGAGCCCAACTTTGGTCCTCTGACTCCAGTTATCATACCAGTTGTTATACCTCATAGTTTCTCCAGGATATTTATAACCTCTAGGGAAAAGAAAACCAAATCTGTGAGGGAAGAGATAGAGATGAATATGGGAAGGAGGGGAGATATCAGACTGGTGTGAGGCTCTTATGAAAAAAGCCAATGCCAGAAACAGATCAGAGTCCAATAATAGATGAAGCATTTGTGTTTTTCTTGGAGAGATCTGTTGGCGGGATCCTAGCTACAAAGGCCTGGGTTGGCTCCAAAAAGGTGAAAGCAATGCTATGCAACTTGGAAGAAGGTACTGACTTTAAATGCATCTGAAAGACAGTGGGGTGAGAAAAGCACAGGTATGGGAATCAGGAAACCTGGATTTTAGTCCTAATTCTATAATTTGTTGTGCCCTTAGATCAGGCCCCTCCCCCTTTTATGCCTCAGTTTTCTCATTTTAAAATGAGGTGTATTCAAATTCATCATTCTCAGATATTTTTCTTCCTTTGCATCGATGCCATTGGTAGAGACTGCCAATAATTTAGAAAATGCCTGAAGTGAGACTCTATAAACTGAGAATGCAACCCACATTCTTGCTTGCAAAAAATCGAGTTGTCTTTTTTTTTTAACAAAACAATTTTTTATACACTTTGAGTAATCACATACAGTGAATATACATGTAGTCGATCAGCCTGCTAAGTTGGGTCACAGAATTATTCTCTTAGAAAACTTTAGAAGGATAGATAATTCATCACTTTATACCTTAGTTATACGTGATAGAAGCTACATAGGTAATAGAAAAATTACAACTGATTTCCATTGTATGAACCAACACTAATGACCACCACTGCTCTTGGATGAGTAGATTTCATCTGTAGTAATATCAATACACTCAAGGGACTTGTTAGTTTATTTCACCATTTTTCTGAGAAGATTTTAGGTCAGAGATTTTTAACTAGAGTTGACAGCTCCTGGGGTACTGAAAGAGTGGGAAAATTCCAAAGATCATTTTGCCAGCATCAACTGAAGCTATTTTACTGTGCAAATGAAGACCAAAGCTATCAGCTAAATAACCAACCATTAGGATAAATCACCTTCCTCCCCACAAATACATCAAAAATACATCTACATGTGGAACAACTCCTACAGAACACCTACTGAATGCTGGAAGAAGACCTCAGACTTCCCAAAAGGCAAGAAACTCCCCACGTACCGGGGTAGGGCAGAAGAAAAAAGAATAAACAGAGACAAAAGAATAGGGATGGGACCTGCACCTCTGGGAGGGAGGTTTGAAGGAGGAAAGGTTTCCACACACTCGGAAGCCCCTTCACTGGTGGAGACAGGGGGTGGCCGGGGGGGAAGCTTCAGAGCCACAGAGGAGAGCACAGCAACAGGGGTGCAGAGGGCAAAGCACAGAGATTCCCGCACAGAGGATCGGTGCCAACCAGCACTCACCAGCCCGAGAGGCTTGTCTGTTCACCACCAGGGCGGAAAGGGGATGGGAGCTGAGGCTCAGGATTCAGAAATCAGATCCCAGGGAGAGGACTGGGGTTGGATGCGTGAACACAGCCTGAAGGGGGCTAGTGCGCCACAGCTAGTCGGGAGGGAGTCCGGAAAAAAGTCTGAAACTGCCTAAGAGGCAAGAGACCATTGTTTCGGGATGTACGAGGAGAGGGGATTCAGAGCACCACCTAAACGAGCTCCAGAGATGGGCGCAAGCTACAGCTATCAGCGCAGGCACCAGAGACGGACATGAAATGCTAAGGCTGCTACTGCAGCCACCAAGAAGCCTGTGTGCAAGCACAGGTCACTATCCACACCTCCTCTCCTGAGAGCCTGTGCAGCCCACCACTGCCAGGGTCCTGTGATCCAGGGACAACGTCCCTGGGAGAACACATGGCATGCCTCAGGCTGTTTCAACATCACACTGGCCTCTACCCCGCAGGCTTGCTCTGCATTCCGCACCCATCCATTCCTCCCAGACTGAGTGAACCAGAGCCCCCTAATCAGCCACTCCTTTAAGCCCCTCCTGGCTGGGCAAAGGACAGATGCCAGAGGGTGAACTACATGCAGAGGCAGGGCCAAATCCAAAGTTGGACCCCAGGAGCTGTGCGAACAAAGAAGAGAAAGGGAAATTTCTCCGTACAGCCTCAGGAGCAGCAGATTAAATCTCCACAATCAACTTGATGTACCCTGCATCTGTGGAATACCTGAACAGACAATGAATCATTCCAAAATTGAGGCTGTGGACTTTAGGAGCAACTGTAGACTTGGGGTTTGCTGTATGCAACTGACCAGTTTCTGATTTTCATGTTTATCTTAGTTCAGTTTTTAGTGCTTGTTATCATTGGTGGATTTGCTTATTGGTTTCGTTGCTCATTTCTATTTTTTTATTACTTTAAAAATTTTTTTATTTTAATAATTTTTTAAAACTTTTTATTCTAATGATGTTATTTTATTTTATATTATTTTATTTTTCTTTCTTTCTTTTTTTTTCTCCCTTTTCTTCTGAGCCGTGTGGTTGACAGGGTCTTGGTGCTCCAGCTGGCTGTCAGGCCTGAGCCTCTGGGGTGGGAGAGCCAAGTTCAGGACGTTGGACCACCAGAGACCTCCTGGCCCCACATAATATCAATTGGCAAGAGACTTCCCAGAGATCTCTTTCTCAACGCTAAGACCCAGCTCCACCCAACAACCAGCAAGCTCCAGTGCTGGACACCCCAGGCCGAACAATTAGCAAGACAGGAACACAACCCCACCCTTTAGCAGAGAGGCTGCCTAAAATCATAATAAGTTCACAGATACCCCAAAACACAGCACCGGACATGGTCCTTCCCACCAGAAAGACAAGATCCAGCCACACCCACCAGACCACAGGCACCAGTCCCCTCCACCAGGAAGCCTACACAGCCCACTGAACAAACCTTACCCCCTGGGGGCAAACACCATAAACAACGGGAACTATGAACCTGCAGGGTGCGAAAAAGGAGACCACAAACACAGTAAGTTAAGCAAAATGAGAAGACAGAAAAACACACAGCAAATGAAGGAGCAAAGTTAAAACCCACCAGACCAAACAAATGAAGAGGAAATAGGCAGTCTACCTGAAAAAGAATTCAGAGTAATGAGAGTAAAGATGATCCAAAATCTTGGAAATAGAATGGAGAAAATAGAAGAAACGTTTAATAAGGACCTAGAATAACTAAAGAGCAAACAAACAATGATGAACAACACAATAAATGAAATTTAAAATTCTCTAGAAGGAATCAATAGCAGAATACCTGAGGCAGAAGAACGGATAAGTGACCTAGAAGATATAATAGTGGAAATGACTACCACAGAGCAGAATAAAGAAAAAAGAATGAAAAGAATTGAGGACAGTCTCAGAGACCTCTGGGACAACATTAAACACACCAACATTCAAATTATAGGGCTTCCAGAAGAAGAAGAGAAAAAGAAAGGGTCTGAGAAAATATTTGAAGAGATGTTAGTCAAAAACATCCTTAACACGGGAAAGGAAATAGTCCATCAAGTCCAGGAAGAACAGAGTTCCAAACAGGGTAAACCCAAAGAGAAACACACCAAGACACATATTAATAAAACTATCAAAAATTAAACACAAAGAAAACATATTAAAAGCAGCAAGGGAAAAGCAACAAATAACATACAAGGGAATCCCCATAAGGTTAACAGCTGATTTTTCAGCAGAAACTCTGCAAGCCAGAAGGGAGGGGCAGGACGTCTTTAAAATGATGAAAGGGAAAAACCTACAACCAAGATTACTCTACCCAGCAAGGATCTCATTCAGATTTGAGAGAGAAATTAAAAGCTTTACAGACAAGCAAAAGGGAAGAGAATTCAGCACCACCAAACCAGTGTTACAACAAATGCTAAAGAAACTTCTCTAGGCAGGAAACACAAGAGAGGGAAAAAACCTACAAAAGCAAACCCAAAACAATTAAGAAAATGGTAATAGGAACATACATATTGATAATTACCTTAAATGTAAATGGATTAAATGCTCCAACCAAAAGACATAGACTGGCTGAATGAATATAAAAACAAGACCTGTATATATGCTGTCTAAAAGAGACCCACTTAAGACCTAGGGACACATCCAGACTGAAAGTGAGGGGAGGGAAAGAGATATTGCATGCAATTGGAAATCAAAAGAAAGCTGGAGTAGCAATTCTCATATCAGATAAAAGAGACTTTAAAATAAAGACTATTATAAGAGACAATGTAGGACACTAAAAAATGATCAAGGGATCAATCCAAGAAGAAGATATAACAACTGTAAATATTTATGCACCCAACATAGCAGCACCTCAATACATAAGGCAAATGCTAACAACCATAAAGGGGAAATTGACAGTAACACAATAATAGTAGGGGACTTTAACACCCGAATTTCACCAATGGACAGATCAACCAAAATGAAAATAAATAAGGAAACACAAGCTTTCAATGACACATTAAACAAGATGGACTTCATTCATATTTATAGGACATTCCATCCCAAAACAACAGAATACACTTTCTTCTCAAGTGCTCATGGAACATACTCCAGCAGGATAGACCATATCTTGGGTCACAAATCAAGTCTTTGTAAATTTAAGAAAATTGTAATCATATCAAGTATCTTTTTCAAAATGCAACGTTATGAGGCTAGATATCAATTATGGGAAAAAAAACTACAAAAACATGGAGGCCAAACAATACACTACTAAATAACTAAGAGATCACTGAAGAAATCAAAGAGGAAATCAAAAAATACCTAGAAGTTTATAGCAATACAATCCTACCTCAAGAAACAAGAAACATCTCAAATAAACAACCTATCCTTATACCTAAAGCAAACAGACAAAGAAGAACAAAAAACCCTAAAGTTAGCCGGAAAGAAATCATAAAGATCAGATCAGAAATAAATGAAAAAAAAATGAAGGAAACAATAGTAAAGCTCAATAAAACTAAAAGCTGGTTCTTAGAGAAGATAAACAAAATTAATAAACCATTAGCCAGGCTCATCAAAAAAAGAAAAAAAAAAAAACGGCAGAAGACTCAAATAAACATAATTAGAAATGAAAAAGGAGAAGTAACAAGTGACACTGCAGAAATACAAAGGATCATGAGAAGTGACTACCAGCAACTATATGTCAATAAAATGGACAACCTGGAAGAAATGGACAAATTCTTAGAAAAGCACAACCTTCCGAGACTGAACCAGGAAGAAATAGAAAATATAAACAGACCAATCACAAGCACTGAAATTGAGACTGTGATTAAAAATTTTCCAAGAAACGAAAGCCCAGGACCAGATGGCTTCACAGGCAAATTCTAACAAACATTTAGAGAAGAGCTAACACCTATCCTTCTCAAACTCTTCCAAAATATAGCAGAGGGAGGAACACTCCCAAACTCTTTCTATGAGGCCACCACCACCCTGACACCAAAACCAGACAAAGATGTCACAAAAAAAGAAAACTACAGGCCAATATCACTGATGAACATAGATGCAAAAATCCTCAACAGAACACTAGCAAACAGAATCCAACAGCACATTAAAAGGATCATTCACCATCATCAAGTGGTGTTTATCCCAGGATTGCAAGGATTCTTCAATATACACAAATCAATCAATGTGATACACCATATTAACAAACTGAAGGATAAAAAACATATGATAATCTCAATAGACGCAGAAAAGGCTTGAGACAAAATTCAACACCCATTTATGAAAAAAACCCTCCAGAAAGTAGGCATAGTGGGAACTTATGTCAACATAATAAAGGCCATATAAGACAAACCCACAGCCAACATCATTCTCAATGATGAGATTGAGTTGATGAAAAACTGAAACCATTTCTGCTAAGATCAGGAGCAAGACAAGGTTTCCCACTCTCATAACTATTATTCAACATAGTTTTGGAAGTTTTAGCCACAGCAATCAGAGAAGAAAAAGAAATAAAAGGAATCCAAATGGGAAAAGAAGCAGTAAACTGTCACTGTTTGCAGATGACATGATACTATGCATAGACAATCCTATAGATGCCACCAGAAAACTACTAGAGCTAATCAATGAATTTGGTAAAGTAGCAGGATACAAAATTAATGCACAGAAATCTCTTGCATTCCTATACACTAATGATGAAAAATCTGAAAGAGAAATTAAGGAAACACTCCCATTTACCACTGCAATGAAAAGAATAAAATACCTAGGAATAAACCTACCTAAGAGGACAAAAGGTCTGTATGCAGAAAAGTATAAGATACTGATGAAAGAATTTAAAGATGATACAAACAGATGGAGAGACATACCATGTTCTTGGATTGGAAGAATCAACATTGTGAAAATGACTATACTACCCAAAGCAATCTACAGATTCAATGAAATCTCTATCAAACTACCAAGGGCATTTTTCACAGAAGTAGAACAAAAAATTTCACAATGTGTATGGAAACACAAAAGACCCCAAATAACAAAAGCAATCTTGAGAAAGAAAAATGGAGCTGGATGAATCACACTCCATGACTTCAGACTATACTACAAAACTACAGTAATCAAGACAGTATGATACTGGCACAAAAACAGAAATATAGAGCAATGGAAAAGGAAAGAAAGCTCAGAGATAAACCCACACACATATGGCCACCTTATTTTTGATAAAGGAGGCAAGAATATACAATGCAGAAAAGACAGCCTCTTCAATAAGTGGTGCTGGAAAAACTGGACAGCTACTTGTAAAAGAATGAAATTAAAACACTCCCTAACACCATACACAAAAATAAACTCAAAATGGATTAAAGACCTAAATGTAAGTTCAGACACTATAAAACTCTTAAAGGAAAACATAGGCAGAACACTCTATGACATAAATCACAGCAAATCCGTTTTGACACACCTCCTAGAGAAATGGAAATAAAAACAAAAATAAACAAATGGGACCTAATGAAACTTAAAAGCTTTGGCACAACAAAGGAAACCATAAACAAGATGAAAAGGCAGCCCTCAGAATGGGAGAAAATATTTGCAAACAAAGCAAGTGACAATGGATTAATCTCCAAAATATACAAGCAGCTAATGCAGCTCAATATCAAAAAAACAAACAACCCAATCCAAAAATGGGCAGAAGACCTAAATAAACATTTCTCCAAGGAAGATATATAGATTGCCAACAAACACATGAAAGGATGCTCAACATCACTAAGCAGTAGAGAAATGCAAATCAAAACTACAATGAGGTATCACCTCACACCAGTCAGAATGGCCATCATCAAAGCATTTACAAAGAATAAATGCTGGAGAGGGTGTGGAGAAAAGGGAACCCTCTTGCACTATTGGCGGGAATGTAAATTGATACAGCCACTGTGGAGAACAGTATGGGGGTTCCTTAAAAACTAAAAATAGAGCTACCATACGACCCAGCAATGCCACTAATGGGTATATATCTTGAGAAAACCATAATTCTAAAAGAGTCATGTACCACAATGTTCACTGCAGTTCTATTTACAATAGCCAGTACATGGAAGCAACCTAAGTGTCAGTTGACAGATGAATCGATAAAGAAGATGTGGCACATATATACAATGGAATATTACTCAGCCATAAAAAGAAACAAAGTTGAGTTATTTGTAGTGAGGTGGATGGACCTTGAGTGTGTCATACAGAGTGAAGTAAGTCAGAAAGAAAAACAAATACTGTATGCTAACACATATATATGGAATCTACAAAAAAAAAAAAAAGTTCTGAAGAACCTAGGGGCAGGACAGGAATAATGACGCAGACCTAGAGAATGGACTTGAACACATGGGGAGGGGGAAGGGTAAGCTGGGACGAAGTGAGAGAGTGGCATGTACATATATACACTACCAAATGTAGAACAGATAGCTAGTGGGAAGCTTCTGCCTAGCACAGGGAGATCAGCTCGGTGCTTTGTGACCATCTAGAGGGTGGGATAGGATGGGTGGGAGGGAGATGCAGGAGGGAGGGGATATGGGGCTATACGTATGCATATAGCTGATTCATTTTGTTATATCCAGATAACTAATGCAACAACGTTAAGCAATTATACTCCATTAAAGATGTTAAAAAAAAGTTTTATCACAGATACATTCTTTTCACTTGCATTTTGTTTTCGGATATTGGACACACATTAATTCTAGACTGTTGGCCCTTAACTACAGTTTTAGCTTGGCATTGATGCCCTATAAAAGGATTTTAGGGCACTTATGAATACTCTAAAATAACAGGAAAATTTCATCAGCTTCTCAAAGGGATCACAAAGATTAACAAAGGTTAAAGAACCTCCACTCTATGCATCCTACAATAACATGTTACAATTCAAATTATTTCTTTGGTAAAACTGGTAGCTGATTTGAACTGTAGCCTAAAAGTTTTAATCAACCCTTAACTACCTGAGGGTTAGTAACAGACCTCTGTAAGTGTATACTACCTCTTTTACACTTGATTCTTTAAAAAAATAAATGAAACAAAACACATTGTGGTGCAAAACATTGTTGATAGAAATTAAAGGTAACATAAACAAATAAAGATATATTCATGGTTAGAAAACCTGATAATTTTAAATTGTCAATTCTCCCCAAACTGATCTATAGATTCAATACACTCAATTATAAGCCCAGTGGACTTTTTTTGGGTAGAAATCAACAAGTTTACCCTAAAAGTTATAGGGAAATGCAAAGAACCTAGAATTTCCAAAGCAATTTTAAACAGTCAGTATAAAGTTGAAGGACTTACATTATGTGACTTCATAACTTAACAAATAGCTATGGTAATTAAATAGTGTGATACTGTCTAAGGACGGACCAAAAGAACAGTGGAACAAAATAAATCCTAGAAATAGACCCCCAATTATTCAGTCAAAGGTACCAACACTATCTGAAGGGAAAAGCAAAGTCTTTTCAATAAATGGTACTAGAATAACTGTATAGTCATATGGAAAAAATGAACCTCAATCCCTACCTCATAAGAAATACAAAAATTAATTTAATGTGGATCACATACATGAAAATAAAAATGAAAACATAAGAGATTTAAGGGAATAAAATCACTTTGCACTTCTAAAAGTCACCACAAAATATTTTCCTATTTCTTCAAAATGTTTCTCAATTCCATTTCATAATTAAGTAGCTATACAGAATACCTAGAACACATTGTAATTGAGTCTGGGTGGACCGAAAATAATCAAACAATTGGCTAAAAAAATTTATGTAGCTTCTAGAATAAGCTGGATGTGAAATCTGTCTAACAAAAACACATATTCTTATTACTATGTTTATTATTTGAGGATCACGGCAAAAAAAATTCACTTTCCTTTGATGGACAAAGTTGTCTAGATTTAGCTTGAATTATTCTAAATAGATTTTCTGAACTTTAATATAATTTTATTATAAAGATTAAAGAGTCTATATATTCACTTACTTGCCTTTCTCCCCCTCTATCCATTTCCAAGAGTAAAAATTAAACAACATGAACAACAACAGTAAAACATGCAACATAAAGCTGTTTACCGGAGTCCGTAGAGAACTGTTCCATCAGGATGCAGTCGGATCATTCGATTTTTCACTGTAACCCCATGCACAAATGATTTCTTGTCATTCAGAAAGTAGGTGTCTGGTACCCAGAGTTGGTCAGCTACCCTGTTGTCTAGCGTGAGGTTTAGTGGGATTCCAGAATAAGAAAGCCTTTTGTCTTTCCAAGACTGCTGGAAATACATGGTGAGTGTATAATCCTGCAAAAAAAGGAAACCGAACAAAGAATTTTACCATCATCACCACCACCATCATCATCATCATCATCATCATCATTATCATCATCATCATGATCATCATCACTGTCATCATCTAAAAGCCTTTTTGGTAAGAATGTGATAGCATGTGGTACTGAGGATGCCTAGTGACTCACCATTCTGTGATCACAAAGCACCGAGCTGATCTCCCTGTGCTAGGTTGACTCACCAACCTCCCCTACAAGGTTATATTTGAATATATTGAAATTTGCACCTCCAAGTATAGGGCAACTGATAGGTTAGAAGTACTAGTGCAATAATTGAATGCATGCAGAAGCATTTGCACCAATATAGAGTAAATCCATTTAACTGAATTTTAAGGTTTGATGTTAAGGTAATGATATCATGGGGAAGGCTGTAAAGGGAAGTTGTACCTATAGATTCATGTTCACAAAAATCTACCTCTGGATATTGTATTTATAGTACTGCTTGATTCAGGAATTGGTTTGAGTTCAGAGATGGGTTTGTACTCGAGTTTGTTTCTCCATCTCCTGTAAAAGGTTACATTAAGGACATACCTTCGCACTTTTCTTTCTGCCCAGGTTTCCCCTGGCAGTGAGAGACAGGAAAATTTGGGCTCAATAAATGTGTCAAGCTCACAGGAGAGGAATGGTGAAGATTATCTTAGAGCTTTCGTTGTATGTTTTTAAAGAACTCTATTAATACAAAGTATAATTGTCCATTAAAAGAATAAGAGGTAGCAGTAAAATCATAAAGACTTAAGATGTGGTCCCAATATCATAAAAACAGAAGGTTCACTTTTTCTTTTAAAGGATATTTATCTGTCAACAGCTTTAGCTGGATGCTTAAGCAACAATTAAGAAAACACGTCATAACTCCTGCACAACTCTGTGTACTGCCATTGTTATATATACCACTGTTTGGGAAGCATCGGCTCCGATCATGACTTACACCTGGGCAAACTGCACTTCATCTAGATACCTATATGGATATTTATGCATTTCTGAAATATCTTAAATGATAAGACAACATTTGTTCTCGATAATGAGTTCCAATGTCCTTTAACCACTATATTCAAGAATGCTTACACTATTTACTCAGAAATAATCTTGCAATAATTCAAAGCCATTCTTTCTTGTTCATTGGCAAGGACATTTGCTCTTTGCTACTAATCATACAATACCCTTTATATAGGTCTGAAACCTCTTTCCACCTTACCTTCATTTAACAGAAAAAGAGAACCCACAGGGTTATACACAATTCTCTTCTCAATTGCTAACATCTGCATTTGAATCCTCATCAAGCTCTTAACATCAATACCTTTTCGGAGGACAATGAATTGAACAGATTCTGGGCCTTAGATTCTAAAACACCTCCATTCCAAAATCTACCACATGTAGAGCTATGTAACCATGAGCAACTAACTTAACCCCTTATATGTCAGATGTCTCATTTCTAAAATAAAAATAATAGCATTTTACTAGCTTATTGAAAGCATTACTTGGGAGAATTATGGTGCAACTAGTTTAGAAACTAACACGCTAAACAAATATATTATCTTCAAAAATTGTTGCTATTTAAAGATTAATATCATACTTCCAAATTATTTGGAGTGTACGTATTCGTTTTCATAAGCATTTCCACTTTTAAAGAGATGTTTATAAAAGAACCTGTAGGAAGAAGGACCCTGGTAATCATGAAAGAAAGCAATTGTCTGTCTTGTAAGTCTTGTTGTTGGGGTCTTGTTTGTAATTCAGACAATGTAAGAAAATGAATGACTAGCTCAGCACAATCAGCAATGGGTTACAGGTTCCACTACTCACGCTGAATACACATTAGCCTCCAGCTCTCGTGAGCGCTACAGAGGATTTCCTCACAATGAGACCATGAGGCAAAATCCTTACTCCACATTCTCCTCAACAAAGAAAGTTTTAATGTGTGATGAGGAAAAACTTATTATAAAATACAAATGAGAGTCTTGGAGGAAGATGGCGGAAGAGTAAGAGGAGGAGATAACCTTCCTCCACACAGATACATCAGAAATACATCTACACGTGGAACAACTCCTACAGAACACCTACTGAACGCTGGCAGAAGACCTCAGACCTCCCAAAAGAAACTCCCCACGTACCTGGGTAGGGCAAAAGAAAAAAGAAAACACAGAGACAAAAGAATAGGGATGGGACCTGCACCAGTGGGAGGGAGCCGTGAAGGAGGAAAGGTTTCCACACACTAGAAGCCCCTTCGCGGTAGGAGACTGCGGGTGGCGGAGGTGGGGAGCTTCGAAGCCACGGAGGAGAGCGCAGGGTGCAGAGAGCAAAGCAGAGAGATTTCCGCACAGAGAATCGATGCCGACCAGCACTCACCAGCCCGAGAGGCTTGTCTGCTCACCCGCCAGGGCGGGCGGGGGCTGGGAGCTGAGGCTCCGGCTTCGGTCGGAGCGCAGGGAGAGGACTGGCTGCGTGAACACAGCCTGAAGGGGTTAGTGCACCACGGTTAGCCGGGAGGGAGTCCGGGAAAAAGTCTGGACCTGCCGAAGAGGCAAGAGACTTTTTCTTCCCTCTTTGTTTCCTGGTACGCGAGGAGAGGGGATTAAGAGCGCTGCTTAAAGGAGCTCCAGAGACGGGCGCGAGCCACGGGTAACACCACGGACCCCAGAGACGAGCATGAGACACTTAGGCTGCTGCTGCCGCCACCAAGAAGCCTGTGTGCGAGCACAGGTCACTCTCCACACCTCCCTTCCTGGGAGCCTGTGCAGCCCGCCACTGCCAGGGTCCCGGGATCCACGGCCAACTTACCCAGAAGCGCACACGGCGCGCCTCAGGCTGGTGCAACGTCATGCCGGCCTCTGCTGCGCAGGCTCGCTCCGCACTCCGTGCCCCTCCCTCCCCCCGGCCTGAGTAAGCCAGAGCCCCTGAATCAGCGGCTCCTTTAAGCCCGTCCTGTCTGAGCGAAGAACAGACGCCTTCTGGCGACCTACACGCAGAGGCGGGGCCAAATCCAAAGCTGAACCCCGGGAGCTGTGCGAACAAAGAAGAGAAAGGGAAATCACTCCCAGCAGCCTCAGGAGCAGCGGATTAAAGCTCCACAATCAACTTGATGTACCGTGCATCTGTGGAATACCTGAATAGACAACAAATCATCCCAAATTGAGGAGGTGGACTTTGAGAGCAAGATTTATTATTTTTTCCCCTTTTCCTCTTTTTGTGAGTGTGTATGATTCTGTGTGAGATTTTGTCTGTATAGCTTTGCTTTCACCATTTGTCCTAGGGTTGGATCCATCCTTTTTTTTTTTTTTTTTTACTTTTTAAAAACATTTTTATAATTATTTTTTATTTTAATAACTATTTTACCTACTTTACTTTCTTTTCTTTTATCCTCTTTCTTTCTTTCTACTTTTTCTCCCTTTTACTCTGAGCCATGTGGATGAAAGGCTCTTGGTGCTGCAGCCAGGAGTCAGTGCTGTGTCTCTGAGGTGAGAGAGCCAATTTCAGGACACTGATTCACAAGGGACCTCCCAGCTCCATGTAATATCAAACGGCGAAAATTTCCCAGAGATCTCCATCTCAACACCAACACCCAGCTTCACTCAATGACCAGCAAGCTACAGTGCTGGACACCCTATGCCAAACAACTAGCAAGACAGGAACACAACCACATCCATTAGCAGAGAAGCTGCCTAAAATCATAATAAGCCCACAGACACCCCAAAACACACCACCAGACATGGACCTGCCCACCAGAAAGACAAGATCCAGCCTCATCCACCAGAGCACAGGCACTAGTCCCCTCCACCAGGAAGCCTACACAACCCACTGAACCAACTTTAGCCACTGGGGACAGAAACCAAAAACAACAGGAACTATAAACCTGCAGCCTGCAAAAAGGAGACCCCAAACACAGTAAGATAAGCAAAATGAGAAGAGAGAAAACCACACAGCAGGTGAAGGAGCAAGATAAAAACCCACTAGACCGAACAAATGAAGAGGAAATAGGCAGTCTACCTGAAAAAGAATTCAGAATAATGATAGTAAAGATGATCCAAAATCTTGGAAATAGAATAGACAAAATGCAAGAAACATTTAACAAGGACCTAGAAGAACTAAAGATGAAACAAGCAATGATGAACAACCCAATAAATGAAATTAAAAATACTCTAGAAGGGATCAATAGCAGAATAACTGAGGCAGAAGAACGGATAAGTGACCTGGAAGATAAAGTTGTGGAAATAACTACTGCAGAGCAAAATAAAGAAAAAAGAATGAAAAGAACTGAGGACAGTTTCAGAGACCTCTGGGACAACATTAAACGCACCAACATTCGAATTATAGGGGTTCCAGAAGAAGAAGAGAAAAAGAAAGGGACTGAGAAAATATTTGAAGAGATTATAGTTGAAAACTTCCCTAATATGGGAAAGGAAATAGTTAATCAAGTCCAGGAAGCACAGAGAGTCCCATATAGGATAAATCAAAGGAGAAACATGCCAAGACACATATTAATCAAACTGTCAAAAATTAAATACAAAGAAAATATATTAAAAGCAGCAAGGCAAAAACAACAAATAACACACAAGGGAATCCCCATCAGGTTAACAGCTGATCTTTTCAGCAGAAACTCTGCAAGCCAGAAGGGACTGGCAGGATATATTTAAAGTGATGAAGGAGAAAAACCTGCAACCAAGATTACTCTACCCAGCAAGGATCTCATTCAGATTTGATGGAGAAATTAAAACGTTTACAGACAAGCAAAAGCTGAGAGAGTTCAGCACCACCAAACCAGCTTTACAACAAATGCTAAAGGATCTTCTTTAGGCAAGAAACACAAGAGAAGGAAAAGACCTATAATAACAAACCTAAAACAATTAAGAAAATGGGAATAGGAATGTACATATTGATAATTACCTTAAATGTAAATGGATTAAATGCTCCCACCAAAAGACACAGACTGGCTGAATGGATACAAAAACAAGACCCATATATATGCCATCTACAAGAGACCCACTTCAGACCTAGAGACACACAGAGACTGAAAGTGATGGGATGGACAAAGATATTCCATGCAAATGGAAACCAAAAGAAAGCTGGAGTAGCAATTCTCATGTCAGACATACAGACTTTAAAATAAATACTATTAGAAGAGACAAAGAAGGACACTACATAATGATCAAGGGATTGATCCAAGAAGAAGATATAACAATTGTAAATATTTATGCACCCAACATAGGAGCACCTCAATATATAAGGCAAATACTAACAGCCATAAAAGGGGAAAATCAACAGTAACACATTCATTGTAGGGGACTTTAACACCCCACTTTCACCAATGGACAGATCATCCAAAATGAAAATAAGGAAACACAAGCTTTAAATGATACATTGAACAAGATGGACTTAATTGATATTTATAGGACATTCCATCCAAAAACAACAGAATACACATTTTTCTGAAGTGTTCATGGAACATTCTCCAGGATAGATCATATCTTGGGTCACAAATGAAGCCTTGGTAAATTTAAGAAAATTGAAGTTGTATCAAGTATCTTTTCCGACCACAACGCTATGAAACTAGATATCAATTACAGGAAAAGATCTATAAAATATACAAACACAAGGAGGCTAAACAATACACTATTAATAACGAAGTGATCACTGAAGAAATCAAAGAGGAAATAAAAAAATACCTAGAAACAAATGACAATGGAGACACGATAACCCAAAACCTATGGGATGCAGCAAAAGCAGTTCTAAGAGGGAAGTTTATAGCAATACAATCCTACCTTAAGAAACAGGAAACATCTCGAATAAAAAACCTAACCTTGCACCTAAAGCAATTAGAGAAAGAAGAAAAAAAAACCCCAAAGTTAGCAGAAGGAAAGAAATCATAAAGATCAGATCAGAAGTTAATGAAAAAGAAATGAAGGAAATGAAAGCAAAGGCCAATAAACATAAAAGCTGGTTCTTTGAGAAGATAAATAAAATTGATAAACCATTAGCCAGACTCATCAAGAAAAAAAGGGAGAAGACTCAAATCAATAGAATTAGAAATGAAAAAAGAGAAGTAACAACTGACACTGCAGAAATACATAGGATCATGAGAGATTACTACAAGCAACTCTAGGCCAATAAAATGGACAACCTGAAAGAAATGGACAAATTCTTAGAAATGCACAACCTGCCAAGACTGAATCAGGAAGAAATAGAAAACATGAACAGACCAATCACAAGCACTGAAATTGAAATTGTGATTAAAGATCTTCCAACAAACAAGAGTCCAGGACCAGATGGCTTCACAGGCGAATTCTATAAAACATTTAGAGAAGAGCTAACACCTATCCTTCTCAAACTCTGCCAAAATATAGCAGAGGGAGGAACACTCCCAAACTCATTCTATGAGGCCACCATCACCCTGATACCAAAACCAGAGAAGGATGTCACAAAGAAAGAAAACTACAGGCCAATATCACTGATGAACATAGATGCAAAAATCCTCAACAAAATACTAGCAAACAGAATCAAACAGCACATTAAAAGGATCCTACACCATGATCAAGTGGGGTTTATTCCAGGAATGCAAGGATTCTTCAATATATGCAAATCAATCAATGTGATATACCATATTAACATATTGAAGGAGAAAAACCATATGGTTATTTCAATAGATGCAGAGAAAGCTTTCAAAAACATTCAACACCCATTTATGATAAAAACCCACCAGAAAGTAGGCATAGAGGGATCTTTCCTCAACATAATAAAGGCCATATATGACAAACCCACAGCCAACATCATCGTCAATGGTGAAAAACTGAAACCATTTCCACTTAGATAGGAACAAGACAAGGTTACACACTCTGACCACTCTTATTCAACATAGTTTTGGAAGTTTTAGCCACAGCAATCAGAGAAGAAAAGGAAATAAAAGGAATCCAAAATCAGAAAAGAAGTAAAGCTGTCACTCTTTGCCAATGACATGATACTATACATAGAGAATTCTAAAGATGCTACCAGAAAACTACTAGAGCTGAATTTGGTAAAGTAGCAGGATACAAAATTAATGAACAGATATCTCTTGCATTCCTAGACACTAATGATGAAAAATCTGAAAGTGAAATCAAAAAAACACTCCCATTTACCACTGCAACAAAAAGAATAAAATATCTAGGAATAAACCTACCTAAGGAGACAAAATACCTGTATGCAGAAAATTATGACACTGATGAAAGAAATTAAAGATTATACAAATAGATGGAGAGATATACCATGTTCTTGGATTGGAAGAATCAACATTGTGAAAATGACTCTACTACCCAAAGCAATCTACAGATTCAATGCAATCCCTATCAAACTACCACTGGCATTTTTCACAGAACTAGAACAAAAAAAATTCACAATTTGTACGGACACACAAAAGACCCCGAATAGCCAAAACAATCTTGAGAATGAGAAACGGAGCTGGAGACTGACTTCAGACTATACTACAAAGCTACAGTAATCAACACAGTATGGTACTGGCACAAAAACAGAAATATAGGTCAATGGAACAGGATAAACAGAGATAAACCCCCGCATATATGGTCACCTTATCTTTGATATAGGAGGCAGGAATGTACAGTGGAGAAAGGACAGCCTCTTCAATAAGTGGTGCTGGGAGAATTGGACAGGTACATGTAAAAGTATGAGACTAGATCACTCCCTAACAGCATACACAAAAATAAGCTCAAAATGGATTAAAGACCTAAATGTAAGGCCAGAAACTTCAAACTCTTAGAGGAAAACATAGGAAGAACACTCTTTGACATAAATCACAGCAAGATCCTTTTTGACCCACCTCCTAGAGAAATGGAAATAAAAGCAAAGATAAACAAATGGGACCTAATGAAACTTCAAAGCTTTTGCACAGCAAAGGAAACCATAAACAAGACAAAAAGACAACCCTCAGAATGGGAGAAAATATTTGCAAATGAAGCAACTGACAAAGGATTAATCTCCAAAATTTACAAGCAGCTCATGCAGCTCAATATCAGAAAAATAAACAACCCAATCCAAAAATGGGCAGAAGACCTAAATAGACAATTCTCCAAAGGAGATATACAGATTGCCAACAAACACATAAAGGAATGCTCAACATCATTAATCATTAGAGAAATACAAATCAAAACTACAATGAGATATCATCTCACACCAGTCAGAATGGCCATCATCAAAACATCTAGAAACAATAAATGCTGGAGAGGGTGTGGAGAAAAGGGAACCCTCTTGCACTGCTGGTGGGAATGTGAGTTGGTACAGCCACTATGCAGAACAGTATGGAGGTTCCTTAAAAACTACAAATAGAACTACCATATGACCCAGCAATCCCACTACTGGGCATATACCCTGAGAAAACCATAATTCAAAAAGAGTCATGTACCAAAATGTTCATTGCAGCTCTATTTACAATAGCCAGGAGATGGAAACAACCTAAGTGTCCATCATCGGATGAATGGATAAAGAAGATGTGGCACATATATACAATGTAATATTACACAGCCATAAAAAGAAACGAAATTGAGCTATTTGTATTGAGGTGGATGGATCTAGCGTCTGTCATACAGAGTGAAGTAAGTCAGAAAGAGAAAGACAAATACCGTATGCTAACACATATATATGGAATTTAAGAAAAAAATGTCAAGAAGAACCTAGGTGTAAGACAGGAATAAAGACACAGACCTACTAGAGAATGGACTTGAGGATATGGGGAGGGGGAAGGGTAAGCTGTGACAAAGTGAGAGAGTGGCATGGACATAGATATACTACCAAACGTAAAATAGATAGCTAGTGGGAAGCAGCCGCATAGCACAGGGAGATGTGCTCAGTGCTTTGTGACCACCTAGAGGGGCGGGATAGGGAGGGAAACGCAAGAGGGAAGAGATATGGGAACATATGTATGTATAACTGATTCACTTTGTTATAAAGCAGAAACTAACACACCATTGTAAAGCAATTATACTCCAATAAAGATATAAAAAATTCAAATGATTATAATGACAAATAATACTCTAATAGCTAATGTTATGATTAAAATATGTTTGTGGTAAGTAAATAATGGAGAGTGGGAGGAGAAAATAATGTAAACATGAGTGATCTCTGCATAGATTAAGTAAGTGTGTGTGTGTGTGTGTGTGTGTGTGTGTGTGTGTGTAGACTTTTTCCCCTTTCTTTTGTGGAAACCATTTTGTTTCCTGTAAAGAGAGAACTATACACAAATAGTGAGTCTTTGCTCTATATAGCTCACTCTATTTTCAGTAAATATTGACTAAACATCACACCTTATTTCTCAGTTAAAGCAGTAACTTACCCTGTTTGCAGTAAGAAGTCATGCAGTGGAAATTTATGGATGCTAGTATTTTACATTGGGAAGTGGGTGATGTGGAATAAATATCTTTCAGGACTTTTCTTCTTATTCTTTGCTATCTTAATCTAGGACCTGATTCTATGATAAATGGTAATATGGACCCATGAGTTTGATAACCTTAAAAAAAACTTTTTGAAGCTAATGATAATTGTGACAATAATGATGCAAAATGTGGAAAGACCTAAAACAGAGCAATATATCCTTACTATGTATATTTTACCACATGCATGACAAGAATATCCTTCTAGAAAGTGCTCTGTGCTCTGTGGTTTTCACAACCTTGTGAGATAGGCAAATTCTCCTTGAGAGAATTTATGATCTATATCTCTGGGAAACTACTTACTTAAGTTTAAATAAATTATTTTTTCTATCTGCACCTTAAATATTAATAGTCACATCTGCATATGATAAAGCCTATGGTATCGTTTTGGTGTATTCTATTCTTAGATGGAAAAGCAAGGCTTAAAGTTACTGTATTTTGCTCTCTGTTACAACAGATTTTCTATTAATCCTTCATTAGTCTAAAGTACGAGCACTCCAGGGAGCATGGAAAGTTTTTGGAAAGAAATAAAAGGTATTAATACTTTGGTCAAGAATGCTGAAATCATTTTTCTTCAAGGTGTGTTTTAAGTGTTCAACCAGCTTTCTCAAGTGTGCAGTCTACTCCTTGAGAGAAAGTGTGACATATTTAGAAACTATGGGCCATAGGGGACTCGACACTGAGGCAAATTAATGGGATTAACTGGTATGAGATTGCTAATGAAATTCGTCAGGCTAACTCAGGAATGAGAGAATTTGATTCATTGAGGAAAAGCAGGTTAGACGATACCAAATTAGTAGGGCACAATTAAACTCCAAAAACCGTACTTTTTAAATCTAAAAATGTTTAAAAAAATAAAAATATTTATAATAAATCAAAGCAATTCTTTGGAGAATAAAGGAAACATTATTTTTATTTATTTATTTACTTATTTTTATTGAAGTATAGTTGATATACAATATTATATTAGTTTCAGGTGTACAACATAGTGATTCAAAATTTTTATAGATTATACTCCATTTAAAGTTATTATAAAATATTGGCTATATTCCCTATGTTGTACAGTATATCCTTGTAGCTTATTTATTTTATACATAGTAGTTTGTACCTCTTAATCCCCTACCCCTAACTTTCCCCTCCCCCTTTCTCCCTCCCAGCTTGTAACCACTAGTTTATTCTTTATATCTGTGAGTCTGTTTCTGTTTTGTTATATTCATTCATTTGTTTTACTTTTTAGATTACACGTATAAGTGATGGCATATACTTAGCATTCCAAGATATGGAATCAACTTAAATGTCCATCAACAGATGAATGGATAAAGATGTGTTGTGTGTGTGTGTGTGTATATATATATATATATATATATATATATATATATATATATATATATATATATATATATATACAATGGAATATTACTCAGCCATAAAAAGAAGAATTTTGCCATTTGTAACATGGATGGAACTGGAGGGTACTATGCTTAGTGACATAAGTCAGATAGAGAAAGGTAACATTCTTTTCAGAACAGTAGTTTTAAAATCTGGGTGATTTTGTCTCCCAGAGGACATTTAGCAATGTCTGGAGACAGTTTTGGTTGTTACAACTGGGAGTACCATGTGTGCAACTAACATCACAGAGAAGAATAAACCTGACTCCATATTGGATCTATTCTTTTAGTTTTAACCTTTGTGCTCTGTTGCCTGTCTTAGCATGCTAGCTCTGCACCTTTGTAAAAGAATGTTTCCTATAGCCTGGAATATACATAATAGCCCTTCCTTCATGTTCTGCCTCCCAGGCTTCACCTTTAAAGATTGAACACTTTTCTGTTCATATAGAGGTAAAAAGTTGGATTGTAACTCGGGTAAGATGATTCTCTGGGATACTAGTCTGCCACCTTCTCAGTTTTCTGTCTTTCTGAATGAAGTAGCTACTCCTTGCCCCAACACCTCATCCCTCAATTTATTGGCCTGTCATGTGGTGAGCAGTAAGTGCTTGGACTTGGTAACACTAGCATCTGTGGGTAAAGGCCAGGGATGCTCCCCAACCTAATATACTGAACAGTGCATCCCTTACAACAAAGAATTATCTGGCTCCAAATGTCAGTAATGTCAAGGTTATGAAACCCTGCCTTAAATGAAAATATCTTCCTTTTTTGTATCAGTCAAATATTTCAAAATCCTCTATCATCAACAACATGTCTACTTGAACTTTTATATATCCCTCAAAACTTTGTGTAAGGGATGCCAGCATTAGATACTTTACAATTTGCCACTTCAACATAAGAAATCATTTGATAGAAATCCATTAATTATCTAGCATCAGAGGAGGGAGAAAGAGTTATATGGTTTAGGCAATACACTGAGGTATGCATTTTATCAGAATGAGCTCTAAGGAGACTTCATAGTGGGCTCGAAAAGTGAAGTCTCTTATTAGCTGCCTCCATAGTCAGTACACATCTCAAACTAACTTGATAGTGAAGAAACAAAATATTGCTTTAACATCTAGTAACATTGCATCTGCTCAGAAGGATCATATGAGCAATCCCTCCTTTTCAAACTGTTCCCAAGAAAAGGGAGAACTTTCATATATATATATATATATATATGAAAGAACCAAGGCCCTTGCCCACATTTGCATTTTATCTTTCACTGATTTGATTGTACATTATACATCATAAGGAGTCCCAAGCACAAATCCCTGTTCCTTATAAAACATTTATGCCAGTTCATTGAACTCTGAGATCAACTCTTTCCAAAGCTAAGGCTGCTTTCCCCAAAGGCTGATATAGTAGAGCTGTGCATCACTTCTACAGAACCTCCTGTGATGGAAATTGCCATGCCTACAGTCCCTGCTGATTGAGCATGACTATGTTCTATATCACACGATTCTGCCCTCCTCACACCTTGGGAATGAAGAGTAGGTGTCTAAGTTAAGACCAGCTGGTCCATAGGCAGGTGATAAAACTGTGCCTGGCTCAAAAAGATGAGATGGACCAAACAAAGTCCTCTCCCTGAAATTTGCTATTGGATAAAGGATCTGATACAGGAGCTGTGGGACCAAGTGCAAAGGTCATGACATAGAACTAGTGCTGCACTGCTATTATGAATTTATAAGAGAGGAGAGACTATGAATAAAAAGAGGAAGCCAGCTTGCAAAAGAAGAAACAAATGGAGAAAGATGCAGAAAATAGCCATAGGAGAAACAGCATCATTAGAGAATGAGTGACCAAGTTCATAAAGACTTTCTGCTTCCTATTTCTAGTTCTCCTGGGGTCTGGACATGTTTAATACTTCAACCTCTTATGAACCTTCTTTGTATTATTACCACAAACTTCACTTTACTTGTGCTAATTTGATTCCATCTTTATTTCCTTCAACCAAAAAAAAACCATAATAATTATGCTGATTGATGTCCATACCAGAATCTCATTAAGCAATAATTATACATATTAAAAAACACAGAAAACCTCAATCATCTGGCCCATCTCCCTAATTTCAAGAAAGGGAGGTATTATGAAAATCTGAGACTTAGAGATGTTAAACGACTGGAAAAAAGTGGAGGGAGATATATTTGATCTTGTTTATTAACCAAGAGAGCAAGGAGAGAGAAGGAAAACATATTTACTTCTATGGAGAAAATTCCCTGTCAAACACAATGACAATTATCAAGAAAAGTAACCTGGAAACTAATGTATATGCTGGCAACAGGTAGTATTTCTTATAAGGATAGAAAAACAAAACAAACAAATCTCACACAACTTGCATCTCATGAAAACAAACTTTAGTGAAAAATTGCCTGATGAATACACCAATTTAGGTTGTAATTAAAATGAACCACACCACACCTGTTTCTAATGCAACCTCTTGTTTAAATGAATGCTTTGCGTATCAGTGTCACCATTAAGTATATTCTGCAGCAGAAATGCATCACTGTATCTCCAGATTTTCTGTTAATTTTTCATCTTTTATCTATCACCTAGTATCATGCTATCAATATATATTTGTTGTGCTTACTCCTTAGCCATATTTTATCAGAATATCTTTAAAATACATGCATTCTCATTTTTCCCAAGCCCATATTCTTATTTTTATTGATTATTTTTCACTAACCATAGTCTGTACTATGCCTCAGAGAACATAATCTTTTACATTTGTCTCATCCTAAATAGCCCCATTTGGTTTATCCGTGTAGTCAGACTTTTTGTCAGTCTGTGTTGTGTTCTGAACTATTCTGGAATGAATCAATCTTGTGGATGAACAAGATACCAATGATAGTCATCTATGGAAATCACATGGGCTCATATGACACTGACATGACAACTGGAGTACAAAATTGTGTTCTGATGCAATGAACTGCAGGAGACTCTCAATATATAAAACTGAGACTATACAATATAAAAATTTCAGCATTTGTGATCTGATATCTACTTTAGAAGCTGTAAAGATTCATTTTCTTTAAAAATAGGAAAATGCTTTTTCCTATACAATGAATCCAATTTCTTGAAAAGGATATGATAAAACTTGTGTTTCATACAGTGACAGTTTAAATGTCTTATATTCTAAAACCTAAATAATCAGAAGTGCTAATAATTAAAGTTGTTTCCATGGTAAGATATATTGGAATGTTGGGCCTGAAGCAGGGAAAATTGTCTAGAAACTTCTAAGTCAAAAGATCTTAGGTTATTCGAATGACTAATTCATTCTGTCAACATTTCATGATTGTTGACTAGATTGAAAAAATTGTATTATGCCAGAGGCTGAGGAGAGAACATTGAGTAATACATCTTCCCTGCCTGCCTCCTAGGAGCCCCTAGGCTAGGAGGTGAGACTGAGCACTGTTCATTTCCAAGCTGTTCCCCTGGCCTCCATCGGCTTCTCAGTCCTTCCACTACCTTTGTAACCAGCTCCCTGTGTGAAATTTCCCCCACCTCAAATACTCAGAGAACTCAGAGTGATTCTACTTTCCTTCATTGGTGGTTGCCTACTGCAAGAGACAAGATTATTGAGTAAGAGGTTAGCAGCTTAACAAGCTCTGGCATTCACCTAGAGTATAGAGAAGTCAGAGTTAACACAGCACTAAAGGGGAGGTGGAGGAGAGAAAATAGAAACAGTTAAGGCAGAATTTGGGGTGACCTTTTGATCTGGGAGGATAGAGAGAAGGGGTCATCAAGGATGACTACAGGGTTTCTGACCCAAGTGAGTAGATGGATAACAATAGTAAGAATTGAAGATTTGGGACTGAAAATGACTCATTTATTTCGGGCTACTTTGAGTTGTGGGTGTCAGTGGCACTTGCACATAGAGGTGCCAAGCAAGTAGTTATGGGCCAGAATGTAGGAAGGCAGGGCTTATGGAGAAACAAAGCTAAGTGAGTCATGAGGGATAGATGCAGCCATGGGAATGGAGTTGCTCACCATGGAGACAGTAGACGGTGAGAAGAGGATAGCATCCCTGGGGAAATTTGATTCTGGGATTAGTCACTCTTTTGAGTTCTCAGAACTCTCCTCTTCTACTTTGATTGTAGTACTTATTTTGTAATTATTTCTCAGTCCCACTAGACTTGGAGCTTCCCAGGGGCAAACGTTTATATTTTTAGGCCCTAGCTTAGTGCACCAGTGATAGCAAGTGCTCAAATATGTTAACTGAATGTGAAATAAGTAGTTCTGTGTGTTTGGGGCAGCTGATATCAGCACTAAGTATGTTAGTGCCAACTCATCTTAAACTTTGAAATATTGGTTATCCTTAGGTAACATACATGGGGACTCTCAGTTAGCTAAAATAATTAATAATCCAGAATTTCCATTCTCTAACAACTCAAGATTAATGAGTTCATAATTCCCACGAATATAGAAAATTGATAAATTTCTGGGAGATGATAAAAGCATATGGCGTTTAACAAAAACTTACTCGTTAGGAATGAATTAATTGTGACTTTCTACAAAGTACTAATAGACATATTTTGAATTATATCAAATGAAATTTCATTGATAGTTCTAGTAATAACTTGTCATTTTGGAAGTATTAGCCTATTTATACTAAAGCTTTAAAAATAGATCTCTATGCAGAGAAACTTTCAAGCTCATTTACAAGTTAGTCAATATTCAAAAATTTCAATAAAATATTAGATTGATGATTAATTTATCAGGAGAATGATTCATAAACTACTGACATTTAAAACCACATTATTAATTATCTATGACACACTAAGGTTTTTTCAAAGTTCCTTAGTTCCAGAGGTTCATAGAAAATTAGTTTCCATTTTCCCCAATATCTAAGTAAGAAAAGAAATAAAATCAATTTCATGGAGGATCTAATGCAGAATGTGACGGTTTTGGCTGACTATCCTGAGTTGGACTATGAATGACCAGAATGAAAACCAACATGTGGTATGCATGGCAACTTGAAAAATCCAAGCTATAGACTGAGCTAAACTGAGAAAGGATATGAGAATCAGAATTAAACCAAGATCCTATCAAAACACAAACTACTTAGAAGAGATGAAAAAAAAAATCTGTGATCATTTTCTAGTGCAGGAAGGCAGTTTTCTCTTGTGATTTGTGATCCTGTAATGTGTACAGAGCTTAAAAGTGAGCAGTCAATAGCAAAAATTCTAGGTCTGGTATTGTATTCTTGGAGGAGAATGAGATCTTAGGAACTCTTAACTAAAATTAATAGGGTGGAATAAGAGGGATTGTTAAGGGCTACAGGAATATCTCTCTCCAGAATCAAGCACTTTCTGACATCTCTTAGAACTTTAACTTGCCTTCCCAGGAAGGTATCCTTAGGACACTTTCAAAACGTTTATTTTCAAACTTCCTAATGGGAAGATGGATTTCCTTCAAATTATCATCCTAAAGAGACAGTAGGTAGTGATCTCTGGGGAGTCCCTGGGGAACTCTCAAAATAGATTAGGCAGCAAATTATAATTCCCAAATAGCAAATTTATTACATTCACTCTCTTGTTCCATCCTCTCTTTTCTGTACCAATGGTCTTGTGTTTTTTGTTTGTTTGTTTGTTTTAATTTTCCATTCAGAGATAATCATCATCAAAATTTGGTATCTAATTTTTTTCTATCTACTTTAAAAGAAATGAGATCATTCTATATATACTACTTTTTATCATAAGCATTGTTACTTTTTTCCACAGCTATTTATTTGTTTGTTTGCTTGCCTATTTATTTATTGTTCAGCAATCTCTCTTCCTGCGTTGTACTTTCTTTCACTAGTTAGAAACTTGGTGAGCAACCTTTTATATGTTTGATTATGTTTATGCAATTATCTAGGAACATATATACATATAGATAGAACTTTTGTCATTGTTTTGTAAAAATAGCATCATATCATATTCACTTCTGTGAATCTTTCTTTTTTAACATTTATTGTGTTTACACAACAGACTGAAAATCTTTGGACAGCATCTTCTGTGACTTCCATAATTTGAACTTTAGAAGTTCAGGAAGGAGTTTTCAGTAACGGTTCTATATAAATAATGAATGGAAGAAGATATCAAGGGAAAATTCTCCCGAGATTTAGATTTCTTATTTGTGCAGCAATCATAGAAAATGGCATACTTCAAATCAGATAAAACTCGCTACTTTTTGAGAAAGGAAGATTTTGGAACCAGGAGACACTTTTTTTTCTTTCACATTAAAAACACATTACATGGCAGCTAATTAAATAGCTTAAAACAATGGCTACAATAATAAAATATTTAATTTTCATGAAGAATAATACATCAGACAAGATGTGATTTTAGGGCCAATCTCCTTTTAGCAAACCTTCATTCCTTCCTAACATTTTAGTCTCTTTTTAAATAGGGTGTTTGTTCATTTAGGGTCTACTTTCTCAACCTCAGCACTATGAACATTTTGGATTGAATACGTATTTGATGTAGGAAGCTGCATCTGTGTATTCTGGGATGTTTAGCAGCACCCCTGGCCTTTATTCACTAGATTCCAGTAGCAGCCCCTCAGTCATGGCAATTAGTGATGGCTGCAGACATTGCCACATGTGCCCGGGATAGGGGGGAGGGGAGCGAAATTCTCCCTGGTTGATAACCACTGATTTAAAGCCACCATAGTCTGTACCTGCCCCTTCTCATGGGAGCAGAGATTTTCCTTTTGTCTTCTTTTCCGATTACCTTGTCCCTATTCCTTGGGTCCCAATTATACTTTGACACGTTTCTCTACCTTTATGGGGAGTGCAAAAAAAAAAAAGCTATTTATAGGAATTACACAATAGCTTTTCTTCCTCCTGTTACCTCAGCCCCACAGTTGGACATAGAGCTTGTGCAGGTGAGGAACAGAGACTAGATTTCCACATCATTCACCTGATGGACAAGGTGTGTCTGTGCAGTGCACTAACTGTATAAATCTCCCCGGTGCTCTGCTTATAATATTATAACATGGCATTTGTGAATGGATTGTGGAGACCTCAGACATTAATGTCTCCATAGTGACAACACAGTAATGGGTGGTTGTGTTCCCAGGCCAGTCTTCAAAAGTCAATTTACCCATAAATCAGTCAAGATCTCTGAATGGTAATTTCTTAAATTCTGGGACCTGGTAATTGGAATCCATGCAGTACAGTTTTAAATGAGGAGGTAAAACAGAAAGCAAGCTGGCTTTCCTTCCCCTGGTCCAGTTTGATAAAAACTATTTTAAATCAAAATGGCTTACCTTTGATATCTATGCCATTAATTCAACTCCCTAAAACCTATATTTATGGAAGTTCCCTGAAATTATTCCATCCTTACTGAATCTTTCTTTTCTTAATAACTCAGAAATTCCTCCAAATCAATGGGTAGAGATACAACTCATTCCATTTAATGGCTACACAGTATCCCGTAACATGGAAATTAGTCATTATTTTGTTAATGGTCATTGAAGTTGTTTCAGGTTCTTTTTTTTCCTTTTTTTTTTTTTATTGGGATATAGTTGCTTTACAATGTTGTGTTAGTTTCTGCTGTACAGTGAAGTGAATCGGCTATATGTATATATATATCCCTTCTTTTTTGGATTTCCTTCCCATTGAGGTCACCACAGAGTGGTGAGTAGAGTTCCCTGTGCTATACAGTAGGTTCTTATTAGTCATCTATTTTATACATATTAGTGTATATATGTCAATCCCAATCTCCCAATTCATCCAACCCCCTCATTCTCCCCTTGGTGTCCATACATTTGTTCTCTACATCTATGTCTCTCTTTCTGCCTTGCAAACAGTATGGAGTTTCCTTAAAAAACTAAAAATGGAATTACCATATGACCCAGCAATCACACTACTGGACATATAACCTGAGAAAACCATAATTCAAAAAGACACATGCACCCCAATGTTCACTGCAACACTATTTACAGTAGCCAGGTCATAGAAGCAACCTAAATGTCCACTGACAGATGAATGAATAAAGAAGATGTGGTACATATATACAATGGAATATTACTCAGGTCCTTTTACAACTTAAAATAATGCTGCAATAAATCTCTCCTCTCTCTGTAGATCGGTAGATAGATGATGATAGATAGATAGATAGATAGATAGACAGAAATACCACAAGTACTGGTGTTTTATTGCATCTTTTGTCTTATATGATGCCATATTCTGGAGCTTAATATAATAACTTGCTAAAGTAAGTAAAAATAAAACCACAGGCTGCTCCTTTGGTACAATCATTTTCTAAATATTGAACTAAATTCAAACTTATAGAAAGCATCAACTAAGGCCTTAAAGTCAGGTTTACAGAATCAAAGAGCTACATAAATATCCATATTGGCCACCTCCAGTGGCTTAAACTCATTGAGCGTCTGTTCAAACTTCTGTTAACCTTTGACCAGATCTGGCACATATTGCTGCACAGAAGGACTTGGCAAACTTACACCACGCAGTGACCAAACCCCACCCCCCCAAAAAACCCCAAAAACACTTTGAGAATTCCTTTGGCAGTGTAGAAAAAATGGTTTGTGAATTTTAAAGCTAGTAATTCTGGTAAACTTAATTTTCCTCTGATATAGCTTCACAGCCATCCTTGGACCTATACCAAACATGCATATCTTAGTAGATTTGCATTAAGGATATAGACTAGACCCAACTAGGAATAAAGCCTCCAGGCTAACACTATGCTAAAACAAACTGAGCGATCAACTAAGTCTTTGGCTAAAACAGAATTGGGAGAGTTGGAATCTAGTTAAAGATTCAGTGTTCATTTGTCCTGAGATCTTAGAGCAAATTTGTCAGCTAGCCTGATAATCTCCTTACCTGTGTGTTGGGAGGCAAAAATGTCAACAAGATTGTTGAAATGATGAAATGATTGAAATAATGTATATAATAGTCTTAAAAAACTGTAAAACTATAATTGAATAAATAAGGAACATCAAGTAGCTTCAAGCATGTTACAGAACAACGCAATGCCTAACATATATTTTCATTCTCTTTGAATTGTTAATTTTTTCTCCACTAAATACTGAACAATAAGAGCTGTCTACTACTAAATGTGTTTAGGTATATGACTGGTAATTTACTGGGTGCTTTCTACATGTTACATTGTTTAAACCTCATTAACAACCCTATGAAGTTGAAATTAATATTCCCTTTTTATAGAAGAGACTCTGCTAGAAAAAGTTAAAGCTGCAATTTGAACCCAAGTCTGTCTGACTTTAAATTCCTAGTTCTTTCCTCTGTACCACATAACAAGCAATAGCTTAAACATGTATCACAAGCACAAAAGATTTTCCTCCTAGGACAAGACTTTTATCTCTTGCCTAAGGCTGACTTCTGCCTTGCTTTTTTATGGATGCCAATTAATCATTAACATTCAGTTCTAATGTAGACTTTTCAGCCCTCTCTGATGTTTTATCCATGAACTCCCCTTTCATCAGCTGGTGACGGTAATGAACGCGGCTGCCATGCTCTTATCTGTGTGCTGTTGACAACCCCATGGAATGCTAAATACAGTCAATTGTTCATCACTGCCCTGATGATTCTTCAGATGTTAGCTGAGGGAAAGACAACATTTTTGTTCCATAATAATCTTTGAGGAGTACAGGAAATAGAGTAATTTTCTTTTAGTGGTGCCGTTCACATTCAAAAGCCTGCCAAAGTATTTTACCACTTTCAAATAAAAGCCTCCTTAGTCATGAGTTATAGTAGCAGCTATATTTCCCTTGTTAAAAATTATTTCTAAGCGACAGTAAGATGAAAGGCAAACATGGTAAGCACCTACAGGTTAAGGATCTTTTAATTAAGATTGTGTGTGTATGACAACATTCTGGTAGAAGCGGGGGAGCATAAACTGGTTGAGGGTAGGGGTACTGTGGTTTACTTCTATGCCTCAAGCACCAAGATAATGGGATGCTGAATGAAAGAACCATCCATGGTCCAAAATAGTATCGTGCCCACTCACACTTAGATCTGGTCCTCCATCTCCACCTCTATTCTCAGTGAATGGTACAGTCATCTACGTTGTGGATCAAATCAGAAACTAGGAGTCTTGACTCTTCTCTCTGCCTCACTTTCCACATTAAATAAGTCAATAAAACCTGGCCTTTCTATTTCATAAAATATATATATATATATATATATATATACATATCTTTATTCTGTTTACAGTTGCTATGCTCTAGTTTGGCCTTTATCATTTCTCACCTGATTTATTGCAATAGGCTCCTGACTAGTCATCTGCATTTATGCTTGCTCTTCTCTAATTCATTTGTTGTATGGCAGGTAAAGTGATATTTCAATCTTTTTAAATTGCAATTATAAGCATGTTGCCTCCAAGATTAAACTTTAATGGCTCCTCGATGTTATGAGGATAAAAATACAAATACCCTAAGGGCAAATGATGTGCTTCCTCTATTCGTCTCTCTCCAGCCACACTTCTGACTTGCTTCCTCTTTGACTCCATCATCCAATTCTTCAAACACATGCTGTTTTCTCTTGCTATGAAGACTTCTGGGCCTGGAACACTCATTCTTCCTCTCTTGCCTCTTTGCCTGGTTATCCCCAACTGATGTAGGCCTCAGACTGGAGGCCCCTCTCATCTGTTCCCATAGCCCCTTCTCATTGTAACTTGCATCATTCCACAGGAAATTGGTTCATGCCCTTCTGTTTCCTCCACTAGACTGTGACCCCTATGAGAGTGTATCTATCTGGTGATCCCTCAGTGCTGAGTACAGGGCCTGCAGGTTAGTGGGGGCCCAACAAATATTTGTTGAATGAATCAATACATGATTAGAGTGAGGAAGAATCCTGAAGCAGGTAGTTAAGTCACAAACAATTAAATTTTGTAATAGAAATGAAACATACTATGAGTCTGAATTGGGATAGAAAAAGTAGGGGACGAGTAGAGATAAAACACTGAAGGGAAAGAGAATGCATTTAAACTGCTGCTGTAGATATGGGAGATGAAGCCAAAAATGCAAGAAAAGTATCAGAATTTAAGGAAAAATTGATGCATTTGGGTTGGATATTACTTTGAAGTGCTTGAAGTGGAGATTTAAATATATTAGTTGAAATAAAGGTGTAGAAAGATATCAAGGGTACAGATTAATAAGTCCTCACCAGCACTGTGGCTATGAGATTAAATGAGGTCATCAAAGTGAATTTAGAGACTGAGGCAAGACAAGGGCCTAGCTTCATGCATATCAGTCTTTCTTCTTCTGCTGGCTGAGAGCCAAAACGCTCTTTCAGTGTTTGAATCCAAGGCAATTGATCCCTTATCACTCAAGGGTGGGGATGGGATATTAGTGATGATGAATACTCTCAGTATGAAAATCTATAGACAAACCCCCAAACCCATAGTAATGAACTTTCAATCTTTTGCTGAGAAAACTGTTTTCTCATGTAATGTACAAGATGTAAATAACTAGTAATACTCACTTTTTAAACTATGTTATTTTATTAATTTTTAGTGTGCCTTATCCATCCCCAGGGGACATATGTGTTTCAAAGTTAGGGTTCAGCAACAAAAATGACCCAGAAAAAAGAAATTGCCTTGAATAATTTACTATCCAATCAATCAAATTTCTAATTAAACTGTGGTGTCACATTCCAAAACATTCATTTTAAGGATATTTAAAGGATATTAGTCATATTCTAAGCTTTATATAATTTTTTTAAATTAATACATTACCTTAAAAAAATTCACGTGGGAAACTTGGTTTGCTAATGAGAATGAATCTGAGGATTTGGAGAAGTGGGTTTTAGACCTAAGGATAATCTTTGGCAAATCAAATTCCCAGACAAGGAGCTCTTACATCCAGTAAAATGAGTAGGTTGGCTAGATCAACTATTCTCGCACTCAATGTACGTAATTACCATCATGACCGCTTGGACTACTGAGTTTGATTCTGAGGAGTACAGTCCTGAAATCTACATTTTTTGATGGATTCTTCCAAGGAGATTATTATGTTATTAGTTTTCCGGTCTTAATTTGAGAAACAGTGACCTGGGTATTCCCTCAGGGTTCTTCAGAATCCTAAATGAGCTATGTCTATTTTTTCATTAGTCTTATGAAATCTGTTCCTGTCTCCATTTAGATCATTTTCTATTTGGTCAATTTCCATTTCTACTCTCTTTGCACTGCAGCAAAAGGAATGTAAACCTGGAAAATTCTCTTAGTGTTTCCTGTAAAAACATTTTCATGAATACTAAAGGAGGAAAGGGGGAGATCAAGAGAAAGAGAGTTCTATTATCTTTAATTTCTGGTACTGGGTGTTTTCCTATCCCTCCAACTTACTTATTTCTGGTTTTGCACATTTGTTTCTAAAGCATGTAACTCTGAAGCATACTGGAAATTGGATCCCCAGCTCAGATGTGAGTGGAAATCAAGGATCAGCAAGTAGTGCGGCCTCTAAAGTGATATCTGCAAGCACAATGCAGAATTTTATTTCTGAAGAGCATTGTGAGTTCCCTTCAATTTTCCACACCTCCTCTGGAGCCATTTCCCCATCGCAAACATGGGAGAGACTGAAGGACAAGAGAGATCTTGTCTAGAAATGCCATAGAAAGACTTGGTGGGGGGGAAGCCTATGCTGATATATTTTCTCATCTGCATGGAGCAATGTGTATTTTGGTACAGTGTTAAAAATCCTCAAGCAATTTCTCTCATGTCACAAGTTTAAGGCGTTATCTATGAATGAGTCAGCCTGGGAGTTGCCATGGTAACAAATCTCATCCCTTTGGAGTCAGTCCCTCTGATGTTGCCACTGAAATACTTTAGTTTCAGGAGGATCTAAAGTTCCCATTACATTTCAATATTCATTATGTTATACATGCAAGATTACCTGACTAGAAGTCACTTTTAGAGATCTATAAATAGACATGCTACATCAAAATTGTTTCTTCTGCAAGGTGAAAAAAAAGTCCACAAAAATCCTTCCTGTGCTCACAGCACATCTCTTTCTCTCTCCCTCTCTTTTTCCATCCCCTTTCTTGGGTATAAGTGTGTGCATATATGTGTGTAATCAATGGCCTGCATATTTGAAATATTTGAAGAGGACACTATGGACAGCAGTCATAAGCCCCAATTTTCAGGGGAGTGGTTGAAAATACTAGTGGGTTGACACATTGCAACTGTACAAGAAGGCAAATGATGCTGTAGTTTAGTGTGGCGTCACCATGGGCAGCATTTGTGAGGTTTCCTGATTCATATTCCAGGGAAGATCTGCTTGGCAGAAGAAAATTGCTTACAGTTGCCATACCTCCAAAAAACAGAAGTCCAGACTCTTCCTTGTCAAGCAATGTTCTCAGTAATCTGTCTCAACCTACTTTTCCAATATTGTTTGCCCCCTGACTACCTGCCCACTCAAGTGTACCCTCCTGCTGACACAAAAGGCTATTTCCTTAACATTCTAGTATATCTCTGTCTTTGGTTGTATTTTTTTTCCTCTTCTTAAAACTCAAAATCCTACTTACCTCCAAGGCCCAAGTTGGTACCAGTTTCTACAAAGAATTTCCCAGTCCCCACTCCAAGCCAAATTAATCTTCCCCTCTGCTCTTTGTTACTTTGTTCATTTCTCTGCTAAAGCATTTACCCATTCTACTCAGTATGGTCATTATTTGGCTTTTTCACCTGTATCCCCACTCTATGCTTTCAAATTTGTGGCCCATGTCTCATTCATCTTTGTATGCCCACAGTATCTAGCACATAGTCACCAGTAGATGTTTACTAGACTTAACTATATTAATATGAACTGAATAAATAATGAATAAATAATGCTCACTCCGTAATGTACATCCAACTGAGGAGCTTTGGCATTCTGGTTGTTCATGACATGATAGACCAGGCATAATGCACACAGTCTGGTCTCTAATACAGTGTATGAGTACTCCACTTCTGAGTTACGCATCATGTGCTGTCAGCTGTGATAGTTTCTCTAAAATCCACTGCTGAGCTGCACTTTTAGAAACTGTAGTCTCACATAGTATCATAATTGGAGTATAGGATTTGGAGTCATATTGATCTGAATTTAATTCCAGCTTTGTCTTTTACTAACTCTGTTACCAATTCACTTAACCTTTCTGAGGTCCAGTTTCCTGACCATTAGTTTGGAATTAATCAAGATACTAAAATGAAAAGCTTAGGATAGCACTTAATATACAGTTATGTATTCAACAAATATTCAACAAATAGTAACTACTGCAAGTGTAACTTAGAGATACCCCAAGAGGTTGCTTTATTTCAGTTGTTTCCACGATACTACTGGGCTTCCCTTTGTGATTGTTATATACTGCATGTAATATAGTCCTCTGAGGGTGTGCCATGTCCACAGCCATTATTTTTTGTATGTATTTGACCATACTCTTATCACACGACTTCTCCAGCCTTGCCACAACTCTCCGATGGAAAGAAAGAAATTAAAGAGACTGGGTGGTGGGCTATGAATTGTCCTTGAATATTCATTCTACATATTATGTATGCTCTGTACTGGATAAAGACTCTTGAGTTTGAAGGTAGGGACACAGGTAGTAGTATGGAGCAGAAACAAAGACACACAGAGACATGCAGAAAAAAGAAAAAAAAAAAAGACTAGCAAGAATTGCTGGTGAAAGGGGAACCAGAAGTGCTTACAGATAAGGTAAAGAAAACAAGCTGCTGAATCCCTTGAATGGTGTTGCTGGGGATCTCTGGAACTAATTGTGGATCCTGAGCTGGGTCCTATTTTCCAGCGAAGCTCAACTATGTGGGTACAAAGACTGTTATAAATTCTTATAGATGCCTCCACATATTATCAACTCAAATAACAGGAACCCAACTCTTCTCTTTACAGCCTGAAAGTGCCTAGCTTAGGATCTCAATAGTTTTGATTTAGACATGTCTACTGTTTGAAACTTATCCCAAGGCAATCACTTATTCATCTATGAACTATTTTTTGAATAGTTACTATGTGCCAGGCATCCCGCTAAGCACTAGAACCCCAGGGGAGTCACTCCCTCCCTCCTCTATGCTATTCTTATGCCTTAGTATTAAACTTAATATACTAAATGGCACTTATCTATTTACATGTCTGTACACTTCCTAGACTCTGCCTTCCAGGAAGGCAGTGTTCATGTCTTTTTTTTTTGTACCATGTCATGCATGATGTTAATTAATAATTCATTAATAATCTTGAATGATGAATAATTCATTCATTAATAATCTTGGATATTTGCTTTGATGAATAAACTGATCAAACAATGCTAAGAGTGATTACTTGGTGACACTGATATGAGTTTTTGAAGACAGTATATAATATAGAGATTCAACCTTATCTTATTTCTAGCTATGAAGTTGTGAACATGCACCCTTCCTCCACCACCCAAGTTTTTATGTTAATTGATTTGGCATATAAATAAGGAATTTTGAAGTTCTATGTGTCCTAGAGTTCTCTTATTATGTCCCTTTATTGAAGTCTTTAATCAATTAATTTTGTTCTAAGTAAAGTCTGTCTCATGAGATTCTTGGCATCATCAAAATAAGGAATTGAGGCAAGCATCTCAGGTATTTCACAGAAACTATTTTTTTGATACAGTGCCATTGAAGACACATGATGTACTTATGATCTGTTTAGCTTTTCCCACTCAGCAACAACAAGGAACAATGGCCCATCCCCATCGCTTGTAATTCCCCCTCCAGATATTAAAAAATGAATGTTGATTTCAAGCTCTTAAGGACAGAAGCCTAGTTGTAATTTCTAAAGGGCTTCTGTTGTACATCATTGTAAGACTATATTATTTGACAAATTTGATTATAAGATTCAACAGTGAGAGGATTTCTGAGAAAATTTTGACAAGAGATATATCCAATAAAATACTGTAAAAGTTACAACTGGTATTCAGAAGAAAGCCTTGAGTTAGGTAAGTACTTTTGGTCATGGTGCTTACAAAGTGAGAAGAAATGGAAACATTTCTTGAGCATTTACAATGGACCAGATACTTAGCTATTCACTTTTTATACGTTATCTCACGTAGTAGTCTTAGCAACTAATAAAAGCAGATATAATGTTAATAAAAACTGAGGTTCAGAGACATTTAAAAGGCTGGTTGTAAATGTCTGACCTGGGTTTTGAATCCAGGTATGCCTGACTCCAATGTGGTACATTTTCTACTAACCATGCCTCCTATAGTGGGCTGAATGGTGGCCTCCCAAAAGATATGTCCATTTCCTAACTCCCAGAACCTGAGAATGTAATCTTATTTGGAAAAGGGGACATTGCAGATATAATTAAGTTAAAGATCTTGAGATGAGGTCATTCTGGATCATTCACGTGGGCCTTAAAGCCACTCACGAGTGTCCTTGTAAGAGACATGCATGGGAGAGACACAAGGGAGAAGAGGAAAAGGTGATGTGAGGATGAAAACCAAGCTTGAAGTGATGCAGCCACAAGTCAAGGAATGCCTGAAGCCACTAGAAGTTGGAAGAGAGAAAAAAGAATTCTCCCCCAGGATTTTCAGAGGGAGCACAGCTCTGCTGACATCTTGATTTCAAGCTTCTGGCCATTAGAACTCTGAGAGAAAAAATGTTCTGTTGTTTGAAACCACCTGGCTTGTGGTCATTTATTATGGCAGGTGTAGGAAACTAACACACCTTCTAAATCTGTTCTTTTGAATTTTGTATATTTTTTGGATATTTACTAACATAAGTAGTCAGTCAGCCTTATCAGTAATATTTTAGTACTTAGAATTTTAGGTTCTAGAATTTTAGCTCCTATGTGGAATATAGAATTTATCATGTCCCTACCTTCAGTGTGGTCATGGAGAAAAGATGAATACACATAAAACAATTAATGAACAGTATTTATTTATATACTAAGGAATATTTATTCAGTGAATATTATGCAGCAAAGATAAGTTTTAGGTGCTAAACATGCAACAATGAATAAGATAGAAAACTTTTCCATTCTCAATGAGGTTCCAGGGAGAAACAATGGCTAGTTCCAGATTCTAAGACAGGAACAAGCTTTGTGGGCTAGAGGAACAAAAGGAGACCTACCTTGTATTAAGTTTTTCAATGGATGTGAGCTGACATTATTATTGTTATTGTTATTATTCTTTACCCAACTAGCACCCAAGCAATATATTTAGAATTTGCTGACCAAAAAACAATGTTAGTTTTTTAAAAATATATAAATGCAAACACGAAGATACAGGGTCAGTCTGACCCAGCACTGAATGAGGCAATTGCTTATGGGGTCCAATATAGCAAGCATCTCCAAAATGTTTTCTCCATCTATGTGTCACGCACATGCATACATGTGTACATCTGCCCTATACGTAGTATTCTAGGGAAAAAAATCACACTAAAAATGAATGTACCATATTACATTGTTTTGTCCCTATGGTTTACTCTAAAATCTTTACCTAAAATGGTTTACCTAAAAACAGACTTCTTGCTATTGTAGACTAAGATTTAGCTCACATATATGTTCCTTTCCTCACAATATAATTGTGAAATTATTTTTAGTAATCTTTTAAATTGAAATGTTTTCTTATATTTCGGTTACTTATTTTCTACACTGTCTCTTGACTCCACTTTGTAAAATAAGGATATTTACATACTGTGTCTATCTCCATGGCTCCTCCAAGCCACCTCCCAATCTCTGTCAGCTGTAGTTTTGCTCTCCCTAGACAGTGTTGATTTGATAATATTTACATTATATTCAATAGGCATAGTTAAATCTCTTGTACTTTGTCTATGGATTTAGCCTAAAAATTAAAAATTGAGAAACAGTATATTTTTTCTCATGACTATGAGAAAAAGCAGAGCCAAGTAGTATACTATGGTTATGTTTCCCTACCTCATGTTCAAATATCTGATCTCCAGAGCTCAGAAGAATGCCCAACAATTCTCCTTTCCAGCACAGCACCAGTAAGTCAAAATTGTGCCAAATTTCACTTTAGCATTATACTTTTTTGTGTGGTCTTTATCCCCAGATTGCCTTTCTGTGTGGGGCGAGTGGGTGCATGTTTGAAAGATGGGACAAGAAAACCACATTCCTAATGTCTCATAGCTTCTGACTCTGGTGGCTTGGAATCCATTCCTTTTTCTAAAGAACACTGGCTTTTAGCTTAATTGTTCTTAGAGTTTTTAGTCTTCTTTCTTTTTAATTATATTCTGTGCTTTTAACCTAATTTTAATTCTTTCTAAGTTTCAATAATATTTTCTTTTCTCTAACTCCATCCCTCTTTTTCACCTCTTTTCTGGAGTCTTCTATCAGTTTGATCCTATGTGGTTGGTTCCACTTTAGATTACTACAGAGATGTCTTTATAAGATTTCCCTTCACTGCTTTTACTAATCCATGGATCCCAAATACTTCTTTCCCTTTTAAAATTTACTTTGTCAATTTTCTGATGAACATTCTCAAGTGATTTTCTAAGTAAAGGGTTTCTTTGCATGAGATAGATCAATTTTAAGCATTGAAGATCTTGAAATGTCTTTATTCTCTTAATTTACTGATAGTATTTCTGGCCATCCAATTTTAGATTTCAAACTATTTTCTCTCAAGACTGAACTCAATTATCTATGTATGCTAGCATCTCGTGTTGCTGAAAAGAAATTTATGATTTTTTATGATTCTCATTCTCTAGTGGTGACCTCTTTTAATGTTGTTTTGTTTTGTTTTTTCACTTCACTGGGGGCTTTTAAGATTTTTTTCTTTATTCTTAGTGTTTTGCAGTTTCACAGTGATGTTCCACATGCTACTTTTAACACACAATACTTTTGTCATTTATTCTTCTTTATATATACTAAAGATCTTGAATTTAAAGATCCATGCTTTTCTTCATTTCTAGAATGTTATTTAGTTTTTTAAATTAAGAATCTCATTTCTTTCATTTTCTTTTTCTGGAATCTCTAATAGTTGAAACTTGAATCTCCAGGGCTAATGTTCTTTATCTTTTATTCTCTTTTTTTAAACTATTTTGGGGAATTCCCTTGATTTTATTTTTTCCTTGTTTTGGCTTTCTTTATAAATTTCAGCTGGTATATTTTTAATTACCAAGGGCTTTTTATTGTTTTTGTTCCTTGTTCATAGCATCTTGTCCTAGTTCTAAGGATGTAATATCTTCTCAAACCTCTCTAAGGGTGTGAATTAGATTTTGTTAAAATTTTTTATTATTATTTTCTTTGTTTCTCTTTGTTTACTCTAGAGAGTAAGCTGTTTCTGTTTATTCCACTTGATCATTGTTATTTCACATGATTTCTTCAATTATACGGCAAATTTTAACTGACTATTGTGTTTAAGAATGAAGTAAATAAACTGACTGGAAGTTTGTGGACTTGGGTAAATTGATGGGAAGGTGGGCGTTATGTTGGGAAACCCTCATACACACAAAGCACAAACATCAACACTACAGTAGTGGCTACAGTGTGTTTTTGACCATTTATTCATTCTTTAGAGAACTCCCTTTCTTCACACAACTAAATTGGGAATAAATATCTGGCTACTAGATACTCTAAATATTGTAGTGGGAAAGTATGAAGTTGGGGTGAAGATCACAACAGAAGTTTATATTCACAGTTCAATCATTCATTCATTTAATCAAACCCCAAACTCTTATTAATGGTCTACAAATTGGTTAACCAAACAGACAAATTGCTCTTATGAAAGTGATTTTTTTTGTAAAAGAGGCATTGAACAAGTAAGAACATAAAAATATAATATACTAGGTACTGTGAAGAAAATTAAAGCAGAGTAGAGGAGATACAGAGTGATGGGTTTGAGGGGAAGGCAAGAGATAGTTGTTGTTTAGATAAAGTAGTTAAGGAATATCTCTTTGATAGAATGGTATTTGAATAGGGACTTGAGAGAAATGAGGTAGAAAGGCATGGAGATATTAAAGGAAGCATGTTGTAAACAGAGAGATTAGGAATGCAAAGCAAGATGGGATTTTTCCTGAAGGAATTAAAGATACTTCTCATTCTTGCCTTGGAGTCTCTTTGTGGTTCTGCAGGCATGCTGACTTCCTACTCAGTGGCAGGGTCCTCAGAAAATATTCTAGATGGTGGCTATTTCCATCTAGCTTCATCAGCTACCCTTATTTATGTACTTTCTTTCATTCCAGAACTTTGTTGAGATTTTAAGTTCATTAATGACTCCATTCTCTGTTCATTGCCATGAAATTTTAGTTTATAAAAACTTTTTAATGAACTCTTTAGGAATAGATTGGGCTCAGATAGCCATACTGAACTAAATTAAAAACCAAAAAAACCTCTCTTAAAATGGTCTCTTATCCCCTTTTTAAAGCTATTTCAAAACAAACCAAAAAAAAAAAGCTAACATTTTCATGAGGTTCTAAACCAGCCTAAGGGCATTGGAGGATTTTAATAGTAGTGCTAAGATGAGGATATGTGTCATTATGCTATCTCTCACATCAGTGGGGAAATATCAAGAGAGAAAGTTAGTATATAATGTATAAACAGTGATTCATATTGTCAAAAAGGACATAAAACAAAACTGTTTTAAAAAAGCAAGAAATTAAAATTGAATGGTACTTTCCCAATGAAATCAACTCAATGCCATGTTTTATGAATTGATTTTTACCCTTACTCAATAACACCATAGTTAAAGATCCAATAAATATAAGATTTAATGAATCAAAGCAAATAAAATAAACCTAAGTTCCAAATATATGAGAACTCATTAAACTTCTATTTCTGAGGCAGTAGTCCAGAGGCTGGTTGTCAAATTAAACTGGAAATTTTAAAAAAAGGAAAAGAAAAACATTATATCTAAGTGTGGAATTCTGATTCTATAAACTATAAAAAATTGTTTTGCTCTGCCAGAGAAATCAGTAATGGTTTTCAGGTACTGTACTTGTCAGCTATAAGACAACATGTGTCCTGAAATCCCTCATGATAGTCAACCTTATCTGAAAGTTCAGTAGTTTACACAGGTTCCTGGAGATTTGGTAGCATAATGGAAATATAAACTGGGCCATCAAACCCCAGGTATTTGTTTTTTCATTGTTTCATAACACCACATGGCTCATTTGAAAATAATAAATAGTTTCTACATCCATACTCTGGCAAATTTACGTACTTTCTCTCTAGCATTGCAGAGACAGGAAACGATGAAATCTAAAGTAATGTATACATTACGTAAAACTGACTTGCACTCAAAAATAACAAGACTCTCCAGAAGGAACACTAGACTCAAACAATCAGAAAACAGTCTCTGTTTGTTTGTTTTTTAGCATCTTTATTGGGGTATAATTGCTTTACAATGTGGTGTTAGTTTCTGCTGTATAACCAAGTGAGTCAGCTATACATATACACGTATCCCCATATCCCCTCCCTCTTGCGTCTCCCTCCTACTCTCCCTATCTCACCCCTCTAGGTGGTCACAAAGCACCAAGCTGGTCTCCCTGTGTTATATGGCTGTTTCCCACTAACTATCTATTTCACATTTGGTAGTGTATATATGTCAATGCTACTCTCTTACTTCATTCCAGCTTACCCTTCCCCCTCCCATGTCCTCAAGTCCATTCTCTACATCTGTGTCTTTATTCCTGCCCTGCCCCTAGGTTCTTCAGAACCATTTTTTTTTTAGATTCCATATATATGTGTTAGCATGTGATATTTCTTTTTCTCTTTCTGACTTACTTCACTCTGTATGACAGACTCTAGGTGCATCCACCTCAATATAAATAACTCAGTTTCATTTCTTTTCATGGCTGAGTAATATTCCATTGTATATATGTACCACATCTTCTTTATGCATTCATCTGTCAATGGACACTTATCTTGCTTTCACGTCCTGGCTATTGTAAATAGTGCTGCAATGAAAATTGTGGTACATGACTCTTTTTGAATTATGGTTCAGAAAACAGTCTCTTTAGTTCTCTTCCAGGGCCAAGAACAACAGAGTTTTTGTGTGAATGTGAGCACACAGAGGCTTTTAACCATGAGAGTGGAGGTGGTTTTGCAAAATCATAGACAGACCTTCAGCTTTGATTTTAAGTCACTTGTTAGTCTGATCACTGGTCAATCTTCAGTAGGATTGTTTCCTGTAATTTCTCCTAAAGGAAATTAAAAACTTGACTTGAAACTAGCTTTCTTGAATATGACACTAATTTCTTCAGTCAAGAAATATTTATTGAGCCCCAACTATGTACTGTCGACTGAAAAAAATGCACAACCTAAAAGCTGAGAATTATGCCTTATTCGGCAGACAAAGCTGAGGACTTCAGCCTGGGACACAGCCTCTCAGATGTATCGCTCTGAGGGCCTGCTCTGAAGAGGTAAGGGAGGAGTCAGGATATATAGAAATTTTTGCAACAAAGACCAGGTAGTTGGAACATCAAAAGATTATTGTTAATTAAAGAAAACCAGATATCTCAAGTTAAGGAATTTAGCGCTTTTCTATGTATGGGAAGATACAAGAGTCTGGGCTCACTGAAATCATCCCTTTGATATGCACCTCAGCTATCTGGGGCCAGTATCCTGGGCTTTCTCACCCTGAGTCCCCGCAGGGTGCACAGTGGTGAGGTGAGGTGGGGTGGCATGGTGACTGCAGCAGTTGAATGCAGGATGGCAGGCATCCGGTTTCTATCCTGAGTGCCCTCAGGGCTCACCGTCCAGACAGCTGTACTGTGATGGCTGATAGCTGCAACATTCTTTGTTTACTGAAAAGACCAGGCAACATTTTTTTCATTGACAGTACCAAGCACAGTGCTGAGAGCTGGGGATACAGTAATGAGTAAAACACAAAAGAATCCCTGTCCTTTTGGCCCTTAGGGCATATGGAGTCCCTGCCCTCATTTCATTTATGACCTACTGCAGGAGACAAACACTAATTAATAATTACACAGCTAAATATGTAAATTAAATGGTAACTAATGTCATAAAAGAGAAGGCGTATGTCTCTATAAAAACATGTAATAGGAGGATTTGACCATTCCTGGTTGGGGATGTGGGTGAGTAGTGAGGAAGATTTCATAAAGAAGGCATGTTTGACAGGAGCCAGAGTAAATAAAAGTAAGGCAGAAGTAGGCTTTGGCCTGAAAGGACAAGTTGTGCAAAGGCCATGGTGCAGTCGGGAGCATTATATTTTCCAGGAACTGAAAGAAAAGCCATGGTAGCTAGAACCAGACATCATAGGGAAAGGAGCATGCAATGACTTGAGGCTGCAGAGATGAGCAGGGGCCAGCCCACGTGGAGCTGGTTAAGGTTTGTGGTCTTTATCCTGAGGGCATGGCTTCTTTTAAGCAGTGAAGTGATGTGATCCAATTTGCATTTTGGAAAGAAAACCCGTGGCTTGGTGTAGGGGAGAGACTGGGGGGGGAACAAGAGGTGTTAAGAGATTATGCAGGAAACAATCATCCAGGCAAGCGATGTGAAATTTTTAGCAGGCTTTTCAATATACTTCTCAAAAATCAGATGCTTAAAAATGAGACAATGATTTATACACTTGGAAAGTAAAGCTAGACTACATATATCGATCTATCTATCCACCTATTTTTACATTTATCTTCCTGTTTTAATTATTTTTTTCTTCTGAGCTGACATCTCTTCCATTCCTGGAAGGTTGATTATCTCTTCTTGCCTGGAGTCTTTGAACACTTGGTGTATCCTTTTCCAGGGAAATCTTTTCCTTCTAATCACCCTTTGGCCTTAGTTAAGTATCTCTTTCTCCAGGAGGCCTTAAATTGACTCTCAGAATCCAAGATAGCTACATTTGTGATGACTCCCATTGCACCAAATAGGTTGTGGTACTTAATTATTTATAACTGTTCATCTAATTCTAGTTTCTCTCTTTCAGCTTTAAGTGCCTTGAAGGCAGGAACTATGTCTATTGTATCACTATTTTATATTATGAACCTATAGCACCTGGCACATCATAGAAAGTGAAAAAGTATTTACCAGTTAAATAAATGCAATACAATATACTTACTTGACAAGACTAAATCTGCATTTATCTTTGAAATATCTGGAGTTTTTTTTAGGGTGACAGTGCATATTAGTATTTGGTTTATGTTTTTTGGTGAGAGGGGCATCTAATTTACTTCAGTTTTGCATGTGCTTTGCTAGTGATTGTCCATCATGCTTCTTTTATGGTGAATACTCCAGAGAGCAGACTGGCATGTACCTGCAGTTAATTGAAGAGGATATTTAATTTCTGTACCTTTGGGTAGGAGAGGAGAGAGAAAGGTAGGTGGATAGGTGGGAAGGAATGAAATATTTGGAAAGAAATGATGTTGGAAGTTCACTGCCTATGGAATGATTCTGACATTGTGTACCTGTGATCTGCCTTTTGGCAAAAATATCCTCATGGAAAATCTAAGCACTACCAATAGCACTGCTTAAACCTCAAGGTTTATGAGACATATTAGCTCACCTGGAGATATTCCATTTTTAATTGTCACACACTAGGGCTGTTGTTATGCTGTGGTTACTTTGCAGAAACCGATGATTGTGCCAAGAGTTGAAATTTAGCTACAGACCCCGAGTCACCCCCTATTGGAGTGAGGCAGATTTCATCCATATGAATATGACTTTCCTCTCAAAATATGAGAAACCAGTCTTTTTTTTTTTTTGACTATAAAATCCATCACAACAATAATGAATAAATATTTATGAGATGAGAGAAACATACTATGATGTTTTAGTCTATTAAAGCATATTCTATGCCTGGGGAAATTCATGACCAGCATCAGGAAATCATTAATTCTGTGGCTGGTCTAAGAAGGGTTGCCCCAATCTCTTTTCCCAAATGCTAGGAAAAATTTACAGCAGCATTACTTTGGTGCATTAGAAGTCTTGGTTAATTAAGTATATTTATATTGCTGATGCTATTTTATTTTTCTGTAATACTTTTAGCTTCTATCACAATAAGTAGGTTGCCAGTAGGCTACTATTATTCACCAATATACAGTTTTGTACTCGAGCAATTTACCTAATCAAGTGAATATAATCAAACCAGCACTGGTGTGACACAGACCGAAAGCAGTAGAAGAGACGGCCAGTGGCAGGCAAGATCAACAGAGAAAGAAAAGTCAGGAGCCCCACACAGTGATATAAAGAACTAATTTGTGGCACTGCTCCCCTTCCCAGGAAATAAAGGTTTTGCCCCTCCCCCATCAGGTATGTCTGAACATTCCAGAAGGGGGGAAGCACTAAAATATGATAACTCTCTGAAATATGACAAAACAAGAAACCTATTCATGAAATCAGCTCCATGATATGTTTTCTATACACTAGATTAGACTTGCCTATTCTAGAATTTCATATAAATGGAATTATACAATACCCAGTTTTTGCATCGTTTCTTCTGCCTAGCATGTTTTTGAGACAAATTAATGACTCTTCTTTTACTAATGATATTGATAATGTGTGTCTTATATTTTGTTTTGATTAATTTAGGTAGATTAGTCTAGGTTTTTCTGATTCATTGATTTTCTCTTTATTATTTCCTTTCTTATACTTTATTTGGTTTAATTTTCTCTCCTCTTCTTAGCTTCTTAAGATGGAATCTTAGACCATTGATGTAAGATCTTTCTTCTTTTTCAGTACAAGCATTTAAAGCTTTAAATTTCCCTCTCAGCTCTACTTTAGCTAATTCAATATTTTTGAGTTGTGGAATTTTCTTTTTCATTTAGTCTGAAATATAACTACTTTGGATTTCTTACTTTTAGAGTTTAAAGGTTGCATCTTTTTTCCATTACTCCACTTTAACCTATCTACATCTTTATACCTAAAATAGATTTCTCATAGAGATTTTTCTGAAACTCTCCGCCTTTTCATTGGTGTGCTTATATAAGGTTTATATTTAATATAATTAATGATATGGTTAAGTTAAACATCTATCTTATTGCTATTTGTTTTCTCTTCTTTGTTTTTTATTCTTTTCCTGCCTTCTTTTAGATTAATTAAATTTTCAGTATTCTATTTTATTTATTCCATTATTGGGTTACTAACTATTCATCTTCATTTAACTTTTTTAGTGGTTGCTCTAAAGATGCTCTATAGTATAATATGCATCTTTAATTGGTCACAGCGGGAGGCAATATTTTAAATCTTATTTTACAGATGAAATGACTAGAGGCACAGAAAGCTTTATATGCTTGCTCAAGATCATACAGCTTGTAAGAGGCAAGGAAAATGTTGAAAGAGAAATACGAAGTTTAGCGTAGATGGGGTTACTTATGTGCAACACAACATATAAGCAAAAGGATAGTGAAAAAACATGTATGAACGACAGTAGAAGAAAGAAAATACATAGCAAAATACTTTCATGGCTAATGAATTCATTTGTGAAGAAAAAGCTAATGTCTTAGAAACTGTGGTACCAGTGAAGAAAAGAAGAAATAATTTCCTTAAACATTTTTCTGTTTATTCTGCAGGCACTGTTGGCCATAGAAACTAGTTGATGCCAATTTAATTTGTATGTCCAAATGTTCTAATACTAAATGATCTCATATATATCTTCATATATATTTGTGCTATAGTCCTTTTCAGTCCTTCTCTTTAGTCCAATTTTAGTCCTTTATAAAGGATGATCAATATGAGCATATTGATATCATCTTTACATGCTTGACCTAAATAAAATTCTTCACTCTATTATTCTCATAATTAATATTATAAATTTTTAATCCATACAAGATACTATAATTAGGAAATGAGACTTAATATAAGAAGGCATTCCTGTTTTTTTTCCTAGTCAAACTGTATCTGATTTTGGCCTATTTTTATAATTCTTAAAAATATCATGGAAAGGGACAGCTGTATTCTGAACGTGGAAGCAGAGCCTAACCACCTACATAGAAAACATTTTTAGCACCTCATCTAGCTTATGCAGAAATGGAGGCTCACTGTAGAAAAAATAGCTGAGAAGAAATATGTATTTTGTTTAGATCCCTTATTCCCTCCTTTCTGCTGGTTCAGCTTCACTGCTGATCTTCCTGTAATATTTGCCAGTGTGTTGTGTTCTTCTTCCTCTGACTCAACCTGTGCACAGCCATTAGTTTAAACGAAGCTTTTCACCTATTTGCTCAGAAATTTCCGGGAGCTTATCCGCTAAATAAATAACAAGCTTCCTAGCATAACATTAAAAAGCTCCACAGTCTGATACTTAATTTCCTTTCCAGACTTCCCTCTCAGTATTCTATTACATCAGCATCATAGTCAATGTGAATCCAGTGATTTTTGCCATTTTAAAATGTATATTTTGTTTTCCTGCAAGTCCAGATTTAACATGCCATTCTCTCTGTTTATAAAGCTCTTCTAATGCCAACAACCAATTTTAGAATCCTACCCATTCTTCAAGACCATGCAGTCTCTTCAACAAAGTCTTTTACAAATGGTCCCTCAGGTATTTTATCTCTTCTATTAATTAGTTTAAAGAACTGATAGACCTAGCTGAAGCCCTTATGACCTCAGGTTGTATAGTTAGGTTGTATAGCTTTTCATTCTCCTATTGATTTATTTATGCATATATATATTTTTTAATCTTGCTTTTCAGGTTTTAAATTCTTTGAAAAAAAGGAATTGAGTTTATTTCATCTTTAGCCCAGAATAATGTCTCTTATACAGTGGTTGTAAATAATTTTTATTTTAAAAAGTGAATTTAAAAATACTGGATTTAGGGCTTCACTGGTGGTGCAGTGGTTGAGAGTCCGCCTGCCGATGCAGAGGACACGGGTTCGTGCCCCGGTCTGGGAAGATCCCACATGCCGTGGAGCGGCTGGGCCCGTGAGCCATGGCTGCTGAGCCTGCACGTCCGGAGCCTGTGCTCTGCAACGGGAGAGGCCACAACAGTGAGAGGCCCGCGTACCGCAAAAAGTAATAATAATAAAATAAAAAAATACTGGATTTACTGAATAAACAGTCCCAAGGGATGTTTATTATGTCCAAACGTTGCAGGATTTGAAGAGGTCAGGAGAATTCTGGGTAATCGATGTATCAGCTCTCAGACCATTGTAGAATAACAGCCCCCTTCTTTGGTATGTTGATATGGACAGTATGGCAGCTATTTAGCTACTGTTTCTCACTTCCCACCCCAACTTTCTGTACTCAGACTGGGACTCCATTAAACACTTTTCATGATTCCCAGCTCATTCATCTCTGGCTCTGCCAGGGGAGGGAGCTAGAAAGAGGTTGCCAGGCTAGAGAAGAGAGAAGGAATGTGCTTTTTCCTGTGGGTTTCCTGTGAGCTCCCTGTCCACTGTGGATCCTGTGAGCCTCACCTCAACAAGACTTCTTCACCCCAGCAGTGACAGTTTTGTCCTGTGACAGCAGCTCTTGCAGTTTTTCCAGCACTTGCTGAACCTGCCCCATTATGCTGTCCCTCAGAGACACCAACCCCATGGAGCCCCTCCTCCGAGTGTCTGAGTTTTAATAATTCCAACATCTTCCCTTACTTCACCAACCATGGGGGTAGTAGCTGCCTTCTGAAATTATTACATTCATGATATCTTAGAATTCTCTTTTTACTCTTTCAGTTGCTTAGTGTATCAAATGCAAAAGGAAGACTTTTACTGCAGAAAAATGAAGACCCAAGCAGTCTGAAAGTTATTTCACTCAGAATGAATTCAGCAAATTGAGATTCAACATTGTCAACTAAAAATTTAAACTCTTCTCAGCAGAAGAGTGTTTCCTTGACCACTGATGATTCTGTCTTCAAGCATAAATCCAGTTATTTGATTTTGGAGGTACAGCTCTGGGCAATATGATCGTGACAGGATGATCACACATTAAATGCTGACAAGGCTTCCCCAGAAGCTCTGCTTTAGGTTGTTTGTGGAGTCCAAGAGCCCAAACAGTAGTCAGGAATGGAATTAAAGATAACAGACATCATGGAAATGGATTACAAAACCAGAGAATAGAAATGCCTATTTTTTTCAATTCACAAGAAGATCATGCTTAACAAATTTAGATTAATTAACTGTTAAAAATTAAATCTTTAAGAAATTAAATGTTTTGAAATATATTCAAATCAAATGACATTGATTATACATATTAGGTGTTTATTTAGCATAATTATTTATTTTATAAGTCCCTGCTATAAGGAAACAACTGCAAAATTCCAAACAAATGTTTTCTTTCCCTTACATAAAATAATTTAAATATGACCATACTTGAGGAAAATTGGTTTGTATATACATCTTTGGAGATGAAATCCATTTCTACATGCAACATATATTTTCATAAACAAATATCTAAGTACACCTTGTTTAATGGCATTTATATGTCTTGAGTTATTTTTATTCTAACTTCATGGATTTACATGCAGGTGTCCAGCTTTCCAAACACCACTTGCTGAAGAGACTCTCTTTTTTCCATTGTATATTCTTGCCTCCTTTGTTGAAGATTAATTGACCATAGGTGTGTGGGTTTATTTCTGGGCTCTCTAGTCTATTCCCTTGATCCATATGTCTTTTTTGTGCCAGTACCACACTGTTTTGATTACTGTAGCATTGTAGTATTGTCTAAAGTCTGGGAGGATTATGCCTCCAGCTTTGTTATTTTTCCCCAAGATTGCTTTGTTAATTCTGGGTCTTCTGTGGTTCCATATAAATTTTAGGATTATTTGTTCTAGTTCTGTGAAAAATGTCATGGGTAATTTGATAAGGATCACATTAAATCTGTAGATTGCTTTGGGTAGTCTTGACATTTTAACACTATTAATTCTTCCAGTCCAAGAGCATGGTATATCTTTCCATTTCTTTGAATCATCTTCAATTTTCTTTATCAACGTTTTACAGTTCTCACTGTATAAGTGTTTCACCTCCTTGGTCAGGTTTATTCCTAAGTTGTTTTTTTTTTAATGTGATTTTAAAAGGGTTGTTTTTTTTTTTTTACTTTCTCTTTCTGATATTTTGTTGTTAGTGTAAAGAAATGCAACATATTGTTGTATGCTAATCTTGTATTCTGCTGCCTTGCTGAATTCATTTATCAGTTCTATTTGGTTGACCAAAAAGTTTGCTCGGGTTTTTCCATAAGCTGTTATGGAAAAACCCAAATGAACTTTTTGGCTAACCCAATAATAGTTTGTTTTTTAAAAAATAAATTTATTTATTTGTTTATTTTTAGTTGGGTCTTTGTTGCTGTGCGTGGGCTTTCTCTAGTTGCGGTGAGCGGGGGGCTACTCTTCTTTGCAGTGCACGGGCTCCTCATTGGGGTGGCTTCTCTTGTTGCAGAGCACAGGCTCTAGGTGTGTGGGCTTCAGTAGTTGTGGCTCACAGGCTCTAGAGCGCAGGCTCAGTAGTTGTGGAGCATGGGCTTAGTTGCTCCGTGGCGTGTTGGATCCTCCCGACGAGGGCTCAAACCTGTGTCCCCTGCATATCTTAACCACTGTGCCACCAGGGAAGCACCCCAATAATATTTTTTGTGTGGAGTATTTAGATTTTTCTATATAGAGAACAATATCATCTGCATATAATGACAATTTTATCTCTTCCCTTCCAATTTGGATACTTTTTATTTTTTAAATTAATTTTTAGTTATGAACTAATTTTTAAGAATTTTTTAAATTTATTTTTAATTGAAGTATAGTTGACATACAACATCATATATTATGAACTATTTTTATTTTATTTATTTTTAATTTTTTAATTTTTTTTGCGGTACGCGGGCCTCTCACTGCTGTGGCCTCTCCCATTGTAGGCTCCGGACATGCAGGCTCAGTGGCCATGGCTCACGGGCCCAGCCACTCCGTGGCACGTGGGATCTTCCCGGACCAGGGCACTAACCCGTGTCCCTTGCATCGGCAGGCAGACTCTCAACCACTGCACCACCAGGGAAGCCCATGAACTATTTTTAAAGTTACAGAAAATTAGAGTGAATAAGGCACTCTGAGGACTGATCCAGTTTTATTAAATCTTAAGAGTTTGATATATTTGATTTTGAATATTTAGAGTAAATAATTACCAATTTAGTTGAAGAACCTTGCATGCCCCAGAATCCATTTCCAAATGTCATTGCCAAAGCAACTGTAAAGTGATTTTCAAATTTTTCTTTAACATGTATGCTCTTATACTATTACTTTATGTATTCTAAAAGTATATATAATTCTTTTGCAACTTTTCAAACATTATATAAGCTATGTCATACATTATATATCATTCTGCAACATATTTTTGCTCAAAATTTAATTCCTGAGATTTATATATGTTGATATAAGGTAGCTCTATCTCATACATTCTAACTGACTTCAAGTGTTTCATTATGAGTATGCCACATTTTGTTAACCATTCTTCTATAAGGAGCATTACAGTTGTTTCCAAAATTTTCTTAAAGAAACAATGCTGCCATGAATGTTCTACCATATGTCTCCTTGTGCTTCTGAGTTCAAGTTCTCTTGGGTACATAGTTGGAAGTGGGATCCCTTGGGTGGAATGTTATACACATTTTCAACTGTACTAGATATTGTCAGTACAAGGCTTGTACCATTGAACACTACTTCCTGCAGGTGTGAACGCTACTGTTTCTCCAGGTTCTCATCAATATTGGTTGACTCCTTAATTTGTACCTACATGGTGGATATCTAATGATGTCTCATTGTTTTCCTTTGCATGCCCTTGATTACTAGTTACACTGAACCTCTTTTTAGGTGCTTATTTTGGCAACAAGGGTTTTCTTTTCTGCAAATTACCTTTTTAAATATGTTACCTAATTTTCTACTGAGTAGTTTTATATATTATACAGTAATGCTATGTGCTTGTACACACTTTGAAAATCTTCCCTCAGCTTGAATTTTGCTTTAACTTTATTCTTGGTGTCTTAGGTTGAAGTTAAAGGTTTAACGTTGGGGACTTCCCCAGTGGCATAGTGGTTAAGAATCCACCTGCCAATGCAGGGGACACGAGCTCGAGCCCTGATCTGGGAAGATCCTACATGCCATGGAGCAACTAAGCCCATATGCCCCAACTACTGAGCCAGTGCTCTAGAGCCCATGAACCACAACTACTGAGCCCATGTGCCTAGAGCCTGTGCTCCACAACAAGAGAAGCCACTGTGGTGAGAAGCCGGTGCACTGCAACAAAGAGTAGCCCCTGCTTGCCACAACTAGAGAAAGCCCAAGTGCAGCAATAAAGACCCAATGCAGCCAAAAATAAATGAATAAAATAAATAAATTTATTTAAAACAAAAGGTTTAACTTTGATGGGGTTAAATGTAGTAAACTTTTTATTTTATGGGGATTTTCTTTGTATTTTGTTTTAAAAACTATTTTCTCTTCCTGAAGTCATATATATTTGCCTCTATTTTCTTCAAAATTTGAATGTTTTGCTTTGGGTTTTATGTATATGAAACTTATTTAGGGTATAGATTGAATAAAAATAGAATTTTATACTATTTCATATTTATGATCATTTTCTAGCACCTTTTGTTAAATAGTCAATCTTTTCTCCTCTGATTTGTAAAGATATCTTTATTATACACCAAACGTCCATGTGTATATAGGTAGATGTGTTTATACATAAAAATATTTTAGTTCCTTTGTTTGCTTCTTCGCATATCAGTATATACTGTCTTAATTCAGTAAATTATAAGTTTTAAAATCTGGTAGTTTTAAATCTGGTAGTTTTAAAATATGCCTGTACAGCTTGCAAGAGTTACTAAAAAACATGAAGCCTTACTTTCTATCAAACACTTATCCAGTCATTTCATCTCCAATCAGTTCCATGTCTATTTTAATTAACCCTCTCTCTTTCTTATCTTTCAGTGTATATGACAACTGCCCAAATTGCAAGTTGTGGTTGGTAATATCTGAGGCAGGTGTTTGGCTTAGAAATACATCATCCTGCTGGCATTTTTCTGTTTAGCTAGTCAGTTGTTGGCACGAGTTTCTGATCTTATTTTTGGAGGTACTTGGAGATATAAATGTGTGTGTGCTTTCACGTAAATGTTAGGGTGTGTGAGTGTTTGAGTGTGGGTGTGTGCACATGAGTATGTGTGTGTGTTTATGCACATTCATTCTGAGGCTACTACTTCAATAACAACATCATATTTATTCTTAAAAAGGGTTGAGAGAGTATTTCATTGGGGTCACAAATACATAACTAAGAGTCATGTATGGAATTCTGAATATTGCTTTTATTTCAGATGATTTATTTTCTATTACATCTGAGAGAACAGTATAGTAACTGGCAGATCAACAGAACATTTGACAGGGTTTTAATTCATTTTGAAAAACAGTAACATAATTTTTATAAACATCAAATACCCATAAAAGGGGAAATTGACAGTAACACAATCATAGTAGGCAACTTTAACAACCCACTTTCACCAATGGACAGATCACCCAAAATGAAAATAAATAAGGAAACACAAGCTTTAAATGATACATTAAACAGGATGGACTTAATTGATATTTTTAGGACATTCCATGCAAAAACAACAGAATACACTTTCTTCTCAAGTGCTCATGGAACATTCTCCAGGATAGATCATATCTTGGGTCACAAATCAAGCCTTGGTAAATTAAGAAAATTGAAATCACATCAAGTATCTGATCCGACCACAATGCTATGAGACTAGATATCAAATACAGGGAAAAAATATGTAAAAAATACAAACACATGGAGGCTAAACAATACACTACTTAAAAACCAAGAGATAACTGAAGAAATCAAAGAAGAAATAAAAAAAAACCTAGAAACAAATGACAATCAAAACACGATGACCCAAAACTTATGGGATGCAGCAAAAGCGGTTCTAAGAAGGAAGTTTATAGCAATACAATCCTACCTCAAGAAACAAGAAACATCTCAAATAAACAACCTAACCTAATACCAAAAGCAATTTGACAAAGAAGAACAAAAAACCCCAAAATTAGCAGAAGGAAAGAAACCTAAAGATCAGATCAAAAATAAATGAAAAAGAAGGAAATAATAGCAAAGATCAATAAAACTAAAAGCTGGTTCTTTGAGAAGATAAACAAAATTGATAAACCATTAGCCAGACTCATCAAGAAAAAAGGAAGAAGACTCAAATTAATAGAATTAGAAATGAAAAACGAGAAGTAACAACTGACAGTGCAGAAATACAAAGGATCATGAGAGACTACAAGCAATTAAATGCCAAAAAAGGACAACCTGGAAGAAATGGACACATTCTTAGAAAAGCACAACCTTCCAAGACTGAACCAGGAAGAAACAGAAAATATGAATAGACCAATCACAAGCACTGAAATTGAGACTGTGATTAAAAACCTCCAACAAACAAAAGCCCGAGACCAGATGGCTTCACAGGTGAATTCTATCAAACATTTAGAGAAGAGCTAACAGCTATCCTTCTCAAACTCTTCCAAAATATAGCAGAGGGAGGAACACTCTCAAACTCATTCTATGAGGCAACCATCACCCTGATACCAAAACCAAACAAAGATGTCACAAAGAAAGAAAACTACAGGCCAATACACTGATGAACATAGATGCAAAAATCCTCAACAGAATACTAGCAAACAGAATCCAACAGCACATTAAAAGGGTCATACACCATGATCAAGTGGGGTTTAACCTGGGAATGCCAGGATTCTTCATTATACACCAATCAATAAATGTAATACACCATATTAACAAATTGCAGGATAAAAATCATGTGATCATCTCAATAGATGAAGAAAGAGCTTTCAATGAAATTCAACACCCACTTATGATAAAAACCCTCCAGAAAGTAGGCATAGAGGGAACTTACATCAACATAATAAAGGCCATATATGACAAACCCACAGCCAACATCGGACTCAATGGTAAAAAACTGAAACCATTTCCTCTAAGATCAGGAACAAGACAAGGTTGCCCACTCTCACCAGTATTATTCAACATAGTTTTGGAAGTTTCAGCCACAGTAATCAGAGAAGAAAAAGAAATAAAAGGAATCCAAATCAGAAAGGAAGTAAAACTGTCACTGTTTGCAGATGACATGATACTATACACAGAGAATCCTAAAGACACTGCCAGGAAACTACTAGAGCTAATCAATGAATTTGGTAAAGTAGAAGGATACAAAATTAATACACAGAAATCTCTTGCATTGTTATACTCTAATGATGAACAATCTGAAAGAGAAATTAAGGAAACACTCCCATTTACCATTGCAACAAAAAGAATAAAATACCTAGGAATAAACTTACCCAAGGAGACAAAAGACCTGTATACAGAAAATTATAAGACACTGATGAAAGAAATTAAAGATGATACAAACAGATGGAGAGATATACCATGTTCTTGGGTTAGAAGAATCAACATTGTGAAAATGACTATACTACCCAAAGCAATCTACAGATTCAATGCAATCCCTATCAAACTACCACTGGCATTTTTCACAGAACTACAACAAAAAACTTCACAATTTGTATGGAAACACAAAAGACCCTGAATAGCCAAAGCAATCTTGAGAAAGAAAAGCAGAGCTGGAGGAATCAGGCTCCCTGACTTTGGACTATACTACAAAGCTACAGTAATCAACACAGTATGGTACTGGCAAATAAAACAGAAATATAGATCAATGGAAAAGGATAGAAATTCCAGAGATAAACCCATGCACATATGGTCACCTTATCTTTGATAAAGGAGGGAAGAATATACAATGGAGGAAAGACAGCCTCTTCAATAGTGGTGCTGGGAAAACTGGACAGGTACATGTAAGAGAATGAAATTAGAACACTCTCTAACACCATACACAAAAATAAACTCAAAATGGATTAAAGACCTCAATATATGGCCAGACACTATAAAACTCTTAGAGGAAAACATAGGCAGAACACTCTATGACATAAATCACAGCAAGATCCTTTTTGACCCACCTCTTAGAGAAAAGGAAATAAAAACAAAAATAAATAAATGGGACCTAATGAAACTTAAAAGCTTTCACACAGCAAAGGAAAACATTAACAAGACAAAAAAACAACCCTTAGAATGGGAGAAAATATTTGCAAATGAAGCAACTGACAAAGGATTAATCTCCAAATTTACAAGCAGCTCATGGAGCTCAATATCAAAAAAACAAAAAACCCAATCCAAAAATGGGCAGAAGACCTAAATAAACATTTCTATAAAGAGGATATGCAGCTTGCCAACAAACACATGAAAGAATGCTCAACATCACTAGTCGTTAGAGAAATGCAAATCAAAACTACAATGAGGTATCACCTCACACCAGTCAGAATGGCCATCATCAAAAAAATCTCCCGGGCTTCCCTGGTGGCGCAGTGGTTGAAAATCCGCCTGCCGATGCAGGGGACACGGGTTCGTGCCCCGGTCTGGGAAGATCCCACATTCCGCGGAGCGGCTGGGCCCGTGAGCCATGGCCGATGGGCCTGCACATCCGGAGCCTGTGCTCCGCAACGGGAGAGGCCACAACAGTGAGAGGCCCGCGTACCGCAAAAAAAAAAAAAAAAAAAAAAAAAAAATCTACCAACAGTAAATGCTGGAGAGGGTGTGGAGAAAAGGGAACCCTCTTGCACTGTTCGTGGGAATGAAAATTGAAACAGCCACTATGGAGAACAGTATGGAGGTTCCTTAAAAAACTAAATATAGAACTACCATACAACCCAGAAATCCCACTGCTGGGCATATACCCTGAGAAAACAATATTTCAAAGAGTCATGTATCACAGTGTTCACTGTAGCTCTATATACAATAGCGAGGACATGGAAGCAACCTAAGTGTCCATCAAGAGATGAATGCATAAAGAAGATGTGGCACATATACACAATGGAATATTACTGAGCCATAAAGAGAAACGAAATTGAGTTATTTGTAGTGAGGTGGATGGATCTAGAGTCTATCATACAGAGTGAAGTAAGTCAGAAAGGGAAAAACAAATACCATACGCTAACACATATATATGGAATCTAAAAAAAAATTGTTCTGAAGAACCTAGGGACAGGACAGGAATAAAGATGCAGACATAGAGAATGAACTTGAGGACATGGGGAGGGGGCAGGGTTAGCTGGGACGAAGAGAGAGAGTGGCATGGACTTATATATACTACCAAGTGTAAAATATATAGTTAGTGGGAAGCAGCCCCATAGTACAGGGAGATCAGCTCAGTGCTTTGTGACCACCTAGAGGGGTGGGATAGGGAAGGTCGCAGGGAGACGCAGAAGGAGGAGATATGGGGATATATGTATATGTATAGCTGATTCACTTTGTTATAAAGCAGAAACTAACACACCATTGTAAAGCAGTTACACTCCAATAAAGATGTTAAAAAATATATGCCTTCAGAAGACTATGTGGTAGATAACCTTATAATAGTTAACATTCACTTATTGTCTCCTGCATGCTAGAAACTTTCTGAAGTTTCTTAATCTAAAATATTCCTAATCCTATACATATCTTCCCCTTATCATAAAAATGATGAATCTGGAATTTATGTAGTCTACATAAGTTTCTCCCAATATATTTCATAATTAAACCTTCTTATATAAAAAGGTATTTCATAATCCAAGAGTATTTCATAACCAACCCTAATTATTTAAGGAGAATTTTTAGGTGGTTCTTTAACAGGAATGATTCCTGGAGCCTAACACCAAAAAGTAGCCCTATAGCTACTATTAGTATAGTGGTAGTGCTATTAAGTGGTAGAACAAGAGATATCTCAAAACTGTTGTCATTTCTTGAGCTCTAAGACAATCCTAAGTAGACTACTGGGTGGGAGTTTGAGAGTTGAAATGTGCAGATGATAAAAACATATTGATATTTGAAAGGGTTTCACAGAGGAGAATGTATCTGAACTGAATCTTGACAAATGGCTCATCCAGTGGAAAACAGCATCCCTGCCAGCGATCAGAAAGGCTGAAGAAGACACCAAGGGCAGAAAGGCTTACTCATGTGAAGACCTGGAGACCTGATGGGGCATATCAAATGGGGACTCTAAGTACTTTTGTATGGCTGAACCCCATCTCTAATGTACATACTTTGATTCCCATGGACTTTAATAACAACTCAGCCATTTTTCTAAAAAACTCAGAGAACTTGCTTCTCTCATAACATAAAAATATAAAAAATTTTATTGATCCTCCATTATACAAAAAAGTGATATTTTCTGAGCTTTCTAACAGCTTACATTTAATTCTACATGCCCAGAGAAAAGCTCCAAACCATCAGCATCATAACAGTAAGAAATATAGGACCAATAAGCCATAATATCTAATCAGAAATCCAAGGAAAAATTAGTAAATGTATATCTTTTAATCTCCCAGCTTTAACAACCAAACTAATTTACCAGTACATGTTCCAAAATACTTAGCAGTGGCAATTCTGCTGACTTAGAACAGATAAGTAGGGAGAGTGAATGAAGACAAGTCAGAGCACTAACCATTAGGGTACAGTGATATTCTCTGCGTGTCCAAAGACATAATTTGAAATGGTTTTTATACATCTTTGCTGCCAGGTTGAGCACTGACAGATGTCTGTGGCAACTCTTTTGTAAGTGAATGATATTCCATATTAAGGGCTATCTGCAGGGAGCCAATTCAAATAATTGAGATGAATGTCTTGGGCTAGGAATGAACTTCTAAATACTTCACCAGCAGAACAGAAAAATAATACTTAGGAAAACAAAACAAACCTTTGTCTTTATGGAGACCATAAATACTGCCTTAAGTAACTAGCTGTAGAATATATCAACATTGGCAATTTATTTTGTTGGAAAATGCTCAAATAAAACTAACAGTTAAAAATCACAGGCTATTTGCAAAAACATTTTCAAAGGTTGAAGTTTGCTTTTCTTCAAATTAGCAAGACAAACCACCAATGCTGTGAATGGCTTATAGTGGTTAAATGTAGAAAATATTTTGAAGTTATCCTTGGCAAAATGACATATACCAACTATCATGGTCATTCACAGTAAGAATAAAATAGGTAAACAAAACAGGAAGCTAGAAAATACAATACAAATAAAGGCATAGTACCATGTGGCTTGTTTCAGCATTAATGTGAAATTGGATCAAATTTTTATGGAGATGAGAAATGATATCCCTGTCTCAAATAATCAGAGAAATTTCCATTTGTTTTAACTTTGTTTTATGACATCCTGTTACCACAGTACTTTTGTTTGATTAAAAAATCTTGATATGTCAGAAAAAGTCTTTTCCAGTTTACTATTAATGCATTATAAAAAGGATCATTTTTTCTTTTCAACATTAAAAAAGCATTATATGAAAATAATTTTCAGTTCATCTTTTTAACTGGGATGTTTCCTAGAATTTAATGCCAAAATTGAAAATCAAGTGTACTAATCAAGATTTAAAGATGATGTACGTTAAACATCTCTTAAAAAAAAACAGTATTTTTATGTTTTAATCCACTTTTCCAACTTATTTTTGTCAAGGTCTTATTTATATGAAGTCTTACCCTCCTCTCCCTCAAAAGGAGAAGGGCAGGGGATTAAAAGTACTTAAAGCATCCAACAATGTGACAAATAAAATAAGTGAAAAAAAAGTCTGGAAAATATAATTCGGCTAATACCCCAAATTTTTAGAAAATCAAAGGTTGAATGTTACTTAGATTTGTGAAGCCAAGGAAACGGAATAATCAAAGATTCAGAGTAAAGAAAACTCACATAAAAGAGTCAGTAGTTTGAGAGATAAGATGAAAGTTTCCATTGTAGGTATATCAGCTATTAGTGTAAATGTTTGCAATTAGAAATTTTCCCCTCAAACTGATGAGATCCATGAAAGCTGGAGATAGTAAGCTTAGAGCCATCATCAGAAAGGAGTGACTGAGATCATTAGACCAGTTGGGATTTCTGAGAATTAATTACATAATGGAAAAAGAATGTCTGAGAGCTGAAGACATAATTGGATCCCCTCTTATTTAGAGGGCTTAAGAGAAGAAGATGCGAGAAGTCAGGCAAGGAATAGAAAAGTGCTAGGAGAGAGAAAAGGAACATCAGGAGACAGCAATGGCATCAAACATGAAGCTGGAGAGAGTTTCAATCATGGCCATGTGACCTGTGCAGTCACACAGGGCCTAGCACTTACAAGGTTGCCATGTTTGGTTTAACACTCTGTTTTCATGGTCTCTTGTCAAGAATTTTCGGACTATGGGCCCTGAATTTTCACTTTACACTGGGCCTTGCAAATTATGTAGCTGGTCCGGTTTCAGAAATCAAAGCTGCTTCCCAGTCAGCATGGAGAGTGACTAATAAATGTCTCCCAGGATTCTCATGAAAATACCTATGATTACATGAAAACAGACAAAGAGCTGGCAATAATGCCATAAAATAATAGAGAAGAAAAGCCACATGCCAAAAATATGGGCAGAAATTCAATTATCTGCCTCTTTGATGAAGATGAATAGAAAAGTACATTCTTGGACAACAAAAGTAACATTGTATGCCCAGAATCACACTCAGGCAGATGGCCACAAAAAATATAGGTGGAGATAGACATGAACATTTTGATTCACTGACACTTTTAGTACCTAACCTTGGTATGAAGAGACTGACAAGACCAGAGAGCAACAGGCCTTCTTTCCTTAAATATTTAGAAACTATATTTAAAGTGATCCAATGTCAAGGCCCCACACCTTCTGAGCCAAATACTTTTTCCCAACCACTGCAGGTACTCCAGAAGTACTCTGAGAATGACCTGTGCAGGAAGTGGAGGGTGGCAAGAGAGATGTGGACATGTCTCTTGGTATACCCTGGATTGCTTAACGGCCTGAGGAAACCATCACAGATAGGGGTAAAGACTGTAGATGGTAGGGAACACTGCATGCTGCTGGGGAGATGGGGTGGAGCATTTCAGAATAAAGGAACTGCAAACTGCATGTGCATCTCTAACTCAGGTAGACAACCCTAACCATTGGAGTAGAAGAGACTGAGGGCTGTCAGGCATAACAAACTGCCAAAAGGCTGTGGACCTTATTCTCTGGGCTAGAGAGTAGAGGAGGGTGGACCCTACTGACCACAGGAGGTCTAAGGACACTTTATGTATCCTGTCTGTTATTGAAAAACAAAACTGTAGGGATCTCTCTCCTCTATGGCTGAATAAATTAAGTAATCAAAAATGATACTTGGAATTATTAGAGAAATGCAAATCAAAACTACAATAAGGTATTACCTCACACCAGTTAGAATGGGCATAATCAGAAAATCTACAAACAACAGACGCTGGAGAGGGTGTGGAGAAAAGGGAACCCTCTTGCACTGTTGGTGGGAATGTAAATTGATACAGCCACTATGGAGAACAGTATGGAGGTCCCTTAAAAAACTAAAAATAGAATTACCATATGACCCAGCAATCCCACTACTGGGCATATATCCAGAGAAAACCATAATTCAAAAAGACATGCACCCCAATGTTCATTGCAGCACTATTTACAATAGCCAGGTCATGGAAGCAACCTAAATGCTCATCAACAGACTAATGGATAAAGAAGATGTTGTACATATATACAATGGAATATTACTCAGCCATTAAAAGGAACGAAATTGGGTCATTTGTTGAGGCGTGGATGGATCTAGAGACTGTCATACAGAGTAAAGTAAGTCAGAAAGAGAAAAACAAATATCATATATTAACACATATATGTGGAATCTAGAAAAATGGTACAGATGAACCGGTTTGCAGGGCAGAAATTGAGACACAGATGTAGAGAACAAATGTGTGGACACCAAGCAGGGAAAGTGGTGGGGGTGGCGGTGGGGGTGGGATGAATTGGGCGAGTGGGATTGACATGTATACACTGATGTGTATGAAATGGATGACTAATAAGAACCTGCTGTCTAAATAAATAAATAAAATAAAATTCAAAAATTCAAAAAAAGAAAAAGGTACTTGGGAAATTTGGATTTATTTAGTCAACAAAGAACTTTAATTTCCAGGTTGTGCTTTGCTAAATTGACAAGGTTTTTCTTTTATTAATCTGAAATTTGGCACAACTAGTGTAATGATATTAGTTAAGGACTTGGGCATTGAATGTTGAGAGAAAAAAAAATGTTACCCTTTCATGAATATTTTCTCCTCTCATGTCTCTAAAATTTACCAATCCTTTAAAGTTGGCTTAATTTTCACCTCTTTTCTGAAGTTCATTTTGACTAATTCTGTTGACTTATTTCCCCCTTTGAATTCTCATTGGCTATATTGCCATATATCATTTACCATGTGGTTATGTTTTATCATATGGATTGGGCTATTCCTCATAATTTTATGTTTCCTTTCCTTGCAGTGACATTCACCTTCTTCAGGAAAGGGGTTCTCTCTTCTGTATACACTGCTCACCCAGCCCTCCAGCTCCATCTAAGCTTAATTTAGAGGTAGACATCTGAAAACATATTGTAGTTGAAGAGGGGACAGAAAGGGCTAAGTCTAGGAAAGGGAGTAAGAGATAAAAGAAAGCTGGATACAGAGATAGGATTTTTTTACCTTGGATAATTTTATAATTATATGTGTTTATAGATTCAGAGGCAACATGCGATTAACTTTCTTAATAAGAATGTAGCTACATTTTGCGAGTAAGAATATAAGCTCCATATGGACAGGATTTTAAAAATTTCACTGCTGCCTCCCCAGTACCTAATACAGTGTCTGGCATAGGGCAGGTACTCAATATTCATTGATTAAGTTGAATTCATTGGTTAAATGGTTAAATGGATGGATGAATCATGGATATTGGGTACATAATACAGAAAAGGAAAGGAACTGACAGGTGCTGTTACAGTCTATGCATTATTTCCTTTTCATCCTCAGGCTTATGAGTATTTTTCAAACAAATGAGGCTCCAAAAATTTAAATAAGTGGACCTAGATCACATAAAGTATTATAGGGAGGACCTTACAAACCAAACAAGACCTGCCTGACCCCCTCCAAAGGTCATGTATTTTCTGCTATGTAGTAACAAAATAGTAGAATACTACTTTTTATTCACTGCAGAAAGCGAGAGAAAATAGGATATCCAATATTCCAAATGATTTTTCAAATTAGCTATAAGTAAAACACCCTCTGGGATTATTTGATTGCATCAGACTTCTAATAAGGATGTGTCTTTGACAGACAATGGAATGGCAGCCTAGGCACCAATTTCAAGTTTACAGTTCTGCTGCCCCTTCCTTAAGTGAGATTCAGAAAGATTAATCCTAATTTGAAATCAACTCTGATATCTTAAAAGCATGAGTCTGTGTCTCTCTGAAATTTACATTTCTGTTTTGGTCCTCACAACTGACTTTTTAAGTGGACACATCTCACTTTGGACTGTTTCCCTCCAGAAGCTTAATAATACCAAATTATTTGGGAGAAGTAGTGAAAAGTGCTCTTTAACTGCCAGTTATACCCTCACATTTTAAGTCATAGACTATAAGGTAACATAGTAAACTGAAACTAATTTTTACCTAGAAATTCTTCTAGTTTAGTATTCCAAGCTACAATTTTTTGAGGGACAACTGAAAATAAATACATCACTTTTTTCAAATCACAGTGAGAGATATACATAACTAGATCCAATTTATATTTTTTATAGGAATAAAAGATTCTTGTTTCATGTTATAATATCTTTTATTGTAAACCTGATTTGCATTTGTAATCTGAATTCATTTGCCTCAGAGTTGAAACTCACCCAGCTTCTTCAGAGAAATATAGGTTAAAAAGTCCCTGACAGGGCTTCCCTGGTGGCGCAGTGGTTGGGAGTCCGCCTGCCGATGCAGGGGACACGGGTTCGTGCCCTGGTCCGGGAAGATCCCACATGCCGCAGAGCGGCTGGTCCCGTGAGCCATGGCCGCTGGGCCTGCGCGTCCGGAGCCTGTGCTCCACAATGGGAGAGGCCACAACAGTGAGAGGCCCGCGTATCGCAAAAAAAAAAAAAAAAAAAAAAAAAGTCCCTGACATATGGTGAGAGCTCAGCAAATATTTGGTGACGAAACTGAAACTCATACACTTTCATACTTTGGCAATTGATTCTCTAAATAAGGAATTAATATTTTTTTTCTTCTTTTAGATTCCACTAATAGAACTGACGATATTTAATAAACCATCACTCTACCAGTATCGAAGCAGGTATTTCCCAAACTTGTCTTTCATTAGTATTTAAAAATATTTTAATTGAATGAAAATCAAATCTAATCTTATTTACAATGAATAAAAATATTTCTCACTTATAAAACAGATTCCCTTCAATGCCTTTTGGAACAAAATATCACTATGGTTTCTTGCAACTGACTATAATAAACTTGTTTAATTAACACAATGTTTTAAAAAAATTTTTGATTAAACAAAGATGACAAATATATATCAAAAATAGTATTATTTGAAATACGTACACTTAGGCCCTTTGCATCTTTTTTGTTGTATAATAATTCGATTAACAAAAGAAAAGATAGCATTGTCTGTGTTCAGGAAAATAAAGTTACCACTACATAATGGGAAAAGCCTTTATTTAGAGATAAGCATATGTAAGATTAGCAGTGTCTATTGAGATTTATACATAGTTAAAAATTTATTTAAGAGATACACTGAAGAGAAATATAGTGAAGGTGGAAGAGTGGGTGATTATCTGGGTAAATATTTTATACTATTAGATTTGGCTCAATATCTTTAAAAAGTGATTCCTAGCAACTTGCTGTGTTCCCAGAAGTAGTCCATAAGCATTAGTCTCAACCCACTGACTGACCCGTTAGGTTACCATCTATTCCTGAACTAATTCATTTCATTTTTATACCTTAACTATCAGCCTTTTTCTTGACACTTAGTATCACGCAGTTAGTCCTTAACCTCTGCTTTCTGGCTTCCTTCCTTCACTACAATGCTAACCCTTTCATTTTATTGCTTCTGGCCACTCCATTTCAGCTCACAGGGCCTTACACATTGACACTAGTTTGAAAGCTAGTGTGCCACTAATAATAAGGATCTACAAATGCACAGCCAAAGCCCTGGTTTTATTCTTGGTTTTGAAAGAAATAAAATTCTCAAAAAATCAGACACGAACTACTGCAGGTTTCAAATCCCATCTTTCGTCTTCTGTATGCAGACAACTCCCAAAGTTAGAGTTAACTCTCTAAATCTACCACTCTCATGAGTTTCAGGACCCCAAGAAAGATGCCTGATAGATATTTCCCCTTATATATCCTTTTAGCCTCTAAAATTAAAAATATCTGAAATCTTATATATCACATTTTCCCTATCTTCCACCCCAAGCCTTATGCACGCCCTCACTTGTAAGTCCCTATTTTTTATTCTTATTTTTTTAATGAAGTAGAGTTGATGTACAATACTATATAAGTTATAGGTGTACAATATAGTAATTCACAATTTTAAAGGTTATACTCCATTTGTAGTTATTATAAAATATTGGCTATATTCCCCATATATACAGTATATCCTTGTAGCTTATTTTATACATAATAATTTGTATCTCTTACTCCCCTACCCCTACATTGCCCCTCCTTCCTTCACTCTCCACACTGGTAACCACTAGTTTGTTCTCTATTCCTGCAAGTCTGCTTCCTTTTTGTTATATGCACTAGTTTGTTGTATTTTTTAGATTCCCAATATAAGTGATATCATACAATATTTGTCTTTCTCCATCTGACTTATTTCATGTAGCATAATACCCTCTAAGTTCATCCATCTTGCTGCAAATAGCAAAATTTCATTCTTTTTATGGCTGAGTAGTATTCCATTGTATATATATACCACATCTTCTTTATCCATTCATCTGTTGATAGACACTTAGGTTGCTTCCCTATCTTGGCAATTGTAAATAATACTGCTATGAACATTGGGGTGCATGTATCTTTTCAAATTAGTGTTTTGGGGGTTTTTTTGGATATATATCCAGAAGTGGAATTGCTGGATTATATGGTAGTTCTATTTTTAGTTTTTTGAGAAATGTAAGTCCCTATTTTCACTGAGACATCATTATTTTTCCAAAGCAACCTGCAATCAAACCTCTGGGTCATCTAGCATTTCCCTTTCTCTCCAATTCTACATGAAATTTAGGTGTTTGTAAGTTTCAGATAAAGTCATATAAAACTATGTGTATATGGATGGTAAGGCATAGTTTTTTTGTTTGCCTTTTTTAAAATCAGATTCTAACTGAATGTTAATGTTAAAAGGAACTTTAATGTTCACCTAAGTTACCTTCCTCCATATTATTTGTCCTGTCCTGTCCTTTCCCATTGACTCACTCACAAGCCAATAATTTTTATTACAAATAACCTTCTATCTGGTCACCCAGCCTGTAGTCTTTCCTCACTGTAGGCCATCTTTCAGCCCACATTCACATTAATCCAAAAATAAATCTGATTATATCACCACTTTGCTAAAAAAAACCCACCACATTTTAGAGTGCATTAATGTTGACAAAGAACTTGCACATATTATATCATTGGAATCCTCACAGCAATCTTAATACTCAAAGTAGCTCAAAGTCATAAACAGTTTCTTCACCCCCGACACATCAGGAAGCAAACACTTTTTAAAAAGTCCATCAGGCTTTACTCCAGCAGCTGAGTTAATCTCTCCAGACAATAGAGAAGGTAGATCATCTGAACTCTCTGAGAAATGATGTTTATTTTTCCCATGATCCACTTTACCATCCTGGCTATTAGGAATGCATCCATTTTGTCAGGAATTAATTTGTCCAAAAAAAAAGACTGTTAAGGTAACACTATAATGAAATTTGCCATTGCTTCACTACTTCCTATAATAAAAATGAATACTTACTAAAGAGGGTCCTCATACAAGACAAAAGCAATAATCACAATGATTATAACAGGTAACTAAACTAAAATGATTAATGTGACAGTATGGCTAAAGAGCAATTGCTTATTTGTTAAAATTTTATTAAATGGAAAATTCTCTTAGCTTTTTCTTTGTGATTAATAGTTATTACTGTGGATGAACCTCTGAAATTCATAGCCAGAAATTTATGATTTTTTATTAAAGAAGTAAGGAAATGTCAAAAAATCCATAACCTACTATTTACATCAGTGTGATTCTTGTAATATATGTATTTACCTGATGACTTTAGAATTATTTTAGCATAAAACCATGAGGCATCTACTCGAGAAGTTTTTTCAAAGTTTCTTCTCTATTGATCCTTTCCCATTTTTTTCACGGATATACTTATTATTCAAAAAGTAGAGAATAAGCCTGGATATTAATTCAGATGACTACTGAGATCTAAGCTAAAAGTGTTCTTTAAAATTCAATGGTCTCCTCAACCTTTTTGCAGAATTAATTTTCAAGTGTCTGTGAGATTCATCTGAGGGGATTCTGATTGTCAGAGGTAGCAAGGCAAGTTCAGAGAAGATGAATAGCATGTCATGAATATAAAATTATAAAACCGTGCATCTGAAGTGGATTCAAAGTGGATTCATTTAAATTGGAAAAAAGAGGAGATTTGGGTTATTGCAAGCACGATTGCTGCTTTTTCAGATCATGGAAAATAAGAACAAAAACAAAACATTACCCATCAAAAATATCTTAACCTTTAACAGCTTTCATTCATTTTTTCTAGGTTCCTCTGTCATTTTCAAAGGTAAAACAATACCATCTAAAAGCTACTCTCTTATGAAATTTGGTGTCTTTCCAGTTTTTTTAAAATTCTAAGTTTTAAGAAAAATCTGTGGATATTTGGAATCACTGATAGAAAGCTATTTTTGTTTTTTCTCCAGATTGATTTGCCTCCTATTCTACAAACATTAGCTGATTCTTACAGATCACTATGTGCCAAACATTGTTCTAAGGGCTTTATTTATGTTAACTCATTTATTTCCTACAACAACCCTAAAAGGTTATTATAGGAATTAAACTAATATTATTGGCTTATTTCACAGATGAGTGCAGAGAGGTTAAGTAACTTTCCTAATGTCACACAACTAGAAAGTACTGCACTCAAGGTGTCATTATTACTATGCTGAAAACAATGATACCCAGTGAAAATATTATTCCTTATTAATTTTCCCAATTCTAATGACTGCAATCAATATTTTGATAATCTCAGTGGGACAAACTAGAATTTGTCCAGAGGTAGGTAATCAAGTTGGTGAGTAGTTGAGAGAGGCATCAAGTAGAGGCTAGATATCAACCCATGAGACTTAGTGTAGAAAGGGTCCTACAGGCTCTATCCAATTCTAAGAATCTAGGATTCCAAGCACATCACTAAATTTTGATGATGATCAGCTGCATAAAGAAGTCATCATAAGAAAAAGAAATAGGGAATATTCTGTATTTCCACTGAGCTGATGTCCTTGGGCCAAATTTTGTGGAGTACATTCAATGGCTGCCTTGAAAATCTTACAATTCTTCCAATGCTCTTTAGTTGGTAACAATAGTTAGAATTATTTTCCTGCCCCAAAGAAGGATTTTTCACAATAATATTCCAGTGGGAAGTCTTCTGTGTACTAAAAAGCAACAAATCACCATTGTGTGATAGAGGATAGAAGACAGCAATAAGTAGGATGACCACTAATCAGAAGTTTGCTTGGCTTATTTCTCTATAGATGTATTACATGTTATAGTTGCAAAGGTGATTATGTACAATTCTTTCAATCTTTCTCTTACACCCCAACAAATTATATTTTTAAACACTTTCATTATTATTCCAATTTAATCACTATGATTCATTTGGTCTTAGCCATTGACTAGTTTCTATATAGAAATATAAAATATGATTTGAATTCCATTGGAAATAACTTAACTATTCTAAACTTTCTTGTGTTGAATAAAAACAACATTGTAGGGGCTTCCCTGGTGGCACAGTGGTTAAGAATCCGCCTGCCAATGCAGGGGACATGGGTTCAAGCCCTGGTCCGGGAAGATCCCACATGCCGTGGAGCAACTACTGAGCCTGCTCTCTAGAGCTCGTGAACCACAATTAGTGAGCCTGCGTGCTACAACTACTGAAGCCCACGTGCCTAGAACCCATGCTCCACAACAAGAGAAGCCACTGCAGTGACAAGCCTGTGTACCACAATGAAGAGTAACCCCTGCTCGACGCAGCTAGAGAAAGCTTGTGAGCAGCAACGAAGACCCAATACAGCCAAAAATAAATAAATAAAAATTTATAAATTTATAAAAGCAATATTGTAGAAAGATAATTCCTTTAACCATACATACAATGATATAGTTGAATAGAATAACATAATAAAATAATCTAATAAAATTATTTCTCAGTCTAAGTATTAAACTCACTCCACAACAATTTTAACACAAAGCAATATGAGTTCAATAAAATAATCTGGGTTGCAATAGGGTTGCATTACAGTTTTTCAAGATATCTATAGAAAGCTACCACTTTGGAAAAGATTTCCACCAAAAGACTATAAAATATCTTTTTAATATTTCTGGAGGCCATAGTTTGTTTTTCACATTTGGCACTGAGAAATAAGTAATAATAATGACTCTAGAATATCAAGTACAGAAAAGACTGTTTCCCTCCTTGCTTTCTACTGATTCATAGCTAGTATATAAACTACTTACTTTAAACTCAATGTCTTGAACTTCTTCATTGGATTTCCCACAGATGCAAGTTATCCCCTCACTCCTCACCTCCATCTACTCCACACACCAGCCTCCAGGCTCATCTGCCTTCCTCCAGATCTCAAAGAACATACAACAACTCACCCAGGTGTCCACAGGGGAAATTAGAAGTCATCCTCTAATTATTTCAATAATCTCTTGACCCTCCTTGATGCCAGTCTTAGCCTTCTTCAATCCAGTCTTAGGAGTATAGTTAACACACAAATTTGATTAACCTACTCTGATGTTTTAAGTTTCTTGTCCCCTGTGTACTGACCCCTGCTTTTTCCTCCACACTCATCTCTTAGCACTTTCTGGCCCTTTATGTTTCTGCTACATTATACGATTTGAAGTTCTCAGAGCATGCCATTTTGTCACTCATCTCTGCCATTCTGTTGTTCCCCTCCTTCAAATGGATAACCTCAACCTGTCTTTAGGATTCAACTTGGACCTCACTTCTCTGGAATCTTCCCCTGACTCCTTAATCCTAGGTCAGCTGAGATAACTTCACTCTTCATAGCTACTCCTATATGGTTCTCTATACTCTTCCATTTTATTGTAATTCACACTGCATTCTCATTTACCTATTTACTTGTTCGTCTCCACAAAAATCTCTTAAACTTCTTGAGGGTGACTGCAAGATCATGTTCATTCTTAGATCTACCTCTCTTGGAAGAGTGTCCTCGAGGGTAGATACCATGCAGTTAGCTGCTACCAAAGGTTTGTTGTTGAATAACGTTAAAAAAAGCAAAATATTATACCTTGATTTAAAATCCCAACTTCCCTCCCTATTTGCTTCCCCTTAGCTTCCAACCCTATTTGTAAATGCAGATCAGCAAGACTTGTGAAACTGTGCAGTTCTTTCATCATGTACCTTCATAGCCAAGTCCTGATGACAACTTGCCAAGTATTGGTTGACTTGAGCATTTTGTTTTTCTCAATTTCTGGAGTAAAAACTAGCTTCTCTGCTAATTAAGATGGCAGACTGGAGTTTATCTGCAGTTCCTACAAAGAACAGCACCCTCCCTCTTCCTATCTAGAAATACACTTCATAGATGGAGGTGCTTTTGTAAAAATGCCTTCCTAACTTCAAAGAAAAAATGGGCACCCATCTGCCATTTCACTCTCTTTCTGAAATAAGCATTCCACATCTAAGGACCAAGTTTTCAAAACCAGAATATAAAACACTCTATACTTGTACATTTTCTCATCATTTGATTGGTTGCTTTGGCTCTTAAAATAGAAATGTGCTTTCATCTTTCTGTGATGTTTACTGCCATGACATCTGCATGGTTTTTCACACACAGCACTCTGCTGCTAAACATCATGGGATGTGGGTCAGCAGAGATGCTCTCAGGCAAAAGTGATTTTTTTTTCTCTTTAGTTCTACTGTTAAAAGAAGCTGTTCTTTGCAGTGGTAGTGAGGAATTTAGCCCAAAGAAAGAAGGTTAAAATAAAGCTACTATGCATCTTAATAAAACGCAGCTTACAGAAATTGTATATTGTACATATTCCATCAGACTGGAACAAAGTAATGGTAATTTCCACTTAGAGTTCTTTTTCTAATAGTCCTCTTCCACAAGACAAAGCTGCTTTTAACTCTGCATTTCTATTCCTCTTATTCTGAGGCTACTGCATGACACATTCCTCTCCTGCGGTCCTAGCTTTTGATTCTATGGCAATAATCTGGTTTCATGCATGATTCATGCATTCATACATGAATTCAACAAATATTTACAGGGTGTTAATCATGTACTGTGCATTGAGACATATGCTAGGGCATGGAGTTGAGCTCAAAAACACGTGAGTGCAGACAGTCCCTGCCCTGAGGGAGCCCACTCTAGCGAAGCTGGACACCACGTAAAACTTTCCTTATATGGAAGACTAAATCCAACCTTTTTAGCACAGCATAAGAAATTGTTCACAATTTCACTGCAACCTTACTTCCAAGCCTCACATATATCCATCCCCCATATGTATCTATGTTACAGACAGTGTCCTATGTTCAGATCCCCTTCATATGCATATGCTTCTGCACCTTCCTGACTTCACGCAAACTTACCTCTCTTTCAGAAATACTTGCAAGTCCTCTCTACTATATTTTAATACCTACTTCTTAATGTCAACTCTTTTAAGGTTTCTTCTTTGATTCTGATCTTTGGGTAGAGTTGGTCTCTCATGGTTGAGTATTCCCATAGCTAAGAGTAGATGCTTTCTACTTTTTACTTTTATTGTAATATACATATATATTACATATGTATTGTTTTATATATATATATATTTGGTTCTCTCACTTACCCTTTACTACACTATACTTTAAGTACTCTAATATATATATATATATACTGTAATATATATATATATTTTAATGGGTTCTCTCCCTTACCTTCCCATCCCTGCTTTCCACAACCAGTGGTGGCAAAAGTACAGCGCAGAGCTGACTAAAATGTTATTTAAATCAATGAAATGCTGTGGGAGCACAGAAATGAATAATTGATTCTAGATGAGGAATCAGGAAAGACTTCCAAGAGGAAGGGACCTTTTCACTTAAAATTGCACCAAAATTTAAAAGTAAGTGCAAAATTATTTGTATACAAAGATAATCAAAAGACTCATAATACTAATTAAAAGGCCAGGAAAATGACACTGTATTGACACTATATTGCGCCTTTTCCTCAAGAACCAGCTTTTCTTTGCTGACCTTTTTTTCTGCTCAAACCCTGTATCTTAAAGAGCCAAACAGCCTCCTGAAATAAAGACACATTTGAAATCTGTATCAGTGGTTTTAGTCTCTTAGATATAATTTTATAAATTAATAATAGACAAACATGATCCTGCATGAGTTATTATCCTTAAAATATTATTAAATAAATATTCCTTAACAAAATTTCCTCCAGAAATAATTTTATACTTATTTGATTTTTGTTGCACTTTAATTAGAAATAGGTCCCCATTCTCTGAAAATGTAAAACAAAATAGCATTCTCTTGAATTGTCTCTTAAGTCTTTGAAACTCTGAGCATATAATTTTAATATAAAAAATAACTGTCTACATAATCTGATTGCTTTATTAGATTTCTCTTCTGATAATCTCTAAATGTGGTTTCCAGAGTAAAATAGAATATAAATATTCTTAAATCAAACCATGTAGGCAAATTTACAACTAAATGCCTCTTTTGTAATCACTAAATAAGGTATTTAACTAAGAATGTTGTTTACAGAAAAGTGTTTGGTTGACTTCTTTTTTTTTTTTTTTTTTTGTGGTACGCGAGCCTCTCACTGTTGTGGCCTCTCCCCGTGGGCCCAGCGGCCATGGCTCACGGGCCCAGCCGCTCCGCGGCATATGGGGTCTTCCCGGACCGGGACACAAACCCGTGTCCCCTGCATCGGCAGGCGGACTCTCAACCACTGCGCCACCAGGGAAGCCCGAGTCAGTCAATTTTTAACCCACAGATGTTTCTATAGTGTTGTGAGATTAACATGATATAATGAATATTAATGCTCATTTTGGAAACTAGTCCTATTGGATGCTATGAAATATAACGCATCTTCAGCCTTATGTTATAAATCAGTCTCAATACATTACCCTATTAGGACTGTCATTTGGAAAAACTTAAACAAAACAATAAAATAACATTTGGTAGAAACCCTAATTAGGGAAAGAAATAGTTCCAAATGGCAGATAGCAGAAGGGTTTGGAGTTATTCCTCTGTGAAAATGACAACATTCACTTATAAAGTTTTATGATAAAATGCCAACCCAGTAATGAGCTCTTTGAATGAGGTACAGTAAATCAATAGCCCCCCAAAGTAAATGATACCTATATTGATTTGGGGTGAGACAGGGAGACAACTCCAGGGAAGCCTTGGCAAATTTTAATGAAGCTGAAATGGAAATAAAGGTAGAAGGAAGAAAAAATTTGACTGAAAAACACTTTTGTGTGTGTATGTGCTGACAAACTACATTCCAGATTACCATGTTAATTTTTAGTAATAGAGAAATGAATGACAGCAGTTTTGTCCAATGCACTTTAAGAAGAGGCTGTGGAAAGACAGGTCATGTGCCACTAAGTGTTGAATATATCCCAATTTGACAAGACCAAATGAGTGCTACAGTGTGTCAAGTTTCATAATCACAGATACTAGTGCATTGCTAAGTTTTTGAGAAATAAGCTGGAAGTACTGAGAGATCTTGGATTAGAGAAAGACTAATCATAAATCTAAGTAACACAAGATTAACTATAAAATTCCTGGTTTGTGCAGAAATTCATATGTTGTTTTAAAAATCTTTTACCTGGGTTCCATTGAACATAAATGTCATTATGAGATCAAGAAGAGTATAAACATCTAAGGTTATTCCCTCTTTTAATTCTAATATCATTTTTATTCATTTATTCAATAACTATGTATTAAGCACCAATTACATGCCAGACAACATTCTAGGTACAGGAAAATCAGCAATGAATAAAACAGAAAAACTTCATGTACTAATGAGCCTTACATTCTAATGGAAAGAGAAAGATAATGAACAACAGAAATAAGTAAAATATATGTAAAATGTTTTTGTATATTTTATGTAAAAATGACATGACAAAAAATAAAGCAAAAAAATTCAAATTGGGTGGAAGTGGGAGGTTTCAATTCCAATTTATTTGTGGTCATGGAATAATCTCTTAATGGGAGTCGCTGGAACAAAGACCCATATAAGGTATACAGGTGAGTCCCCAGCTAACAAAGTAAAGAGATTTTTAGTCACAGGGACACCAAACCCCAAGTCCTGAAGCAGAAGCCTGCCAGGTGAGTTCTAGGAAGAGCAAGGTAGTCAGTGTGGCTGGAGAAGGGGAAGTGAGAGGGAAAAGAGTAGGGGGTAAAGTCACAGGAAATGATGGGACAGATGGCATGGGGCCTTGAAGGCCATGATGAGGAGTTTCGTTTTCACTCTGTTTGAGATTGGAAGCCACTGAGGATTCTGAGCAGAAATGAGACATGATCTGTTTTTTTTTTTTTTTTAAATAGGGTCACTCTGGATGCTATTTTGAGAAGAGAATGTAAGCAATCAAGGGCAGAAGAAGGGAGACCCAACCTTATTAGTCACATTGGTTTTCTCTTGCTGCTGTAATGAATGACAAGAAACTTAGGAACCTCAAACAGTACAATTTTGTTATCTTACAGTTCTGTAGGTTAGAAGTCTGCACACGTTTCTCTGGGCTAAACTCAAGGTGTCAGGAGGGCTGGTTCCTTTCTGGAAGCTCTAGGGCAGAATCCATTTCCTGGCTTTTTCCAGTTTCAAGTGGCTGCCCATATTCCTTGGCTCGTGACCTTTCCTCCACATTCAAAACCTGCAAAGCTGCAATCTCTCTTAATGTTCTTTCAGTGGAACGGCTCACTCTGACTCTGATCATTCTTCTTTCTTACCACATGCTGGAAATGTTCTCCATTTTTAAGGACCCAGTGATTAGATTGCATTTACTTGGGTGATTCAGGATAATGTCCCCATCTCAAGATCCTTAACTTAATCTTATCTGCAAAGTCCCTTTTGCCATCTAAGGTACCATATTCATAGGTTCTAAGGACTAGGACATGAGCATCTTTAGGAAATGGGATGGAGAGACATGATTCTGCCTACAACCCACATTTACCACAATCTACTTTTTACTTATATTATTCTTATTTGTGCATGTACCTTGTTCCCTTTACAAAACCACTTATTCTCTGCAGGGTTTGACTTGGTGGGTCTATTTCACCTCGGTAGCCATGTCTCGTTTCCAGTGCCTAGTCCCTTCTCGACTGGCCTGTCTCACTGCCTACTTAGCTTGCAGTTTCCATTCTAATCAGCGAAAGATAAGGCAAAATAGAGTAATAATAGAATCCCAAAGACTTCTAGGATCTAAAATCAACATAGGGTATAGGAGGCTGTATTTACTCTCCATGCATAGGAATTTTTATATTCACACTGGCATGGTCATAGAAAAGGGATCCCTGAAGATATGTGAAAGTATGCGAGACCACCATCAGTGTGAAGGCAGGACAAACTATATGACATATGGAGTTGTATTTCCAGCTCTAGGACTCCATGACAAAAGTCCCTTAAATGACTAAAAATGGGCTCACTAAAAGCAAAGTGAAATATTTGTCATTAGTCTAGTCTAAGCATTTTATATTTTCAAAGATTTTTCATTGTTTCTCAAACATGTGGTTAGTCTATCAGATGTTTCCACCCCATGATAAAGTTTAATATAAAGTAATGATTCTCATTTAAATTCCAGGTAAGGATGATCCATGGCTTATGGAATCTGATGCATGTGACTGATCTTTGGAATGAAAGTCCTCATTAAGTTATCAAAGATAATAGTCACTTCCATTGAAGAATAAGCACAATTTGCAAAGAATACATTAATATGCACATCTGTGATATTTCAAGAGAGAGTAACTCAGCAGTGACAGCTAGTGAAAGTGACTGAAAAATGTGAAGATTAAAAGATTGGTATGAATCAAGAATCAGTTTATGAATTTCATGAGTCATAAGTGTTCACAGTGTTTCTGCCAGGCCTCACCAGCCTGCAGATACAAATGGTATGGGGTTCAGAGTTGTCATTGTGTTCCAACAGCTCTTGCTCCTCATTTGCACATATATGACACCTCCTCCTTATAAACTTCTCAAACATGCACTTGAACCAGGCTTCTCAGCTGTAGTCTTTATTTGCTAAGCAGAGTACCTTTCCTCTTTTCTTGTCCTGGACCTCTTTTCTGGGAATGCAGAATCGTTCATGTGTTGTCTCATGAACACAGACTGCCGTCACCCTTGCCAAGTACGGCCACTGGGGGCTTGTGGTACTTCTGTTGGTCTGTCATGTCTGCTGGCACCTGCCTAACCCCACCATCGCTTCTGGCACATTCAAGTTGCCAGAGTTGTTTAGAGTTCTATCAAAATGAGAAAGTGCATTTATTTCTCCTTTCTATGTAAACTCTGTTAAATATTATTTTGAAGGGGTTCCAAAGCATTGTGCCCCATGTCTTACTACGTTTAGTGAATGAGTGACTTTTAAGTTTGCATCTAGCAGTCCCATTCTTTACCAAACCCTCAGACAAATACTGTGCTGTATCAGGGATTTTTTTTCTAAGATAGGTTTTTCTGCCTGACATTTTTTTCCCCTTGCATCTTCTCAAATTCTCATTCAAGTTGGCCCCTAGCAGGTGTGGTTTACCAGTTCAACAGACACACTCCAGACTTTCAATCCTAATAGGAGATATAGCTTAAGCTAAAGCTTGGACCCTCTACACATGTAAAAGACTTAGATTAATTAAACAGTGAAGTCTGAACAATTATGTGATAAAACATTTTTTTATTCCTACTTTTTCAAAACCGTGTTTAAGAAATGTTTTTTCCTAGCATGTTTTTTTCAACTACTGCCCAAAGAGCTGCTCTGGTTGAAAGAGGATAAGTCTCTATAAAACCAGTTGTTTAAGATAATGGTAAGACCTGTGGTGGGGCGTTGATCTCCATCATTATTTGAAATGACAGAGCAGTGACTACAGTCAAACTGTGAATAAAGTCAGAAACTAGTTGTGCCAACTGATATCTATAACATGACCTCAGATTCACATATTCCTTCCTTTAGTTATTTGTTCATTCAGCAAATGTTTAATAAATTCTGAAGACGTTCCAGGCCCTTCTGAATCTCTGCAGATTAATGGTGAGCAAAAGCAAATGTAATCACACAAATTAAGGTGTAATTACAGTGGCCAATGCTATAGAGAAAGGGGCTATGAGGGACCATGGGGAGAACAGACCCACAGTGTGGCCAGAGGAAATCTCCCTGAGGCAGAAATAATTGAACAGAGATAGGCTGGATGAGTGGGATTTAATCAGGGGAAAAAGGGAAAGGAAACATAGCTCAGACAGAGACCCCAGTGTGTAGGAAGGCCCAGACCAAGACTCCGAAAGGAGGCTACGTAGATGGAGGGCAGAAAGGGACCAGGGAGGGGCATCGTGTTCAGTGAAGCTAGTGGAGAAGCCGGGGAAGAACATGAAAAGAACATGAAAAGACTTGGAAGAATTTAGTCTTTATCCTAAATGCAGCTGAAAGTCAGAGGAAAAATTTATGTCTAGTAAGTAGGATGTGTGGAGGGCAGGAAAAATCTGCAGGACTTGGTAATGAACTGGAAATGGGGAGGAGAGAGAAGACCACGGTGACTCCTAGCCTTGAGGAACAGAATGAATGGACGGTTGTGGCACTCATTGGGCCAAGAGGCTGATTGGAGGGGAGAGTCACGAGAAATGTTTCTTTTTTAAAAAATTTTTATTTTCTATTGGAATATAGTTGATTTACAGTGTTGTGTTAGTTTCAGGTGTACAGCAAAGTGATTCAGTTACACATATATATATATCCATTCTTTTTCAGATTCTTTTCCCATATAGGTTATTACAGAGTATTGAGTAGAGCTCCCTGTGCTATACAGTAGGTCCTTGTTGGTGATCTATTTTATATACAGTAGTGTATATATGTTAATCCCAAACTCGTAATTTATCCCTCCGCCTGCCTTTCCCCTTTGGTAACCGTAAGTTTGTTTTCAACGTCTGTGAGGCTGTTTCTGTTTTGTAAGCTCAGAATGTTACCACTTTAATACAGGGAGGAAGACTGTCATGTAAAGAAATAACTTGACCCTGTTATCTTGATATTTATCTCTCCCTTCTGAACCTAACACAGGTTCTGATATTCATGGAGAGTTTAACAATGAGCTATTACAAGGTTTCTCAAGCTTAGCACTGCAGACTTTTCAAGCAGGACAATTCTTTGTTGTGGGAGCTGTCCTGCGAATTGCAGGATGTTTACAGCATCCCTGGTCCCTACCCACTAGATGCCAGTAGCAAGCAGCCTTCTCCTTAGACGTCACAACCAAAAATATTTCCAGACACTGCCCAGGGTCCCCTGGGGGACAAAATTGCCCTGTGGAATAAAAGAACTGATCATATTAAAATATGATTAGTGCTATTATTGAGCTGTACGCAGTGGGACCAGACTATAAGAAAGCTATACTCCTTGAGGATATAGGATACACTGCCTAGAAAAGTCTCATAGAAGAGGTGATACTTGGGATGGCCCATGATGAAAGAGTAGAAAAGAACTACGTAGAAAAAAGCCATTCCTGGCAGGCACACGTGTACGCCTCATGCTGCAAGCCATGTGCAGGCTTGACTGCTCACCCCTATGCTACACTGGTCCATACTTTCTTGTCCATGCACTCCTATCTTTTTGAGGTCTCTGGGTAAAGTTTGCTTATATCCACACCTTTATTGTATTAGGTTCTCTAATCTTTAGTAGTTAGAGAGACAGAACTTCTTTTTATTTCCCTGAAGGCTTGAGATCAATAGAAAGGGTCAGCATAAGCCAGGGTTCCTGTCCTTAATTCTTGAGGGAGAGAAAAGATAATCAGGGTGAGACCACACCAACTCTGAAATATTCCAATATGCTATGGCTAATACCTCAATAATTTGCCCAATGTTGTGTCTGTCAGGTCAGCTGCCAGGAAAATATCCATCAGTTTGATTTTCACCCAACTTCTTCACTTTACCTTGTCTTCCTACCATCAGATTCCACTTCTACACAATTCTTGGATTTGAATGTTTCAGATGACTAAGAGGAAACACTGTAAAATGGCTTTATATGACAAATTTTATGCAATTTTGTAATCTAAAATAGATGGGAGTCTATTGTGGGAAAAGGTGGTTACAATTGATTGTATTAGACATTTTCTATTTCATGAAATTAATAGCATGTCATTGAAACTTCTTTGTTAACAGCTTACTTTCAATTTCCCACCCCTTAGATGGGTCATGTATGGCATTAATAACTTTCCCGATCATAGCAGTAATTGTTTTTACATTCAACTAAAAAGTCTGATAACATTAGCAGTTTCCTGATTAAAAAACATACTGAAGGAAGAATAGTCACAAATGTGATAGAACTGAAATGACATTAGGCAGAAATTATTCTCTAGATTTATCAAAGGAAGACATGTGGTTTCTGCCCTAAATCTGCTACTTGCAAATAATTTGATAACAATTGGGATATTTTTACTAACTACTTCCATATAGTTTCTGTTATCCTCCCAGATTTTAATAGTATAAAATGTAACCATAGTATATAGAGTAATAATTCTTTTTTATCCATCAGACAAAACTGACCATATATCTCATTACTGACTATCTGATTATGTGATTATAAGTAATATTAGAATCCTTAAACAATTATTTTCTCCTTTATTTATAAAACATTATATGTTTCAGACCTTCTATTTAAAGCCTCTTGATGCTATATGTTTTAACATATATATATTTGATTTTCATATATTCTCCACTCAAACTCTGTGAAAGAGTAGGAATTAGTATTCTCAATTTCCTAATGAGAAAATAGTCTCAAATGGTTACACATAACCCGCTTCAGACTGGCACTTTGAGGTGAACTGGATTAGAACACAGCTCTTTGATTCCCAAAGTCAAGGCTTTCCCCCATAAGCTCATGTAGTATTGAGAAAAGGCAGATTATGGGGACTTGCTGAGGCAGAAAGGGAGAATAATGAGCTGCACTTTTAGGAATAAAATCTAAGGACACAGTCCACTGAATCACATTAGAACTTCAGAAGTACAAAAATGGCTGGAGAACAGAGATCCCCAAAGGGAAAAACATCTAAGTTGTTTTTTCGTTTGTTTGTTTTTGCGGGCCTCTCCCGTTGCAGAGCACAGGCTCCAGACACGCAGGCTCAGCGGCCATGGCTCACGGGCCTAGCCACTCCGGGGCATGTGGGATCTTCCCGGACTGGGGCATGAACCCGTGTCCCCTGCATCGGCAGGCGGACTCTCAACCACTGCGCCACCAGGGAAGCCCAAAACATCTAACTTTTTAAAGATCTTTCCTTTACCTCTTTCCCCAGTCCAATGTTTGTGCTTGTGATTAATAGTGAAACACATGAAAATTTCTTTGTGCTTCAAAAAGAAAAGCTGGAGTATTAAAGACAAATATAAGATTAAAGACTTAAATGTAAGACATGACACCATAAAACTCCTAGAAGAGAACATAGGCAAAGTATTCTCTGACATAAGTCATAGCAATATTTTTTTAGGTCAGTCTCCCAAGGCAAAAGAAATCAAAGCAGAAATAAACAAAGGGACCTAATCAAATTTATAAGCTTTTTCAAAACAAAGGAAACCATAAACAAAACAAAAAGACAACCGTACGGACTGGGAGAAAATATTTGCAAACAATGTCACAGCCAAGGGATTAATTTCCAAAATATACAAACAGCTCATACAGCTCAATATCAAAAAAGCAACCCAACCAAAAATAGGGCAGAAGACCTAAACAGACATGTCTCCAAAGAAGACATGCAGATTGGCCAGTAGGCACATGAAAAGATGATCAACAGCTGCTCATTATCAGAGAAACGTGAATCAAATCTACAATGAGGTATCACCTCACAGCAGTCAGATTGGCTATCATCAAAAAGTCTACAAATAATAAATGCTGGAGAGGGTGTGGAGAAAAGGGAACCCTCTCACATTGTTGGCAGGAGTGGAAATTGGTGTGGCCACTGTGGAAAACATATGATCCAGCAATACCAATTCTAGGTATTCATCTAATTTGAAAAGATGCATGCACCTCAATGTTCATAAAAGCACTCTTTACAATAGCTAAGACATGGAAGCAAGCTAAAAGTCCATCAACAGATGAATGGATAAAGAAAATGTGGTACACACACACACACACACACACACACACACACACACAAAATGGAATATTACTCAGCCATTAAAAAGAATGAAATAATGTCATTTTCAGCAACATGGATGGACCTGGAAATTATCATACTAAGTGAAGAAAATTAGACAGAGAAAGGCAAATATTATATGACATCACTTATATGTGGAATCTAAAAAATAGTAGAAATAAATTTATTTACAAGACAGAAACAGACTACAAACATAGAAAACAAACTTATGGTTACCAAAGGGGAAGGAAGGGAGGGATAAATTAGGAGTATGAGATTAACATATATACACTACTATATATAAATATATAAACAATAAGGACCTACAGTGTAGCACAGGGAACTATATTCAATATCTTGTAATAACGTATAATGGAAAATAATCTGAAAAATATATATATAATAGTATATATATATAAAAGTATATATACATATAAAAAACTGAAACTAACAATATGGCTGTATACCTGAAACTAACAATATTGTAAATCAGCTATTTAATCAGTCTCTATTTCTGCTTTGCAAATAAGATCATCTATACCATTTTTCTAGATTCCACATACATACAATGTAATATTACTCAGCCATTAAAAGGAACAAAATTGGGTCATCTGTAGAGATGTGGATGAACCTAGAGAGTGTCATACAGAGTGAATTAACTCAGAAAGAGAAAAACAAATATTATATATTAACGCATATATGTGGAATCCAAAAATCTTATTTTTACAGAGACAGGCCCTGCAAACATTGGCTACACCTAGGAAATATTACAATTAATAGATCTCGTTTTGAAGTCATGCAGGCTGATGGAATGATGGTCAGCAGCTTAGTCTTTGGATGGGCAGTAGCAGCTGGTGGTTCAGTGGTTAGTGCATCATTTGTTAAATATTTAATACAATAAGAATTCCATGCTTATGGGTCCTTGTAACGTCAGCTGGACTTCTCAATGACACAGCTGCAAACTAAAGAAACCAGCTCTTCTTCAGGGTTCCAGGCTGGAGCCCACATGGTTCTTCCATAGGTGCTTCCTGCTTCTCCAGCCTCATTCCTACCACTTTTCTTCCTCTTCCTAAGCCTGGCCATGCAAACATGCCAGGCTCTTCCACTAGGATTCATCACTGGCTTTTCTCCCAGCCTAGTACTCCTGGTCTTTACATTTCTAGGTGCTTCTCCTTCTCCAGGTCTCAGTTTAGAGTCACTTCCTTAGAGAGGTCTCCCTCGTCGCCCCATTTAAAGTCATTTTTCTTTGACCCAGATGTTCCTATCTCAGCCTCTTATATGCAGTATTGCATTTGTTTATTGTTTGTCCCCTTCCATGAGGGCAGTAATTATGCTCCCTTAGTGTTCAATAAACATCTGCTGAAGGAATTCTAATGTCTCACATTTTTCTGAAAGTAGGAAAAGCAGTCAACTTTCTAATTTTCAAGTGCATTCATGGAGTGGATACCTTATACAATTTCATGTTCCTTGCCCTCCATCACTCCCCCTAACCACCATAGTAAATAAGAATTAAAATAATTCCCAGATTAACTTTTCCATGTAATATCATGACATATAGAAATTACCATTTTAATATACGTATAATTAAGAAGGAACTATTTCTCCCAGGCCCTAAGTAGGTTCCTAGGCTGCAAAAGCAATGCTAGCTTCTTTGTATCCAAAGTTTGCTACCTCCTATTGAATGGTATGCTAAATGCTTTACACACATTTTCTTTCTCAGATCCTCAAATAATCCTACATTAAGTTTTATTATCTTAATTTTTCAAATGAGGAAAACAAACCTTAAAACATGATGCTAATTTGAGAGAGTGCTTGTTTATTAAGATCTGTCTGACTGCAAGCTCTTTTCACCATACTATGCTGTTTCCCCAAGGTACTTTCAAAAAGTTTATTCAAAGGAAAGTTTTATAATATTATGGGATCATGTAGGATTAGTAATCACAGGGCTTTAAACTAGATATCCTAGGATTTGACCTTCCTGTCTGGGAAACCCTGAAAATCAGGTATTAAGGCTAACATATTTTATTATGTCATATGTCTGGCGTTCTAGCTGAGCCTAAATTGAACTTCAGATACATCCTAACATGTCTCATGGGTTGATGGGGTCAAAAGGTTATCATCTTTCCCCAATGTCTCTTTGCTTGTAGGGAACTATACCTGCTTATTTCCAGTAGAGAAACTTGCTTGTGGGAAGGGGAAGTCCTTGTGTGCTTGCTTGAATAGAGTGAAAAATGGTCAATAGGAACAATAGCTTGGTTTCATTACTGTGGTGATTAATTTTGTGTGTTGAACTGACTGGTCTCATGGATGCCTGTAGAGCTAGTGAAACAATATATCTTGATGTGTCTGTCAAGGTGCTTCTGGAAGAGATTAGCATTTGATTCAGTAGACTGAGTAAAGAGATTCGTTCATTCAAATGTGGGCAGGCATTATCCAATCCATTGAGGGCCCCAAGAGAACATAAAGGCAAAGGAAGGGTGAATTCTCTCTCTTCTTGAGCTGAGCTGTCCGTCTCCTACCCCTGGACATCTGAGCTCCTGGATCTTGGGCTTTGCAGCTGTGGGACTCACACAAGCAGCTACCCTGGTGTGCAGGCTTTCAAAGTAGGACTGAATTACACCACCAGCTTTCTTGGGTCTCCAGTTTGCAGACAGCAGATCGTGGGACTTCTTGGCCTCCATAGCTGTGCAAGCCAATTCCTATAATAAATCTCCACTAACTTATATCTATGTACATCCTCTTTCTTCTGTTTCTCTGGAGTTCTGTGACTAATACAATGACCCTATGCCATCCTCATGGATTAAGTAAAAACCCTTTGGAGAAAATTAATTCAGACAAAGTTTGAAGGCACTTCAAAAATCAATAAAGTGTTTTATGAGATATGAAAACAACATTTCCCCACATCCACGTGGGATCAAGCTTGGTCCCAGCACCCTAAGGACAAAAGGAAACCTAGGAACATTTCAGTGCTTTGAATATGGCAGTCATGGAGGCATCAGAAACAGGACTGAGGCTGTTCCAATACCCTCCCAGGCACTGAAGACTGTAGGGCCCAGAGCAGGCTGCCCAAAATGTGCCTCAATGGCTATTGATTACTTTGAATTAGTTACTTAAGAAAGAGTCAATGCAAGAGGGACACTCTGACCCTCCTCCCTGGCTCCTTAAAGCAGGAAATTAATCTGTCACATGAGAGGGCATTCCCTGCATCTGGAGGCAGGAAGACACTCTTATCACCACAGACAGGGAATTTGGGGCTGAATTTGTTACTTATTAAATTTACTACCCTAAGCCCAAACTCTGTATAGATTCTTCACTAATGAACCACCCCGAACCCAGCCTTCTTTGTCCTATCAAGTCCTCACAAATTTATTGTTTCTTTGAAAAATATAAGAGCTGCCTGCTTTGTTCGCTTCTTAGGTCCCATTTCTATGAGACCGCCATGCACAAGTATCAAAATTTGTTTCTTAAATCTGTCATGTGTCAATTCTATCATTAGTCCAGCCACAAGAACTGGAGAGAAGTAGAGGGGAAATTTTTCCCTTCCTGACAAGACCACTAAGAGCACTGTCTTGGAAGAAATGAGAACCTATTTGAGTGATGACATTAGACACCTTTGTGGACCGCAAGCCATCCTACAGCACAGATGTGGGTAATGAGCCAGTGAATTAAGAGTAGTATAATCTGACAAGTACAGGAGCATTTGTATTCACTCCATAGACCCGCACTGTGATTTTTTGCCCTAGTTTTCAGCTTGGTTTAGCAGGTCCATTATTGATACTTCAATGACTTTTGACTTCTTCATTGATGAAGTTCTGAGTTCTGATTAGCTGAGTGATCGCAATTTCCCTTTATAAACTAATAATTTTCAACAATACTCTCCTTTATCTAGCATTTGCCTTTTTTTGTGTGTGTAAAAAATCTTCTAATACAAAAGAATGTATTAAAGATTTGGTTTTCTTTTTAAAATATGGGTTGTTTTATAAAATATATCTTAAGAACTATGTAACCAATGACTTTCCTGAAGGAAACTGAAAAGATTTTTGGTAAGGAAAATTCCATTTACAATACAAAAGAACCATTAACCAATTCCCATAGACCACAAATTTATCTTTAAACAATTAAATGTTTGACTAAGAATCCTCAACATCGGAAAAGTGGAAGTGATTATCTTTAAAAATGTCACTGTACTATTCTCTGAATACTTTGAGTTCAGCTAATTATAAGAACTCTTCTTCATTTAACATAGTTTAAATGTTAATAATTTTAATTATTTAAATCAAAGCTGTTAAGGCCATGGGGATAAAAGAGTTCTCTCCAAATTGTCTTTATGGAAACAGTACATTGGCTTGGCAGATTGTTACAGTAAATCACTCCTCTCTGTCACATCCTTTGGCAATGTGACATGCTACTCCTGCCATCAAGAGCTGGAGTCTATTTCTTCACCTTCTTGTATCTGGGATAGTCTTGTGACTTGCTTTGACCAATAGAATGTGGCAAAACAACGCTTCGAACTCTCCCAGGACTTAAGACACCTTGCAACATCTGTTCTAGCCCCCTTGGATCCTTGTGTTACCAGACTGTGGAGGTGTCAGGCCAGCTGGAGGTGACAGGTAGAGCAAGCCCGAATTGCATATGTGAATAAAACCATCTCCATCATATAAAGCCTTCAACTGAGCCATCAGATGAATGCAGCCACAGGAGTGACTCCAGATTAGACCAGCAAGAGACTTGCCCAACCCAGAAAATCATGAGGAAAAAAACTATTGTTTTAAGACACAAGATTTTGGACTGATTTGTTATACAGCAACAATAACTAAAATAATTCAAAATAATCTTTCATTCCCTTGAAAAATAAAATCTCCTGAGAAGTGAGATTTTTTTTTTCGTTTTTGCAAATAGCCTGCTGTTCTAAATTTGTTATTTACACTAGTTCGATATACTGTTTCAATCTCTGTCAAGTGATAATATGGTAAGTCATAAGCAATCTGTGAACTGATGAACACAGAAAATTAAGTGTTGCATTAATACAAAGTGAATGTTGTTTACTTGTGAATCATTTTCACTTGTTTTAGAAGAAAAAAAGGGTTTTAAAGATTAAAATATAGACATAGTCACAAAAAATCTAATATAGAATATTACCATAGATTCTTTTTTTTTTTTTTTTTTTTTTTTTGCGGTACGCCGGCCTCTCACTGTTGTGGCCTCTCCCGCTGCAGAGCACAGGCTCCGGACGTGCAGGCTCAGCAGCCATGGCTCATGGGCCCAGTCGCTCCGTGGTATGTCTGATCTTCCCGGACCGGGGCACGAACCCGCGTGCCCTGCATCGGCAGGCAGACTCTTAACCACTGCGCCACCAGGGAAGCCCCTACCATAGATTCTTTTCATTAAACTTCCAATATCAAGAAGGGGAAAATATTATATAATTGGTTGACACACATTTATCGTTTTAATCATTTATTTTTTAATCACTGTCAATGAATAAAAATATCAGATCTAGATGGAATTTTAGTGATTATATAATAGAGACAAGTTCAACTTCTTCATTTTAGCGGTGAGGAAACTGAGGGAAAGTGAGTTAGGCATCTTACCCCAAATCATGTAATAAGTTACTGATAGCCATCTTAAGTGAAGAGAAACAGAGACTCACAGGTTTATAACTTGCCCACTGTCCCACAGCTAGTAAGTGGCAGTTCTCGCTGAAATTGTTTTTGTTGATGTAGAACCCAAGAGCACAGGCCAGTTTAACAGTGAAATGGAGGGTCAATATTCCTGCTTCATCTTGAAGGGGACTTTTCCTGGCTCTGCCAGGGAACACTCTAGCTGCCTGAGCTATGTTATTTATGACTCATTCTAAATCCCTTAGCACCAGAAACAGAGTTAAGCCTGAGGGATGAGAAGCTCAGAATCAGGCAGTGTGAGAAGCCCCAAACTAATCATAGGTACCATTACAAAATTCTATTTTGTGCCAAATGCTATGCTAAATCTTTCTATGAATTGTATAAACTGACTCTAGGGAAAGATTATTGATGTCAGAGCTGCTTATTCAGTGCATCCAAACACACACACACACACACACACACACACACACACACACACACATACAGAGAGAAAGAGGGAGAGATCCTGCATCAGAGATGCTTTGGTATCTTGCATTTACCTTTATTGGGTGTTGACCTTGAAATGAGAGATGGGTAAGCCTAGATTGAAGGCATATGTGAGTATAGATAGAAATCAGGTTTAGCTAGTTCAGTGGTGCTAGGTTATACTGATTACCAGTTAAAATCTAGAAGACAAAAAAAACAGCTTCCCTGTGTTTGCCTTACAAAGCCAAACCACATATTAGCAGAAGCATTCCCACAGAAGACTGAAATAGAAATGGCATGACATTTGAGTACAACACATTCTATTTATTTAAGCTGTAATTGATGTTTGTCCTTGAGACTTTTAATTTAATTTGTCCACCATGAAAGAAACCATAGCTACTTTACATTCATATTGATGACTTACTCTAAGAATTCCTTTTGATTAAAAAATGATCAGTTTTAATTTAAAGGAATCAAACTGTATTCCTTTTCTAATGTTTTTCTCTTTTACCGCTGAGATTTTTTCCTATGAGTCAATACAATGTTACAGCCCATACCCAGGGCTTGGGAGACAGAGTGAGCTGTCTGAGGGCCTAAAGCAGGTGGGTGATTGTAACAGACTCTCTAGTGAGGTATATCTTTGATCAGAAAATGAGACTAGGTGAGCAGAGGCTTGGGGAAATCCAGAACAATTATTGAGTGGTGAGTAGTAAAAGTGAGTCAGGGAGGTATCTTTAACAGGTCCTAGGTTCCCAGGGCGGGAACCAAAATTCCAAAGGACAAGTAAGCCAGGTCTTAATAAACTCTGGTGCAGGGCAAGGAGATGAAGAGTTTTAGAGTGGGGTGAGGTAGCTAGCAATGTGATGGAGCAGTACTGACCGACACTGGAGTGCCTGACCAAACACAGCAAAGATCTGAGAGAGGCCGGCCGGCCCTGTTTTCACCACTGATCAGTTTGCCTGGAGGAGCTTCTAACCCCAGGACTTAAATGTGAAGCTTTTGATGCACATTTGTTACTCTATTCTGATAATCAATGGGAAAGTTGGGTGGCATACATAATCATCAGCTTTAGAAGAGCATACATTTCACAAAATAAGATATTAAGAAAAGCTGCCGGTTACTACAAATTAAAAGGAACTCAAGTTTTGCCTCCCTTGTAGTAATATATAATACATATGTGTGCATTCATGTGTGTAACTAACAATAGTCTCAAGAATGTAAAGTCTAAAACATTCAATGGGAAGCATGAGTCGGTGTCTCTCACCAACTGAAATGACCTGCTTTGTAGAGGGGAGGACATTATCAAGGCCTGCGTTTCAAGTCATCATTAAATCACCGAGAATTCATCTATTACAAGACTAATGGTCTCCGAAATTCATCTAGTGCTGTATTTATTCAGGTGTGCTTGCCAAAAGCTTGTTGGAAGTAGGGTAATCTATCCTTTTTTCTTTTCCTTTGTAAAAGCGTACTATCAATCAGGACATTTCTGTAGCACTTTAGCAGGAGAGATCAGGGTAGCCTATTATTCATGAATATCTGATAATTTCACATACCCTATTGCATCTAATCTCTCATTACAGGCAGTATTAAAGTGAATTCCCTGATTTCCCCATAAGCTTGGCCATCTATTGAATTGGTGATGTCAATAGAAGTTCAGAATGACCTATTTATAAAGACAGAACATTGTGATGAACAAGATCGTTCCTTTAGAAATGAGAATCTAGACATTCTCAGATATTTACAAAATGAGGTGCTAACTATTCTGCACGTATCAATGAAATACACTGCACAGTATTTTAGGGAAGAGAGACCTTAGAAATAATATATCTCAACACCCGTATTTGAAATTAAGAAACTAAGACTCACAGACATCAGTGATGTGCCAAGGTATGGGGCAGAGCACAGACTCCTAACCCATTACACTTCCTGCTGTGCTGCTTTCCCTTCAAATGAGGGACATGTCCTACATACGTGAGGCAAGATAATTTTAAGTCATGTAAGAAATAGCAGAGAATGACACAGTGGACAAATTACTCTCTTTTTAAATATCTAGCTATACTTCTGGTTTACATCTGGTAGAAAGCCTAGGTATAAAACTAGTGTAATTTTTGATGCTGTGTTATAGCTACTAGTCTCTGATTTTAACAAAGAGAGTAGGTCAGAGACATAGCAGGCAGCAGCATCTAGCTAGAATTTAATGGCATTATTTTTGAATTTATCTTCTATTTCTCAAAGTATTTATTTTCCATTTACAGCAGTGATAGAAAATTTCATTTTAAAAATAAATTAATTTTGGTAACAAAATAGAGTTGATATAAAATATTATGTAAATAATAACTCAAGTGATCCTCAGTTTTTGCAAAAATCATGAAAGTGACATCAGATGACTAGAGTTGCATGAAACCATATATGTCAATATCATTTTATACCACTAACTCTAAATTTATAAATTCTTATTTATATTTGTAGAACTTCGTGTATTATCTAAAGTTATTTGCATCTACTTAATAATTTTGTAAAATAAGCAAGCATTACCCCCTCTATTTTACAGTGGAAGAGAAATAAAACAACTTATATATGATTAAAAAACAAACAAATGAGAGAACCCCAAGAAAAGTTAAATTCATTTTCTCCTGTGGTTATTCTGCCTGGTACACAGCCCACTCTTGTAGCCAGAAGGAATCTTGTCCCACAAGTCAATGAAAATGGAAAGATTGCTATACAAAACAGCCAGTAGGTATTGAATGGATTTTCGTGGGTTCTAATGTCTAATACTAGGAAACACCATTGTAGTACCTCCTGTCTAAAACATTCAATTCATTAAAATTGGATAAATTGAGATTCATCAGCCATTGAGTAAGAGGGAGATGAAGGAAGAGATATACTTTTTAAAGTATAACATTATGATTCTTTTCTTTTTTACCCTGACATCATGGACAGGTTTATTTGGGTTTGTTTATTTGCTTGTTGGCTTCCAGAAGGTGAATATACCCCACACAGGAGAAGTTTGATGTTGACAAACTTCTGGTGGCAGCAAGACAGCATCAGCACAACTTCCCGGATAATAAGAGTTGCTTTAACACTATGATTGTTGAACACAAAATCATGCACCTTATTGGAATGTTTATAGAACTGCACAGAGAAAATATATTGCATAAAACTACATAGAAACAAATATAGTAAAAACTGTGTGAATTGGACTAATCACCTGCCTTGTGTCAAGTTTTCTCAAGCTACTTTATTAATCATTATCTCATTGAAGGTTATCTTAATTCTGTAAATGAAGGAAATGAATTTAAATGCCAGGTCTAAGGCCTATTGAATAGTGCGTCAATATCCGCATAAACGTTCCTCCAATGCTATATCCCCATAATGATCTGAGGAAAGAAAACTCTGATTTTTTGGCTATGGCTGATCTATTAAATACTTTGGGTTTTAGTTCTGGACAGATTTTCAAAGGTATCAAAGGCTGCATTATGTCATCTTAAGCTGGGATGATTTTTAATTCCCAATATTTCATTCCTCAGGATCACCATTCATTGCAAAACATAATCTTAAGGATTAGACTTCAGTCCTCTTCTCTTTCATCCCGGCTTTTGGATACTGTTTAAACTATAACAATACATCCACCTGATGTGCTGATCTTGCATATTGAGTGGGTTTCACACTATCATTAAGTATAGCTAAGGCAGTTTGATGCGTAAAGACAGACATCTAGGCAAATCCCCTTTGTGCATAACCACAAAGCTGTAAATGGGAGTGTGATTGGAGAGGTGCCATCCAGCTCCTCTTGTAGCCTAAACATCTCCCCCACCAGACTGGTAGAGTGTTCACAAGACCTTTAAGGTCATTGTTTTGATTAAGAAATTTGTCTCTCGGGCTTCCCTGGTGGTGCAGTGGTTGAGAGTCTGCCTGCCGATGCAGGGGACACGGGTTCGTGCCCCGGTCTGGGAAGATCCCAAGTGCCGCGGAGCAGCTGGGTCCGTGAACCATGGCCGCTGAGCCTGCGCGTCCGGAGCCTGTGCTCCGCAACGGGAGAGACCACAGCAGTGAGAGGCCCGCGTAATGCAAAAAAAAAAAAAAAAAAAAAAAAAAAAAGAAATTTGTCTCTTGAAGGTTTTATTAAAAAGAACAAGAGTTACCTAGGAAAGATTACACGGCAGTCCATGCTAATGTGTTCATTTGTCATAATACACTACATTTCTATGACACTTAATACTTCACAGACTTCTCTCTCTCATCTTCTGAACTCCTAACATTTCAAAACTGACAGAATACTATTATTAGTTCCATTTCACACATGAGGAGAAGGACGTGTCTGCCATTTGCCATGTATGTAGGGCTAATTACTGACAAGACAGGGCCCTAGATCTTTATTGAGTGGACGTGTCTCTTTCTGTGCAGAGAGTAGGATCCTGAAGAAATAGGACTCTGGACACTTAGGATGGAAAAGATGAACTGGATGATTAAAATGTTCAGAGATTATGGGCCAGAGGGAGTGACCGATAATAAGTCATCGCCAAAGAAAAGCTGGATATAGGATGACAAGGAGGAGGGGACTGGAGATGAAATTATAGTATTCTAGGGTGTTAGAGCTGAAAGATATTCTCAGACTCGCTGATCTCACAAACTAATTTTACAGACGATCAAAGTGAGGGCTGTAAAAAAAGACTAAGAAGCAAACCAGATGACACACAGGAAGGAAAGAACCAAGCTGAAATAAAAGTCAGGCCTCCCAGCTTCATATACCGTGCTTTTTCACGTACCTTTCAACTTTGTTTAAGAATGGTATTTTAGAAAAGATTTAAATTAGGTTATGATCTTTTTCAATGTAAATAGTGAAAAGTTAGCGTGTGGAAGTGGCAACTGGTAGGAAAGGGTAAGAATGTGAGGCAAGAGAAAAATGTGAAAGAGAAAAAAAAATGGTAATGAGCCACCTATACCTGCAAGTAGTCCTGCGTCCCTTAAATTTTTCCAATGACTGATAATACAGCAATATCTCTAATCATTAATAAAAACATGAGCTAATGAGACTTTGAAAAAACTGACCTGCAGGTCTTCGATAAGCTAATTTTTAGCAAACAGCAAAAGTGGAGCAAAGTATCTCATGTGGTTTCCATAAACATTTATTTTGAAGGGTGTGCTATTCTGTAAGCAAACTCTTCCATGAGAGTTTGTGTTTTTCTCAGCATGACTGAGAGAATGTGAAGTATTTTTAGTGAGTGTTTTGACAGTATATACTCAGCAATTTCTAAATAATAGAAAACTTGCTGATTGTACATTCTACTCAAAATATGTTTGCCTCAAAGGAACATAATCAGATGACATGGAATAAGAAAAATGGTTATTCTATAGATATTTCATGTTCCACTTTAGTTCACTATTTTTGTTCCCTGCTCCAGGTAGATGGTAAGGAGGTCACCCTTGTCATGTGGACTGCTTAATGCATATTGTGTATAAAAGTTCTTAGAACAGTTTGTGGCCTAAAGTCTTTAAAGGCCCAGTCTATTCAAAAAACAAATCTAGCTCCCAAAAAGCTAGAGTAAGTGAGTAAGTGAGTAACAATTAACCTTCTCCAGAAACTCAGTTCTTTAAATCGGGATCCAGTGATGCCCATGGTAAGATGTACCAACTTTTGGGACTTGAGTACATTTCAATTTCTGATAGAATTCCATTGTACTTCCAGGTTTATGCAACAAGCTTTGCGTTGTGCAAGGTTTGATTGGGGAGAGAGTAGAAAGGAGGTGATACTTAGGGACTGGCTATGGAAGTTAGGGAGAAAAAGAACAGGCTCAGTTGGCTTGGCAGATGGTATGTCACACTGAGATGATTTTATAGCCTAACTTAGGACCTGAGAGGTAGTTAACTCATGATTTGGTCTCAAGCCTGGGATCCCAGCACTGGGCCAAGTAGAAAGGAAAGTTGTCTTTGGTCTGCTTCCAAAGCGGAGCTTAAAATGGGGCTTCTTGGAAAAACCATTTTTAAGAGAAAGCACTCAGAAGAGAAGCAAGAGAAGCAGGGATAGGATAAGAGAAATAACTAAGCAAGTATGTCATCTCTGGTGGAGAAAAGCCTTAGTCTGTCCCACACCATGGAACACAAATTGCACCAGGGAGTTGGTCCCACCTTGAGGCCAGGAAGCTGCATCTTTAAAAATCATTGACTGTTGGATGCTGGGACGGTGGTGGGTAACCTCCCAGTTAAGAATCCTATTGGGCCAAGGGCAATTCCCCAGAGAAGGGAGCTGCTGGGAGGCTTTGAAGCAACATCCGTGGCTGCTTGGGAATGAATCCATGAGCCCCCTGAAAAGGGGTCTAGGCTGGACACCAACAGCCCAGACTCAGACTGGTAAACCAATCCAGTTGTAGGAATGACTCACAAATGGAGCAGCCTGGACTCCATATTAAGAGAACATATGCAACTCCTGTTTGATCTAAGCTGGTTTGTACTCAAGGGACATCTAGTTGGTCTAGTTAAGAGACAAAGCAGTGGGAATTTCCAGGCAAGTGGGTCATTGGGTCAAGAGCTTCATGGGAGCAAGACTTCTACCAATGGCTGAAGGAACAAGACAGACACCAGCCTTTGAGTAGGAAAGGGAGGACCAGGCCCAGATAGGAGGTCAGGGCTCTACATTGCTGGAATCAGTCATAGGAGACAGTCAGTCCCACATGGGAAACTGGAATGCAAACCAAGAAACAAGACAAGATGACATTTCACCAGGGAAACAGAGTGGAGATTAGGGAAAGTTTATGGTTTGGTGAACACTCAAGAATATGGAGTTAGTTCCTCCATCCACACAAAGATTACAGAAGTAAAACTCATTCTAGACCCTACTGGCTGGTAGATTTTCATCTACAGCTATAGAATCGTTTCTGGATTGACCCAGGCAGGCTCCATGGGGTATAGGTTGCCAGGTTTTAGTGACTCCTGCATTTTTGGAAAAGGGAGATGACAAACCCTTGGAAATCCCAATTCCAATATTATTAATTATCCACTGCCAGCAGATGCCTTCATAGATGTGCTGTATTTCCCCTCCATTTTTCTTATGCTGTTTTCACATATTTTCTAATATTTTATAGGACCCCATATTAATGTGGCAAGTAGGGATTTCTGTGAAGAACAAACATATTTTAAAAGATAAACTCCCTTGTTACTGAAATAGGCATAAAAATATACCACCTAAAAGAATTCTCTATATATCACAAACATCCTGGCCGGAGGATGGGGTGCAAGCTTAATTCCTTCTTTGACTATTTTGGAGAGATTTAACACTTGATTCACTTACTTGATTCACCAGTTGTGACAGACAGAAAGACCAAGCATAGACTGCCTATTCACCTCTGGCATTCACAGAAACAACTCTACTTGGACTGCAGGCTTTATTTCTAATTGCACCACTAAATTAATGACTATCATAGCATCATGTATATGTCTCCAATTTCTGTGTATTTCAGAATTAAGTTTAAATTCTCATAACATTTTCAAAATCTAATTCAGCTGGTACCTGTGGAATCAGGTGTTTCTTCGGTTGGGTCAGCAACTGAATGGAAAAAAAAAATCACAGGATGCTTCTGATTAGCTGCCACAAGAACATTCCCAGTAGCTTTCCCTGCTCTCTGATTTCAACCGTTTCATTCTATGCACTAGTGGCTCCTCGGTGAAACAGAAATGACTTAGCCTCATATTGGCAGCAAAAATCCTCATGGAGGCCATTTTTAATTCTGGAAGAAACTTGCTCTAAAAACAGCTCTTCCTTACCAGACCTTGGCAAGAGAGGAAGGAAATTCCTCCATTTCAGTAACATAGTTATTTTAAGTGATTTGCCCTTAACTGCTGAGATAATCCTGAGATTTTGCTAGTGCCACATCTGCCATTTAGTTACTTTTGGTATGGTGAACAGAAAAGTGGTTTAAAATTCAATTAACAATTGCATCCTCTTTGGTAACTGTAATTCTTCCAGCTTTAGCTCCTTTCCGTCTTTATATGACAACTATATATCCGTGTTCTCTATAAGACTCAAATATCAACTCTTCTGAAGTTTTCCTTGTGTTAGTTACTCCTGCCTCTGAACCCTTTTTGCATGTTGTGTATGCCCTGCTAATAATAGTAATAATGACAATAGTTAACATCTATTGAGCACTTCTTATGCACCAAGCACCATACTAAGGACTTTATAGCCATGATATGGCTTAATCTTCAAAAGAATTCTATGAGAAATGCAATATTAGTAGCCTTATTTTACAGAAAACACCCTGCTTCCCACATCTCTGCCCTGGCAGTTCCTACCTCCTTATTTGGTATCTTAGAGCAAGTATCTTACAAAGTTTAATGTGAAGAAATCCAACATCAGCCTTGCATGCTACAAGGAGGATTTATTTTTCAGGAGCTAAAAAATACCTTAAGCTCTTTAATTTGTGCCACTTTCAGACACAAGCTTCAAAGATATATTTAGGCACATTGTATATGTCCTTTAATTTGGTTATTTTTTATACAGGCATTTTAAAAAATATACTATTGTTTAGTCTATTTGCTTGTAATGATGCATTTCTATATGAAATGCATTCATTGTCCAATTTTTGCAGAAAAACTATTGTTAAAGCGCCACTAAAAATCTTTGACTAGAACAATGTTGTTTATAAAATTATATCTGAAGGAAATTTTATTTAAATTACACATATTCTATGTAATTTAGAAACAATCCAATGATAGCTTGAAATTAATGATAATCCCAAAATAAAAGAGGTCAGAGATACCTATTAATTTTCAAAGCAAATAAGGGTAAGAGAAGCAGTCTAGGTGGTTAAAACAGCTGTTGCCATTAAGAGTCTGTATTTAATTCAATTCTGGATACTCTTTGAGATTAACTGTATTTATCTGTGCTTTAATAGCCGTTCTGGGCTTCCCTGGTGGCGCAGTGGTTCGGAGTCTGCCTGCCAGTGCAGGGGACACGGGTTCGAGCCCTGGTCTGGGAAGATCCCACATGCCGCGGAGCAGCTAGGCCCGTGTGCCACAACTAGTGAGCCTGTGCGTCTGGAGCCTGTGCTCCGCAACGGGAGAGGCCGTGACAGTGAGAGGCCCGCACACCGCGATGAAGAGTGGCCCCCGCTCGCCGCAACTGGAGAAAGCCCTCGCACAGAAACGAAGACTCAACACAGCCAAAAATAAATAAATAAATTTATTAAAAAAAAAAATAGCCGTTCTGATAAGTCACAGTGTATAGGTTTATAATAAGAACGGTCTAAATTAAAAAGACAAAAATGTTGTAAGTGTGCTAAACAACAGAAATGTTTAGTAAATACTCAATAATGGTGTCATGTCAGCATTTAAAATCACATTAACAATGCCAGATAAATTGTTACATTAACTCAAAGTACGGCCAAATTGGCTGTATAATTTCTGAATGTTATTTAATTAAATTGGTGACAACACATAAATAACACAGATTTCAAGAAACCTATCACAAGAGAAAAGAGAAACCAACTTACTACATCCATCTGTATTTTTTATGTGATACAGTATATAGCCAAGTGCTGTAGAAATACCATTCCTAGAAACCAGGAATAGATGAGTAGGTTAAAATTTACAGCATTACCTGATCATTATGCAAACTTACATTGTCAGGTAGACATTAGAGAGATATTATTAAATATGATATGACATTGTAGAGGTTGCATTTAGCTAAATATTATAGGAATAAAATAGCATATTCCTTTATGATGCTGCTTATATAGGATAAACTCTGCTGGGAACCATAGTAGCAAACTAACATTTCCTTTTTCTCTGGTAGCTATGGCCTTTGGTAGCTTGAAGCATTGCTACTAAAACATGTTTAGCTTGAGTGTGTAACCTGCTGTGAGTTATAAAATATTAAACTCTTAACTTTTTCCCTTAGACCGTGATACCAAAGGAAACCCTCAGCAACGTATTTTCCAGAATTGTAATCCATGCGTAACCTCTATGGTAAATGTCATCAGTTGCTTAAAATGGTAAACCCAGAGGCAGACACCACCTTTAAGAACTGCAATGTAATAATAATCTTCTTGATTGAATAAATATACTTGAGAGTCAAAGTTTGCTTGAGAGGGCACAACTTAAAAAAGAAATCTCAAGCTTTTTCAAAGCAGGAAAGTATGCTCTGTTTCTACCCAGTCAAGATGACTTTGTGCATTGTATCACTTCAACTTGTTTTCTTTTTTTACTGATGACTAAGACATTATGACTTCACTTCCTGAATGAATTGTAGAGCAGTTTAAGATAATTTACAATTACATGGTGGTTGTCAAGATATTCTAACCTCAGCTTCATCATCCCCATCCCCCTCATCACCCAATTAAAATAGAACAGGAATTTTATGCTTTGCTGAAAAATAGGTTATATATGTATTATGTTTCTACTAGTTGGCTTGAGAGTTAAGAATTTAAAAATGGGAAAGAGTTCATTCAGTACATATCTATTGAATGCCTTCCATATGCTTGGCACTGTTCTAGGCACTGGGAATACAGCAAAGAACCAAATAGATACAAATTCCTGCCCTCTTGGAACTAGCATTGTCTATTGAGGAGAGATGGGAAAAGAAAACAGATAAATGAGAAAATACATAATCTTTCAGGTGATGGTAAGTTCTACTGATAAAGTAAAAATGAGATAATGAGGATAAGAAGTGCTGGGTAGGGATGGAGAATGCTGGTTGGGGAGCATGTGCTGTTTTATACGGGGCACTCAGGGAAAGCCTCACTGAGAAAATTATATTTGAGCAGAAACCTGAAGGAAAGGAGAGAGAAAATTATTCAGGAATCTGGGTACACACATTCCTGACAGAGAGAACTAGTACAAAGGCCTTGTGAAGGGAGTGCATGGAATGTCTGAGGAACAGGAAGGGAGCAGGTATGACTGGGGCCACAGGAGTACAGGGGAGAGTGGGAAAAGGTGAGATCAGAAAAGTAGCTAAGGCCAGAATGATTCTGTTGGCTAAGTTAAAGTTTGGAATTTTATTTTGAGTGAAAAGGGAAACCATTGAAATGTGGAAAGAAAAGAGGAACATGACCTGACTTGGGGTTTAAGAGGATCTCTCTGGCTGCTTTGTTGAGTATTATGGATTGTGGAGGTTTGGCACAGAAGCAGAGAAATTAGTCCAAAAGTTTTGCCATAATCCAGGACTCACAATAACAGTGGATGTGAGAAGTGTTCAGGCTCTGAACATAGCAGGAAGGCAGAGCATTTAGGACTTGCTGAATGAACTGATATGGGATATGGAAGAAAGGATGATCCCATGCAATGGTTGATCTGAGCAATTAGAAGAATGGCATCGTTTCTTTCTGAGATAAAACATATATATATATATATATATATATATATATATATATATATATATATATATATATATATATATATGGGAGTAAAAGTCTAGGTCACAGTGGGGGTTGGGAATCTGAATTTGTTTTTGGACATGTTAAATTTGAGATGCACACAGACTTCTAAATGGAGATATCAAGTGGTAGTTGGGTCAAAAGTCTGGAATTCATGCTTGAGATCTCTGATTTTGAGAGTCCTTAGAGTGAAGTTGTTATTTAAAGCCATTAGACTAGGTGAAGTCACTCAAGGAGTAGGTTGAAGGAGCAAAGATCTGAAAAATGGCCCCTGAGATAATCCAAAGTTTAAAAGTTGGGAGATAATGAATAACAGCAAAGGGAACTGGGAAGGAGTGGTTGACAAGGTAGGGAGAAACCTAGGTTAATTGGTATCCTGGAAGGCAAATGGACAAAATATTTCAAGAAGAAAGGAAAATGCAATATTCTTGCTAAGATGACTGGGAATTGACCATTAGCTACAGAAACATGGAAGTTTTGTTAATCCAGATATGAATTGCTTTGGTGGAGTTAGTAATTTCAATGGGTTCAAAAGGAAATGTGTGGAGAGAAATTGAACGTACTGGGTATAGACAATATATTTAAGAATTTTTGTTGTAAAGAGAGAGAGAGGTGGGACCGTATTAAAGATAAAATTTAACATGGAAAATAGGAAAAGGGAAGTTTTTGTTTTTTCTTAATGGGGAAATGGAAGATTCTAAAGAGGTGGCAATGTGAAGGATTATGATGGGCAGGCTTGGAAAGAAAACGTTTCTAGTCGGGAGAGCATATTTAAAGCACAGAAGTATTTTAGGAATAGCACCGACAGACGTGGCTGGAGAATGTGGTTCCTGGGGGTGTAAACTGGAGTGAAGAAAAAAATACAACCAGAAAAGTAGGTGAGTGTCAAGTCATAGAAACGATTGCATATTGGCTGAGGAAGTTAAAATTTAATTGATGTAAAAATAATTTGCAGAGGTTTTTCAACAGGTATGTGTTTTTAATGATAACTCTGGAAAACTGTTTGGACTGGAGTGTACATTGGGGGATTGAATAGAATGGGTGAAATAATTAGAAAATAATTTCATTTTTGAAGAGGAGGAACGGAGGCCTCATTTAGGAGGTAGAAATAGGACAGATCTGAGAAATATTTTGAAAATAGATAATCAGGGATTAAGGGGAGAAGGAGTTGGATGACAACACCAAGGTTTCTGGAGGGTTTAGGAAGACTGATAATGCTTTTACCAAGAGGAAAATATGGGTTTGGGAAGAGTGGAGCTCTATTTCATGCCAGGTTTCCTGGTTCAAAGCTGATCTAAATTAATCCTACATAGGGAGATTCTATGCATAAAAATAGGGATGGGAGGAAAGGAGGCAAAACTTAGAGAACAGATTAGATTGGAACAAAAATCCAGAGTGATAAAAAGGCAAACTTGGAGAAATCCTCGTTTTTTGTAGAAAGCCGGGGCTCAGCATCTCTTCCCGTTGTTAATTGTTTCACCTTCCCAAATTCAGGGCTTCTTTGTTCTGGGAACCTGAGCAATGGCTCTCAGAGCCTTGACAGCTGATCCATACACCTTAGAGCTGATTTATTAAATTAGGTAACTCAAAATAGAAGGCACTTTGTTGAGATACAAGTCTCAACCACTTAACACACTTACCCTAACACAGAGTAGAGATACACGACTAACAAATAATTGGGAACCTATTGTGTCTCCCTTTCCCCAAAAAAACCTTTTTTAAGATAACTAAATGTTATTTAATGAATAACTTTTTCAATGTCGACTTTTACTAAGGTTAACCTGGTGTTTCAAAGCTTAAATAATTCTGAGATCCTAGATTAATCAATGGTTTCATTCTTTTACATATTTCAGATGGGGCCATCCTCTCCTCGCTCATTTCTAGCCTAGAGATAACAAAGCAGAAGAACCATCAGTTTGCAGGAGTTATTCAGTGTCTGGCTAAGCAGAAGTCTGGCAAACTTTGATTGCACCCAACACTTTTGAGTTCTCATATCAAGAGGAATTTAAAACAAGGGAATCTCAAGACACTGCCATTCACCACACATTGGGATTCTATTCTGAAATACCCAAAGGGTTTATTTTTCTCTTGTCTTAAAGTTCTTTACACAATACTTCCTTTATCTTCCTTCATGCTTTTATGATGTCAGTTTGTGAATGGAATTATCATTGTGAGTGACGAGCTGCCCAGTTATCCTGGGAGAGCTGAGAAATTGCATCGCTTCAACAAGGAGGCACTTTTCCAACTTTTGCTAAAGGGAAAAAAAAATCACATGTCTGCATGAAATAGTGCCCATTTGAGTGCAAGGGAAAAAAAAACCCTTCATTATGCAAGAGATGAAACATTGTTTTTATTAAGAAGGGTTGTTATTGGTTTGAGGCAGCACTGCACACTGGTGTGTGGGTTTTAATGTGCCATTTTTCTTTCTAACATCTACTGCCATTTAAAATGCCACCAGTTTTTCCCGGTGGTGAGGTAAAACCATGGGAACGCCATTCAAACCCCTTCACAGAGTACAGGCCAATTTTAACAAATTCATAATTAAAGCCCAGCCAAGTCTCTTCTTACACTGCCAAAGTCCTTCCTGTGTATTTCCCAATTAAATATCCTTTCTGGGAGGAAGCAAGTTTCTGGAGATGCCAAAACTGAGTCACTAATGTCTTTATAGCAATGAGACATTTCTGTTCTCATACTATTTTCAAATACCCTAATCCCATTGGCCTTCACAAACATTTTGAAAGATAAAGCCCCCATTATTTCATTCAGTAGATATTTACTGAACACCTACTACATACCAAACACTGTTCTAGACTCTGGGGATACATCTGTGAGCAAAAAAAAAAAAATGTCTTTGCAGTTATGGTGCTGCCATTCTAGCAGGGGAAGCAAACTATAAGTGAATAAATAAGTAGATGCATACTCTAATCGTAGGTTGATAAATGCTATGAAGAAAAATAAGGAAGAGGAAGAGAAGAGGGAGCGACAAGGCTTGCTGTTTTAGTTAGAAGACACAGAAAGGCTTCCTTGAACTAGGAACATTTAAATGGAGAACTAAATGAGGGCATAACATTACAGGAAAGGAAAAAGCAAATGCAGAGGCCAGAGGCAGACCCACCTTCAAGTTAATGAGCTGAAGCTTTAAGACCCCTCATTTGATCAGATCCTGCCAAGGCCCTGGGAAGCACCCTAGCCTAGTGTTCCACAGGGTCATATATTCCTTATGAGATTTGCACAGTATGGAATGTTGACCACATTGGTTATGTTCACTGTCTCTTTTGATTCCTACCCCTCCTTCCACCATTCTTCCCTCCTTTCCATCAGGTAGTGTTGGAGTAGCTAGTAGCATTGTTGGGATCATGAGGAGACTAATTTAATTTGGTTTTAGTGAGTTCATGTGGTTTGCAGTCACTTTTGATTTAAGCTATTGCTAGCTTCCCACTGTAGGAATCCAAGTATACGTCTACATCCATTGTACTGAGGTGTAGCAGCCAGTTACTTAACAAAAACACTGTAAGGATGTTTGTCAGATTATCCAAATTTGTAAATTGCAGTGATTTATTTTTCATTCTAAATATTCATTTTTATATCTAGTTGTTGTATTCTCTTACCTAAAAAGTATCCCCCAAATTGTATGTGTCAGGCTCACAGAAACTGTTAGACCCTGAATGGGAAGTGTGCTTGTCATGTTCAACACCTACATGGATGCAGGTCAACAGAGCTTGAGAAAAGTGAGTATTGGGGAAATAGATGAGAGATGAGACAGGTTGCCAGGGAAATTCCTTTTAGGGTCTTAGAAACTAGTATAAAATCTCTGGGTTTTGGTTTAAGTAAGAGAGGGACCCATTAGAGGGTCTTAAATAGGGAAGTGATATTGTTTACATTCCACATGTAAGTGATATTGTACAGTATTTGTCTTTCTCTGTCTGACTTATTTCACTTAGCATAATGCCCACGAAGTGCATCCATGTTGCTGTAAAAGGCAAAATTTCCTTCTTTTTTATAATAAAACAAAAAAGAAGCAGACACAGATATAGAGAACAAGTGAGTGGTTACCAGTGGGGAGAGGGAAGGGGGAAGTGCAATATAGGGGTAGGGGAAAAAAAGGGTTATCATGGAATTATATGAAATCATGTTGTGTGAAATTTTTGAAATTTGTAAAGCACTGTAGGATTAAAAGAATTTTTCATTCAATTACAAAAAATGTTTCCAAAAAAATAGAGAAGGGATATAATATGAGTGGTGTTTTGGAAAGAGCCCTTGGATTCCACATAGAGAATGGATTTGAGGATGGCAAATTGGCAGCTGAGAGACCAGTTAGGAGGCTTTGCAATGATTCAGGAAGGAGATGATTTGACTTGGATGTGGGTGGTAGTCATGAATGTGGTGGGAGTGGTCAAATTTCAGATATATATGAGGGTATACCTGACAGAATTTGTTGATGGGTGGGATGTGAAGTGTGAGAGAGTCATAGATGACTCCAAGATTTTTGGCCTAGGTCACTGAGCCAGTAGTGGTGCCATATTGTTGAAATCAAAAACACTGAGGGAAGAACAGGTTTGGAGTAAACTCAAGATTTTGTGTGTATAAAAATTGAAATGTTCTCCATACATCCAATTGGAGATATTGGTTTCATAAATTTCAGTCATCAGTGTACTACTGTTGGTATTTGAAGACATGGGCTGGATAAGACTACCAGTAGGTAAGGAAACCAAGACAGTAATAGTTGAAGAGATATAGTCAAAGACTCATTGTTTACTATGAGAACACCAAGTCTCTTGACTTCAGAGTGTTCTTTCCATACACAATTTCTATGAGAATTAAAAAGATAATAAGGAAATCTCCTTAATGTTATGGAAAGAGTTAGAAAATTCTGCTTTAGAGGAAGAAAACTAAAATATTATAATCTTCCTAGGATATACTTAAATATTTAAATCAAGTCATGTCACATAACTAATTTAAAATAAATTGCCTCATCTGTTTCAATGAGTTTTTGCAAACTGGCATTTAAAATATACATACCATCAAAGAACGTTCTAGGTAGGCCAAATTTCCAAAGAAAGTCATAGTATTTTTCTTGTGGAAACAGGTTTCCAATGTGCCAGCAAAAACACCAAGCAATAAATTAATCTCTGGTTTGTCAAAAAAAGACATTGCTTCAAGTTTGACCTGAAGGAGTCACTGGAAATCTTATGGGAATAGCTCAGAATTGGAAATAATCTTTTGAGAAAATGACCCTGCCTGGTTTTTGCTCTGTTCTTAGTGGAATTTGGTATAAATGGCTTACAAGTGCCCGTTAATGTGATGCAGTTCAAATGCTATCAGCTGTGTCACATCAGATTGGAGTGGACTTGCCAGGACTTCGAGACCCAATAAGGTGCAAACGGCATCAATGAAAAAACCTCATAATTCTAAATAATGCAGTAAGGTCTCCAAGGAGAAGATAAATATGACTCTGATCTACCCTGGCAGCATCATATCTGTCACTATTACAGAATGCAGAATTCAACGTGGGAATGAAAAATAAGAATGGCTATTACCATTTGAGAGTTGAGAGGGGATACACTGAAATCAGTTTCATGTGACAAATTCTGCTGAGGAACAACAGCACACATTACAAAATGAATCAAAAGAAAGTATTCGCAACATAGCCACAGAGTGATGAGCATTTGGGGGAGAAACCATAGGTTGATAAATTTGATTCTAAAAAGACCACCTCCCCAGAGGAATTACTCTGAAGGTGAGACATTTTCCTGCACTGAGTTAAATGCTTTCTATGTAGCTCCTGCATGAGAAAAGAAAAGGCATTTTGGATTTGGCCTTGCTCAAGACATGACTCATTTCTTTTAGCTCAATTTATTCCTCAAAACTCTGTTTGAGCAACTGCAGATAATCCACCCAGCTAGCAGCAGAAAAGCAAGTTATTTTCTTGGTAGGATCTACTAAGAAAGCCCAACTGCTTCCAAATTCCAGCCTGTTCCCTTTTCCCTCACCGTTTGAGTCTAGCAAGCAAAACGTAGCAATTTTAGTCAACTCTTTATCTTGCCTACACGACTCCTCAAACCTTTGACTGAATTATTTTCATAGAAGAGACCAATAATCCAACAACAAAGCTCTATACACGTACTTCACTTGTGTTAGTTTCCTTAGAGTGAATGGTATAGGGAAAAATAAGGAAAAGTCATTTTTTTTCAGAATCAAGTTTTACCCTGGGAAAGTTGACAATTCAATTACAGATATACAGATTTCCAACCCAAAGGGAAATTCAAATCACATGTCAAAGCCTTTTGAAAAATAGGCACATAAGAAGCATTATTATATTACTAGCAAAAATATTTTTTAATAAAAGGATTTGATAGCCATTTTTTAGTAATCCTGTGTTTCATAATGTTGGGATAGAAGATTAAATATGTTTATTGTAGGTTCACCATGGGACATTAATTCTTCAATTGAAACCATAAAATCCTGGAATTGGATATTTACTTTTAACAGTGAAATGCTTAAGATGAATAATAGTATGATTTATCCAACCAACTATGAATAATGTAATGAAGAACAAATGGGGAAACAGTGAGGGTCAACGCTGTACGTTCATTTTAAAGTGCCATCTTTCTTGTGCAGCTTACATGACTCATTATTCTAAGGCATTTCCATATTGGAAATTAATTGAGGCTGCTGAATCCACTAACACCAGCCTGGCGCTCTGGCCCCTGTAGAGATGAGTGTCAAGGTGGGAAATTCTGAGGGGTCACAATCATGCCACTGGCTTCAGGAGAGACATAAAAGTTAAAAGAAGAAATGCTTTCTACCAAACTGCAAACTCACTTTATAATTCTTTACTTGTATTCACTATAAATGAAAATGACATATGGAAGTTAATTCCACTGGGAGAAAAACACACAATCCTCACCAATGTAAATGCAGAAAAGTTCAAAGGGTTGACTTCATTCTGTAGTTATAAGGCAAATCCCTGGAAGCTGAGATATTTCTGTGGGTGTTTTTCCTTTCACTCATGGATGACAAAACAACAGTTTACTTGCTCTGAGATTCAGCATGTGATGATGACATTACACAGAGTCCGGTGGGCCTGTATTTATATACAGCTCCCTTACTTTCTGTGTAATGTTGTATTTGGTTTACAGATTGTCACCTATGTAGAATATATGTTTACCATTGGAGGTCATATTTCTTTCTTTTTTTTAACATCTTTATTGAGGTATAATTGCTTTACCTTGTTGTGTTAGTTGCTGCTGTATAACAAAGTGAATCAGCTATACGTATACATCTATCCCCATATCCCCTCCCTCTTGCATCTCCCTCCCACCCTCCCTATCCCACCCCTCTAGGTGGTCACAGAGCTCTGAGCTGATCTCCCTGTACTATGTGGCTGCTTCCCACTAGCTATCTATTTTACATTAGGTAGTGTATATATGTCCATGCCACTCTCTCACTTCATCCCAGCTTACCCTTCCCCCTCCCCGTGTCCTCAAGTCCATTCTTTGTATCTGCATCTTTATTCCTGTTCTGTCCCTAGGTTCTTCGGAACCAATTTTTTTTTTTTTTTTTTTTTTAGATTCCATATATATGTGTTAGCATATGGGGTTTGTTTTTCTCTTTCTGACTCACTTCACTCTGTATCACAGACTCTAGGTCCATCCACCTCACTACAAATAACTCAATTTTGTTTCCTTTTATGGCTGAGTAATATTCCATTGCATATATGTGCCACATCTTCTTTATCCATTCATCTGTCGATGGACATTTAGGTTGCTTCCATGTCCTGGCTATTGTAAATAGAGCTGCAGTGAACACCGTGGTACATGACTCTTTTTGAATTATGATTTTCCCAGGGTATATGCCCAGTAGTGGGATTGCTGGGTCGTATGGTAGTTCTATTTTTAGTTTTTTTAAGGAACCTCCATACTGTTCTCCATAGTGGCTATATCAATTTACTTTCCCACCAACAGTGCAAGAGGGTTCACTTTTCTCCACACCCTCTCCACCATTTATTGTTTGAAGATTGTTTGATGATGGCCATTCTGACCGGTGTGAGGTTATACCTCATTGTAGTTTTGATTTGCATTTCTCTAATGATTAGTGATATTGGGCATCCTTTCATGTGTTTGTTGACTATTCTGGCAAATAGAAATACATGAATTGTACAGAATGGACTTTGTGAACCATTTCTTAAGAGGCTGACCCCAGAGAGTTGTCTTTTAAGTGTATTTATTTGAAGATAGCAGAAGATAGTAGAAAAAATATATGTGAGGAATCAATAATGAGTCCATACTATGGTGCTTGCCTGGTGCCATTAACAGAAATTGAGAATACTGGAAATGCTAATTTGGAAAAAAAAAAGGTTATAAGTCCATTTGTGGAATAGTGCATTTGAGAAGTGGTCATTTTTAAAATTGGAAACGACTAGCAGGAAACTGAATAAAGGACTAAATATGTGAAGGATGGGTCAAGGCCATGGCTACATATTTGTAAGTCACCAGCACACAAGTTATATTTAAAGTTATAAAATTGGATGTGATCTCTAAGATGGATATTTTAGAGGGAAGACTTGGCCTTCCACAACTCATCTTTGGCTATCAGAGACAGAACACTGGGCTCAGTGTATTATAGATTTTATTTAGTATCACACTTCTTATACTTTTTCTTAGGTTTTTATGTTGCACTGAGAAAATATCTTTAGAACTGTACAAAAGTCTCTACTAGTAAATAGCGTTTAGATTAGGCAACTACACTAATAGAAGTAACACCTAGGAACTTGGCATACAAAGCAGAAGATTCAAAAGGCTTAGTCTTACCACAGGATGTTATATCCCACAAAGCAAACTCAGGGGTGAGCAGTATGCTTTCTCACCCCAATCAGCCACAGGTGAATAAAACTGGACTGTGAAAGGACTAGGAAGTGATTCCTATTTGGAGTAGTCCTAAACCTTCTATAGTGTAGAGAACTTTTTCTAAGACCAAATTAGCTCATAACACTCTTCCTCAGTTTTGCTTAGCATAAATATTAAAGTGGTATTTTGGCCAACTGAACTGACACTTTTCTCCAAGATAAATTAAACTCAGCTTCAAAACTGAATATTGCAATCTTCTCATTGAATACAAGTTAATTAATTAATCAATTAATAAGATGGATCTCAGCGTTGGTCTTTAGAAGGCACCACCATTTTATTTATTTTCTAACTAGAAAATGTGCCATTTATTACTATGCTTTGTTTCCTGCTTTAAATACAGTTTTCTGTTTCAAAAAATTATCCAAGTTCCTTAGTGAATAAAAATGTATATTCACTGGGGTAGATTAAAAATGACAATTACAGATTCTTCATAAAATAGAAGAGATTTCAAAGATAATCTAATAAAGCTGTTTTCAAGCCATTGGAATGAAAGCTTAGAAGAAATTGCAATATAAAATAAGTATGGAACTGCCCTAGTGAAGCAGCATCCACCATTAGCTTCCTTGGCCATGCATGGCCCTCAGGGCATATCCGTGAAAATCCAAGGGACATAGTTTGAACATTCCTAGGTAATCTAACCTTCTACTGGATATGTGAATCATCTCCCAGCGTGGATGCATGAATATCCAACATTTTGAAAGTCCTTCTAGTGGCGTATCTCACAAGGTCTACCTTGTCAAAGGCTTTCTACATTTCAAGTTACTTCTACCGGTGGTTCCTTGTCTACAAGGCATCTGTTTATTTTTTAAAAGATCTGTTTATGTCTGAGAGAATTCAGGTTGTTTAGTCAGGTGTGATTTCCACTGGTAGAAACCATATAGACTTTTTCCCAACTGATTATTTGCTCATTTGTTCAATGACCTGCCTCTGTGTACAGGTCAGTGATTAATAAGAGCTTCCTGAGTGATGATGGACTCTTCTGCACAGAAATGAACATTTTGTTCTCTAAATAGAAACTCTAGCTCCTATCAGCATCTCGTGTCTCATGAATCCTTGGCCTTCTTTAACCTCACAGGCTATGTAAAACTATGTCCTAAATGAGTTACCTGCCTACAGATCTGTGCAGCTTTTTCAGGTGGTAGTTTTTACTATAGCCTATTTTCATGGAACATCTGTGCTGTGCATTGTGTGGGGTCCAGACTCCTGTCTCTTGCTCAGATTTTTTCCCTTGATCATTATTTTATCACTTTCCCACCATAGCTAGTCATTCCCATCAGGAACCTAATACTTCTGTCCTTGACATTCTGTATATGATCTCCAGCAGTTGACACACTTGTGCAAAAGAGCCGTGCATAGCAGTCATAGTGATTGTACTTGCTTGGTGAGACCATTGCCAAATTGCTGACCTTATTTGCACAAAGGGTACACACTCCTCTCAGGAGTGGTCTCAAACTCACAGCTCATCATAAGAGATGAGGAGAAAATGTGGATTGATTCTGGAAAGTGCATTATGATGTAGTTCACCAGTGTGGGTGTGTGAGATGGTGACGGATTACCTAACTAAGGTTACTGTATATTGGACTTCAGTTGTACTGGATGTGCACTGTATATGCTACTTTCTCAGAAAAAAAATTCCAGTTGTGTTAATATGCAAAATATGCACATCTTTAGTCTAAGCATTAAATGTGCTAGAATCGTCCTATCCAGGCTCTTTCCTCATGGTTTCAAATTCATGCGAGATGTTCATATTTAATCCTCTGTTTTGCATCTAACCTCAACGCTCTGGAGAAATTATTTTAAATGATAATAATCATCATCTTAAAAATAATGCAATGGACCGCATGGTATTAAAAGAGCTCACAAATGTCTGCTTTTTAATAGAAAAATCTATGGGCCAGAATCATTAAGGAATCATATCTTTTCTTTCCAGATTGAACACTCATTAGAGACACACTGAGAGAGATCTAGGTTTCTCAGTTCATTTTGTCTCTCTCTTATTGTGACTGGCGATGTAAAAGTAGAACAAACGACTATATTTGCAACCACGCCTTATGGTCTTATAAACCATTTCTCAGTCTCTATATCTCTCCCTTTTTCTCCTTTCTCTAGTTCATTTCAGCCAGTTCCGAGTTGGTAAAGACCCCATCAGGATACCAGTTCAAATCCTTTTCTTTCCTTTCAGTCCTTCTATGAATTATTTTAAGCAGCAACGTTCCCTCTTATAAGTTTATACCCAGGCTTGAGTCATCTGGGCACTGATCCCAACTAATATGTCCATTTTGAATATGTGTTCCTCTGGGTTTCTTTCTCACCATGTTTGACTTGGATGATCATAGTGAAGGGAAAGGGATTGGCTGGCATGTCTATCTTCATATGTCACCAGAGACTCCACCCTTCTTCATCCAGTACCCTGACATGATAGGGTCTCAGGAGTCCTTGCACAAACCCAGATGTGAAAAGTTGGGAAATACAGTATCTATTAGTACAATCAAACTCAAGTGAAGAAAAAACACTGATTTTGAAGAAATGTTTTCTAAGCTGAGTTAGACAGGGTGACTTCCCCAAAGAACATAATGAAAATAGTGGATTTTAAATTTTCTTCACCAAAGAAAAAGGAGGCAGATTTTAAGACCTCAGAGAGAATGGTTCTTCTTATGTTTCTATGGCTTTGTTTACAATCAATTTAAGCTCTATTTTTCAGTAACGGTAGGAAGTAGTTGAATAGAAAGGGTGCCACCATTGTTTCCCAGACTGGGTCATATATAGAATAAGAATTGGGATCTAGATGTATCCACAGAGCATAATCAATGCCATCCGCCTGGAAGATACTTAATACGTTTTCATCCATGATTTGAATTCCTTGGCCTAGGATTCACCAGCATTAGAAATTTCGCTATTAAAAACCCATTCTTGGACTTCAGCCCTTGCATGTGTCAGAGCCAAATGCCCTTAAGCAGACTCAGAGAATAAGCCTTCTCAGTGGATTCAATATGGTTATAAATGAGTTTCATATCCAATCTTGAAGGCAGGCTTTTATTTTTTTTTCTTTAATAAAGGGCTAGGTATAAAATTATGAAAACTCTGAGTGTCCACAGAAGGATGAGAAGGGCAAAGCTTAGATAAGAGAAAGTAGGAATAAAAAGAGAATTTTGCTCAAGGGTCTCTTGATCTCTAGCTGCTAATTTTTCTGACTTGTGACGAACGGTATCTGTTTGGGTGCTAACAATGATTCCAGCTCTGCCACCTTGAGAATCTCACCTTCCACCCCACATCTCTGCCTCTTTGGGGTGTGTGTGTTGGGGGGGGTGCTATTTAACTTAAGATCAGCAAAAAGAAAAATAAGTTATTCCATTTTGGGCATGTAATTAGCATTCCAAACAATATTTAGACAAAGCGCATGCCTATGTAAATGGTGTCTGCTTGGTTATCACTTGAGCGCCTTCTACACCAAACAGGTCATTAAAAGCCCACTACTGAACTCCTTCAATCTCAACTCAATAGATAACTGCATTACTGGAGAACATTTAATTCCAACCCATAATTAAGTTTGGCAGCCTGAAATTATTTGAGGTTAACCTTTCTTCCCTGAACATTTTGAAATTCTTCCAAAATGTCTCTGTTCCAGATTCTATGCTACATATTCATCTATATTACCTTTCTTCCCACAAACAAATCACTTTGTTAAGCAGGCACAGGAAGTATCAATGTCTCATTTCCCCTGGTTGATGGGTGGGAATGTTGGTTTGGAAGATGCACGTTTATGAAATTTAGAAACCAAACATATATGAGCTCATCTTACTTACCCCACCCTTCACTTCAGAAATGAGGAATCTAGACCCTGTAACAATTCAGGGTCTACAATTATGAATAAAGTATATTTCTTCTATTGTAGTTACTGATTAAAAAATTTTAATTACTATATTACTATATTACTATATACAACATGTGATATAAATTTTAGAAATTTCATCCATAAACGGTTAATGATACAAATGAAACTCCTCCTGAACTGCTTTTTAGACCTCAAACCTACCAGGCAGGCATTATCTATTGATTCTCATCAAGTCCTTCAGTCCAACACCCACTGTTATTCAAGAAGGTAAAGCAAACAACATTATGCCTAATCATTACATGAAAAAAGAAGTGCATCTGAGAGAGTTCAACTGATTTTCTCAAGATCACGTGGTAAGGCACAGGACAGCAAGAAACAGAAGCCAGTCTCCAGACTCTGGTCAACTGCTCTTTCCTCTGAAGTACCCAGACTCTTACATTCACACCTATGTTCCACAGGTCTCCCCTGCTTTGTCTTTTGAGCTTTCAAGATGTAGGACTGCCTGTAACTGTTACAGTGTATCATAACCAGTTCACCCAAGAGACATTTATATGCATGTATGACAGGACAAAAAATTGGGACATGAAAGGTCAATTTTATTTTCTCCAAAATATGGAGGAAAGAATTTTTTATTATTTCAGTATCCTATTACCATAGGCCATGGGCTTGTTTTTCCATTAATCTTAGGTGACTCTGCTAAAAGGATTATTAAGGGATAGAAAAAATATGTGAAATGTGATACTGGTACTCAGAATGTTTGGAGTTTAGGTAAGAGAGAAGACCAACACACATGAAACAATCAGTGAATAGCATGAGACTAAAATCTATAGAACCTCTGAGGGAAATTCACTTCAGGGCAGCCTTTTTGGTTGTGTTCTGACTCCAGGGCTGTGAGAGAGATGCTGTGAGGCTCAGCCTAGATCTCACATCCCTTTCGGGACTGAAACACTCATTCCTCCAGCTGCCAGGGGTGGTGGCTGATGTCTCTCAGCTGAGCCTCTCTCCAGCAACACCCCAGCTGGATGGAGACTGTCCCCACTCATGGTCAGTCACACCTCTTTCTCAGGGACAGCCCATATCGTATGGCTGGTTAATGTTGGAGTGAGTGGATGGGTTGGGGTATGAAGACCCAGACAACATACCTCAATTCTAGATCATTCTGAAGGGTCATTCTAGCTCCCAAGTTCTCCTTGGGGTTAGTTATGCATTTGTAGCATCCACATCGTAATTCAACTTCACCAAGGTTTCGCCTCTTCCCTTGATTAGTGAATGCTGCTGCCCTCACTCCCCAACAGGAGTTGTTCCTGACAGCATTCTCTAATACATCCCTTTAAACAGACATTTCTATCTTCTTGTTTCAAAAGAACCCAACCTGCACCAGGGTCACATCCCACTCTTCCCTTTTTTCTCATTCCATATTCAAATTTCTTCTCTGATTTCCACTGGAGTTAACTGCACCCACTAAACTCACCCTGGTCCCAAATTTCTCTCTCCCCCTCCTCTTCTGCCTTCTCTGGACATCTCAATTTAGTCCACATATGGAAGTGTTCTGTCTAGCTTTCTCATTTACCTCCCTGGATTTATCTTAACATTATGAATCTTCCTGTCAACATGCCTATCCCCTAATGGATGACCCAAAATGTTTTATCCTAAACACTGCAAAATAGAGTCTGTCTTGCTAGGGGCCTCAATGTTCAGGAACAAAGGTGGCACAAGGCAGCTGTTTTCTGTTTCCACCAGGATAGCTGGTTTCAATCACATGGTATTTCAATTCACTGAATGTTTTGGAAGCTAATCCACAAAGGATAGATACATTGACAGGAAGATTCATAATGCTACAATAAAGTCAGGGAGGAAAATGAAAGAATTGAGCAGAAAGTTAGAAAGCATGGTATACACAGAAGCATCATTACACAGAGCATTATACACAGAGCCAGAAAGAGGCCAGGAACAGGATATGTATCTTTGATGAATTCAAAGCATTGGTTCAGAATTTTTAGGCTTCACCACCTCTGGTACTTAAAAGGCCACAGTACAAACTGGGTCTTAAGGCACACTGTGGCAAAGGAAGCTCTGTGCTTCTGAGACTGTATGCAAAACAGTTTTAAATTGGTGGTCCATATGGTTTTAATTAATTGCACATATGCTACAGGGTTTGAATTGCTAGATGGCCCCTCTCCCCACCCCTTCAGCCCCATATCTGAATAGGCACATCCATATCCACCCATGAGTTTGCAGCCTCCGTGGGAGATCAGGTAGGAAATCGGGGAGGAAACAATGATCATGCCTTACTACCACACTCTTGTCTTTCTGTGCCCTCAGTTCAAGTCTTCCCATATTCCTTCCCCATAGTGGCATGGCCTCCATATCGTTTCTGTGAAAAGAAGGGGACTCAGGTTTATTCAGCACACACTAGATACCAGGTTTTCTGCTTCTTATATGGTGGTTTTAATGACATTTTGTATATAGCTAGATGTCAGCTGGCATCCTTTGAGACTGAAATAAATTAACCCAAGCCCTTTATCCTTGTACTATTAAAAGTCCAATGTTTTCACTGGGATTTTTGTACACGTCCAGATACATCTTCACAGTCACCTCTGACTTAGATTTCCAGTTTCCTCTGAACTCTTATTATCATTCTGGTCTTAAGCATATGACTGTTTTCTTCCCTGTACTTCATGCTGACCCAGATGTGGAACTCAGCACCACATAACCCTCCAACAAAGTATTTCTATGAATAATAGACTTTTTAGAAAAAGTGGAGAAACAATGACATTTTCTATCACAATAATAAAAAATAACATAATATTGAATAATAAAATCTCTGTTTTTGAGTCCCTCAGCCACTCAAACACTGGTAATTATTGGCTGAGAACTTCAATATTTTGTCTAGTTTTTCTACATTTTTGGTTCCAATATTCCTCTTCATCTTGATCCTCCATTTTCTGCTCTGTTCTCAACTCTTCTTGTATTATTTATTACTCAGAGAATTTTAGCTCCTTTCCCCTTCTTAAATCTAGACATATATTATTTCCCAAAAGTCATTAACATTTCCCCTAAACAAAGAGCCAGTTATTCTGGGTCTCACCATTCAGCACCACAGAGTAACTGGTAGAGCCTTTGAAATCCCAGTCTTCTCTTTCTTCCCCTACTCCCCGCCATTCTCAGCAAGTGGAAAGGGCAGCCCAAAGACTTATTTCCTACCAACATAAACTATGCCTCCCTGCTTGAGAAAGAAGAAGAAGTCTTGGTGAGTGTGAATGGCTTTTCTTTTTCTTACCACAACATCAGAGACGAAGATATTAACAGAGAGAGCATTCACAAAGACAGAGCCAGAATCCAGGGTGGGCCAAGTAACGACCCATCCCTTTTCCACCATGCTGCTTTTCCAGAACAGATGGTGGCCAGAGGAGCCTCTATTAACTATTAAATTAAGGAAACATAGGGGAAAAGAGGGTAGAAGGGAAGAAAAGATAGAAGCAGAAAGAGGAATTATTAATGATATTGAAATTGAGTTTGTCATGGAAGTGTTTATTCCTTTCCTGTATTGTGAGAAGCAAAGAATGTGAAGAGTCAGGAAATAGAACGGCACATTGTTGTTAATTTGTTCCTGAAAGTAAATGAGGCAATTTTGGGAAAAATAGTCTTTCTCGGGCTTCCCTGGGGTGCAGTGGTTAAGAATAGGCCTGCCAATGTGGGGGACACAGGTTCGAGCCCTGGTCCGGGAAGATCCCACATGCCACGGAGCAACTAAGCCCGTGTGCCACAACTACTGAGCCTGTGCTCTAGAGCCCGTGAGCCACAACTACTGAAGCCTGTGCGCCTAGACCTTGTGCTCTGCAACAAGAGAAGCCACCACAATGAGAAGCCCGCACACCGCAACGAAGAGTAGCCCCCACTCGCCCCAACTAGAGAAAGCCCGCGTGCAGCAACGAAGACCCAATGCAGCCAAAAATAAATAATTAATTGATTAAAAAAGAATAGTCTTTCTCCCAGTGCTGAATGTCTACCTATAGCAAGGCATTTCCAAAGCAACTGTCCAACAATGATGATAGGCACGTATCTCTAGACTCTTCTTGAATTTAAATTTCATCAAAATTATTCCTTGCTTCCCTGAACTGCTTGCATTGGCCTTTACTTTTCCCTTTGTATCTGGAACTTCCAAAACAAATAAACAAACAAACAAACAACTTCTTGGGAATTTCTAATCAGCCTCTCTTAAAAATACATATATTTACTGGCTGACATGAATCTCTCTTTTCTACTAACTCTCCAGTAAAATCAGAAGTTAAAGGTTACAAAATAATGTACTGGTATGGTAATTTTGATTATGAAAGACATTCTGAAATTGTATATTTTCAGACCTCAGTAAAACCCCCAACACATGATGCCTGAAATGGTAACTTTTCCTAAAGCCCACTTTGTGCTGCACCCATCCCCCTACATCAAGAACTTAGTATTATCTTTGAACTAAAAAGGGGAAAAGGGGGGGAGGGACAAATTAGGAGTTTGGGATTAATATATACACACTATTATATATAAAATACATAACCAACAAGGACCTACTGTATAGCATGGGGAATTATACTCAATATCTTGTAATAAACTTAAAGAATCTGAAAAAAATAGATATATATGTATGTGTAACTGAATCACTTTGCTGTACCCCTGAAACTAACACAACATTGTAAATCAACTATACTTCAATTTACAAAACAAAATAATTAAATTAAAAAAAAGAAGATAGAAAATATTTACCATGTTAAGCACTTTAAAAAAAAAAGTAATAAGTTCTGGCTTGACCTGACCCGTGTGTGCCTGAACCTGTGTGGGACCCAATCTTCAGGGAGAGCACAGGCACAGTTAACTGTGTCCTTGCTAAACTCCCCACTTAGACATAAGAGCACAGGTTATTCTTTAGCTGTGAGGGATGAACAAATACAGCAAGATCTATATTGGTGATAAGAGTACTATGCCTTATATAGCACACACACACACAAAAAGTAAACCTGAAAGCCTGTAATGGCTTTAGCAGAATTTAAACAGCCTAACTTTGCATTTTTGAAATACAGAAAAACAGTTTATTTCAAGCAAGTTGTTTCTCCCTAAACTATGTTCCATGAATGTCTTCTACTTTATAAATACACTGTCCTTCGGCAGTAAATCCTTTGCTTTCTATTTCTGTAGAAGCAAGCCAAGTGATTGTTATATTGCCATCATTTCAACCAAGCCAGAAGGAACAGAGATTTAAAATTTTTCTAATATGTGTCGTTAATTTTTTAAATAAAAATATTTAAAATGCATATTTCTCCAGGAGACAGAAAAATGAAAAATCTCTCCTGTAAGCTATGCGGTAATAATAACTTGCTATTTTAACATCAAGATGCCAGCTGCATTTCATAATGTAATTTCCCAGTTCTGAAAGGACAGTGATGAAATGATCTGACCTTTACATATTCCTGTTTGATTTCTCTCTCAGTGTTCAGTCAGAAAAATAAGAAGACCTAAATATAACTGAGCCTTTTCTGTCTTTTCTACCCAGAAATGGGTTCTCTAATTAGCTTCCCTACTCTCCCCACCAAGAAACAATTGACATGCTTCCCCTTCTGTGGTTGATCCCTGCCCCCATTGGAGAGTCATGAAGTGGAGGGCAATTCTTTCTTTCCACTGGCAGGAAATCTTGTAAATTGAAAAATAACAGATTTTAGATTTTCTGAGTCTTCTTCTTGGACTCAAACAAGCAAATCACCCCTGCAAGAAAACCTGACAGGAAAAATGCTGTGTTGCCTGTTTTATGGACAATGACAAGAATGGCAATAGAGAGAGAAACAAGAACCTGGGCTCCCACCAACCAACCCTGTCCTTTGGTGAGAGTCATTTTTTTTTAAGTCTTCCATCATGAGAAGATTAAGAGGTAAGGTTTTGTCCAGGGAAGTAATCCTGCTGAACTGGAGCAAGACTACCTACTAGCCAGCATGCTTATGCTCATTTTGAGGCCTGAAATTCAAAACTTGATTCTTTTAGGTGGGATTCTGCCTGATCCTTCACTTAGAGAGTAAAATATCTGTTTATTAACAGCATAATTCATAATTCAGCATTTCAGAGTGAACTCTGAAATGGAAAGAAATGACTGTTGGATAAAATGATAAAAGGAGTGTGATATTGTGATTTATAATAAGAAATCTATGTTTCATCTTCTGCTCCCTACCCACCTCAGCTTTTGGTAAACAGCTTGTAAAATTCCTCCAAATTTCTAAGGGCTGAGAGCAAGAAAGGTGTGTTTTGTTATGTTAATGAGGTGACGTTTGGAAAGCGCCGGAAGAGGGAGGCTAATTCAGAACAGCCAACTGAGTGATTAGAGGATTGCAACTACTAGTCCCATCCCCTGACCTCCAGGGATAGACAGGGGCTGGAGATTGAGTTCAATCTACAATGGCCAATGATTTAGTCAATCATGCCTATGTAATGAAGCTTCCATATAGACCCAAAAGGACAGGGGATCAAAGCTTCCCAGTTGGTGAACACTTGGAGATTGAGGAGAGGAGTGGACCTGGAGACGGTGTGGAAACTGTGCCCTTTCCCCAGACCTTGCCCCAGGCATCTCTCCCATCTGGCTGTTCCTGAGTTATGTCATTTTATAATAAATGATGCTCCCATAAGTAAAATGTTTCTCTGAGTTCTGTGAGCTGCTCTAGCAAAAAATAATCAAACCCAACATGGAGATTGTGGGAACCTCTGATTTATAGCCAGTTGGTCATAAGTACAGGTAACAACCTGTTCCTGCAACTGGCATCTGAAGTGGGGGAGGGAACAGTCTTGTAGGACTGAATGCTTAACCTGTGGAATCCGATACTATCCCTGGGTAGATAATGCCAGAACTGAGTTGTGCTGTAGGACACCCAGCTGGTGTCCAGAAAATTGCTTGTTGTATGCAGGGGGCCTCTCAGCGACCCCCTCCCCGACACACACCCACACACAATGGAATTGGATCCCAGGACCCAAAAGAGGGTGTTAGATGTCTGGCTCTTAAGTCAAATAGGCTTGAGCTTTAAACAACTCTATCACAAATCAGCTTTCCTGGTCTCTGTTCTTTATCTGTGAAATAGGGATACTAAATATCCCTAGCTCAGGTGGCTCTTGTAAAAACTCATGTCAAGTATTTATTGTGGCACCCAATACATGGTACATTTCATTATATTTTAATAACGATTATTATTCTTGACATTAAGCGTTGTCTTTTTTCCTGTACTGAGTACAGAAGTATATACAGACTTGAATTGAATGCATTATATTTATTTATTTATTTATTTTTGGCTGCATTGGGTCTTCGCTGCTACGTACAGGCTTTCTCTAGTTGTGGCGATCAGGGGCTACTCCTTGTTGCGGTGCGTGGGCTTCTCACTGCGGTGGTTTCTCTTGTCTCAGAACACGGGCTCTAGGTATGCAGACTTCAGTAGTTGGGGCACGGGGGGCTCAGTTGCTCCGTGGCATGTGGGATCTTCCCAGACCAGGGCTTGAACCTGTGTCCCCTGCATTGGCAGGCGGATTCTTAACCACCACGCCACAAGGGAAGTCACTGAATGCATTATATCTAAATTCAATTCAACATGATTTTACTCAATCTGCCCTGTGCAAAAGGCACTTTTCAGGCACAGTCTTCAGGAAGCTCTTGAACACCCTTGGCATTTGAGGACTTAACGTCTTCTGAATCTCCTTTTCATTAACCACCATGAAGGTTAGTGACATGGCAACTTTTTCTGAGATATAAGTTTGAGTACTGTGCATTGTAAGGTCAATAAGTTATTTGCTCCAGAAAGAGCCACTGAATTAATGACAGCCCAGTCAAGTGCCCTGTCACTGCCTCTAAGTGTGTGGTTGTAGTCTTCTTCTTGAATTATACATACTCAAAGGTGATCAACATGTGAGGATTTTTGACGATCTTACAATAGATTGTTTGTAAACATCAAGTAAAAATCTTAGAAGTTCAAATTCCTCAACTGTGAAGGGTCCTAGAGAAGTGTTCTTTCTCTTGTCACCCTCTTGCTTTTGGATAGAAGAGCCATATAAGCCAACTAGGACAGATATAATTATCTTTTTTTATTCCGAAGCTTTCTAGCGATGGACACTTCCCAGATACTCTTCGTAGCTACTTCCAGCATCTTCTCACTCATTACAGTCAAGATGTTCTTCCTTATGTCCAATCTAAACTTTGCTTCTTTCCTCAAGTTAGTTCTCTCAGAAGGGGCATAAAATCCATTCTCTCTTCCTATTTTTGATAAGTACCTAACACAGTGATTTAAGTAACATCTTGCATGAAAATAGGTCCAAGGTGATTTAAATAGGTGAATGGATCAAACATTTTTATAATCCTGAAGATATAAATCAAGCTACTCCTTAATCTTTACAAAGTTTAACTCTGGCCTAAATAATATTAATTGCTAATGCATTTCACCCTAGGACCTATTTTGCTAAGTATTAATAATGTTTCCTAATCTTTGAAACATATGTTTAAATGTTACCAGAAATAATGTTGTTTTATGATCTAACTGATTTATGGCCTAACTACCACACATAGACGCTAAAGCCAATCTACCTGGGCACAAATCTCAGCTCTGTCACTTATTAGTTGTGTAACTTTGGGCAAGTTTCTTAACTTTTCTATGCCTCAGTTTCCTTAGCTGTAAAATAGAGATAATAATGATGCATACTTCATATGGCTGCATTATGAATTAAGTGGGTTAATATTTTTAAAGTACTTAGAATTGTACCTGCTTTGTAGAAGTACACAATAAGTATTATTATTATTACTACGACTCCAAGATGATTTTCTAGGCCTTACGACTCATATCTGATTAGTCAGTAATCTTATCTCTACAAACTTCTTCTTTTTTTTTTTTTTTTTTTGCGGTACGCGGGCCTCTCACTGTTGTGGCCTCTCCCGTTGCGGAGCATAGGCCCGGACCTGCAGGCTCAGCGGCCATGGCTCACGGGCCTAGCCGCTCCGTGGCATGTGGGATCTTCCCGGACTGGGGCATGAACCCATGTCCCCTACATCGGCAGGTGGACTCTCAACCACTGCGCCACCAGGGAAGCCCTCTACAAACTTCTTAGTCCTATTTTCTCTGCCTGGCATATCCATCACCTTCCTACCTAGATTACTCTCCTCTTGAACATCTCAGCTTGGTTGTACTTTCTCTGTCATGTTATGAGTTGAGATCTCATTTTTAGGGCCCTTTTTTTAGTGTTACTGTGGTCAATTATGACCTCATGAAAATAGTTACCTTTTAATAACTTACCTTCTCAATGAGAGTCTTGGCTGTTCCTTGAAGGAATAAAGTAAATCCTACAATAGTTAATAATGCTTCCCAATTCCTAACAAGTCCCTTTGCTCTTATAAAACTATTGGTAAGTAAAGGTGAGCTGATAGATGATGTTTTTATTTGTTTGATTATCTCAAACTTTAATATAAAAATTCTTATTAGGTTATCTCATCCACTCTACCTAATTCCATTGTTGATATTCATATAAAGCACCCATAGCAGTGCCTGGTACACAGTATGTGCTCAATAAAGAATAAGAAGAAGAAAGAGGAGAAGAAGAAGGAGGAAGAGGGAAAGAAGATAAAGAAGAAGGAGCAGGTTATAAATAACTTATATTTTCCCCAATCAGACAACACATTATCTCATTAAGCCTTCAATGACCTAAGAAGAAAATATAATTTATTCCCATTTTTAAAGAAGAAGAAATTCAGACTTTAAATGGCATAGGGTGATCATAAATCCTGACTTTCCCAGGACAGTGTTGGTTTACATTTCTTGACCCTGGTAATATTAATAGTGTTCCCTTTCATTCTCGAAAGTTCATGTTTGGACAGTAAATTATATGATTACTCTAAAGTTAACTAATGCTAAGGTAACAGGGCCTGTAAGTGGAGGGCTTATAATCAAAACTAGAAGTCAACTCCAGAGCACTAATCCCTTGGCTAAGCCCATGGAAAACCACGTATCACATGTCTTTCACATACCAGGGAGTAGCACAAAATGTGAAATTTAGAGAGGTATGGGGGACCATACACAGATTGAAACTTTAAAGTTTGAGAGGTCTCAGAGTGACACCCAAGTAAAAATAATGAGGAGGAAAGATATGGGAAACTCTTTCCATTTTTTTCTATCAGATGTCACAGAAGAGTTTCACAATTAGAAGTAGTACTTTGAATTTCAACTGTCTGATGAAAATCCCAGTATTGAACAAAAATATTATCATATTTGATTATGCAAGATGTGAATTCATGTTATTCCTGATGTCCTGGCATTAAAAAGGGAGAAATTCATTATAAGCCTAGGAGATAATAGTAAAATAATAAAAAAATAGCAGCATTTAACACTCATATAGTAACTTTCAGTTTATATATCACATGTACAGACTGTATATTTGGCTACGATTTATCTCTTTTGATCCTCACTGCTCCCTGAAATAAGTAGAGTAGAAATTATTACTTCCATTTTACATGGAACTAAGAATCAAAGGCCTTAAGTAAGTCACGAGATTCATACTTGAGAGTATAAATTAGGATACAATATCATCCTGACATTTTAAAGTGATTTAAAATTATTCAAATATAACTCGACAGAAGAAGATTCAAGGGGAATGTACTTAAGGAGAAAACCAAAATTATATACACCAGATGGGGAGTATCTGGACCTAAAAAATTGCCAGTGTGCTTCCCACTAGACACTGATTTTATTTTATTTTTTATTTTTTTAAATTAATTTTTATTGGAGTATAGTTGCTTTATAATGTTGTGTTAGTTTCTACCGTACAGCAAAATGAATCAGTTATGCATATACCTATATCCCCTCTTTTTTGGAATTCCTTCCCATTTAGGTCACCACAATGCATTAAGTAAAATTCCCTGTGCTATACAGTATGTTCTCATTAGTTATCTATTTCATACATAGTATCAATAGTGTATATGTGTCAATCCCAATCTCCCAATTCCTCCCACCCCACCCCCTTTCCCCCTTGGTATCCATACACTGATTTTAACTATAAGATTCATCAGGTTATTCAAACTACAAGATGTTATTGCCACCTGGCCCAGTCAGCATGGACACTATGCCTCCAGAGAATGGAGGTGAATTTGCTGATTTCACATTTTGGTCTACAAAATATTGAGTATTGCTGTCAGATCAAGCAAAATGCTTTTCGAGTGCAAAGGATCAGTGTGGACAGCACAAATGCTGTCTCAGCACATCTCAGCCATTGTTTCGAGCTGTTTCATATTGGCTCCTGAAATCAGGAAATTGCTGATTCTGGGGAAAGTATGAAATAAATCCTCTTTCTTCCCTTTCCTCCTTTCCTTTTCTAGTCTCTGTCTCTCTCTCTTTTTTTTTTTTAACTACACAAGATGTATTTATTATTTATTTATTTGTTTGCTTTTTGAGTCTCTGTCTCTTAAGCAAACCTGTTCTCTCATTCAACCATTCATTCACACACTGGTATAAATACAAGAAATAAAGACTAGCATTATTAGTGCCTCTCTCAGGTGTTATTTGCATTTCAGTAGGAATCAAAGCAGAAGATATCAAAATCTGATGATTGCGGGACTTCCCTGGTGGTGCAGTGGTTAAGAAACCACCTGCCAATGCAGGGGAAACTGGTTCAGTCTCTGGTCCGGGAAGATCCCACATGCCGCGGATCAACTAAGCCCGTGCGCCACAACTACGGAGCCTAAGCTCAAGACCCCTCGAGCTGCAACTATTGAGTCCACATGATGCAACTACTGAAGCCCACACGCCTTGAGCCCGTGCTCCACAAGAGAAGCCACCATACCGCAACGGAGAGTAGCACCCACTCGCCGCAACTAGAGAAAGCCCGCGCGCAGCAACGAAGACCCAACACAGCCAAAAAAAAAAAAAAAAAAAAATCTGATGATGGCATTTCAAGCAGGTACCTTCTGGAATCACCTTCTGTAGGTGCTCCCTGCCTACAATACTGAAAGGGTCCCACATTTCCACTCAAAAACAAACCTCCACTCAGTGAGACTGAATAGTATTGAAAAAGAATAATGACATTTGCTTTGTTTGAGTTTGGGCTCACATATCTCTGCCCATTTTTGCAGAACCAAAAGTGCAAATCCTTTAAAATGTGTGAAAGCTGAATGGTAACTAGGCAAAAACATAATTTACCAAGGTATGTTTATGTCCGATGACTGTGATTTTGAACACAGTAGGGCATATGTCATCTGTAATCTGCCATATGTCATCCTGAAAGTCATTCCCTTCCACAATTGCAGAAAACCAGGTTATAAAATCCCCTTCACACTTCATGACAACACAGCTTGTGGGGGTGTCTCCCAAAATGGGGTTGACATAGATGTAGGAGATAGGCACCAATAACCCACCAAAAACTGGATATGACTTTTCAGTTATATGAGTACCTTCCACTCCAAATTTTTCATCCTGTCCTCGTCCTCCCATTTCCAACTTCAAAACTTCTAAAAATCAGTTCCCGCCACATTTAGCCAAAAGTTTGCAACTGACTAACACTAACCTTCATACTGAATCTTCTTCGTCTCTTCTCACCAGCCTCAACTCCGCAGTCGGTTTGAACCGGGATTTTTGCACTCTAGGTTGTTCCTTCGGGATGTGTTGAATTGTGTGTGTGTGTGTGTGTGTGTGTATTTGTATGTTGGGAGTGGGGGCAAACAGAGAGGTGGTGATGTCAGTGGAAAGGATCTCTTATCTCCGTTTAATGTGGTAGTTGATTTAACACATTTACTGGTTATGACAAATTACTGTGTGGGTGTGGAAGTTTCAGACAAAAGTTGATGTTTCAAAGCAAACATCCATATTTAGGTAAGGATACAGTTACAGCAGAAATGACTAGATAGATAGATAGATGTAGATAGATATAATAGATATTATATACATATATAGTAAATATATATATTTCTGGATTAGATATATTATTTACTTTATATTTTCAATTTGATTAACTTCCTTGGTTGTCTTTTAAAATCTAACTTACCTCATTCAAAATCACTCCAAATGGCTGAGGCCTTTTCATATGCTTCCCTTTATGTTTGATTTTCCTTCTTTTTAAATGCCATTCACTTTGTAGTCATCACTCCAGGTATTCTTCAGTAATTTCTTAAATGTTTCCAGAAATATTGAAAGTCCAGGTACCAGCATACAGATGACATTTTGAAAAATGAAAATAATTCACTAATTTTTAAAGATGATGAAAGTTATGCATGTATACATATATATGTATATATGTACGTTGATATTTGTCATGAAATGATTTTGTGTCTGTAAAACTGGCTGTGCCATGTGATAAAGTTGTTTCTATGGAAACGGCTCATGATTCATGATCAACATAAAAGAAAATTACATATGAAGGCATAAGGCAGACCTGACAGAGAAACTATTAATTTCTGAATTAGAAAATTTAAATGCCATTATTACTAACACTTTTTACGGCTAGAAAAATTATTTTATAATCCTAATAAATGTTATTAAGTCCCTATAATATGCTAGGAGTTACATAGAGAGCATAAAGAATATAATCCTAAACTTCCTGTAGCTTACATAGCACTGGTGGTGAGGGGGTGGAAGGCAAGGTTAATAAAAACCTTATACGAACTGAAAGAAAATCATTATGTTATATTGGGTCTTTTGTCTTTTCAGAGTCTTGATTTGTTTATATGCCCTACACATTCTTCCTCCAGCAGATTCCTCTTCCATGTGGCTACAGCAAAGCTCTATAGAAGAAAGATGACTTCCTGTGGGTGTTGAAGTAGATCTAGATGCATCTGGGTGGGAAAGACATTGCAGGTGGGAGGAGGGAGAAATGATGGCCTCTGACATGAGAAAATGTTCTAGGCACAGGTAGGATTTCAAATAAATGTCATTGACCTGTCTCTATGGAAACCACAAAGAAGATTCTCTTGACTAGAGAATTGTATATCATTGTCTTGAAAATAATAGATTAGAAGAAAAAAACCTCCCTGTGAGTCACAGAGGGTTAGAGTAGGCAGGGACCCTGAGCTTTCAACAAATCTATTCCCCCACCTTCAGGAAGGATCCCAAATAAACCTTCTCATTCAAACAGGAGTCACTCCTAGCAACTTCCCTGATTAATCCATTCAGCAACCAGAAAGAGACATCTGGCCTCTAACTTTCCTACTGCATCCAGAGGACCTTAACCCATACTCTTTTTCTGCTGTGGTAGGGACTGCTAACAGCTACCTTCTGTTTGAACCTTCTTTTGTTTGAATCTATTTCTCTAGCTGCTTCTCTGCTTTCTTTCCCTAAACTTGATGACACACTCTATGAATATGCCTTTGCTAAAATAGGTATCCACTTTCCAGGAGACCATCTGTGGGGATAGGGCTCTGTTGAAATCTTGTTTAAAATCATCCCCACCAAGCCATTCAAATGTTTCAGCTCTTCTGCAAAGCTCCTGGGGGTCACTTTTGAATATCCTGGCAGCTAAGCTTCATTTCTGTTGGTCCCACTTGTGCTGTCTATTATACCCCATCTCATTTCATTGCCAAATACACCTTCTACAAGAACTCACACTGCTTTCATGTGATTTCCCATGGAAACACAGTATTCCAGAAGGACTCTGAATCATTTTAGGGATGTGATGGAGAAGAGAGCAGATGCTGTGTAAGTGGGTTCCACACACATCTTTTTTCCCCATCTATATGGTTTTATAAAAGCAACTGAAACAGTGTACAAAAGTCACTTCTCTGGGTGAGTTTGAAAAGTAGGTTCCCAATCTTATCAGGGTCTAGGTCCTCCTAGATAAAGAACAATGTTGCTACAGATTAAAGTTGACTGCACTTCATTCTCTGTCTTTGGTCAGCAACCTTTCTCCATATCTCTAACTGGTTCATTTCAGCCACCACATTTATGCACCCAGGATTTCTCCCTGTAGAACTTGCTTTATATGTGAACAGAACTAGAAGGGTCACTAAGAAATTAGTCTTTTTCAGGATAGGTCCAACCTCCAATATTCTACCGCAGTGTACCCACAAGTACCTTGCAACAACATGCTCTGACTTTTTTTTTTTTTAATTCTGAAAACATATCTACTTCAATGGTGAACATTGTGGTTGGTGCTTCTTTTCGTTTCCTTCCCTGGGCAGATGGTGCCATATGTGCCCATCACTCAATATGGAACCCATAGGGCAACCTAGGCTCACTGCCTCTCTAACTTCCAACATCTAACCAGTCATGAAATCCCTCTGATTTGCCTCTGTTTGAATTTATCTATTTTCCCCTCTTCTTTTCTATTCTTAAGGCCACTGTTCTCCTTGAGGCATTTATCATCTCTCATCTGGACTCCGAAATACCCTCTAATACTTCTTAACTAGGAATGTTGGCCCCAGTTTTAGCCTTCTCTACTTCATCCTCCACGCAGCTATCAGAATGATCTATCTGAAATGCAAAACGTAGCACCTGTTAAAACCTGTAGCAGGTTTCCTTTATTTCAGGATTAGGATTCATTTCCTTAGCATACACATTCCAGCATCATTTCTTCTTTCTGTCTCTCTGTCTCTGTTTGTCTCTGTCTGTGTGTGTGTGTCTTTTTAAAGTGAAAATTTTAAATGTTTAAGATTTTTTAAAAAATCAAACAATTCAAAAGGGCATATTAAGAACAGTAAGTATCCCTCCAAGTCATTCTCCTAGTCCTGGTGCCACTTCCAAGACACAACCACTGTTACTCATTTCTTGTATATTTTTCCAGAAGTGGTCAGCACATATACAAAAAAAAATATGTATGTTTCTAGAGGGGCTTCTTTTTAGACAAGTGAGAACATTCAATAACTCTGTCCTGCATCTTGCTGTTAGCATCCTGTCTTATTTCTTGACAATCTTCCCTGTGCCCTTTAAGTTCTCACAATAGTGAATGACTTATAATTCCCAGAACACTCCATACTGTTTTCAGGCATACCTGCCAATGCTAATGCCCTTCCTTTTGCTTGGAAGTTTCTTCTTCTCATTTGCAGCCTACACATGGGGCTCACTACTATTCCTTTTTAGGAATTAACCTTTCACCATGCCTTAGAAACTGCTCCATTATGCTCCTATAGAATGCTGGGCATACATGCCTCTATCATAGCCACTACCACATTGTTTTAAATAACCTGGTTTCTGCATTCTCCTCTATGCTGTAAAATTTTGGGCTGGCCAAAAAGTTCGTTCGGGTTCCCCCATATCATCTTACACAAAAACCCGAACGAACTTTTTGGCCAAACCAATATCTGAAGGTATGAAACATGTCTTAGTCATTTTTCCATCCCTAGCACCCAGTTCAGGACACGATAAAAGACTAAGTGTTCAGTAAGTACATGTTGAACCAAAACATCCCATGATCAAGGTAACTATGGATGTTTCAAAAATCTTCCAAAATGGAAAATAAAAACTTTACTTCAAGAATAGAGATATTAAATTTTTCTTTTCTTTTTTTTTTTTTTTTTGCGGTATGCGGGCCTATCACCGCTGTGACCTCTCCCGTTGCGGAGCACAGGCTCCGGACGCACAGGCTCAGCGGCCATGGCTCACGGGCCCAGCCGCTCCGCGGCATGTGGGATCCTCCCGGACCGGGACACGAACCCGTGTCCCCTGAATCGGCAGGCGGACTCTCAACCACTGCGCCACCAGGGAAGCCCTTAAATATTTTTTTAAGAAAGACAATAAACCCCACAAGGACAGACACCCTATCTGCTTTATTCACTAGAGTGGTTGAATGCTCCTGGGAAAATGCCTTTAATCTTAAATATATAATATGATGACAGTTTTATTGGGGCTGTAACAGGGAAAACACATTAGGCACTTAATGGAGGTGTAGAAGAAAAAAACTATTAGTGGAAAAACAATGAGGGCTATGAGGATTCTAAGAAGGGGATACTGGGCTCACTAAAGAAAACCCATTTATCTTTCATTCTTCTTATGACCAGCCTTTTTTAATTAAGTTATCACCACTAATAGGAATTAATTTTAAACTGTTTCTTGAGCATTTCTGTCAAGGGCTAAGTAATAGATTGTTATGTGCTACTGACTGTAACTTCCTTCAACAATCATCAGTCAAGAGACTTCATGAAATGCATGATCTTCTGAAAACAGACGTATTCTAAAATGCAGAAACTCAATCCTGGTATTACAAAAAATAGGATTCACTCTGTTGAAAAAGCTCATGGGGAAACTGTATTAACATTTAATCAACAGCAGGCATATACCATTCATCTTCCTACTGTCCTCAAGTGTGATAATGTCATTTGAGTTACTGAAACTCAAATCATTTGGAAATATTTAATACCAGTTCTTTTCTTTTGTAATATTTTACCTTCCCTAATAAGGCAAGATTTGATTCATGTGTGTTTTGAGGGTGCTATCAAGACTTTGGGGGCCTGCCATGACAAAAAGCACCAAACATTTACAGAATTGAAACTAAGTGATGGTCAGCAGAGATGAGCACTGTGGCTTCACCCCTTGCTCTCAGACCACCTGATGGAAAGATTTTAGGTGGGTTGGGCAAATCTTTGGGATACCCAGATCTTGGAAAACAAAGGTTTCCTTCTGTTTCACATTAAGGGTTGAAACATTATTAGTTTGGCAATAGTTGAGCAATGTTCCCTGTTTGAATACAATGGACAGTACCAGATGGAAATACTTCAAATATGGTCCTGGCTCCAACGCTTAATACGATATAAACCAGGCATCATTCAAGTCTCATTTTAAAGACCATGGATTCAACATTTCTTGTTGCTGTCTTTGGGAATGTGTTTAGGAAAAAATGGATGATAATGCTATGACCAATTAAAATGGTAATCCAAGGGGCCCCAGATTGCACACAATCATTACTGCAACGTTCCCAGGAGATTACCAGAGTTTGCACTCAGTTGGAATTTAATAAATGCTTGTTGACTGACACATCTAAAAGGAGAACAAAATGGAATAAGATGGAATCTAACAGGAGAATATGATGAAGAGGAAGAATCTTGATTTTAACAGAGTCTAAAATCTTCAATAGCCTAAGTTTATATGGTAGATATTTGAACTGGAAAGAGGTTTAGCAATTGCGTCAATTACCTTCATTTTACAGAGGAGAACCCTGAGGCCTGGAGAAGTCAAGTGACTCACTTAAGGTCTCAGAGCTAAATGCCAGGAATATTTTTTTACTTGCCTCATAGATAGGATCCAGACTCTTGCAGGCAGCCTGCCTGGATTCAAATCCTTCTTCTGCCCTTTACTAGATCTATAACTTCTGAGCAAGTTATTTAACCTCCCTCAACATGTTTCTCCCTCTCTCCACCTCAGTTTCTCCATCTGTAATGGGGGATGATAATTCTATAGCCTTAAATGAGCTACTAATATAAAGCATTTGATAGCCATACCTTATACATAGAATGTATTCAATAAATGCTACTGTTTTCATTGTACTACACATTGTTATACCTAGTCTGGTCACGTAATCCTAAGAACACAGTCTTTCAAATGTGACTGCAAACTTTAAAAAAACCTGGATAGGCTTGCTTTGATGTGGCTTAGAGCATAAAAAGATCTTTCTGTTATCTCCAAACAGAAAGGCAAAGGGAAGTTTTTCCTCTCTTAGCTTCTCCTGATGGTACAATATTGTAACCCAGCACCTAAAAGTGAGACCTTGTTGATTACTCATATAAGAGAAAAACGTATTTATATCTTTAACTGCTGATATCTGTTCATGCCTTTAAATGGTACTGACCTATTTGCTCTATTTGCAAATGAATTCTGTTATAACCTCAGAGAATTTACTGACACCAGCAAGAGTATGTTTAGGCTCTTTTACAAAGCTATTGCAAGCTCCTAGTGGGGTGAAACCCAGTTTGCAATGTTCTTTATTCTGAAGAAGAAAAGTCTTTGTAAAGCAGCAGGATAGTGTTGTCCAAATTACTGGGCTTGGCAACATTTTCATAGCCATCATTAAAGGCTGGTGGACTCATAAGTATTGACACAGTTAGGAGGACTGCTTATTAGTTTAAGTCAAGCCCTATCAGTCTTATCATCAACTGTTACACTCAATTTTCCCTTCTGAGCACAGCTACCTGTTTAACTACCTGGAAGTTAACTTGAAACTTAATTTGAAACCTTGGAAAAATATCATCCTTAGAGAAATTTGAGAAAAAAAGGTTCATTTCTTAATAATGCTAGCCCTTAGAATAATGTACTACAATCTTGCTTCTCAAAGTGCTGTCCATATAGCAGCAATCGGCATCACCTGGGAATTGTTAAAAATGTAGGCTATCAGACCCCATCCTAGACCTCTGAATAAAAAACTGCATTTTAACATTTTAATTTTTTTTTTTGTTTGTTTTTTTTTTTTTTGTTTTTTTGCGGTATGCGGGCCTCTCACTGTTGTGGCCTCTCCCGTTGCAGAGCACAGGCTCCAGACGCGCAGGCTCAACAGCCATGGCTCACAGGCCCAGCCGCTCCGCGGCATGTGGGATCTTCCCAGACTGGGGCACGAACCCGTGTCCCCTGCATCGGCAGGCGGACTCTCAACCACTGCGCCACCAGGGAAGCCCAGCATTTTAACATTTTGAGATCCCAGAGTGATTCAGATACACATTAAAGAATGGGAAACACTGGCTTAGAGAAAGTGGTGACAGGTGGTTATTGTTTGGTGTCACCAAGAGGATGGTAATTAGACATAACTGAAGCATATACCAGAAACCTCTGGAATCAAATATTCAAATAACAGTGGGATTTAACAATAGTGGACATTTCGTAAATAAAATTTCATTTTCTCTTGGGTATTATTTAGAAAATTGGCTCATTTTAGTTTTTATTTTTTGGGGGGTGGGTGTTTTTATTGTTAATTTTAATGCCTATAAGAGCATTCACTATGGCATCCATGTATGCATAAAGGAAGGAAACAATGAATACACAGTAGCTATCCATTCCTGGGAACAGCTTGGGTTGAGACCTACTTTGAGTTAGGACTCAATAGATTTCAAGTTTTCTGGAGGTGGCCACTCAGACCATCACGTCTTTAGATCAGAGACAGAGAGCTCTGTGGCTAGAACTCCTCCTTGATGAGCAGGAGCTGCCTCTTTAATAAGATGGAACGGCTAGTCATTGGAATCTGAAATACAAGGGTTCAACCTTTTGTTTGCAGGTAGTTAATATCTTGTTCCCCCAATCTACTACTCTGAGAGAAGACTTACTTACTATTATCTGTGTTTTATTGGGGGCTACTGTCTCCTTTTGTTCCAACTGCCTCTTATTCCTCTTCAGTCATCCTTGTGTGTGTGTGTGTGTGTGTGTGTGTGTGTAGGTATACAGCTTGGCAGAAATTGTTAAGAGAGAAGGTTTGAGGAATTTAATTTAAAATATATGGAAATCACAGTAGTTTTTTTAAGATGATAGAAGATAATAGTATGTGGTCACTATCATAGGCACAATACATCCCATGATGCCAAAAGAAAAATCCTTCCTAATTTAATGAACAATATTATTGCCTGAAAAGAAAACTCTTGCTCTCAAGTATGGTTTTTTCCCCTGCGTCAGAATTATTCTTCAGCAGTTTTCCATTCACTGCTCAAAACCAACAATTATTGATTATAGAGATTCTATAAAAACTCTCTCTCTCTCTTTCAAATTTGGGAAAAATATTTTAAATCCTGAAGGGCGTGAATCAGAAAATACTCTTGATGTGACATTAGTCTTTAATAAAATAGACAATGTTAGAAACCAATCTGGAATTATATTTCTCTTAGCATAGCATAGGAAAAGAACAAAAATTAACAGAGTCTAGTTTTCAAACCCATTAATGTAATGTACAATTATGCGATTTTCCCAGCTGTGGAAATGGGTGGATAATAATGGTAATGAATAAAAATATAAAAATGAGCATTGTTTTAGCAATGGATTTTAATTTTAATTTTCTTTAAAACTATTTTTATTATATTTGATGTCCATTTTTATTTGTTTAATTTTGTTGAAAATTTCCTATTAAATAATCTCAGAAGTTACTGCCTATCAGGGTTCTGAAACATGCTTAATATAAAAGCAATAAGTCTTATTTCCCATTGACATTTCAACTTTACTTTATGATCTAAAAATCAAAGCATACCATAGACAGTGTTCTTAACCAGGGCTAACTATCCAGATTTTGCTTATATAGAACCCTCAATCCTAAAATTCCTCTGTTTCCAATTTTTTTGGAGTTATTTCAAATCTATGTATTCCCATGCTTTGTTATAGATGATAGAAGAAAAAATAAACCTTGGGTCTTGTTGGTAGATTTCAATAAAAAGAGAAGCAAGGAAGAATAAGTAAATCAAGGTTTATTATTTTCCTAGGTTCAGTGGTTTCTATTTTCCCATGATGTCTCTAACACTATTGTGGAAAGGTAATGGGTAATTTAGTAGAATATATTTTTTAAAGGTTTATCTGTTGGGTGAATATTTTAAAAAATCAAGTACATATACACACGGTACAGTGAGTAAATAGATTATATTATTCCATCATTGAGAGCTATTTCCAGTGGTACAGCAATTAAATTAATTATTTTTGTTCTGAGCTTCTGTATGAATTCAGTTGAACAACTGATTATACAGAGCTTTTTTGTTATGGTGGTTGTTTTAGTTAAACAGCAACTTCCCTATTCAATTCAGTTTTGGTTTTGCCTTTGGTTTTAAACTGAAAAGTTGTTTGTAAATATAGTCAACAGAATTATACATTTTAAAAGTTCTGAAAAGCATAGTACTCTAAAAGCAGACCACTGGCAAAGGCACTGTTTGCCTTCTGAGTCTTCTGAATCTTCTCCTATTTTATAAATTATCTGTGTGGGTACTTACAAGGTGCCAAAATAAATGACTGAAAAGGAAATTATTATCATCATTTATCTACATGATACAAACAACTTAAACTAATTCATTGCCTAATTTATCCAGTCGCAATGGCATGGATTGGGTATGATTTGTATATGTGCCCATGTTATTATATTCCCCAGTGTTTGTCAATAGTTCATCTTGGGTGCTTTGTGGTAGTGACATGTATGTGACAGAATATTATAAATGAGTCTATTAAAAACCTTTTCCAAGTCCGAGAATATTCATTGTGCATTGATATTTCAAAATTGTTTTTCTAATACAACCATCAGAGATATTAATTTAAAATAATATTTAAAATAAGCTAGTTAAAGCAGGGGAAAGTACAACTTTAAAATACAGCAATTTAATAGTCACACTTTTTATTCTAATCCCACTCAATATATTTTAAATATACGTATTTCTTCCCTGACATACCTTTAAAAAAAGAAAGAAAAGTTCTTAAGCCTTAGCGTGTTAAAATAAAATGACTCACTAATAATGAAATGAAATAACAATTCAATAGCCTTTACAAATATAGAGTGATAAAACCCCCAAAGGCTTTAGTCTTTAAATTATTCAGGCTGTCTAAATTTCTGCTGCCACAATATTTTTTTTCGCAAGTGGAATAAAAATGGCATTTTGCTCAGGTAGATCTAGCTGTTCCCTGGGTGGTTGGTTCTAGAAAAGCAACAGGCTTTCCCCCCTGCCTTACAAGAAGCAACAGTTGGAAACTCTAACTAGAAAACTTCTACCCCACAGTGGTTGGAAAGCGCCAATGAGAAAGTGACAGCTATGATTTCAATCCATTTTGCAACAGCTTCAGAAAGGCAGGAGGAAAAATGAAATAAAAGAATGTTAACTCTTGGCAATAAAAAGATTGCGCTATGCTCCCTATGTTACTATCGCCCTCTCCTCCCCCCTCCCTTTTCTACAGTCTCTTTGATCATCAGGCTTTTTCGGCATGCTTGGGTTTATAAGGCAAAGCAAAGCAATAACTCCAACCATTCGGTTTGAACTTAAACTCGCAAGATGCAGCAAGACAAATTTATCAACCCTCACGTGGGAACAATACAAGCCTCTCCCCAGAATCTGGCTTGAGCACTTTCACACCGTTGTCTCAGCCTGTTGCTCCTGCCACTCGGTGTGCTACAGCCTGGAGAGAGGGAGGAAACACTATGAACCCTCATCTATGTGCTTGGGTGCTTTGTGGCGGGCCGTGGGTGGGTCCGGCTCACCGGCTGCCGGGACCATGCCTGCGGAGTAGGCGGCCGCGGACCACCGTGCGGGGACCCTCTCGTGCAGGCCGCCCGGTCGCCGGCAGGTGGTGCCCTACGCCTCTCAACACCGCAGGAAACCCAGCGAAAGTACCGCTGACTCCGCCCCACCGGCTCAGCAGGCGCCACAGTCACCGTCCTTCCCCAAATAGTGCGGAGCACGTTTCCTCCGGAACACCGCAGTAGCCCGTGTGTGTGTCGAAAATACAAACCAGGGCCAGCAGGGTGTGTGTGCCAGAGTGGGGAGCGCGCGCGGAGCGGGATCCATGGACCGGGGCGAGGTGACCGCCAACGAAACGCAGAGGGCACGGGGACCGGTCCGTTTCGCATCTGCGTAAGCCCGGCTGCCGGGCCAGTAGCGAGGCCACTCACCATGTTCACTTCGGAGACCATGTCTATGCTGGCGACATCGATCCTCATCCCGACGTCCACGGGGGGCCCTACCGGGGAGGTGGGACACATTATGGGCATAATCTCAGAGTGGCCACAGGCTGGGGAGGGTCGGGGGGCTTCCCTGCGCTTACTACATTCTGAATGGGCTCCGCTACCCCCAGCCCTCCACCCCCTTGCCGGGGACAGCCTGGGAAAACAGGTGTGGGCACACAAGTGATGCAGTGACTATGCAGAGGGTGTGTCGGGCCGGGGGAAGGTCGGCTCTGCCTGGGGTTCATCCACCTGCGACTGGGGCTCCGGCGTGGTGTGTGTGTGTGTGTGTGTGTGTGTGTGTGTGTGTGTGTGTGTGTGTGTGGCCAGAGCGTAGGGCGTAAGGCACGCTTACCAAAATAACATGTTTCTTCTTCTTCTTCTTCTTCTTTTTTTTTTTTTTTTGACATTTGTCTTTGACAAGAAAGGAGAACTAGATATGGGTTACAGGTTGAAAAAAAAGATGAAACATTACCTCCAAAGTCCGGCCGCAAGCGAATGTCATAACCTTTGAGCAACCTATCCACCGTCTCTTTCACGTATGACATGTTGCTGGGCTCATTGGCGCTGAAGGGAAGAAGTAGGGACCGGATTCAGAATGAGCACAAACTGCGAGCAGACATAAAAATAGACAGGCTCACCGACCCCCCAAATAACGAGCTACATGATCCAGCAAGCATGTAAAAAGAAAAACACCAAGAAAAAAGACATTCAACAACAGCAGCTCACCTGTGTGCACAACAGACCATGGCAATCATCACAGGGAAAGAGAGAAGCCCCAGACTCTCTCGATTTTGTACTGTCCACATTACTAACTCTGATTAAAGAATTGTCTTTTCTGCGAAGATTCAAGGAATGCAACTTAGTCGGCGGCAGGGCAGTAATTCCCGAATGGACCTGCGCATGCGCAGAGTGTGCTCACTACCAAAAGACACCTTGTGCCTTGCAAACAATATTCCTAGTGGAACAGGCAACAGATTTCAATCCCTTTAAAGTTCCTGTTTGTGGTGCTCCGCGTCCTCCGTGTAGTAAAAGATACCCTGCTGTTTCCTTGATCGTGCTTGTGTATACGGATCTTTCTTTGTGCACTGGAGGTTTCTATGTTCATTTCCTTTCTGCCTTCAACCTAATTTTTTAACTCAGTTTCCAGGGATATGGCTTAGGCTGCCTGTGATTGGCATATTTCGTTGACAGTCACGGCGGTCTTAGAACCGGTTCTCTCTGTTTGCCTCTGTGTGTGTGTGTGTGTGTGTGTGTGTGTGTGCGAGAGAGAGAGAGAGAGAGAGAGAGAGAGAGAGAGAGAGAGAGAGATGGGGGTGAGGGGCGAAGTGAGTGGAGAGGGAGAGCCACAGAAGAAGGAAACTCAGGATGTATTTGAGGAGTCCAGGAATCAGGTCCGCTTGAGAGGAGTCTTAGCACGTCTGGCTTACTGCCGTCCTTCTCTATGGGAGGAGGAGGAAGAGGAGAAGGTCGACTTTTGCGCTCGCTCCCCCGCTCTTCCACTTTTCTTCCCTCCGTCTTTCTTGTCTCACCTAGCGAGAGAGGTGGGGTAAGCAAGCCAGAGGCAGCATCTCGGGCAGGCAATCCTTTTTCTAGAGCCATTCGCCTCAAGTCTCACTTTTCTTCTAGGTTCTAGTAAGGAAAACCTCTTTTTTAATTGCCAGCGTGTTAGCATGTATTAATAACCCAAAACAGGACCCTGAAACACCCAGAGGGTCTAGCCTCTGTTTGCTATTAGATTGGGGTTCTGTAGGAGAAAGAGTTGTTTGAATTAAATTAAATTCAGTCAATGCAATTCGATAGAAGCCATTGAGCACATGTGAGGCGGGAGGCCCTTTGCCAGGGGTTTGTTCATCTGTTTAATAGTATATATTAAACTTTTTCTATGTTCTGGGTATTTTGGGACTCAGAGATGACTTAAAAAGGGTTCCCAACCTAGAGAAATTCACAGGGGAGATGGACATAAATATAAGTATAAGTAAATTCAATATTTCTCTATATAGTGTATATAGTGGCAGGAGGGTTGTTACTTCTACCAGAGAGAGGCAGATATGGTTTCTGGAGGAGAAAGCTTTTTGCCAAAGCAGGGAGGGAGGGGGACTCCAGAAGGAGGGAACAGCATGTGCCAAATGACTTGAAAGAGACTGACAAACTCTGAGTCTTCAAAGCCTGTGGTCTGCTTAGATAGATGAACCCTGAAATACTTGAGCAGAATATAAAAGGAGGGAGGTAGCAATGGAGGGTGGTGAGTGTGCAAAGGGAAGCTGAGGCCAGACTACAAGGAAAGTTACATACTCCACTATGCAAATTTAAGCTTCTGGGAATCACTGACAGTTTTAAGTAGAGTCAGGGTCAGATTTAGGTTTTAAAATGCTCTGATAGAATAATCATGATAAAAAGGATTAACATTCATCAACTGTGGACTATTTGCTGGTTATCATGCACATTACATAGATGATCTCATTTAAACGTTATAGCAATCCAAATGTGGTAGATATTATTATGATTATTTATTATTCTTATTCTTATTTTATAGATGATGATACTGAGAACAAATCAAGGTAATGTAATTCATTTAATACCAAACAGCTAATAAATGGTGGAATCAACATTTCAACCCAGAATCTATCAACCTATCTGCTCTATGCTATTAAGCATAGAACCCAAGAGGAGGAACCAGAGAGAATGAAACAAGGAAGAAGAAGGGATATCACAATACCCTAAGCAAAAGGAACTAAAGTCAGACAATGTTTAGCATAGAGAGGAGGTGATAGACTAGTGCAAGATTTCAGAAATGTAATGGAGACATAAAATAGTTGGAAAGATCAGGACTTGGAGCCTTTTGAAAGGTGCCTAAATAATTGTACATATGTTTACATATGTGTAGACCTTGACATTCTACATATACATTAATTTCATTTTCTCACTTGAGCCCCATGACAACCTTAAACACTATGGCCATTTCTTCTGGGACCGATGTTAATCATGTTTCTTAATTTTTTAATGTTTTCTAGGTGGTCATAAACCCAATAATTCTTTTTTAATAACTACCAGGATTTTATTTAGCAGTGTTTGCCAAAGGGTCAAGATTTTATTCTAGAATTAAGGAAGAGTATTGGTGACTTTGCATACTTGAATTCTAATGTTTAGCATGCCCCAGTTGGGAGCAGTTTCACTGAATTTGGCATTTAAATTATGCCTTCCACTTATATAGAAGGATACTACAAGAAGTCATAAAATACTCATGATCACATCTGTTATTGGGATACTATTGAGGATGGAGCCCCCTGTACCACTCAGTATCATATGTGTGAAGACTAAAACACTCTGAAAAGTGTTTCGTTTCCTGAATCCTAAAATTCACTCACTTCCCTATTTAGTCACTGGGGATCTTAGAATTATTGGTACAATTCAGCTTTAATCATTATGTAAGATCTTAATGACCTGCATATTGATATATTATATTTCTCCCTGATGCCTTAGAATTCTAAATTTAATTTTCCTTTGTCACTAATTGAAAAACAGATATGTTGCACAAATATATATAATGTGTAAGCTGTCTTGAATAATTTTCGGGACTAAATGGGAAAAAATAAATTCAAAATAATACCGAGAAATAACTAAAAAAAATTTTTAAATTTTAAACATCACAGATCCAGAAATAGTGCAGGATTTGTTATGGCTTGAAAAAGCCAACACTTATTTCCTCTGTGAAGTTGCTTGTTTTATCCCCAAACCAATCCTCTTAAATAAGACCTTCCCCCCTTCAAGAATCAATTCAATTTCCCTTTTTTTTTTCTTTCGTGAAAGCTGCCCCTGAGAGCCATTGGTCATCCTATTATCCTCTCCTGCTAACTCTTACTGAAACAAAAAATTATCATCCAGCTAGGATGGAAGTGTCTCAAGATCAAGAAACGTTACACATGTTACGAATATTCTTAGAGAATATGCTTACTGATAAGAATTTAGAGTAAACAGCTTGGAATTGCAACTTTGAATTGGGATCAAAATTGAAAATGCTGGTTTTACTTTCAAGTTAGTCTTGCTTGTTTATTTATTCTCGTAAATACTGAGTCCAGACAAATTATGTACAGGCTAAAGCTGGTTTTGATAAGCTATATCAGAAATACTGTGTAGCTTTAATGTAGATGGCACACTTTAAGGGGAGGATTAATAGAGATTTTGTTTAAAGCGATATAATAAACATTTTTATTTATTGTTTAAGAATATAACTAAAGTTTACCTTCATTCAGTCTTGCTTCAATCAAATTTATTGAGCATCTATTTTGTGCTCAACAAGTATGAGACTCTGCAGTCATAATTAATACATTATTACCTGTCCTCCAGTTGGCTTAAAATCTTATGTAAATGGATATATCAGGCTGGATATATGTGGAATGAAGGTGATAGTAATTGTTTGGAAGTACTACAAAGCAGCTTCCTTCCTATGAGTGAGGATGAAATAAATGCCCACCCTAGCTATCCTCCATTCCCCAGCAATTGACTTCAGTATACAAAAATTAAGTATGTAATAAAATTAATGTTTCAAATTAGTGGATAAATGACAGTTTTTCCAATAAATATTAGCAAAATTATATCTTTGGAAAATAATAAATATAAGAACTTTCTAACACGTTTGCTAAACTAAGTTTCAGCTGAGTTAAAGACTTAAATGTAAAAAATTAAAACATAAAAATAATAAATAGGTACATATAATATAATCATTTAGCCTTTAATAAATGTTTATTGAACATCTTTTCTCTTGAATGTATGCTTACAAAAGGAGAAGAATTAAGAGAAAATGTTGATAGAGGTGAATATATAATTTTAAATTTATTTTTAAAACATATATTTGAAAAGTAAAGTAATTAATCATAATACTTAAGAGGTACTTCCATTAAAGTAGGAATAATTAACACTATAATAGAGGTATGATATTGCAATGAGACAATAAACTTTAAAAAATAAATAGAAAAGGAAGAAATTAAACTTTCCTTATTTCCACATAGTGAGTTTGTCTAGAGAGAAAATCCGATAAAGTCTCCAAATGTATAAGAATATAGTAAGAGAGTTAAACTAACCTTCTGACATCAAAATCAAAATACACGTTAGTAGTATTTTCATACACAACAGTTACCAAAAAAAAAAAACATAATAGGAAAGCTTATTCTATTACAGTAATAAAAAAAATTCTAATGTATCTAGGAATACTGAAAAAAGTGTAAGAGCTTTATAGAGAATCTGTATAACATTATTGAAGGACATAAAATAAGACAGACAAAGCGAGAGTGACATGGACATATATATACACTACCAAAAGTAAAATAGATAGCTAGTGGGAAGCAGCCACATAGCACAGGGAGATCAGCTCGGTGCTTTGTGACCACCTAGAGGGGTGGGATAGGGAGGGTGGGAGGGAGGGAGACGCAAGAGGGAAGAGATATGGGAACATATGTATATGTATAAGTGATTCACTTGTTATAAAGCAGAAACTAACACACCATTATAAAGCAATTATACTCCAATAAAGATGTAAAAAAAACTAGTCAAAGATATAAAATCACACAAGTACAATTTGTATAGTGAAAAATGTTCTTGAGTAGTAACAAGTAGTAGGAATGTAATCTTACAGGAAAATAGGTCCTTCACTCTGGTTCGCTTATCAGTAAAAGCCACATCCCGTACAATGTTGAAGCCAGGGACCATTTTTCGCTTTAGAAAAAATGCCAGGATTTTAAGAATCTTTAGTTTTCAGTTTTCTGAAGTGCACAGCAACCAGATTCCATTGTTCTGTTCAAAAATCTTAAGTGTTTTTAAATTTCTCAAATGACGCCAACATGCAAAATGGTATCATTATTGCTGCAATCGTTTTAATATTTGAATAAATACAAGCATCTCCTAGAAGACGCCGGGGAAGAATAATCCTCTATTCTACCTTTCAGTGCTATTTCCTGAAATAGAGAATCCCATTTTTGTATCCCTGAAGCCTGCCATGTATTTGACAGCATCCCCTAGAATGGAATTATTTCATATTTGGGAAATAGGATGAAGGCAAATGAAAGAACTAGATAATTTTTGCACAGTGAATAGGCCAAGAGATGGCTTAGTAAGAGTATTCAAGGGTATAAATGTTTAGTCTAAGAAAGATGATGACAAGCTTAACCTCATTCCACTCAGGACAGGGTAGGAGAAAAAAAGAACTTAAAATCACAGTAGAAAAATGTGTTGTACATGCATGAATATTTACATGCACATACGCATACTGGACATGCACATATATACACATAAGTACATTCGGAGCCTTCCTAAAGCCCTTGTGTATTCTATATTTTTCCTCTGTGCATCTTGAAGTTTAATAACTTAGTTGGGATTTATGATAGAAATAACCTATGCAGAAGTCCAGAAGTGAATTTATCAAACTCTAGGACAACCATATTATGCAGTTATAACAATATATACTAATTGCAGGTCCCGTGACAAATAACCCAAATGGTGGCCATACACAAGAAGATAATAGAAAATTTTGGCTATGGAATTAAAGTCAGTATCACTTTTTAAAAGAAAAAATTTTTTGACTTTAATATACATACAGTGTTTCTGTCATAACTACAACCCAAATTATTAACCTTTAAAAAGCTATATCAGGACTTTATGAAGCACCTGTATATATGTATGATACATTCTAATATAAAGGTCGAATCTAAAAGTAAATAAAAGTTTGCCAACTTCTTAGAAAAAAAAAGACTTAGATAAGTGAAAAATGTGTGGCTGGGAAGATTCAATAAGATAAAACCATCCAAAAAAAAAAAAAAAGACAAGAAAATCTGCAAGAAAAAAAGAGGGAGTATATGGGGGCACTTGTCTTTGAGATATCAAGACTTACTGAGCTATTGAAATTGAAAGAGTTTGTGTTTCGTTTGGGATTCATGTAGAGATAGTAAAAAAGAAAATAGCACAACCAAATAAAGAGCATAAAAATATTCCTCTATTTTAGGAAAACTGGGAAAGAATGAGGTATTCAATAAATGCTATGGAGACAATTTATTGTCTATAAAAGGGAAAAAAGTAGATTTTTACCTAATTTCATGCATGAAAACATATTACAGGTGGATACATAATTCAAACATAAACAAAAACTTCAAAACTTTAGAAAACCTGTATAGGAAATATATTTATGATTTTGGTGTAGAGAAAGGTTTAAAGATAAACGAAAGTATAAACTATGAAGGGAAAAGTTAATAGCGATAACCACATAAAAATGTCACCTTTAAATCAAAGACCCTATTAATATAGTGAAAAGTCATCACACACTGAAAGAAGGTGTTTTCAGCAAATTTAACTGCCTAAAAATTAGTATGAAGAATTTATCAAGAAGGAAAAATCTCCCACAAGTAAATAAAAGAGAAAGAAAATAAAGACAAATAGCCACTCTAAATGAGGAATTGCAAATTAAAACAATGATATGCCATTTCAAAAGTATCAGATATGAACAATTAAAGAATGTCAAATATTGGTTAAAGATGGTCATATACTTTCAGGAGGCACATAAATGGAACTGAATACTTTGTAAAGCAATTTGTGCATATCTGATAAAGTCAAAGATGCACATGCCATTTGACCCAGAATTTCTACTACTAGGAACACACCATAAAGATATACTCGTGCAGTCTAAGAATGCTGATCACAGCGTTGCTTTTAATAGTGTAAAACTGGCAACGACCTAAATATTTATTTATCTGTTGGGAATAAATGCATAAGCTATAGTTACATAATGGAATGCAACACTCAAAATATATAAATATCTATATGCTTTTACACAGATAAATCTCAATATAAAACGTTAAGCAAAAACAAAACAATAAAAAGAGCTAGGTATGGAATGAAACGAGTGTGATCATTAAGTAAAGTTTCAACTATTTAAGTGCAAAAATCAGCATATATATTATTTTATGTGTATAGATACAGACTTGAGATAGGTAGATAATAGATAGATAGATAGAAAAATAGACAGAGATCTATTGTAAAAATAGACAACAATGATAGGAAGGGTACTAGGTTTTAGGATATAAAATATACTTCAACTGAATCTATAATACTTTAACCAAGAATAAAACAGGATATATTTTGATTAATGGGTGTTATTATTCTACTCTTTCTACATTTCTAGGTATTTGAAATATTTTATAAAAGCTAATTAAAACTAATAAGTGACAAACTGGGAAGATATAGTTACAATTTATATTTTTAAAAATATTGATACACATCAATAAGAGAAATAAATAAACCTAATACGTAAATGGGCAAATGACTGTAACAGGCATCTCACAAAAGAAAGTTTCCAAAAATTATATTAAAATATTTTCAACCTCAGTAGTAATCAAATTAATACAATATTTAAAAAAACATGAAGTACCATTTTAATTCACTAGTTTGTTATTTTTAAAGGATTTAACCTCAAGCATCATGAATGCTGTAGAGAAATATAATTTCATACACTTTGGAGGCAGGATAAATTACCACAATCTATCTTAAGGATAGTTTGTAATACTAACAGCCATACAATATGCAATTTTCTGAATCTGTGGAATTTGTATTCTGTTTAATTGATCAGGGTTTCTGATTTAACCTAATGTTTTATATATATATATATAGTATCTTATATGAATGATATATGATATATGTATCATATATATTATATATAAACTTAGTTATATGTATCACATTCAATTATAATATATATAATAATTACTTAATATATGTATACATTGTGAAATGCTTACCACAACCAAGTTAACATATCCATCACCTCACATAGTTACCTTTGTGTGTATGTGTGTAAATTCCACTAAATGAGGAATTGCAAATTAAAACAATGATATGCCATTTCAAATGTATCAGATATGAACAATTTAAGAATGTCAACTATTGGTTAGAGATGCTCATATGCTTTCAGGAGGCATATAAATGGATCTGAATACTTTGTAAAGCACTAAAGATCATTTATGAACACTTAAGATCTACTCTCTTAGCAGATTTCAAATATACAATACAATAATTATTAACACTAATCACCATGATATACATTAGATTCCCAAATCTTGCTCATCTTACAACTGGTGAAAGGCTACAAACTTTCATTCACGATATATTTTTATTACAATCACTATTAGTAAGGTTTGAATTTTGGTAGGGTAGCCACACTATTTTTGAAATACATATCCTTTGTTATGCTTTCACACTTTATTTTGTAGATTTAAGTACTGTATTAATTTATTAAGATTATAAAATCTGTGTAACTGTTATTATAGTAACTCTACTAATTAACTTTAGTATTTTTATCTGTGCTAATGGAAATAGTTTCATTTCATTTTTTTGCATATGAATTTATTCTCTAAAAGTTTATTATTTTCTTATTAAAAGGTCTTCTGTTTCAGGCTATATTAATAGCCAGTTATTTAACAGACCTTTAGCTGATAATATGAAAAAAATGTCTTTTTTTTTACTTTGTATTTTTCACCGTTCTTTTTCATATATCATAATGTGGACTTTTGAGATTAAAATTGATATCATGTATACAGCCAGGTACATTTTTATCTGTTTTTCATTTTACTTTTAATCATCGTGCTATAACAATTTTAAAATTATTTTATCGTAAATAAATTCATATTTTATTCTTTTCTTATATTTATACTTCTTTTTAATTTCTTCTCAAATTACTATTTCCAATATTTCTACTATTTCCAATATTTCTTCTATTTCCAGTATTTGGAGTGACTACAAGGGTATGCTCTTCTTGTTTTAAACAGAATTCTACCCAAATAAATATTAGATTTCTTGTTTAAAAATATACAATCTTACTAATAAAGTTGTTCCAAGTTATTGCTTTTATTAAAAATACTAATTTTATATGTTTTAGTAAGAATAGTTAACATTCTTATAGGCTTATTACTTACCAATCCTATTTTAAACACTTGACATTTTTAGTGTTTATAATACCCTATAAGGTAGTGATACTATAATTAGTTCTGTTTTACAGATGAAGTCACTGAGACACAGGAAGTTCATTAATATATCCAAGATCAAACAATGAAATGTTAGAGGCAGAATTCAAATTTATGTAGTCTAATGACAATCTATACTCTTTACCAGTACACTATTAATTATAAAAAAATTACTACTATAAAATACTTTTTTAACCTCTATTGATATAATTACATGATTTTTGCAAATTCTCATATGTAATTAAGTGCATTTAGGGTTTATCCTATGATATGAGTGAGTTACATTTTTAGAACAAGCCAGAATTAAAGATATTTTTTTCTTTAAGCACAACAGACCTATGCTCCCCAAGTGGAATGTTGTAAAGAGTCACTCTGAAAACTGGAAGTGCTTGGCATGTTGTGACATCTGGCTGACCAATGTGGACCTGTGGGTAGAAGAAAATCAAAGAGAATGACTATTCAGGTTGCTACCAAGGAGATACTGCTTTAGACAGTCATTTAAAATGTTGCCATTCATAACTCTGTTAATATGTAGAGATTCTGTTGTTATTTTTTTAGTAGGAACTATTTATACTTTTCATCTTACTTATTCCATAGACTAAATTTTTAGTACCTGGAATTAACTGAAGGAAAAAGCCAGAGTATTACCCAGGTGAACAGTTTTCTATCTAAACATATAGCCTTAAGGCTCATTCATTTACTCAAAGATATTTTTAGAATTATAAAACAAGGGCTTCCCTGGTGGCGCAGTGGTTAAGAATCCGCCTGCCAATGCAGGGGACATGGGTTCGATTCCTGGTCCAGGAAGATCCCACATGCCACAGAGCAACTAAGCCCGTGTGCCACAACTACTGAACCTGAGCTCTACAGCCTGCAAACTACAACTACTGAGCCCATACGCCACAGCCACTGAAGCCCCCGTGCCTACAGCCGGTGATCCGCAACAAGAGAAACCACCACAATGAGAAGCTCGCGCACCACAATGAAGAGCAACCCGTGCTCGCTGCAACTAGAGAAAGCCTGTGCGCAGCAACGAAGACCCAACGTAGACAAAAATAAATAAATTTAAAAAATTATAAAACAATAAAAGATAAAAACTAACAAGGTAAACACATGTGAATTACTATAAATGAGAAAAGAGCATTCCATACTACCCTGTAGTGTTAGAGAATTGAAACTTTCTGCTAGACCTTGAATTCACTGAGTTAAGCGCTTGGGAGAAGTTGTGGCAGGTGGAAAACACAAGCAAAGGCTTCAGGTTACACAGTTTATGGCAATAAAGGAACTGGTGGTATTTCGGGGAGAAATGAACATTGTGGTGAGAAGAGTGGAGTGACGGGAGGAAGAATGAAGGGAGGAAGGGGAGGAAGAACAGGAATGAGACCAGAAAAAGAAAGGAGATATGGTTGGGAAATAAAACTGTATTTTTCTGCCCCATATTAAATACACTCACCATTACTAAATGGAGATCAAAACATTACTAATATATTTTTATTTTGTTGTCATCAAAATTCTTCCAATTATTTTAAGAGGAATTTGAAGGAAAATTGGGAAAACCTAGACGTTTGGGCTGATCTTAGAATGATACAGTGACAGTGTAATTTGTTAATTAAAGAATTAATCATTTTCTGAGTGAAGAAGCCAAATTTACAAAACCACTCTCCCTCTTGGAGATAAAATCTAAATCATTGAACATTTTAAGCAACAAAATGTTTTCTTCAGTCAAAAGTCACTTCTACTCTCTGCTAAAGCTGAATAAATATGGGGTGGAATATCTGGAAGTTGCAGGGCTCCTTCACTTCCTGTAATCAGAAATGTATTAACCATAGACATGGAATGGTTCTAATGTGGGTTTAAGAAATGAAATACTATTTAATATGGACCCTCACATATAGCTGTAGATAGATAATCAAAGGTCAGCCAATCTTTAAGGAAAATCAACATCATGAAGAAAAAGGAATAAATTCCACAAGCAGAAAACTAAATCCTAATGGAAAGTAAGACTACTTTAAAGCAAATATAATAGCTTGAAAAAGGTTTAAGTATAGACAGAATACCCAATAAAATGAATAATCTGTTAGGCAAAAACAAAGGTCCACAATAACAACAAAAATAAAAAACTGGGGCTCTAGGCATTTGAAATGTAATTGCAAATTTTAAAAGAAAATTTGATAGACGAATGACACAACTGAAGATTTTATTAGTGAGTCAGATAATAGAATCAAGTAATTATCAAGATTGCATTGCAAAAAGACAAAGAGTCACCGAAAAGAGATTCACAAGTTACATAAGGAAAGAATAGAGGAAAAGGAGAAGAACAAATAGTAAAAGAAATAACAATGTCCCAGAAGTGACAAAAGTTACTAGTTTTATAACTGAACAAGCTCATTAAATGTTAAACAGCGTTAATCAGTCATATTCTGGTATATTTTCAGAGCATCTTGGATAAATTCAAGATTGTCTTGAGAAAAACCATATTATTTTCATGGAAAAGAAAATAATTTGTCATTCTTATCAGCATTTTTAGTACCAGAAATTCTTTATTTAACAAGAGAAAAACAAAGTTTATTAACCTGTACATCTGAAATTATTATCAACAAATTTAGTACCAGAAATCAATGAAACAATGTTTTTAAAATTCTGAGTGAAAATGATTTTCAAGTGCTAATTCTGTACTCTCACAAACTAGCATTCAGTTGTGTTGACAATATAAAGCCATTTTTAGACATAAAAGGACTGAGAAAAGTTTGCCCCCTACAAATCCTTTTGGCAAGCATTACCTAAGGAATACTACAGCAAAACAAACCATCAATACAAAAAAGAGGAAATTAAGTCAAAATTAAGTGATATGCAAATAAATCAATAAACTAAGTTATTCCTTAATTTTTCAGTTAAATGCAGTGAAATTGAAAGCAATTGTTAAGCAATTATTCTGAAGCTATAGGAAAAAGTATAGAAATTAAACATTTATGAGTTAGAGGAGGTGCCATGATGTTGACTGGTTGTGATGAAATAAGAAGGAGCAGATATTTTGAATAAGCCATACTTCTTTTAAAAATTATGAATTAAAACAAACTACAATTTACTTAATGCTTACTACGTGTCTATCACTGCTGTAAGTCTTTTATTAAGTCATTTATACCTAACATCTTTAAACTCTGGCAAAATTGTCTTCATTTTTCAGATTTTTTTAAAGGAAGAACAGATGCGAAAAGCAACTTGCTGTTGGTCACACAGCTTAGGTATGACAGAGCCAGGGTTCAAGCTCACAAAGTCAAAATCTAAAGCCAGTATTATCAACTACTACGCTACAGTGCTTCTGATGGAGAAAAGGTGGAGCATAGACAGTGAAATATCCAAAAGTTGGTGAACAGATAATGAAGAATTCCCCCAGAAGACAAGCAGTAACTAAGGTAGTAGTTGAGTAATAATGAGGGTAGGACACCTGACATAAGACCACATATGATTGAAGATCTACACACCTGCAGAGAAGCTAAAAATATAACCATACTGTGGGCTGCCATGAATGCCTTCCACTTCCAAGTTCATCATGATATCTACTATTACTAGTGGTTTCAGCATTTCCTGTGTGCCCACATGACCCCATATTGTGGCTGGGATTTCTGTGTTCATCACTATGATATCCGTTCTTACAATAAAGCCACTCAATTAAAGCTCTATGAGGAAAAGAAGCTTTTCCTTTAATTCACCAATGCATATCCTTTATCTAGAATTTTGTCTGACACAAAATATATGTACAATAAATATTTGTTGAATGAATGGATAAATAAATTCAACAATATTTATCGAATGTCTAATATGATCCAAGTACTATTCTAAATACTGAGTATACAGCTCTGAACAAAACAGATAAAAATACACCCTTGCCATCATGGAGTTCATATTCTGGTGAGGGAAATGGACCATAAGCAAATATGTAAAGTATACTGCATATTTAGACAGTTACAGGAGAAAAAAATTGTAAACCAGGGAATGAAAACCTGAGAAGGGATGTGTTTGATGAAATGTTAGAAATGGTCGGCAGGCAGACCGCATTGAAAAGATGACATTTGAGTAAAGAGCTACAGATAGAGACAGAGTGAGCCATGTAGATCTAGTGAGGACAACCATTTCCAACTGAGAACAGAAAGTGTAAAGATCCTGAAGTGGAAGCGTGTCTGGTGTGTTTCAGGAGGCCAGTGTTGCTAGAGCACAGTGAGAGGCAGGAAAAGCAACCAGAGATGAGTTCGTTACAGGATATATTCTGAGTAAGATGGAAAGCCTGTGGAAGAATATGATGTGGAGAATAACACGGTCTGACTTGCTTTTTAACAAAATCACTCTAGCTACTCTGGAATGCAGACTTCTGGAGAGTAGGGGGGAGGAAGTTATGTCACTAATCCAGGTGAAAAAATTATGATAGGGGTGGTGGTGATGAGAAGTGGTTATATTCTAGATACATTTTGAAGCTAGAGTTAACAGAACTTGCTGACTGGATATGGTGTGTGAGGGAAAGAGAGGAATTAAGGATGACTCCAATGTCTCTGAGCTGAGCGGATAGAAGAGTTGTCATTGTCCGAGACAGGGACTGTGTTGAGGGACAGTTTGGGAATGGGGGCTTGTGTCCTAAGTCAGTTTGGGACAGGCTAACTTTCATCTATTTGGATGACTCCATGTCAAGGAAAAAGTCTTGGCTGGATGTATAAAGTTGAAAGCCATCAACATGTAGACAATATTTGTTATGGACTTAATTGTGTGCTCCCCCAACATTTTTATGTTGTGGCCCTACCCTCAATGGGACTGTATTTGGAGATAGGCCCAGTACTTTAAAGAGTAAATTAACATTAAATGAGTTTATAAAAGTGGGGCCCTGACCTAATAGGACTGGTGTCCTTATAAGAAGAGGAAGAGACACCAGGAGTTCACACACAAAGGCCAGGTGAGGACACAGCAAGGAGTCAGCCATCTGCAAGCCAAGGAGAGAGGCTTCAGGAGAAACTGAACTTGCAAACACCTTGATCTGGAACTTCCAGGTCCATAACCATGAAAAAATAAATTTCTGTTGTTTAAGTCACCCAGTCTGTGATATTTTGTTATGGCAATCTTAGCAAACTAAGATGACATTTAATGCCGTGGATTGCATAATTTCACCAACATTGTGAATATAGTAGAAAAGGAAGAAATTCAAGGTCCCCTGGGGCTTTTCAATCTCTTGAGTTTGAGGTAGATGTAAAGGAACTAGAAAAAGAGACTAAGAAGAAACAGCAGGTAGGAAGAAAACCAGGAGAATTTGGTGTCCTGAGAGCCAAGGTAGGAAAGTATGTCAAGGAAAAAGAAATGATTAACAGTATCAGTTACTGCTAACCAACAGGAGGACACAACCAATCTTTCATTAGTCAGATGAGAAATGCATTTTTTCCCCAAAATTAGTGAATTTTGAGGTCTGTTTCAAATTATTTTGATTCAATCTAATTAATATTTTAAAGCTAAACCAATATCAGAATGGAAAGTCTTAAATTTTTCTTTTCAGAGAAAATAAATTTTTCTTTTTAAAAGTTAGTGATGTAGGGCTTCCCTGGTGGCATAGTGGTTGGGAGTCCGCCTGCCGATGCAGGGGACATGGGTTCATGCCCCGGTCCAAGAAGATCCCACGTGCCGCGGAGCGGCTGGGCCCGTTGAGCCATGGCCACTGAGCCTGCGCGTCCGGAGCCTGTGCTACTCAGCGGGAGAGGCCACACGGTGAGAGGCCCGCGTACCGCAAAAAAAAAAAAAAGAAAAAAAAAAAAAGTTAGTGATGTATATAAATTTTATAAATTGACAGTAAAGAGCCAAAAGATGAAAATTCATATTCTAAAATTGTAACTATCCAGTATTAGCACATTATTTTGTTGTGGCATTTGTTTTATTGCTAAAAACTAGAAACAATAAAAATTCAATAATTGGGCTTCCCTGGTGGCGCAGTGGTTGAGAGTCCGCCTGCCCATGCAGGGGACACGGGTTCGTGCCCCGGTCCGGGAAGATCCCACATGCCGCGGAGCGGCTGGGCCCGTGAGCCATGGCCGCTGAGCCTGCGTGTCCGGAGCCTGTGCTCCGCAACGGGAGAGGCCACACGGTGAGAGGCCTGCGTACCGCAAAAAAAAAAAAAAAAAAAAAAAAAAAAAAAAAAAAAATCAATAATTGATTACATGAAAGTGGTTCTTTGTTAAAGAGGAAAAGGCAACTTATATTTATAACAGGACAAATAAAAGTATGGATAAAAAATAAGGAAAGTGGTAAGAGATTCCATTTTGAAAAAGTCAATAATTAAAATCTGAACTTAACAAATTAATTATTTCAGTTCTGAGAGAGAATAAATAGTTATTCCAACCTTATTTTAACCTCTCTTTAGCAATCTATGATGAATATACACAGGGCCCTAAAGCAGTGTTAATATAGCAGTGTGCAAAAGTTTGATTTAGAGTTTAGTCAGGTGCTATGCATGAAATAATCACAAAGGTATTAAGTCATCAAGAAGTTAAGTATCTTGCCAGTATTCCAGAGTTAATAGCCAAACAGAAGTCAGTGTGTATGTGTGTGCACCTGTGTGTGTCTGTGTATGTGTAAGGAATACATTACTAGATTTTAAAGTTTTTTATTTTTATTTTTGCTATTTATAGCTACTGTTTCCTATTTTATTTATTCATATTCCTTTTTGCTTCCAGTTGTTTCTTATTTATTTCTTTGTATTTAGCCCTTAGGTGGTTTCCTACAGTGGTTTTCAAAGTACAATTCTCCTAAAAGGCTATCTCATATTTCCTCAATATTTCCCTGAAGTAATACTGTATGCAGTATTCACTTAAGCAAATGTTCCTTTTTTATTTTCCCAAGAGTTTGAGTAAATGCATGAATAATGCAACCATAAGCAAAGCATCATACTTATGAAAGTATTATGGAAGGTGTGAATAATATTAAATAGTTGCCAGAGTCATGAAACTTTTCTCTGACGGTTATGTCATATTTAAAACATGATGTCAAATACTCCTTTAGACTCATTGGATGCTAACACCAGCAGGGAATTTAACAATCCGACCCAAAACTCTGTTTTTAAGGTGAGAAATAGTGAGACATATAGCAACTATATGATATGCAGAAGGCATCTAGTAACTTACAGACCTAGAATTCCATTCCAGGTCATTTAACTCCAATCATCACTCTTTCCAAACATCTCATTATCCTTTCTTCAGTTAAAAAATTGTACTAATTCTGGTGCTACTCAACCATCTTTTAAAACAGTCTATGCTATTTATTAAGAATTAAATTTTCTAATAATAGCAAGTTGGACATTTTAGCACCTAGTTTAAAAACTGATTCTACTCTCATATCGACCAAGGAACATCATTTTGTTCATTAAATTGTCTGCATAATAGAAATTTTGTCACCTAGGGGATGGTAAAGAACATTTCTGGATTAGATTTACCTTTTTTTCAGAAAATTGTTAAGCAATTTTGTAATTCACTATGTGTCACCATGTCATTTTAGCGATCAATTCAAATGATCATGGTTTTCCAAAAATTGCTATTAAGTCATTATTAAAAGAGCTTGAACATTTGTAATGATGTGGAAAAAATAATAGGCTTGGCTTTTCACTCAATACCCAATAATATGAATTTTTATAGGGCAAAATATGAAGCATTTTAAAAGAATCTTGGCTTTTTCAACCTGGTTCATATTTTATGGAAGGCAACATGTTATATTTGGGGACATAGGGAATCACGACCCTATCTTTTGCCTATATTATTTATATTGTTTTTCCTTCATTGAACTCCTCCTCCATTACCATGTACTTGATATTTAATTAATGATGAACAGTTCCCATTTTCTGTATAAACAGCAGCATGACTTTTACATGCTGGATTCTATCACTGCAGTGCTTTTCTGCCCATCTCATCCTGGAGAATATCAAGATGTAATTCTTCCTAGTACTCCTCCAGCTGCTGTAGTATTTGGTTAAAACCTCTATTTGAGTATTTTTGCCATAGTTCTATAGTTAGCTGATACATTTTTTCCCTGCTAGGTTGTGTCCTCTAGGAAAAATATTGTGATAGTATATAGCAAGAAATCCTGGTATTGGGCTTCCCTGGTGGCGCAGTGGTTGAGAGTCCGCCTGCCCATGCAGGGGACACGGGTTCGTGCCCCGGTCCGGGAAGATCCCACGTGCCGCGGAGTGGCTGGGCCCATTGAGCCATGGCCGCTGAGCCTGCGCGTCTGGAGCCTGTGCTACTCAGAGGGAGAGGCCACACAGTGAGAGGCCCGCGTACCGCAAAAAAAAAAAAAAAAAGAAAGAGCCATAAGAATGAATAGAAAAATCTTAATGAATTGTCTTGTTAATCAGAGAGAGTAAACATATTTCAAAACTAACCGATGCCTATTCCTGACTTGTATAGTACACTGATAAACAGCAGACAAATCTCCACAAATTAAAGCAGGCAATTAATGGCAACACTTTCTAACTACTGCTCTGAAACCGTTTGTTGTTTTTCGCAACTCAGGAGTGACTGTGACATGTCCCAAGCAATACAATGTCACGAAGAATGTTATGGGTTACTTTTTGGCCAAGATGATTAAATATCTAGTGTGCTTTCCTTTCTTTTCCTCTTCCTCCCGCTTCAAAGAAGCTAGAAAAACAGAAGTCTAGAGAAGCCACAGGATGGAAAAGGCTCAGATCCCTGAGTCAGCACCTGGAGGAAATCTACTCAGAATTTAAATGAGTAAACAACATTGGACCTTACATGAGGGAGAAGTAAACTTTTAGCTTATTATGTTGTGTATTGTTTGTTATAGAAGCTAGGGTTAATTACCATGACAATGTATAAAAATGAGTAATCTCAAAAACATAATGTTAGTATAAAAAGAAAATTGCATACTATATATAAAAATATTAAAAGCATGATAAATAATGTTATTTTGTATACATATTCAAGAGTAATACACAAGTATGCATGGAAAGAGAACTATATTTAAAGATGGAAGAACAGCTGTAGTGGAGTACTCAGGAAGTTTCATTTGTTTCTGTAATGTTTTGATTTTATTAAACAAGTTCTGAATCAATTTTGCCAAAATGTTAGAATTTAATAGAGCTGAGTGTGAAGCGGTGGATGTTTGTTATATGATTTTTTGATGATTTTTTTCCTGTATTTTGAAATATCCAAAAATCAACTTTTAATGATTGGGAGGAGTTCAGAGAGAAGTCTATAAATCATGAAGAGTTGGGGAGAAAATTTGTACATATTCATCAAGCATATAAAATTAGATTTAAGCACAAATCATAAAACTTGAAGAAAAGGATATCTTTTCTCTTAATGGAGAAATGTATTTTACTTAGAAAGTATAAACATATGAGCTTTCCCAGAGTTGGAACAGTTTAAAAATACAAAGTGAAGCAGGGATTAGTCAAATTCAGAAATCCCAGCACAAGTTGGAACACACTCACCACAGAGAAGAGGTGTGCATGCCCAAAACAGATCTCCCTGGGAACAGTCTGGCCCTGGTGTCTGGGACATCTCTGCTTTCCAGTCAAGCATGATCATTTGGCCCCATCTAGGACCTACTCTCACCATTCCTGCACCTAGTTTTTAGTCCCAGGCAAGCTGCACACACTGCAGATGTCCTTGGCTCAGCCCCACATCCGTCTTGCTGCCAGTTTTCTTAGTATTTGCTGCCCAGGCAGTTCACAGCTGGGCTGAGTGCCTATTGCAGCCCCCTCAGTCCAGGGCAGGCTTGGTATGTGTCTGCACAATCAAGCAGGAAAAGAGGACCTTGATCACATCTCTGGGTTTATTCCTGCAGTGGCAATGGATAAAATTGTGTTGGTTCACAAACTAGTCCCCTTACAAGGAGGGCGAGGAGAGGCTCAAGAAAAAGGCAGAGTGCTCCAGATTGGTAGGTGGCAGTGCTAATAAGCAAGGGAACTTACATGCAAGGCTTGTCTTGGATGCTGCAAGATGAGTAGATCTCTGCACATGACCCCCAGAATCTTAAACTTTATACAGAGGTCTTAACAGGGTTCAGTCACGTATTCCATCCAAATGGTCTCAACAACCCCTTACTCTCTCAAGCCTATGTCACTGAAACAGCTCCCAGTGTGGGCAGAATGTACATTTCAAGGACAGGGAAGGGGGGAGAAGCCGGGGTCAACTGGTGGTCCTGTCCTCTCCATTACCTCCTCTAACAAACTGGAAAGTCTTTGAAGTTTGCCCAAGCCTCCTGCATCTTCTTTTGGAAGCTTTCCCCACTCTTTTACATTTCCTTTCATTTTTTAGGTGCCTCAGCCACCTTTGAACTCCATTCACCACTGACACTGCAAATTGTCTAAAGCCCTCATTTTCACTTGGACTAAAACTTATTCACACCAATGTGTTAACTCCTTAATGTTTTAACACTTTTAAGCTTTTGACCTCCAGCTGTAGAAAGACTTTCTCTCCATCAGTGGCAATGAGTTAAAAAAAGTGTCAGTTTCAAAAATTGAATACGTTAGTTATTAATATAAAAATTGAATATGTTAGTTATTAATTAGCTAACACTTTGTTAGTGCTCACTATGTTCCAGGCACTCTTTGAAATGTTTTAACATGTATTAACACATTTAATCCTTGTTAGCAATTCTATAAAATGGCACTATCGTTATCCTTATTTTGCAAATGATGAGTACAGAAGCCCAGAGTAGTGAAGCAACATTCCCAAGGTCAAACAGTTAAGCAATGGGGGAGCCAGGATTAGAAAAGATCAGATAATAATATTCCAGCTTTGGGGAAGAAGAAGCAGGAACTTTGCTACATAAAAATATAACATGGTGATGCATGCTAATTTCACCACAATAAATGGTGTGAGGGAAATAAGCCAATATTTCAATTGATTAGTTAACTTATGCTAACAAAATAATTTCTTCATTACTTATCATATTTCCTTCGTTAGTATGCAAAACAATGATTGCTGTGTAATCATTAAAGGAACACTGGAGTAGGAGACAAGGAATTGATCTAGAGAATTTTAAAAGTTCTTTCTGCTCTAATAGTCTGTGAAAGGGTCTCGTTAGGTTTTTGTCTATATTTTATTATAGTTTGTTGCACTGATAACATAATCAGCTGATCACATCTTACGCATTTAAAAAAAAGAAAGCCTTTGTCCCTAATGTCTACTGTTCAGTGTCTTAGTTTTGAGCCCTAATATTCAGCTGACTGTGAGCTGACTCATGAGTGTAGATACCTGTTGAACAGTCATTCCACTTCAGACAGAGACTCCAGTGCTGATTCAGCTCTGGAAATGATAGTGTGTATTCAGATGAGAGGCATCTGGGGTCCAGAGGAAAGGGCTAAGAATAGCCCACTTGGTAGCAGTGAGGTGGCAAAGCTTAGAAGACACTGGGAGGTGGAAATAGGATTGGGACAGAGCTGGAAAGAAAAACCCAGATAGCAGGAGGAGGACATGAACACCAGGAAGTGTAAACAACAAATTGGTCTCAGTGAAGACTAATAACAAGCATCGTAGTGAAACCTAACATCAAGAGCGTGTTCAGGGCTTCCCTGGTGGCGCAGTGGTTGAGAGTCCGCCTGCCGATGCAGGGGACATGGGTTCGTGCCCCGGTCCGGGAAGATCCCACGTGCCGTGGAGCGGCTGGGCCCGTGAGCCATGGCCGCTGAGCCTGCGCGTCTGGAGCCTGTGCTACACAACGGGAGAGGCCACAACAGTGAGAGACCCGCGTACTGCAAAAAAAAAAAAGAGGGTGTTCACACAAATGATCAGGGCACATCCTTGTGAGGCTGAAAGACAAGCAGCATCAAATGTCCAAGTTGACATGCTGAGAGTTGTACCAGGGAAATCTATAAATAGGGGAGCTCCAGCCCAGGAATCTGGAGATTATGCATGGGGGGATTCTACTCCCTGGACAAGGAGAATAAGAACAGGACTCAGGTTCAAGTCTAAACTACTAGTGAGAGATTGAGGCTCAGAGAATAAGGCAGAACCTGGGAGTAAGTTCAGAATCATATAAACTGCATGGTAAGTTGAAGCCTGGTTCCAGAGTGTTCTGATGGAGCTCCTTACATGAATCTTGCCTCAGATATTCTTTCAAAGGAGAGATTTTCAACCTCATCAGTACTTTCAGACCTAAGCACTCCTTTTTCTTCTAGTTCCTCATGTGAGAGCCCAGCAAGAGCTGATTTTTGTTGCAGCCATTATGTCAGAGGAAGGAATGTGAACCTGATGCTTGCAAGGTTTATGGAAGAGAAATGCCAGTGCACTTCCTGCTACATGGCCTTGCTACTTATGGAAGGGAGGTTGAGACAGAGTGTACCACTCATTGAGAAAGCTTCCTTGAGTATGCACCAAAGCTCAGACTAAGAATTTGGAACCGAACAGCCACATTTATCCAGAGGTAAGCAGAAGCCTAGTTAAAGTGTAAGCAGAGGCCTAGTTAAAGTGTCAGCAGTAGCACCCAAATAATTCTTGGTTTATCTGCAAGGGCTTGGGCGGCCCCTCCAAATGTCTTGTTTTGAGAGCTACTAGGCAAATTATTTTTTTAAAAAGCTTTTAAAGGACACACATCTATTTTTTAAAAAATATACTGAATTTGGGTGAAACTACAGTATCTTAGCAACTTTGGTTTTACTTTCTTTCTGGTCCATCCTGGAGACCACCCATCCTCTCTTATATCAACCTGTCTCTGTCAATACATGATGTTTTTAATTCACTTGTTCTTATCCAGCGGACCAACCCTGAAACCCTCTAACTTAAATCACCTCAACCAATTAACTTCCATTTCTACAATCAAATTACAGAGCACAATTAGTGACAATCCATAATTATGTGGATTGGTATGCTTACTGGCATATGACCTCTGACATAATCTGGACCCTCAGGGCCACCTATTTTATATGCCTCTTGTTAATCTTAGTAGATGGTGTTGATTAATAGTGTTGAGTACATTAGCTTTAGGTGTTATTCCTTAAAATTATATAAATAAACCGTAGAGTAAGTACATTATATTAATGGTATTTTTTAAAGTCCAGCTGTAAGGAAAAATATTTTATTTTTTCCCAAATGATAGTCCATATCAGAAATTTTAAAGTTTCCATTCTTTTTGTTCTAACATAAGCTTTCTACTCGTCTCTTTGTACAATCTCATCTACTCACATGGCTTTATTTACCACTTAAAATCTCCAACATATATTTTAGGTTCAGAACACTGTTCTGAACTTAAGTGACGATTGGATCCCCTTGGATGTCTTGTAGCTGTTATCTCCAGTTTCCTGCCCTCCCACCTCCTGTGTTCTGTATTAAGCAGCACACCCCAGCATTAACCAAGACAAGAATCTGGGAGTCATTTCTTGTCACCAACAAATGCTAACAGTGCCTATCCTGCCACCTAATATTTCCCTAATCTTTCCACTTATTTCCAACCTCAATTCCCATGCCACTGTTCTAGTTCAGAAATCGAGCCTCATCTATAATATTGCAAGCACCCCCTAATTGGCCTCCTTGCCTCTAGAGCTTCCTCGCTCCACACCATTCTTCATCCAGGCTAACTCTCCTCACTTCCCATCACCATAGTCACAACCAGAATGACCTTTTCATAATGCAAATTTGATTATATCAATCCCGAGATAAATATCCTTTAATGCTTTCCCAATGCTGTTAGGATATGAACACCTTAGGACAGCTTAAGTCTTCCCATGACCTGGATCCTGCCCATCTCTCTGGCTTCTTGTTCCATCTCCCTCAATTTTTCTCCTTTCTCTAGGAGGAGTTTCTTGTTATCTATTTGTTATTAACTTCTAGCGTAACTTCACAACGGTCAAAGAGTACAGTTGGTATGATTTCAGTCCCTTGACATTTGTTTTGATTTGCTTTAAACCCCAGCATGTGGTCACTTGGGTCAATGTCCCATGTCATTTGAAAAGAATGCATGCTTTGCAGTTGTGAGGTGGAGCAGTCCTCTATATTTATAAGGTCCAGTTTGTTAACTGTGCTGTTAAAATCATCTATATGTTTACTACGTATGTTGTCTGTTTGTTCCATTATTTTTCAAGAGAAGTATGTTAAAAGCTCCCACTATATTTGGATCTTAGTTTTGTCAATCCTATAGTGTTTTTTAAGGCTATAAATTGAAGTGCAAACAAATTCAGAATTATTATATCATTCTGGTGTATATATGTCTTTTTCAATATGAAGCATCCACATTTTTCTCTAATGATGATCCTTGGAGATTGTTTCCTTTATCTGATACTATGACATGTGAAAACATGGGGGTATACTTTACCTAAAAATTATTTCTGTTCTTTAAAAAAATTTTTTTTAATTTATTTATTTTATTTATTTATTTTTGGCTGTGTTGGGTCTTCATTGCTGCGCACAGGCCTTCTCTAGCTGCAGCGAGCAGGAGCTACTCTTCATTGCGGTGCACGGGCTTCTCATTGCACTGTCTCCTCTTGTTGCAGAGCGCAGGCTATAGGCATGCGGGCTTCAGTAGTTGTGGCGTGTGGGCTCAGTAGTTGTGGCACATGGGCTTAGTTGCTCCATGGCATGTGGGATCTTCCTGGACCAGGGCTCAAACCCATGTCCCCTGCACTGGCAGGCAGATTCTTAACCACTGCACCACCAAGGAAGCCCTGTGTTCTTACTTTTAAAGTCATTCTTTTTTAAGTGACATACACTTAAGCTTTATTTTTGCTATTCAGTCTGACAACCTTTGTCTTTTAATTGCAATATTTACTTTTAAATTTAATGTAAATATTGGAATATTGGGTTTAAATCCATCATCTTACTACCTTTTCTATTTGTCCCACTTATTCTATGTTTCTGCTTGGATTCACATATTGCAAAATTTTGTGTTACAAGCAAAGTCAAATGTGTTGAAAACAGCATGTTAGTTATAGAACCTTATGCCAAACACAGATATAATACTTTTCAATGCTTAGCCTTTACAATGCCTTATTTTAGAAGCAGTTTGCCTACAGGACACATTCTTTATCATAATTAAAGTCATTGTAATCAAAACCAAGTGAAGCAATTTGATTTTGGAGTGATTTTGTATTCACGATGTAAGACAAAGTGTAGAGGTGGTAGATGTACCAGACCCATAAAAGTACAGAGTTCTATCTTTATGATTATTACAAGGTAATTTTTATACATTTTTCATTTTTTACTGCAAACTTTGTGGGGTTATACACTCTGGAATAATGAAATAAATTATACTATGTTAAATATCTTTTCCAAGAGCCAGACTCTTTCAGTATAATATAATGAGGGGGCTGTTTGTGAGGGTTAGCAAGCCTTATGAAATTTCTGTAAGCCAATCCTACCCTAAAATCAAAATGTATTTTCATTATTTGATATGGAAGGGAATAGCAATAACACATCATTTATTATAATTTTTTTGTAAACAACTCAGTTGAAAGGATTCCATTTCAAAGAAAAATAGTTTAATTATAACAAGCAAGGAGAAAACAAAAAGAAATCATTGCTTCTTCATTAGATGACTTGAAAAAATATATCAAAATTTCCCCAAATCAGATACTTAAAAATTTCAAATAAATTTTTTTAAAAAGAGCAAGAAGAAAGGAAAGAAGATAATCTTTATACTCTTAGAAAGGGCTAAAATGCTGAGAGTTGGCTGTAAATAAGTTGAGTAGAGGGCAAATTAAATGAAGACATTGCTTAACTGAGCTCCATATGCTGCAGCTCGCCTACCTTAAGATTTAGGTAAGGAGATTTGATAGGCATCTCAGAGTCATTGGTTCCTAATTTTAGAGAATTTGCAGAGGGAGAAGCAATGTTCTCTGTGACAGAAAAAAAAGAGGCATTTTTAGTCCTTGTATCTTCAGAAAGCCTTTTAAAAAGTTGACTATAAGTTAAGATAGATCACCGATAGTCTCTATTTTATGAATGCTAAGTGTTTGCACTGCTTCACTACCTTCGCTTGAATTCCTATTTCTTTTAGTATCAAAGGGTTCCTTTCCAGAGACTGTGCTCAAATCATATTTGCGATGTTTTCAGCATTCACCGATTCAAAATTTTACTGGATGGTTATTCTTCACCAAGAACCACTTTTTTGTTTTTCTTTTAATCACTTGGGGAGAGTTTCTGGCTATGGGACATTAACCTCTGGAACCAAGAAGCCAGGTGGTGTTTGGCCTCAGCCCAGGACTGCCCTTGGCTTAGACTAGCCAATTGACTGGCTCTACCTGCTTCCTGGCCTCTCAGCATCCACTATTTATATTTATGCCTTAGCAGAAATTACAAATAACTACATGCCAGACTCCATGGGAAATGCAAAATTATGGAAACTATAAATGTTAAGCCTGAAAATGCCAAAAACTTTTTTTCCCTAGAAGTATAATTTCTAAAGCTGAAAAAAACTGGGTGATATGGCATCAAATACATATTCACAGAAGAAAGCTAGTTCTGGATTTTAACCAGCATATCTTATTAAAAACAAATTCTAGGGCTTCCCTGGTGGCGCAGTGGTTGAGAGTCCGCCTGCCGATCCAGGGGACACGGGTTCGTGCCCCGGTCCAGGAAGATCCCACATGCCGAGGAGCGGCTGGGCCCGTGAGCCATGGCCGCTGAGCCTGCACGTCCGGAGCCTGTGCTCCGCAACGGGAGAGGCCACAACAGTGAGAGGCCAAAAAAGAAAAAAAGAAAAAACACATTCCAAGAGACTATCATCTGTTTTTTATAGTGGTATTACATGGTTTTGATTAAAAAACAAGGTATACTTGGATCATCTCAAAAACCTCCTACTCAGCCCTAAAGTATATACCCCTTAATAGTCAAAGATGCCAGAAATTATGAGCTCACTGTACTCATAATCTTGACATGCATACCTTACTATTTTCTTAGGGTAAATTCCCAGAACTGTTGGCACAAAATCAAGCACTTTTAAAAATTTAAATATACAGTTGACCCTTGAACAACGGGATTGGGTGGAGAGATTTAGGGGCATGGACTCCCCCCATGCAGCGGAAAATTTATTTATCACTTTATAGTCAGCCCTCCTATATGGTAGTTCCATAACTGCAGGTTCAACCAATGGTGGATCTTGTAGTACTACAGAACGTATTTACTGAAAAAAAACTCTGCATATAAGTGGATCTGTGCAGTTCACACTATGTTGTTCAAGGTTCAACTGAATTATCATATTGTCCTATAACATAATTAATGATTTCCTAAATTGCCTATAAATATGTGTAGTCTAGGTCATGGGTCAAGTACAGAATTCAGATCCCTAAAGGGGCATTTAATTTTTAAAGTCCAGTTCTCTAGAACTAAGAATTCTCCTAACAGAAGTAAGGGATTAAACCAGTAGAATAAGAAACTCACTGATGAGTGTCAGATGATAGGGGTTCAAATACTTATTCTAGTAGTTATTAGTTGTAGAAACTTGGGAAAGTCAAATATTCTCTCTGAGCCTCAGTCTCATACTTAAAATTTTGTGGCACAACTAGGTGATTTTCTGGTTCTAGTTTGGCTTTGTGATTCTGTGATGGAAGTGGGAAATTTAAAATGTCAACGTGGGCATTTACAGTCTCTGAAATCTCCCTCTGTCCTTGTTGCAACTGTCTGGTAAGCCTGAAATGTGAGAGGTTTCCTTTGGTTTAAATTTCCTAAAGAACAATGAACTTCCTGGACTCATTCCTTACATAAATACATATTAAATGCTTAGAACTTGGGTCTTACAATGATAAGTAGGGTACCATCCCCTCTCTTGAGAAACTCAAGTAGTCATGAATAAAAACCATTATGCAAATGATTAGCAAATGAGCAACAGTCTGTAGGGATGGATAAATGAATCTTCAGCTAGGATGGCACAGGTAGACTTCCCAAGTGAGGTGCCATTTAAGCTAAATTTTTAAAGATATATAAGTATTTACCAGGCAGATAAAATGGAAAAGGGTATTTCTTTGGCAAATGGCATGTGAAGATACATGGATAACCAAAATATTTAGTAAATCTGGAAAAATAATTCCATCTAATTTATCACTAAAAGAAAAAAAATTGCATTGTCTTTTTCTGTTGTAAAACAAATATGTGATTTGGAGATCTTATGCTACTCATAAATCATATTTGTCAAATGTTCAACTTCTGCCCATTGTAGATTGTTTCCAATAAATAACTTTTTATGGTATTTTTTTTTTGTTGTAAGGAAAGTTTCAAATCCTTCTTTGGCCTTTATCCTCGTGGATTTTTAATACTTACCAATAATACTGAGGTTCTCTCTATTCTTAAGTACTATATTCAGTTCCTCTAACTTTCTTTTAAAACTATGGTTAATGCCACTCCATGCAGTAGCCACCAGATGGTAATGAAGAGCAGTGTAGCTTCGTAGTCTTCTGAGGACCAAATATATTACCACTGTGTCATGTTACGTGTTCCTGTGCTTGTTTGGAAAATTTAGTTCCAAATGCTGTGTTGGTTTGATGGTCAGCCAGTATACACCTGTGATACTTTGATTATTTACTTTGTGTGAACCTGATTTGTGTGTTAGATTCCGTATTGAGGATTAAAAAAAATACTGAAAAAGACATACAACTACCTGACATTATGTTTTTCTTCAAAAGTTTTTGTTATTTAAACAACTTGAAAGGGCAAAATATTTGTGTCTATAATGATTAGTAAAAATAAATACATCTTTAGGCTAATTTAATTTTTCTTCTGGTTAGGAATATATTTGAAGTAGGAGTCTCTTCATATCACAAGAAAAAAATGATAAAAATAATGCAAATACATACAATAAAATTGCATAAAATACACAATGTATTCCACACCTTTACTATCTGGGCTTATTTAATTGCCAAATATTTTCACTACATATTGTTTTTCTTAAAGTTTGCAAAGCAAATAGTGATATTTCTTCAAAGGCTTAAGCCCTTTTCTCCTTAAAGAAAGTGTTTTATTTGAATAATTGTACTGTACATATCTTTTTTTGCTATATATTCTCCGAAATTTCTATAATGAACATATATTATTTGGCTGATTAAAAAATCAAAAAGACATATGCAACATTATAAATCAACTATACTCTAATAAAAATTTTTTAAAAATCAAAAAGACAAAATTAAAATATAGTGATTCACTTAGAACCTCAATTATGGCTCATGTATGTTTAACATTTATACATGCTCACATATCATAAGTGAGTCCTTACCTGTGTCACAAAAAGCTGCCCATCCTAAGAACAACAATGGCAATAAGTTATTACAAGATAACATTCAGGATTCTATAATAATTTCATACCACTTATTTGGGGAAGGATTTAATGGAATTTGAAAGGTAAGAAAATAATTACTTGTTGAATGGACACAGCATTAAATTTTTCTCATACCCAAAAGATTCAATAAACATTTAGTCTTATATCCCCATACCATTTGTGTCAGATTAGGGCTCTGCAGATAAACAGAACCAATAGGGATTGAGAGAGAGAGAGAGAGAGAGAGAGGGAGAGAGAGAAAGAGATTTTAAGAAATTGGCTCACACAATAATGGAGGCTGGCAAATTCAAAATCTATAGAATAGGTTGGCAAGCTGACAACCCAGGGAAGAGTTACAAGTTAAATCTGAAGGTCTGCTGGTAGAATTCCCTCTTCCTCTGGGTAGGTCAGTCTTTTTCCTTAAGGCCTTCAACTGATTGGATGAGGCCCACCCACATTAGGGAAAGTAATCTTTACTTAAAGACTTCTGACTTAAATGTTAACTTCATCTAAAAAGTACTTTAACAGAAACATATAGAATAATTTTTGACCACATATCTAGGTACCATAGCCAAGCCAAGTTAGCACATAAAGTTAACATTCACACCACTCGTATAAAATGCTATTCAATTTTTCTATGAAATATTTCAGGCACAGAGAAAAGTATATGTGATAACTAGTCTTCAAAGATAGCCACCCAATGAACCATGCCTCCCATGTGTATCCTCTTTTTACGGATGTGGTTTGGTCCTATAACTTGATTTGACCAATAGAATGCAATAGTGGTGACACTCTAACTTCCAAGGCTTGTTCTTAAGAAGTTTTGCAGCTAAGTCTGACTATCCTGAGACCATCCTGTTGTGAGGAAATCCAAGCTAACTAAGAAAGGAGGCAAAAGACAGAGATCGAGAGAGATCTAGACAACCCTCCAACTGTTCAGATATCCTAGCTGTTGTGTCAGTCACGTGAAGCGTTAAGCTATCTTCATAGACAGCTTGGTCAAACCTTCAGAGGATCACAGCCCCAGTTGCCATCTAACTGCAACAGGGTGAGGCACCTCCATGGAGAACCACCAGATGAGCCTGGTCAAACCATGAACACTGAGAGATCATCATAAATTGTTGTTTCAAGCCAGCGAGTTTTGTAATGGTTTATTATAGAGCAATAGATGGTCAGAACAATACCAAAAAGTAATATAATGAAGACTCAAGTCCTTACAAGCAGATTTATCAATATTTAACATTTTGCCGAATTTGCCTCATTAGATAAATAATTGAAGTAGCCAATGTTCCTGTTCCTATTCTATTCCTTTCTTCAGATAGCCATTATCTTTAATTTGGTGTTTATTTTTTCATGCAGGTTTATCACTACATGTATACCCATAAATAATGTAAAACATTATTTTTCATGTTTTAAATTTTGTATAAATGATAATTTATTGAAGGTATTATTCTGCCACTTGTTTATTTTGCTTACATTATATTCTTGGCATATATCTATATTGATATATACCTGATTTCCTTAATTTTAATTGCTTTATAGTACTTCATTTACACCACAGTATAATGTATCCATTTCCCTGTTAAAGGATCTGTGGCTGTTTCCCCACTTTTACAAACAATATACTATTGTGTAGGTCCCTTGTTGTGAATATGTATGAGAGCTTCTATGGGCTATAAAACAGGCATGGGATGGCCTCATCATAGGTTATGATCATGTTCAATTTATGTGTACGTATTGCTAAACAACTTTCCAAATTGGTTGTAATCCCATATTACTCTTGAAACAAGACAACGCAGACAGAGAAAGACAGATACTGTATGATCTCACTTATATGTAGAATTTAAACATTGAACTCATAGAAACAGAGTAGATTGGTGGTTGTCAGGGGCTGGGGGTGAGGGAAATGGGGAGGTGTTGATCAAAGGGATTTCAAACTTTCCATTAAAAGAAGAATAATTTTTAAGGATCTAAAGTATAGCATGAAGACTATAATTAACAGTACCATATTGTACACATGAAATTTGCTGAGAGTAGTTCTTAAATGCTCTCACCACACACACACACACACACACACACACACAAGGTAACTCTGTGAGGTGATGGATGTGTTAACTAGCATTATTGTGGTAATCATTTTACCATATACACATATATCAAAATAAAACAATGAAAATAAATTTTATCAAGTGGTTCTTCAAGGAAATGGAATAAAATCTTGACCCTTCCATTTTCTGATCATGTAACCACGAGAAAATTATTTAACATTTTTAAGTCTCAGTTTCCTTATCTATAAAATGAGCGAAATAATACCTAACTGTAAACATATTTTTCTGAAGATTTAAATGAGATTAACTATTAATACAGGATAATTACTATTATTATAATAAAGATTATTATTATCATCATTATTACTATTGACATAAAAAATCACATATGTCTTTGTGGCTTAATGAATTTAAAAAATCATTACATGCACATTACTTTCATTTTGTTTACTATATATAGTTGAAGGCAGATCACTGCTGTTATGTGCTAATTTGTGTTCCCGCCAAATTCATACATTGAAGTCTTAGTCCCAATGCCTCAGAATGTGACTCTACTTGGTAATAGACATTTTAAAAAGGTAATTCAGTTAAAATGAGGTCTTCAGGGTGGACCTTGTAAGGTCTGGTGTCCTTACAAGAAGAGGAAATTTGGACTCAGATGCACACGCATACAGAGAAAAGCCCATGTGATACAGTGAGAAGACGACCACCAATAAGCTGCAGAGAGAGGCCTCAGAAGAAACAACCAAGCTGACATCTAGATCTCAGACTTCTAGCCTCCAGAACTGAAAGTTAACTTCTGTTAATTTAGCTAAAAACAAAAAGAAAAAATAATCAAGACAATATACTTATCATATGATAGGCACTTGGCAGCAAGTGTAACGATATGTTTAATTTTGAGCCTTATTGGTTATGCATAAATTGCCCTTGCTAATCATTACTATTAGATGATGAAAAAAAACTATCACTCAGTATTTTTTTTCAGAAACTTTGAAAATACACACATGTACATGAATGCAATCAAGGGAATCTTCTTTCTAATACTTAGTACTTTGTATAAAGTTTATAGAATATTCACACAAAAAACAATCTTGGCTCTTTGGAGTCTGGTATAAAATAGTACCTCTGTAATTACTCTGAGAACTCGCTCCAGAATTCAAGGTCTAACAAATAAAAGAATGCTTCGTGCATCGTTAGTTATTTGCAAATAAGCCTAAAAGTATTTATTAAATTCATTACTTGGATTCCAAACCCTTAAAATGTATTCTTTCTACTTATTATAAACTATTGGACTTTCAAATGACACAAAAGCTGATATTGGAGAGCTAGCATTTCCTATTATAGTTTAAATTAATGTGAGATCTTGGAGACTCTTAAGTGTGGATATACCTTCTTCAATGTCCAACTTGGTCATGGACAATCACAAAAATATTCAATTAATAATTAAAAATATTTACTATAATAGCTGACTTTCCAATTTCATGTATAGAAATTATTCGGATAAGATACACATATTGCTTAAATGTTATTTTCTTTCAAGTAATCACATTGGAACAACTAAATCTGCATTAACTATATGGCCAAGAAAAATAAACACTTATTCTGAAAGTAGTAATCAATTACGAAATATTTATTCAAACAGATTCTGTTAAGGTACCCCAGCTTATGTCATTTTTAATGTAGTAACCATTAAAACAATAGACACAGTATTGGGATGTCTTAATAATAGAGATAAAAATCTACAACTAGACAATAATAACAGATTAGCAAACAGGTAAATTTTCGTAGAAGTGTTGTTTTAATACAAATGAGGAAAGGCATGATTAGAGAGCATCAAATCAATTCTTCTCACCTATCCTAAATATATAGGACAGAGAAATGCATTAATGCAAAGATAATCAATAGCTTCTATAGTCTCAGAATTGAACTATTTCAACTAGATGTATATCCACAAGCCTTCAGAATTTAAAGCAGTAATTCACATCATTACCCTCTTCCAATAGTTAAAATTGGTTCAATCTTTTACCAAAAATAATTATAGAAAGAGAAACAGGTTGAACTCTTACAAATTATTCATTTTATTACCACCCCAAATTTTTGTGTACCAATCTAGTTGCCATTTAATAAATTGATAAAAATCAGGCTGAGTACTTTCAAAGGAGACTCAAGATCTACATAATAGTCTATAGAAACTGGCAATGGATAACTTTATCAAATGGGATAGAGATGTTTGTCACATATTAGTTACAAATGTTTGTTTGCTTGTTTGGTTGACTGTTCTATTATATATGTCATCTTTTACATTAAAACATTAGTCCATACTATGGGTGTTCATAGCCTTTGAGAATCTGATAACAGTTTTGAAGAGTTACACAGAAAAAATGCACATGCTTACATGAATACAAAGTTTTGTATTAATTTTCAGGACATTTCATGGGCATTGTGGATAAAGTGTCCATCCTAAGACTTTAGCAGTAACGTGATCTGTATTACTTGCATCCCACCATATCAAATGTAGACCTTTATGATACATTTATAATATGTTGCTGACTTAACATAATAATGTTTTGGGGTAGTGCACTTGAATATAGCAATCAAAGACTTATGTCAACTTTAAAGAAGGAAGTTATAGGTACAATTTTAATACCTTCAGACTTCTACACAGCTATATACAGGAAAAGTTCACTCACAATCTAGGCCATAATGGATAAGAGTTTATATGGAAAATAATAGAATATTTAATGATATTTGTAGGTGAAAGTAAATTGTAATTTTTTTGAATACTGGATTTATTTTAAAACTCATAGAGACAAGACATATATATGTATATATATATATATTTTAAAGATTTTAGACAGTAAAACATAACATATAACTTTAATAATACAAAGGTAACATAAATGAAAGGCTATGTTACAAAGTAAAATGAGATATAAATGTCTCTACTGTTATCGTCAGCTGATCTTAAGTACTATACACCAGTAAAGAAAAATATAATTGAGGCTTCCCTGGTGGCGCAGTGGTTGAGAGTCCGCCTGCCGATGCAGGGGACACGGGTTCGTGCCCTGGTCCGGGAAGATCCCACATGCTGCGGAGCAGCTGGGCCCGTGAGCCATGGCCTCTGAGCCTGTGCATCCGGAGCCTGTGCTCCACAACGGGAGAGGCCACAACAGTGAGAGGCCCGCGTACCGCAAAAAAAAAAAAAAAAAAAAAAAAAAAAAAAATATATATATATATATATATATATATATAATTGGAAGTAGCTATATAAAAGGAGCAACCTTCTTTTTATCCCTTTGAAGGTTTTAGTTTCACATACTTAAAATTGGAATTTTAAAGATAATTTGTCTTTAACTATGTGGAACTTTTTTCCTAAGGCCACTGTTTTCTATTCTTTATATATATATATATATATATATATATTATATATATATTTAAGTGGAATTGTAAGGAAAAGTAGAAAATACTGAATTAGGTTTTAGAAAGTATAGGAAAGCACTAAGATTGGAGAAATAATATAGTATGATATAATAATACTATAATGTATTAGCAGCTTTTATGTGGGTAATCTGAGGAGACAAATGCTTTCATGGCATATTTGGAGAATACACTAGTATTTCCATTTTTTCTCCAAGAGAGTGAGCTTGAATTTCATCCAAATTAATTAAGATGGATCTGGAAACAAGCAATTCATTAATTCATTTAATTGTTCATTCAATAAATATTTATTGTCCTTGTACTAGGTGCCATGCACTGTAATAAGAGAAAAAATAAACTCAGATAAACAAAAATCACCCAGCCCATACCCTCAAGGAGATTACAGTCTTTAAGAGAAGAATGATACAGATAGAATTAGGATGAAGTATAATAAATGCCATGAAGGAAGCAATATACAATATCATGAGAGTACCAACCTCTCGCTATTATGCACTTTTGGCAATCAGAAAAGGCTTCGTCTTTGCAAGAAAAACTTTAACCAGGAGACTGAAGCAAACAAACAAAAATAAACAAACAAAACCCCCATACTCCCTTGGTTTGATTGTTTCCATATCAAATCAGTCCACCAGTCATCAAACTTTGAACAAACCGTCAAAGTCCTAAACAGAACATAATTATTGGTAGTGACTGGTTCCAGGGACCTAACTTTACAGAAATTACTTAGGTCATTGATCCATCATATAAACATTTCCATATGCATCACTATTAAGGTGAAAGACACCTTTTCCCCTTGGAACCAATAATTAACATTTTTGAAAGTTGTATTGGAAGTGCTTATCTCTGTTCAATAGAACACTAAAGTTATGGTGCTTAGTGTTCCTTTGCAAGTCATTAGTGAACTGTGAGGCTTCCCTTCTATTTTAATCTCTCTCTCTCTCATACACACACACACTTTCTTTTTTCCTGCTCTCTCCTCTCCCTCTCCCCAGCCATCCTTTTCCCCTCCCTGAAGCATTCTGGAAGTCGAGTCAGCTCTGTTGTGAAAGAAAAAGAGCGTCAACTGTCTCAAGAAGTGAAAGTGATTTTGACCAGATGTCCCTCTTCTCCACCTCTTTTCTGCCCTCCAGAAAAAGGATGGAGCAACAAAGCAGAGGGCCTGTGCGTGCCAGGCGGCTACGGATATCATAAAGGAATTTGGTATCTTTGCAGCAACAGCTTGGCAAAGGAGTTGACTACAGAATGAGGCTCAAGTCCACTTCCTAACAGTTTGGCGAGAGTCCGCCCAGTGAGTTGCAACCCCTTTTACCAGGAAGAATCTTCTTTCCTTCGGCGCCCCCCAACACCTGAAGGGGAGAGTCCCAGAGGTTGTTTCCGTCCAGATTTGATCCCCTCTCCCTATCCTGGTCTCCCATTCACCAGGCCCAGCAAGCCCTGCCATGTCGCCCTTTCTCCACCTCCAGCCTTGAAAATGGGTATAAACAGGTCCTCAAACAACCTAAAGAGAGAGGAGCCTCAGGGGCTTAATCCACATCCCAGCGGGAGGGAGAAGTGGAGGCTAAGCTTTGCTGTGGGCGGGGACACCTGTGGTAGGGCGTGGCGAGCGCGAGGAGGGGCGGAAGCCCCTTGTTCTGCTCCCCGGGGTTAAAGGTCGGAAAGAACTTGGCTCAGACCTTCCGTGCCTGCGCCCCAGGGTTAACCCCAGCAGGTTCGGGGTGCGGGCACGAAATGGTGTGAAGGAGATACACAGCTCTCCATACACTGGAGAGCTCGGCAAGGAAAGGAGGGGGCGAGGCAAGGCAGGAACCGCCTCCCCGACCCGCGTGCACACACGCGCCCACCGCGGCTGGGGCTGGCTGAGCGCAGGCGAGTGTGAGCGCGGGCGAGTGTGAGCGCGAGTGTGCGCACAACCGCGGAGAGCCTCTGCCCTCGCCTCGCACCCTGCTCAGGGCATCTGGAGAGCCTGGAAACCTGAACAGGCTTAAAGTATGGCATGTTGCAAAGATGGTTTCTGCCAAGAAGGTACCCGCGATCGCGACGTCCTTCGGGGCCAGTTTCGCCCTCCTGCACTTCCTGTGCCTGGCGGCTTGGTGAGTTCCCCGAGGTACTGGGGGCCAGGGGAAGGTGGAGAAGGGGCCAGCTCTGGGTCCCCTCTGGCCGCCAGCCACCCCCCCACCCCACCCCAAGGGCGAATTTGACCCTCTGGTCTCCGCTGTAAGGTCAGCGGCCCGGAGCCGGGCTTTGCTCTGACCACGTAGACGCCGAGAGCAGAAGGGGCGCGGGGTGCAAGAAGAGTGTGGATATTGGGGTCCGTGTGCGCGGGGTGCGCCTTTCCTGACCATTTCTCTCTCCCCCCCATCCCTCCGCCCTGCCTCCTTTAGTTTGGGGCAAGAGACTCTTTTCCTAGAAGATAAATCTGTTTCCACCTGTTCGCTGATCAATTCTTAAAATAACCCCATCCGCCCCTGTTTTTTTTTTTTTTTTTGTGTGTGTGTGTGTGTGTGTGCGTTTGCAGTTTAAACGAATCTCCAGGACAGAACCAAAAGGAGGAGAAATTATGCCCGGAAAATTTTACCCGCATCCTGGACAGTTTACTCGATGGTTATGACAACAGGCTGCGTCCTGGATTTGGGGGTATGAACGATTTCAAACGCGCAAGTGTGTCCTGTGTGTCTCTCTCTGCGTCTGCCTGTCTGTCTGTCTGTGGAAATATCATTAGGTATGCGTTGCGTGCAAAAATGAAAAATCTCTCAATCTCTCTCAATCTCTCCCTCCCTCCCTCTATCCCTTTCCCTCTCCCTCTGTCTCTTTTCTCTCTCTCTCTCCCCTCTTTTGATGAGACCTCTGACCAGAAACCCGCCCCCACCCGTACTTTTCCATCTCCCTGCCCCCTCAGAAGCTTGGCCTCTCCCGACCACCAATTACCTTCCGGGATCTGACTGCCGGGTGGGCGAGGTTGAAGGAGAAGTGTCCGTAATGGGAACTCGAGGCTCAGCTGCCCTGCTGCGCTGCGCCCCGAGAATGGACGGCCCCCTAACCTGGCCACTGCTCAGAGCAGGTTGCACTTGACACAGCTGATCCGAAATCCCCTGTCCTCCCACGCGGAACCAGTTCCTCTACCAAAACCTCGACCCTGTTCTGCCTAGGACAGGAATCAGGGGCACAAGCTGCCTGCTCTCCTAGAGAACCCCATCCTTTCCTATTCTTTTCTACCTTGGGATGAAAGTTTACTTTATTTGGAGAGGTGGCATTTACTACCCTCCTAAGATTTTGGAGTCGGGTATTTCTGCTTTATTTCTTCCTTCAGTAAATGTGTATAAAGGGTCTAATAGAGGCACATCCATTAACAGCACTGTTGTTCTTTTCCATATTCATAGCCCCTTTGCTTATGTAATGAGAATCTATGTGGCAAGCATTGTGCTAGGCACCAGGTTCAAAGAAATCTCAAGATATTATTCTTAACCTGAAACACCCCCTCAGTCGAGTTCAGAGAGAGAACATGTGTCTTCACCCAAAGTGTTGGCCCATGGCTTCTGACCACCAAGTTCCTGTTCTTCCCAGTACTCTGAGCTAGTTACCCTCTTGGGAAATGAGTTGAATAAGACATAGGCTCTATCTTAAAGGATATAGATACATTACTGTTTAACCCTCACAGCAACCCCAAGAGAAAGCTATTACTATTCCTATTTTACAGATGAAGAAATTGAGGCTTGGAAAGATAAGCAACTGGTCCAAGTTCACAGTTAATAAGTGGTGCGGGCAGGATGTGAACCCAGATCAGGTTGTGTATTTAAAAGACAAACCCATGAAGACTGGGATGCTATCAGATACTCTGTGAAGAGTATCATAATATTAGAAGCACTGAAGCATTTCATTTAAGCTTCCTATGGAGGGTGCTTAAGAGATAAGAAGATGGGGAGTGTAGAAGGTAAAAGGGAGCAGCATGTTCCTGGGAAAGAGGACAGAATTAGACATTATTTCAAAGTTGTTTGGTCCCAGCCTATAAAGAATTGTTGGAAATAAAAGAGAAGTGGATAGATTAGAGCTGGATGAGTCTTTAGAGTCTGTCTTGTCTTGTTCTCCTCATTTAACAAAGGAGAACACTGAAGATTCAAAAGAGAAAGTGATTTATACAGGAAACATAGCATATTAGTGATAGGCTGGGAATCCGGTCTTGGAATCAAGAGGCACTTTTTTTCTGGATTTTATTGAGAAGGTTACAGGGAGCCATTGAAGGTTTTAATTCAGTTTTTGCATGTTGACAGTGATAAAGATGGATGAGAAGGATGAAAGATTCTCTTGGTTCTTTTCACGTTGCCTCTCCAGGGGTAGGATGCTCAGCACCGCGTTTGGCTTCATGCAAATCTGAAAAGAGGCTTCCTTACAGAAGTGAATCATTTGTCAATGCACGGTCTTTCATAAGTGACTGGGAAATTATCACTTTAGATTAAAAATAATTTTGTAGAGAAGGTTTCAGATGATGTGATGCCATTTAAGGCTATATTATATCAATAAAAGACGATTTATCTGCCCATAAAGTTTTTAAGCTTGACATTTCAAGTAAAGAAAAAAATGATGGAAGTATGAAATCACATGTAGTTTAAATATTCATTAGTGAATTGATGTCCCTGAACCTAAATTAAAGGGAAAAGTTATCATTGAAATCATATGGTTTTATTATTTAATGTTGAAAATTAAAATCATATCTATGCAGTTGGTTATCATGCAAGTTATAATTCAAAAAGAAGAAGGGATCCATTGGAGTTGCATCTTTTTTACCAACTTCCCTCTCCCATGATAACGTATAGACAATAAAATGAATGAAATCAACCTATATAAGACATTGCTGGATTTTGGTTAGCTGCAGTACTGCTAAAATGTTTCAAGGGCAATATCAGTCATCTTATTTGTCTCTGCCAAGTGATCTTCATTGCCCACCTGGAGATCCTTTTATAGCTTTATGGGAAGGGGTTGAATTCACGTTACTTTAAGTGTTAGCAGTTGATTAATTATTAATAACTTACCATGTAGCACAATTTTTGGGGTTGCTCATAAATATTTGTGGTAAATGTAATTCATTTTTTAGAAGTGGGTCATTCTCTGTAAATACGTAGTATTCCAAATGTGACAGAGGAATAGTAATTCTCACCTGCAGAAAATGTGTAATCTGTTTACAAGATGTTATAAATGAGCATCACTGAAAATAATAAGAAAAATCATTGCTAGCAGAGACTCTTGGATGCCACAGGTATGATCCCTTCTTTGACATTTTATACTTTGTGGAAAGTTTGGCATTTTATAAATGAAATGAAAACAATTCAGATTTTGACCAGTGTGCTATAAATACAGATTTACTCCCTGGTTCCTTTAATCCTACTCCTGCTCTCTGTAGAGCATTTACTTTATATCTGTTTATACAACTTAGCAGTGTTCCATATAAAATAAAGCTAAAAGCAAAGATCTGAATTGAAATTGGAAGGTTTGTGATTGCTCAGTAGGCCAGGCAAGGGTTGAAATAGATTTGGAAATGAAATTATATATTTTTAACTCAGCAGCACAGATTGCAATGGGGAAGTAAAAGGAACTGAAACGGTTCTTGCTTTTAATCCCTCCAAGATCTCCTTTCCCTTGTCTCCCACATTCTCCACTAGAGAAGGAAAGGGGAAAGGTGAGAAGGGAAGGAAGGAGGCCGAGTGGGAGAAGCTAGATTGGGACATCTGAAGGGTAGAGTTCTTCCAGCCATTGACACATCAGTCTGCTACCATCCAGAAGTAGCTTGCACCTGCTTAGAAGCAGCACACAGTAAACCATTCCACAAAGGAGCTGGAAAATCATCCCTTGGCTCGTATCCACTTTCAACACTATTACACACCGTCTTAAAAATGCATAGCTAAGGTACTAACCACCAGGAAATAGCTTAGGAAGCCAGCCCATACCCACTTCTATTTATTGAAGGATTAAACAACCTTTTGTGCATGTCAGTCTTTTGAGGCAAATGATCTGGAATAATAAATGCTTCCAGATACATATAAACAGAGATGATTGCCTTAGATCATCTTCTACAATCTCTCTGAGACGGCAGTGGAGCACCAGGGTCAGTTTTGCAAGGTTGTTCACCAGCACAGTAGGACTTCAGATGAGTAGGGTTTTCTACAATTTTGAAAACATTTTCACATACAGTGTCTAATAAGATTATCACAACAAGGCAAAAAGATAAGCAGGGCAGGCATCATCCTTCTGTCAGAGAGGAGGCTGAGAAAAGTTGTAATGAATTACCCAATAACCCTGTAATTGACAAGTAATTGACAAGCAATTGACAAGGCGGGAACTCACTTCTCACTCTTTAAACCCTTAGGCAGCTGGTCTTCTGCTACAACCACTTGTAAGACTTTTTTGCATCCTTCTGTTGAACAAGAGTCAAATTTTCATTAACAGACCTTCTTGTTACTAAGTAGTCATTAAAATAAGCAAAACTACATTTCCCCCAGAGGAGTGAAATGAGAACTTTTATTTTAAAGCTCTAATAACATTTTAAAATGGAAAAGCAAACATTGGGGGAGTGTATACACTTAGGTAAATTTGGAAGAATTTTCCCACAGAAATAAAAACTTCTTTGCAGTGTTTTCAAATGATCTATATCTCAACCTAAAAATTAAACTGATGTGCCATGTGCTAGCTTTATTAATTGAACATTGACAGAGAATATATTTTTGTAAAGTATATAGATGAAATGAACACTTGAAATGCCCAGGGCAACAGAAAAATAAAGCTTCATTCTCTTCTGACTTGTCACGTTCATTCATTCATTCATTCATTCATTTGTTGAACTAATAGATAGTGAGAGACTGTTATGTGCCAAGAACAGTGTTAAGTTGTGAAGATATAATTCTGAATCAGATACAGGCTAAGCAGTGTAGAGAGATAAAAATAACAAGGACACAAATAATAAAGTAAATAAAGACAACGCTATGGAACAATCCAATAGTATGCTAGAATAAATCGGGTGAGAGATCTATTTCAGATACAGTGGACAAGGAAGTCTTTTAAGCTAAGACCTAAAGGTGACAGACATGGAAAGAGTAAGCAAAAGTTGTTCTCAGGCAGCAAAAAAAGCAAGTGCCAAGATCCTAAGGTAGATAATAAATGAGTGAGATTTAGACAGTGAAGGGTGTCCCGTGTGCCTGGAATCGAAAAGCAAGAGGAAGAATCTCACCGGACTAGCTTGGAGTTGTTAGCAGAGGCCAGATCATACAAAATCTTTGGTAAAGGAGTTTCCTTTTATGAACCTGGACATCACTGGAGATTTTTAGGTGGAGGGAATGACATGGTATGACTTAGATTGTAACATGATCCCTCTGGCTGCTACATAAGAAAAAGAAAGACTTAGATATAAAGTTGGAACAATATTAGAAGCAAGAAGACCAATGAAAAAACTTTTTATTCCTTGGTTCTCTCCATTAAGTTAATGGTAGCTTGGAATAAGATGGTAGATGTAGCAAAGATGAATATAAATGGATAAAAGTGAGATATATTTTGAAGGTATAATTCAGCAAAGAATTGGTGATGGATTCCATATAGGTGGTAAAGGAAAGGGAGAAATCAAAAATGACTCGTGGATTTTTTTAAGAAAATGGACAGAGAATAGTGTTATTTAAATTGGAGAGGATTGGAGGAGGAACAGTAATGGGAGGGAGGGTGAAATCAAGACATCCCTGGATATGTTAATCTTAGGATACATGTGTGGCATCCTAGTGATTGTACTTGTCTGGATATCAGAGGAGAGTTTTGTCTGGGGTCATCAGTATGTAATGCTGTGAGAATATATGTCTAGAGAAGAGTATAGGAAGAGCAGAGAAAAGAGCCCACAGCCAAGCCTCAAGGAACATTGACAACTGAAATAAGGGCAGAAAACGTAGAATTGTCAAAGGAGAATGAAAAGGAGTAGGCTGTGATATAGGTGGGCACTAGGAGAGTGTGAGTTACAGTCAAGAGAATGGAATATCTTAGGAAGGAGGTATGAGACACCTCTCAAGTTCTTCCAAGATATTAAGTAGATAAGAACTGGCTACATGGAGATATTTCATTTTATTCACTTTCATCAAAAATTCATTGATCATATAATATACGCCAGGCACTGTTCTAGGATGGCACTGGGGATACACTGGTGAACAAAGGAGACACTGTTTTCTGCCCTCCTGAGCTGATACTCTAGTGAAAGAGACAGAAAAGGAGCAACAGAAATAAGCCAAATATAGAGTATGTCAGATGTTGATAACTCCTATCAAGTAATACAAAGCAGGGGAGGAGGCTGCAATTTTAACTAGAGTAGTTAGGAGGGAGAGACTTGAATGAAGTGATATTTGGTTTTTTTAAATTAATTAATTAATTTATTTTTGGCTGCTTTGGGTTTTCGTTGGGGCGTGCAGGGTTTCTCTAGTTGCAGCGAGCAGGGGCTACTCTTCGTTGTGGTGCGTGAGCTTCTCATTGCAGTGGCTTCTCTTGTTGTGGAGCACAGGCTCTAGGTGTGTGGGCTTCAGTAGTTGTGGCACGCGGGCTTAGTGGTTGTGGCTTGTGGGCTCTAGAGTGCAGGCTCAGCAGTTGTGGCGCACGGGCTTAGTTGCTCCGCGGCATGTGGGATCTTCCTGGACCAGGGCTCGAACCCGTATCCCCTTCATTGGCAGGTGGCTTCTTAACCAGGGAAGTCCCTGAAGTGATATTTGAACTATGATTCAAAGTAGGTAAGAGCATAAGCTGCATTTGGGTGGGGTCTTCTGGTTAGAAGTAACTGCGTGCAGACATGGTAAGCATGGAATTGTCACTGCAGTGAAGGTAACAGGGCTGAGGAGTAGGAAGGGGTCAGTGTGATATAAAGATGAGGTAGTATAAAGCTTTGCAGGCTGGTGAGAACTTTGCTTTTACTCTGAATCATATCAGAAGTAAATAGAGGGGTTGCATTAGGGGCGAGACCTGAACTGGTTAATTTTCAAAGGCTCACCTTGGTTGCTGGATTGGGAACAGTGAGTCAGGGTCAAGGGCAACTGCAGAAAGGTTTTTAGGATCAACCAGGCAAGAGATGATGGACATTTTGACCAAGTTGGTGGCAGAGAAGTTTGTAAAATTGTAAGAAATGGTTGGCTTCTGGCTATTTTTCAAAGTTCTAGTCTACTGGTGACAGCTAGAATATGGGATGTGAGAAAAAGGGAGGTGTCAGGTGTCACTCCAGAGTTTGGGACTTGAACCTCTAGAAAAATGGAGCTGCCAAGACTGTGGCAGAGGCAGCTTAGGGATGTGGCTGAACAATTGTATGTGAATATGTTACGTTTGAGATGCTCATTAGATGTAAAGTGAAGATAGGCTTGGAATTCAGGGATACTGGGTATGTCAATAATGTATGGTATTTAAAGCCATAAAACTAAAGAGATCACCAAGGAATTAATGGTGATAGGGAAAAGGTACAAATATTGAGCTCCGAAGTCCTGAGTGTTAAGAGTTGGGGAAAGAGGTGGAGGAATCTCTGTCCCAAGAAGACTGAAAAGTAGTGACCTTTGAGGTAGGAGGAAAACCTCAAAGAGAATGTACATACCAGATGTTAAATAAAGAAAGAAAACAGTATTTCAGTGTGGAGCAGGATTGGTCGATTATGTCTAACGCTCCTGGCAGACAAAGAAAGATAAGAACATAAAATGGACCACTAGATTTAGCAATATCTACATTTTCAGTGAGTTTGACAAGGGCAGCTTTGGTGGCATGATGAAGGTGAAAGTCTGATTGCGTGGGTTCCAGAAAGAATGGGAGGAGTTTCTTTCTGGGCATTTGTACAGAGGAGCAGAGAAATGGGCTGGTAAATGGAAGGAGAAAGTAGCATCAAGAGAGCTTTTTTAAAAATAAAAGAAATAAGATTTTTTAAAAAGTTTGTGGGAAAAGTGCTGTAGATAGGGAAAAGCTGGTGATATTGACAAAAGGAATTTTAGTGGATCCTGAGCATGAAAACTAGATTATAATAGATGATGGAGTGAATAGAAAGGGGAGAATTCCAGGCACTAGGCATAGGTATTTTCTTCCCCCAGAAGTTTAAATACAAAAGAAAAGAGAAAGAGGGAAGGTTGCCTTTTTTAAAGCTGTTTGTGTACCACTGGAAAGAGACAGGTAGAGAATAATATTAGAGTGGAGGGAAGGGATAACTGAAAGAAAGATGCCTGTGTGACAAGAAGAGACTGTAGAATCCAGAACACAAATTTACTTTCTTATGCTCTTAGTTTTTAAGAAAAAAGATGTACTGGTGCTAATATATATTTACAGGTTCTTTAGGGCAAGAATATGCAAAATGCATTTGTTGTTTCCTAAAATAAGCACTAAAAATCTAGATATAGGTTATCAGTAACTTAGTGGACATTTAGATGATATTTCACTGGGATGTTAGCTTTCTTTTAGATGAAAAAATACATCAACTTGCATTTCGTATATCATTAAACAAATAGCTGCTTTATTGTCTAGGCCTTTTTTATGTATTTATTTTAAAAAAGCTTCTGCTGCACAGAACTGGATTCTGAATTAATAATCCATGGTTCATGACACACTCCCATGATTGGTCCCCATATCTGTGGACCTTCTTTTTATCTATCCATCTATTCATTCATTTACTATAATAAAATAGAATACACTTAAATAATTAAACCTTGACAACTTACTCTGCTATATGGTCTCCCTCATCCTATTTGCCTGTCTTCCCCACTCAAAGTAACCACCATTCTGCGTCCTTTTTAAATTATTGCATAGCATGGGACTTCCCTGGCAGTCCAGTGGTTAAGACTTCGCTGTCCAATGCAGGGGGTGCGGGTTCGATCCCTGGTTGGGGAGCTAAGATCCCACATGCCTCGTGGCCAAAAAACCAAAACATAAAACAGAAGCAATATTGTAACAAATTCAATGAAGACTTTAAAAATGGTCCACATCAAAAAAAAATCTTAAAAAAAATAAATTATTGCATAGCTTTATTTGAATATCATTTTAGCTTAACTTTACTCTTTAATAAATTGAAATTTTAAAAATTTAATTGTTTTGAACATGCTATTTACAATCTTTTGATGCTTTTTCACTTAATTGTGTATTCCTAAGACTCATTCTTATTGTTGTATATTGCTATAGATCATTCATTTTGACTGCTGTGTGATACACTCATTGCACAAGAACAAGCTGATTCATCTGCTCTGTTAGCAATAGGCATTTTGCTTGTTTCCAGGATTGTGTTGCTGTGAATATTCTGGCCCAAATTTCCTGCTGTAAATGTGCAAGAGTTTCTTTTGCATATATATCCAAGAATGGATTTTTCTGGATCTTAGTGTAAGTGGGAGTTCAACTTGATGAGATAATGCCAAACTGTTTTCTGTGGTAGTTTTACAAATTCAGACTCCCATTTACAGTGAATATGAGATTCTGGATCCACAAACCCTTCAACACTTTGGAAAAAGAATATATATGTGTGTATATATACATATATATGTGTGTATATATATATATACACACATATATATGTATATATAAATATATATATACTTGAAATGGTATTTTAACATGAAATGATTTGCATTTTTCTGATTTCTAATGTGGTTGAACATCTTTTCAAATCTTTATTGCCTACAAGAATTTTCCTTCTGTGAATTACATTTTCATCTTTTACTCACATTTTATTGTTGTTTTTAGTACTTTATTTATTCATTTATTTGATGCCTTTAATATTTAAAAAGTAGAGCTTGATTGATAGGATCATACCATAAAGGAAGCACTAATCTTTAAGGTCATCTAAATAAAGCTCTATAGTTATTTGCTTTCTCAACAGTATCAGTAGACATCTGTTCCTTGTTTAATATGCAGGAACGCTAGTTTTTCTATATTTTGTAAGTGACAAAGAGAATTAGAGCCTTATTTAAATATTTCACTAAGATTCCTTGCTGTTGTTGTACCTCTTAAGTACTTTAAGTCTCTTGATTTGGGAAGACACATTAATAGTGTTTTGTAAGATGTAGCTGGATGCATGGATATAGGTGGCTGAAAACCCAGAAATCTTTCCTCAAGCGCATGACTGGGGAGGCAATGTGGAGAACAGGGAATAAGTCGTTTCAGCATCTGCAGAACTGCTTAAGTCTCTTTCCTGGGTGTGATAGCAAATTGGATCCTATTACTGGAGAAGAAATTAAAAAGTGATATTTTTATCCAGGTCTCTACAGCTGAAGTAAACAGTGGGGAATTTTGTGAAATGTTAATTGCCTTCCCACTTTCCAAGCAAATAATAAAGTTATTAGATTCATTAATAACATGTGAGTATTCCTCTGAATTTGATCCTGGTGGTGTTGGCTCCTTCTTTCAAAGACTGTAGAAGATCACTTTGCCTTAGGAACTGTCCACTATATTTGGGGGATTAAAAACTATTTCCCTATTAGCAAAGTAGTAAGATTTTAAAATAAAAGATGTCTTTTATGTTACACAAATGCATAGAGAATTATGAGAAGTCCTTCCAAGCTGAAAATTATCTGGTTTCTATGTAATTATGCTCTTAGGAGGGTTGATTTGAACATCCTAAACAGCAGTGTTAGAGGAAGCGTCTCTAAGAATTATTCTTAATTGCATAGCGACCGTGATTCATTGAAAACTGATTTATTGGAAACCTATTGCATGTAAGGCCCAGGATTTGTTCAGGGAGAGGATATAAATATAAATAAAACACGAATTCTACTTTAATCAGGAAATATTTTTAGCTTAACTGATGTAACAAATGAATCCCAGTACTTTTTCCTTTGGGGAGATTTTAAAATCACTGCTGGAATGATATTAGGAACACAATCAAATACATAGTTTTCACTACCTGGTCTGTGCTCATTTGGGATTTCCAAGAGGATTAAGATTGGTCTTTGCTGTTAAGGAGAGAAAGACTCAAGCAGGCTATAATAAGAATAAGAGCAATGCATAGGAAGAGCTGCAGTAGTAACGTAGTTCAGAAACTACTCATGAAACAAAATGGGAGAGGTAGGTATGGCATGTTATGTACTAGATAGAAAATTATATGTAAGTAATTAATGGTTGATTTATTATTTAATGATATAATTAGCATAGTAAATCTAGAACATACTTTGTAGATCAATCCAGGGGGTTATAATTCTGGCTCTGGAATATAATATTTAACCTCTGTGAGCTCAGTTTCCATGTCCATAAAATTCTCATGAAATATCATCCCTGGAGGGTGTCGTGAGGATTGAATGAAATAGCATATAGGAAGAGCCTAGTATCCTGCTTGGCACATAGTAGGCCTTAAATAAATAGTAATAGTATCTTTGCTTATTGTTCTTTGGGAAGAACCCCATTTCTTGAGAGCAGTTCCACACATACATGCCCCTTGATCTGTCCACTCTCCATCCCAACTGCCACATCCTTAGTCCACGACACCGTCATCTCTCACCTGGCCTAGTACAGCAGCCTCTTAGAAAAGCCTTCTTCTACTCTTGCCTCCCTATAATTTGCTGTCCATACAACTGCCAGAGTGATTCAGATCATATATTTAGATCATATATTTTCCTTACGTCAAATCTTTGATGGTCTCCCAATGATTATGGGACACAAATCAGACTTCTTACCACAGCCTATAAACAGAGGTAGAGCTGGACTGCATATCAGAGGGAGAACACTTGCGGAAAGAACACAGGACAGATGATTAACCTCTGTGTTCATTTGCTTCAGCTGCCATAACAAAGCACCACGGACTGGGTGGCTTAAATAAAAGCAAGTTTATTTTTTCACAATTCTGGAGGCTAGAAGTCCAAGATCAAGATGTCAGCAGGATTGGTTTCTTCTAAGCTCTCTCTTCTTGGCTTGTAGATGGCCATCTTCCCTCTGTGTCTTCACATGGTTTTTCTTCTGTATGTTTCTGTGTCCTAATCTCCTCTTCTTTTAAGGGCACAAGTCTTATTACATTAGGGCCCATCCTAGTGACCTCATTTTAAGTTTATTCCCCTTGTAAGGACCCTATCTCAAAATATAATCTCATTCTGATGCACTAGGTGCTACTTCAACATATGAGTTTAGGAGGAACATAATTCATCCCATAACAACCTCTCTCATGAAGATTTATACAAGTTTAAAACAGTGACAATAACATATTATAAATATGTTGCTTAAAACATACCACTTTCAGAATATGGCCAGAAAAGTAGGTGCTCTGTCTGAGCCTTTCCCCTTGAAGTTCTCCTCACGTGAAATGCATTCTCTCAGCTCTTCCAAAGGCTCGTGATCATCATCCAGATATCAGTTTAAAAGTCACTGCTTTGAAGATTGGCTAAATAATCTAGAGTGGCTTTCCCAGACTCTCACTCTGTTACTGGCCTCTTTTGTTTCTCTTATGAATGACAGCATTCTTCCATTTAATTCATTTCCTTATTATTTATACTTTCACTCCCCCAGTAGCATGTTAACTCCCTGAGGCAGGGAGCTTGCGAGTCTGGTTTACCATTGTATCACCAGGGCCTAGCATGGAACCTGGCATACAGCAGGTGGTCACTCAATAAATGTTGACTGAATGGGTATCCGAATGACATTTCTCTACCAATTATACATTTTTAGGATCTCATTCAATCTCAAAGACCTTTGTGATCTTAAAGCAAATACTGAATAATGTCACAAATACCAAGCAGTTTTCAAGAATCATTGAAAAAGTAGTATGTTATGTAAGAATTTGAAAAGATTCATTATTATCATGGAATCATTATAACCTTAAGAATTAGCATAAACCCACACACCTTAAAATAAATGTATAAGGAAAAATATGATTGGCCTAAATCCTCCCTCTCCTACCCTTCCCCCACTTCAATAGACCACCTATGGTATTGATATTTTACAGGACATGGTTTGGTAAATAAATACTGTTCTAGAAAACAGATAAATGCTTTCTGTGAACTAAAGTGAACGGCATCACCTAGGAACTTGTTAGAAATGCAAATTGTCAGGCCCCACCTTAGACCTAATCTAACAGCAAGTCTGGGGTGGAGCCCAGCAATCTGTACTTTAGCAAACCTACCAGGTGATTCTGATCCAGTTAAATCTTGAGAACCAGTGTCCTAAATTGATCTTCAAAGTAACTGGATTTCTCAAGATTCTCATCAAACAGTCCTGTTGTCAGGACCTTATTTGTTCTGAGTAACTTATCTCTCCTTGTCCTGGCTTGCACTGAAGTAGAGTTTTTAACACTTTAGCAGTTGTCCTTAAGAAACAAGCAGAGTGATTTTTTTCCACTTTTGAATCTTTTTGAATGAAATCTCCATCTACTAGGGTTCAACACACATTACTTGCTTCCTGGATTACTGATCTATTCCTGAAACACTTTGGCTTTACTATCATATTTTTGTTGCTGTTGTTTTCATTTTCTCATTCAAATAAAAATTCAATTAACTTCTCATATTTATTCTCTCTGTTTTCCAAAGGTGTTATTTTTTAAAAATGAAAACCCATGGCAGATCAGCCTGATCTCTACTTTTTCTCTCACTATACTTCCAAAGGATATATTTTTCTTAGGATACTTATTCAAAAAAATAATTTTCTTTCTCCTTCAAACTATTTTTCTTTCTGTGGCTCAATCTTCACCATATAGAGGGAGAGGTATTCTCATTTGTTTTATGAGGATAACTTTAGGCCTAGGGCATTAAGCTATCCCAATTGTTCTTTGTCTTTTTTGGCGTTAAGTCCAATTGCCCAACCATTATTCAAGGGAAATAGTCCATCTTGATAGCAGATGTTATTCTTTCCAGTATGGAATAGGTCGCCCCTGGACACACAGTGTTATAAACCATCATTTAAGAAATGATGTTCAAGATCACAACAATTTAAAATTTTTATTAGTAATTAAAATTTGATATGTATAATAACAATTGCTATCATTATTGAGCACATTATGTTCTGGAGACTGGGACAAGTGATTTACATGTATTATTTCAGTTAGTAGTCATTAAAACCTTTACCTCTGATGATATGTGACTTGACCAAGATCATACAATTAGAAAGTGTTAGAGCCAAAATTGAACTCCAGAATTTCTGATTTTAAGCATCGTGCTAAACCCAGATTGCAGCAACTTTCCTTTGTCTAAAATCTGTGTCAGCCCATTGTCATGATGCTCCCACGTTTCTCTTCTGCCAGACACACCCATATACTTTTTCCTGAACCAGGTTTATTTAGACATAGGAAAGAACCTCAGTAGTGGCCATTATTGGAAGAAAAGAGAAACTAATACCTGTTAAGTACTTTCATGAGAGAGTAACTGTGTTCAGGGTCTCATAGGAGCAATTTGATTTGATCTCCGTCAACAGTCTTGCCTGATAGTTATGGTTGCTGCTGTTGAGGAGTTAAGTAACTTGCCCAAAATCACACAGCAAGTAGGTGGTAGAGCATAAATAGGTCTAACTTTTAGGAGAGCTTGACTTTGTTCCTAATTACCAGTGGATGGTTTACCTATTGTTAGAGGTGACATGACTCATTTTTTTTTTTTTTTTTTTTTGCTGTACGCGGGCCTCTCACTGCTGTGGCCTCTCCCGTTGCGGAGCACAGGCTCCGGACACACAGGCTCCGCGGCCATGGCTCGCGGGCCCAGCCGCTCCGCGGCATGTGGGATCTTCCGAGATAGGGGCACGAACCCGTGTCCCCTGCATCGGCAGGCGGACTCTCAACCACTGCGCCACCAGGGAAGCCCCCGACATGACTCATTTTTGTGTTTAAGTTTTCACCAATATCCTTAACTTGCCAAAGATGCATTCCTTACAGCCATTATGGTTTTTCTCCTCCTCACTCTTGTGGTTAAGTTCCCTCTTTTTAACAGCTCACTTCTTTACTAAAGACCAATCAGATGATGGACTAAAAAAAGTCACAAAGGCTAAAAGCTTTTGTTCCCTGCACTGACTGTTGTAACAGTGCCCAGGGGTGATGTATCTTTGAAGAAATAAGTTTCCTGGTAAGTAATTGGGGGTTCTTTTTGACTGTAAGTAAACATTGCTTTCTGGTTTTGTTGTTCTTTTGTCTTCATTTTTTGTAGAGCTTCATTGTCTCACTGAAAATTTAAGATGCTTGTAAAAACATGATATGTAACCTGTCTTTACTTTTTAATTATCAAACCCACCTTGCCTATAAGATTGGTAATTATTTTTTCACACTTATTTACTTCATACTTACTAGGTCCTGTTACAGAAGTGAAAACTGACATATATGTCACTAGCTTTGGACCTGTTTCTGATGTTGAAATGGTAGGTATTTGGGAAATTAAATGTACTTTTTGAGGTTTGAAAAAAACATGCAGAAAAGAAGGCAATTAGCATTTATTTTGTAATCGATCACACAGAGCTAGAAAGTCAAAGAACAGCCTAAAAAGTTTACAAAAGTAAGACGTTGAACTTGCATTTCAGCTCTAACATTTGAGTATTTTTTGGTTTGGAATCATTCTCAACAAAGAAAAGAACGTTCTATTACTAGTCCCCATAGTACAACATGTATGTAGTATTTTTTTCCCTTAGAAAATTATTGAAGAGGAGAAAATTAGAGAGTGTTTTGGTAAGAAACTATATTGTAGTCCTAACTGCATTTAGAATTCCTTGTTGGCCCAATTGCTCACTACCCCTCCCCCCCACTTCCATCTCTCAGGCATAAAAAGCTTAGAATATCAAGCACTGGTCAAGATAAATTTGTCCATTCAGTTCTGTTCTCTAATATTAAAGGTTTTCAGTTTCCAGGTCAAAAAGACTACTTTACTTTTTTCCTTGACTCTAGGCAAATGTTAATAAATTCTGTGGTCATAAAATTTATCTTACATATTTTACTTTGCCTTAAAGAGATCCCTACAATTTTATGATTAATTATGCAGTGATATTTGTTACACATTAATTTTGCCACTTGATTTAAAACAAAGTACAACCGTAATTACCTGGTACTGTTGGTTTTATTAAATTATTGTAATTATTCTTGAATGATTAATATGTATGATTATTTATCTAACAAATGTAGAAGATTAAGGTATAAAGATGGACATAACATGCTGACACTCTTTTTTGCTCCATTGATTTTTTTAAAAAAATTTGCTCCTATTTGTTTTTATTTGGGGTAGTCTTTTTGGAGTGGGAAAGAGGCTAGAACTTAATACATTTTTCTGCATATTTATGTGTAGTCATCTGTGATTGAATATGTCACAACCTAATTTCCCTAGGAATACACAATGGATGTGTTCTTCAGACAGACATGGATTGACAAAAGACTAAAATATGATGGCCCCATTGAAATTCTGAGATTGAACAATATGATGGTAACAAAAGTATGGACTCCTGATACTTTCTTCAGGAATGGAAAGAAATCTGTCTCACATAATATGACAGCTCCAAATAAGCTTTTTAGAATTATGAGAAATGGCACTATTTTATACACAATGAGGTAGTCATTTTTCTTTTTTGCTTTTTATCTTTTTAACTCTCTTTTTTTCCTTTCTTCCCTTCCTTCCTTCCTGTCTTTCTCTTTTTCCTTCCTTCCTGCTTCCTCATTGAGGGATCTTTAAATTACTTTTAAAGAAAGTGTTGATTTTGTTTAATTGCCTTTTTCCATCATAGACTCACCATAAGTGCAGAGTGTCCCATGAGATTGGTGGATTTCCCCATGGATGGTCATGCATGCCCTTTGAAATTTGGGAGTTGTAAGTTACAATAAAAATGTTGTTAGAATTTATGATTATCTCACGCAAGCTGATATTTTTATATGTGCATGATTTTCCATAGTCCAACATTTAAATCACTGTCCCTGACAACAACTGTCCAAGGTTTGACTTACAGGAGACTGTTTATTATCTAATATATTTAAATAAAGAAGTAAAAACAACCCCTTTTCCCCAAAAAAGCAAAAACATATTTCTACTTACCTAGCCTACCTAGATAGCCTAGGTAGATTGACTCATAATTAATAAGTTGGTGATCCGTGGTGAAATTTAGGGGCCTCTGAACTCCATGTGATGGTGGTGTAACATAGAAAGTATAAATGATCTTTTTGTTTTTGTAATTTAATAGTTTCTGTTACAAGCAGAATCCTTTATGGCAGACTTGAAAAAAGCAGAAGAAGGTTTGGGGCTTCCTGACATGACATAGGTTAGAATAGCATAAGCAGCACTGTTAGTATAAAAGCGGCCTAAGCATGACCAAAACAGAGTAGGAGGTGTGGTCTGATATGTAGACAGAGCAAGACAGTATAGTGCCTTATAGACCACATTAAGGAGTTTGGATATTATTCTAAGTGCTTTAGAACACCTTTGGAAGGATTTACTAAGGGGTATGGCACCCTTTGATTGACATTTCACAATTTCATTTCAGCTTTTCTACCTAGGAAGGATTGCAGAGATGCTAGAGAGAAGCAGAGAAGAGTTGGAGGCTGTATGTGTTAATATTGATACAAAGATGGTGGTGGCTTAGACTAGGATGGAACCAGAGGAGATGTGAGACAGATGGATTGGGGATATTTTGTGGATGTGAAGGCAAGAGGATAAAATGAATGGGTAGGACAGAATATGGAATTTCTTTCTCCCTAGCTGCCTTCTCAGAGATGGCAGCAAAATGTGATCGTCTCTCCTAACGTCTACCTCAAATATTTGACTCAATCAGAATCTACCAAAAATAGACGCTGACTTTTATTATTGCTTCACATACTTAGTCTCACTGATTGTGAAACTGTTGCCTGCTGTTATCATTGCTCATTGCTTAACTTAATGAGACTCGGCAGTCACCATTCTTTTTATAACCCCCAGTAATCACAATATTCCGTTGGCCTAACTTGAATCTAGAGAGGGTCCTTTGCTCCCTGACCAGTGATTTAATGAGAGAAAATAAAAACAGAAAAAATACGTGAGCAGAAAGGTCGATCTTACTGGGGCCAGAATTTAAAACTATTTGTGCTATAATTTAAATTTCACCCAAGATAGCTCTAATCTAGGGAAAGTCCTTTCCCACACCCACATCCACCCCCGCCCCCAGATCTCATGGAACACTCTTCAGAGTGACTTGAACATAGTTGGTCCTCCATCAGGGTTTGTATAAAATAAGGAAATTATTCCTTGGAAGCTGATGATTTGGGGTTGAGAACTGAAAAGAGAGGCCCATCATACTTATCAAATAAAGATACTTAATTACTTTGGAAGGAGAAAAATAACATTTAACTATGTTTACAATTCATAGGCATGAGAAAAAACAGGGGAAAAATGGTTATAAGATAACCAAGAGTAGGATACCTGATTTAGAATATCATGCAGGATCATAGCATTCTGGGACTTTAACTGTATGATTAAGCATAAATATACTTCAGAAGATAAACCTTGACACACAATTGTATAGTGCTAAATGACAACACAAACCTTATAGTTTGTTTTGCAAAGTCGCTTATAAAGATAGTCTCCCTAGGTATCAATTCCTTTTGTAGAATTAAGCACTTTCACTGAGGACCTACTGTGCTCTAGGCCTTTTAGGAAGGTTTGCAGAGGGTAGCATACAATTCATCTTTGTTCTTCTGAACTCATTTGTGTGTGAGCCAAGCTATCTGTTCTGGGTAGACTGGTAAGCAAGCAGCTGGTCTCCATTTGTACTGAATGAACACCAAATAATAGAAAATGGGCTTGAATTGCCGCTGGGAGGGATTTGTTGAAGATAGAAGGGAAAATGTTCTGACTGTGAGAGTTTAAAGGTAGTGGAACTGGTTGTGTAAGTACATTCCCTGGAGAGCTTTATAAACAGCATAGCCAGTTGTTACCACAGAGTCGTTCCCAAAAAGCATGGGTATTGCCCAGAGGCAGAGTCTGGAATAGGTGACCCCTGGAGAGCTCTCCCAACAGTAGGATTTGCTCTTTTTGTTTTTGTTGTTGTATTATTATAGGCAGCATCTGGTACATTTCTAATTGGCAGAGCTGCATTAGGATGGAAGAAGTCGATATTGGTCAAATACTGGCAGTGAGTTAGAAAGGAAGGGAGTAGCAGTTGGATAGTACTTTTGGGGGGTTTATTATTAATGCTTTTCAACTGTTTATCCTATTAGTATGGAAACATACCAAGTGCACTGATTCATACATAGCATTTTAGTTGCCTTAGTTGTAGTCTCCCCTCCAAACCTTTGGCATAAAAATAAGAAATATGCCCAGTTGCAAGGCTGTTTATTTAATCTCTACAGTCTTCTCAATCTTAAACATGTTTGAATAAATCATAATGATTCTTGTTTTCATTTATTACATCTTTCCTGAACATGTGTAATATCTTAATCATTGACCATCACTGCTGATGGAAAAGGAGCTCTGGATCTAACCACATTCTGTGCTCTCATCCAGATGCCTATCCGAAGAGTGAGATGATTTATACGTGGACAAAAGGTCCTGAGAAATCAGTAGAAGTTCCAAAGGAGTCTTCCAGCTTAGTTCAGTATGACTTGATTGGGCAAACTGTATCAAGTGAAACTATCAAATCCATCACGGGTGAGATGTTTAACCATTTGAGTCAATATGCTACCTGGCATTAGCAATGGGGTTTTGTCCTAGCTTCTTCATTGAAATATCTCGTGTTTTCAGGGGACAACTAAAAGTTTCCAGAAATGGAGTTGATGCATAAATCACAGTTCAGACTTTCTTTATTTATATTTAAATCTTGTTTTAGTTTAAAATAAATTCTGAGTTGGTGACATGTGAGAAGTGACCTGGTTTTCTTATTCAGAAACAAAAGCCAATAATCAAATATATCAAAACTGTTTTAAACAGAATTCGGAGGCGGGAAATCTGACCATTGATTTTTGAGCACTGGATTTCCCTGTTTTTTGGTGCTTTCCCCAAATCTTTTTTTTTAAATCTTGCCCAATTTTTGTGGTGCTACGCTACCCTCTTTTCAAAAGTAAAAGCAAAATATAAAGCTTAATTATAAAATATATTAAGGGTATATATTAAAGCTGTCACATGAGTAGATGGATGATTATTATCGATGATTCTTGGTCTGTACTTGCTTTGGGGATATGAATGGTAAGAAACATAGGATTTAGTTTTTGTCATATTCAATGGGGAAAAACAGCTAATTCTTGCTTGCTCTAAAACTATTCCTTACATACACATATCACCATGAAAAAATATTTTTTTGAAGATATTTCTTTTCCAGCCTGTAAGTGGGATTAAAAATACATTTTGGGAGGATTTGAGGCTTCTGAATCTTGGGCTTCACAGTCTGAGAATAAAGCTACTGCTTCCTAAGTAACTTTCTGAATATGCTACTTTCAGATGTAACATTAAAAATATTATCAAGAGCTACCAGAAATCTTATGGTATATTTACTTATTAGCTTTTTTAGGTTTTTGTCTAAATGCCAATAAAACATGCCTGAACTCAGGGATGTTATGTATGGCTCTATGTTATATGTGTTTCTTTGTATTTTTCTTCACATATACCACATTTAGAAATAAAGCTCTTTCCTAAAACTAAGACAGTAAGATAACCTTTCCCTAAGCATATATGTATATATAATGTATACCTTTGTATTCCAATTCTTTCTAAAATTAAGCTTTATATTTTCATGTGTGTGTGTATTTTCATTTTTTTCTAGTGATTTTCCATAAAAGTTAGGTCTAACTTCTGCTCTAGAAAATGCTGAAAATGAAGGCTAATCGCTTTAAAATAGAAAGCACTGCAAGAATTTTTACAAAGCTATAGCCCAACTTATTAAATTGCTTAATTACTACATGCAACAGAAATGTTTTTCTGTGTAATGACGTGCAGTATCATTCCCCCCCAGTTGGGAACTACATATATTCAGTGCTTGTGTTGTTATGCAATCCGATACTTTCTTTGCCTAGAATACTGTTTGTTAGTCTGAAATATGATTATAAAGCCATTGAATAATTGCCCACAGGACCTATAACGTATTTTCCTCATGTTTCATTCACAGGTGAATATATCGTTATGACGGTTTACTTTCACCTCAGACGGAAGATGGGTTATTTTATGATTCAGACGTACATTCCATGTATTATGACAGTAATTCTTTCTCAAGTTTCATTCTGGATAAATAAGGAATCAGTTCCAGCTAGGACTGTATTCGGTAATTATAATAATTTCTTGGGTATTTTTGTCCACCTTACATTTTGATCATGGGAATAACCTTTAGATATCATCTCTAACAAAATATTAAACAGTAATATATCTGGCTGTGCTAAGTAAAGAATCACATAAGGTTTCATTTTTATCAGCCAATACAAAGTAATAAAGCTTGAGAGGATATGAGCAGTCCATCCCTTCCTTTGGGGCTCCACCAGATTTCCTTTATTGAGAACTGGCAGGTGAAGACCAAGTGTGAATCTGAATATAATTTCACTTTGGGTGATGTTCTTGGGTTCCTAGCTTAATGCTGTGTAATTGAATTAAAAATCATATCTGTGTGTTGAAATGAAATGCATTGGGAGCTTAAAATTAAACAAAAGTCGTGGATGAATGAATATGAAAACCTTAGAATAATTTGCCTTTTAATGAAGAGGAACAAAAGGCAAATGGTTTAAATGCATGGAATTGGAAGTATTATATGTTTAATTTATTAGCTTATTATATTCTACCTACATCTTTTTTTTCAGAATACTACACATTTTATTCTTTTTGTTTTTACAGTGGCTTCCTATATATCATATTCTTAACCATATGAAGTCCAGAACACCTGAGTTTTAAATTTTTATAGCTGAAAATAAGCCTTTTGCATATGAGCCTTGCTTTTAAATATTAAAATTAGTTATAATGATATTTATTTAATTCAACATATCTCTCTATTCTTTTTCTATTGATTGTGAGTGGCAAAAGCATTCAGTTATGGGATGAAAATGATCAGAATTGCTCTGGAATGGAGGTATAGTCCTCACAAGAGATGCCAATTTCCCTTTGCTTTTTCTACTTGGTAGAAAGCCAAATAGAAGCCATGGTATAATATCCCTCATCACACAATAGCTGAAGGGATGTTGGTGAGAAGGAACTGGAGAGAATGGGAACTTCTCATCCCACCCCTGATCCATTTAGAGAACTTCTGATATAAGGGCATCTTAGTGTTCTCAGTGGACCTGAATGTGGGGTGTTTGCCATGGACACCCTCCCCCACCCCTTTAGGTTCACTCAAGAAGGTTTTGGAATCCTACCAGGGATACTCTTAGAGGAGGGTCAGTGCTGGGGGTAGGGTGTGACCTCACGAAGGCAGTGAACAGGTGTTATGGCACTATCTACTTTGTAGAGTTGTGAGGGTTCATTGCAAGTGTTGAGTAAATTTTAGCTATTTAAAATAGGTGTGAAAATGAAAGAAAAAAAAACACATCTAAGCTTTGGACTCCAATAGGTCAGGTTTTAAAACCCACATCTGCCACAATTTTCTCTCACAAAATTGTGATAACACATCTCTCCTTCATAGACTAGTAAAGATTTAGAATTATGTGCGGTACTCATTACAGGGTATATGGAGCACTTAGCACATATTCGTTACTCTTTACCATATGCTCTATTGCATAGGGGAGATTTATTTTGTTATGACCTGGTTTCCTTGATTATTAACTGTTTTTAAAAGAAAATATGCATTATTATCTAATGCCAGACACTTTGCTAAATTCTTTTTTTTAATGACATACAGTTTATTTGCAGTGTTGTGTTAGTTTCAGGTGTACAGCAAAGTGACTCAGTCATATATATATATATATATATATATATATATATATATATATACACACACACACACATATATGTATATTCTTTTTCATATTATTTTCCCTCCGAGGTTATTACAAAATACTGAGTATTGTTCCCTGTGCTATAAGTAGGTCCTTGTTATTTATTTTATATATAGTAGCATGTATATATTAATCCCAAACTCCTAATTTATTCCTCTCCCCACTTTCCTCTTTGGTAACCATAAGTTTCTTTTCTATATCTGTGAGTCTGTTTCTATTTTGTAAATAGGTTCATTTGTGTCATTGCTTACATTCCACATGTAAGTGATATCCAATGATATTTTTCTTTCCCCGTCTGGCTTACTTCACTTAGTATGATAATCTCTAGGTCCATCCATGTTGCCGACAAGGGATTAATCTGCTAAATGCTTGATGTCCATTCTCTCATTGAGTGCAGTGAGCACTCAGTTAACCTTGGGTCTACACATCATGTCCAGAGGCAGCCTGACTGGGCAGGAGGTATCTGCTGAGGCTGAGAACCAGATCAAAGTCCCTTAACTTTTCCTCGTACAAAAAATATTAATATTTCAGGAAGTAGCATCTTTGAAAATAAAAATAAAATTACTTTTACACATATACCATCTTTTTTCTATGTTCCTAAATAATTTCTAGAACAGATAATATTGACCCAGTAATGATGCCTTTGATTAAGAGGTAGTCATGTCAAAAGTGCAGACCCTGGAGCGAGACAAAAGTTGTAACCCCAAAGTCTGCCACTTATTAGCTGTGAACCTTCAGTGAGTTATTTCTGCCTGGTTCCTCACGTGTTACAACAGGATACATTGTTGCTACTACATAGGGTTGCTAGGAGGATTCAATTAGTTAATTTGTTTTTGTTTTTTTTGTTTATTTGGGGATTTTTGCTTTTTTAAAAAATTTTTATTTGTTTTTGGCTGTGTTGGGTCTTTGTTGCTGCGCACGGGCTTTCTCTAGTTGTGGTGAGCTGGGACTACTCTTCTTTGTGGTGCTCAGGCTTCTCAATGTGTTGGCTTCTCTTGTTGTGGAGCATAAGCTCTAGGCACCCTGGCTTCAGTAGTTGTGGCGCATGGGCTCAGTAGTTGTGACGTGTGGGCTCTAATGCACGCGAACCCAGTAGCTGTGGCTCATGGGCTTTAGAGCACAGGCTCAGTAGTTGTGGCACACGGGCTTAGTTGCTCTGCAGCATGTGGGATCTTCCCGGACCAGGGATTGAACCCGTGTCCCCTGCATTGGCAGGCAGATTCTTAACCACTGTGCCACCAGGGAAGCCCCCAATGAGTTAATTTGGATAAAGCCCTTGGAACAATGCCTACCACACAGTAAATACTATTTTTAGTGTCATTGATTACTATGACAGCTCACGCTGCCATCTCCCTCATTTGAGAATCACTACTTGATACTATAATGTGAATATTCTCCATATTTTCTAGTTATTGTGATTGGTTGATAAGCTTTGAATGCTTTCTTTGTTGATTATAAACTCATAGCCACTGTTTTGTCCAATTTGTCCCCAAATAATAGAAATTTCCAGTGGTATGGGGAGAGATAGCATTGATTATATATTATATTGCCCACCCAACATTTCCTATCCAGATAAGATACTGTAAGGAAATTAAGTAGCATGTGGTAAGGATACCGGTAACACTAATAATAATGATGATAAGATTTGCCATGTACTGATAGGGGTCATCTTATTTAATCTTCACGATAACTCAGCAAGGTAGGCATTATTAATTTCATATGGCTAAGGATATAGACTCAAAGAGATTAAGAAACTTGTATAAAGTCATATATTTAAGCAATAGACCCAAGACAATTTCTGCCTAACTTTGAGAACTCTCCCATTTCTACCCTGCCTTTCTTTCTTTACAGGGGGTCTGGGGACATGGGGGCTTGTGGAGAATTCCAGAGCTGCTGAGTGAAATTGTATGTCTGTGTGCTGAGGATACTTTGTGGGTAGCTTTTTCCATTGGTTTCTTTCTGATTGTGCTCATGTACCAAGATATTGGTTTTGATTGACCAGGGAAATTATGCCCAATAATTAAGTCTTCTAAGACCTAAGATGTGTCAGAATGGTAATTATTAAATTGTTTATTGATGCTTTCGATGGTATTTTCTTAACGAATTTAAGTTTTAAGTATTTGCGGGCACGTAAGCACTCTAATTTGAGATTCAGGTTAAAAAAATAATTCTGGTCTAGTATTTATTTTTCCAAATTCTCATTTTCCTCTTCACTCAAGGAGAGAATTTTCTGGATCAGGGTTGTCTTTCAAGATCATGCAAAAACAAAACTAAAAAAAATCAGTGTAAATATGAAAAGTAGAGTGTGCTAAATTCCCTGGCAAGGGCTTCTATCTCTAAAGTTGTATGCCTCTAAGTTTTCTAATTATTCCAGTATAGTAAAACATGAAATCTGAGTAAATGCCAGCTGGCATATGTGCATCATTACTAGTTCATTTTCTAGGAGTGGCTAGCCAAAAATTCACTCTTGTGTACAGTCTTAGCCTACTCGTACATGTCCTCTTCCAGCTTCTGGGCCAACCAATATGGTGCATATTCAGCACTCTAAAAACAGGAATTGGCGTCAATACTTGAACGTGTCAAAAAAATTCCATGGTTATTAAAGTGCTTTCAGGGTAGATGTGGTAACGGATGTACTATCTTCCTCGATGCAGAGGAAGCATGGCTTCTTATCTGAAAAGTTGGCATCTGTTTGCTATTGTGTTGGTCTTTATTTAACCAAATGTTCCACCTAAAAACAGGTGTAATAAGCCCATTCCTGTTGTGCTAGTGCTTTCTTAAATTTGAACTCCAGGCAGAGAAACTTTTTAATGTCTAAAGGGATGGCAACTTCAAACACTCAGCCAATTGTTTATGCCAGTTACTTTCCTAATTTTGCCAACAGCCATAAAATAGGAGCCATAATATCTGAAGGGTCTTTCTACAAACTTTAGAATCAAGTTTACCCTAGACAGTGAAAGAGAGATGGAAAGCGGCCATATATCCAATGTTTTTGCGTAGATGTCCATACATTATTTAACGTACTCATAAACCTGGTGATCCACCCTCCTTAACATTCAGAAGGTAATTTTTGGATTCATGGCTCAATAATTGAATTAATACTCTGCTTACTTGGCATTAATAATGGAATTTCTTCTCACACTGCAGGAGAAGAGGAAGACCACTACTTCTGGTCCTCAGGAGAAATTGTTCTATTACCAAAAAAATGTTCAAAGCAACATGGAGAATCTTAAGTTGCTTACATTTGAGTTTCAGTTTCCTTTTTGATTATCACAGTATGGTCTCTGTGAAATTTTCTGATTTCTGAGCAGTATTCTTATTTACACTACACTGTTCATTTTTTATTTTCATGTGCTTTCAGCACAATTTCTATGCTTAATAGAATAGAGGAAACATGCTTAATAAAGTTGTAAAACATTTTTGAATTCTTAATAGGCCATTAAACTTAAGTTGTTATGAATAAGAAGAAAAACTTTGATATATCTTTAAATTTTGTAGCTAAAATTTTTCAGAATTAATTTAGGGTTTATTCACATATCTCACAATGAGCATGGGAATGGTGCCATTTTCCTGAGATTTAAAATAGAGACCTAAAAGTCCTGAGGTCTCTTTTTGAAACAAAGTCTACTAAATTCACAAGATTGCATTTTCATAGGCATTTAGGTATTTATATATTTGACTGAAAAAAAAACACATTCTAAAATCTGTTTTTGACTAATAAAATGCTAAAAATAGCATCGATAATTTTTAAAAGAGAATACAACCAAATTCTCAACTTTCTTCCTTTGTATAGTTTATGGAATGTTTCTGAAAGATCCATAGCTCAGAAGCTACACAGTTGCTCTAATTTTTCATGTTCTAAACATTGACAATTCAGAAGGGACTAGAAAGAAAATGGATTGGTGAAGAGCTGAAAAATGTATTTTTATTTACAGTGCATTTATCATGTGCTCGGCACTACGTGAAATAAGGTAAATCCTGAAGCAGTGTTAGACATTCTGCCCTTAAGAAGTCTATGCTTAATCAAGTAGTGGAAACAAAGCTCACACAAATGGAACAATTAGGGAACAATACAAGGCAGAACATAATTAAGTGCTGAGTTGAGAAGACAGAATTATTTCTCCCTACAACAAAATATTATTATTCTTGGGGCTTCCCTGGTGGCGCAGTGGTTGAGAGTCCACCTGCCGATGCAGGGGACACGGGTTCGTGCCCCAGTCTGGGAGGATCCCACATGCCGCAGAGCGGCTGGGCCCCTGAGCCATGCTTGCTGAGCCTGCGTGTCCGGAGCCTGTGCTCCGCAGCGGGAGAGGCCACAGCAGTGAGAGGCCCGCATATCGCAAATAAATAAATAAATAAATAAATATTATTCTTTTATTATTGCATGGGACTCTATTTTTTCAGTTTAACATGTGTTATTTGGCTTTCAGCTATGGATTGGCATGGACTGGGTATAGTTTATGCCTTCATCATTGTTATTGTCATCATCACCATCCCCAAACACCTGGGTGTGTCAATTCAAGAGATTTCCTAGGCATTACATAGAATGAGTTTAAATTGATATGGTAAATCTCCATGTAAATTTCCAAGCTTAACTACGTAACATAGATTAGATACACAGAGAGACAAAGATTCAGAAAGAGACAGTTGTGCAAATATTAACATCCTTACATAATGCGTTTCTCTATAGTTTCAGTGGCAAGTGGAATTCTTCCATTGAGAATGGGGACTGACTTTTTTCCCAGGCTGAGGAGAAGGCTTTTCTGGAGATGATATGCTTCAGAAGCCTATTGATGCATGAGAAGTACCTCTATTCTTGTTGCCAATATTTTCCTGCCAACCATAAACTGATGGGCAGTAGATGTCCAATATTTTTAAAGCCAAATTATTCTAGAAGTCTATTTCTCAGGAGTATACCTATGTTGTTTTATATAAATTAAGCTATTTTACAACTAGTAAATTTATTATTTTAATTCAATAAGTAATATTCAGGTAAAGACTATAAATACATATAACTTGTGCTTTTTCTGATAGAGATTCTCAACAGCAGTGGGCCATGCCTACCCCAGGAATTCTGATGCTTCAATTTTCATTGCTACCATCTTCCCACTCCTGGTTGAGAGTCAGTGCTTCAATGAGTCACACTTCCTGTTAGGTGTGTGTTGAGTTTCTCAGGTACATTGGCCCAGGTGCTAACATCAACCCAATATATGTTAGGTGCCTTACATACTTTTAATCTTCATTATAAACCCAATAAGTGGGTATCAAATGAAACCAGTGAGTTTTCCTAACTTAATCCGATTCACACTGAGCCAGTGATTAGAAGAGCCAGGATTTGAACCATCTCTGTCTCTCACTCCAAAGCCTGTGCTAATTTCACTGAACCCCTATGACTGGAATCTTACATCAAAGATGGTTTGGTTTGAGTTATTGTAAACTTTGTTACCCTCACCCCACCAAATTTCCAGGTCTTTTTGTTTGTTTTTTTGCATTGAAGTAACCATAAAGTATTTTGTCTCTTTGCTCTTTTGCTTTGAAGGAATAACCACAGTCCTCACCATGACTACACTGAGCATCAGTGCACGGCATTCTTTGCCCAAAGTGTCCTATGCAACTGCCATGGATTGGTTCATAGCTGTCTGCTTTGCTTTTGTGTTTTCGGCCCTTATTGAGTTTGCTGCTGTCAACTACTTTACCAATGTTCAAATGGAAAAAGCCAAAAGGAAGACATCAAAAGCCCCCCAGGAAATTCCAGCTGCTCCAGTGCTGAGAGAAAAGCATCCTGAAGCACCTCTGCAGGTATTTGACTTAATATCCTTTAATTTAAGATTTCAGCATCTTGGTCAAGTTTGCATTGCTGAGGAAAAGATAAGAAGTTGAAGATCCCAATGACAATTTGTAAGTCATTTAAAAATCCAGAAAAATATTAAAGGATAATCACGCATTTAAACTTTAAAACTGTGATTAGTGGCTTAAAAGTTAAACAGCTCTGGATGAGCTTGAGGTACACAGCTAGTTGTTTGAAAGTTCTTTTCAGGATTAAAAAATTTTTATAGAGAGGGGCAAAATCTTATGTGTGCACTTAAAAGAAACCTGTGGATACCCTTAAGTGGGTTGGAAAGGCATCTCAGTAGATTTCATTGAACAAAGTAAAGCAGCAGTTCTTAACATAGCTCCACATGAGAACGATCCCATGGGGCTGTGCCCTTGTATGGTGGGGCCTTGTGACAGGGGTGGGATTCAGTTCAGAGACCAGGCAGGCAGGGAAATCCTGCCATAGAAGATGACAGTAGAACAGTTAGGTTAGGGATTTAACCTGGCAAGGATTAACTGTTAAGGCTCCTACAGTTTATAGCTCTCCTCCCACAGGGCTCTGGACACTGGTTCTCTAAGAATGGCATGTGAGCAGATAGGAAAATTATTGTCCCTCCATTAAGTAAGTTTGGATAGCTTACATTTTCCTCTAAAGGAATCAGTTTCAACAAGGTTTCAAAATTATTAGAAGGAATTTTGTATACTATTTTCAGTCAAAAAAACCCCCTGATTATCTACAGTTTTATTCCCTTTCCAATTCCCCATAGGTAATTTTATGCCCTTTCTGCCTTTTACTCTTGTTTCATTTGCTTTGCTTTGTTGTGTTGAGGCCTTGGTAGAAGAATTCTATTTACTCTCCCTTTAAAAAAACTATCTTGTATTTACTTGTTTACTTTACTTTTTTTTCTAATTACTGACAAGATTTATTTTAATTTCATCTTTCTGCAGGTTAATGTTGTTATTCTTTTTTAGCTTTTGAGTTTAGTTCTTATCAATTTATTTTCACTGTTATTTAATAATAAAGTTTCGTTTATTGCAATGAGATTTACTTTGCATATAGTGTTAACCAATTCATAACTTTTGATATGTTATATTATTGTAATTATTTGCTAAGTATTCTGCAGTTATGCTGCTATTTTTCTCTACAAGCTCAGAATTATTTGGAAGATAATGTGAAAGTTTCCAAATGGGATTTTGTTTATTTGTCTCCATTGTATTTTTCGTTGTATTACTTTATGTTCAGAAACGTTACTTGTACAGATTTGAATGTTGTTGATATTTTCATTGTGCCCTGAGTTATGCTAAAAGCTTATAAATGTTTGATGGCAATTTAAAGGAGTTGACTGTTAGTTATTAAATTAATTTTACCTAAAACATTATTATTTCACCCTCTTAATAAGTCACTTCTTGATCTTTCAAATACCAAGAAAGTTATGAAAAATTCTCCCACAAATATTATGAGATTGTGTTAGTGCGTTTTGCATTTTAACTATTTTTGTTTTATGTGTTTTGATGCTTCGATATTCAACATGTAAAGATTTATAACAGCTCTATTTTCATATCACTCTATTAATTTAATCATAAAATAACCTTTTTGGGGAGGTTCCATACAATGCCCCTTGAATTCTATTTGATCTGATTTTATTATTAGTTTTTTATTCTTTCTTAATATTAACTTTTGTAGTATATTTTTATTGCTAAATTTTCCTATTTTTTTCTTTTCTCATGTACTTTGGAAGCTATATATCATATTATTATATAACCAGTGGTTATCTTTAAGCTTTAAAATGACATATTGTAACTTATGATTTTCTAATGTTGTTGAAATTATAACATATACTGACTCTTCCATGTAACTGTTAACTCTCCCCAACCCCAGGATTGCTCAAGTCTAAAGGTTCTGCATTTGGAAATATTTTATATATAAATTTTTTTTCTGTTTATAATGAGTTGATGTAGTTCCCTTTTCATTTCTGCAAGGTGATGAGGCTCCTTGCACTAGTGTTATAATAGTATAAATACTTGAAAGTACCCCTTAATCAGCGAAAAACCATTCTGCAGAATTTCCAAAGGTGGGACGAGAACTAATAGTTCCTCGAAACATATCTCTTGACTACTACAGCATCACTGGTGAGTGGTAGGTTGAGTACATCCAGTTGGCTAAGTCCACTCTTGGCAGCATGGGCCACGTGCTAGGTGCAAATGGCATAATCAAGATTAAGAAGATGAAAGTTGTTTGTGATGGGCATAGAGTCATAGTATTTAAGGGTTGAGAAGGAGTTTATAATAAATCTCATCAAAATATTCATCATATGTTTCATGTCCTCTACGGTGTGTAACCATATATGTATCATAACTTAGATTGCTACAGCAGCTTCCTGAAGAATATCTATGTTCTAAGGACAGTGATTAATGGGTTGGCCCACGCATCCTCCAGAGTACATATTGCTGCCAGAGCACAGCTGGCTTTGGAGTGTCAGTTGTCATTGAATAGTTCAACTTTAAAGGTTGAGAACACATTAAAATTGAGGAAGGGAGAGAGAAAGAGAGAAAAAAATATATATAGATAAATAGGGAGAAGGAAATCAAGATGGGGAAAAAGTGTGTTAAGAGCAAAATTTTAAAACATGTTACTGGAAGGAAATATTCTAATAATCTTATGAAGTTTGGAATTTCAGTAGAAATTCTAATCAAACAGCTGAAATTTGCTTATTCTAATATGTGTTCCAACTTGTATGGCTATTTGCTAACTTGAATGATGCTGCTTTGTTTAAACTGTGTTTAAACTCCTCATTTGAAATTGGCTTCAGTCTGTACAATACTTGATAATTCAATAGTCCTTTGGGTTAGCTCACTGGTGGTTTGATTCATTGTCACTATATGTGACCCATGGACTGTTAATGGCCTGGCAGAGGTTTATGGTGACCATTTTTATTTCTTGGGAACTGGAAAGCTTATGGTTTATGGAATATTCATGAAGCAAGGAGAAAAGGCCAACTGGAAGACTCTAAGAGCAGCTATGGGCAGCTTGAGTATGTCTTTAGGCATCTCAGGAGGCAAAGCAGCTGTTTTGCTTCTGCTCAACATCACCATAATTCTGCCTTTGACTCTGTCCTTCCAATATTGAAGTTGAGCTCTATTCTCGTGGTTCTATCCTTCCATACCCTTACTACTTCTTAGAGTACCTACTTGCTCACTGACTCAGGTGATTTGGATTAATAGGATGATTTGGAAAATAAATAACTATAAAATAAAATGTGGAGATTTCTTAATAAAATCATACTTAAAACTTACTTGAAAATATATTCTGTAGCCCTTGTTCAGTCAGAAAGTATACATTAATGTATGCATGTGGTACGTTGTGAAAAAATCCAATGATATAATGACTAAAATTACTTGGACTTTTAAATTGTGTCAGGTACTATGTGATATGCTTTACATGTGCTACTTAATTTCAAGCTCACAATAACTATTTTATAGATGGAGAAACTGAGTCTTTTTTAAATATCTTTATTGGAGTATAATTGCTTTACAATGGTGTGTTAGTTTCTGCTTTATAACAAAGTGAATCAGCTATACATACACATATATCTCCATATCTCCTCCCTCTTGCGTCTCCTTCCCACCCTCCCTATCCCACCCCTCTAAGTCTTGAAGTTGTTAAGTGATGTAATCAAGATAACGCAACTAGAAATGGTAGACCAAATAGAATAGAGAAGAGCAGTGAAGCACGTTTAATGAAGAAGCTAATTAGTTTGCATTTAGACACGTGGAAATTTTTTTTTTTTTTTTTTCTTTTTGCGGTATGCGGGCCTCTCACTGTTGTGGCCTCTCCCGTTGCGGAGCACAGGCTCCGGATGCGCAGGCCCAGCGGCCATGGCTCACGGGCCCAGCCGCTCCACGGCATATGGGATCCTCCCAGACCGGGGCACGAACCCGTATCCCCTGCATCGGCAGGCGGACTCTCAACCACTGCGCCACCAGGGAGGCCCAACACGTGGAAATTTTGAGTGGGACATTTTCTTCTATCCCATGATAATGATGACTTACTTTTTTCGAACTACAAGTGCGTATTTCTCCACTCTGCACTTTTCCTTTCCCATCTACCTAATTTCTTTGTCTATTTCCATTTTACTGTAACTATTCTTCATGGACTTCTCAATATTAAAGCGTTCATAGATTCTTACAAGGGTATTTGTAAAATCAAAGAGCTATTTGCTCTGTTTAGGGTCTTTAAGAAAAATATGATACAAAAAAGAATATATAAATAATTCAAGATACACCTTGGATTCAATAATTCAGTTGTACTCATGAGAATCTCCTTCTTTACTATCCATTCTTCAAAGTCAAACTCTAGCCCTATTTCCCAGATGAGGATCATTTTGATAGAACTTAAGGATGCCAAGGATATGGTGTCAAGTATCCACATCTACAAAATAATAATAGAATCTGCCAGAAAGACTGATAATGAAGATTAAATTACATCCTGCATGTAAAGTACATGGTACAGTGCTTAGTACCCAGTCAATAATAGCTGTGATTATTTTTTTTAAGTACAGTTGATTTACTATATTATATTAGTTTCATTTGTACAAACATAGTGATTGAATATTTTTATAGATTATACTCCATTTAAAGTTATTATAATATAATGGCTATATTCCCTGTTTTGTACAATATATCCTTGTAGCTTACTTATTTTATACATAGTAATTTGTATCTCTTAATCCCCTACCCTCATCTTGCCCCTCCCTGCTTCCCTCTCCCTACTGGTAACCACTAGTTTGTTCTCTATACCTGTGAGTTTGTTTCTGTTTTGTTCTATTCATTCGTTTTTTAAAAAAATATTTATTTTATTTATTTATTTTCCTTACTTTTTTTTGGCTGCATTGGGTCTTAGTTGTGGCACATAGGATCTTTGTTGAGGCATGCAGGATCTTTTCATTAAGGCGCACGGTCTGCTCGGGTTTCTCTCTAGTTGTGGTGCACAGGCTCCAGGGCGTGTGGGTTCTGTAGTTTGTGGCATGCCGGCTCTCTTGTTGAGGCATGTGAGCTCAATATTTTTGGCGCATACGGGCTTAGTTGCCCCGTAGCATGTGGGATCTTAGTTCCCCGACCAGTGATCGAATCCGCGTCCCCTGCATTGGAAGGTGGATTCTTTACCACTGGACCACCAGGGAAGTCCCTCATTCATTTGTTTTATATTTTAGATTCCACATATAAGTGATAACGTAAAGTTTTGTCTTTCTCTGTATGACTTATTTCACTAAGCATAATACCCTCCAGATCCATCCATGTTGCTGCAAATGGCAACATTCTTTCTGTGGGTAAGTAGTATTTCATTGTATATGTATACCACATCTTTTTAATCCATTCATCCTAGGTTGCTTCCATGTCGTGGCAACTGTAAATATAGCTGCTATGAATGTTGGGGTGCGTGTATCTTTTCAAATTAGTGTTTTTGTTTTCTTTGGAAATATACTCAGGAGCGGAATTGCTGGATCATATGGTAACTCTGTTTTTAGTTTTTTGAGGAACCTCCATACTGGCTGCGCCAATTTATGTTCCCACCAACAGTGTACAGGGCTCCCTTTTCTTTTCTTTTTTTTTTTTTGCGGTACGCAGGCCTCTCACTGCTGCGGCTTCTCCTGTTGCGGAGAACAGGCTCCAGACGCACAGGCTCAGCGGCCATGGCTCACAGGCCCAGCCGCTCCACGGCATGTGGGATCCTCCCGGATCAGGGCACGAACCCATGTCCCCTGCATCGGCAGGCGGACTCTCAACCACTGCGCCACCAGGGAGGCCCAGGGCTCCCTTTTCTCCACACCCTCTTCAGCATTTGTTATTTGTGGTCTTTTTGATGATAGTCATCTGACAAGTGTTAGGTGATGTCTCATTGTGGTTTTGATTTGCATTTCCCTGATGATTACTGTAGCTGTGATTATTATTATCCTTTATTTCCTTAAGCATCTTCAACATTTAAAGTCTGCATCACATAATTTATCACTTATAATATCCTGAAGTATTTTGCATAAATTGTTTCATATGTGATTGCTCTATTTACCTACCTAGATGGTGAGCTTCTTAATAAAACTGGTTATGGCTTCATTCTGTCTTCCCATACAGCCCATAGCACAGTGTTTAATAGTCACAGTTGTTTATTATAATGAGCTGACTATAGGAATCAAACAATAGGAAATGTGGGGCCTCTAAAAACCAATATATTTATCAACAATTTCCAAAAGCATTTGTATTTTATGTAAAATTCTTCTGTAAATGTGAACATTAGGTGGATGTTAAGTAGTGAGCTAGAGCTGGGTCACTGTGAGGATTGAGCACAGCAGCTACTCATTCTGATACACTTGTCAGCAGTTGGACTTTGCTAGTGGACAGCAACAGGGAACTGAGAACGACGCTTTGAAAAACAAAAAAAAGCAAAACAAAAAGCCTCTGCAAATCTACAAGTGCAGCTATGCATTATGAGAAAAGCATAGTTTGTTGTCCTTGGGTCATTTTAGTCACCTCACTTACACAGGTATCAGTGCCTTTGACACCAGTGTTAAATACAGTGATATCCCAGTAAATGGTAATACACAAGCTTCATTCCATTCTAACAGGCTCTACAAACTAGGTCAGTTTCAGATTTTCATTTCAATCATTCTCAAAACTCCTCTTAGAAATGCTGTGCTTTAAATAGTTTAAGCTAACATGCAAAAAACTTTCATTTTTCCATTTATCCTTATTTCTCTCATTTCTTAACTTAGTTTAAAATCTCTTTCCTTGGCAGTTTGAACAAGGACATGATGAAGTATTGTCAGTTCACTTGACATTTCGGTATGTTGGTGACAGAAGTTTAATGACGTTCTTTGAATCATATAAATTGTACCTCCCGGAAGCCATACCTTTTTCAGTACAGAATGTTCTGTAGTTAGTAATGCTCTTTAGGCAATGAGTAATTGTTTAATTGCACAATTATTAAACTGGTGATTTAAGTGTCAAGAATATCAGAATTATGTTTCATTTCCAACCATATTTTTCATATGGTAGTTTTGTTATGTGTCACATGCTGATTTGTGAGACATCGTAATTTTGCTAAGGCAAGAGAGCAAATCTCAGGTGGTAATTTAACAAGTGTTTACTGAGCAACTACTATGTACTAGTCACCATGCAAGGCACTTGGATTCAAAGAAGACAAAACCTGGGCACTTAGTCTAGTGAAGGAGACAGGTTATTAATCTTGCAAGTGACTACATGTAGTATATAGAAGTATGGCCTGAATCTTGGTTTTAGAATACTTCAGGCATGCTTATAGCAGTATAATCTTACTCTCAAATATTCACTTCTACCTTAGACCTATGTGCTGAAATAAAGATCTATATATCCAATTACATACTGGGAACCTATTTTATTTATGGCTGCTTTTATGGAATACCTATCAAGTGACAGTAGGCTGGGAATACTCTAAGGGTAGTGGGGAAGTTGACATTCAACAATTAACTTCAAATAGTTAAATAATGATAAATGTGAAAAATGCTATGAAGGAGAGGTAGAGAGGGTCATGATAAATTACATCAGAGAGTTAATTTGAGACTTCAAATTAGCCTTTGAAATGCAAAAAGTGACAAGGTAAGGGATGTCATTCAAAATGACAAAGGGAGGAGAAACGATCAATTTTAGTAGCTTATTGAAGCAATATTGTGCATATCTTGGTAACTGTTGGTAATAACATCACACGGGAAGAAAAATGCCAACATTAGCATCATAATTGAATGGCTATTTTCTCCTCCAGAAGGGGAAATGCCATAATTTCAATGCTGCATCAGGAAGGCTTGACATATTGCTAGTGTTCAAGGAAGTAGTAAGGCATCTTGTAAACCTAGTATAACACAGTTTAGGAGTGTGTGTGTGTGTGTGTGTGTGTGTGTGATATAGATACAGATTAATAGTAAACTTGTCCATTTATTTTCATATATTCTGTGTTTACAAATATCATGACAAAGGAAGAAGCTGTGAAGCGTATTTACATAGTACATAGATTGGGGGAGGTAGCTTGTCACCATCATTGTCATCATCAACATTGTTATTTATTTATTGTCTTCTATGTGCCATATATATATATATATATATATATATATATATATATATATGGTGCTAGTTGCTTTACATGTGTTATCTCTAATCTCCACAATACACCCTGAGACGAGTTGTTGTGTTGTTATACACATAGTTTTATGGTTGAGGACACTGAGCCTTGGTGAAGTGTTTTGGACACTTTCAGATACACCGTGCTGTCTCTCACCTAGAGAAAACAGGCAGGCATCGAGGGATTTTTGTCTCTACTCTCAGTTTTCCAGTGTAGCTTTGATCACACAACCCAATATTTGAGTTTGAATTTCTCTGTTAGATGACAAAGTTAAGCAAGATTATATCCAAATTCCCTTCTAATTTAAAAACCTGTTACTACAAACTCATCCACTATCTATAACTAATGCCATCTTGCTTTATACTCTTTAACATATGCTTACTTTCATAAGAATGGATTCTAGTGAGGATGGTTCTTTTTGGGGTCACTGAGACAGGTCAAATTAAATATTCAGATTATTTTATGCTCACTTACACAGCAAAAATCCATACTGTTCCAACAGCAATAAGAGCATCAACTGATCCTGTGTTTAGTATGCACCAGAGAGTATTTTAAATATTTTACATATATTCACTTATATAATTGGCATAGCAATCCTGTCCCATTTTCATCCTGTTTTATAGATGACTAATTGAGACACAGAGCGGCCTAAGTGATTTGTCCAATCACACACCTCCTAAGTAACTGAACCAAGATTTAAACCCAGATGGTCTGGCTCCAAAGTCTAGGTTTACAGCCCCTAGAAATTGCCGCCCCTCCATTGTAACCTCATCCCACACTGCTGACCCTCTGCTGTGCCTACCCTCACACACTCACTCCCCAGCCCATTCCTCATTTTTCTGAAGGTTGTCTTAATGTTCACATTGTTGAAAGTGTAAGCCGTACTATAAAACTCTACCCCATTCATAAACAAGCCCTATCCCTTAGCTGGTGGTTCAGCTTACACAGAAGCCAAAATCTCAGAAAATTAGCCACACTCTCCAAATTTCTAGTTTTGCATAAAATATATATGGATTTTCTCAAGGCTAAAAATCACCAATTGATTGAGGTCATTTTGACTGTAGACCAATCCATAGTTTTCCCAATTTTTTGACATTTTAAACATCTAAAAATGTTAAAAAGAATTTCTTTTATTTTTGTCTTGAAATAACTGATCTGACGTGCGTTAATATATTCAATCAACAATATTTATTTACAACATATGTACAAAAGAATTCTGTTGTCAAGGTGGTGAGAAAAATTTTAAAGAATTTCAAAAGATAGTTTTTGCCCTAAATGAATTTATACTGTGTCGGGTGACAGTATATTGATGTAAATAATCAAGAGGAATAGGTATTCTGTAGGGACCAAGAGATGTAAAAAATGGGCTGAACTTTGGGAGGGGCTGGTAGGAGAACTCAGTCTGGCAGTGAGGTGTATTTTATTGATGGTCAGCAGACAAAGGAGAGTAGCAAGGAAATAAGCCAACTCATTACTATAAATATCATTAGTTTGGTTTGTGATTTTTATGGGCTAGCTTGAGAATCACTCTAGAATTGCTATACAATTAATAAACTTTTACCGCATTGTTGGAATTTTTATTACTTCTCCATTTACTCTGTTCCTTCTCCAGCACACCTGGCACAAATTTGCTAAGAATCTAGCAGTTGCTCAAGAAACACCTACTGATTGGTTTCATTCCTCCTATAACTGAGATAGATGCTCAGTCGTCAGGGATAGCAATATATGAAGGAACTGTACGTTTCCCAGGTGAAATTTTTGTTATTAAAATTTTTTCTTAATGGTGTTTCATATTATTATTAATTTGGTGATCTTTTTCTGTGTTAGCAATGTGAGTGGGCCAGCACTTCTTTTTAGAGGGGAAAAAAATTCAGTCAGCTTCAAAAATATACAGACACTTGAAACAAATTCCATCAATGTTTAGCTATATTTTCCAGCAAGTTCTCTTCCCTAAGCTACTGAGTAAGATTATTCATTCCTTCTGGTTTATTTGGCTAAGCTGCCAATTTCCCTTTTGCTATTTTGAGGGGCTAATTTTCCCACAACATAATATACATTGCTAAATCTCCAGCTTTTCTCTCAGCCTCAGATAATTTAGAAGTTTCAAGATGCATCAGTTCGGGTATTACTTATTTCATTTCATTTAAATAAATCAGAGGATATTATGCATAAAAATGTCTTTGGCAGAAGGAGATTATTATGTATTTTGATCAATTTAAGGAGAGGGCATTTTCTACTCAGATTGTATGGCATGGTGTGCTTTTCTTAATATTTTCTAGTATCTCACCTTCCAGGAGATTCTTACCCTGCCTAACTTTGAATAATACATCATATTCTTTCACAATGTCTCTTTTGCTGCTTTTATTTGTGAGCCTGAATTTTCACATTCTTCTTGCTTAGCTATCCTGTAGGATTCTATTCTTTCTCCTTCATTAGCTCTTTCTTGAACTTTGACTTTAATTTTTAAAATCTACTGTCTCAGGCTTCCCTGGGGGCACAGTGGATGAGAGTCCACCTGCTGATGCAGGTGACATGGGTTCATGCCCCGGTCCAGGAAGATCCCACATGCCGCGGAGCGGCTGGGCCCGTGAGCCATGGCTGCTGGGTCTGCGCGTCTGGAGCCTGTGCTCCGCAACGGGAGAGGCCACAACAGGGAGAGGCCCGTGTACCGCAAAAACAAAAAAACAAAAAAACAAAAAAAACAAATAAGATCTACTGTCTTCACATAGACAACTAGCATGGGCATTTCTTTAGTCTCTCCCAGCGTCATGACTCCCTAATGATGTAGTCCAGTGAATTTAGCTTCTCTCTCAAACTCTCTCTCTTTTGGGAGTAGTTTGGCTAAAGCAGACTTTTTTACTTACTTTTACTTACTTTTTGTTTGGCTAATTGAAAACAGTTGTAGGTTCCATAGTCAGAGAAAAGTCTGTCTTTAGGGAATTCAAACAGGACAATGGGGGTGTGAAGATGAGGTTGGTGGTTAGTTTCCCTGTGAATGCTTTCTATTTTTTGCTTCCCTAAAAAGTTTTTACTAAGTCCAATCAGTTTAATGTAGATATCGAGGGGTCACTTGAGAGTAAAAAGTTGTACCATGAAAATTTTAGATAACGGGAGGGAGGTAGGGAATGAGAAGGACACCCACCATTTAGCACATCTGCACTTTTTCTTTGGCCAGGTTGTTGGCACTTGAGGGTTAACATTTCCAACACTTCTTGGCAAAAGGTGGTGAGATCTCTGTATCCAAAGAGCAGAAAGTCAACTCTTCATATACAAAATGAGTGTATTATTGTCTCCAGCTTATCCAACTATGAACACTTGTGTATATCTGGGATTATTGGTCTGTTGAACAGATTTTTATTTTAAAAGAAAACAATTTGAAGAATACAAACTATAAGACCAATGCTTAACACAGACCCTGGCACCCAATAAATGCCCCTCCAATATTTGTTGACTGAGTCAATGAATAAAAGAATGAATGCAATGTGGTCTCTGTAAAATATTACTACTACTAATAATGACCAGAAAGAGAAGTCCTAGATGACAACAATAACAGAGAAAACTCCCATAAACCCATTCCAGCACTGTGTTTTTATTTTTGAGGCCCACACGGAGCTTTGGGATTACTGAAGGAAATCTAGATAACTCTTTTATTAACCTGAACCTACCTGATTTCTTTGGAACTCTTCCCTAGGAAGGAGCTGCTTATCCCTGCCTTTTCATTGTCTGTGACTTTTTTTTTTTTTTTTTTTTTTTGCGGTATGCGGGCCTCTCACTGTTGTGGCCTCTCCTGTAGTGGAGCACAGGCTCCAGACGTGCAGGCTCAGCGGCCATGGCTCACGGGCCCAGCTGCTCCGCGGCATGTGGGATCTTCCCGGACCGGGGCACGAACCCATGTCCCCTGCATCGGCAGGCGGACTCTCAACAACTGCGCCACCAGGGAAGCCCATCATTGTCTGTGCCTTTGACTCTTAGTTTTGTTGTTTGGGTTATCTCTGTGCCTTAATATAGATGAGCTACTAGATGGGAGATGAGAGTCATGCTCAACTCTGCTGTTGAGGCTATATCTAGAAAACAAGTAAATGTTCTCTGGTTGCATGTGGAAAAAGGATCTAATCGATAGTCTTCTGAGAACTGGTTTGAATGGAGAAGCTCTGGGAAGGGCATCCTGCTTGGAAGGTGAAAAAAAAGAAGCCTCTGTGGAGCTTGAAAGGTGCTTCCCTGGAAAGTGAGCAAGAGCTGGATAACCATTTAGTAACTTGCTAGTTAGAGTCTCAGAGCAGATCCTTAACTGAAGAAATGTTGACAGCAGCCATGAGTGGACAGCTGGGCACTTGATCTTCCCTGGCTACCCCTTCCATGAAGCAATGAGCCTGTGATTTGTTTTGAGAAAAGCCAGGTTTTATTTGGTTGAACCATGTAAAAACACTATTTTTGCTGGTTAAAAACAATTTTTAGAAAGTCAAAACTGGTCTTTTGAAGTGAAGATGAGGCCAAGATCTGACTTTTAATTTCCTTTATCAGCTGCTTCTTTTTGACAGCAAAACAGGTAATTAGTAAGAAATTGTGCTAGTGATTATAGTGATTAGCATTTTAAAATTTATTAGTTAGTTTATTTGTTTTCAAGACAAAGATTGATTTTGGAGCTGAGAATGTCAAAACTTTGGAGCTGTACTCCTGGTGCCTGATGGGGGCACATCCTCTGTAGGCATCTTAATGCTCTCAGTAGGATTGTTTTGTTGGTTTGTTTATTTCATTTTGTCTTGAAGCCAGAGGAGCTTCAACAGGCACTTTCCCCTGTGCTGAGCTCATTCTTGCTGCTTCTGCAAGCAAGAAACCCACTTTGCTAAAGCCTTAGCTGATCCTGAAAAATGTTAACATGCTTTCTGCTTAATGTTTGCCAACGGGCTGATCTAAAAATGGCACCAAGGAGGTTACCTATTATCCACAGAACAAGAATACATTTCAGGACAGAAATAGATTATGGTCAATGGAGACTTGATCTGCTGACAGAAAGTTATATTAGTATCCCTAAGCAATTCATAAAAATAAGAGATTGTACATGGTGAATCCTGTTTTTTTTAATTAAAAAAAACCTCTCTCCTTTAGTAGCTTTCAATATTTAAGCTCTTTTTCTCTTATTTTTCCACAGTGTTTATTTGTTGAATTGCATTCATCTTTCAAAACTCCATAAATCACTCATTTTTGCACATTTGCATGGGTTTGTACCATAGCCAAATTTATTTTATCAAACTCATTACTGCATATACTTTAAAGACATGTATCGAAGCATCAAATGAGGTAGAATTTGGGATGATTTAAAAATAGTTTTTTAAATGGAACATGCAGTTATTTTCTATGTGATCTTCAAGTTCCTAGCAAATTGGAAAGTTTTGTTACTTTTTTCAATTAATGTATGATGGATAGGTTGATGCTCTCTTTGCCTGTAACTATGCAAGTTTCTGCCTGTTGACCTACAAGTAAACATTTGTTCTGGACAAAATATCCTGGCTTGACCAATGGAGTGTATGGTTACCCTAATGTTGGAGCAGAAGTCTTTCTCTAGCACTGAAAATTTGCTAAAGTATTTCAGTTAAATGTTTTCCAGATAACAATCTGAATGTATATGACTGTAATATTCATGCTAAAATGGAGTCAAAGGTTAAAATTAAAATCCATAGGGAATTTCAGAATCTCATGAGGCAATCTGAGATAATTATTTGCTACAATTAACTTCCTGGTTACTAGCCAGTCATTCTGTAGCCATTAAGTGGAACTAGCCACTCACAGTATTAGAAATTAGAGCATCTAAGTTACGTAAAATCTTAGTGTCTAACTTCCAAGACTCATAAAATTGAAGAAAACAGAGAAGTAAAAAGGATCTCAAATCTTCATTGTTTGTGCAAAGTAGGGGCGAATTGTTCTATAATGTAAAACAGTTAGATACTGTTGCTTTATTCTCAGAGATTTTATTATTGGAGTGTCTTCCTCATTTTGGAAAAAAAAAGATACAGAAAGATGTAAAATTTGGGGCAGAAATATGTAGGGTGAAATCAGAAATATAAAAGTTAGAAGAGAAACACTGAATAAGATATCTCTTCTGTGTTACTTGCTGGGCTCTGCTTTGTGTATTACCTAAGCACTTCAATTTTTAGGGTTTTTTTCTGTGAAGCATTAATCGAGGAAATCCTAAAGTTTCAGCATATATGTTGGCCTGAATGAGAATACATGCTGGACTTGTACTGGGAAGAGAGGGTACAAATCCAATTGTCACATTCTGGATAGAACACTGCTGTTATTTGGGATTCTGGGATTCTGCCGGATAGACCTGATTTTGCACTGAGTAGTATAACCTGACTCGTTATAGAGCTGTTCATCTCAGCAATAACTACATTAAATATGAACATTGTGTATGTTTATTCCAGGCCAATCTGCCAGCACAGTAGAGCTAGCAGAATCATACACTCTCAGCAAGGCAGGCAATGAGACAGAATTTGTTGTTGTTTTTTCACTAGCTTGCCATAGTGTGCTTCCCCAGTTTGAATGCTTTCTGCCATCTAATTATTGTGTTTACTCCGTGGTGTTCTTTCTTCATGTCATTAATATCCTATTTTCTGTCTGAGGTTCTCTTTATTTATGATAATAGTTTGATAGGTTTCCAAAGGATAAACAAGTGTGATTATTTTAATGGTTCAAGTACAATTTGGAAATTGAGTGGCGGTCTTATGGCTGTTTCAGATCAGCCAGATGTGTTCATGGCCTAGGCCCCAGCTAGGTTCACTACTAGAACAATTTTAAAGGCTGCTGAGATGATAAAGACATTAGCCAGAAGCCTCCTGATATATTGATGGTAGATGATAGGTTAAGATAACAAGAACATATGTCCAAGTGGACTATGTTACCCCTTGTGACAATTCATTCGGTGCTACCATTTCCACATATGCACTCCCCATGCTGAGCAGATATACCTGTAATTCAGGTCTAAAAATCCAAGTTATCCAGGTACCAAAAAGAACCAAAAAGCTAAATTAGGTAAAAGCACTTTTTGGTATACTGTGTAGTGCCAACCTATATGAATATGCCACAATATATTTAGTTTTAGTGCAAAGCTAGTTTTTATGATACCCGAATGCTTCGAAAGCTGACAATGCATGAGTAAAAAGGGACTCTCTGTTAAGGACAAAAATTTAATCAGAAACTCATTCCAAAGTTTAATTTCAGTGCTCAGTTTTGGGTTTTTTTTTTTATCAGTAATTCAGCAAGCTGACATTAAAAGTTGCTCCAGTCCTCTTTTTAGACTGATCATTTTAACTGTTCCCTCCCTAATTACTCCACCAAGCAGAGAGAAAGAGCCTGTGAAGCCTGGCTCCCAGGCTTTTTAAGAAATTAATGAATATTGCAAAAATTGTGTGGTGCCAGAAATCATTTTTCAAGACGGCTGCAATGAGAACCACCCCCACCCCCCCGCCACAGGCTATCCATCCCACATGCATTTCTTACAATGTATGGCGGACTTTTTGTTCCCTCACCCTTGAACCTGGGTGGACCTATGACCACAGTAGAAGTAGTGCTTTATGACTGTGAGGCTGGCGACTCAGGACTGCTTTCTTGGATCCAGTCACCATGCTGTAAGGAAGCCCAGGCCACATACAGAGACCACAGGTAAGGTATTCCGGCTGACAGTCCCAGCATCAATGGCCAGGCATGTGAGGGAGGTGACTCCAGTACCAGCTGCTTTGACTGAAACCACATGAGAGACACTGAATGAATGAGAACTGCCTAGCTGAGTCCAGCCAACCTCCAAACCCACGAAAGATGGTGTTAAAATGATTGCTGTTGTTTAAGGCCATGATCGTTTGGGGTAATTTGTTATGCATCACTAGATGGCTGGAAAACACATCTTTTAAGTCAGACATACTCAAGTCAAATACTGACTCTTCCTGCTGCTAATGAGATGATGTCAGCCAAGATAAATTTCTCTAATTCTCTTTGTTCATCTTACAGATGTTTAATCTGGTATACTGCAGGTGCTCAATCAACATGAGTTTCCCCATTCTCCTCCCTCCCTCCCTCTCTCCTTCCTTCCTTCCTTCCTTCCATCTTTTCCTTTTTTGCTTGCTTACTCCTTTCCTCCCCTTCCTTCCCATATAAATTCAATGGAGTGCAGCTGCTTTTGTGGTAGGCCATTTTAAACTGGAATGTGTTAGTACCAGGTGTGGATTTAATTGGACCTTTACTTAGAATGCAAGCAGACAGAATTCAGTAGGCAATTTTTTTTTTTTTTTTTGGTGAAAACTGCTGAATCACTTGTTCCAAAATCACCATAAAATATGCTCAGACCTTCCACAAACAGTGTGTGTGGTGTGATCAAGTGCCTTGGGAGAGTGGGGTAAATATATTTTTAAAAAAGGAAATGTTTCCATCAGTTCACAGCGAACATTATCTGAATTCAGTTCAGGCGAAGAATATCTTAAAAAGCTAGATAAAGGAAATGAAGGCATGAGCAACATGTTATTTGTAGGAATGACATACATTATCTCCTTGGCAACTGCAGGGTGGCATGCAATTTGGCAATCTATGTTGTGTCATCTTGGATGCATGGAAGTCACTGTTTCCTATGGAAACAAAGGAAAGAACAACATGAGAAAAAGAGTTCTGATTTTAGTATGCTGATAAAGTATTTTAAAACCAAGAGGCCAGCAGCCTTTCACAGCAGAACCAGAACTCAAAATGGCATTAAATTTTCATTTATTAATTCCACAGTGCTTTGGAATATGGATGAGATCCAAATTTGCTTTGGCCCTGCTGAGCTTTTTAGTCATGCTTTATGGTCAAATGATGACTCCAGACATTTGTGTGGAACTTTCAATGCCCCGGGGTGTAGTAGGTCTTTCAGAAACATTAGGACGTCAGCTTATGCATGTTCATTTGTTTACTCATTCAACAAATATTTGTCGAGTGTCTAATTTGTGCCAGGCATTGTGCTGGGTATTGAGGCTACATAGACCCTTTGCCTTATGTCTTATCACCATCTTGTCATATCCATGGGATATTGTAGTAGTTCTTTATCTGAAGTGAATCAATAATTTAGAAAACATTCATTTAGCCCCGGCCTGGAGAGCCTATTATATTGGAGCCAAGGGATAGCAGAAATGAACCACATGGCTGCACAATATTTGATGGGGCACAGAACAGTTCTCATCATGGCTTTTCTTTGGTCAATGATTTTGGTGAATTTTCCTAGGTACAGCCAGCTTGTTTTCATGGCCAGCTTCCAAGTGAATGGCTCCAAAATATTTATGATAGCGACTCATGCTCAATATAATTTCATTTGGTAGGTAATTTGATGAAAATGAATGTCTTAAATGAAGGAAATTCAGACTGCAATATAGCTGGCTAGAGTCTAAAAGTTTCCACCTTGATGAAATTCAAAGAAATATCAACATTATAGGATGCTACAAAGGCAGCCCACATGGTTGCAGTGGGACCGCTTGACCACAGTAGGAGAATGAAACGGCTGGTGAGGTGAGATTAAAGCATGACCTCGGTGTTGCCAGTGTTACCAATGGGCTCCTGGGAATTCTTCCACAGTAGTGCTGGAGATAAGGACTTGAGATTCACTGTGGAATAGAAGCCTGGATTCAAGAGTCAGTTCTTTCCAAGGATGATCTTGCCTTTCATTAATCTGTTTAGTGTCTCCAATGCATGGCCTTTCCTGCTTATTCTACATCCACTCCCAGCCTCATCACAGCAGAAGCTGAGGCATTTATCCACGTTTCTGAGACCTATAAAAGAATGACTGTGAAATAGACAGTTAACGTCCACCAAAGAGCCTCACAAAAAAAGCCTTCTAGACTGACTATTCTAAATAGTGATTTCAGGTGTTCTAGCTCTGAGGAGTCAAAGCCATATGGCTGATTTTATAATTTCAGTATTAAAATTAATGACCAGATTTCACTTCCTGGATTTTTCCTCCCTAGGGTCTTATTTTACTATGTCCTCTCTAAGAGCAATATTTTAGCTTAGAATTTTCTTGGGTTTGTGGATATATTCATGGAAGATTTAAATAGCATTGCAGCTGTACAGAAAAGCTGTTCTAGTGTGTGCTTTGAAAATCAGCTTTTCAATAACTGATAGCTTTAGAACTGTGATTGAGAGGAAAAATCCAGTCCTTGTTAAACAAGCTATTTCAGCCACTGGCTCCGTGTTTCAAGCAGTTTGAAGGAAGTATGGCTTACAACCTCATCACTTTGCTCCCAGAGAGGCAGGTTGGTGCCCATGGCCCTCGTGCATTTCCTGTGTGGCAGCAGAGGGCACGAAGAAGGTGGGCCTAGATCCAGGAGGTGACTCTCTTTTGCTCCATAACGATCACTCAGCCATACTTTTAAACAGGCAAATGCATGAAATGGGAGAGGAAAGACATTTAATTCTGGTTTTCAGTTAATATTCCAGGATTGACTCATTAAACAGTCCATTAACTACTGTAGTGGCCCAGGGAGTATAATCTGGATAGAATAAATGACTGTCATCTGGTTTTCAAGTGGATTTAAATAGGCTGCTTTTGGCTATATAGCTTTGCCAACTACTTATCTCTAGGGACACATTGTGTGAGACTCATTTTTGCTGTTTTGAATGTATAGGAGTGAATGATTTTGTTGTTGATTTATTTCAATAGAGTTTACTCATCACTTATTTAAATATTATTTAGTCATTGGACTAATTTTGATTGAATGCTTCTTAGTTTGTGGTACTGTGCTGGTCTGTGGGGAGAGGAAACTGGTAAGTCAGTGTTGCAGCCCTAAAGAAAGTCACAGTTGGGAGGGGCACTCATGCAGCGTGCTGGATGCTAAGCTAGGAAGAAGCATAGGATACTGTGTGAAGATGTCACAATCCAGATTAGCATCTCTGTGGTGGGAGATTCTGATGAGGGTGGAGGGGCTGTCAGGTTAAACTTCTCAGAGGAAGTGATGGCTAAGTCCTATCTCAGAAAACACAAAAGGGAGGCAAAGGTGATAGAGGAAAGGGAGTGAGAAGAGAATGTGACAAGCCCCTGAAGCAAGACAATACAGCTCATCCTTGTAGAACTAAATGAAGACATCCTGGCTAGAACCCAGGTGTTTTAATTGGGTTTCCCCCAAAGCAGACTTTGTTGCAAGGATTTGTGTGCAAGCAATTTATATTTGAACTGATCCCAAGATCACTGTGAGGAAAGTGAGATGGCAAGGAAGACAATCCAATAAAGTGTTCTAATGAGCAGATTTACCACTGTGTGCTCATCGCGCCAGAGGCTCTCCCAGAATTCGTGTGGAACCCACCTCAGAATTGTCCCGTCGGGTGGCAGAGAAGTTGAGGTACTTATTTATCAACTCTTATCTCTTATTGATTAGGCTTATTCAGGAGATGTTAACTTTCTTCTACTTCTGGTCAAATCCTCTCTCCCATTCCAGTTAAGCTCCTGTAGACAGAGCTCCCCTTAGGGGAGAAAAAGCTGGTAAGACACAGCCTGTCTGGAGTGATGTCTGGGTAAACCAAATGAATACAGACCAGGCACTCATAGCATATGCTACACTAGGGCACCCAGAGTGGTTAAGAGGAGGGTTTGGGAGTAAAGGGGAGATGTAGCTGGACTGGAAGGCAGGATCCAAGTCATGTAGAATGTTATGTCATGTAGGTGTGTGTGTGTTTAGAAAAACAATAGCATACCAACTGAAAGACTTTAAACAAGGAAGTGGCATTATGGATGCTACATTGTGTAAATATTATTTTACACATAATAGAAGAGAGAGTAGAGAGAGGGAATCTTCATAAGGATATGAGGTCTGAGAACTTTAATAGCCTCTGAGTAGCTAAGTGAGAAATGTTGAATGCCTTTCCATGGCTTTGAAGAAAAATAGGAAGATTGGAAAAGTACTGAGGAAGCTGGATGGAAAAGAATAAGGCAGAAGGAGGCAAGAATCATTGAAGTTTTGTGGCTTGCAAAGCTAACTGGAGCATGTGCTAGTCTCTAAGATCTAGCATGTTTGTTTGGATAAATGTATTGGGTTCATTGGATATGAATAAATTTGTACATAGATTTGACTTTGCTCAAAAGGGCTCCTTAAGGTTAAGAATTTGGGGCTTTCCCTCCACCTTTTTTTTTAAAATTAATCTATTATTAATATTTATTTATTTATTTTTGGCTGCGTTGGGTCTTTGTTGCTGCACGCGGGCTTTCTCTAGCTGTGGCGAGCAGGGGCTACTCTGCCTTGCGGTGCACAGGCTTCTCATTGCGGTGGGCTCTAGGCGCACAGGGTTAAGTAGTGGTGACTCACGGGCTTAGTTGCTCTGCAGCATGTGGGATCATCCCGGACCAGGGATCAAACCCATGTCCCCTGCAATGGCAGGTGGATTCTTAACCACTGCGCTACCAAGGAAGCCTTCCCCTACTTTTGTATCACCAGAGCCAAGAACAGTGCCTGACATACAAATTGGCACTCAATAAAGATTTGTTGACTAATCAAATGAATGAATGGATGAATGAATGAATGAAAAGTTTGTTATGCCCCTAGTACATGTCCTGCTGGAGATATGGGTCTTCAGGTTGGAGAAAAATTTGGGAAGTAGACATTGATTTTATGATATTGATATAAATATGGTAATCTAAGCCACTGGACAGGTTTATTTATTTACCTGAAGACTGAAAAAACTGAGATGTCTGAGAGTTGAACCCTGTGGAAATGTGACAATTTAGAATTGGGTAGAGGAAGAGCATTCCACACTGGAGACTGAGAAGGGTAAGGGGAACATACCTAGATTATGGAATTTATAGGACCAATTTAAAGAAGGAAGAAGTGATAAGCAGTGTTAGATGCTGCCAAGACAGTATGTAAGACGCAGATTTTAAAAAGTGTCTACTGGATTAATCCACAAAGAGTTCCAAGGGAAAGATGGGAAGGGAAATAAAATAACAATGGGTTGAAGAGTAAATGACAGGTGAAGAAGTGGCAACATTAAGTGTAGACAATTTTTCCCTAAACTGGCAGTGATAGAAAGAGTGGTAGCTGGAAGGGGTCAAAGGTTAAGGAGTTGTGGGACTTGATATTTTCATTTCCTTCTTTGTAATATGAGAAAAATTTTGGTATGTTATATGTTGAGAAAGTGCAAATATTTTTTAAATTGCTAATATGATTAAGTAGAACAATAACCACAGGATTGTTGATTTTATGCTCTCTTCAAATATCCATCAGCCTAGAAGGAAATCTCTTAAATGGGAATCCTCAATTATCTCTTCCTACAGTTGGCAGATTTGGGCAAGTTGGGTTTTAGCTAGTTCTTAGCATTGCTGCAAGGAGTGGAGCTAATTATTTTCACCTAGGAATAGAAAGCAAGATGAATTTTGAAGAGAGCACAAAATGTAAGGTTCCCACACATTCCCAACATTTTCTGAGGTGGATAGTTACAATATTAATTTAACACTTAGTTCTGTTGAAAAAATACAATGAATACCTGAGTATAGAAATAATGGAAACTTCTATTATAATATTTTATTTCACAGTGACTATCTACATTTTTGTCTTAGACTATGGATAACAATATCAAAATAATATTTAACAAGTATTGATCACTTACTGTGCTTCAGGTAGGGTGTTAAGCACTTTATGAATACTAATTCATCAATAACTCAGTAGTTATCATTACTATCCTCATTTTACCCAGGAGAAATACGTAGCACAGAGAGTGTGCTACAGCTAGGATTTAGCAGAGGCCAAAGCTTGAACCTACCTGATTTTAGAACCTATGGTTCTGACATTGGTTTTTAACTATCAGTATACTGCCAATAAGGATGAAAATGAAGATAGATATTTGGTAGCTTTTGGTTTTAGGATTCATTTTATTGGTGTCTATAGAGAGCACATTTCTCTTCCTGCCTACCAGATACTTGTGTCTTAGCTGCTTGGCTGAAGTGGTTACATTGGTGTTATACATTAATGTGCTGATGAGCCATTTGCCATAAATTGCAGCTCAGCTACTGGTTTAATTCCTGCTAAATTTGCAATCTGCCTTTACTGAAGTGCAAAATTTCCTTTCTTGTCCTAAAGTGGTAGAACATGCAAAAGAGTCTAATACCTTATTTTCTAGCTCAAGTAAAATTATCTAAGCTCAGAGAGAATTTTAAAATTTTCACTTTGGAGGAACAGCTGTTTCAGCATGAGAGCCTTATTAAATGTCGAATGGTTTTGCTAATGCCTCGTTGGAAACTACAGCTGACAGCATGGCACTTACTCCTCAGGACAAGTCAAATTATTTCCTGGAAAAAATCAAAATGGCTTCAGCTGTTTAGGGGGTTGTCTGTTTGACAACTGGTGTGGTAGAATATCAATTTCTTCTGCTGACTTAATATGCTGTTTTACTATGGATGGAGATTTGTAATGAATTGTGTTAACAGGAAAATTCAACATATGCTTTATGACCAATTGACTGTGCTTCCACTTGTAAAGACTAGGGAAAGGGATTGATTTTTAAAATATAAGAGCATACACAATAGGTGCTTAATGAGTACTTTTCTGCTACATACACATGTGTACACACATTAACTTTATACATAATTTGGCGCATGCATTGCTGAACTTCATTAACTTTAGTTATTTGTAGATACTTACATGTTTGAAGAATCATTTTCAAGTCAGAAACTAGAGCTAGTGCTTATGTTGAAATCTTCCCTGGGTTACAATTAAAGTTGAAATTGCAGTTTCCTATGCATGGTGGGGGAGTGTTTTAGTTTTTCCATATATTTGAGTAGTAATTTTGTAAACATCTTTTGCAAATTCTATATTCAAACTTAAGGGGAAGTCTGCGGAAGGAAGTTGAGGCACAGCTTCCCTCTTGTAGAAAAACTTCATAAAAATGTGTTTATCATATAGAAGATGCATATTTTGAATGGTGATGCTGGTTCATTTTTCAAACAACCTGAAGAGAAGTTTTCTTCAATTAAAAAAGAAACTTGGCACAGCTAGATTACATTTTTGGTTAAGATAAAATTTTCTGTAAAATAAACCATCTAAATGTGGACCTATTTATAAATATTTATTTAGGCCTGAATGTAGAAGTTATATGTGATACAAAGTCATATCCATAAGCACATTATGACAACTAAGTACCAAAGAAGTTGAACGAATATCAAGAAAAACAGGAGCAAGAACAGTTCATAAAAACTATACAATTTTTACAGATACTGGAAAGGAAGGATTAATCAGAGGAAGATTTTTCATGGGATAATGTGGATCAAACAGTAGTACAGTATTCACCTTATACTAGAAACTAAATAAATGTAACTAAAATCCAAATCTGAAAAACCAAGCTGTTCATAAATGTCACTTAATCTGGTTTGGGTTGTGTGGACATTTTTCAGGTAAATTCTTTTTTGCTTTCTTTTAATCCCATTAGTGTAGCTTTTTAATATAGCAAATTAACATATTTGCTGTCATAAGGAGCTTCCTGAACTGGCTAAAATTGTTAGTTTGGGATGCAAATCATGACTCGAACCCATTTTAACTGTCTGACCTTAGGAGAAGTACCCAACTTTCTTAGGCTTCAGTGTCCTCATTGGGAAAATGAGAATATTAATACTATTCCCTGGGTGGTTGTAGATAGTGTGTGAGGTTATTTGTGAAAACCATGTAGTGTAGTGCTTGGTCCCTAGTAAGTGCTCAATACATTGTAGAGATGTTGATAAAGATTCAAGATTTCTGTCTGGCAAGTACTAATATCAGACGTTAATTATTTAGAGTAGCCCCTGAATGGGAAGCATTGCCTTAACAGTCTATTTCAAAAAAAATGTAAAAGCAAAGGGAGATTTTAGAACATCCTCAAGGTATCTCAAATTTTAATTGACAAGGAAAGTTATTGGTCTTCTTTATCCTTGTACCACTGAGGAAAAGCTTTGAAAATTGTTCCCCTACCACCAGGCACTTTGTTCCCTTTCCCCACAGTCCCTCTTCCCCCTTACTTATCCCTGAATTTCATCTTATGTGTCACTTTCACAAAGAGGCTCTCCCAGCAATCAGGCTATGCCATGTACTCCCTAATTTAAAAAAAGTTTCCTTGATAGCATTTATCGCTTGTTATACTTTTTAATAATTCCTGGCAGAAGTTGCAAGGCCTATACTTTTTCACCTCTGTATTCCCAGTTTCAACAAAGTAATTTGAAAAATTGGACACTCAATACATATTGTTGAATGAATGAATGAATTGGGTAAATCATTACCTTTAATAAGTCCTTCATTGCTTTTGAGCTTAAACGTGGATCTTCTATTACTCACTTCCAGCAAGAGATGAAGCATGGGACTTGAGCCTTTTTTCCTAAAAATAAATCTATTAAAGCTATCATGAATGTTTAGATTCAGTAGGTAAACATTATCTAATATTTCAAAGAAATTCAACCCCCTTTAGGTAAGATTTGTAGCTCATCAAAGACTTCCTTACACAGCACAGCTATGATTTTACAAAATGACTTGGATGATAATTCTTGAGCTTTGGAATTTTCCCCCCATTCAGAAGTATAATGAAGATCTGGCCTTGATAAATTATTCCTTTTTAGACATTGCCCCTGTTGCCTTTGCTGATGCAGATAAAATTATGACTCAGACTAATTGCTATGCCAGCCTCCTATAAGGTTGGCAGGGATCTGAATTTTTCTGGATGGCTATTTATTATAGCACAGTTTCATTATGATAAAGTCATATCAAGTCTATATTAAGAAAAAAAACATTGTCCAAATGTTTTCTAAGTTCAACTATAATTTTCTGAATATTTTAAGGCTGAAACAAATCATTTCCATAGGATGATTGCTTTAAAAAATGAATTTATTTGGACACCCAAGTTAGGAATTCAAAAACGTAGCAAGATTTCTTTTGCAATATTTTATCAGATATCTACTTATATTACCCCTACTTTTAAGGATTTAAAAAGTATTCTTAATATAAAATGTGAACAGAAGTTATAAATTGTTATTAATGACATTTTTCCAATATTTAAACAAACGCATGCTCTGAAATCCACAACACATGTACACACACTGTGACATAAAAGTCATAATCGGCAAGGGAGGCAAAAATATTTAGGGAAAAAATACTGGGTAGTTAAAGAAGGATCTGGAGCTAAGTCCAAATTAGAAGTTTAAATGAAAATCCCAGTTAACTGAGGTCCTCTGATTTGGGTGAAGAAAAGCTGAAAGGAACTCAAGAGGTATCCTGGGAGAACTCATATGCAGGCAACTTAGACAGTTTAGAAAGATGATGTAGATGCCCCCTGGTGGATATATGGAAGTGTTTTCATTCACCAAGGACAAGTAAAAATATTACAAAGAAATCAATGCTTAATTCCTGTCAAAAGCATCTCAATTTCTCTACGTGTCTAGTATCTTAACTCTACCTAGGATTTGGGGTTATCAGAAAAGGATACTGGAGAAGAGAGAACAGACTAGAAACAAAGAAAATATCTGAGAAGAGAAAGCTGCAAGTTTGTTTAGGTTTTATTTTTTTCCTGAGAGGGTTAACATTCACTATTTAAAAATCTTAAGATAATTGTGTCTTAAGTTTAAATTTATTAAAGTTAGATGATTGTCTTAGTCTCCTCAGGCTGCCTTAGTCAAATTACATAGATTGGATGGCTTAAATAACAGAAATATATTTTCTCTTGGTTCTAAGGGCTAGAAAATCCAAGATCAGGGTTCTGGCAGGTTTGGTTTCTGGTGAGAGCTCTCCTTCTGGCTTGCAGACTGCTGCCTTCTTGCTGTGTCCTCATATGACACAGAGAAAGAACTCTCTGGTGTCTCTTCCTCTTTTATAAGGACACTAGTTCTATCTAATCAGGGCTCCGTTCTTATGACCTCATTTGATCACACTTCCTTAAAGATCTTATCTCCAATATAGTACCCCCCCTCAAAAGGGGACACAATTCAGTCCATAACAATGATTAAAACCTCTTAATGCATTTTGGGCGCTTCGCTGATGGTGTCGGTGAGCGCGTTTCCCGCCTGAGCGCAATTAGCGGCAAGTCGCGGGCACCTCCAGGGGAACTTCTGTTTCATGTCGACCATCCCACTTTATTCTGCTAATCTGCTAATGCAGTAAATTGGAAGACAACCGTTGCCAGGATAACCTGTAGTGGGCAAGGAGCCACAGAAAAGAAAACATTTCTTTTAATTTTTAAACTTGGTTTGAAAGAGCAGCATGTTTTGGAAATTTGATCTTCACTCATCATCCCACATAGACACACTTCTAGAAAGAGAAGATGTAACACTGAAGGAGTTGATGGATGAGGAAGATGTTTTACAGGAATGTAAAGCTCAGAACCGCAAACTTATAGAGTTCCTGTTAAAAGCAGAATGCCTCAAAGATTTAGTCTCATTCATTATTGAAGAACCACCTCAAGACATGGATGAAAAGATCAGATACAAGTATCCAAATATATCTTGTGAGTTGCTCACTTCTGATGTCTCCCAAATGAATGATAGACTGGGAGAAGATGAATCCTTGCTAATGAAATTGTATAGCTTCCTCCTAAACGATTCCCCCTTGAACCCACTACTTGCCAGTTTCTTCAGCAAGGTGCTAAGTATTCTTATCAGCAGAAAATCAGAACAGATTGTGGATTTCCTAAAGAAGAAACGTGACTTTGTGGACCTTATTATGAAGCACATAGGAACATCGGCCATCATGGACTTGTTGCTCAGGCTCCTGACATGCATTGAGCCCCCACAGCCCAGGCAGGACGTGCTGAATTGGTTAAATGAGGAGAAAATTATCCAGAGGCTTGTGGAAATAGTTCATCCATCGCAAGAAGAAGATCGGCATTCAAATGCATCACAGTCACTTTGTGAAATTGTTCGCCTGAGCAGAGACCAGATGTTACAAATTCAGAACAGTACAGAACCAGACCCCCTGCTTGTCACTCTAGAAAAGCAAGAAATTATAGAGCAGCTCCTATCAAATATTTTCCACAAGGAGAAGAATGAATCGGCCGTAGTCAGCGCAGTCCAGATATTGTTGGCTTTACTTGAGACACGGCGACCAACATTTGAAGGCCATATAGAGATCTGCCCACCAGGCATGAGTCATTCAGCTTGTTCGGTCAACAAGAGCGTTCTAAAAGCCATCCGAGGAAGACTTGGATCTTTTCATGAACTCCTGCTTGAGCCACCCAAGAAAAGTGTGATGAAGACTACGTGGGGCGTGCTGGACCCTCCCGTGGGCAACACCCGGTTGAATGTGATTAGGTTGATATCCAGCCTCCTCCAAACAAATACCAGCAGTATCAATGGGGACCTTATGGAGCTGAATATCATTGGGTTCATATTGGACATGTTCTTCAAATACACATGAAATAACTTTTTACACACACAAGTAGAAATCTGTATTGCACTGATTCTTGCAAGTCCTTTTGAAAACACAGAAAATAGCACAATTACTGATCAAGACTCCACTGGTGACAATTTGTTATTGAAACATCTCTTTCAAAAATGTCAATTGATAGGACGAATACTTGACGCCTGGGAAATGAACAAGAAGAAACAAGCCGAAGGAGGAAGACGGCATGGCTACATGGGACACCTGACAAGGATAGCCAACTGCATCGTGCACAGCACTGATAAGGGCCCCAACAGTGCCTTAGTACAGCAGCTCATCAAAGATCTTCCAGACGAAGTCAGGGAGCGATGGGAGACGTTCTGCACAAGCTCCTTAGGAGAAACTAACAAGAGGAACATGGTAGATCTAGCCTTTTCTGATTATCAGATGCAACAAATGACGTCCAATTTTATTGACCAGTTTGGCTTCAACGATGAGAAGTTTGCAGATCAAGATGACATTGGCAATGTTTCTTTTGATCAGGTATCAGACATCAACTTTACTCTCAATACAAATGAAAGTGGAAATATTGCCTTGTTTGAAGCATGTTGTAAGGAAAGAATACAGCAGTTTGATAATGGTGGCTCTGATGAGGAAGATATCTGGGAGGAAAAACACATTGCATTTACACCAGAATCCCAAAGACGATCAAGCTCGGGGAGTACAGACAGTGAGGAAAGTACAGACTCTGAAGAAGAAGATGGAGCAAAACAAGACTTGTTTGAATCCAGTAGTGCCAACACAGAGGATAAAATGGAGGTAGACCTGAATGAACCGCCCAGCTGGTCAGCCAGCTTTGATGTCCCCATGGAGACAGCGCACGGGGCTCCCTTAGACTCTGTGGGCTCCGACGTCTGGAGCGCAGAGGAGCCGGTGCCGACTAAGGAGACAGGCTGGGCTTCATTTTCCGAGTTCGCGTCTTCCCTGAGTACAAAAGACTCTTTAAGGAGCAGTTCTCCAGTGGAAATGGAGACCAGCACGGAGCCAGTGGGCCCGCTGGCGCCCAGTGTGGCTGCGCTGGCAGTGCAGCCGGAAGTGCCAGGCAGCGTGGCCATGGAAGCCAGCTCTGACGGAGAGGAGGATGCAGAAAGTACAGACAAGGTAACTGAGACAGTGATGAATGGCGGCGTGAAGGAAACTCTGAGCCTCACTGTGGATGCCAAGACAGAAACCGCGGTCTTCAAAAGTGAGGAAGGAAAACTGTCTCCCTCTCAAGATGCTGCTTGTAAAGATGTGGAGGAGAGCCTGGAGACGGCAGAGGGGAAGTCTGCAGCCCCCCGGCCCCCCAGCAGCAGCCCAGAGCAGCGGACTGAGCAGCAGAGCATGCCGGGCGATGCGGCGGTTAACGGCCCCGTATGATGAGCGTGCTCCGCTGCCGCCGCCGCTGCTGCTGCTGACCGGGGACCGCAGGCGCCACCGTGCGGGGTCCGGGGCTGCGTCGGGAGCCCCTCGAGCCACCGCTGCTGCACTCACTCTGCAAGGGATCAGGACCAGCAACCTTTATATTCTAGAGTCTAAGACGTTGTACAGAGAAACCCAGAAGTGTACAAATACTGCACACTGACAAATACCAAGAATTTTTGCCTATGTTTATATTGTATTGTTCTAAATAACGGGTAGCCTGTGAAATAAGATCTTGCCACCCATGTAATAATAGTAGTAATACTATAGTTAAAATGGCTGTAAGGATAGTTTTATAAAAGTGAATATACAGATCTATTGTATTTGAAACATAACTATTTGACAATTATTAGCGTGACCAAAGTATTAGGCAGTTTTCATACATTTTTCACCTTGTACAAAGTTCTGAATTCATTTTTCTTCCAGGTTGGCGAGGAATTATAGGATTGAGATGCCCTTTAAGTGTTATTTTGGTTGTTCTAACTTACAAAAGTGATTTTGAATAAGAAATACTTGGTGTTCCTTTTATAACCAGTTTTTGATTGGTAACTGTTTTCTGTATTGTTTAAAGCGGATCAAAAAATGTAAGTCTATTGGTAGAGATTAAGTATTTATTGTTACAACTTAGTTGATAAATTGATGTTATTGTAAAGCCATATGTTCTGTTAAAGTCTTGTTTGCTTGAATTGATTATCCCTACAGGTGAAACACTAGAATATTTGGAGTGTAAAAAAAAAAAAAAAAAAAAAACCTCTTAATGTTTTTTTAACCTTCTTTGACATTTGTTGTCTTGTACTATCCCCAGTCTGGTGTCCTTCATTGTCCCATTTCCTACTTCCAGTTTAAATGTGGAAGAAAGTCCTTTTGGCTACTGTAATTGAACAAAGATATAAAGTAAAAAGAGTGCCAGACCAATAATGCCAGACCAATATATCCACAGATACAATTCTTTTTAACATTCCATTACATTTTGAAAGTGGGCCAGCCAAACTGAGTTGCTGAAGTTCTAATTGTGAACCAGTGTTCTGTGTATGTCTTTTCATAACATCTTGAGGTGTGAATATCATCCTGTAAGGTTGGATTACAACAGTTCCTCCGGTCTTTGCTGTTTCCCTGATTACCAGTTTCTAGACTTTACTGATAGGTGGAAAGTTCCGGAAAGAGATCAGTGATGTGATACGTTAATACAATGAGATGCCTTTTTTAGACAACCCACATATTTTCTGGACATTGAAATACTTGTGGCTGTAGGTTATTTCCTACATGTAGCTTTGACATATGGTTGTGGCAGCTGGGTAGTTAAAAGCATGTGAGCTGGGTGCCGGGTGCAGAAGAACTGCTCAGTAAAAATTAACCATTGTTGTTGCTGTTGCTTTTATCCTAGATGAGCTTTTTATGTTTGTCTTACACCATCAGTTATAGGATTTACTCTAGTGTTAATCCTTACCTTTACAATGTCTAAAATGTATTTTAATTTTGTTAATTGAATTTTATATTTCCTTGTGTTTATTCTTATGTTAGCCAGCAACATTCATTTCATGGCTGACTTCACCACAGACTGTCCTTTGCTTCAGTGGTCCTCCACCTTTCTGATTATTCAAAACGGTGGCCTTATTTTTATAGAAATATAGAAAAAATATCCTAAAATCTTGTCTATGATGATTTGTTCATGAGTGACATACTTTTTTATTTTGGAGGAAGGATCTTGTTATCTGCCTTCTGGATTATTTCTATATAATGTTCTTTTGATGCCTATTATGTACTAAGCACCTTACAGGCGTTTTCTTATTTATTCCTTATGAGGAGCTACTGTTATTCTCCTGTTTTAACAAGGACTTTGAGGTTTCAAGAGGTCAACCAACGTGTCAGATATCCCACAGCTAGTAAATGGCAAATTCAGTATTCGAGTCCAAGTCTGTCTGATTTGACGGTCCACAATCCTAACTCTTTAGCCAGTGTTTCCCAACTTCTGATTCCTGATGACTGGCAATAGCATAACTAATAATTAAGACTTGCTCCAAAAAGTCCCTGAGACTGATCCCAGTTATTCTTATAAACACTTGGTGTGACTGTAATGCCACTTATTGAGCGAGAGAAGATTCATCCAGCTCAGTGTTTGCATTTGAAGAAAGTAAGTGGAGTGTGCTTTGCCCTCTACCCTCTCCAGTGTTATGTTCTTAGCATTGGTGAACATAGCTCCTGGAGCATTTCCAGGTAGCATTCTGGTCAAGTCCAAGTCTGCTTGATCAAGCTGAGATCTTCTGCTCTGACTGGTGAAGTCTCCGACAAAAAAATTTCCTCTCCTAGAGCCATGTATTTATACAAAGCCTTGGCAAATAAAAAGAAGCCCTAGGAATCACTATGAAGCAAAACTAACTATAGAATCACATATCAAGAAACCCTACTATTTTAAACTTTCAACTTCTAAATATGTAAAGACAAAATGAATGCATTCTGTAAGACATTGTTCTCTGGTAATTCCAAATTGAAGACATATATTTCTTATCCAAGTGCCAGATATTGAAAGTAATATTTCTATAGCTTATGGAAATCCAAATATTGAATTAAATGCTAACATTGGGAGGAAATGAAATACAGTAAATGGAGAACTCGGCATTTTCATTTCTACATTTTGTTGTTCAGTGTGTAACAATTGATGAAATATTTAGCATGTTTATTTGTAGGGGATGTTTTTCATTTCTATGTGGTAGCGTCTTTTAAAAACACTACTGATGGTCCTCTGTAAATCATTACCTTGGGGTTTAGTTCCAGCTGCTGTACAATAGTTGTTTATTTCCTTATTAAATAAGATGTGTGGCTAACCCCTGAAGCCGTGTCAGAACAGCCTTGAATAAATGTCTTTGCATTACTGACTTTTTTTGGTATGTAAATCATTGATATTCTAGAATATAAACCTGTTCATTACTAGCCTTGTTTGTTTTTAATTTAGAAGGGTGAAATTACATTTTATTAAACTTCATTAGCTTCTCAAGCAAGCAATATGAATGTAGCTTGCATTCTGCAAACCTCGTCGTAGTCACATTATCTCATTGCTGCTAGAGTAATTAGTTGAGTTGAATTTTCTTTTTGCAGTTGATAAGACTTCTTTAGAAATCGTGTCAGATCACAGTCATGATTGACGAATTACTTGGATTTGCTCCTGTTTGCCTGTTGCTGCTTTAATTTGTTGTTAATGTTTGAATCTACAACTTCGCATCTCTATCCCACCAGTTTCCCTTGCATCTGACTATCGTGACTAATGACAAAATGATTTCAAACTTAATCATCTTTTAAAATTCAAATTAAGCTTAGGTGCTTTTCTTGTTTGGAACCAGTGTGTGTGCTGAATACTGATGGAGCCACTGTACACTCTGTGTGAAACATAACATCACTCTGACTGTCGCATTTGTTGTTCCAAAACTTGAAGGCTGTGTGAATATTATTCTCAGTGAGTCCCGTGCCAGGTAGCTCAGCAGATTTTTCAATCCTTTCATGGTTTGTCATCATGGAAAATGCCAACTACTTTTTACATAGTAGACCTTGAGACATCAGTGTAAAATAACTTGAGTATCATTTGGCTGCCTGGCAGAGAACAAAGATTTAAGTCTCAAATCAGTCTAATTCTCTTTTCCATATATAGGTTATGATATTTCGAGTGTTGAGACTTCTTAGGCATTCTTAGTCAGCCTTGGGATTGAGTCAGTATAACTTATATAATTTAGGTACTACCTGCAATATTCTAGAAATATGCCCATAAACAAAGAAATAGTAATCTGCTGAAGGTCAGATAGAAAGTTTCTGACACTTTCTGTTTAATTTGAAAAAAGAACCTTGACTCTGTACTATATCCATTTCAGTGAAATTTATTAAAAAATGAAGTAGGTGCCTGCTGTGTGCATTAGCCTGTGATGATTAATAAGATAGTTTCACACTCTAGAAGTTCACTAATACTTTAAAACTGGGAATAAAAAGATTTGACCTTTGTTTTCAGATGTTAATCCTAGTGGCACACTTCATACTGTTCCCTCCATTTTCATAAAGTCTGGTGCTTCATTGATTCTTTTTTCTGGCCACCTTGGACTGACCCTCTCTCTTTGACTTGGGATCACTGTTTTCTCCAGACATATTCTTCAAGTCTCTGCTTACATTTCTCTGATACTTATAACTTGCATAGCAATGGATGTTGTCAGAATAAAATTTTCAAACCATCAAAAACATGAGTCATGCAAATATGGAATGAACCTGTATCAAAGTTTTATCTAACTCGTTAATTAAGGTGTAATTAAATTGTAAAACTGGTTCAAAATCTTTTTTGAGAAAAGCCTATAAGTAGCCATTAAATTTTTTTCAAAAAAGGATACTAGAATGAGATTACTAGATTAGATACAGAAGTAGTTAATATCCTTCAGGGCATCAAAACCATAACCTTTGGGGCTCTTTTCTACTGGACAGGAATCTATAAGTTAATATGCAACTTCACAGTGTTTGGGGTCAAATCCAATATTAAACAGCAAACTCAAACTCAAGTATCTTCCCCTAGAGACTTAATAATCTTTGGGTGGACTTTTTAAACAGTACTTCATACTGACTGACATTGCAGGGACATGCTGTACTCCTTTCTCATTTCCAAGTCTTGAATAATTTTTTAACATTATACTTGACTATTACAAATACTTGACTGACTCAAATATATAGGTGTAGTTTATCAAGTTCCTTAATGCCTCATCCACATTTGTGCTTCCAAAGGCTGTGCAACATGGCAGAGCACTCAGTAGGTCACTCCCTCTATGACTTTCATCTACCATAACACTTCTGCTGTTATTCTCCTCTACCGTAAAATGAGAAACTGGAATAAGTTGATCACTAGAATCTCTCCTAGCTTTAAAGTATGGTTATTCTTTAAGAATGGAATTATAAAGGGCAAAATATCTTGGCCCTTTAAAATAACATGGAATAGACAATAGCGTCCCCTAATGGTCTTTGATGATTTCTGGGCAGACTAGCTGTCTAATTATCCTAGACTGGCTGAGAAACTTCCCCTGACAAGAGGTGTGGCAATAGCTCCTGTTAGGCCCTTGATTTAATTGGTCTATATACATTGTCCGGTGCCACAATAATGCTGCATAACAAACAACTACAAAGCCTCGGTGGCATACAAAAAAAACATTTATTTTTGTTTTCAAGTCTGAGTCAGCTGGGAAGTTCTGTTGATCTTGATTAGGCTTGGCTCAGCAGTTCATCATTTCTGAGCTGGGACAAACACAGGTGTCTAGTGGTCAGCTATCTATTGGGTGATGTAGGATAGCCTCACTAGGATGACTGGCTCTGCTCCAAAGGATCTCTCCAGCAGGCTAGCCCAAGCTTGTTCTTGTGGTGTTGGTGGCAGTGTTTTGAGAAAGAGTGGAAGCAAGCAAGGACTCATAAAGCTAAGACTCAGAAATAACTCACCCCCACTTCCAGTTGGCCAAAGAAAGTCATAGTAAGTCTGTGGGGAAATAGAGCCCATTTCTTGATGGGAGGAGAAGGGGAAATTCATTTTACAAGGGGCATTAATATGGAGAGGGAGGACAAATTGGTTCCATGTTTGTATTCAATCAGCCATATTAGAACATAATTCACAGTTGGGATTTCAGGATGTTCCCAAAGGATTCTGATCTGGAGGGAAGGAAGACAGGGTCCTATAAGTGTTCTTGTGCTTCCTTCTGGGGTGCAGTTAAGTCACTTAGAGTTAGTTTCATCTGTTAAGGTCTTACTTTTAAAATGCATTAGGCAGGATTAGAGCAGTCTTAGGGGGTAATTATTCCGTATTACTGAGGCAAGGCCCTTCTGAGGACTTTACCAAACGCTACATGAATGTTGAGATTTTCCATTATGTCTGGTGGGAAAATGCACTATTCCTGGCTTGGTATGTGCTAGGTACCATTTCTTCTAATCCTTTCAGGTGGTTCTTTTTGCCTTGGGTAGTTACACTTAAAAATGGATCTGTGCTTAGCAAAATTCTCAGTGGGGACTCTTCAGACTTTTTGGACTTTTCTTTTTGGCATCAGCTTCTCTGGTACCTTTTCCTGTGAACTCTAGCCACCTTGGTTTCCTCACCTTCTCAGCTTCATCTCCTCAGTTTAGGTAATCTGTCAGATTGTTCCTGGATTCTCATTTCCCGGTCTACAGCATGCAAACTCAAGTTTTTTTCTTCTCTCTCAATGATTGTGTCCTATGTTGTCTAATGTCCAATATCTTCAAAAACAGTTGTTTTACAAATGTTTTTAGTTTTTTTGTTATTTCATTCAGGAGAGTAAATTCAGTCCCTGTTACTCCATTTTGGCCAGAAGTAGAAATCTCCAATTCTTAGAATTCAGTCTGAGGGAAAATATGAGTTTCTAAAGATTATGGGCAACCCAACTTTTGGTAGAAGAGGGCAATGTGCAAATATCAGACTATATTTGAAAATATATATTTCTCTCCTGCTTATCCAGTTGGTCCTTTATTACTCCTTTCCCTTCTCTTCTTGGTATATTTAGCATTTTGCCACAGTTTGACCCATCATTCTGTTTTACTTTTTGTATATTTTTGATTGTGTCATGTGTGGGTGTGCATTTTATCTTCCTAGTGATATTGTAAACTCTTTAAATGTTGTGGATACACCTTATCCTTCTTTATATTTTTCACCATGTGTATAACATTTTAGAATTAATTCTAATTAATTGATTATCCCTTTCTGTAAAGAGGGACTCAAAATCTGAGGATTAATTAGGTGGTGTTTACCATGTGCTTTGTAGAGGAAAAGTACAGGGTAAATAATTGTACCTTTAACTTTTAGGCTGATGTCAATTTTGGTTTCACTTGTTTCCACCTAAATTGGCTGCCATATGTTAGACTACAATTTCTCATGAGTTCAGCTGCAAACTGTTTAGATGAATACTTCAGGCTGACATGAAGAATACATTCTAAACCTCTCAGAACCTGCTTTGGCTCTGCATGTTGTGAGGCTTTTTCTTCTTTCTCTACTCAGGGAACTTGAAGCCATAATTCACAAGTATATAAGATATGGGTTGAACACTTTCAACCTGCTTGATAAGTGTAGTATTGAAAAAAGATTCTACTTGTAGAGTAAACAGTTCTCTGTAAGGGAGCTTACAGTTAATTGTATGTAATATTATCCATAAAATTCCTTCAGACTAGCTCCTTTTACTCACTCACTTGTGAGCTGTTCTTCCTCTCTCTCTCTTCTACTTCTCCATCTCCTCACCCACCATTTATTTCATAAAATGGTGGGGGAAGAGGGTAGAAAAAGTAATTACAATATACCCTTAATATTACTTAGAATAAACACAATTAAGGCGGAAATGTGGTTGCAAAAAATCGTAGTATCTTCTAAAGACAGACATGATTATTTTGGGAATCATTTGAATAATTACTTTCCTTCATTAGTATGGACAGTCTATAGTTGGCTATATGGTTATTTATCATGCCTGTCAAAATATAAGAATTAATTTTAATACTGACCATCTGTATTCAAATGCAGTCTTGTTCTACAGATAAAATAATTTTATGGAAAATAGTGAATTCCATTTTGATTTAAACACTCTTTATTGGTAAATAGTTTGAACTCAGATATTTATGCAATGATACGGTGATGCTGTTTATATGTATGATACAACATTTTATTTAAAAATGATTTTCCTTTTTTTCGGCTGTGCCACGCGGCATGTGGGATCTTAGTTCCTGACCAGGGATTGAACCCATACCCCCTGCATTGGAAGCGTGGGGTCTTAACCACTGGACTGCCAGGGAAGTCCCCAAAATGATTTTCCTTTGTATTCGCATTACTAATTGTGGTGAAAAACTAAAATGCATGAGGATTTCTAGACTTTATATAATAATGTCTATGTAAGATTATGAAAATAATTCCCAGGGATTTGGAAATTAAAGCTTTTGGAGCTTCTGTCTTTTTTTAAGGAATGTTATACACATGTGGATGGTTATTATTGTTTTTATTCTGTGCCCAAAGTAGATATAGTTCTTCCTGTTTATAAAGCAAACATGTACAAAACTCACTGAAATGTATACAGCATATCAGAGAATATTATTTACAATAAAACTCAACAAAGAAGTTGTACAGCTATCATCATGAATTCTTAAAGTCAAATCAAGTATAACTCTAGCTTATAGTCCTAAAAGCCTAACCTTTCTATAGATTTAAATTCTAATACTTTATAAGAATGGATAATATTTTGAAATAACAGATGTTTGATTCAGAGTTTCACATATATATATATGTCCTTTTTTAGTTAGGTATTTTTAAGCTTTTACATCAAGTTGAGTGACTATAGTATATTAATAAAGGTTTATTTTATGAAAACAGCTAATTTTTAATTATTTGACCCATTTAAATTTTGTATAACTCTATGTAGAATTACATAGCCAATGTAATTTTTAATATACCTTTTCAGAACTCAAATGCCAATCTGAACATGAGAAAAAGAGCCAATGCCTTGGTTCACTCTGAATCTGATGTTGGCAACAGAACTGAGGTGGGAAACCATTCGAGCAAGTCTTCCACGGTTGTTCAAGGATCTTCTGAAGCCACACCACAGTCTTACTTAGCTTCCAGTCCAAACCCATTCAGCCATGCAAATGCAACTGAAACTATATCCGCCGCAAGAGCAATTCCACCTGCTTCTCCTTCTCCACCTAGGAGAACTGGGTATGTGCCCCGACAAGTTCCAGTTGGATCTGCTTCTACCCAGCGTGTGTTTGGATCAAGACTGGAGCGAATTAAGACCACAGTTAATAGCATAGGGGCTTCTGGGAAGTTGTCAGCCTCTACTGCTCCCTCGGCTCCACCACCTTCTGGATCTGGCACAAGTAAAATAGACAAATATGCCCGCATTCTCTTTCCAGTAACATTTGGGGCTTTTAATATGGTCTATTGGGTTGTTTACTTATCTAAGGACACTATGGAGAAATCAGAAAGTCTAATGTAATTTTGTTGCTATAATAATTTCCTAAAAGATGACGAACTTCATGCAGAATGTCTTTTTAAATGTTTTTAAAGATAAACAGTTGTTCTTCACTAAAATAAAAATTCCATGTAAGTTTTCCATTTAAAAAATTCAAGCCAGTCATTGGGAGAGTTAATTAATTCCTCAGTGAAGGGAAAGTGAGCCATCTTTCATTTCAGAAAGATGATTTAAATAGAATCAATTCAACATTCAAATTAGACAGGATACAGACCATCCTGGAAAGTTGGGACAAGAAAAATAGGGCTATTAGAGATCCATGGTGCATATTTATGCGTTGAAATTTGAAAACAGACTATGACATTTTCTAATACACACTATGAATATCAACCAGCCACCCTAAATTTCCCAGTGGCACTGCCCTTAATCAGAATTATTGGATATGATATGCGGTGACCTTTGGAGATCCTCTTAGTATCTTCAAGAAAAGGACTTTCCCTGTTAAATGAAACATTTTTAAAAGGAAAATGGAACACAACAAATACTGACCAATAGAGTGAAACCTCTGCTGCAACAAAGACAGAGACCAGGGAAAATGTGTTCCCTGCCATATGTTGGCTAAACAGGACTTAACAGTTGACTTGAAAATTTGTGCTTTGAGCCAAAGTTTAACTTATTGTATAAATTCCTTTTGATAATAGTTCATTCAGTTATGTATTCTTTCAGAGCCTACCACGTTCCAGGCACTATGCTAGGCACTGTCTCTCTAGATAAGCTTATTCACCTTTACCTGCAATGTTACTCAAATAGTAGAACAGTCAATGCATGCTAATGAACCATCAACTAGCAGCAGACACTGCATTCTTTAATGGAGGAAATTTATTTAGAGTCTGATGACATATTCAAAATATTTGTTTCTCCTATATTGATGGCGGATAACAAGTGTATTGTTCATATAGCCACTTTTGAGATTAGTACACATTAGCACAACTTCAGCAATTGACTTCAGAGTATAATGAAAATGTGGTACAGATTGTTCTCTAAGTGAAAAGCACTGTATACCTCAAAGTAGAAATCTGGGCACTGTAAGACCTTATAGATTACCTGTCTCAAATTTGATCAGAATCACAGAATATAATTTGATCAGAATCACAGAATCATCAGAATTAGGAATCCAGTACAAGGTTTTTCAGATGCTTTTCCCAACATAGATCTATATCAACTGGTGAAATGCTAAGCTTCTAGGGAGTTTTTGTGTCCATAGTTCTGTATTTCTGGGTAGTTCTGTGTTTATTTGGGGGGGGAGTTTTTGTATAATTTCATAATGAAGGTGAGTATTTTAAAATGAAAAGAACAACAAAGGACTGGAGTAAAGAAAAAAAATTATAGCCACGGAGTAGAATACTGCTGACTCTGTTATGCAATTTATCAGGATTTTCATGAGCTGATTTTTCTTTTTCATTAGGTAGGCTTAACAACTTAATTGAATTTCTTGCAGCAGTCCTAGGCCACTAAATCTGGGTCTAGTTTTTTATTGTGTTACTTCCAAGATTTTTCTTCTGTACTTCTCTCTTCCTGATCTGGGGTATGTGAATGAATGTGTTCTGGATGTTTGGGGAACATGTTGATAGAAATGGCCACCTTGCAAACAGGATCTCTTATTTTTTAGAAAAGAAATGATACTAATTAATCGGCATTAGTTTCTTAGTTGTTGCATTGCCTTGAAATGGTTGCATATGAGACCTGTAAAATGTGCAAACGCCAAATATTAATTGTGGGTCATATCTGAGAATTCCTTCTTGGCTATGTCTCTAGGTATTTCTTAGAATCATCAATAATTTTAAGGCTGAAGAATACTTTAGAAATCATCCAATCCAAACCCTTCATTTACAAATTGATGCCAGTAATATGAAGCCCAGTAAAATTTGTATATATGTATATATTTAATTAAGAGTACTTATACAAAAAAGCTCATAATAAATTATTTCATGAATGTGAGTAGATTTCAAGCCTTGAGGACAATGTTTGAAATTGTGGTTGGAAGCTATGATTGGTCTTTATTCAAAAAAAATGACCTTATTTATTTGGTAAGGAATATATTCCTTGCTAGTCTGTTAGCCTATTCTTAAGAAATAGTTCATTGGCTTCCTTTTTTTAAAAGAAATTCTTCTCCTATAAATTTTTACAGATTTTTAAAGGGATAAAAATAAATGATTTTAGATTTGTAGATCAGTGATACAGGTGGATTCACAGTTTTTTCCTTACCGTTGTATTAGAAAAAGGTTTTAAAATAAATCAGGTGGCCAAACAAGGAGAAAGGACAAAACTTAACCAGGGATTCTTAATTGTTAATTGGAAGAATAAATTGAGCAGTATGTTTAATCTTTCGTATGAAAAGAAATTATTTCAATTGCACACAGCGTTAGTAATAAAAACGCATAATTTGCTTTCCTTAACTCAATTCCATCAAATGAATTCAAAACTAAATTTTTTATTTTGGGCACCATTTCTATCTTTTCAATAACTCAGAGCTGCATTAAATGGAACACTTTTGTGAAGAACCAGTCACTTTTCACTATGAGAAAACGTCACAAGAGTCATTATTAGAGCCTAAATCCTGGCAATTTGTGAAGAAGAATGGCTGAGAATGATACCTTTGTATGTCTCTTTTTTTTTTTTTTTTTTGCGGAATGCGGGCCTCTCACTGTTGTGGCCTCTCCCGTTGCGGAGCACAGGCTCCGGACACGCAGGCTCAGCGGCCATGGCTCACGGGACCAGCCGCTCCGCGGCATGTGGGATCTTCCCGGACTGGGGCACGAACCCGTGCCCCCTGCATCGGCAGGCGGACTCTCAACCACTGCGCCACCAGGGAAGCCCATGTATGTTTCTATCTTTTAAAGATGAAATTCAGAATTGTTTTCTTTAGAACCAGGATCTATATTCTAGCTTTCAACTCCAAGTTGGCCACTAACTGCTGCATAATAACTTCTAGTTTCCTCCAGGCATGACTAGGGATGATAATATATTTACATGATTAATCCACAGTTGAAAATGACTTGCATTTGTGTATATACAGAGCATTTGAATAATGTGTACTTTAAATTGGACCTCACAAATCTTGAATTCAAGTCGGCAGAGAATAGAGTCACCCTTTTTCACAGATGGACATGAATCATAGAGAAGTTAGTGACAAGGATAAAAGTACTGAGCTGGAATGAACTTTGAAAGGTCATTTTTCAATCATTTAAAAAAATCAAAATTTATGCAAAAATTGATGAGGAGCAAAATACCCAAATTTTAAATAAATATGGGACCAGTATTAATAATTTTTCCTTTTGCATCAGGCTCTAATATTACTTGGCATGGCATTGGTATAGATGGTGGAAAAAAAGGATGCATGTAATTTTATGACTGTTGATGTGGAGAAAAAAGAGTGATGGCAGGGAAGGCGCCACAGAGATATTAACTGAATTTTGTAGAATGACTGGGAGTTCTTGCCCCTCTGCCTACTCCCACAAGCAACAAAAGCACATTTGTACCGCCATCTGAAGCTTGAAAAGAGATATAGATTTGGAACTTCAATGGGAACTCTTACTACAAATAGTTCAAGGTATTGGGAGGGAAGGTGAACGTGGGAAGTGAGAGTTGCTGATGTTGGAAAGACCTGCTGGGGTGGATTAGAGAGAGTTTTGTGTAAATTACCTAAGAGATTAGACGTGATCCTGGATGAGTGGCAATTTATTGAAAATCTTGCAGGATAATAAGATGAAAATGAACATGCTATGCTTCTGTTTTAGAGAAATCATTTGATTGCTGTATGAGCTATGGAATGGAGGGCCATGAATCTAGAGGTAGTACAAAAATTGAGATATCTCATTTTTCTTTTCTCTCTCAATTAATCTTTGCCTTCTAATTCTTCTTTTAATCCCAGTGACTTTATTGTCATTTGTAAAAATGCTATGAGATTGTTAAAAATAAAGATAGGTATTACAGAAAATTAAGAACAGTCTCAAAATTCCACCATGGAGAAATTGTTAATATTTCATGAGTATCATGCCAGATACTTTTGTATAGATGTTTGTTTTGAAAAGCAGACTGATTGATTAAAAGACAGAATTTTGTAAATTTAGGAGCCAAATATGCCATATATGAAGGCTGTTAAATAATTTTAAAGCATTAAATTTACTTTTGTCTAAACTGAAGATAAAAATATAAGGGTAAAACTTAAGAAATTTTTGAAATTTTTATAGTGTTTAATCAAAGCAGAAGATTTGATGGACACCATGTCTTTTTATCCCAGATTTCAGTCTTTATTTCAGGAATTATTTTTTTCCTATTATGTGTCTAAATGATTTTTTTCAGAATGTTCTTTTGTTTCCATATCTCCTTATAGTATTCTCTACAATCACTTTTATGTTTTTAAACTTGTTGTCAACTTTTGTCAGCCATAACCCAAGTGAGTTTTCAGTTGTGTTTACTCTGTTTTGTAACCTCTAAAATAATTTTCATCTTCATAATGGTTTTCTTCTTTTCCCTTGCTTTCTTGGTCTGTGCCACTTCATTTTTTCATTTCTTTCTGCTTGTTTTTATAATCTCTTCATTCAAATATCTCTTCTTTGAGCTTCTCACTCTCTTAATGAGATCATGTCTATAATTTATTTGAGACTACAGAGAACTATTTATAAAAATTTTTCCTCTGTTTCCTGAAAAAATTTTCTTCCCTGGTATGAACTTCATCTGCTTTTCCATTGTGTTTTTGTTCTTTGCCTATGTTCCAGGCTGGTTTCTTTCTATTAATCACTGAATGAAGCCAGCTATTTACTGAACTATAGTGTGGGAAGTGATGGGAGAATGAATCAGATCAGCCCACGGCAGCTATTTAAATTTCAGGTTTCAAGCCCACCTCCCCAAATCTGTTTTATCTTCTGCCCAGGGACCATATTATTTCTCTGTTGTTGACATCTGGGTGGTCTATTTGGCTCACAGTGTAGAACTCTCGGTTTTACTTTCTCTGCGTTGTTAGTGCTTTAATGGTTATTGCCACTTCTTCCAACTTTCCCACTGTAATGCCAGTAATCCATATCATCCAGCAGGCTGTTTCACAGCTATCAAGTAGAGTCCACTGGCAATTTTTTCTTTACCCCCATATTCTACCATTTGGGAAAAAATAACTGGAAACCTATGTTTTTCTCTTGCCTTTTCATACTCCATGTCATGGTGGCTTCAGTCTTTGGAGGACATCTCAGGACCCTAACACTCAGTAAGATCTATATCCTATCAGGATATGTGTGCCAGTCAATATTCTTTCTCCTGTTAGTGCAAATGTCTCTTCATTTGAAAGCTATTTATTATAGTTTATGGTCAATTACTTGTAATTACAGATATGGTTTTCATTTTTCTTCCCAATTTTTCATTATTATGCTATTTTTAGAGGGATTTCATAGCAGAGGAGTGAATTATAAATGCTTTTATTTCACCCTTCTAAATTGAATTCATCTATAATTTTTACTTCCATTAGATTATCTTTTGCTGATATCTTTTACTAACAACCAGAGCTATATGGTTTTTCCCTTCTGCTTATCAGGGGTCATTGGAATCAGGTATTAAAACTGAATTAAATCTGTGATGATACAGTTGATAGAAAGGACTTCCCTTTGGGGAAGGAAAAGAAACTATAATAATAGAAAATAAATATTTAATATTATTGCAGTTAACCATTGGCTGACATATTCTTTCTCAGCCATTTGTATCTGTGAATGGTAGTCTGCATTCCATCTTTGCAGATGTTTGCTGATATAATGGAGCATGTTTGATGTCATTTTACTATTATGTATATTGTTTCCTAGTTCAAACATACAGTAAATCAGGGCTTTCATTTTTCAAGATACATACAAATTATTGTTGGTTGGTGAGGTAAGGCTTTATGATTTTATCAAGTTTCACTGTAAATTGAATCAAAGTCCAAAGTTTTCATGCAAAGCCATGCTCTATGTTACAAGACATTGAATGGCCATAGTAAATAAGAAGTTAAATTTTCCGCTGGTTTATCCTTAATGATGAAAACTTAACAATTTTCTGCTAAAAATGTTGAAAACTGAAGAAGAAATATAGTATTCTGTTTGGATTTTCAAGTGGAATATTTCACAAACCAAGGAATAAAAGCTTATCTGCTTGACCTCTGAATAATTTTAAGTTGTTTGCTTCATTGTACAATTGAAAATATTACTTATCATGAAAGTAAAGCACAATAATAATACATATTTTATTATATCATAAAACCTAATTTTGTCATCCTTTGAGCTTCATTATTCTTGCTCAGTCAGAAAGCAGATAATAAAGTATGATATTTAAACAGTTCAAGATTTGGTAAGAGATACAGGTGTTTTGATTTCATGGGAATACAGTTTTCTTACAAATTACACATTTCTGGAGCTTATAGCAATCACGTTTGCCCCCCTGAAATTGATGATTTTATTCTATGTAAGAGTATTATAAATGATAATGAGGTAAATTATAATGAGGAGCACATAGTCATTATGATTTTGTTTTGGCAGATTTATTTTGAAAATAGGGATATTATCAAATGTTGGTTTAGTATTTTTAAATAATTCATCAGAAAGTGATTTTTTAAATTCTATCTCTTTAAGCAACCTTCCCTTGCTTCTCAAAGTTAAACTTATTACTGGTGGTAACGAACTTCCTTTGCTTCTTAGAAACAAAATTTATACCTGAGCATAGCATGGGAAATAATCCAGGTTTCAACTTCTGCTGGAGAAGGAGTATTTAAGGTAATAAGGATTAAAATTTCCATAAAATTTGATCACAGATACTTATATTTTAAGGTACATATACTGGAGCTAAACTCTGGAATCACTAAAATACATTGTATCTACCTAATGCAATTTTTCTATTTCAATTTAAAACAATAAACATAAATATCTCTGGAATATTTGGGGAGCTTAAGAACTTTTTTTCTGCATATAAATATCCTTCCTTTAAATTGGTCGCAGTATTGTTTCTGACATAATATTTCACGTTTGAAGCTCTGTTTTTACTTACCTTAAATTCCCTGCATGACAAATACCATCATCTAGGTTGTAGTTTTGCAAAATTCTCATGGTTGGGAAATTTCTTTGTGGGTGACGTGGATGAAGAAAATTTCTAAGGCCCATGAGATCTAATGTGACACAATAAAAACCTTTATGTGGTTTTGATTAACTAAAAGGGTATCAACTGTGTGTGTATTTTATATATATATATATATATATATATATATATATATATACATATATATACACACACATACATATACATACATATATACACATACATATATATACACATATATATATATAAACATACATATATATATACATATATATGTATGTGTATATATACAAAATTTCTTTTCTGATGAGTCAAAATGAATAAAGTATAGCTATCTATGACTTAATCCTAACTTGTGAAACCAAAGTTCTGAGAAACTGAAGAATGCTAACTTATAAAAATATGTGAGCTTATGTTTTAAGATATCTAGCTCAGAATATTAGTGTAATTATTTTGATGAGATGAAGCACTTTGAACATTTCTGATGGTCTTTAATGAAAATTTTGTTTTTGTTTTTTTAATATTTTATAATGTACCATGAAACATTTTACTGTAACCTTTCTTGTTCTAAAAGAATGGTTTTCTGAAGAAAAATTCAGCTTTTTAATTTATATCTTTAAAAAAGAGAACATACCTGAGAGAAAAAAAAGTTGACCACAGATTTTCCTCAACATACACACACGTTTGTGTATGATGCACACCAATAAATTACATAGTGTAAGTAGTTTCCTTTTTTGTTGTTCACTTTTACGATATATTAATTAAGTCCCCTTCATACTTAATTGTATTTGTTCAGTTAAACATGATTCTTGTTATGGACTGAATGTTAGTGTCCCTCCAACATGCATATGTTGAAACCCCACCCCATCATGTGATGGTATTAGGACATGGGGCTTTGAGGAGATAATTAGGATTAGATGAGGTCATAAGGGTGGAGCCCTCAAGAATGTGATTAGTACCCTTGTAAGAGTCAGGAGAGCTTGCTTCTTCTCTCTGCTCTCTGCTACATGAAGATACAATAAAAAGCTGGCAGTCTGCAACCTGAAAGAACCCAACCATGCTGGCACCCTAATCATGCACTTCCAGCCTACAAACTGTGAGAAATACATTTCTGTCCTTTAAGGCACCCAGTCTATGGTATTCTGTTATGGCAGCCTGAACTGACTAAGGTAATTCCCTACTCTATTTTTTTTTAATTATTTTATTTTATTATTTATACAGAAGGTTCTTATCAGTCATCTATTTTATACATATTAGTGTATATATGTCAATCCCAATCTCCCAATTCATCCCACCACCACCACCACCCCTGCCACTTCCTCCCCCCATGGTGTCCATATGTTTGTTTTCTACATCTGTGTCTCTATTTCTGCCCTGCAAACCGGTTCATCTGTACCATTTTTCTAGGTTCCACATAGATGTGTTAATATATGATATTTGTTTTTCTCTTTCTGACTTACTTCACTCTGTATGACAGTCTCTAGGTCCATCCATGTCTCACAGATGACCCAATTTCGTTCCTTTTTATGGCTGAGTAATATTCTATTGTATATATGTGGCACATCTTCTTTATCCATTTATCTGTCGATGGACATTTAGGTTGCATCCATGACTTGGCTGTTGTAAATAGTGCTGCAATGAACATTGGGGTGCATGTGTCTTTTTGAATTATGGTTTTCTCTGGGTATATGTCCAGTAGTGTGATTGCTGGGTCATATGGTAATTCTATTTTTAGTTTTTTAAGGAACCTCTGTACTATTCTCCATAGTGGCTGTAACAATTTACATTCCCACCAACAGTGCAAGAAGGTTCCGTTTTCTCCACATCCTCTGCAGCATTTGTTGTTTGTAGATTTTCTGATGATGCTCATTCTAACTGGTGTGAGGTGATACATCATTGTAGTTTTGATTTGCATTTCTCTAATGATTAGTGATGCTGAGCAGCTTTCTATGTGCTTCTTGGCCATCTTTATGTCTTCTTTGGTGAAATGTCTGTTTAGGTCTTCTGCCAATTTTTGGATTAGGTTGTTTGTTTTTTAAATATTGAGCTGCATGGCCTGTTTATATAATTTGGAGATTAATCCTTTGTCCATTGATTCGTTGGCAAATATTTTCTACCATTCGGAGGGCTGTCTTTTCATCTTGTTTGTAGTTTCCTTTGCTTTGCAAAAGCTTTTAAGTTTCATGAGGTCCCATTTGTTTAGTTTTGTTTTTATTTCCATTGCTCTAGGAAGTGAATCAAAAAAGATCTTGCTGTGATTTATGTCAAAGAGTGTTCTTCCTATGTTTTCCCCTAAGAGTTTTATAGTGTCCGGTCTTACATTTAGGTCTCTAATCGATTTTGAGTTTATTTTTGTGTATGGTGTTAGGGAGTGTTCTAATTTCACTTTTACATGTAGCTGTCCAGTTTTCCCAGCACCATTTATTGAAGAGACTGTCTTTTCTCCATTGTATATCCTTCCCTCCTTTGTCATAGATTAGTTGACCCTAGGTGCGTGGGTTTATCTCTGGGCTTTCTATCCTGTTCCATTTATCTATATTTCTGTTTTTGTGCCAGTACCATATTGTCGATGACTGCAGGTTTGTAGTATAGTCTGAAGTCAGGGAGTCTGATTCTTCCAGCTCCATTCTTTCCCCTCAAGACTGCTTTGGCTATTCGGGGTCTTTTGTATCTCCATACAAATGTTAAGATTTTTTTTTCTAGTTCTGTAAAAAAATGCCACTGGTAATTTCATAGGGATTACACTGAATCTGTAGATTGCTTTGGGTAGTATAGTCATTTTCACAGTATTGATTCTTCCAATCCAAGAACATGGTATATCTCTCCATCTGTTTGTGTCATCTTTGGTTTCTTTCATCAGTGTCTTATAGTTTTCTGAGTACAGATATTTTACCTCCTTAGGTAGGTATATTCCTAGGTATTTTATACTTTTTGTTGCAATGGTGAATGGGATTGTTCCCTTAATTTCTCCTTCTGGTTTTTCTTTGTTATTGTATAGGAATGCAAGAGATTTCTGTGCATTAATTTGGTATCCTGCAACTTCACCAAATTCATTGATTAGCTCTAGTAGCTTTCTCGTGGCATCTTTAGGATTCTCTATGTATAATATCATGTCATCTGCAAACAGCGACAGTTTTACTTATTCTTTTCCAATTTGTATTCCTTTTATTTCTTTTTCTTCTTTGATTGCTGTGGCTAGGACTTCCAAAACTATGTTGAATAATAGTGGTGAGAGTAGACATCCTTGTCTTGTTCCTGATCTTAGAGGAAATGCTTTCAGTTTTTCACCATTGAGAATGATGTTTCCTGTGGGTGTGTCGTATATAGGCTTTACTATGTTGATGTCCATTCCCTCTATGCTCACTTTCTGGAGAGTTTTTATCATAAATAGGTGTTGAATTTTGTGAAAAGCTTTTTCTGCATCTATTGAGATGATCATATGGTTTTTATTCTTCAGTTTGTTAATATGGTGTATCACATTGATTGATTTGCATATATTGAAGAATCCTTGCAGTGCTGGGATAAATCCCACTTGATCATAGTCTATGATGCTTTTAATGTGTTGTTGCATTCTGTTTGCTAGTATTTTTGTAATTTTCTTTTTTTGTAGTATCTTTGTCTGGTTTTCTTATCAGGGTGATGGTGGCCTCATAGAATGAGTTTGGGAGTGTTCCTTCCTCTGCAATTTTTTGGAAGAGTTTGAGAAAGATGGGTGTGAGCTCTTCTCTAAATGTTTGATAGAAGTCACCTGTGAAGCCATCTGGTGCTGGACTTTTGTTTGTTGGAAAATTTTTAATCACAGTTTCAATTTCATTGCTTGTGATTGGTCTGTTCATATTTTCTGTTTCTTCCTGGTTCAGTCTTGGAAGGTTGTACCTTTCTAAGAACTTGTCCATTTCTTCCAGGTTGTCCATTTTGTTGGCATAGAGTTGCTTGTAGTAGTCTCTTAGGATGCTTTGTATTTCTGTGGTGTCCATTGTAATTTCTCCATTTTCATTTCTAATTGTATTGATCTGAATCCTCTCCTTCTTCTTTATGAGTCTGGCTAAAGGTTTATCAATTTTGTTTATCTCCTTAAAGAACCACCTTTTCATTGTATTGATCTTTGCTATTGTTTTCTTTGTTTCTATTTCACTTATTTCTGCTCTGATCTTTATGATTTCTTTCCTTCTACTAACTTTGGGTTTGTTCTTTCTCTAGTTCCTTTAGGTGTAAGGTTAGAGTGTTTGAGAGTTTTCTTGTTTTTGAAGTAGGCTTCTATTGCTATAAACTGCCATCTTAGAACTGCATTTGCTGCATCCCATAGGTTTTGGATCATCGTGTTTTCATTGTAATTTGTCTCTAAGTATTTTTTGATTTCCTCTTTGATTTCTTCAGTGATCCCTTGGTTATTTAGTAACGTATTGTTTAGCCTCCATGTGTTTGTATTTTTTACAGTTTTTTTCCTGTAATTTATATCTCATCTCATAGCGTTGTGGTCAGAAAAGATGCTTGATACAATTTCAATTTTCTTAAATTTACTGAGGCTTGATTTGTGACCCAAGATGTGATCTATCCTGGAGAATGTTCTGTGCGCACTTGAGAAGAAAGTGTAATCTGCTGTTTTTAGATGGAATGTCTTATAAATATCAATTAAATCTACCTGGTCTATTGTGTCATTTAAAGCTTGTGTTTCCTTATTTATTTTCATCTTGGATGATCTTTCCATTGGTGTAAGTGAGGTGTTAAAGTCCCCCACTGTTATTGTGTTACTGTCGATTTCCTCTTTTATAGCTGTTAGCAGTTGCCTTATGTGTTGCGGTGCTCCTATGTTGGGTGCATATATATTTATAGCTGTTATGTCTTCTTCTTGGATTGATCCCTTGATCATTATGTAGTGTCCTTCCTTGTCTCTTGTAGCATTCTTTATTTTAAAGTCTATTTTATCTGATATGAGTATTGCTTCTCCAGCTTTCTTTTGATTTCCATTTGCATGGAATATCTTGTTCCATCCTCTCACTTTCAGTCTGTCTGTATCCCTAGATTTGAAGTGGGTCTCTGGTAGACAGCATATGTATGGGTCTTGTTTTTGTATCCATTCAGTGAGCCTGTGTCTTTTGGTTGGAGCATTTAATCCATTCACGTTTAAGGTAATTATCGATATGTATATTCCTATTACCATTTTCTTAATTGTTATAGGTTTGTTTTTGTAAGTCCTTTTCTTGTCTTGTGTTTCCCACTTAGAGAAGTTCCTTTAGAATTTGTTGTAGAGCTGGTTTGGTGGTCCTGAGTTTTGTTACCTTTTCTTGTCTGTAAAGTTTTTGATTTCTCTGTTGAATCTGAATGAGATCCTTGCCAGGTAGAGTAGTCTTGGTTGTAGGTTTTTCCCTTTCATCACTTTAAATATATCATGCCACTCCCTTCTGGCTTGTAGAGTTTCTGCTGAGAAATCACCTGTTAACCTTATGGGAGTTCCCTTGTATGTTATTTGTTGTTTTCCCTTGTTGCTTTCAGTAATTTTTCCATGTCTTTATTTTTTGTCAGTTTGATTACTATGTGTCTCAGCATGTTTCTCCTTGGGTTTATCCTGCCTGGGACTCCCTGTGGTTCCTGGACTTAGGTGTCTATATCCTTTCCCATGTTAGGGAAATTTTGGCTATAATCTCTTCAAATATTTTCTCTGGTCCTTTCTCCCTCTCTTCTCCTTCTGGGACCCCTATAATGCAAATGTTGTTGCGTTTAATGTTGTCCCAGAGGTCTCTTAGGCTGTCTTCATTTCTTTTTATCCTTTTTTCTTTATTCTGTTCCACAGCAGTGAATTCCACCATTCTGTGTTCCAGGTCACTTATCTGTTCTTCTGCCTCAGTTATTCTGCTATTGATTCCTTCTAGTGTATTTTTCATTTCAGTTATTGTATTGTTCATCTCTGTTTATTTGTTCTTAAATTCTTCTAGGTGTTTGTTCCTTAATTCTTCTAGGTCTTTGTTAAACATTTCTTGCATCTTGTCAATCTTTGCCTCCTTTCTTTCTCTGTGGTCCTGGATCATCTTCAGTATCATTATTCTGAATTCTTTTTCTAGAAGGTTGCCTACCTCCACTTCATTTAGTTGTTTTTCTGGGGTTTTATCTTGTTCCTTCATCTGGTACAAAGTCCTCTGCCTTTTCATTTTGTCTCTCTTTCTGTGAATGTGGTTTCTTTCCACAGGCTGCAGAATTGTATGGCAATTCCCTACTCTTATGCAAATATTTTAATTAAATTTTTAATATTTAAAGTATATAGCCCCTTTATTGTGTAGTGATTTGTGCTTTTTTTTTTAATTTCTGAAAGTCTCACTGATCACCAGATCCTATTTCCAACTGAACTGAATACTAGTTAGAAAGTACCTGCCTTTTATTGTCAGTATTGATAATAGAGAGGTGTAGCTAATGTAGAAGAAAGTTGAAGTGAACATCAAACAAAGCTATTGTCAAACACAAGCATGAATAAAGAGGTAAGAAAAATAAGTTAATGGAACATATAGAGGTATTATGACTTTTCAAATTGGATGACATCAATTATTTAAATTATCCTAGTTTCATTTGTTTTAAACTTCTATGAATAATTTCTACATAGCTCATATTTAAACATTAATTTTCTTTCTAATTTGTAGCAGAATCTCAATGCTGGCCACTTGGTTATGAGAATAAACCCTGGACTGGTTCAGTAATTGTGAACTTGCTTAGAATGTTACCTAATCTATATTATCATCCTCTGTGCATTTTAAAAATTAATCACTCTCCTGAGGTAAATTATATGAAATTCTTGCTATTATATTCTAGTACGTTTTCTTGATGTCAAATATGCATCCGTCATGTGAATTCTTCAATGTTATCCCTCTCATTTTATTCATTTAATTCTTAAATGTTATCCCTCTCATTTTATTCTGGAGGATATAAATAATATCATTCATTTAACATTGTTTGGATTGTGTTCTCATTTAAAAACTCTTCAGTAACATTCATCAACCTGGTATTCTAGACAAATGAATTCAGGAATCTGTATCATTACCATTAAGATAAATGCTAATCAGTAGTATCTTTTATTAAGTAAGACCCATATGTCTGCTTGTAGAATATTATTGTCAAGATGTGCCATGTGCATTTATCAGTTGAAAACTAAACAGATTGATACATGTGTACTCTTAACAGAAGGAGATATCTCAGTTGGCATTTATTCCAGCACTCTGATACATTTCCATTTCTTCCTTCGGTCTCCTGCATTTTGCCTCCTCACTCACTGGTGTCAACTTATGGTGCCAAAACTCCTTCCCTCATAGTTTATGGTGTTCCTACCAGTGTCATGGAGAGAAAGTAATGAAAAATCCTGTCTTCTCCTGAATGCAAAATAGAAAGGGTAAAGTCATCATTCTATTTTTGTGTATTTTCAAGTGCATAATTTTCTAACCAATCCATCATATAATATATAATACTCCCCCATAAATAAGAACAATACATTCTGACTCATAAGTAAGGCTCAGTCTAATGTTTCTTTTAGCATAAAAACAAATGTGAGGGGAAAAGCTATTGCTTTTTATTTAGGAAAAGGAAGCATTGTGAATAGAATAATACCTTCTGGCCACTCTAAGAATAAACCATAGAATTGAAAATGCCCTGTAGAGACTGTGCTAACTGAATTATTTGAATACATCCTTCAAAGAGCAGATCTAAAATGCTGGCATGCATCATAAAGGTTGAGTGATATGTAATCCATTTGTCATTACACAATTACTCCTTGCATTTCTGCTCAAGTGGTGGCCTTATTTAAGCTCCTTGATCTCGCATCTCCAGCCCTACCCATTCTACATACTGATGTCAGAATATTTCTGTTCATTTTACACTTACCTTTAAGTCTCTGTTGGTTGGCTCTCCATCACCTTTGGAATAAAATATTAATCCTGACCATTACATTCAGGGCCCAACACAATCCAGCTCTGATGTCACCTTCATCCCCTCCTTTCACCTCTAGCTTCTAGCAACCCAGGACAACATGAAATTCTCTGAACATATGCATGACTGTACATTGGTGTCTTTTCAACCTATATTCTTTGCCATGATTGCCTTTCTTCTACTCTTGTTTTGTTGACGAACTCCTATAAATCACAGCACTAATATCCCTACTCACTGAGTGCATTTCTGATTCTCATTAGTAGAATTAACTCATGGCATTTCCCCATGTTTCCTACATCTATTTTTGTAGTAACTTTCAAATGAAATTATAAACTTTTTTTTTTCTTTTTTGCGGTACACGGGTCTCTCACTGTTGTGGCCTCTCCTGTTGTGGGGAACAGGCTCCGGATGCGCAGGCTCAGCGGCCACGGCTCACGGGCCTAGCCGCTCCACAGCATGTGGAATCTTCCTGGACTGGGGCACGAACCCATGTCCCTGCATCGGCAGGAGGACTCTCAACCACTCTGCCACCAGGGAAGCCCGATAACATTTATTTTTTTATCTGTGAAGTGACTATATTTGGATAATCATTGAAGGGACTATGCTCCCTGATCACAAGTTCAGTTTTATCTTGTAAGTTTAACAAGATTAAATTAATTTGCCCATTGCCTTATAACAAACTGAGGATCATAGCATAGTGCTTGGCTGTTTATAGGTTTAGTTTATTTTATAATTTGAATTTAGTTGACTGCTGAAGAGGACAGTATGCCAACAATAGCTTTCACTTTATTTATACATTTTGATAAAATAATACATAATTATTTAAAAGAAGTAGGATAAACAAATTCCTTCATACAATTCCAATTTAAGATTGTGTACTATGATTAAAACACCCATTTTTTAAAGTGGAAATGTCCCCGCCGCAGTTTTATTGAGATATAATTGACATACAGCACTGTTTAAGTTTAAGGTGCACAGCATAATGATGACTTACATACATCATGAAATCATTATCACAATAATTTGAGTGAACATCCATCATCTCATATAGATATAAAACTGAAAAAATATAAAAAAGTATTTTTCCTTATGATGAAAACTCTTAGGATTTACTCTGTTAACAACTTTCATCAATAACATACAGCAGTATTAATTATATCTATTATGTTCTACATTACATCCCCAGTACTTATTCTCCTTATTTATCTTATACCTAGTTTGCACCTTTTGACTGCTTTCATCCAATTCTCCCTCTACCTCGCTCCCCACTCCTGATAACCACAAATTTGCTCTCTTTTTCTATGAGTTTGTTTGTTTTGAAGTATAATTGACCTATAATGTATGTTAGTTGCTGTTATACAACATAGTGATTCGATATTTCTATACATTTCAAAATGGTCACCGTGATAAGTCCGGTTATGTCACCATACAAAGATATAACAAAGTTATTGACTATATTTCCCATACTGTACATTTCATACCCATGACTCATTTTGCAGCTGGAAAGTTTGTACCTTTTAATGTTCCTCACTTATTTCTTTTCTCCCCCCATGTCTCTCCCCTCTGACACCCACCTATTTGTTCTCTGTATCTATAACTCTTTCTGTTTTGTTATGTTTGTTTGTCTGGTCATTCAGAATCCACATATAAATGAAATCATATAGTATTTGTCTTTCTCTGTCTGACTTATTTCACCTAGCATAATACCTTCTAGGTCCATCCATGTTGTCCCTAATGGCAAGATTTTATCCTTTTTTATGATTTATGGCTCAGTAATATTCTATTGTGTGTGTGTGTGTGTGTATGTGTATATATCTTCTTAATCCATTTGTTTATTGATGGGCATTTAGATTGTTTCTAAATCCATTTGTTTATTGATGGGCATGTAGATTGCTTCCATGTCTTGGCTATTGTAAATAGTGCTGCAGTGAATGTAGTAGTGTATATATCTTCTCTAATTATTATTTTCATGTCTTTGGATAAATACCCAGGAGTGGAATTGTTGGATCATATGGTCATTCTGTTTTTATTTTTTTGAGGAATCTCCGTACTGTTTTCCATAGTGGCTGTACCAATTTACATTCCATCTAACAGTGCAGGAATGTTCCCTTTATTCCACATCTTAGCCAACACTTATTACCTGTTGTCTTTCTGATAATAGTCATTCTGACAGGTGTGAGGTGGTATCTCAGTGTGGTTTTGATTTGCATGTCCCTGATGATTAGTGATGTTGAGCATCTTTTCATGTGCCTGTTGGCCATCTGTATGTCTTGTTTGGAAAAATGTCTATTCAAATTCTTTGCCCAGTTTTTGATTCAGTTGTTTTTTTGATGTTAAGTTGTATGAGTTCTTTGTATATTTTGGAGATTAACCGTTTATTGGATATAGTATTTGCAGATATTTTCTCCCATTCAGTAGGTGGCCTTTTTCTTTTGTTGGTGGTTTCTTTCACTGTGCTAAAACTTTTTAATTTGATGTAGTCCCACTTGTTCTTTTTGTTTTTGTTTCCCTTGCCTGAGGAGACAATTCCAAAAAACTATTACTAAGATTGATGTCAAAGAGCTTACTGCCTATGTTTTCTTCTAGAAGTTTTATGGCTTCAGGTCTTACAGTTAAGTCTTTAATCCAGTTTAAATTTATTTTTGTGCATGATGTGAGAGAGTAGTCCAGTTTGGACAGCTACATGCAAAAGAATCAAAACAACCATTTTAAAATGCTCTTAACTAAAGGTATTATCCTGATTCTATAATTCTGACATTTAGTTGGTAGCAATTGGACAGAGACTCAGACCTGTGTATTTCAAAGTTGTTGTCGGGTTGTATATTTTTACTAAATAATAAATATAGCTTTACTGTTCTTGACTGTCTTTTCCCCACTTGCCACTTGGTAAGAGCATATTTATAGAAAACAAAAAGGATCAGCTTCACACTCATATCACGGTTGAAAACTTTTTATATCTCCTGACAACTTTTGTTTGCCATTTAAATGTTCATTTGTGATTCTTTGACAATAACCATTCTTTGAGTTAAAGTCATGCCTTACTCAGACAATACAAATTGTTTTGCAATAAAATGTCTGATAAGTAACTATAGGTTAGAATCGGTTCCACTGGTTTTAGAAGTAGAAGATTGACATTACATTGTCATTCTATGAAAACCTTACTTTAGTTCATTGCTCATAGCGTGCACCAAACTCCTTCCTATAGTGAGAATAGGAAGAGAAAAATGGTATCAAGGAGATAAGAGAGTGAGAAAAATTAGAAACAGTGGTAAGAAGTATTTTGAAAGAAGTTCCACAATAGTTTTTAAAGTTGGCCAGGAGTAGAGTGAAAAGAAATACTTTACAAAGAAGGGATGCCATTCTACCACTTTTGGATCAGTTTTCAAATCTTAAATAATTATAAGTTAACCTTGTGCCACAACAATAAGTTGGAGAAGACAGAATGAGAAGAGTCTTTTTCAATTAATGTAATGTGATACATATTCAAGCTTGCTGCTGTTCTTATTTCTGAATTGTTTGTGCAGAAACATAGGTGTTTAGTGGTGTGGACACAATCAGGTGTTTAGTGCTGTGGATACCATTTTTGTTGCTGATCTAGTGTTGGTTGGTTTTGTGGATATAAATGCAAAAATAAATCAGTCATTTCTTCTACCTAATGGCAAGAAATGACTTTCTTAGAATACAAATTGATCTTTATATTATTATGTAAGAATAATTTAAAGATAGAAAAGAAAGTGTGGAAATAAAAACAGAGTAAGGGAAGAAATACTCTGAGGATATGAGGTACATAAAAGCAAAATTAACACTTTTAATTTAAAAAGTGATCTGTTGTATTCCTTGTGTCAACATGCCTTCATCTTTGGGAATTCTAACATGCCCCTGGCTATGAATGCTTCAAGAACAGACTACATGTGATCTCATATTTTATTTTACTTTCAGTGTTTCAGTATTACTCTTAAGACTACATGATGTACATATGGATGAGAGCTTATATAGCAGTGATTCTTATTCACTTGTTTTTTTCATTTGAGGGAAGAAGCATGTCTGATACTATATAAGTAATGGAATCATATGTATTTGATATAGATATATTTTTGTATTAATAGTAATGCTTTTACTTTTAACTTTAATCTTTATAGTGTCTTCATAGTTTATATACATCTTGCCATCTGATATGTTGAAGCTGAAAGTATTTTCCATGAGTTCAGTGCATGATGGCATAAATTATTAGGCAGGCACACACACACACACACACACAAACGCACAATATTGTAAATGAGAGACTACAAACTGAGATATGTAAGATGACAATATACTACCTAGAGGTAGATTAACATAGTGCTGGTCTAGGGGCTCTAGTTTCATATATCACTTAGTAGTGTGTGACGTTAGGCATATTATTTAATCTCACTGCTGCTTAGTTTTCTCGTCAGTCAAACAAGGATAATTACCTCAAGAGTGATTTTGATGTTTAAATGAGTTGATTCATACGAATATGTTTTGAAAAGTACCTGGCTCATAGTTAAATGCTCAATAAATGATGGGTTTTATTCCCAGTTATCAATTGAGACTTAACAAACTTCCCCAACACATTTGGTGGCTTAAAACCATAATTTGTTATTTTTCTTTGTTGTTCTCTTGGCTCAACTGAGTGGTTCTCACTTGGAGTCTCTCATGGAGTTGCAGTCAAATGGCAGGTGAGGATGGAGTCATAGGAACTTTTTTTTACTCACAGGCCTGATGCATGGACTGAGAGGCCTACAGTCGTGGCTATTTGAGGATTTCTCTCTTTATGTGGCTACCTTGTGCCTTCCCATGGAATGGCAGTCTCATAAGTCACATTTCACATACAGGGCAGCTAGCTTTCCCCAGAGCAAGCATTCAGTGATAGGAAGTGGAAGCAGCAAGTCTATTAATGTCCATCCTACAAACTGGCACAAATATGGCACTTGTGCCATATTCTATAGGTCAAAAGAGAGTCCCCTCAGATTCAACAAGAGGGGACTCAGACCTTACCTCTCAATGGGAGGAGTGTCAAACAATTGCAGGCAACTTTAGTCTGTCACACATATTAACATTATTCAGTGGCCTATTTAATGAATACCGATGTTTCATTACTTCTTGGCAGTTGATAACCTCTGTGGAATTTAGATACATTTGTCCTAGATTCACCACACTGAGATATTTTAAAAAACACAGTATTTGGGCTTCCCTGGTGGCACAGTGGTTGACAGTCTGCCTGCCGATGCAGGGGACGCGGGTTCGTGCCCCGGTCCGGGAAGATCCCACATGCCGTGGAGCGGCTAGGCCCGTGAGCCATGGCCACTGAGCCTGCGTGTCCGGAGCCTGTGCTCCGCAACGGGAGAGGCCACAACAGTGAGAGACCCGTGTACAGCAAAAAACAAACAAACAAAAAACCCCCCAAAAACCCCCACAGTATTTGGATAATTATATTTATAATCAGTACAGAATTTCGGCCTATGAAAAAATAATCCCAGCCTTATTCCCCTTTGACCTGTGTGATTTGGTGTGCTGTTGTGTGCACTGCCATTACCTAATAGCCAAAAATCAGTCCAGAGGACAGGACATAGAGGAAGAAACATTTGTCCTTCAATAAAATCCATAGAGGATACATGTCTCCACACTTATAGCACATGGAATAAGATTGTGAAGAGAATCATACATGTTTCTCTCAGCAGGGTGTAAAAATTAGAGGTCATTTAGGTTCCAGGGAAAAGAATTACCAGGGAAGAGTGGCTTCTTCCTAAACCTTAGCTAAAAATGGCAGTACAATTAAGGAAAGGGACTCCAAGCTTTGGGACTGTGACGTGGAGATATAGCCTTCTACTGCTATTAAACCATTCCCCTTAACCATCCCTTTATTTAGCTAACTGACTCCAGACCTTAGTGAGCAGGCAGTTGAGCCAGTTAAGTGGCAATTTGAAACAAGGAAATTTTTAAATTAGTTTTTGAAGTGCAGTATCACAAATTTAGACAAGCATTTCATATGATCTAGATAAATGGAGATGTCAGTTCTGTCAGATAACCTGCAAAATATTAGTTATAAAGAAAATAAAAACAAAAACTTGCCAGGAAGCATAGAGTCTCTCAAGAAATTGTGTGTGGATGGTCAAGCTGTAAGGCTGTGTAGCTTGGTATCATCGACTAAACACATCTTACAAGTGCTAATATAGTTAGATAATTATTTTAAACTTGAATCATTTCTTGACCAAGACATTATTTTATGACATTTTCTCCTGAATTCCATTGTTTCCCTTTTTATCCTATTGAAATCATACAATTGCAGTATGATGGTTGTAGAATCACCGCACAGCAATTAAAAATCAATTTCCAAGTAAATTAATTTATTCACTTGGATTTCTTAAACACCTTGAAGTGTATGCATATATAGAAATGAACACTTCTTAAAATTCCCTTTTATGTCCCATCCATTTCCCCATATTCCACAGTTATTCCCTTATCCCTGCCTCCAAAACTCTTCCATAAATGCCTCCCCAAGACCTATATCATGCACTTCTCATCTGTTTTACCCTTACTGTTTTCCATCTAGCTCTCTAGTTGAATTCTTCCTCATATTCCATTATGAAGAAAAGAACCAATGTGGCAATTGACAAGATTTTCCTTAGAGATTTCCAATCACTCCTTCTCCCCAACATGGATTTCTGAGTGGGATCTAAACTGAGAAGTGGGGAGGGGCGTTGGTATTCAGAGATAGAGGAGAGAGAGTTATGGGAAAAGAAGAGAGGCAAGCATAGTGTGCCACTTCTCACTTCTGAGATTCAGCTCTATGACTGAACAAAACAAAATCTGTATAGTTAGAAATAACTATCAAGGGAGGGAAGTAAACAAAATATATGTAGTTTGTTTAGAGAAGATCTTCTCAAATGGGACTCACTTCCACTCCTTATCTGGAGAGTTCTGAAGGTGACAGGCTCACAGAAGCATGCCACACCAACGAATGTATATCCTATTTCTTGGCATCTTGTCAAATATAGTATTTATCCCAGATTTTTAATTTTTGATGAAAAATAGTATTTACATTTGCATTAAAATATGTCAGGGTGGATTTGTTAGCTCTTGACCTTATTCTTTTGGCTTCTGCCATGATCTCATTTAGAAATGTGTGAAACATGTATAATAAACAAAATTCTGATGTTAACACATGGTCAAACCTCAAAGACAACCCAACAGCAGACTGCCTCTGGTTCTGATCTTTCCAGACCCAACATAACCAGGATCTTTCTCTTAAGAACATTATGGAAGACATTCACTAATAAAGCATTCTGGTCTGGGACACTAGCAGCTCAGGACAGCTAGGAAAGCTTGGTCATGGTGAGCAAACTATCTGATGCTGTTCTGCTTACCATCCAGTTGGGGTACCATCCAGCTGTGGCCTGGTTCATGCACAGGCCTTTGAGAGGCAAGGGGCCTCCCTAAGATACCAAAAGGTGGGCTCAGTGGAACACTACAGATAAGGGTACCCAAAACATGCCTGTGCAGCTGAGGCTAACTTATACTACTCTTGAGCTCAGACATAGTAGGCTGAATTTTCTTATAGTTGTTCTGTCATTTACTATATACTGTAAATACCTAAGTATTTTATTGTTCAGTAAAACTTAAATTTGGCAATAAGCCTTTTCATGAGCAATGAGATTGAAAAAAAGGAAAGTTCATGTTTAATGAGATTTTAGATACTAAATTTCTGTTTTTAAGTGAGTTGATAAATAATAAGTACACAAAATATGTGACTCTTTATCATCCACCATGAGAACATTAGTGACATCACTATGAAAACCGGAAGACATAGGCTTGCTGTAGAATCATCAGCATCTACTTCAAAGGTTAGTAGTTATTTTAAGAAGAGTGTACTGGAAGATAAGAAATTAACACATACATGGCTGCAGAGGGTACATCTACATATAACATTGTGAAATAGACATTTTCCTTTAGAGTAAATGACTATTCATCTAGTTAGTTTTTCTTATTTTTAATCCCCAATTTTCTAGTGCATGTAGTTTGAGACATTGGCTGGTAAATAAGGCCAGTTTTATATTGTTGCTATCAGATGCTTCAAGAAGAAAATAAGTTAAATAACTTCCCATGCTTCTTTTTTTTTCCCTTTCAGCTCATGGAATCACATTACAACTTGGAAATTCATTCCTCAAAAGTAAAATGTCTGCTATTTTTGTGAATGTTATTTTGTATTAAGTTAAAAGGATTATATTTAAAATAAAGTTACTTGCAGTAATATGAATTTAAATTGGGCAGGGCATAAGGTCATAGAAAAAAATAAAAATTCTTGTTGAGAAATGTATGCAATGACTACATTTGCAAAATTGCCTGTGGTGTGTACATAATTCGTAAATGCATCCAAACTGCAATTGACTTATAAACTGTAATTGTCAAACTTCACAAATATTGTTATAATGCATACGGACATACCTAGTTTTATTGTGTTTCACGTCATTGGGTTTTGTAGAAGTTTGTGGCAAATTGGAGGTTTGTGGCAACTCTCTTTGGGGCAAGTCTAGTGGAGCCATTTTTCCAAGAGCATCTGATCACTTCATGTCTCTGTGTCACATTTTGGTAATTCTTGGAATATTTCAAAGTTTTCATTTTATTTTACTTGTTATGGTGATCTGGGATTAGTGATCTTTGATGTTACTTCTGTGACTTGCTGAAGGCTCAGATGATGGTTGGCATTTTTTAGCAATAAAATATTTTTTTTTTTTTTTTTTCTGTACGCGGGCCTCTCACTGCTGTGGCCTCTCCCGTTGCGGAGCACAGGCTCCGGACACACAGGCTCCGCGGCCATGGCTCGCGGGCCCAGCCGCTCCACGGCATGTGGGATCTTCCGGGATAGGGGCACGAACCCGTGTCCCCTGCATCGGCAGGCGGACTCTCAACCACTGCGCCACCAGGGAAGCCCAATAAAATATTTTTACATTAAGGTATATACATTGTTTTTTAAAAATATAATGCTATCGTACTTTTAACAGTCTACAGTATAGTGTAAACATAACTTTTATATGCACTGGGAAACCAAAAATGTTGTGCAACTTGATTTATTTCGATATTTGCTTTATTGCGGTGGTCTGGAACTGAACCCACAATATCTCCAAGGTATGCCTGTATATAGTTGGCCGTCAGTATCTGTGGGTTCCACATCCACAGATTCAACTAAACACAGACTGAAAATATTTGAAAAAAAAATTCCAGAAAGTTCCAAAAAGCAAAACTTAAATTTGCAGTGCACGGGCAACTATTTAAATAGCATTTACATTGTTTTAGATATCATAAGTAATCTAGAGATGACAAAGTATATGGGAGAATGTGCGTAGGTTAGGCTATATGCATATACGATGGCATTTTATATAAGGAACTAGAGCATCCATGAATTTTGGTATTCTTTGGAGGTGGAGGGTTCCTTGGAACCAATTCCCCATTGATACCAAGGTACTACTGTATATAACAATTTGATGAACCAAACTACAAAACTCTTTGTTTTAAAGCCAGAATTGAGTACCAAAAAAAGAAAAAAAAAGGACTCCAACATAATAGCATATGTTTTTTCTCTTTGATTGCTCCTAAATAGGATTTTATGAATATTTAATTCTTTACAAATACATTTTGTAAATAAATTTCAGTGGTCTACAGAGCTACTCAATTTTTTATAAACAAAATTTTGTTGCATTGTTTTAAAATCATTTAGAAGTTTTAATTAAACAATTAAAAATTGTGTTAATAAAATTCAGGTTTTGAAGATTTTGTAGACTGCAGTTATTGAAAAAAAGTTTGTGACACAAGGAAGACATTTAAATTTATCTCTACAAAATCAAGGAATAACCTAAACAAGTTCAAGTGGGTTGTAAATTTTGTATAATATTGTTGCAGGAAGGGGAACCCCTTCCAGGACCTGAGAGTGGGCTCTTGTCTAACACTCAGAAATGAATTGTTCGAGGAGACACACATGCTGACAAAGCAAGAGACTTTATTGGGAAGCTTCCAGCTTCTCTTACCGTAAGGAGGAGGAGGACGACGGCTCTGTCACATGGCTCGCAGTCTCAGGTTTTATGGTGATGGTATTAGTTTCCGGTTATCTCTGGCCAGTCTTTCTGACTCAGGGTACTTCCTGGTGGCACGCGCATTGCTCCGTCAAGATAGATTCCAGCGAGAAGGATTCTGGGAGGTTGGTAGGACATATGGACTGGCATCTCCTCTCTCCTTTTGACCTTTCCCGAATTCTTCTGGTTGGTGGTAGCTTGTTAGTTCTGCATTCCTTACCGGGACCTCATGTCGTGATTACTATGGTGCCTGGCCAGGGCTTGGCGGTTTCAGTGAGTGGTTCCCCTGACAATTTAAGATTTAAATTTGAAATTCTCTAATTGTTCCTTGGGATATATATATATATATATTTTTTTTTTCCCCCCTTGCGATATTTTAACCCATGTGAAGAATCTTTTGATGGAGCTCCTATTATAACAGGATAAATTCACGTTCTTAGAGAAATAAAATGAACTTTAAAAGACTTTCCAATTTGCAGCATCTAAATTTGGCAAAACCTTCAAAAGGATCATAAATAATGGAAAACTTATTTTATGAAGCTTGTGTCCTACGAATGTTTGCTGAAGATTGTTACTTTGAGTAGAGGCAGAAAGACAGCACTTGGGAAAATATTTGGACTGAAAAATTTACATATGTTTTTTTTGCGGTACGCAGGCCTCTCAACGCTGCGGCCTCTCCGATTGTGGAGCACAGGCTCCAGACACGCAGGCCCAGCGGCCATGGCTCATGGGCCCAGCCGTTTCGCGGCACGTGGCACCCTCCCGGACCGGGACACGAACCCGCATTCCCTGCATCGGCAGGCAGACCCTCAACCACTATGCCACCAGGGAAGCCCAAAATTTACATATTTTAAGAAAAAATAGGAATGAGATTTTGTTTAGCATAATTTCTCTGCGTTTTTCTTAAAGTATTATCATCCACAGTGAAGAGGAAAGATGTCAAAATTTCCTAAATATCAACCATAAAATACATGTTTGAGAAGACTGTAGGCAATTTAAAAAATTTAAAAACAATAACACCGTATTAAAAATGTATTCTTCAGAAAAATATTAGTGACTCACTATTACAGGCGATAAAGGCTGAAACACGAATTAAAATACATTAATATGTGTGAAGAATTATAATTCTGTTATTTTTAATGTTCATATTATAATGAAGACATTTTCAAGTTTTGCTTACGGGCTTCCCTGGTGGCGCAGTGGTGGAGAGTCCGCCTGCCGATGCAGGGGACACGGGTTCGTGCCCTGGTCCGCGAAGATGCCACATGCTGGGGAGCGACTGGGCCCGTGAGCCATGGTCGCTGAGCCTGCGCGTCCGGAGCCTGTGCTCCGCAATGGGAAAAACCACAGCAGTGAGAGGCTCGTGTACCGCAAAAAAAAAAAAAAAAAGTTTTGCTTAAATATAGCTGATTTAATTTTTAGAAATAATTTTATTTTACAAAATGAATTTTGAATTGCCCTCTGTATAAATCCATCAATATAAAATCTCAAAAATTTATAATTTTAATTAATTTTATTGCCCTCTTTCACTTTCAAGGGTCATCGTTTGGAAAACATTATATGGTTACCATAATTAACAACCTGGCATGTTTAGGAGAGGTCAGATACACTACAAGACTTGTAGTCACTCTCTGGTTGCAGGCAAAGTTCCCTTGCGGCCCAGGGGCATTAAGATGTAACAGAAGGAAAGAAATAGTGAGTTTGCCAAAAGATTGCTGTGATATGGAAGGAAAAGATTCCCACCGGCGAGACTATGCATTATGTAGAGGAACGGGAACACCTGTACCAATGCTGTTTCCTTGACTATGGAGGGACATATATGAGAACAACACGCCAAAAGCTTCTCCGTCTTTTTACTTCTTCCCGTGGAGCCGGCAATCAGCTATCTGATTGGTCAGTTTTGAAAGAGGAAGTCTGTGTGTGTGACCCACCCCTTCCTTTCCTCCTAGGGAGAAGCGGTCTCTAGAAAGCGCCCACTTTACTCCGCCCCCCGGCCGGCAGTGAAGTTGACAGGTGCGGAATTTGCCTGTGCGCCATCTTGCCGTTGGCTTCCGTCTGTGCCGTAGTTGGTAAGTCTGTCTAATTCTGGAGTTTAGTATCAGCAAACCTGCCATTATAAGCCAGAGTCTTAAACATCTTTGCTAGCATTTATAAGGAAGTAGTTTGGTTTTCCTGCTACGTTATTTCTTTTCTTTTTTTTTTTTCATTTCTCTCTGGGTAAAAGAGAGACGTTACCCGCACGACCCTCCTCACACCCCAACATCTAGGATATAAAGTGGCGATAGAGAGAAAACGAAAAAAGAGGACTTCTGTGCTGTAGAGTGTTTACGGAGTAAAACTTTGGGCATGCTTATGGCATGGCTGGAGTGGGAGGTGTTAAACTTGGACAGTTTTGGACTAGGCGCTGACCACATATTTTCAGCTGTAGTGGGTTGTTGCAGTTTGTGGCGATTTTGTTTACAAGAGAGTGGCCGGTTTTATATAAGCAAACCGATTTCTGTAGAGGCAAGTCTGCAGGCTCTGGGCTGTAAGCAAAGGCAGGCAAGCTTTGATAGGCTCAGCAAGCAAAATCTGACCGGTACAGCTGAGATATCTTTATTAAATGCATCCGAGCCAAATAGTTGCTGCTGCTTGACCATAAATTCTGCATACCTGATTTTTTCTAAGAAGCCTTGTCTGAGACAAGGGTTTAATTATAGAGAGTCTTTTTATGTAGTGGCCTTTTTTAGGTCTCAAAGTGTTTTCTACTGTATCCAGCGGTATCTGCAGGACGTGTTTAGTGCCAGGCTTAGGTTGGTGACAGAGAAAGTCTGCTGAAATTCTGATTATCTTTTATATATATATATATATATATATATATATATATATTTAAGATTATTTATTATTTATTTATTTAGGCTACGTCGGGTCTTGGTTGAGGGAGGCATGCGGGATCTTTCGCTGCGGTGCGCGGCCTCTTCGTGCACGGGCTTCTCTCTGGTTATGGAGTGTGGATTTTCTCTTTCTCCAGTCGTGGCGTGCTGGCTCCAGGGTGCGTGGGCTCTGTAGTTGTGGCTCTGGGGCTTAGCTGCCCTGTGGCATGTGGAATCTTAATTCCCTGACCAGGGATCAAACCCCATTCCCCTGCATTGGAAGGTGGATTCTTTACCACTGGACCACCGGGGAAGTCCCCCTTTTATATATATATATATATATTTTTTTTAAAATAAATTTATTTATTTATTTTTGGCTGCATTGGGCCTTTGTTGCTGCATGCGGCTTTCTCTAGTTGCGGTGAGCGGGGGCTACTCTTCATTGCGGTGCACAGACTTCTCATTGCAGTGACTTCTCTTGTTGCAGAACTTGGGCTGTAGGCGTGTGGGCTTCAGTAGTTGTGGCACGCGGGCTCAGTAGTTGTGGTCCACAGGCTCTAGAGCGCAGGCTCAGTAGTTGTGGCACACGGGCTTAGTTGCTCCATGGCATGTGGTATCTTCCTGGACCAGGGCTCGAACCCATGTCCCCTGCATTGGCAGGTGGATTCTTAACCACTGCACCACCAGGGAGGCCTCCCCCCCTTTTATATTATTTTGAGTCTCCTTCAGAGTCAAGAGAGGGAACGTTGGAGGAATCATGTGACTTGTTGGTAAGTTTTAAAGTTGCTCCTACCTCTTGATCTCAGGTGGCTCTAAATTTGGTAATTTCATACAATCTGACCATGACTTTTCACTGCTGAGATTCAAACTGTGACTCTACCCATAGGAGGTTGATGGACATCAAAATTAAAAAAAAAATGGGGACCCTTACTCTAAAGAGCATATAATTTCTTCTTAAATTCAGAATGAGAAACAACTAAATAAAATTATTGCAAAAACAGTGGCTAAGAAAGCAAGTCAAAAAGGCTTGCTCTTGGGGTGCTCTAGTTCTAATAATGGATTTTGCTTAGGAGTTTGCAATGTTAGAGTAATTTAAAATTTGTGCTTCAAGTTAATATAGGACAATGGAAGAGTGGAAACAAAAAGGAAAATAGAGTGGAGGAAAGAAAAACTTTTTTTAGAATAAAACCTGAGAAATTAGGGAGTGAATTGACAAAGGTGACATAGGAAATGACACTTTGAAGTTCCAGTAGACATCTATAAGAGGGAAGTGGAGATTCAAGAGGATATAAATGCTGTACAACAGAGTATTGGAAAAGGGAGAGGTGTTTAGTTGTTACTAGATTGAAATAGGGTCCCCAGGTCCCAAATTAATCAAAAAGAGAAAGAGGCAGGATCTCAAATGGTATGACTCCTTCAAAGAGAGTCAAGGAACAGGAAACCATTGAGAGGTCACAGATAAGAAATGATGTAAAATGCATTAGAACAGAATCTTAAACAGTGAGAAAACTAGGAAGATATGTAGAATACACCAAGTATCATTAGGTGATTTTCAGGTAATATAGTTCTTGTAGGTTTGCAGGGAGGTATGGTTCGTGCCTCAAAGGAACATGCCCAAGAATTAGGACTCAAGACAAGGCTCAGCAAGATAAGGCATACTGAAAGGAGCAAGGCAAAAACATGAGTTAAGTTTAAGCTTGAATGGGCTTGATATCAGTCTGTTGGGAGAAAAGTTTTTTTTGTGGAATTATCCATCTCAGGGAAGTGGAGGAAAAGAGATTTGTTTAAACAGTAGATACTTTCAGTAAACTCAGAATTTAGTGATTTCATCATTGATGGTAGAAATGATTCTGGAATTTAAGAAACAGAGGAAAAATTTAGGAAAAAACTGATGTCTAGAAAAGATAAAAAGGAAGGCAAGTATTCATTTCCAGCCAACAGCAATAATCCTTTATATTTTGGAGGGGAGATCAAATTAATAAGCAGGGTAAGCCGTTAGAAACTCAACTTCCTAAACAGATTAAATGGTTAAAAAATTAAAACTTTCTGAAAGGTGTAGGAGGAGAGAAGAAAATAAAAACTAGAGGCATATTTCATTGCTGCAGAAAAATATGTAGCAGAAAGAAATGCTATTCAAGGTCTGAACAATTCAGTGATGAAAGACACTGCCTACAGGAGCATATGGAAGGGGTATTAGTTCTCCGTGGGCCCGTAGGGTCTTGGCTTCAGAAGCATCAATTGGAGCTTCAATTCAAGCATCTGTTGAGAGTGATTTTCCAGCCAAAACAAATGGGATAAGAAAGAAGCCCTCCCTGAGAGGCAGGTTTCACCAGCTTAGCAATTCTATAACAAGAGGCAGTGGAAAGAGTCACTGTGGTGTAGGATTGAAAATATCTGCTTCCTGGAGATAGTAGGGCTTGTTTAGAATCTCCACTTCCAGCAGTACCAGAGATCCAGTAACTGGGAGTTAAAGGAGGGAACAGAAATGAAGAGGTTTTTAAAATATGTCGCAGAGGGAAAAATTGTACTTCAAATAAAATCTGGTGATCTTGAGTGCAAATTTTTAAACTTTTCTGGAAGGCAGGAATGTTTCAAATGTCATTCTTTCAGAGAGGCAATGGTATGCTAAGTGCATTTTGCTCCCTCCCACTTCTCCCTTTTTGCTCTTACTTCTGTTCTATCCCCTGTAAGTTTTACTTATTTAAACATTTCTATAATACTTAGTAAATGCCCAATACAGTCCTATGTCCTTTGCAAATGTTAACTCATTTATTTTATGTATCAATCCTGTGCAGTAAGAATTCCTATAATACTATTTTATAGATAGGTTCAAAGAGTTTAATTAATTTGTAAGGGGGACAGACCCAGGCAGTCTGGTTTGAGTCAGGCTAGTTAGGTAAACTCTTTAGTAGGTCCTATATTATATATGCCTCCTGTGTCATTTTTTAAATGCAAATGCATGAAAATATGAATATATATTCTTAATTTTTCCTTTTCTCTACAAAGGAAATCAAATTTTATACACTGTTCTGTACCTTGTCTTTTTCTCTTAATTGTGAATTCTGGAAATATTTCCATATCGATATGTACAGAGCTTCTCATTCCTTTTCATTGTATAAAATACTAATATAGCTGTAATATTAATATTTTGTTATGTGAATGTATCATAGTTTATTTAAATATTCCCGTGTGGATGGACACTTGGGTGATTTCCACTCTTTTACAATTAAAAATAGTAGTGTGGTAATAAATAAGCTTATATACTTGTCATTTTTGGCAGGTATATCTATAGTATAAATTCTGAGAACTTGAATTGTTGGATCAAAAGATAAATGCATATGTAGCATTGTTTATATATTGCCAAATTCCATAAGTCTTTTACCATTTTGCATTCTGCTTACAATATGCTTCATCATAGCCTCATTAACAGAGTGTTATGAAATGTTGAGATTTTTGCCAATCCTATAGGTGAAATGTGTTACTTCAATGTTGTTTTAATTTGTATTTATTATTTAATAATAAGATACGAATGAGTTAAATATCTTTCCATTTGTTTAAGAGTCACTTAAATTTCTTTTTCTGTGAACTGGCTGTCGTTTGCCCTTTTTCTAGGGAACTTCTAGTGTTTTATTTCTGTTTGAAATCTAGCTTCTCTTTTTATATGAGAGAGATGGACCTTTTGCCTCTGATGTGAGTTTCAAATGTTTTTTCCCATGTCAGTCATTTGTCTTTTGACCCTGCTTATTTTTTTAATATAGTAAAATATACCAGTATTTTCTTTTATGGGTTTAGAGTCACATTTAGAAATGTATTTCTCCAAGTTTATAAAGGAAGTTGTCTGCTTTAGTACTTTCGTGGTTGCATTTTTTTTCCTTTATACATTTAAATCTTTGATTCTTTTTGAGTTTATCAGTGGTCATGGAGTATGATATAGATTCAACTTTATTTTCTTCCAGATGACTATCCTTTGGTCTCTTTAAAATGTGGCTAGTAAAAACCTGTCTTTGACATGATACAATTTATGAATCCCTGAAGGAACTATACCCATTTCAGATACTGGGAATACCTCTGACTGAGAGGAAGCAGAAAAAGAAATTCATCAACATGAGTTTTGGACTTTCTCCTAGCAGTCTGATTTTAACACTTTCAAGCTGCAGCTCACAAAGGCATCAGAATTTGACCATAGACGTTAATTCCTTTGAACCTTAAAGTTTTTTGTATTTGAACTTTCAAGGTGATCTAATGTTTGGACTTTAATTTCTCCTTGGGAATTTAATAATTTAAAGAGGTTACTGTCAAATTTGGGATATGTCTATAATGTCAGAATTTTATTCTTAGAATTTAAGCCATTTGATATAATTGATATAATTGCAGGACCTCTGATAGAAAGGGTGAAAATTTGGAATAAGAAATAGAATTGGGAATAAATTTTCAGCTCTAGATTTAGAATGACTACAGATTTAATTTAGTTAATGTGGTTTTTGACCTGTTTTGGAGTATTCTGGGCTTGAAAATCTAAACTGCCAACAGTGGTTCTAGAAGGATACCCAGAATCATAGTTGGGGTGGGTGACTCAGTGATGGGAGCAAGAATGTCATGATAGGCTGCTGATTCCTTTCTCTGGGGGAAGCCACTCCCCTGGCTGAGCTGAAGCTTAATGATAAAGCTCAGTGGTTTAAGAGAACAGAATGCTAGAGAATATTGGTATATGGGAGGGAGTGTAGAATGCTTCCTCCCTACCTCTGATATTTCCTTTATGTGTAAGATCCATTGTCGTAATATGTCTGGCCTTTCAACCTAACTTCTTCCTAAGTAGTTCAGGGAGTTATTTGATTGTTGAATTGAGAAGAAGAAACTGGGAGCCCCTTTATCTCTGCTTGTTCTTTGGATTGAACTGTCCTCAGGAAGCTGCTCTGCTCTTCCATTTTACAAGGGTGGGTGAAGGACTGTCTCCATACCGTATTACTGAGACTAAAAGGGAAACAGCATAATTTTGGATTCAGTGCTAGAAAACATGTTAATGGATAAACCGCATTCTCCACCATCTGCTTTAATCAGACACAAAGGTAATATTTGGATCTCCCAATAAGCCAACTAATTTGTATTTCTTAATTCTTCAAAAATTGAGTAGGAGTGCCAATTATTGACCTTCCTCACCTCCAACTCCATCAAGGTGGGATAAGGACATGATAAGGACAATGGGGTGACTGAACTGAAATTTCAGATGCTATATTGTGTCTCATAACTGAGGTGGGAATCAAGTCAGCAAGGACATCACCATTCAGTACACTCAGTACATGCTCAGTAACAATCTATGTTTAATAGCTGTGTGGAGGGAATATATGCAAGTTATATCTCCACAAGATATCTCCAGAAAAATGAGCAAGGATCATATGCATACCACCCTGATGCCTTAATTTTACATATACCTTTTCTGACACCAAAGTGTGAAATTACAGGAAAGTCTAAATTTAAAAACCAAAATTGAAGTTTTGTGTTAGGCTAAGTTTTTAGAAGCAGAAATAATGAGACTTAGAAATAAAGTAAGTTATATGTCATACACCTGAGTGTTTAGAACTGCCAAGACTGTAAAGTCACATCATGTTGAGCTTTGGGTTTTTAATATTCATCTTTATTAATTTTATTCTGAATGAGCCCTTGGATACTTTGTATCAGTGACAGATTTTTATTAATAATAAAAGCACCATCCCCACCTCTGCCCTTTGCCTTATACTTCTGGTGACAAAATGAGAGCCAAGTCAGTTGTTCCACTCAAGTAGCCAAACTGTCTGTAGGCAAAGAACATATTTTTTCTCTGCTCATTAAGTGGTAAAGAGGTAGCTGTCTTCCTCCCCTCCTGAAAGAGTCTCCTTGGAAACATGATGGGCCTGATTCATAATTATAATACTTTTGTATGTAAATAAAGTCTCCCCAGAAGCCAGATAACCTTGTGTATCTCAGACTGAGAGATATCTCTAAGTCCTGGGTCTCATTCCTCCTTGAAATGTAAATACCTAGGAATACTCCGCTCAGTGCTTTCACCCAGTACTTACAGACCTATGCTAGAATGTAACCCTTTGGCTTTGGAGGAGATAAATTTTATTATACTTCTGGATCAGAGCAATTTAGTACCATCATTAGGGAAACAAATGGCTACAGATTTAATCCTATGATATATGAAAATGATTCTAGGAGAAATGAAAGAAAGGATTCCCTAATTTTATAATGAATTCATTTTCATTTGGCAGGATTGGACTTTTTATAGGAAATCTTTTATTTCCCACACATCCCTTACATAATTTTTCTGTCACTTCTGCTGGATAAAGATGTTAATACTACACTTGGGGCATAGCAAATAATTCACAAATGATAGCTATTATAATAACTATTATGCTTATTATTTTAAGATCTCAAAAATGCCTATATCCATGTTACAGAATCATTAAAATTTAAATTACTTTTTAAAAAAATTTATTTTATTTATTTTTTTATACAGCAGGTTCTTATTAGTTATCCATTTCATACATATTAGTATATATATGTCAGTCCCAATCTCCTAGTTCATCACACCACCCACCACCACCCTCCCCGCCACTTTCCCCCCTTGGTGTCCATACATTTGTTCTCTACATCTGTGTCTCAATTTCTGCCCTGCAAACTGGTTCATCTGTACCATTTTTCTAGGTTCCACATATATGTGTTAATATGCGATATTTATTTTTCTCTTTCTGACTTACTTCACTCCGTATGACAGTCTCTAGATTCATCCACACCTCTACAAATGACCCAATTTCCTTCCTTTTTATGGCTGAGGAATATTCCATTGTGTATATGGAATCCATTCGTCTGTGGATGGGCATTTAGGTTGCTTATCCATTCGTCTGTGGATGGGCATTTAGGTTGCTTCCATGACCTGACTATTGTAAACAGTGCTGCAATGAACATTGGGGTGCATATGTCTTTTTGAATTACGGTTTTCTCTAGGTATATGCCCAGTAGTGCGATTGCTGGGTCATATGGTAATTCTATTTTTAGTTTTTTAAGGAACCTCCATACTGTTCTCCATAGTAGCTGTATCAATTTACATTCCCACCAACAGTGCAAGAGGGTTCCCTTTTCTCCACAATCTCTGCAGCATTTGTTGTTTGTAGATTTTCTGATGATGCCCATTCTAACTGGTGTGAGGTGATAACCTCACTGTAGTTTTGATTTGCATTTCTCTAATAATTAGTGACGTTGAGCAGCTTTTCATGTGCTTCTTGGCCATCTCTGTGTCTTCTTTGGAGAAATGTCTATTTAGGTCTTCTGCCCATTTTTGGATTGGGTTATTTATTTTTTTAATATTGAGCTGCATGAGTTGTTTATATATTTTGGAGATTAATCCTTTGGCCATTGATTCGTTGGCAAATATTTTCTCCCATTCGGAGGGCTGTCTTTTCATCTTGTTTGTAGTTTCCTTTGCTTTGCAAAAGCTTTTAAGTTTCATTAGGTCCCATTTGTTTAGTTTTGTTTTTATTTCCATTACTCTAGGAGGTGGATCAAAAAAGATGTTGCTGTGATTTATGTCAAAGAGTGTTCTTCCTATATTTTCCTCTAAGAGTTTTATAGTGTCCAGTCTTACATTTAGGTCTCTAATCGATTTTGAGTTTATTTTTGTGTACGGTATTAGGGAGTGCACTAATTTCATTCTCTTACATGTAGCTGTCCAGTTTTCCCAGCACCACTTATTGAAGAGACTGTCTTTTCTCCATTGTATATCCTTGCCTCCTTTGTCATAGATTAGTTGACCCTAGGTGCATGGGTTTATCTCTGGGCTTTCTATCCTGTTCCATTTATCTATATTTCTGTTTTTGTGCCAGTACCATATTGTCTGATTACTGTAGCTTCGTAGTATAGTCTGAAGTCAGGGAGTCTGATTCCTCCAGCTCCGTTTTTTTTCCCTCAAGACTGCTTTGGCTATTTGGGGTCTTTTTTATCTCCATACAGATTTTAAGATTTTTTGTGCTAGTTCTGTAAAAAATGCCATTGCTAATTTGGTAGGGATTGCATTGAATCTGTAGATTGCTTTGTGTAGTCTAGTCATTTTCACAATATTGATTCTTCCAATCCCAGAACGTGGTTTATCTCTCCATCTGTTTGTGTCATCTTGATTTCTTTCATTAGTGTCTTATAGCTTTCTGCATACAGGTCTTTTGTCTCCCTAGGTATTTTATTCTTTTTGTTTCATTGGTAAAATGGGAGTGTTTCCTTAATTTATCTTACAGATTTTTCATCATTAGTGTATAGGAATACAAGAGATTTCTGTGCATTAATTTTGTATCCTGCAACTTTACCAAATTCATTGATTAGCTCTAGAAGCTTTCTTGTGGCATCTTTAGGGTTCTCTATGTATAGTATCATGTCATATGCAAACAGTGACAGTTTTACTTCTTCTTTTCCAATTTGTATTCCTTTTATTTCTTTTTCTTCTCTGTTTGCCATGGCTAAGACTTCCAAAAGTATGTTGAATAATAGTGGTGAGAGTGGACATCCTTGATTGTTCCTGATCTTAGAGGAAATGCTTTCAGTTTTTCACCATTGAGAATGATGTTTGCTGTGGGTTTGTCATATATAGCCTTTATTATTTTGAGATAGATTCCCTCTATGCCCACTTTCTGAAGACTTTTTATCATAAATGGGTGTTGAATTTTGTCAAAAGCTTTTTCTGCATCTATTGAGATGATCATATGGTTTTTATTCTTCAATTTGTTAATATGGTGTATCACATTGATTGATTGTGCATATACTGAAGAAACCTTGCAGCCCTGGGATAAATCCCACTTGATCATAGTGTATGATTCTTTTAATGTGTTGTTGCATTCTGTTTACTAGAAGTTTGTTGAGGATTTTTGCATCTATATTCATCAGTGATATTGGTCTGTAATTTTCTTTTTTTGTAGTATCTTTGTCTGGTTTTGATATCAGTGTAATGGTGGCCTCATAGAATGAGTTTGAGAGTGTTCCTTCCTCTGCAATTTTTTGGAAGAGTTTGAGAAGATGGGTGTAAGCTCTTCCTAAATGTTTGATAGAATTCACCTGTGAAACCATCTGGTCCTGGACTTTCGTTTGTTGGAAGATTTTTAATCACAGTTTCAATTTCATTGCTTGTAATTTGTCTGTTCATATTTTTTATTTCTTCCTGGTTCAGTCTTGGAAGGTTGTACCTTTCTAAGAATTTGTCCATTTCTTCCAGGTTGTCCATTTTATTGGGATAGAGTTGCTTGTAGTAGTCTCTTAGGATGCTTTGTATTTCTGCATTGTCTGTTGTAACTTCTCCTTTTTCATTTCTAATTTTATTGATTTGAGTCCTCTCCCTCTTTTTCTTGATGAGTCTGGCAAATGGCTTATCAATTTTGTTTATCTTCCCAAAGAACCAGCTTTTAGTTTTATTGATGTTTACTATTGTTTTCTTTGTTTCTATTTCATTTATTTCTGCTCTGATCTTTATGATTTCTTTCCTTCTGCTAACTTTGGGTTTTGTTTGTTCTTCTTCTCTAGTTCCTTTAGGTGTAGGGTTAGATTGTTTGAGATTTTTCTTGTTTCTTGAGGTAGGCTTGTATTGCTATAAACTTCCCTCTTAGAACTGCTTTTGCTGCATCCTGTAGGTTTTGGACCGTCATGTTTTCATTGTAATTTGTCTCTAGGTATTTTTTGATTTCCTCTTTGATTTCTTCAGTGACCTCTTAGTTATTTAGTAACATGTTGTTCCTCCTCCATGTGTTTGTGTTTTTATATTTTTTTCCCTGGAATTTATTTCTAATCTTATAGTGTTGTGGTCGGAAAAGATGTTTGATATGATTTCAGTTTTCTTAAATTTACTGAGGCTTGATTTGTGACCCAAGATGTGATCTATCCTGGAGAATGTTCTGTGCCCACTTCAGAAGAAAATGTAATCTGCTGTTTTTGGATGGAATGTCCTATAAATATCAATTAAATCTACCTGGTCTATTATGTCATTTAAAGCTTGTGTTTCCTTATTAATTTTCCGTTTGGATGATCTTTCCATTGGTGTAAGTGAGGTGTTAAAGTCCCCCACTATTGTGTTACTGTCAATTTCCTCATTTTTTTTTTTTTTTTTTTGTGGAACGCGGGCCTCTCACTGCTGTGGCCTCTCCTGTTGCGGAGCAGAGGCTCCGGACATGCAGGCTCAGAGGCCATGGCTCACGGGCCCAGCCGCCCCGCGGCATGAGGGATCCTCCCAAACCGGGGCATGATCCCGTGTTCCCTGCATCGGTAGGCGGACTCCCAGCCACTGTGGCATCAGGGAAGCCCTCAATTTCCTCTTTTATAGCTGTTAGCAGTTGCCTTATGTTTTGTGGTGCTCCTATGTTGGGTGCATATATATTTATAATTGTTATATCTTCTTCTTGGATTGATCCCTTGATCACTGCATAGTGTCCTTCCTTGTCTCTTGTAACATTCTTTGTTTTAAAGTTTATTTTATCTGATATGAGTATTGCTACTCCAGCTTTCTTTTGATTTCCATTTGCATGGGATATCTTTTTCCATCCCCTCACTTTCAGTCTGAATGTGTCCCTAGATCTGAAGTGGGTCTCTTGTAGATAGCATATATATGGGTCTTGTTTTTGTATCAATTCAACAAGCCTGTGTCTTTTGCTTGGAGCATTTAATCCATTCACGTTTAAGGTAATTATCAATATGTATGTTCCTATTATGATTTTCTTAATTGTTTTGGGTTTGTATTTGTAGGTCCTTTTCTTCTCTGTGTTTCCCACTTAGAGAAGTTCCTTTAGCATTTGTTGTAGAGCTGGTTTGGTGGTGCTGAATTCTCTTAGCTTTTGCTTGTCTGTAAACCTTTTCATTTCTCCATCGAATCTGAATGAGATCCCTGCCAGGTAGAATAATCTTGGTTGTAAGTTCTTCCCTTTCATCACTTTAAGTATGTCATGCCACTCCCTTCTGGCTTGCAGAGTTTCTGCTGAGAAATCACCTGTTAACCTGATGGGAGTTGCCTTGTATGTTGTTTGTCGTTTTTCCCTTGCTGCTTTCAATAATTTTTCTTTGTCTTTAATTTTTGTTAATTTGATTACTATGTGTCTCAGCGTGTTTCTTCTTGGGTTTATCCTGTGTGGGACTCTCTTGCTTCCTGGACTTGGGTGGCTATTTCCTTTCCCATGTTAGGGAAGTTTTCAACTATAATCTCTTCAAATATTTTCTCTGGTCCTTTCTCCCTCTCTTCTCCTTCTGGGACCCCTATAATGCGAATGTTAGTGTGTTTAATGTTGTCCTAGAGGTCTCTTAGGCTGTCTTCATTTCTTTTCATTCTTTTCTTTATTCTGTTCTGCAGCAGTGAATTCCACCATTCTGTCTTCCAGGTCACTTATCTGTTCTTCTGCCTCAGTTATTCTGCTATTGATTCCTTCTAGTGTATTTTTCAATTCAGCTATTGTATTGTTCATCTCTGTGTTCTTTAATTCTTCTAGGTCTTTTAAAAACATTTCTTGCATCTTCTCTACCTTTGCCTCCATTTTTTTTTCTGAGGTCCTGGATCATCTTTACTCTCATTATTCTGAATTCTTTTTCAGGAAGATTGTCTATCTCCACTTCATTTAGTTGTTTTTCTAGGGTTTTACCTTGTTCCTTCATCTGGTACATAGCCCTCTGCCTTTTCAACTTGTCTATCTTTCTGTGAATGTGGGTTTTATTCCACAGGCTGAAGGATTGTAGTTCTTCTTGCTTCTGCTGTCTGCCCTCTGGTGGATGAAGCTCTCTAAGAGGCTTGTGCAAGTTTCCTGATCATAAATTACTTTTAAATTCATTTATTTCACTCTTAAAATGAATTTGTGGTTGAAATTTAGGTGGGATGTCTATCTTGAGTGTTGAAATTTTTGGAGAGGTATCTGCGTTTTTCTCATGGAAGACCACTGTTTGGTTCACAACTACTTTTTCTCCCTCCTTGGTGAAAGAGTACCTCCCACCCCCACAAACATACATATCTGTACAGATGTCATGTATACACACATACACACATGTGCATGTCTTCAAGTGCACTTAGGTTTCTCTCTCTCTACAGCTTTGTCACACTGGATTTTATGCCTTCTAAGGTATTGAGACTTATTTCCTACTATTTGCTAAACCCAGTAGTTGCGAGATGATCTCTTATTCACTTGCCTTTCTTAACTCATCTTTTAGATTCTTGTTATAAGGATTCAAATTCATTTTATTTCCTGTGTAATATGGTGACAATTTTTTGAAATAGACAGGGTACAATAATATCTAGCTAGAAAGACAAAGCTACTTCTGGTGAAGTAGAAAATAGGGTATTGTAAAGCTATAGTAGTTGAAAAAGGAGAAGGATTGGGACTTCCCTGGTCCTCCAGTGGTTAAGGATCCATGTTCCAATTCAGGGGACTTGGGTTTGATCCCTGGTGAGGGAACTAAGATCCCACATGCTGTGAGGCAACTAAGCCCACGCGCCACAACTAGAGAGAAGCCCACATGCTGCAACAAAAGATCCTGTGTGCTGCACCTAAGACCCAATCCAGGCAAAAATAAGTAAGTAAATATTTTTTTAAAGCCTAACACAAATTATTCTTAAAAAAATGTAAAAAGGAGAAGGACCAATATAGGTTGGAGGATTGATAATATTTATTGGAGGAGATGGTACAGGATTTGGACCTTGCTTTTTATAAGAAGTAAAGAAAGAGGACAGCATATCAGGTATGGAAAATAATATGGACTAAAGCCATTTCTTGAACACACAGTAAATTTTTTCTCTAAGAATAGTGAAATACAGTGATAAACAAGAAGTGATGAACAGCCCCCTTTTTTTTCATGATTTTGCAGTATAGTAATTTTACAGTACACTGTGATTCATTGATTACTTCTATGTTTAGGGAACAGGAGATGTGCTGTCAGCAATGAACCTGTCAGGTTAGACCAAAAAATTTAAGATAGCTGGTATACATAATGTAGGATCAACAAAAATTTTAAACCAGAAAGTGAAAGAATGAGCAGCAGTACTTTAGGAAATTTGGTCATTGATAAATTGAATGGAGAGAGTCTTGAGTCAGGAAGACCAATTAGGGAAATAGTTGAATAATCTAAACAATAAATGATGAGAACATCTAACTTAATTTTGACTTTTTGAACAGAGAATTCCAAAGAAGAGTCAACAGTTCTTTTAGACTTAATTTATGAATGCAAGGGAAGAGGTAATTCAGAGGTTCAAGACTTGGAAAAAAGTATATAAGTTTGGAAGAGAAAGAGGCAAATTCTTCTTTATGCACATGTGGATGTTGGTCAGTGCCTATATACAGGAGAAAAATCTCTGTGTAAATAATGAACATATGTTACTGGAATTCTAGGCAAGAGATGAAGGTTTGGAATTCACCAGCCTAAAGGTGGTAGCAGTCATGAGAGTGAGTAAGCCTTCTAAATTATAAGGCTAAAGAGTATATTTTAGAGGAATAGCTCACAGAAGGTTAGGAGAAGAAACAGTGAGGTGAAGGTCAGAGAACATAGCCAGTATAGTTAGGGAAGCTGAAAAAAATTGTGATGTCAAGCTAATGTGTCATATGCTGCTCTTAGCCTATTGATAACTAACTTGGCTGGACCGGCCTTTGTGGTTCTTATTCAAATTGCAAGATGTCCTCAGCAATAACTCAGAAAACTTTGAAAAAAAAAAAGCTTTATTACTTACTGGTCTTGGAAATTACATGGCACACCTGAGGCCATGCAGTGAGGGTGCAGTATGAGAGAGGGAGCCAGGAGTTGGGCGGGAGAGCTTGCTCAAGGGCATGGATTTGGGGGTTCTGCTTTTACTGGGGTTGAGGGTGGGGGCCTAGGGTTTTGCAGGCTCACTCCTTACTAGTGAATTTAAATATAAAAGGAGGAATTTAGCAGGAAGAGAAAAACCAGTGGGCCCAAATGGGCAATTATCCAAATCAACCAAGATCTTCAAAACAAAGGAGACTGGGTGAGGCCTTCCTCTTTATCTAGCTATGTGACTGACAATGTGTTTGAGATAACCATCTTTGAAGGGGATGCCCTTTAAGTGGATGCCAGGGCAATCAAAGCTTAAGTCAGGCACTTGCATTACACAAAGTAGAAAACTCAACTGTCAGGGCTTACACTACAAGTGGTGAGCTATATCAAATTTTCTTGTGAAGTAAAAGAAAATGAGATCTGAGAAATTCTAATTAATCTTCAAGTTTAAAGTATTACCCAAGGTGGGGTGGATGTGAAATGAGGAGGCCTGAACTCTTATATCCATATAAATTTGCACATTAAAGCACCATCACCCATTATTGTAGAATGATTTGTCAGATAAATTGTGAATGAGCTATTTAGTTTGAGCAGTGTAGAGGGATTGGGGGTAGCAGTATGGGTGGTGATAGGAGGGCAGTGCTGAGTTGGCAGCCATAGGGGTTATCCTGAGGGGTGCTTGAGAAAACAGAATACTTGTGTAGGGGAGGAAAAATAATTTCCTTTACCCTTCTAGGTTCTTGGCTGAGACACCCTCTATAATAAAAGAGAGATTAACAGGAGAAAAACAAATTTAGTTTAATTTTGTACATACATGGGCTCTAAAGATATGAGACCCAAAGAAGTGACCAAAGCTGGCAGCTTTTATACCTTTCAGGCAAAGAAAATGGACTGAAATAAAAACACACAATGTAAAAGTTGTGAGTTAAGTTTTATTCAGGGACCTTATTGAGGACTATAGCCTGGAAGACAGCCTCTTAGGTAACTGTGAAGAACAGCTCTGAAGAGGTAAGGGAGGGGCCAGGATATATATGAACTTTTTTGCTGGGAAAAACATGTAGTCAAGCATAAAATAGGTTACTGCTAATTACAAGGAATAGACATATCAAGTTAATGATTTTAGTGCTTTTCTGTGTATGGGATAATGTGAAAATATGGGATCATTGAAATTTTTCCTTAGGTGTGTGTCTTAACTCTCTAGGGACCAGCATATCCAAAGCACAGAATGCTTCCTGTTTTTCTCCATCCTGAATTCCTCTGAGTGCACTGTCAGTGGGCACTGCAGTGGCAATGGCTTGATCCTTGTAGAACTGGAATGGCAGGCAATATTTTTTCTGTTCAGTGCCCCCTGTTGGTCATAAATCTGACCAAGGTTTGGGAGGCATTTCATGACTAATTTGTCCCATGGCCCTAATAACTTACTCCTAGGTTAGGGGAGGATCTTGGTGATAGGCCATTTATGTGCTATATCTGGATTAGGTCCTGTTAATAAACTAAAATTCTCTGGACCATCTGTCTTACTGGTCTATTATGATCCATGAATTGCTTTTCCCTTGTTGCTTCTTCCCATATCTAGTGTTGCATAATTATAATTAATTTTATGTAGAGCTAAATAAGTGATCAGTTGCCTCAAGACATTTAGCCATCATTAATTTTGTTGAAGGTCTGGTTACACAATGGGTAATGCAAGAGACAACAATCTAATAAAATAGACAAGATATAAGTAATATAGCTAGTAACACATTAATAAGGTTGTAGTACAGCAGAGTGAGACACAAAGCACAAACAGTTTAAAAACAACAAGGAGTGAACAAGTTAAAACAATGATTAGTATAACTAGTTGCAGTCTAGATCACAGTAAGCCATCAGGTCCTGAGGGGAGCCAGCTGGAGAAGCCAAATTCTGAAGGGCTCACATGGAGAGAAAAAGATAAATGTTTCATCTTAATTTATAAAGGTATACTTCATTAACTTGCTGTAGGTCATAGCATAAAAAGAAGGGTTTTCTGGAAAACAAAGATTAAAAGCCCATAATATTTCAGACAAAAAGTCGTAAAATTATAAATCATATTTATCAGTTCAATTTAATTAATTTTTGTTTCACTGGATGAAGCCATAAGGTTTTCCATTAGAGTTTTGTAATTTCTTACCTAGTTCAGCAGTATGATCTAAAAATCACCAGAAATCTGTATTTGTCAAAAATCCTTTATATGAATTTTCTTGAAGATCTTCATTTTCATCAAAGCATCTGAGTAAAATAATAACTGTCTATAAATGATGAAAGACTTAAAATGGCATGGTTAAAGATCTGATTACAGTGCAGTTGAAAAAGAAATTTGGTTAATTCTGTGACATACAGCATTTTAAGATAACTACAATTATGACTGATAACATTATACCAGCACATACCAGATTTTTAGGAATTCCATGTAATTTCTAGAATATCTATATTAATGGCATTTACCCATGCAATATAACCTAAGAAGGTTTATTACTACTTATTTGACATTTCCCAGGTAACTGAACAAACATACTAAATAGACCTAATTAATTTAATATCTCTCTTTGGAATGTATCAGGGGCCCTCTGAAGCATCCCAAAGTTAGCTAGATGTCAAAAGAACATTTAGAATTTGATTTGAGGAAGTTTGTCAAAGATAGCAAAAGGCTTAAAAACACTTGGTAAACTAGGATCATAGGTCATTTGAAACAGTACTTATTCACTCACCCAAAGGGACAATAAAAGATTTGAAAGGCAAATACAGAAAGTTACAGTGAATTAAAAGGTACAGAAACTTTACACTCTGTTATCAAAAGCAGATCAGTATTCCAAGAAAACTTCGTTCTCTTAACACAGAGAGGGAAACAAATTCTAGCTTTGTACCAGCTTATTTTTACTATTAAAACTTATTTACTCAAATTCTATTCTAATCTTAGCCAATCAAGACCATGCACAAAACTCTTTTTTCAGGGTTCTTTTCCCACAAACCATCTATAACTTTCTTACTTACATTCAGATTTTGTCCTACATTTTCCCTTTCTTTTTCTCTCTCCAGGACAAAATCACTTTCTTTTCCCTTAACGACATGCATTTCCATTCCTTATATCTTTTTTCCTTTCATACACAGATGTTTTTATTACTACTTTTAGTATTTTAATTACATATATTAGAATTCTTAGTTTTTAAAAACCTTAATTTCTAGTGAAAACTAAGAAGTAAACAATTATGAACTGTTTTTTACAGTAGCATTCTGTAGATGGCAAACAAATATTGTTTATGATTTCTAAAATGTACTTTTAAGGAAAAATTTTCAGTGTGGCACCAAACATTTTTGTCAATAATCCTAAATATCTTTAGTTTTTCTCCAAACAGAAACCTATGTTCAGTAATTAATGTTTCGGTATATTATTGGGTTGGCCAAAAAGTTTGCTTGGGTTTTTCTGTAAGATGTTATGGAAAAACCTGAAAGAACTTTTTGGCCAACCCTATATTTTATTTTGGAATGATCTAGATATTTAATAAATTTCCATCATTTAACTTAACTTAGCAAAACTCTATTTACCAAAAATCTGAAGAAACTATTTTTTAGTAGGCATAGCCTAAAACATAATTATTCTTAACAAGTTCACCTAAAACTTCTTACCCCATTTATATCTATTTAATTCAGTTGTTCTCAGCAATTATGTTTAGATTAGCCATGAAAATTTCATGAGACTGTATACCAAGTCAGCCATCATGCCAAGCTATTTTTTTTTGCTGATAAATTTTATAACAGAGATAATATGACCTTATTTGACTTTTAGTGAACATAGTTACAATAAAAGTAAGACATGTCTGTATTAACTAAACCAACAAACTTAAACTTTAATACCACGTATTAATTTAATATTGAATATTTCTCAGATCACATGAACTTGAAATTCATTTGGGTTAGTTTCTATTACATTTAGAAGTATTTAATTTATAAGCACTTACTCTTAAGTTAATTAAATAGAGCTCTTTTATAAATTAATTTTGATTTTGATAATGCTATCCAGAGATAGAGAAATATCAAATTTATAACATACACACAGACATATAAACAGACATAACCAGCGATCTCATAGCTTCATTTCACAACTTAAACATGAATCAGGGATTACAATATAAACTTACTAGTTTATAAATAACAGTTGGAATAAGTTAAATTTATTTACTTAGATGACTAAGGCTTTTTACTATTTGTGGAAAAGACTTAAGATTTTTATTTGTCCTTGATAAATCCTTAAGTAATCTGTGAATTAGATTTTGAGCAAGGAAGCCTTTCCAGTAGTTTGTACTTTTAAAAAGGCCTCTTTTCCTCTTTTTTTTTTTTTTTCCCCTTTGGTTTACCTGATTGAGTTAACTAGTCTCAGTCTCAGGTCATTGTGGGCTGTATTTACATTTCTGATTTGTAGAGATTTGCAAGACAAACACAGTTGCTTTTAATTCCCCAAAGAACTGGTCTGCTGCCTAAATGATAGCAAAAAATTGATTTGCCCAGCTACATTTTCTTTAATTTGCTTTTTTATATCAGTGAGAATATTTCCAACTAAACTGGAAATCAAGAGTTCTATGTTCTAGAACTTTAGGGTTCATTTTATCAGGCCTTCAAAAGTTTGCACAAGGCATTCAACAAAGGCCCTCTTTCTGAGTGCACAAATTAAACCCAGAGCAATTCACCTCAGAGGCAAAAAACATCAACAACAAAAACCCCTCTATTATTGCCTTTATTAGCCCCTGAATATTAGTCCCCAGTTTTTACTTCATATTGTATGGGTTCAGGTAACCCTATTGGTTTCTTTTAGTATATTTAATTAATATTTCCAGAGGGGCAGGTTTATATGCCCTGTCTTATAATACCAGGCAGGGGAGCATTCCCCAGTGAGACTTAATAATCTGTCCCACAATATTATAATTAGGTAAAAGAGATTTAACCATCTTATATAAAGCCCGTTCAAATGCACTGATTTTTATAAAATTTCATCTAATTCTCTCAACTCTTATACCTTAATTTTAGCCTCCATTAGGACCCCACCAACAAGTATTATTCCTACAAGGAGTCCCAGAAACTCTCCCTTTTATCCCCTGGCCATTTAACCTAATTTTGTATAAAAGGCATTGGGGTCCTCAGTGAAGGGTCGAGCCAAGGGACACAGACCCTTTTGTCAATCTTTTTTTTTTTTTTGCGGTACGTGGGCCTCTCACCGCTGTGGCCTCTTCCATTGTGGAGCACAGGCTCCGGATGCTCAGGCTCAGTGGCCATGGCTCACGGGCCCAGCCGCTCCGCAGCATGTGGGATCTTCCCGGACCGGGGCACGAACCCGTGTCCCCTGCATCGGCAGGCAGCCTCTCAACCACTGCGCCACCAGGGAAGCCCCGGCTTAGTGTTTTTTAATTGAGCAAATCCCAGTATCTTTCAGCTGGGCCCCCCCACCTCCAGTATCTTTCAATTGGATAAATCTTCCTTAATGTCTCTCAACTGAGGAGTCAGGTATCTTTTTATTCATCACCAAAAAAACACTTGGGATCATCAGCCCATAGCAGGAGATCTAAGACCTAGGAGATATTTGCCCAGTCATCTAGACTCACTGAGGAGGTGGACTGGCACAAGTGACCTTTGCTGGTACCAAGGCTCCAGATCCTGGTGGAATTCAGGCAAAGGAGAGAATTCTGTTCTGGGTCCCTTCACAGTCACCAAAACTGTTGACTGAAAAACACACAACATAAAAGTTGTGAATTAAGTTTTATTCAGGCACCTTACTGAAGACTGTAGCCCAGAAGACAGCTTCATAGATAGCTCTGAGGAGCTGCCCCCAAGAGGTAAGGGAGGAGCCAGGATCCACATGAACTTTTTTGCTGGGAAAAACATGTAGTCAAGCATAAAAAGATTACTGCTAATCATCTCAAGTTAATGATTTTAGTGCTTTTATATATATGGGAAGATGCAAGAATATGGGGTCATTGAAATTTTTCCTTAGATATGCATCTTGAGTATCTAGGGGCCAACATATCCAAAGCACAGGTTGCTTCCTGCTTTTCTCCCTCCTGAATTTCCCTCAGGGTGTACTGTCGGTGAGCACCTGCGATGGCTAATGGCTTGATCTTCCTAGAACTGGAAAGGCAGGCAACATTTTTTTCTTTACAAAACAGATTTGTGAAGAATTGGCAAGGTGAAGAAGTCTGAGCTTAGGGTAGTAAATTAGTGAGGAAGAAACAAGTTTTGCTTATGTGGCCTTCTTGGCTCTGAATTCCCTATCTCTAGTGAAAAGAATGTCTATCTCCTGGTTCAGGGAGGATACCTTTCTTATGGAAAATTTATTTCCTGCTTTTCGGGGGACAGAGGGTCAGAGTGTCCTTGAACCAGCTATTTTTTAAGTAACTTTAATTCCATATAATCAGTATGCCAGAGGGGCATATTTTGGGGTGGCCTCCCCTGCGCTCTATCACTTGAGAGTGGTTGGTAATGGGCTGGTTCCTAAATTAGTGTCTTCTAGTACTACTGGGGGTAAATAACTACTTTGTTTCTTAACAAAAGTCTAAGTGATATTTCTCTGCCTTAGCATTTTCCTGTTATAGAGAGAAAGAATCCCAACTGAGCTGATGTTGAATTGTTATCTTTTTTACATGGATAAAAATGAGAAGAAATATGAAGATATATCACCTCCTCTTCTGTTTAAAGACCCAAAACAAGAGTGGTGGTAGGGGAAGGCAGGGGAGAAAGGAGTTGGAAACTTAATTTTTACAAAAAAGCTAGCAGTTCATGACAGAACTCACAGCTTGAGAGGCCTGTATTTCCAGACAGTTGCCCCTGTCTTGACTCTGTTTGTTTCTGGTTATGTTGTCTGTGTCCCTGGGGTGAGGCTAAGGACAAAGGACAATTGGGAAGGCAGCCATGGCCCACAAAATAAGCCTTCAATTGTCATTTTAATATGTCTACCATTTCACCTTAATTTAATTTCCCTACCTCCAAGAATATATCTTGTTTTGTAAGTTCACAGGCTGACACATCATCCAGAGAGACTATTTATTTTTCCTATCTTCTTCACACAAATGCTGAGATTATTCTTTTTTTTTTTTTTGAGATTATTCTTGCAACAGTAATCAAGATCTTCTGTCTCTGGGTTGCAAAGAAAATGCATTCAACTGTACTTGAAGGAGAAAATTGAAATTCGGCAACAGATGATAAAGCACATTCTCCTTCTCTTTCAATTCTGTCTGCTCATATCAGCTGAACTGCATTAATAAAAGCAAAAGGGGACTGTTGCTTGCTATTGGCAAAATATACAATATTCAATTGCCCAAAACTCTGTATTAGGTGTGTTGCGGTTTACTCCTATTATGGAACCTTGTGCTTTTAGTCCTTTTTTTTTTTTTTTTTTGTCAGTGCTAGCATGGTGCAAAATGAACTACGAAAGTACTCCCTAGAGGAAGGTGTTTCCCACTAGCTTTAATAGCAGAGCTACTGTGAATTTTCTAGAAATATGATCAAATCTCAAGTATTTGAGATTGCCTTGCCTATCTGCTTGCTGTAACCTTTTTACATTACTGGTGTAATTATTTTAGGAAACAACTCTGTAGATTTATTAGCATGCTTAATGCTAGCTTTAATTATTTATTGCATTTATTGGGTATGCAAGTCATGAAATTGCCACTGGGTACGTTTACAAATAACACAACCACCACAATAATAAAAGGCATCCAAAAATAAAAGTAGGTTGGTACCTCTGACAGAAAGATTTCCATAAATAAAGGGCGTACTGCAGATTTTTCTTTTTCCGCCATCAGACAATCTCATGGGCATGCCAATTGTGAAACCATAGTCAAATTTATAGAAATGCATGGGTAAGGACAAAATAAAAGTTCATACTCATATACACTCAAAATAATTCTTTTTAGCCAGCCCTGTAACAGGAGGCCAGTGGCTCAAATATAGGCAAAATTTTGAAGTAGGAATAGTTTAACTTCAGGTGCCTTTAGACTCGTCTTTGTGTGCCTAGCAATATCTCCTTCTCAATTGGTATTGAGATCCTCTTCCTCATCCTGGCCTTAAATATTGAAGCATCCCGGGACTCTGTGCCTGGACCTCTTCTCTTCTTTAGACACTTTCACTCCCTAGGTAATCTTTTAATTACCATCCTGACACTGAAGGCTCCCCAGGTTCCATCTCTGACCTGAATCATTCAGACCCATATCCACCTGTCTACTTAAACCTAACATATCTGAACTTGAATTCTTGATTTTTCTCCACTAAGTCTGTTTCTCTCAGCGTGTTCCCCTTCAAGTAAATGATAAGATTTGGTTGCTCAGGTCAAAAAATTTGGCATCACCCTTGACATTACTCTTCATTTCATATCCCATATCAGCAAAACTGTTGGTTTTACACTTTTGAAATTTATTGAGTCTGACTACCTCTCTCCATTTCTGTTGTTACCACTTTCATTCAAGCCACCGTCATGTGGAACATAGAAGTTTACTTTATCCTTCTACCCCTTGTGTCTACTCTTGCCTCCATTTAGCTATACTTCATACATAGCCAGAAAGATCCATTTAAAATGTAAATATGCTATTACCTTCTGAGTAAAACCCTCAAATGCATTCCTGTCACACTCAGTGAAATAAAAAATCCTTATTCTGACCCAAAGGCCTTACGTTATCTGCCTCCAGACTCACTAGTTTCTATCTGTAGTCGCTCTTCTCCAGCTGCTCTGCTACTCCTCCACGCTGGAAGGATTTTACCTCAGAGTCTTTGCACTTGCTGTTCCCCCTGTCCAGAATGATCTTCATCCAAATGTCCACATGGTTTGCTCTTTTATTTCTTTCAGTCTTTGTCAGCTTGTCAGAAAAAATGTCACTGCCTGTCCTGCTCAAAGTAGCACCCTTACCCTGCTTTATTTTTCTTTACATCTTTATTTATTGTCTACATCTCCCAGTAGAATGTAAGATCTATGTGGAAAGAAATGTGGCCTGATTTGTCTTTTATATGCCCAAAGTCTCAAATGTCCTGGCATAGTATAGGCATTGAGTAAATATTTAGGGAATGAATGAATAAGGTGTCATTAATGTTCTAGGGGCTCCATTTGCTTTAGAGCAGTATCCTTTCTGTTCCATAGTCAAATCCATTATATTAATAGTTCCCAGCCAGTTGCCACACCTGGCTTTTAGCAGCTAATCTGTACTAGAACAGAAGCCAAATCCTTGTGATTATGAAAACATGACATGTACTGAGGAAGGCCTAGACTTAGGCTACATTTCTACTCAGACACACCAGAGTAACATAAAGCTTCAGGCCTCATTACAGATTCTATTTAATTGGGGCTTAAGTCTGCTATCTTACAACCTTCAGCTAGAGCCATTGTTTCTGGAGTTTGGCTCAGTTGGCCGTGCTGGTTAGAGATTTCAAGGCTTAGGTGAATTTCTTTAAAAAATGCTGCTGGTATTTATTCCTTTGTGTAAATCATTTTTTTCCCTTGTAGTAAAAGTAACACAGACTAGATTAATGAGGAAACACTGGAAAAACAACAACTGTAGAAAAAATTCCACTCCTCAGAAGCAACCATTCTTAATTTTTTTTAAATAGATCTTTATTGGAGTATAATTGCTTCACAATACTGTGTTAGTTTCTGTTGTACAACAAAGTGAATCAGTCATATGCATACATATATCCCCATATCCCCTCCCTCTAGAGCCTCCATCCCACCCTCCCTATGTCATTGCAAAGCACTGAGCTGACCTCCCACTAGCTGCTTCCCAATAGCTAGCTGTTTTACATTTGGTAGTGTATATATGTTGATGCTGCTCTCACTTCGTCCCAGCTTACAATTCCCTCCCCATGTCCTCAAGTCCATTCTCTACGTCTATGTCTGTATTCCTGCCCTGCCACTAGGTTCATCAGTACCATTTTAAAAAAATTTTTTTAGATTCCACATATATGTGTTAGCATATGGTATTTGTTTTTCTTTTTCTGACTTCACTGTGTATGACAGACTCTAGGTCCATCCACCTCAATACAAATAACCCAATTTCATTTCTTTCTATGGCTGAGAAATAGTCCATTGTATATATGTGCCACATCTTCTTTATCCATTCATCTGTTGATGGACATTTAGGTTGCTTCCATGTCCTGGCTATTGTAAATAGTGCTGTAATGAACATTGTGGTACATGTTTGTTTTTGAATTATGGATTTCTCAGGGTATATGCCCAATAGTGGGATTGCTGGGTCGTATATACGGTAGTTCTATTTTTAGTTTTTTAAGGACCTTCCATACTGTTCTCCATAGTGGTTGCATCAATTTACATTCCCACCAACAGGGCAGGAGGGTTCCTTTTTCACCACACCCTTTTCAGCATTTATTGTTTCTAGATTTTTTTTTTTTTTTTGCGATACACGGGCCTCTCACTGCTGTGCCCTCTCGCGTTGTGGAGCACAGGCTCTGGACACGCAGGCTCAGTGGCCACGGCCCACAGGCCCAGCAGCTCCGCAGCACACGGGACCCTCCTGGACCGGGGCATGCACCTGTGTCCCCTGCATCGGCAGGCCGACTCCCAACCACTGCGCCACCAGGGAAGCCCTAGATTTTTTGATAATGGACATTCTGACCGGTGTGAGGTGAAACCTCATTGTGGTTTTGATTTGCATTTATCTAATTACTTATACTGAGCATCTTTTCATGTGCCTCTTGGCCATCTGTATGTTTTCTTTGGTGAAATATCTATTTAGGTCTTCCACCCATTTTTTAATTGAATTATTTGTTTTTTTGATATTGAGCTCTATGAGCTGTTTGTACATTTTGGAGATTAATCCTTTGTCTGTTGTTTCATTTGCAAATATTTCCTCCCATTCTGAGGGTTGTCTTTTCGTCTTATTTATGGTTTCCTTTGCTGTGCAAAAGCTTTGAAGTTTCATTAGGTCCCATTTGTTTAATTTTGTTTTTATTTCCACTACTCTAGGAGGTGGGTCAAAAAAGATCTTGCTGTGGTTTATGTCAGAGTGTTTTTCCTATGTTTTCCTCTAAGAGTTTTATAGTATCTGGTCTTACATTTAATCCATTTAGAGTTTATTTTTATGTATGGTGTTAGGTAGTGTTCTAATTTCATTCTCTTACATGTAGCTGTCCAGTTTTACCAGCACCACTTATTGAAGAGTTCTTCTTTTCTCCATTGTATGTTCTTGCCTCCTTTGTCATAAAGTAGGTGACCATATGTGTGTGGGTTTATCTCTGGGCTTTCTCTACTGTTCCATTGATCTATATTTCTGTTTTTGTGCCAGTACCATACTGCCTTGATTACTGGAGCTTTGTAGCATAGTTTGAAGTCGGGGAGCCTGATTCCTCCTGCTCCGTTTTTCTTTCTCAAGATTGCTTTGGCTATTCGGGGTCTTTTGTGTTTCCATACGAATTGTAAAATTTTTTGTTCTAAATCTGTGAAAAATGCCATTGGTAGTTTGATACGGATTGCTTTGAATCTGTAAATTGTTTTGGGTAGTATAGTCATTTTCACAATATTGATTCTTCCAATCCAAACACAAGGTATATTTCTGCCTCTGTTTTATGTCATCTTTGATTTCTTTCATCAGTGTTTTATAGTTTTCTGAGTAGAAGTCTTTCGCCTCCTTAGGTAGGTTTATTCCTAGGTATTTTATTCTTTTTGATGGTAAATGGGATTGTTTCCTTAATTTCTCTTTCTGATTTTTCTTTGTTAGTGTGTAGGAATTCCAGAAATTTCTGTGCATTAATTTTGTATCCTGCAACCTTACCAAATTCATTGATAGTTTTCTGGTGGCATCTTTAGGTTTTTCTATGGATAGTATCATGTCATCTGTAAACAGTGACAGTTTTACTTCTTCTTTTCCAATTTTTATTCCTTTTATTTCTTTTTCTTCTCTGATTGCCATGGCTAGGACTTTGAAAACTAGGTGGAATAATAGTGGTGAGAGTGGACATCCTTGTCCTGTTCCTGATCTTAGTGGAAATGCTTTCATTTTTTCACCATTGAGTATGATGTTTGCTGTGGGTTTGTCATATATGGCCTTTATTATATTGAGGCAGGTTCCCTCTATGCCCATTTTCTGGAGAGTTTTTATCATAAATCAGTGTTGAATTTTGTCAAAAGCTTTTTCTGCATCTATTGAGATGATCATATAGTTTTTATTACTTAATTTGTTAATGTGGTGTATCACATTGATTGATTTGCATATATTGAAGAATCCTTGCATCCCTGGGATAAATCCCACTTGATCGTGGTGTATGATCCTTTTAATATGTAGTTGGATTCTGTTTGCTAGCATTTTGTTCAGAATTTTTGCATCTGTGTTCATCAGTGATATTTGTCTATAATTTTCTTTTTGTTATATCTTTTTCTGGTTTTGGTATTAGGGTGATGGTGGCTTCATAGAATGAATTTGGGAGTGTTCCTCTCTCTGCAATTTTTTGGAAGAGTTCGAGAAGGATCAGTGTTAGCTCTTCTCTAAATGTTTGATAGAATTTGCTTGTGAATCCATCTGGTCCTGGACTTTGGTTTGTTGGAAGATCTTAAATTACAGTTTCAGTTTCATTACTTGTGATAGGTCTGTTTATCTTTTCTAATTCTTCCTGGTTCAGTCTTGGAAAATTGTAACTTTTCAAGAATTTGTCCATTTCTTCATGGTTATCCATTTTATTGGCATATAGTTGTTTGTAGTGTTCTCTTATAATCCTTTCTATTTCTGTGGTGTCAGTTGTGATTTCTCCTTTATAGTTTCTAATTTTATTGATTTGCATCCTCTCCCTTTTTTTCTTGATGAGTCTGGCTAAGGGTTTATCAACTTTGTTTATCTTCTCAAAGAACCAGGTTTTAGTTTTGTTGATGTTTGCTATTGTTTTCTTCATTTCTATTTCATTTATTTCTGCTCTGATCTTTATGATTTCTTTCCTTCTACTGACTTTGGTTTTCTTTGTTCTTCTTTCTCTAGTTGATTTATGTGTAGGGTTAGATTGTTTGAGATTTTTCTTGTTTCTTGAGGTGAGATTGAATTGCTATAAACTTCCCTCTTAAAACTTCTTTTGCTGTTTTGGGTCATGGTGTTTTCATTGTCATTTGTTTCTATGTATTTTTTAAATTTCTTCTTTGATTTCTTCAGTGATTTCTTGGTTATTTAGTAGTGCACCGTTTAGCCTCCATGTATTTGTGGTTTTTACAGTTTTTTTTTTTTCCTGTAATTGGTTTCCAATCTCATAGCGTTAGGGTCAGAAAAGATGCTTGGAAGAAGCCTGTGTGCGAGCGCAGGTCACTGTCCACACCGCCCTTCCGGGAGCCTGTGCAGCCCGCCACTGCTGGGGTCCCGGGATCCAGGGGCGGCTTCCCTGGGAGAACGCACGGCGCGCCTCGGGCTGGTGCAACGTCACGCCGAACTCTGCCGCTGCAGGCTCGCCCCGCACTCCGTGCCCCTCCCTCCCGCCCGGCCTGAGTGAGCCAGAGTCCCCGAAGAGGCTGCTCCTTTAACCCTGTCCTGTCTGAGCGAAGAACAGACGCCCTCCGGCGACCTACACGCAGAGGCGGGGCCAAATCCAAAGCTGAGACCCAGGAGCTGTGAGAACAAAGAAGAGAAAGGGAAACCTCTCCCAGCAGCCTCAGAAGCAGCGGACTAAAGCTCCACAATCAACTTGATGTACCCTGCATCTGTGGAATACATGAATAGACAACAAATCATCCCAAATTGAGGAGCCAGGAGTCAGTGCTGTGCCTCTGAGGTGGGAGAGCCAACTTCAGGACACTGGTCCACAAGAGACCTCCCAGCTCCACATAATATCAAACGGCGAAAATCTTCCAGAGATCTCCATCTCAACACCAGCACCCAGCTTCACTCAACGACCAGCAAGCTACAGTGCTGGACACCCTATGCCAAACAACTAGCAAGACAGAAACACAACGCCACCCATTAGCAGAGAGGTGGCCTAAAATCATAAAAAGTCCGCAGACACCCCAAAACACACCACCAGACGTGGACCTGCCCACCAGAAAGACAAGATCCAGCCTCATTCACCGGAACACAGGCACTAGTACCTTCCACCAGGAAGCCTACACAACCCACTAAACCAACCTTAGCCACTGGGGACAGACACCAAAAACAACGGGAACTACGAACCTGCAGCCTGCAAAAAGGAGACCCCAAACACAGTAACATAAGCCAAATGAGAAGACAGAAAAACACACAGCAGGAGAAGGAACAAGATAAAAACCCACCAGACCTAACAAATGAAGAGGTAATAGGCAGTCTACCTGAAAAAGAATTCAGAATAATGATGGTAAAGATGATCCAAGATTCTATTTCCCAGATCCAAAATCTTGGAAATAGAATAGACAAAATGCAAGAAACAGTTAACAAGGACCTAGAAGAACTAAAGATGAATCAAGCATCGATTAAAAACACAATACATGAAATAAAAAATACTCTAGATGGGATCAATAGCAGAATAACTGAGGCAGAAGAACGGATAAGTGAGGTGGAAGATAAAATAGTGGAAATAACTGCTGCAGAGCAAAATAAAGAAAAAAGAATGAAAAGAACAGAGGACAGTCTCAGAGACCTCTGGGACAACATTGAACGCACCAACATTCGAATTATAGGGGTTCCAGAAGAAGAAGAGAAAAAGAAAGGGACTGAGAAAATATTTGAAGAGATTATAGTTGAAAACTTCCCTAATATGGGAAAGGAAATAGTTAATCAAGTCCAGGAAGCACAGAGAGTCCCATACAGAATAAATCCAAGGAGAAATACGCCAAGACACATATTAATCAAACTGTCAAAAATTAAACACAAAGAAATCCTATTAAAAGCAGCAAGGCAAAAACAACAAATAACACACAAGGGAATCCCCATCAGGATAACAGCTGATCTCTCAGCAGAAACTCTACAAGCCAGAAGGGAGTGGCAGGACATAATTAAAGTGATGAAGGAGAAAAACCTGCAACCAAGATTACTCTACCCAGCAAGGATCTCATTCAGATTTGATGGAGAAATTAAAACGTTTACAGACAAGCAAAAGCTGAGAGAGTTCAGCACCACCAAACCAGCTTTACAACAAATGCTAAAGGAACTTCTCTAGGCAAGAAACACAACAGAAGGAAAAGACCTACAATAACGAACCCAAAACAATTAAGAAAATGGGAATAGGAACATACATATCGATAATTACCTTAAATGTAAATGGACTAAATGCTCCCACCAAAAGACACAGATTGGCTGAATGGATACAAAAACAAGACCCATATATATGCTGTCTACAAGAGACCCACTTCAGACCTAGAGACACATACAGACTGAAAGTAAGGGGATGGAAAAAGATATTCCATGCAAATGAAAACCAAAAGAAAGCTGGAGTAGCAATTCTCATATCAGACAAAATAGACTTTAAAATAAAGACTACTAGAAGAGACAAAGAAGGACACTACATAATGATCAAGGGATCGATCCAAGAAGAAGATATAACAATTGTAAATATTTATGCACCAAACATAGGAGCACCTCAATACATAAGGCAAATACTAACAGCCATAAAAGGAGAAATCGACAGTAACACAATCATAGTAGGGGACTTTAACACCCCACTTTCACCAATGGACAGATCTTCCAAAATGAAAATAAATAAGGAAACACAAGCTTTAAATGATACATTAAACAAGATGGACTTAATTGATATTTATAGGACATTCCATCCAAAAACAACAGAATACACATTTTTCTCAAGTGCTCATGGAACATTCTCCAGGATAGATCATATCTTGGGTCACAAATCAAGCCTTGGTAAATTTAAGAAAATTGAAATTGTATCAAGTGTCTTTTCTGACCACAATGCTATGAGACTAGATATCAATTACAGGAAAAGAGCTGTAAAAAATACAAACACATGGAGGCTAAACAATACACTACTTAATAACGAAGTGATCACTGAAGAAATCAAAGAGGAATTTAAAAAATACCTAGAAACAAATGACAATGGAGACACGACGACCCAAAACCTATGGGATGCAGCAAAAGCAGTTCTAAAAGGGAAGTTTATAGCAATACAATCCCACCTTAAGAAACAGGAAACATCTCGAATAAACAACCTAACCTTGCACCTAAAACAATTAGAGAAAGAAGAACAAAAACACCCCAAAGTTAGCAGAAGGAAAGAAATCATAAAAATCAAATCAGAAATAAATGAAAAAGAAATGAAGGAAACGATAGCAAAGATCAATAAAACTAAAAGCTGGTTCTTTGAGAAGATAAACAAAATTGATAAACCATTAGCCAGACTCATCAAGAAAAGAAGGGAGAAGACTCAAATCAATAGAATTAGAAATGAAAAAGGAGAAGTAACAACTGACACTGCAGAAATACAAAAGATCATGACAGATTACTACAAGCAACTCTATGCCCATAAAATGGACAACCTGGAAGAGATGGACAAATTCTTAGAAATGCACACCCTGCCAAGACTGACTCAGGAAGAAATAGAAAATATGAATAGACCAATCACAAGCACTGAAATTGAAACTGTGATTAAAAATCTTCCATCAAACAAAAGCCCAGGACCAGATGGCTTCACAGGCGAATTCTATCAAACATTTAGAGAAGAGCTAACACCCATCCTTCTCAAACTCTTCCAAACAATATCAGAGGAAGGAACACTCCCAAACTCATTCTACGAGGCCACCATCACCTTGATACCAAAACCAGACAAGGATGTCACAAAGAAAGAAAACTACAGGCCAATATCACTGATGAACATAGATGCAAAAATCCTCAACAAAATACTAGCAAACAGAATCCAACAGCACATTAAAAGGATCATACACCATGATCAAGTGGGCTTTATTCCAGGAATGCAAGGATTCTTCAATATACGCAAATCAATCAATGTGATACACCATATTAACAAGTTGAAGGAGAAAAACCATATGATCATCTCAATAGATGCAGAGAAAGCTTTCGACAAAATTCAACACCCATTTATGATAAAAACCCTGCAGAAAGCAGGCATAGAGGGAACTTTCCTCAACATACTAAAGGCCATATATGACAAACCCACAGCCAACATTGTCCTCAATGGTGAAAAACTGAAACCATTTCCACTAAGATCAGGAACAAGACAAGGCTGCCCACTCTCACCACTCTTATTCAACATAGTTTTGGAAGTTTTAGCCACAGCAATCAGAGAAGAAAAGGAAATAAAAGGAATCCAAATTGGAAAAGAAGAAGTAAAGCTGTCACTGTTTGCAGATGACATGATACTATACATAGAGAATCCTAAAGATGCTACCGAAAAACTACTAGAGCTAATCAATGAATTTGGTAAAGTAGCAGGATACAAAATTAATGTACAGAAATCTCTGGCATTCCTGTACACTAATGATGAAAAATCTGAAAATGAAATCAAGAAAACACTCCCATTTACCATTGCAACAAAAAGAATAAAATATCTAGGAATAAACCTACCTAAGGAGACAAAAGACCTGTATGCAGAAAATTATAAGACACTGATGAAAGAAATTAAAGATGATACAAATAGATGGAGAGATATACCATGCTCCTGGATTGGAAGAATCAATATTGTGAAAATGACTCTACTACCCAAAGCAATCTACAGATTCAATGCAATCCCTATCAAACTACCACTGGCATTTTTCACAGAACTAGAACAAAAAATTTCAAAATTTGTTTGGAAAAACAAAAGACCCCGAATAGCCAAAGCAATCTTGAGAACGAAAAACGGAGCTGGAGGAATCAGGCTCCCTGACTTCAGACTATACTACAAAGCTACAGTAATCAAGACAGTGTGGTACTGGCATAAAAACAGAAAGATAGATCAGTGGATCAGGATAGAAAGCCCAGAGATAAACCCACGCACATATGGCCAACTTATCTTTGATAAAGGAGGCAGGAATGTACAGTGGAGAAAAGACAGCCTCTTCAATAAGTGGTGCTGGGAAAACTGGACAGGGACATGTAAAAGTTTGAGATTAGATCATTCCCTAACACCATACACAAAAATAAGCTTAAAATGGATTAAAGACTTAAATGTAAGGCCAGAAACTATCAAACTCTTAGAGGAAAACATAGGTAGAACACTCTATGACATAAATCACAGCAAGATCCTTTTGGACCCACCTCCTAGAGAAATGGAAATAAAAACAAAGATAAACAAATGGGACCTAATGAAACTTCAAAGCTTTTGCACAGCAAAGGAAACCATAAACAAGACCAAAAGACAACCCTCAGAATGGGAGAAAATATTTGCAAATGAAGCAACTGACAAAGGATTAATCTCCAAAATTTATAAACAGCTCATGCAGCTCAATAGCAAAAAAACAAACAACCCAATCCAAAAATGGGCAGAAGACTTAAATAGGCATTTCTCCAAAGAAGATATACAGACTGCCAACAAACACATGAAAGAATGCTCAACATCATTAATCATTAGAGAAATGCAAATCAAAACTACAATGAGATATCATCTCACACCAGTCAGAATGGCCATCATCAAGAAATCTAGAAACAATAAATGCTGGAGAGGGTGTGGAAAAAAGGGAACACTCTTGCACTGCTGGTGGGAATGTGAATTGGTACAGCCACTATGGAGAACAGTATGGAGGTTCCTTAAAAAACTAAAAATAGAACTACCATATGACCCAGCAATCCCACTACTAGGCATATACCCTGAGAAAACCATAATTCCAAAAGAGACATGTACCAAAATGTTCATTGCAGCTCTATTCACAATAGCCCGGAGCTGGAAACAACCTAAGTGTCCATCATCAGATGAATGGATAAAGAAGATGTGGTACATATATACAATGGAATATTACTCAGCCATAAAAAGAAACGAAACTGAGCTATTTGTAATGAGGTGGATAGACCTAGAGTCTGTCATACAGAGTGAAGTAAGTCAGAAAGAGAAAGACAAATACCGTATGCTAACACATATATACGGAATTAAAAAAAAAAAAAAGTCATGAAGGACCTAGGGGCAAAACAGGAATAAAGACACAGACCTACTTGAGAATGGACTTGAGGATATGGGGAGGGGGAAGGGTAAGCTGTGACAAAGCGAAAGAGAGGCATGGACATATATACACTACCGGACGTGGGGTAGATAGATAGTGGGAAGCAGCCATAGAGCACAGGGAGATCAGCTCGGTGCTTTGTGACCGCCTGGAGGGGTGGGATGGGGAGGGTGGGAGGGAGGGAGATGCATGAGGGAAGGGATGTGGGAACAGATGTATATGTATGACTGATTCACTTTGTTATAAAGCAGAAACTAATTTAAAAAATTAAAAAAAAAAAACCAAAAAAAAAAAAAAAAAAAAGAAAAGATGCTTGATACGATTTCATTTTTCTTAAATTTTCTGAGGCTTGATTTGTGACCCAAGATGTGATCTATCCTGGGGAATGTTGCATGTGCACTTGAGAAGAAAGTGTATTCTGCCAGTTTCGGGTGAAATGTTCTATAAATATCAATTAAATCTACCTGGTCTCTTGTGTCATTTAAAGCTTGTGGTTCCTTATTTATTTTCTGTTTAGATGATCTGTCTGTTGGTGTAAGTGGGGTGTTAAAGTCCCCTAGTATTATTTTTCTTTCTTTCTTTTTTAAAAATTTCCCTAGTATTACTGTGTTACTGTTGATTTCCCCTTTTATGGCTGTTAGCATGTGCCTTATATATTGAGGTGCTCCTATGTTGGGTGAATAAACATTTAAAATTGTTATAACTTCTTCTTGGATTGATTCCTTGATCATTTATGTAGTGTCCTTCCTTACCTCTTGTAACAGTCTTTATTTTCAAGTCTATTTTGTCTGGTATGAGTATTGCTACTCCAAATTTCTTTTGATTTCAATTTGAATGGAATATCTTTTTCCATCCGTTCACTTTCAGTTTGTATGTGTCCTTAGGTCTGAAGTGGGTCTCTTGTAGACAGCATATATATGGGTCTTGTTTTTGTATCCATTCAGCCAGTCTGTGTCTTCTGGTTGGGGCATTTAATCCATTTACATTCAAGGTTATTATTGATATGTTTGTTCCTATTTCCATTTTCTTAATTGTTTTGAGTTTGTTTTTGTGGGTCTTTTTCTTCTCTTCTCTTTCCCACCTAAAGAAGTTCCTTTAGCATTTGTTGTAAAGCTGGTTTGGTGGTGCTGAATTCTCTTAGCTTTTGCTTGTCTGTAAAGGTTTTAATTTCTCTGTCGAATCTGAATGAGATCCATGCTGGGTAGAGTAATCTCGGTTGTAGGTTTTTCTCTTTTATCAGTTTAAGTATATCCTGCCAGTCCCTTCTGGCCTGCAGAGTTTCTGCTGAAAAATCAGCAGATAACCTTATGGGGTTTCCTTTGTATGTTATTTCTTGTTTTTCCCTTGCTGCTTTTAATATTTTTTCTTTGAATTTAATTTTTGTTAGTTTGATTAATATGTGTCTTGGTGTGTTTCTCCTAGGGTTTATCCTGTATGGGATTCTCTGTGCTTCCTGGACTTGGGTGACTATTTCCTTTCCCATGTTAGGGAAGTTTTCTACTATAATCTCTTCAAATATTTTCTCAGACCCTTTCTTTTTCTCTTCTTCTTCTGGGATCCCTGTAATTCGGATGTTGGTGCATTTAGTGTTGTCCGAGGTCTGTGAGATTGTCTTCAATTCTTTTCATTCTTTTCATTTTTTCTTTAATCTGCTCCTTGGCACTTTTTTCCACCATTTTGTCTTCCAGCTCACTTAGTCATTCTTCTGCCTCAGTTATTCTGTTATTGATTCCTTCTCTTGTATTTTTCGTTTCAGTTATTGTGTTGTTCATCTCTGTTTGGTTGTTCTTTAGTTCTTCTAGTACTTTATTAAACATTTCTTCTATTTTCTTTATCCATGCCTCCATTCTATTTCTGAGATTCTGGATCCTCTTTATTATCATTACTCTGAATTCTTTTTTGGGTAGATTGCCTATTTCCTATTCGTTTATTTGGTCTTGTAGGTTTTTACCTTGCTCCTTCATCTGTGACATATTTTTTTGCCATCTCATTTTTTCCTTTTTTTTATGAGTGGGATTGTGTTCCTGTCTTACTGGTTGTTTGGCCTGGGGCTTCCAACACTGCAATTTGTAGGCTGTTGGGTAGAGCTGGGTCATGGTGCCTAGATGAGGACCTCTGGGAGACCTCACTCTAATGAATATTCCCAGGGGTCTGAGGTTCTCTGTTAGTCCAGTGGTTTGGACTTGGAGCTCCCACCAAAGGAGCTTCGGCCCAACCCCTGCCTTGTGAACCAAGATCCCACAAGCTGAGCAGGGTGGAGAAAAAAAAAAAGAGAGAGAGAGAGAACAATAATGAAGTAAATAAAATTAGACTAGTTAACTAACAGCTATGTTAGAAAAAAAATAAAAATAAAAATATAGATGAAACAACAACTGGAAGATAAAACAGAACCACAATAGTAAAAAGGAGGAAGAGGGAAAAGAAAAAGTGGAAAAGGCATTGGCTGTGGAGGGCAGGGCCTAATCAGGATTGAAGTTTGGGCTGTGGGCGGGGCCTATGCTTAGGAAAAGGGCTGGAAAAGGTGGAGGGGTGAGGGGTTGGGGCTTAGGCTCAACAGAACAGAAGGGGCCCAGGCTTGCCCCTGCCTCTGGTCTCAGACGGCAGTAGACCCCACCTGGGAGACCAGTAGGCTTCCTGGGCTTGAGTGGGTGGGGCAAACGCCCTCTACTTCTCTCCTGCTCCTCCAGTCCTGGAGGACTCCTCCCACTTGCCTCTCCTGATCTCCTGGGCCTCCTTCCTATGCCCCCAGGACCCACATGGCCTGGCGGAGGGCTTTGGAGGGCAGGGGACCAGCCTGGGAGCTCAGCAGGCTCCCCATGCCCGAGTGGGTGGGGCAAATACCCTCCGCTCCTTTCCCACTCCCCCTGCCTGCCTCTCCTCTTCTATTCTGGCCTCCCTTCTACACCCCCAGGATCACCCCAGCCCAGAGGGGAACCATGAGGGCATAGGACCCAACCCGAGAGCGGGGCAGACTTCCCTGGCCGATTGGACAGGGGAAATGCTGGGCCCACTTTGCCCCTGATCTGAGCCCCCGAGGGCCCCTCCAGGTGTGGGAACCCCTCTCCCCTCTCAGCCACTGCTCAGGGGCACTGGTCCTGTCTGGCCTCCACTTCTTCTCCCCCCTCAGTCCCCCCACATCCTACTGGTTTGCTTGGGGCTTCTTCCCATCTCCTTGGGCGTCAGGGTCCCCCACAAGCGTCTGACAGGCACCCTAGTTGCAGCAACCATTGTTAATTTTGATGCATTTCTTATTAGTTTCATTTTAGTGTGTTTGTGTGTGTGTGTGTATGTTTGTGTGTGCGCACATGTGCATGTTTACACAGTTGGAGTAAGCCAACAATATTTATTGAGCACTATTTTTATTCAGAGCCCTTTGTTCCTGTCCTAATAATCTTATTAAAAAAATGAGGGGCTTTGATTTTCTGTCCTCATTGTGAACTACTCCTCAGGAGGCATTCCTTTCACATGAAATTAGACTTCCCTCTTTCCATGTTACCATTACCCTGTGCTGAATGTATGTTTGTCCTTTTTTGTTATATCTATCTAGGCTCTCTCCCTCTCTGAGAGATAATACAGTGGAAGCCTGCTCAGACATGTTGGAACAATATTGGAAAACAGAATTCAGTCAGTGAAAACAAGAGAGTAAAGTATGTGAGAGTGTCCCTGACTTGAAGAAGAGTCAAGTAGTGTTATGATGTCAGGCTTGGTGGTTATGGGGAAGAGTTGCATGCTAAGACTGTTTTGTGATGGAAGCTAAATCTAGGGAGCAGATGGCAGCTCTAAGGCCAGACCTAACAAAGAAGATGTTAAGTCGTAGCCAGAGAGAATGCAGGTAATAAACATAGTTGATGATGGAAACTTGGGGACTTATTATAAGGGTGGCTGAACTAGTTCTACCAAATGGAACTAGTTCTACCATATATTAATTAATTAATATATGATCATTATAGGAACACTAGAAAATGCAGATAAGTGGCTGTCCACTTACTTTAAAATATCTTTTGGTGCTTGCTTTGTGGTATTAGTTGTATCTAGGGTGGAGATTAGGGGAATAGAGAGAATTGGGAATTGGAGGAAGTATATACAAGAGACGAATAGGGAAGTACATCATTGCAATATAATCATTCAAGAAGAAATATAGTGATCTGTCATCTTTATAAATATAGTAACCTGTCCATCACTGCTACTTGACTTGTTATGTATTACTTTGGTGATTTGAATTAAATCTATTATTTTTAGAAAACACTTAAATTCATAAATTGGCATTAACAAGCTGGAAATAGACCAGGATTTAAATGTGGCTTATTTCCTATTATCCTAAAAGAATTCATCGAAGTCTTGGTGGAATGCAGTGTCTAATACCTGAGGGCACCCCTCTGAGACACCGAAGTGTTTGCCTCAAAGGAAAGCAATGAGCTCTTAGGGCCCCTTCTAAGGGATACCACTTTGCTTCTCCCATTGTGCTCCTAATGCACAGTACCCAGCATGTGAGTTATTGCTTATCAGGAAAGCTCTGATTGTCACTGTGAAATGTTGTTCTCCAGATGTTTAAGTCATTAAGAGTGATGTCAGCACAGCAAGCAGGCCTTCCGTTTTGGAACATTGATGCCTTCCGCAAGGGTTGGCAGACTACTGGTTCTGGCCTGAATAATAGTTCCAAACAGGAGTGAGCCATGTCCAGGAGGTGGCAAAGAATCCCTGGACCAGGCTAAGTTTTTATTCTTCAATCTGCCTCTAGAGTGCAGAGGCTAACTCTGCTCCTGTGAGGTAATTAGGGAGGAATCAGGTAGTAAGACTGCTTGCCTGCTTGGTATGAATTGTCAAACAAGACTCATTTGTGACTCAGTTGTCTTATATCTGTATGAGATATTTACTTTGTAAAGTAGTTTTACATACATAATTAGATGAAACCTCTGAGTCCTGGGTGGCAGGCAGTGTATAGATGAAGGACATAAGACAATCTTTTCTTTTTTTAGCACCTATTACTTTTTTTTTTCCCCCTAATACTCTTGGGCTTGGAGGACATAGTATCTTCCTATGGAAAATACACATGAAAATCTATGCTGCCATAGTCTGATTAACCTTTTTTTCCAGCCATTTTAATGTCTTCTCTTTGCTGTACTTGTAATATTTCTTCTTGTCTATTTCTTTCTCCTCTGTCACATCTCTAAGTAACTTCTCAAGTTCAGGAAGTTTCAGCAACAAGATGCAATTCGGAAACATGTCATCCATCACAACTTGATCCAGGGGCTGAAACTTTCCCTCTCTATCAGCCTTTATAAGGTAGTGGAAGTAGCAGAAACAGAGGGTCCATGGGTGTGGCAAGGTGAAGAAGAACTGATTGAATTGATTCATTTATAAACCAAGAATGGTTTTTATCCTTGAAAACTTTTATTTCAGGCAGCTGTGGTAGACACATATTGAACAAGTAAATGGCTCCTTCCCCTGAACATGGGTTAACCAGTTTTACAAACATAAAACCACTTTTCATCTTCTTTGAAGCATCTTTTAAATACTCTGGGACTAGGAACACATGCTGCCGGGTGTGAGGCCATTCTCCGCAGCCCACGCATTCCGCCATGCTGCCCGTTTGGTCCCGGCGGCCGCAGGCCTCTGCTAATTGTTTTTTAAAAAGCCAATTATATTTTCATGTTGCCGAGAAAATTTCTGCCTAGAGTATAAAACACCTGCTTGTGATATTTTTTTCCATACCAGTTAACAGTTCTGTCCAGTAGGTGGACTTCTTCATGTACAGATAGGGTTTTTCTTTTCCTTTAATCAAGTGTTCTTAAATTTGTGAAAAGGCATTTCCTCATATTGAACTTTTGTTTTCACCAATTTATTTTCTGAAAGACTGAAAATAGATTCTGGTATACTGCCTATTCCTGTTTGAGAAATAACTTCATCTTTAGTTACTTTTTCTTTTGTTTTATTTCATTTTTGTTTTAGTTTATATCTTGACATTTTAAATTTATAAATCAGAGTCCCTTTGCAGTGGCTAAATTTACCATCTGCATTGGATTCTTTTAAAATAAACTACATTTCTGTGCTTATATTGATCACAATATACAAATGTATGAATAATTATGATTAATATATATTGATACCAAGGACTAATAATTATATTTGTTGTGAGAATAAATCTGTTTATAGTCTCCATAGTTGTTTTCTTCACATTGTTCTGGAGTAAATGTTTTCTTATAATGCTTTTTTCAACAGGGAATCTGGCACATGAGTCATTTTTAAACCAGTCCCTGAAATTTATACTAGTTACTACCCCTAGGGTCAGATGTCTTCGGCAGTTTCTCTGTGGCCAGTGGGACAAGTGCAGATTCTCATTCTGGGTTATGAGTCTGTCTTTGTCCCTAAATCCTTACCTTTCACCCCTGTTCTTTGAAAATCTTATCATACCATGTACTATAGACACTGAGATGTTGTATGCATGATGAAAATTCCAGTAGTTGATTCAATACTTTTATTCCAACATGAAAAAGAAATCTCTTGACCTGGAAACCCAATTTAGGAAAAGCTTCATTTAGGTAACCTTTGTGTGCTATTTCTCTGTGACTGAGCCAATGATGATAGCATGTGACCCGAAACCAAATTTCTCTCACAATTCATTACGTTTTCTTATATTACAGGTTCTACCTCCAGTGAAAGATTAAAATGTCAAAGATAAGTAGAAAAAAAAGGCAACCTCTTCCCTGTATAATCAAGGCCATTTTTGCTGTTTTTATTCTAGATTGTAAATTTGTTAAAAGAAAGAGTTGTATCTTATTCATCTTCATATTTATCCTAGTATCTGATATCAAACATGGAAGCATAACTGAACAGAATGTGTTGTATTACTTCAAAAATTGAAATAACTTGGATTAGAACCTTCTATTAAACAGAATAATTAAGGATGTCATTACAGAACAAAGTTTTTTTTTTTAAAAAAACCCACACACAGATATTTAAGATAGGCAGATATAGTTTTGAATCATGCCGCCTTTTATTAGCTGTCTGATCCTGCTCAAGTTATTGAACCTCTTGGAGCTTCAGGTTTCTCAATTTCTAAAATGGGAATAACAGTACTTAGAAATAATCGAGGATAAGATATTATATAATTTATCCAATAATATGTTATGAAAAATGAAGACTCAAACCCAGCTCTTCTGCTTTCTGTATAACATTGAAAGTGTATTTCTATGCTTTGAGTACTTATAAAGGACAGGGATTAGAAAACTCTCCATACTAGTTATGATAATCCTGTTCTAGGATGATATAGGAAGAAGAAAAAAGATAATAGTGGAAACTCCATTCTGAAAGCAGACTTAAATTTTGAGACCTTTCTATGGCCTGAACTTTAGTGTCACATCCAAATTCGTATGTCCTAATGCCCAGTGTGAAGGTATTTGGAGGTGGTGCCCTTGGTGGGGAGGGGGGGAGGTACTTAGGTCATGAGAGTGGAACCTTCATGAATGAGATTAGTGCTTTTATAGAAGTGACCCCACAGAGCTCCCTAGCCCCTTCCACCATGTGATGATATAATAAGAAGTCTGTGACAGGAAGAGAACCCTCACCCAACTATGCTGACACCCTGATCTTGGACTTCTGGCCTCCAGAAATGTGAAAAGTAAATGTTTATTGTTTATAAACCAGCCAGTTTATGGTGTTCTGTTGTAGCAGCCCATATGGGCTAAGACAGACCCTGACAAGAACTTTAAACTGATATTCAGGCAATGTAATTAAATGTTTAACATTTTATAAGTTGGTAGATAAGAATTAGTTTTAGAGAAAATTTTAGTGCAAAAAAATGTGGAAAGATAAGGAATTCCAAAAGTACCAAATCAGAGAGATTATTTTCTAAATTAAGTCAAATAACCAAGGTATGTGCCAAGATATTAAATCTATGAAGTAATTTCAAGAAAGCATGAAGAAAATGAAGAGTTGGAATTGTCAAAGTAATTGATAATGTCCTTCTCATGGTTAAATATTTTCTTCTAGAATTAAAAATTTAATCCAGATGTGATATCAATTTAATTATACTCAGGACTGGTACTAGCCTTACCTAGGATTCAACTGTATGAAAATATAATACACCTTGATTTTTTTTTTACCAAAAATTTAAGGTAGAGATTTTATTTCCCGCGGCCTGTCAAAAATAAGAGGAAACTGACCTTATTTTTTATAAAATTATAACCTTCAGATTAAGTTGCCCAAGAGACCGAGTGAAGGATATTTATTAAAAGTCCCTTCCCCATTGCAAAACTAGGAATAGTACAGGTATGCAAAAATAATAATGATGATTGCAGACAGAAAAAGGGTTAAGAACCAGGGCTATGCGTCTATTCAAGGAAATGGACAGAGTCTACTATTTGATTCTTACTCTTCTCTGCAGGGCACTATATCAAAAGGCATTCAAAGGATTGCTTTCTTTTAGGCTCTAAATATCCTTTGGGCGTTTGCAGATCTGCATGCTACATTGGAAAACCTCAGCTTACAAGATGTCCTGTTCAAGCTGTGCTGTAAAAGCAGAGGAAGTAGCAGCCCCAGGCTTTCTATCTTTGTCAGGACTCCTCTTGAGATATTAATGTAAAAGTTTACAAAACTAAAAGTTGAATTACATCTCAGGTTCGATTGGATCCGTTAAAATGGCTTATGGTTCAGGGTAATTTATCAGGTTTATGTATCTATTGGCAGAATTTATAGTGTTGTATAGACCACATACAGGTGGAGTTGAGGAAAGAAATCAATCTTTGTCATCTCTTAGTCTTCTTTGTCTTTGAGATGTAGCAGGAGTAGTGCTGAATAAAAGCCAAGTAACCTGGGAATCCATTCTTTCTTTTAGAGTGACTTGGGATAAGATCTCAGTTCTCACATAGGTGTTATTTATAACATATAGAGTTTAGAAAGAAGAGAGCTTTGGTTGTCAAAGAGATATTTTTGTTATCCTGGGATACATACATCTAAAATTCTAGGACTTTAGTAAAAATTTTCTTCATAGTTTCCAATCAGTTGCACCAGCTGCTTCTTCAGAACATCTCTTGATCAATAATGCCCATGATACTGGAAGGAGAGGAGAGAAACTTTCTATACAGTAGAAGTGAAATCTCTGTTAAGAGATACATATGTCTGGTTGCTGGCCCAAATTTTTGAACTGCTCCATGTTTTCTAATATTTCTTGTTAGATCAAGAATGTGTATTTTTATGGTGTTTCATTTATCTAAAAAATTTTTATGACTCTTCTAGTTAGCAAAGACAAAATCAGTCCACCATATTTGAACTTCAGCCAGTCATTACCAGGCTAGACCAACTGCCTTTCTGAGGTGATATTTAAGAAATAGATTTGGGGGACTTCTCTGGCAGTCCAGTGGTTAGGACTCCACGCTTCCACTGCAGGGGGCACGGGTTCGATCCCTGGTTGGGGAACTAAGATCCCACATGCCCAGAGGCGTGGTCAAAAAAAAAAAGAGAAAAAGAAAAAGAAATAGATTTGGAACAACCAAAGTTTTACTAATCAAAAATCAGTTGTATTTATACTAATTAGGTGTAGTGACTTTTCAGAATAAAAAATGTCAGATATATTTTCAGCATAGATAAAACTACACACTCCTTTTTGGTACTTGCATCAACCTGCCCTGCTCTAGTTTGTTTCATATACATGTGGGTTTACATTACTGTATTTTAATACATTTTAATAATTTTCAGAGTATCTATTGTTAATAATTTTCTTACAGAATCTCAAACTTAAAGGAAAAATTGGAAGCACAGTACAAAGAATGCTTTTTTCCCCTGAACCATTTGTAAGTTACTAATTTGATTCTTTATCATTCCTAAGTGCTTTAGTGTTTAAGCCCTGTGAACAAGGACATTCTACTGCATAATCATGACACCACCTTCAAAACCAAAAAATCAACTTTGTTACATCCAGAGACATCTCAGATTCCATTCAAGTTTCACCCATTGTCTAAATGCATCCAGCAAAAAATCCAGCTAAAATTCTCATATTGTATTTAGTTATTTTGTCTCTTTTCACTTTTTCAGTCTGGAATATTTCCATGATTTTTTCTTTGACTTTAATGACCCTAACTCTTTTGAAGATTGCAGGCTAGTTATTTTGTAGAATGTTCCCTCAATATGAATTGGTCTGCTGTTTCCTCATGATTACATTCAGATTTGTCAGGAAACCACAGAAGGAATACTTTCATCTTTTCATTATATCCTATCAGGTGGTGCATGGTTTCAGTTTGTCCCATACTCATGATATTCACCTTGATTACTAGATTAATGTGGTGTCTGCTATATTCCTTCACTGTAAAGTAACTCTTTTCCCTGTTGTAATTTATATTTTGTGGGAAGGTACTGTGGAACTGTGTAAATATCCCGTTCCTCATAAATCTATAGTTTAATTTGTTAATTTTTATCAATATAGACTAGAGGCTTTCTATTTTATTTTTGTGTTCGAGTTGTTCCCAGTTTGGCAAGCAGTAGCCCACTTAAGCCAACTTGTCTGTTCTCAGATATGTGCCATTATTTGAGCACTTTGTTTCTGTGGCTTATCTTTAAAATTTTTTTTCCAGCTTTATTGAAGTATGATTGACAAATAAAAATTGTATTTGTTTAAGGTGTACAATACAATGATTTGATACATGTATACATTGTGAAGTGATTACTACAGTCAAGCTAATTAACATATCCATCACCTCACAGTTAACTTTTTTGTGTGTGTGTGGTGAGAAGACTTAAATCTACTCCCTTAGCAAATTTCAAGTATATAATACATCATTATTAACTATAGTCACCATTCTGAACTTATCTTAAAACTGAAAGTCTATACCTTTTGGCCAATTTCTCCCCATTTCCCCCAAGACCCAGGCCCCAGTAGTAACCACTCTTCTACTCTCTGTTTCTATGGACTTGACTTTTTTAGATTTCCTGTGTAAGTGAGATCATGCAGTATTTCTCTTTCTGTGTTTGGCTTCTTTCACTTAGCATAATGTCCTCAAGATTCATTTATGTTGTCACAAATGGCAGGATTTCCTTCCTTTTTATGGCTGAACACTATTCCATTGCATGTGTATATATATCTTTATATGTATTTATACATTACATATATAAATAATATGTATTTGTATATAAAATATATATTTATGATAAATTTATATATGTTTTATATAAGAGGTAGATATATGTATGGATAAAGAAGATTTGGTTTATATATGTAATTTTCTTTATCCATTCATCTGTTGATGGACACTTAGGTTGTTTTTATGTCTTGGCTACTGTAAGTGATGCTGCAATGAACATGAGAGTGCATATATCTCTTTGAGATATGGATTTTATTTCCTTTGGATATATACCCAGAAGTAGAATTGGTGGCTCATAGGGTAGTTCTATTTTTAATTTTTTGAGGAACCTCCATACTGTTTTCCATATGACCAAGTTACATTCCCACCAATAGTGTACAAGAGTTCCCTTTTCTCCACATCCTTACCAATGCTTATCTTTTGACTTTTTGATAATAGCCATCCTAACTGCTTTGAAGTGATATCTCATTGTGGTTTTGATTTGCATTTCCCTGATGATTAGTGATGCTGAGCACCTTTTCATATACCTGTTGGCCATTTGTATATCTTCTTTGGAAAAATGTCTGTTCAGGTCCTTTGCTCAGTTTTTAAATTGGATTATTTATTTATTTATTGCTATTAAGTTGTATGAGTTCCTTATATATTTTGAATAGCCATATTGGATATTTGTAGCTTATCTTGCACATTCTGTGTCTCAGGCCCAGAGTCAGCCATTTCTTCAAGTAGCCTGATTCCTTTTAGTGGAGAATGGAAGAAGCTAAGACCAAGGAGTTAGGTGTACTGATTGCTTTTGGAGTGTCAGTGCTTCCAGGCCTTATAGTGGATTAATGTAGGGAATATAGATATATATAACACACATACAAACACACTCTCATTTATGTCAATAATTATTCCTCTTTATGTAGTGAAAACCATCAGTTCTTAGTACAACCAATACCAGTCCCAAACTACCAGATTTATTTTAGTTTTCTCCTTTTGCATATGTTTAACTCTTATCTCTGATTCTGAGAAACCTGTCTCCTGGTTTCTCCCAGGAAATATATTGTCTTTAATATACCAATTATTTGTCTTTGTTTTCAACTCCTACCCAACACAAATGCCCTTCTCACCCTGTTCCAACTCTGACTCCCATGTGGGATGTCCTCTTCATTCCACTAGGGATTCTATACCCCATCTTAAGTCACTCTCCATAGACGAGCTCCTTGCCCCATATGGACTCTGACATCCAGTGCTATGCTGCCCTCACTTATAAATATGCTCCTCACTGCATTTGGGCTTCTGGTTCTCCCTGCTGGACCAGCCTACATTCAGAAAGATCCTTCTCACTGTGCTTGAGCTCTGACACCACACACAAGGCCACGCTCATGAACAGATGCCCTCCTCATCTTGCTTAGGTGCTGGCATCTCAGGTCAGGCACCTTCCCACAGGAATCACTGCTTACTCTGGCTCTGAGTGCCTGTGCTGAGCTTCTCCTCCTCTCTCTTGCTCGGATGCTTCCCCAACTCACACCTTACTCCAGGTTGCCCTTCCATGTGGATGCCCTCCTCATCCAGGTCAGACTGATACTCCGTCAGACGGAGACTTCCTCTGTGGACACCCCTGAATCTCATTTGTGCTCTGATAGACTGTTCTGGGTTTCTATTTGTACCCTTCTAACAGCTGGAAAACATGTCTATTTTGCTCTCCTCCTATATATGATTTTTATATGTATTTTTTAACTCCTATTTTAGAAAATCAAAAAGCTTTCTTTTTAAGAGCATAGAACTGAAACCTATGTTTGAAACTCTGAAAATCAGGTGGTCCTCTTCTCTTTATGAAGAGAGTCACAAAAAGATCCTTTGAATATCACCATTCAGTATATTAACCTATTATTTTGTTTATAAAAGTTTGATCTCTACTTGACCATTTTTACAAGAGCATAGGTTTGCCCCATTCACATATCTTAGACAATCATTAATCTATCCTTAAGTAACACTACAATTAGTAGAATTGAATTTTGTAAACCCTTTTTTAAAGATTATGTCAAGTCCACTTTGTGTTCTTATATACCTAGTGTGTTTCCAGCAATGAAAAAAGCACAATGGGTAATAGAGAGATAATATAGGGCATATCTCATCATCTCAAGCAGCTTATGATCTTTTTGGACTAGCAATAGTTCCAAAGGAGAAGCAATGCAGTGCAGCATATAAACTTCGCTGAATAACATAGTCTGTTGGTAAGTACGGTGTACATTCCAAGGAAAATATGGCCTGTGTACTGGAGCAGTTGAATTTTCTCATCGGAAGTGTCTGAAGCGTTATCACTTCAGTTGGCCCTGGAGAGTAGATCAGATTTGGACAGATGAAAAGATGGGGAAAAAAGAAGAAGCATGCATCAGGAAAATCACAGGTAGAATAAGCATGGCGCGTGGGGGGATGCAAAGGAATTTATTCTGATGGGAGCAACAGTAAATTGGGAAGTCCTAGGAGGTTAGATTGACAACTAAAATGGGATACTATTTCCCAGGGCTTGGAACCTCTCAGTACAAAGAGTGTGGGCTTTTCCCATAGTCACTAGAACCACAGTAGGATCTAGAGCAACATTATGACATGATGAAAGTTGTGTTTTAGGAAATTTAATCTAGAGGATATTTCTTGTGTAGGTTAGAGTTGGGGAAGACTGTAATTTAGTCAGTTAAAAACAAGCTGGAAGTGTTTAGGGCCTAGAATTCAGCTATGATACTGAGGATGGAAAAGATGGAACAACTTTGAACTCTTTCCAAGGACAACTGAGAACACAGTGAAACAAACCAACAAACAAAAAATGAAAGGTTAAAAGTGGCTTCAGAAGCTATAAGGCAAAATGAGTGGGCAGTGCATTCTCTGAAAGTAACATTAACATCTAACATTTTGCACTTTCCATTGGATTTAAAATGCCTTTCTTAAATTTCCTGGTTTAGTAATTATTTTATCTCATGACTTTCCAGAAAATCTGCAGAATGGCCATTTAAAAAAGCAAAATAGGAAAATTAAAAAGAAGAATTGGTAATGAATGGTTTGAAACACATACATGAGCAGAAATTATCTCTATATGCAGTGTAGCAGTTACACTCAAGCAGGTACATGTTCGAGATAAATTATTCAGCCTTAGTTCCCAGCCATAGTCTTGGAAGCAGATGGAAGGTTTGAAGTATTTTTAATAAGCATCTAGATGTAGGATTGAACCTGTAATTTTCAGAGAATACTTAGGAGACTAGCCGATATATCAGGTAGGGAGCACTTTGGTTAAACGGTAATATGATTATGTCTATGTACAAACAAACACATAACAGAAGAGATGCAACCAGCATAGAACTGCATGTGTCAGTCTTACAAAATACACAAAAATATCAGTGCTGAGAGAAATTTCTAGAAAACATCTATGCTTGCAGATATTTGGCCAAGTTTACAATTTTTTTTTAAAGCATCATGTCTAAGTCTACACAGATAAAAAAATACTGTGTGCTTTCAGAGGTTATCAGGGACTATATAAAACCTACATATCAAAGCATAACCTTTATTTAGAAATATGATTAATATAGCTGAGAATACATTCTGTTCTTAGAACAAAAAAAATAGACAAAAAATCAATATGATGGACCATATGTTGTTTGGTAGTTATAGAAATGGAATATAAAATGAAGGCTAGTTAATTTTCAGCTTGTTTGTTTTTTTAGTTTTGTATCTTCTGTTGCAACTGAAAAAAGTATATTCCCAGTGAAGATTTTAGGGGTGAAATTCTACTCACTGCTTCATTCCTTTGGGATCTTCTTGTATCTTCACTGCAACTAAAATAACCTCATCTTTGCTTTAAGTATATTTTGTGAATCTTAATAGTATCACAAATTTAAGCAAATTCCAACTTTTTTCCCCTCCCAGCTCTGTTGCTCTTACTTGAATAAAACATAAAATTAAATGTTTGATTTTGGTTGTACGTTGTAAATTATGCATTGACTTTAGTTTTCACAGAAACATGAGCCAAATGTATTTTTTAAAAGGGAAAAAATAGATGGATAAGCTAAAGTTCCAAGACTCAGAAAAGAATTGCTTCAATTTGATTTGAGGCACAAAGTAAATTGTAATCTGAAAGAAAAATATATTTTTCTCTTTATGGTTTATAATATTTTAGTCCATTTACCAACTGGACATCAATTTCAGTCCCCTGATAATCAGACCAAAAGAATGTGACTGTGGTTTAAATAAAGAAGGAAATAATATCACTACTAACAGATAATAGCAAAATTTATTGAGCTCCTGCCATAATTTAAGTGCATTCTACTTTATTTTCTATTAAATTAAATTAAACACCAAAGATCTATGAGTTGGGTAGCATTGCTATCCCTATTTTAGGCATAGAGTGAGTCAGTAAATTGTCCAAGTTTCCATAGCTAGGAAGAGGTGAAGACATGAACTCAGCCTCTGACATTCTGACCTCTGAGTTCATTTCCTTTACTCATGCTATAGAACTTCCCTATTTGACATAATTTGTGAAGAATTGCCTTTCTGAGGTAGAAATGAGAAACAAAGATATTATTCCCAAAAATCAGATAAATTGAGGGTACAATATGTCATTAAAGACATAGTATATAATAGTAGTAGCTACCAGACATGACTCTTAGGTTATCATATTTAATTAATAATTTTTTACTTATTCTCTTTCCCCAGCACCATTTTCCAGAGGAGGAAACTAGAGCTCAGATACAGTATATACCTTCTTCAGGATCACAGAGCTTGTAGATGTCAGATTCAGAATTTGAACACAGGTCTCTGACTCCAGAAATCTGAGTTCCTTTTGGTAGGAACCTGTGAGTCCAAAAAGAGGGGGTAGAAGAGGCAGTTGAGTAAGGATTTAGGAGAAATGGAAGAGGCTGTGTCTGTGGCTAAGAAAAAGGAGGAAGCCTGGTAGATCGGGGTATGGAGTGTTAGGGTGGAGACAAGCTCCTTGGCAGGAAGAGACCACATTTCTGGTGAGAGACAGAGGCTTTCAGCAATCTCACCCTTTTATGGAGCCCAGCGTGAGGGCTCATTCATCTAACCGTGCGTTCCCCATCACATTCATCCACATATATTAAGGACAACACGCTATCTCTGAAAGAGCATTTTTTCCATGCTAAGTCAGCAGATCTAAGCTGAGCTTCTGGCTCTGCCAGCTACTGGATAATAATCAGAGGAATATCATACATACACACTTTTTAAGCAGTAAGCAGCATTCATCTTTCAAGGTTGGGATAAGGGGCAATCAATGATGTTTGTAAAATGGCTTTAGAAAAGTGGTCAGCCTGTCCTACATGTTAGTTACTGTCATGACTAGTTAATGTTGATTTCCACAGTTTTAAATTTATTTATATATCTGAGGAATAAGATACTTGCGTGTCAGTTGCTTAGGGCTAGGGCTGTGATTGTCAATCCTTACAATCCCCAGAACCCAGACAAATATACACACACACACACACACACACACACATATACACACGGCACCCATCTGAATCTTCTAGAATTGGGGGGAACAGCTGTAATGTTTGAAAAAGTCTCATGCCCCTAGTAACTTCTTAGATATTCCTCTAGGGTGTGTCTAACTATACCAAACCAAATAATTAGGTAAATTTGAGATGCAGTGTTTTAAAGCTCTAGAATAATATTTATATCTTTTCTCTTTCTCAGTTTAAAATGTATTTAATACAGAGCTAATCTTTTCATGAATGAAAATGGCCTGAAACCCACATGCTGCTTCAGCTGGTTTATTAAAATATCTTAAAATATAAGTGATGCTACAATATTTTCTTAACTTTGTTGGGAAATTGGGGGAGGGAGGCAAGGAGGGTTGTGGTAAAGAAAGCTAACAAGTTACATTTCTGTTTCCCAAATGTAATTAGTAGTCTTTTTCCTCCTCACCTTTGTATAAGCCATTTCTTATACAAAGGTTCTTATAGCAATGTTTGAACATTGTTGCAATTCTTCCCTACTCTGACCCAACTCTAGCTAATTCCTCCATTTCCTTTAGGGGGTCTGCAGATATATATATATATATATATGTGTGTGTGTGTGTGTGTGTATATATATGTATATATATATATATACACACACACACACACATATATATATATATATAATTTAAGCTTATGTTATTTTCTTAACTGAGCCAAGATTTGAAAAATTAAGAGACTTTACATTTAAAAAACCCCAGCTTTCCAGTTTTTTTTTTTTTTGAACAAAAATATCAGAAGTTCTAGCAACACTGGACTATCTCTCCAAGGCTAGATCTGAGATACATAACCTTACTCATGAAAACGTCATTTCGAATTTTCCCACAAAGTTTAGGTAATTTAAAGGGGGATAGTACAATTTGATTTTTAAAGGAATCAGAGTCTTCTTTTTGTGTTTTTGAAATTAACAAATTATTTGTTTAAGAAGGTAGACTAGTTTCATCGCAGTGATAAGGCAGTTTGTAAACTTTTGTGGGGGCGGATCATATTGTCTGAGGTATCAGTGTAAGACACTTTGTAGGGTGACTGAGTAATCTCCAGATGAAATTAAGAAATGTAACTTTAAAATAGTAATGACAATAAAGGTGGTTGTTGATCATTGCTTGACACTGAAGACTAACATGAATAAAAAAAGCAATTTCTTTAAGTTTACTAGCTTTCGATGTTCTGTTTTGTGGTGAATGTTAAATTAAATATTATTTATGTATTACATATAATCCACTTTCCCTGGTTCCCACTGTGAAGTGTCTACTGACACAAGTCCAGTTTCCAAGTTAGTCTCTAAAAATAGCATGCTCATGCCTTCCTCCAGCATTCACATATTGCCTCTAACTGAAACCATTTTATATCTCCCCTTTGGGTACCCAAATCTTACCTACCCTCCCAGGTCTAAAATAAAGTTCTTTTTTCATATATCCCTTTTTTGATAAAAAAATGTTGCCTATTAGAAAAGGATATGGACAGACATTGGAGGGCGACAAACCTGGTTTTGAAACCAAATCTTCTGCTTATTGTTATGTGACTTTGTAGACATTATTTAGCTTCCCTCATCCTCAATTTCCCCATAAAACTGCAAATATTGGTGTAATAATTGCCTTCAGCTTTATGAGAAAAATATTACAGCATGTTAAACATCTGAAGAATCATAAAGTGTTAACAAATATTTTTCTATAGCCTTTAATAATCCAAAGATTGTAAAGTAGCAGCTCACAGGATGCATAGGCCTCGGAGTTGTGTCTGTTTGATTTACACCATGTTTAAAAAACGTTTAAATAATTTCCAACACTAGGAAAAAAAATAGATATTTTACATAAACATCTAAATTCTTGTTTCTGTTTAGAAAATTAGAAGATCTGGGAACTCTGGACCTCCATTACCAAATGGCAGCAATCCATGGGCAGCTCTTCTGAGAAAACATGCTTCAGTGTGGCTCAGTATCTACTTTGTCCATTGTACTTACTTGCCCTTCTTGGGTCTGATTATCATTTGAATTTACTATCCTGGAGTTAAGCCATTTATTTTTGTATTTGAATACATTCTACCTTTCATCTTTAATTATATGTATCTTATTCTATAGTGTATAAAAATACCATATATTTTTATATACTATATTCTGTAGTATATTTAAAAAAACACATTAATACCATATATTTTAATATACCTTATTATATATAACATCTTATATGTCTTATTCTATTATATATAATATATAACTTCCTAGGACAGACATGAGATTTTTAAAAAATCTTGAAAACCCTACCAGCTTCTAATATCACATCGTAAGTTAATAAATACTAGTTAAATTAGATTATAATGTTAAAAGGTGAAAACATGTGTCAGTGAAATTAATTTTTTTTTTTTTTTTTTTTTGCGGTACGCGGGCCTCTCACTGTTGTGGCCTCTCCCGTTGCGGAGCACAGGCTCCAGACGCACAGGCTCAGTGGCCATGGCTCACGGGCCCAGCCGCTCCGCGGCATGTGGGATCTTCCCAGACTGGGGCATGAACCCGTGTCCCCTGCATCAGCAGGTGGACTCTCAACCACTGCGCCACCAGGGAAGCCCAGTGAAATTAATTTTATCTGTCATCAGTATACCTTCCATCCTTCTATGAGACTATGAAGGAGGGTACATGCAGAGAAAAGAAAAAGCTTATTTTTTTCTCTTTTCAATACTAGGATTGGTTTTTCAGGGATTTTCTTCCATTCACTGAAACTTTAGTATGCATACATTCTAAAAACTCTTTGTTTTGATCAGTTTTTACTTCTGTAGCTCCCCCACTGGGAAATTGTACTCGCTCTTTGTTTAATTTAGCTGTTACATAAATATGTTGAAATGCTTCACTATTGCAGTTCCTGCTGTGAAAATATTTTTTAAGCAGCAGTATTAAAACACTTTTTTTCTCCCAGCTATATAGATCATAGGAATTTGAAAGCAGCAAGAGAATGTAGAGTTTATCCAGTACACCTCATGACACCACTGGGGCTTAGAAAAGAAAATGGTGTGCCCATAGCTCACCTTGAGATCGAAGAACCTCTACTAGGGCCTAGCATTCATGACTCCAGTTCAAACTGATGTTTAAATTTTAAATAGTAATTCAACTTCTTATCACGTTGTAAAGCAAATAAAATGGATTCCACTGAAATAGTTATGTTCTCCATCTCATAATCTAAATCAACTAGTAGTTATTAAACTTACTATGTGGCTTTATTTTATTCTTGCAAGAGCCATGTAGGTTAAGTATTGTTATTATCCTCATTTTACAGTAGAGAAATCTGAGTGACTTGTTGAGAGTTAGACATCTAGTGATGGTGGAGGTGAGATTTCCACTCTGGCCATCAAACTTCAGCTTCTGTGCCTGTAACCACTAGACCACCTGCCTTGTCATCATGTGCTTATTTTCTCTATTCTGTCCTGAATTTGTCATGTCCATGAATAAGAACTGGTATAATGTTGACAAAGCTTTCAGTCTATCTGTGATTGCTTGAAGTTTAACTTTTAAAGTTAAAAGTTTCTACCTTCATTACACAGTTCTATCAAACTGTATCTCATTGTTCCAACTATTTCTGTTCCTATTCACCATTTCACCTGTCTGTGAAATTCTGAAATTGGGAATTTTCTTCCACTGCAAATATCTCTATGGATGTTTGCCACAAACAAACAAAAACACTTTAGCTATGATGACTTTGGATGAGCCAAATAATTCTTTTAATAAGTTTGCCTCAAGGTTTTTCTCAGTTACTCAGAAAATCTCGTTTCCCCGAGGAGTAGTTTTGGTCTTCAGCTATTAATTTCACCCTTTGTATGAAAAGAGTGCCTGATGGGATAAAAAACTGGGCACTTTCTAGTCAAGAGAGAATTTTCTGTTCGACTTTTTTTTTTTTTTTTCAATGTTGAGCCTTCTTTTAATTTATTTATTTTTATTTTTGGCTGTGTTGGGTCTTCGTTTCTGTGCAAGGGCTTTCTCTAGTTGTGGTAAGCGGGAGCCACTCTTCATCACGGTGCGCGGGCCTCTCACTGTCGTGGCCTCTCTTGTTGCAGAGCACAGGCTCCAGACGCGCCGGCTCAGTAGTTGTGGCTCACGGGCCTAGTTGCTCCTGCAGCATGTGGGATCTTCCCAGACCAGGGCTCGAACCCGTGTCCCCTGCATTAGCAGGCAGATTCTCAACCACTGCACCACGAGGGAAGCCCTGTTCGACTTTTTAATGTCCTTATTTTTGCAATAAATAAGGATGCTGGATGAGACACTATGTAAGGAGACCAAAGGATTGGAACCTGGACTTCGCAGTTGAGAAGTAAAACATATGAACAACCTGGCAATAACTTAAGTCCATATAACGCAACCCTGAGCAGTGAAAGTCAGTGTCCCAGTCGTCTAGTGCTGAGCTGAGTTGAGTGTGTGGAGTGAAGCACAGTTGAGTTGAGTGATGTTAGTCAAGGGCTTTGGAAAGAAATACTGTCCAATTCCGATTCTGTAGTCATATCCTCTGCCTGGCTCTCGTTCCTCACTGATCTGTAAGAACTCAGAGGAAGCACATAATTCAGATCCTGGACTATTTTTTTTAGAACACATTATTTTTCTGATCAGACAACAACACCTAACTTAACTGTGAATATTGTAGAACTGTAAAAACAGTATGAAAACAATATTGTCATCCAACAACCAGAGAAATCTACTGTAAACAGTTAATTATCTTTTTCTCCAGGTCCATGTATTTAACGGCCTAAACACCTCTTTGTTGCCTCTATATTATATATGTTCAACAAATTTAGGAGCATATTATCTATGTAATTTTTAGCTTATTTTTTCTCACTTAACCCAAAAGTCAGAGTAGCACAAAATATACAACTGATTTGCATACATTTAATATTTCTCAAAAGCATGTTTTAATGCCTTTGTCATGTTTTCTTCTGTGATGATTAGTATATTTTGTTAGTCTCCTATTATGCTCTTCTCCATTTTTTTTTTTTTTTTGCGGTAGGCGGGCCTCTCACTGTTGTGGCCTCTCCCCTTGCAGAGCACAGGCTCCGGACGCGCAGGCTCAGCAGCCATGGCTCACGGGCCTAGCCGCTCTGCGGCATGTGGGATCTTCCCAGACCGGGGCACGAACCCGTGTCCCCTGCATCGGCAGGCGGACTCTCAACCACTGCGCCACCAGGGAAGCCCTCTTCTCCATTTTTTTCTCTCCTCATTTTTTAGTTGAAGTATAGTTGATCTACAATATTAGTTTTAGGTGTACAACATAGTGATTCAATATTTTTATAGATTATACTCCATTTAAAGTTATAATATTTGCTGTATGCGCTGTGCTGTAAAATATATCCCTGTATCTTATTTATTTTATACATAATAGTTTATACTTCTTAATCCCCTATCTTTATCTTGCCCCTCCCCTCTTCCCTCTCTCCACTGGTAACCACTGGTTTGTTCTAAATATCTGTGAGTCTGTTTCTGTTCTGCTGTGTTCATTTGTTTGTTTTATTTTTTTAGATTCCACATATAAACAATATCATACAGTATTTGTCTTTTTTTCTCTGACTTATTTCACTAAACGTAATGCCCTCCAGGTTCATCCATGTTGTTATAAATGACAAAATTTCATTCTTTTTTATGGTTGAAAATTTCATTTTATAAATATTTCATTTTATATCTATCTATAGATAGGTAGATAGATCTATAGATATATCAATCACATCTTCTTTATCCATTCATCTGTTGATGTAAACTGAGGTTGCTTCCATATTATTGAAATTGTAAATACTGCGGCTCTGAACATTGGGGTGTATGTATCTTTTTGATTTAGTGTTTTCATTTTCTTCAGATATATACCCAGCAATGGAATTGCTGGATCATATGGTATTACATTTTTAATTTTTGAGGAACCTCCATACTGTTTTCTGTAGTGGCTGCACCAATTTACATTCCCACCATCAGTATACTAGGGTTCCCTTACCTCCACGTCCTTGTCAACATTTGTTATTTGTGTTCTTTTTAATGATAGCCATTCTGACAGGTGTGAGGTGATACCTCATTGTGGTTTTCATTTGATTTCTCTGATGATTAGTGATGTTGAGCATCTTTTCATGTGTCTGTTGGCCATCTGCATGTCCTCTTTGGAAAACATGTCTATTCAGTTCTTCTGCCCAGTTTTTAATCAGGTTTTTTTTTTTGATAGTTGTATGAGCTGTTTTGGATATTAACCCCTTATTGGTCATATAATTTGCAAATATTTTCTCCCATTCAGTATGTTGTCTTTTTGTTGTGTTGATGTTTTCCTTTGCTGTGTAAAAGTTTTTAAGTTTAATTAGGTCCCATTTGTTTATAGTTGCTTTTGTTTCCTTTGCCTTGGGAGGCAGATCCAAAAAAATATTGCTGCAATTTGTGTCAAAGAATGTTCTGCCTATGTTATCTTCTAGGAGTTTTATAGTTTCTGGTCTTACATTTAGGTCTTTAATCCATTTTGAGTTTATTTTTGTATATGGTGTGAGAAAATATTCTAATTTTATTCTTTGACAAGTAGCTGTCCTCTTTTCCCAGCATCACTTATTGAAGACACTATTTTTTCTCCTTTGTCATAGAATAATTAACTATAGATGTATGGGTTTATTTCTGGGCTTTGTATTCTGTCCTCTTGATCTGTGTGTGTTCTTGTGCCAGTACTGTACTGTTTTTATTACCGTAGCTTTGTAGTATAGTCTGAAGTCAGGAAATATAATATCCCCAGCTTTATTCTTTTTTCTCAAGATTGCTTTGGGGATTCAGGAACTTTTGTGGTTCCACATAAATTTTAGGATTATTTGTTTTAGTTCTGTGAAAAATGTCATGGGCATTTTGATAGGGATTGCATTTAATCTGTAATTGCTTTGGGTAGTATGGGCATTTTAATATTAATTCTTCCAGTCCATGAACATGGGATATTTTTGCATTTCTTTGTTATTATCTTCAATTTTCTTCATCAAGGTTTTATAGTTTTCAGAGTATAGGTCTTTCATGTCCTGGTTAAGTTTATTCCTAGGTATTTTTTCTTTTTGATGTGATTTTAAATGGTATTGTTTTCTTGCTTTCTCTTTCTGGTAGTTCATTTAGTGTATAGAAAAGCAACAAATTTCTTTATATCAATCTTGTATCCTGCAACTCTACTGTATTCATTTATTACTTGTAATGGTGACTTTAGGGCTTTCTATATATAGTATCATGTCATCTGTTTTACTTCTTCCCTTCCAATTTGGATGCCTTTTATTTCTTTTTCTTGTCTGATTGCTGTGTCTAAGACTTCCAATACTATGTTAAATAGAAATGGTGATAGTGGGCATCCTTGTCTTGTTCCTGATTTTAGAGGAAAAGCTTTCAGTTTTTTACCACTGAGTATGATGATACCTGGGGGTTTGTCATAAATGGCCTTTATTATGTTGAGATATATTTCCTTTATACCAACTGTAGATGAGAATTTTTATTATAAATGGATGCTGAATTTTGTCAAATGTTTTTTCTGCATTTATTGATATGGTCATGTGATTTTTATCCTTTTTTTCGTTAATGTGGTGTATCACATTGATTGATTGTGAATGTTGAACCATCCTTGTGACTCTGGAATAAATCCAACTTGATCATGGTGTACAATTCTTTTTACATACTGTTGGATTCAGTTTGCTAATATTTTATTGAGAATTTTTGCACCTATTTTCATCAGAGATATTGGCTTGTAATTTTCTTTTTTTTTTGTAGGTTTTTTTTTTTCTGGTTTTGGTCTCAGGGTAATGGTAGCCTTGTAGAATGAGTTGGGGACTGTTCCCTCCTCTTCAATTTTTTTTAATAGTTTGAGAAGGATAGGTATGAGCTTTTCTTTATATGTTTGGTAGACTTCCCCTGTGAAGCCATCTGGTCCTGGAGATTTGTTTGCTGGGAGTATTTTAATTACAAACTCAACTTCACTACTAGTGATCTGTCTGTTCAGATTGTCTATTTCTTAATGATTCAGTCTTGAAAGATTGTATGATTCTAGAAATTTTTCCATTTCTTCCAGGTTGTCCAATTTATTGGTATATAAATGTTCATAGTGTTCTCTTATGATTTTTTTTGTTTCTCTGTGATATTGATATTTTTCCTCTTTCATTTCTTTTGTTTATTGGGATCCTCTCTCTTTTTTTCTTGATGAGCCTTCCTAAAGGCACATCAAACTTGTTTATCTTTTCAAAAAATCAGCTCTTGGTTTCATTGATCTTTTCTATTTTTTCATCTCTATTTTATGTATTTCCTCTCTGATCTTTATTATTTCATTCTTTCTGCTGATTTTGGGCTTTTTTTGGTCCTCTTTTTCTAATTCTTTTAGATGATAGGTAACGTTTTCTTTGAGCATTTTCATTTTTCTTGGAGTAGGCCTGTATCATCATAAATTCTCCTCTTAGAACTATTTTTATTGCATCCCACAGAATTTGGATTGTTCTGTTTCCATTTTCATTTGTCTGGAGATAGTTTCTCATTTCCTCTTTGATTTCTTCATTGACCTATTGGTTTTTTTCATAGCATATTGTTTAGTCTCCATGTGTTTGTGTTTACGCATTTTTCTTCCTGTAATTGATTTCTAGTTTCATACCATTGTATTTGAAGAAAAATGGTTGATATAGTTTCTGTCTTCTTAAATTTTTTGAGACTTGTTTTATGGCATAGCATGTTATCTATCCTGGAGAACATTCCATGTGTAGTTGAAAAAAATGTATAATCTGCTTTTTTTGGATGCAATGTCCTGTAGATATCTACTAAGTCCAACTGGTCTAAATTGTCATTTAAGACTAATGTTTCCTTATTGATTTTCTGTCTGGATATTTCCATTTATATATGTGGGGTATTAAAGTCCCCTACTATTATATTATTGTTAATTTCTTCCTTTATGTCTGTTAATATTTGCTTTATATATTTAGGTGCTTCTGTGTTAGATGCATACATGTTTATGAGCGTTATATGCTCTTCTTGTATTGATCCCTTTATCATTATATAATGTGCTTCTTTGTTTTTTGTTATATACTTTTTTAAAAAGTCTACTTTGTCTCATATATGTATTGCTATCGTAGCTTTCTTGTCATTTCCATTTGCATGAAATATCTTTTTCCATCCCCACACTCTCAGTCTGTGTGTGTCTTTAGCTCTGAAGTGAATCTCTTGTAAACAGCATATAGATGGGTCTTGTTGTTTTATCCAGTCACCCACCCTATGTCTTTTGATTGACCATTTAGTCCATTGACATTTACAGTGATTACTGATAGGTATATACTTATTGCCATTTTATTACTTGTTATGTGGTGCTTTTTGTAGTTCTTCTATGTTCTTTTCTTCTTCTTTTACTTTCTTCCCTGTGGTTTAATTATTTTTTTTTAATGGTATGCTTGTGTTCTTTTCTCTCTAGTTTTTGTGTATGTCTCATATTTCTTTGATTTGATGAACTGTGGGGTTTATATGTTGACCTATAACTGTATGTAACTAATTTCAATTTCAGTTTCAATAGCCACATATGTCTAGTGGTTACCGTCTTGAATAGAGCAAGTATAGAATTCAACTATTTGTATTTTTGAATCTGATGACTATCTTTACTGCTGCTTACTGTTAGAACTTTCATAGGTCTGTATTAAGATGTCCTTTCATATATTCTGTGTTGAGAAATATCTTTGTTATTCTATTGCAGAGGTTTTACTAAATTCAATAATACTTTTTCAAACTCAGTGTGCTAATTAGGTAGCTAGTTATCTGAAGTAAATGTGAAAACCCTTAAAAACTGTATGTTGATACATACTGATGCATATGTTATTATATATTGTCCTATATCTTTTACAAATGATTAAGATGAACTAAAAAATTAATTAGTTGTCTAATTTTAAAATAATCATTCTACATGCTGCTCAGTGTACCTTACTGCTTTTATTTACATGGTTAAAAGTAGATTAAAAGAAGTAGAGTTTACTTGAATTATCTGAAAGTAAGACATTTGATTCTTCTGTCTTTAGATTTTCTAATTTAACCTATATGAACACCTATAGTTATGTAAAACTGCATGTAGCAAACCTAGGTTCTAGAATTGAAATGGAAAACATTTAAATTTGTAATTTGTAAATAACAGAATCAATTCAATTGAAATATATCATTAGTGACACTAGTGACACTTCTGTGGGTATATCTTTTTGTATAACTCTGATTCTTGGAATTATATAGTAATATTTTATATATCCCTCAAATAAACCAATATATAATTAAAATTAATGAAAAGGTGGGGGAGAAGCCAAAATAGACCACAAACTAAAAAATTAACCTAATTACATTGCAAGTGAATATTTTAACCACACTGAAGAGAGTAGTAAAGAAAATAACCAAATTTACTGTGGAGAACAGAATCTTAACTGGATACATATGACAAAAACATGTACATAAATGCTGTAATCTAATTAGTAAAAGCGTTCCTAACAGGAATGGGTTAGCAAAGCACATATTTTATACACATATTATATATACTAGAATTTTTATGTATATACTAGAATTGAACAAATAAATAGACTAAATAGACTGTAGGTAATGAGAGCTGGGCTCCCCACTGTTTCAGAGAGAAGTATAAATAAAGAAAGGAAGAAAGGCTAAAGTGAATCCTGTGGTGTTGGATTGGAATCAGAGGTATCAATATGAATTCATTGTTTTTAATATATAAACAGATAGATAGATAAAGAAATATAGCCTGTTCTCATTATTCACAATGGTTATAATCTATGAAGTCACCACAGACAGTGAGCTAGTGAATACCAAATCATTGCCCCTGTGGAAAATATAGGATTAGTTTCCTACAAGCCTTTGTTCACAGTATTCTCATCAACTGATCGATATTTAGCCTTGTTTTATGTGTGTTTCTGTTTAAAGACACCTTATTTATTGTTGATTCTTTAACATTACACTTACAACCAGTGGTCCTATAACTCATTTTTAATGAAGCTTATCTAACACACATTTTCTCCATAAGGCACATCACAGCCTTCTTGTGCTTAGGAACACTAGATGGCACTTCAACATTACCCTTGGGAGCCATATTAAACAGTAAAATCACCAACAAAAAGCACAAAAATGCAAAAAAGTGGCACTAAATAGACTGCCCAAAAACACATGTTTATACTATGAAAGCTGAAACAAGAAGGCAAAAGCTTGTCTTGTTTTACCTTAGCTGCAAACATGTATGGCAGGTGACTCAAAGTTTTCACTGCTCTCCACATGTTTGAGGATGACTGAAGGTGCTGCAAGTGTTGATGACTATGAAAGTGCTACAAGTGCTGCAAATAAATTTTAGCCATTAGGTGATTTTATAAATACAATCAGATCAACTGTGTGTGTGTGAGTTTGTAGGCACACATATATAACCTAGCTATGTATGTTGAGAGAGTCAGAAGCCATGATGCTCAAGTAACAGTGAGTATACCTAACATCTAGATCTTGGTCCTAAACACCATTCTCCAGTAAAAAGGAACCAGGACTCCTTAGAGAAGTGGTTGATTATAGGCATAGGACAAGAAAAACACAAATTGAGTCTGCAACATTGTGTGGTTCCAGGAAGTAAGAAAATACCAAAAAAAAAAAAAAAAAAATTGGTTGCTTTTCCAAAGAACATAGGCAGGAACCTGAAAGAGCCTCTAATGGCCAAAGCCATAACAAATAGAATAACAAAATAAATAATAATAGTATTGAACTTTAACACAAAGAATAAAAGAAATATTCATGCATTCTTGCTGATATTAATAAATAACTCCATAAATAAGCAAATATGTGAGGGAGAAGAGATAGCTCTTCCTCACAGTGGAATTTCAATTAAAAATGTAGAAGAAAATAGAGAAATAAGTTACTATTAGGCAAACACCACAGTAATACATGTTGCAGATAAAACCCTCTAAAGGTAGTGGGGAGACACTGAGGAGAAACATGATTTGCATAGTCTCAAAATATGTCCCTAAGATACTTTTCAACAAAAAGAAACCTGTGAAAAAAACCTGGCTAACACCAACTTAATCAAGTGATCACGATAACCGTCATTAGTAATATGACATATTGATAGATATTATGAACCTCTTGGTATTATGCACTGGGAAAGTCACAACATTGTTTTGTGGTATTTTTCCAAAAAATGCATAACTCATTCTAATCTTGAGAAATTATTGGACAAACACAAATGGAGGGATATTTTACAAAGTAACTGATCAGTACTCTTCAAAAATGTCTAGATCATGAAAGAAAAGGAAAGATTAAGGAACTATTAACTGCTAGAGGAAACTAAGGAGAAATAACAACTAAATGCAATAAGGGATCCCGGATAGGATCCTGGACTAGTAAATGACTGGTGGTGGAAAAATTGGTGAATATCAAATAAGGTTTAGTGTTTAGTAATAATATTGCATCACTGTTAATTTCCTCTTCATAGTAATTGTACTTTTGTTATGTAAGATGTTAACATTAGGGGAAATGAGTGAAGGCTGAAACATCTTTCTCACTAAGTTTGCAATTTTACTGCATGCCAAAATTATTTAAATAAAAAAGTTTTACAAATACTATTAAAATTTATTGACTCCATGCTTCTGCGCTCATGTCTGATTTGGAGTTAGTTTTGTTATCTGGAAACTGAGATTCTACAAATGTCTAAGAATACTTTTAGAGAAGTTTGGATTACCTTAGATATGCAATTGCTTTAGTTTATCATTTCTGGTTCCCAGCAACTAATACTTCCTCATGTTATCTGAAGATAAAGCTGTTTTCAAGAGAGAAAGAAGGCCATTATATCTTATAAAGGGGTCAATTCATCCAACAGATAAAACAATTGTAAATATTTATGCATTCAGCATCAGAGCACCTAAATATATGAAGCAAACACCAACAGAACTAAGAGAAGAAATAAACAGCAATACAATAATAGTAGGGAACTTTAAAAAAATTTATTTATTTTTTTATACAGCAGGTTCTTATGTTATCTATTTTATTCATATTAGTGTTAATATATCAATCCCAATCTCCCAATTCATCCCACCTTCACCTCCCCACCCGCTGCTTTCCCCTCTTAGTGTCCATACGTTTGTTTTCTACACGTGTGTCTCTATTTCTGCCTTGCAAACTGGTTCATCTGTACCATTTTTCTAGATTCCACATATATGTGTTAAGAGATGATACTTGTTTTTCTCCTTCTGACTTACTTCACTCTGTATGACAGTCTCTAGGTCCATCCACCAATTTGAACCAATTGGTTCACCAAATGAACCAATTTCGTTCCTTTTTATGGCTGAGTAATATTCCATTGTACCACATCTTCTTTATCCATTCGTCTGTCAGTGGGCATTTAGGTTGCTTCCATGACCTGGCTATTGTAAATAGTGCTACAGTGAACATTGGGGAGCATGTGTCTTTTTGAATTATGGTTTTCTCTGGGTATATGCCCAGTAGTGGGATTGCTGGGTCATATGGTAATTCTGTTTTTTTGTTTTCTAAGGAACGTCCGTACTGTTCTCCATAGTGGCTGTATCAATTGACATTCCCACCAACAGTGCAAGAGGGTTCCCTTTTCTCCACACCCTCTGCAGCATTTGTTGTTTGTAGATTTTCTGATGATGCCCATTCTAACTGGTGTGAGGTGATACCTCATTGTAGTTTTGATTTGCATTTCTCTAATAATTAGTGATGTTGAGCAGCTTTTCATATGCCTCTTGGCCATCTGTATGTCTTCTTTGGAGAAATGTCTATTTAGGTCTTCTGCCCATTTTTGGATTGGGTTGTTTGTTTTTTTACTATTGAGCTGCATGAGCTGTTTATATATTTTGGAGATTAATCCTTTGTCTGTTGATTCATTTGCAAATATTTTCTCCCATTCTGAGGGTTTTCTTTTTGTCTTGTTTATAATTTCCTGTGCTGTGCAAAAGCTTTTGTTTCATTAGGTCCCATTTGTTTGTTTTTGTTTTTATTTCCATTACTCTAGCAGGTGGGTCAAAAAAGATCTTGCTGTGATTTATGTCTTAGAGTGTTCTTCCTATGTTTTCCTCTAAGAGTTTTATAGTTTTCTGTCTTACATTTAGTTCTTTAATCCATTTTGAGTTTATTTCTGTGTATGGTGTTAGGGAGTGTTCTAATTTCATTCTTTTACATTTTATTGTCCAGTTTTCCCAGCACCACTTAGTGAAGAGACTGTCTTTTCTCCATTGTATGTCTTTGCCTCCTTTGTCATAGATTAGTTGACCATAGGTGCATGGGTTTATCTCTGGGCTTTCTGTCCTGTTCCATTGATCTGTATTTCTGTTTTTGTGTCAGTACCATATTGTTTTGATGACTGTATCCTTGTAGTATAGTCTGAAGACAGGGAGTCTTATTCCTCCCGCTCCGTTTTTTTCCCCTCAAGATTGCTTTGGCTATTTGGGGTCTTCTGTGTCTCCATACAGATTTTAAGATTTTATTGTTCTAGTTCTGTGAAAAATGCCATTGGTAATTTGATAGGGATTGCACTGAATCTGTAGATTGCTTTAGGTAGTATAGTCATTTTCACAATGTTGATTCTTCCAGTCTAAGAACATGTTATATCTTTCTATCTGTTTGTGTCATCTTTGATTTCTTTCTCAGTGTCTTACAGTTTTCTGAGTACAGGTCTTTTACATCCTTAGGTAGGTTTATTCCTAGGTATTTCATTCTTTTTGTTGCAGTGTTGAATGAGATTGTTTCCTTAATTTTTCTTTCTGATCTTTTCTTGTTAGTGTATAGGAATGCAAGAGATTTCTGTACATTAGGTTTGTATCCTGCAACTTTACCAAATTCATTGATTAGCTCTAGTAGTTTTCTGGTCACATCTTTAGGATTTTCTATGTATAGTATCATGTCATCTGCAAACAGTGACAGTTTTACTTCTTGTTTTCCAATTTGTATTACTTTTATTTATTTTCTTCTCTGATTGCTGTGGCTAGGACTGCCAAAAGTATGTTGAATAATAGTGGCGAGAGTGGACATCCTTGTCTTGTTCCTGATGTTAGAGGAAATGCTTTCAGTTATTCACTATTGAGAATGATGTTTGCTGTGGGTTTGTCATTTATGGCCTTTAGTATGTTGAGGTTGGTTCCCTCTATACCCACTTTCTGGAGAGTTTTTATCATAAATGGGTGTTGAATTTTGTCCAAAGCTTTTTCTGCATCTACTGAGATGATTATATGGTTTTTATTCATCAGTTCGTTAATATGGTGTATCACATTTGCGTATATTGAAGAATCCTTGCATCCCTGGGATAAATCCCACTTTATCGTGGTATATGATCCTTTTAATGTGTTGTTGGATTCTGTTTGCTAGTATTTTGTTGGGTTTTTTTGCATCTATATTCATCAGTGATATTGGTTTTCAATTTTCTTTTTTTGTAGTATCTTTGTCTGGTTTTGGTATCAGGGTGATGGTGGCCTCATAGAATGATTTTGGGAGTTTTCCTTCCTCTGCAATGTTTTTGGAAGAGTTTGAGAATGATGGGTGTTAGCTTTTCTCTAAATGTTTGCTAGATTCACCTGTGAAGCCATCTGGTCCTGGACTTCTGTTTGTTGGAAGATTTTTAATCACAGTTTCGCTTTCATTACTTGTGATTGGTCTGTGTATATTTTTTATTTCTTCCTGGTTCAGTCTTGGAAGGTTATACTTCTCTAAGAATTTGTCCATTTCTTCCAGGTTGCCCATTTTATTGGCATAGAGTTGTGGTAGTCTCTTATGATGCTTTGTATTTCTGTGGTGTCCGTTGTAATTTCTCCTTTTTCATTTCTAATATTATTGATTTGAGTCCTCTCCCTCTTTTTCTTGATGAGTCTGGCTAAAGGTTTGTCAATTTTATCTCCTCAAAGAACCAGTTTTTAGTTTTTTTGATCTTTGCTATTGTTTTCTTTGTTTCTATTTCATTTATTTCTGCTCTGATCTTTATGGTTTCTTTCCTTCTGCTAACTTTGGGTTTTGCTTTTTCTTCTTTCTCTAGTTCCTTTAGGTGTAAGGTTAGATTGTTTATTTGAGATTTTTCTTGTTTCTTGAGGTCGGCTTGTATTGCTGTAAGCTTCCCTCTTAGAACTGCTTTTGCTGCATCCCATAGCTTTTGGATCATCGTGTTTTCATTGTCATTTGTCTCTAGGTATTTTTTGATTTCCTTTTTGATTTCTTCAGTGATCTCTTGGTTATTTAGTAATGTATTGTTTAGCATTCATGTGTTTGTGTTTTACGTCTTTTTTTTAACCCGTAATTTATTTCTAATCTTATAGTGTTGTGGTTGGAAAAGATGCTTGATGTCATTTCAGTTTTCTTAGATTTACCGAGCCTTGATTTGTGACCCAGTTTGTGATCTATCTTGGAGAATGTTCCATGTGCATTTGAGAAGAAAGTGTTTGTTTTCGGATGGAATGTCCTATAAATATCAATTAATAGTAGTGAACTTTAAAACCCCACTGTCAACAAAAGATAGATTATCTAGATAGACAATCAATAAAGATACAATGAATTTAAACAACACAGTAGTTCAAATGGACCTAACAGATATATATAGAATGTTTCATCCAAAAATAGTGGAATACACATGCTTTCATGATAAAAACTGTCAACATTGGGTATAAAAGGTATGTACCTCAAAATAATAATGACTGTATTTGACAAGTCCATAGCTAACATCATACTCAACAGTGAAAGGCTGAAAGCTCTTCCTCTAAGATCACGATCAATACAAGATTGCCCAGTTAAAGCACTTGTATGCAACATGGTACTGGTAGCCCTAGCCAGAGCAATTAGGCAAGAAAAGAAATAAGAAACATCCAAATCCAAAGGAAGTAGTATAAGTGTCTGTTTGAAGATGACATTATTTTACATATAGGAAACCCTCAAGACTCCACTGAAATCTTGTTAGAACTAATAAACAAATTCAATAATTTCAAGATACAAAATCAATGTATAAAAATCAATTGTGTTTCTATACACTTATAACAAATTATCTGAAAAAGAACTCAAGAAAACAGTCTCATTTACAATATCATCAAAATTAATAAATTTAAGCAAAGTGAAAGACCTGTACACTGAAAACTATAAGACGCCGACAAAAGAAATTGAAGAAGACATATATACATGGAAAATATCTTGTGTTCATGGATGCGAAGAATTAATATTGTTAAACTATCCATACTACTTGAGGGCATCAACAAATTCAATGAAATTCCTATCAAATTCCCCATGGTATTTTTCACAGAAGTAGAAAAAAAATATTAAAATTTGTTTGGAACCACAAAGTCAAATTTGGCAACCCAAATTGCCAAAGTCACCTTGAGAAAGAACAAAGCTCGAGGCATCACATTTCTTGATTTCAAATTATATTAAAAAGCTGTAATAATTAGGAAGTATAGTCCTGGCATAAAAGCAGACACCTAGATAAATGGAATATAATTGAAAGCCCAGAAATAAACCCATGCGTATATGATCAACTAATATTTGACAAGGGAGCCAAGAATACTGAATGGGAAAAAGGTAGACTATTCAATAAATGGTGTTGTGAAAGCTGGACATTTCCATGGAAAAGAATGAAATTGGACTCCATCTTACACAGCTCACAAAAATTAACTTAAAATGGATGAAAGACTTAAATGTAAGACCTGAAACCGTAAAACTTTTAGAAGAAAATGGGAAAAATCTCCTTGATGTTGGTGTTGGCATTTTTGGATATGACACTAAAAGCACAAGCAACAAAAGCAAAAATAAATGAGTGGGACTACATCAAACTAAAAAGCTTCTACACAGCAAAAGAAACAGTCAACAAGTGAAAAGGCAATCTATGGGATGGCAGAAAATATTTGCAAACCATATATTTAATAAAGGATTACTATCCTTAATATAGAGATTCATACAACTGAATAGCAAAAGATTCTAAATAATAGGATTAAACAATGGGTAGAGGACTGGGATAGGTGTTTTTCCAAAGAAGATATACAAATGGCTAACAGTACCATGAAATGGTCCTTAACATCACTAGTCATCGGGGAAATGCAAATCAAAACCACAATGAGATATTACTTCACCTGTTAGGATCGCTGTTATCAAAAGGCCAAGAGATAAAATGCTGGGAAGAATGTGGTGAAAAGTAACACTTGTGCACTATTGGTGATAAAGTAAATTGAGGCAGCTATATGGAAAATGATATGGAGATTCGTCAAAAAATTAAAAATTGAACTACTCTTGTGATCCATCTATCCCATTTCTAGGTGTATAGCCTAAAGTAATGAAATCATTTCCATAGGGAGAGATAGCTGCACTCTCATGTTCATTGTAGCATTATTTACAATAGCCAATATATGGAAATAATTTAAGTATCTGTTGATGGATGAATGGATAAGGATGTCCTATACAGGTTTCACTCACTAGTTGAAAGCAGAGTGTTCCTATGAAACCTTTCTTAAGCTGAAATGGTGTAAAGTGAAGAAGCAGTTACCTTAGGATACATATATTTTGCTAATGGATGCACGAAAAAAATCTGGATAAAGCACAGATGCTCACAGACACAGTTCAAACTATAGTGGCTTGGTGCTGAGATGCTGAGTGTAGTTCATGGGGAAGGAGCTTGGCAGTGCCACTCTTGCTACTCCAGGTACACTGCTTATATAATGGCCTCACTGCAAAACAAGTGCTGAACGCTCTTTTTACTTTTTGCCTTTTTTCATATATGTGAAAAATCCTCTTCAGATTTCCTTTTTTTTTGCGGTACACGGGCCTCTCACTGTTGTGGCCTCTCCCGTTGCGGAGCACAGGCTCTGGACACGCAGGCTCAGTGGCCATGGCTCACGGGCCCAGCCGCTCCGCGGCATGTGGGATCTTCCTGGACTGGGGCACGAACCCGTGTCCCTTGCATCGGCAGGCAGACTCTCAACCACTGCACCACCAGGGAAGCCCCAGATTTCTTTTGATTAACAAAAACAGGTTCTAAAAGCCAAATGGTGTAAAGCAAGCCTTTGAAAAGCAGGAGGTATATATATATATATAATATTAATTATTAATATAGTGTGTTAATTATTGATATTGATAATATATAACCATTGATGTGTAATATAATTATTCATACATAGTATTTTCTAAATAATATAAATAAAATATTCAGCCATAAAAAAAGAAAAATATCCTACGATTTCCAACAACAAGGATGGAACTTGAGGGCTAAGTGACATAAGTCAGAGAAAGACAAATACGGTATGATACCACTTATATGTGAAATCTGAAAAAACTGGACTCAGAAACAGAGAGTAGAGTTGCAGTGGGGAGAGAGGAATTGGGTGATGATGGTTAAAAGGTATGTACTTCCAGTTATAAGCTGAGTAAGTTTTGGGGATCTAATATATCACATGCTTGAAAATTGCTAAGAGAGCAGATCTTAAAGGTTCTCACCACACACACACACACACACACACAGGTAACTATGTGAGGTGATGGTTGTGTTAACTGGCCTTACTGTGGTAATTATTTTGCAATATATATGTCAATGAAATCATCACATTGTGTCTCTTAAATGTACTCAGTGTTGTCAATTATATCTCACTAAACCTGGAAAACAAAAAGGGTTAAGATGTTTTCTTATTAGAACACAGATGGATTTGTATTGAACTGCAAAGCAAGTGCTTTTGAAGGCCACCTACCTTCTTGGATCCTGTCATAAACCAAAACATCTCCGATGGCAACTCTATTATCCTCTATGCAATATCCTCTATATTCCTAAGTAATTTTTATTACCTCATTATTCCTCTGTCACTTTCAGTTCTGTCACTGCTCAATCTTCCTGTCATTTCTTAGTTTGAATCCAAAGAGAAAGAAGTACATTGGCCCCAGCATTTTTTTTTAATTGAACCAGTTCTCATTTAATGTCACAAACCAACCCAATAGATTCACTGCCCTTGGATTAGATGCCTAGCCCAGGAACACTGACTTCTGGTCCTGTAGGGGCATGGACACACGGTACAAAGCCTGGCTGCCTAATGATTGCATTCATCAGGGATAATGGCTTCAGTGGCTTGCTTTGGTACTGGCAGGCAATGCATTTGGCCTATGCAGAGTAGCAATTTGTTCTCACTAATAAAACACTGATAAATAACTGTACTTTTTTCAATGTTTGTCACTAACTTACATTTTTGCAGTGCCTTATAAGCTAAAATTGTGTTCACTTATGTAACTTCATGTGATACTTCATATTAAAATAAAGTCTTACTCTTTTTAATTTTTTTTAATATCTTTATTGGAGTATAATTGCTTTACAATGTTGTGTTAGTTTCTATTGTACAACAAAGTGAATCAGCTATACATATACATATATCCCCATATCCCTTCCCTCTTGCTTCTCCCTCCTGTCCTCCCTATCCCACCCCTCTAGGTGGTCACAGAGCATCAAGATGATCTCCCTGTACTATGCAGTAGCTTCCCACTAGCCATGCATTTTACATTTGGTAGTGTATATCTGTCAATGCTACTCTCTTGCTTCATCCCAGCCTACCCTTCCCCCTCTGTGTCCTCAAGTCCGTTCTGTATGTCTGCATCTTTATTTCTGCCCTGCTGCTAGGTTCATCAGTACTGTTTTTTTAGATTCCATATATGTGCATTAGCATACGGTATTTGTTTTTCTTTTTCTGACTTCACTGTGTATGACAGACTCTAGGTCCATCCACTTCATTACCAATAACTCAATTTTGTTCCTTTTTATGGCTGAGTAATATTCCATTGTATATATGTGCCACATCTTCTTTATCCATTCATCTGTTGATGGACATTTAGGTTGCTTCCATGTCCTGGCAATTGTAAATAGTGCTGCAGTGAACACTGTGGTACATGTATCTTTTTGAATTATGGTTTTCCCAGGATATATGCCCAGTAGTGGGATTGCTGGGTCATATGATAGTTCTATTTTTAGTTTTTTAAGGAACCTCCATACTGTTCTCCATAGTGGCTGTATCAATCTACATTCCTACCAACAGTGCAGGAGTGTTCCCTTTGCTCCACACCCACGTCAACATTTGTTGTTTGTAGATTTTCTGATGATGCCCATTCTGACTGGTGTGAGGTGATACCTCATTGTAGTTTTGATTTGCATTTCTCTAATGATTAGTGATGCTGAGCATCTTTTCATTTGTTTGTTGGCTATCTGTATGTTTTCTTTGGAGAAATGTCTATTTAGGTCTTCCATCCATTTTTGCATTGGGTTGTTTGTTTTTTTGATACTGAGCTGCATGAGCTGCTTGTATATCCTGGAGATTAATCCTTTGTCAGTTGCTTCGTTTGCAAATATTTTCTCCCATTCTGAGGGTTGTCTTTTAGTCTTGTTTATAGTTTCCTTTACTGTGTAAAAGCTTTTAATTTTCATTAGGTCCCATTTGTTTATTTTTGTTATTATTTCCATTACTCTAGGAGGTAGGTCAAAAAAGATCTTGCTGTGATTTATGTCAAAGAGTGTTTTTCCTATGTTTTCCTCTAAGAGTTTTATAGTGTCTTGTCTTACATTTAAGTCTTTAATCCATTTGGAGTTTATTTTTGTGTTTGGTGTTAGAGAGTGTTATAATTTCATTCTTTTACATGTAGCTGTCCAGTTTTCTCAGCACCACTTATTGAAGAGGCTGTCTTTTCTCCATTGTATGTCCTTGCCTCCTTTGTTGTAAATTAGGTGGCCATATGTCTGTGGGTTTATCTCTGGGCATTCTATCCTGTACCATTGATCTAAATTTCTGTTTTTTTGCCAGTACCATATTGTCTTGTTGACTGTAACTTTGTAATATAGTCTGAAGACACGGAGTCTGATTCCTCCAGCTCCGTTTTTTTCCCTCAAGATTGCTTTGGCTATTCGGAGTCTTTTGTGTCTCCATACAAATTTTAAGATTTTTTTTGTGCCAGTTCTGTAAAAAATGCCATTGGTAATTTGATAGGGATTGCACTGAATCTGTAGGTTGCTTTGGATAGTATAGTCATTTTCACAGTGTTGATTCTTCCAATCCAAGAACATGGTGTATCTTTCCATCTGTTTGTATTGTCTTTGGTTTCTTTCATCAGTGTCTTACAGTTTTCTGCATACAGGTCTTTTGCCTTCTTAGGTAGTTTTATTCCTAAGTGTTTTTTCTTTTTGTCACAGTGGTGAATGGAAGTGTTTCCTTAATTTCTCTTTCTGATATTTCGTTGTTAGTGTACAGGAATGCAAGAGATTTCTATGCATTAATTTTGTATCCTGCAACTTTACCAAATTCATTGATTAGCTCTAGTAGTTTTCCAGTGGCGTCTTTAAGATTTTCTTTGTATAGTATCATGTTATCTGCAAACGGTGGCAGTTTTACTTCTTCTTTTCCAGTTTGTATTCTTTTTATTTCTTTTTCTACTGTGACTGCCATGGCTAGGACTTCCAAAAGTATGTTGAATAATAGTGGTGAGAGTGGACATCTTTGTGTTGTTCCTGATCTTAGAGAAAATGCTTTCAGTTTTTCACTATTGAGAATGTTGTTTGCTGTGCGTTTGTTGGATATGGCCTTTATTATGTTGAGGTAGGTCCCCTCTATGCCCACTTTCTGGAGAGTTTTTATCATAAATGGGTGTTGAATTTTCTCCAAAGCTTTTTCTGCATCTATTGAGATGATCATACGGTTTTTATCCATCAGTTCATTAATATGGTATATCACGTTGATTGATTTGCATATATTGAAGAGTCCTTGTATTCCTGGGATAAACCCCACTTGATCATGGTGTGTGATCCTTTTTTTTAGAAGAAGATGTAGGGGGTAGGAGTTTATTAATTAATTAATTTATTTTGCTGTGTTGCGTCTTCGTTTCTGTGCGAGGGCTTTCTCTAGTTGTGGCAGGCGGGGGCCACTATTGATCGCAGTACACGGGCCTCTCACTGTCGCGGCCTCTCTTGTTGTGGAGCACAGGCTCCAGATGCACAGGCTCAGTAGTTGTGACTCATGGGCATAGTTGCTCCGCAGCATGTGGGATCCTCCCAGACCAGGGCTTGAACCCATGTCCCCTGCATTAGCAGGCAGATTCTCAACCACTGCGCCACCAGGGAAGCCCTGTATGATCCTTTTAATGTGCTGTTGGATTCTGTTTGCTAGAATTTTGTTGAGGATTTTTGCATCTATGTTCATCAGTGATATTGGCCTGTATTTTCTTTTTTTGTAGTATCTTTGTGTGGTTTTGGTATCAGGGTGATGCTGGCCTCATAGAATGAGTTTGGGTGTGTTCTTCCCTCTGCTATATTTTGGAAGAGTTTGAGAAGGATAGGTGTTAGCTCTTCTCTAAATGTTTGATATAAATCTCCTGTGAATACATCTGGCCCTGGGCTTTTGTTTGTTGGAGGAATTTTAATCACAGTTTCAATTTCAGTGCTTGTGATTGGTCTATTCATGTTTTCTATTTTTTCCTCGTTCCGTCTTGGAAGTTTGTTCTTTTCTAAGAATTAGTCCATTTTTTCCAGGTTATCCACTTTATTGGCATACAGCTGCTTGTAATAGTCTCTCATGATCCTTTGTATTTCTGCAGTGTTAGTTGTTACTTCTCCTTTTTCATTTCTAATTCTGTTGATTTGAGTCTTCTCCCTTTTTTCATGATGAGTCTGGCTAATGGTTTATCTATTTTGTTTATTTTCTTAGAGAACCAGCTTTTAGTTCTTTGCTCTTGATCTTTGCTATTTTTTCTTCATTTCTTTTTCATTTATTTCTGATATGATCTGTATGATTTCTTTCTTTCTGCTAACTTTGGTTTTTTTTGTTGTTGTTGTTCTTTCTTTAATTACTTTACTTGTAAGGTTAGGTTTTTTATTTGAGATTTTTCTTGTTTCTTGAGGTGAGATTGAATTCTTACAAACTTTCCTCTTAGGACTTCCCTGGTGGCGCAGTGGTTGAGAGTCCGCCTGCCGACCCCTTTTATGGCTGTTAGCATTTGCCTTATGTATTGAGGTGATCCTGTGTTGGGTGCATAAATATTTACAATTGTTATATTTTCTTCCAGGATTGATCCCTTTATCATTGTACAGTGTCTTTCCTTGTGTCTTTTAGTAGTCTTTTTTTTTTGAAAGTCTATTTTGTCTGATATGAGTATTGCTACTCCACCTTTCTTTTGATTTCCTTTTGCATGGAATATCTTTTTCCATCCCCTCACTTTCAGTCTGTGTGTGTCCCTAGGTCTGAAGTGGGTCTCTTGAGGACAGCCTATATACGGGTCTTGTTTTTGTATCCTTTCAGCCAGTCTATGTCTTTTGGTTGGGGCATTTAATCTATTTACATTTAAGGTAATTATTGATATGTATATTTCTATTGCCATTTTCTTAATTTTTTGGGGTTTGTTTTTGGAAGTCTTTTCCTTCTCTTGTGTTTCCTGCCTAAAGAAGCTCCTTTAGCATTTGCTGTAAAGCTGGTTTGGTGGTGCTTTATTCTCTTAAATTTTGCTTGTCTGTAAGTCTTTTGATTTCTCCATCAAATCTGAATGAGATCCTTACTGGGTAGAATAATCTTGGTTGTAGGTTTTTCCCATTCATCACTTTAAATATATCTTGCCACTCCTTTCTAGCCTATAGAGTTTCTCCTTGGAGATCGGCTGTTAACCTTATAGGGATTAACTTGTAAGTTATTTGTTGCTTTTCTCTTACTGTTTTTAGTATTTTTTCTTTGGGTTTAATTTTTGTTAGTTTGATTAATATGTGTCTCAATTTGTTTCTCCTTAGGTTTATCCTGTATGGGACTCTCTGCGCTTCCTGGACTTGGGTGACTATTTCCTTTCCCATGTTGGGGAGGTTTTCAACTATAATCTCTTCAAATATTTTCTGAGACCCTTTCTTTTTTTCTTCTTCTTCTGGGACGCCCATAATTCGAAACTTTGTTCACTTAATGTTGTCCCATAGGTCTCTGAGACTATCCTCCATTCTTTTTTTTTTTTTTTTTTTCTTTTTTTTTGCACTACGTGGGCCTCTCACTGCTGTGGCTTTTCCCATTGTGGAGCACAGGCTCCGGATGTGCAGGCCCAGTGGCCATGGCTCACGGGCCCAGCCGCTCCGCGGCATGTGGAATCTTCCTGGACTGGGGCACGAACCCGTGTCCCCTGCATCGGCAGGTGGTCTCTCAACCACTGCGCCACCAGGGAAGCCCTGTCCTCCATTCTTTTCATTCTGTTTTCTTTATTCTGCTCTGCGGCAGCTATTTCCACCATTTTATTTTCCAGGTCACTTATCCATTCTTCTGCCTCAGTTATGCTGATGTTGATTTGTTCTAGAGTATTTTTAATTTCAGTTATTGTGTTGTTAATTACTGTTTGTCTTCTCTTTAGTTTTCTAGGTCCTTATTAAACATTTCTTGTATTTTCTCTATTCTATTTCCATGATTTTGCATCATCTTTACTATCATTACTCTGTAATCTTTTTCAGGTAGCTTGCCTATTTCCTCTTCATTTATTTGGTCTTGTGGGGTTTTATCTTGCTCCTTTGCCTGTATGATATTTCCCTGTCTTCTCATTTTGTCTGGTTTACAGTATTTGAAGTCTCCTTTCCCTAGGCTGCAAGGTCATAGTTTCTCTTGCTTCTGTTCTCTGCCCCCAGTGCTGGGGTTGGTCCAGTGTCTTGTGTAGGCTTCTTGATGGGAAGGAATGGTGCCTGTGTTCTGGTGTGTGGAGCTGCATTTTTTCCCTGTGATGAGCAGGGCCATGTCAGGTGGTGTGTTTTGGGTTGTCTGTGAGCTTAGTGTTACTTTAGGTAGTCTGTGTATGTATTGGTGGGTTTGTGTTCCTGTCTTGTTTGTTGTTTGGTGTGAGGCATCCAGTGCCAGGAGGTGCTGTCAGTTGGGTGGAGCTTGGATTCAGACAGCGGCCTCCATGAGATCTCTTGGCGATTAATCTTCCCTGGGGCCAGAATTCTCTAGTGTCCAGTATCCTGGACTCGGTGCTCCAACTCCAGAGCCTCAGGCCCAACTTCTGGTTGAGGGACCAAGACACCACAAGTCACTTGTCCTGGCAATAAAGGGGATTTGAAAAAAAAAAAGAAAAGACTAACAAAACCCCAGACAAATGGTAAAAAGTAAAATCAACAAACAGAAACAGAAACAGGGAAACACACACAGACAAAAGAAACAAAAACAGAGCCAAATAAGTCAAATAGAAAGAGAACAGGGCTTCCCTGGTGGCGCAGTGGTTGAGAGTCCGCCTGCCGATGCAGGGGACGCGGGTTCATGCCCCGGTCTGGGAGGATCCCACATGCCGCGGAGCGGCTGGGCCCGTGAGCCATGGCCGCTGAGCCTGCGTGTCCGGAGCCTGTGCTCTGCAACGGGAGAGGCCACAACAGTGAGAGGCCTGCGTACCACAAAAAAAAAAAAAAAAAAGAGAACAGCCAAACAAACAGAAGAACCCAAGAATGAAATCAAACAATTAAGAAGAAAGTTGACAAAAACCCTAAACCAAAAAACAAAACCAAAGCAAAGTGCCAACTGAAAAGTGAAGCAAAGAAGCCAAGCAAACTGACAAAAATGATATTAAAAAAAATGAGAAAGGGGAAAGAAGGGAGAACAATAGAAATTCAACATAGAAACAGGAATATACAAAAAAATAAAAAATATATTTAAGTAAAAAAATATATAAAGAAAACTCCAGAGCAATGGTAAAAGCAAAATCAAACAAAGAAAAACAGAAGCAAGGAAGCACACACACAGGTAAAAGAAACAAAAACTGAGCCGAACAAATCAAAAAGCAAGAGCATAACCAGACAAATAGAACTCAAAAATAAAATCAAAGGATTAAGATTAAAACTGACAAAAACATATAACCTAAAAAACAAAACCAAAGCAATGTGTTAACTGAAGAATAAATCAAGGAAACAGAACAAACTGATAAAGGTGATTAAAAAAAATAATGATAAAATAAAATAAAAGGGCAAAAACAAGGGACAAGAAAGCAAGTTAAAAACATAAATAAAAAAATAATAAAAATTAAAAACGTTATAAAACATGGAGATCCCAAAAGACTAAAAAAAAAAGAAAAAACTAAACAACGAACAAAAAAAAAACTAGAACCAACAAAAGAATGCATCAAAATATAATAAAATTAATAGTAATAATTATGTTTCCCTGGGGTCTCTGCTATATGTGTCCTTGCCCATGCCGTGAGCCACAGCCCACCTCTCCCTCCCCAAGAGGCTCTCCTCTCCCTCTGGGCTGGTGACTGGACCTGCTGTGGGCCCTGTGGGCACCACTGAGACTGTGTTCTGGCCCACTTCCTGCGTGTGCTACCCCCAAAGTCCACAGCTGCCTGAGCTTCACCATTTTCATCTGTGGGAACACTCATTGTCTACTTAGATATTCCATAGATGCAGGCTCTACCCAGCTGATCGTGGGCATTTAATCTGTAGCTTGTACAGCTGATGGAAAGATTTTCATTCTTCTTCTTTATTCTCCCTGTCTCTGGGGTTAAGGTTTGGTTTTATCCCTACCTCTGCGTGTGGTCCACCCTCAGGAGTCTGGTCTTGAGGCTGCCTTGGGGCTCTTGGGTCTGCACCTGTGAGGACCGAGTGCAGAGGTGGTATGACTGCTTGGATATTGGGAGCCCCAGTGGCACCAAATGCACAGGGAAGCCAGTGGCCATGGGCGCAAGAGATACGGCCCTAGTGAGGGCCTTTTCTAGTGCCTGGCATAAGGCACATGAGGGCTAGCTCTGAGGGAGCTTTTCTTTTTATTGCTTGGCAGCTGGCACACAAGAGCCAGCCCTGAGCCAGCTTCTTTTATTGTAGTCAGCAGGTGCCGGCATGTGGGGAGAGAGAGGTTACAATAGTGGCTCCTCCCACTGTGTGTGACTCAGCAATAGCACCCAATGGCAGTCCAGTCTTCCTCCATAGGCATTCCCTGCTGCAGATTTCCTCCCTCCCATCCCCTCTGTCTCCCAACAGCCAACGACAGTTTTCTCTCTGGGCCTGTTCTCCAATCTCCATGCATCAGCTCCCAGCCCCCTTGCACACCTGTGAACACACATCCCAGTCTGGGGCACGTCGAGCCGTGGTACGGACCATATATGTATTTCTCACTCTGTCCCGTCTGCCACAGATCAGCTGCTTCATCTTCTGACAGCCTCAAATGCTTCCCTTTTGTCCCAATCGATTTCCCTGTCGGAGAGGGGGTTTCCCCAAATTTGGGAATCTCTCCTCTGCTTCATCTCCCCAACCCTGGGGTGGTCCCATGCTGTTTCCTCTCCTCCTCCTTCTCCCTTCTTTTTTTCCATCCTACCTAGTTATGCAAGGATCTTTATAGTTTTTCCAGTGTCCAAGGTTTTCTGCTAGTTTTCAGCCAGTGTTCTGTGAGAATGTTGCATCTATAAATGTATTCCTGATGCATCCATGGAGAGAAATGAACTTCACATCTACCTACTCCTCCGCCATCTTGAATCTCCCAAGTTTGCTCTTTCGGGGAGTAGAAAATAGATATTAATATTGAGGTATGGTTTTTCATGCAAGATAACCTATACTGTACAAATATATTGTGCATTTGGGAAAGCATATAAGACATGTATGCTCATTTAGCAATCTGGTGTTCTTTTTCTTCTGTTCTTGAAAATGCTCACCAACTTGTTCTAATAAATAATAATTATCCCTGGGTATAGCCATAAATAACACAAAGAATGATAGTTGATAGAATCACAACAGAAATTCTGGAAAGAGCTGTATATCTCACTCAATCCAACACATTCATTTTAGCAATTCTATGTCAATTTATCCATCTTTCTTTTTTTTTTTTTTTTTTTTTTTTTTATTCTTAATTTATTTATTTTATTTTTTTTTTAAATTTTTAAATTAGTTTCTGCTTTATAACAAAGTGAATCAGTCATACATATACATCTGTTCCCACATCCCTTCCCTCATGCATCTCCCTCCCTCCCACCCTCCCCATCCTATCCATCTTTCTTTAGATCATTAAGGAAGATATGTGCTCTGATTTTTGCTTTAATCTAATTATCTTTGCAATAAATTCTTAGAATTCATCACCCAGGAAAAACATGTTTTCTTTCATAAAATGAAATACTTCTTTTTGTTGGAAATAAGATTACACAATCTGTATTTTGCTCTTTGTAATAGCTGTGAGAAAGCACAGGGCCAGATTTAATTTTCAAATATAGTTATATGGACATAGTTTTAAAAACAGTTATTGTCTTCAATTCATTAAACAAATTGTTGAGTGGGTTAAACATTTTGTAGGCCCTTTTTATTTAGCTTTAGTTTGTATATGTTTATCTAATGGTGTATTTCCATTTGCCTGTCTAAATGCATATTTCCATTTTCATGCAAGCCACCTCAATCATTTTGGAAAGTAGCTTTTCAGTCAGGTAATGCTTATTGAGAACATACTGTGTGCTAAAAAGTGTTTCAATGGAAAGCTAATAAGAGTAAATTCTATGGAAGGGCATACATTCAAGTGACAAAGAAGATTAGGAAAGCCATTAGTAATAAAATAAGTTGAAAACTCCTCCATGCCATGATCTAGTCTCATACTTTCCTTTGTTTCATGGTGCTGAGGACATGACTGAGAATAATGAAGCCTGCTAACCTGAACCAAGTGAAGTACATCAGTAGTTGATTAACTTTTAGCCTTGATGATGGAGCAAAACTTGGGGAAAAGCTGATGATGCAAGGGTTGTATTGCTAGGTTAGCAGAGTACCTACAGATAAATATACAATAAATATATATATATATATATGCACATACATACATATATATGTATATACACTATATAGCAGGCAGAGTAAATGTGTATATATATATATATATATATGTATATGTTTATATATATAATTGACCCTTGAGCAACACAGATTTAAATTGCAGAGGTCCACTTATAGGCAGATTTCTTTCAATAGTAAATGCTACAGCACTACGTGATCCGAGGTTGGTTGAATCCACAGATGTGGAACTGAGAATATGGAGGAACTATGGATATAGAAGGCTGACTGTAAAGGCACAGAAGAATTTTCAGTTGCACTGAGGGTTGACACCCCTGACCCCTGTGTTGTTTAAGAGTCAAATGTGTGTGTGTGTGTATATTTATACACACACACAACACATACGTATACACACATACATTGATAAAGTATATTGAGGACATAAATGAAAAGGGAGATGTTTGGCACATTTTGGATAGCATTGTTCTTACAGAACAGGAACGTTGAATACTTGTGCATTTTTTATCCAATTTGCCCCTCTATGTAACTAAGTGACTGCTCAGTATATCTTCATTGAATGAATGAATAGGAAAGAAATTGCTTTCAAAGCACTATAGGGAAATAGGATGCTCACTGTAGATAAACCTAGATAAAAGCTGAATACTAGTCACATTAGGGCACAACATAGTCTTTGATTGTGTGACAGTGCTTTATAAATAGTATAAGTTTGCATATGAATTATAGATATACAAAAAGCAGCAAGGCAGCTTCTTTCACTGAGCTATACCTAGTTAATTCAGGGCCTTTCACATAATACATGTTCATTAGATTTGGTTGTATTGATTTAAAAAAAAACATGCACATTAAAAGCCAATCTAAGCATATCTAAAAACAAAAGTTTAAAAATAGGTTATGTTAGCTACTTAGTAATTAAAATGAACTGACTTTGATTAGTATTAAGTGTTAGCCAGTTTTGAAATACCAACTTTCAAAGCCTTATAAACAGTGAAGTAGCACAACTCTGGCACTAATTGGGTCTTCCAGGGAGCCTAATAAGGATGCATGTCTTTTACTTAGCAGTGCCAATTACCACTTTCTCCTTGGAAGGAGGCTGAAGTGGAGGTGGCTCGGACTTGGCTGCTCATGTCCCTTTCAATGGTGATCACCAATGAGCTGGCTAGACTACTAAGAGCCCACCCCCTCAAAAACATCTGTAAGGAAACTCATTGCTAAAAAGCAGCTGTAAATGTTTCAATGAAAGGATTAATATTCTTAGTGAATGACCACCTAGAGCAGAAAGAACTGAATGCTTTCTGGCTTCTACCAGTACCCACGTAGAATCACTGGCTCTTACCACTTTCTTCCAGGAAGGGGTAAAGTAGAGGACTCCATGGCTGGAATGGAGGTGGCTCCACCTGGCTTCTTGTGTACCTTTAGTAGTGATTACACATGAGCCTCTAGCAGGTCAGGGGACTCAACTTTTTCTTTGCTCTTTATCTATGTGTCAGATTTCTCTGAGGAAGCTGGCAATAAGTCTCTTGGAGAAATGCTTTTCTCTTGGTTTTCCTCCTACCTCACCAGCCTCTCTTCTTTTGTCTTTTCCTGGCTCTTTCATAGCTCCCTCACCTCTAAATTTTGTAGTATCTCGGGTCTTGCATTACTTTTCTATTGGTGCATAACAAATTACCTAAAACTCAGTGGTTTTAAACAACAGATATATATTATCTCACAGTTTCTTTGGGTCAGAAGCTTAGTGTAGCTTAACTAGGTCTTCTGTAAGACTGAAGTCAAGGTGTCAGCTGGCGTTGAGGTATCATCTGAATGCTTGACTAGAGAAGGATTTATTTCCAAGCTTAAACAGGTCGTTGGCAGAACTTATTTTCTTAAGACTATCACCAGTATGGCTGCTTGTTTCACAAAAGTCAGCTAGTGAGGGAAAAAGCTCCAGCACAATTGGCACTGTAATAATGTGATCACACAGTGTCAATCACCTGCATGCTGTCATATATTCTACTGGTTAGAAGCAAGTTACAGGTCCTGCCCACACTCTAGGGAATGGGAATCATACAAGAGCATGACTACAAGGAGGCAGGGATGATCAAGGCACCTAAGAGTCTGCCCACCCCAGGGCTAGTCTCTGTCATCCATCTTCTCTGTCTGTACTCACTTCCTCTTGTATCTCATGTCTTTAAATACTGTCAGTGATTGGACAACACTGTTTTATATTTAAAGCTTGATATCCTTCTCTAAACTCCACACTGATATAGCCACTGCTTTCTTTATATTGTTCCTCTTCTGATAGACATCTCAAAATTCATATATCCAAAGTCAAAATAATTATTTCCCCTAAAAGTAAAAATAACCTGCTTTTCCCATGGTTTCCCAGTCCCACTAAATGGCAGCTCTGTTCTTTCAGTTGCTCAGATCAAAAACTTGTTGTCAACCTGACTCTTCCTGTTCTCTCATATCCAACATCCAATTTATTAATTCTTTATTTTTAATTTGCCATTTCTTGGTTAGTGTACTTATCTTCAGGTAACACTAGGACCTGATCTAAAATATAGGGCACTTGGTGGCTCTCTGGCAACTGGAGTCCTAATGGGGAGAAGTAACCTCTTATCTCCATTTTCTACCAGCTGGCTCCGGGCCTGCTTCTAACAGGATGGACCACATGAAACTCCACCACCACCGCTCTCTGACTTTGCTATTGATGGAAACTCTTGTGGCTTTGCAACATGCCAGATTGGTTCATGTCAGATGTTGCCTCTCACCAAACAAGGCTGCATTTGCCTTAATGAACCTCTCCGTACAGAGATTAAGGAGTAATGCCGATAATGGTAGTCACCTAACTCCTCCTAACATACTCTCTCTGCAGGGTTTTCTCCTCTGGGACCTATCCTTTTTTCATCCAATGTTCTTTTTTTCTTTCCTTCTGGCTCACATTTTTTTGTTTGTTTTTAATTAATTAATTAATTTTTTGGCTGCGTTGGGTCTTCATTGCTGTGCGCAGGCTTTCTCTAGTTGTGGCGAGCCGGGGCTACTCTTTGTTGTGGTGTGCTGGCTTCTCATTGCAGTGGCTTCTATTGCGGAGCACGGGCTCTAGGTGCACAGGCTTCAATAGTTGTGGCACACAGGCTCAGTAGTCATGGCTCACGGGCTCTAGAGCACAGGCTCAGTAGTTGTGGCACACGGGCTTAGTTACTCTGCTGCATGTGGGATCTTCCTGGACCAGGGCTTGCATCCGTGTCCCCTGCACTGGCAGGTGGGTTCTTAACCACTGCGCCACCAGGGAAGTCCCTCACCCATGTTTTGGAAAACTGTGTTAATATCTGTTTCTGGGTAGGTAGGGCTTCCTATCATCCACATATACTTTCTAAAGTAATAAATAAATGTATCATTTTCTCCAGGTGTATTTTTACCTTACAGAATGAAAAAAATTGTTCCTATCACTAGAATTTGAGACATTAGTATGATGGTGAATTTGATTTATGGCACAAACAGTAGAGAGGTTCATGCTTGTTCCCCTGAACTCACATAGAAGAGGTAGCTCCCTATTCTCCATACACATAAGGTGAACCTTGATCAGAACTCTCCCTATTTGAGCTTGGGCACAGGTGGATAGTAACTCATGGAGGCAGCTGACAGATGAAAGGGTGTGATCTCAACTACATGGGTCGAGAAAAATTTACAGACTCCTTCTGTATCACTCTAGGAAGACAGGTGACTATGTCCTCTTCCTTTCAAATACTTTGCAATTCTTTCCTTTGTACTTTAAGTTATTTCTTAAAGTTTATTTAATCAGGTGTCACTCGTATAAAAATATTTACTGTTGGTGGAGTAGTCTATGGTGATTTTCTCTGGGTAATATAGCCCACCCTTACCTTTTGCCTTTTTCTGTTTCCTTGAAATCTCACACTAATTTTCTAATTATATTTTTAGGAATCTGAATCTTGAACTTTCTGAGGAGAACATCTGAGCTTCAGAGTTCCTATCAGGTAATGACAAAATATGGAAAAGGCCCATGGTGCTGAGATTAGAATTTCACTATGTCAATTTTAGATAATTTTGAGGATCCCTCCTTTTTTAAGAAAGAAAGAAAGAAAAAGTTCTGATAAGAAATTTTTTAAAAAATAAAATTGACAACAAAACCATTTTAAAAAGTTGTATGTACTCTTAAGCACTCTATTTATTATTCAGAATTAGTCCAACCACAGAAAGTATAAGAGATATATGCCAGTCTAAATAAACAAATGTTTCCAAAATAAGATATTTCCTATCCGTCGAAAAAGTTTTACTTGATTGACTAACTTGATAGTCTTAACAGTGCAATCAGTTGGATGAAAAATAAAATATGTGTATTGCCAGCAAACATTTTGGAGAGATAAGCACTTGTTGCAAGTACTATACGTGCTTAGAAAAATCTTTACTTTGGCCAGCTAAGACCACCACATGTTTTAAAATGTCATCCATCATTTCAGTGTTAAGAGCGCCCCCTGGTGTGATTGTATAATTATGTTTATGAGAAATTTAGGCACTATTTTTTTAATTTTTAAAAATTTTTATTGAATTCTTTTTTATTGAAGCATAATTGATTTACAATATTATATTAGTTTCAGGTATACAGTATAGTGATTCAATATCTTTGCAAATTATACTCCATTTTAAGTTATTACAAGATAATGGCTGTAATTTCCTGTGCTGTACAGTATATCCTTGTTGCTTATCTATATTAGACACTGTTTTTAAAACCTCATTTTGCTATTAGATGGTGATAGACCTTCTTTTTATACTCTGCTGACCTGACCAGTGTGGTATGTAACTATCTAGAAATATGAATTTAATTTTTTCCTTGCCATTATCCATGTTTATATCTGGAATCAGTGGTTAGCTTGAAAGTAGAATTTGGTAATAGTAATCCCTAAACTTCTTCAGTTAAAGTTAATGACCAATAATATATCCTTTGGTAAATGTGAAATTATATACTGAGATAAAATTTTATAGGATAATCAAATTCCTTGGTGGTAATAACCTTGTTAAATGGCAAATTTCTGTGAACAGTTTCTTTTTGGTAAACTCATGGGCATTTTAATAATTAAACATGAGAATTCAGACATTGCATTTTGATTTTGAAATATTCATTGTGTGAAAAAATTAATCCAAGTTTTAAGATTTTCTTACAACCCAGCAGCCCCCCTATAACCACGGAACTTGCAAATGTAAACATAATAATTCATCCCTGAATCACAACAGACTTCTCATCCATCCCCTAAAATCACCCCCACTCCTGTAAATTCTCATTCGAACTTGGCAGCAGGGTGTCTATTTTATAACTGTCATTTTTTCTTGCATTTAATATTTAGTCCTTTGGGAATAATTAAACCATCCTTGCAAAGTGAAAGTGTGCATAATATTCTAAACTACATTTCTGTAAATTTGATAACTGCAATTATGTTTCCCCCTACTGTGTCTTCTCCAAACTTAGATTGTCGTGATCGTTTTAACCATTTCTCATAGGTTCTATGTTCTAAACTTGATCATTTACAGGGCTATCACACTAAGCTGTTTGGAATAGACTGCTTTTACTTTCATTTTCTTCTGTATGGTCCCTCTTTCAATTGAATTCTGAAGCCATAAGCTTAGCACAGTATTTATATTATGTCCTGGCCTGTTAAAAGGAAATTTTCTAAAATATAGAATAAAAAAAAATCAGAACAGCGAACCTACCATAGTAGCCCTGTGTTTGAATCTGGTTTGCAAATTTATTAGCATCATGACCTTGGATAAGTCAGTGAGCCTCTCAGAGCCTTAATCTCTTCTCCTGTAAAAGGGGAATGCAAATCAGTACTTTGCAGAATGTTGTTAATTCATCCTTTATGTTAATATGTATTTGAGATTTATTATCTGCCAGATTTAAGGCTGGATGCCTCATGAGCATTTAGTTCTCACAACAATTCTGTGAACTAGGTGCTTTTATTTCTATATTATTGATGAGGCTTAGAGAGGCTAAGAAGCCTGGTAAGTGCAAAGGCCAAGATTCCAATCGAGGTCTTTTTGACTTAAAATGAGCTTATAAACACTATGCTTTGTATATGTTTTAATCCTACTTACTCATTTCTGCTAATTTATTGATTTTGTTGTCCTTAAGGTCAGATTATCTCCCAATGCACAAACATACAGGAAACCAATCTTTTGAAAAAGAAGAGCTGGATCTTTTAACATGGATGCTCTTCTTGTCCGAAAACCAGAATTATTTTGAGAATTTATTCTTCTATACAATTTTTTTCAAACCAGGCAGTGCACTAAGAGATCCTTTGCTATTATTTTCATTGAGCTAATAGCAGTGGCAAGGACTATTGGGTTGGTGAACCTTAAGGCACCTTCATGCAGAATATAAAGGCAGGATAATAGAATGCTTATTTTAGGAACTGTTGCATGCTTCCACCTCACCATTTCTGCTGGTTTTCTCTGGAGCTGGGACCACAATCTATTCCTTTTTGCCTTGTTGTTCTTATTTCAGTATCTAATTACTTGGATTGGCTTTGTGAAGACTGCATCATTTTCCTTATGTTTTAAGAATTTTTTCTCATATTTTAGATACCAGATTTTATTCATTAATTGCTACAGAGGCTAATATAATAAGTTTCTGGTTGTGCTAATAAGTTGTTTTGAAGGCTACTAAGTAACTCACCATGGAAACATGGTGTGAACAGGCTTGTTCTTTGCTTAATAAAATCTAGTGTTTCATAATATTCCTTTGGTCCTTGAGATTTGCTCTAGGAAGTAGGCTGTTCAACCATGATTCAAGAGCACATTGTTGGGTTTCTCAATGGCTGAGTGACTGTTTTCTTGTTGAAGTTGCCTCATGTTGTGCTTGGGTTAGATGTATAGGCATTAATATGAGCAGCTGTGTATATTGTTATGTCTTACTGAGGTTGCACATTACGCCAAGCACCACTGCCACTAGGAAAATCAACTCAATCATCATTATTGAATCCATGAATGAGTGAAGAAATGGGAGTTGTTTTAGTTTTCTACCCTCATTTCTGCCCCACCTCTACACTTATTCCCCTGCCTGCCTACCACACACATGCGCACACACAGCATTTGGTGAGTTTGTTCTTGGACTTGTTTAATGTTTGTGGAATCCAGTCTTTTTTTCCAAATCCTCTGATATTGTTTTGGGTTAAGCCCTCATATTTTTCATTTGAACAATTGGAATTCTTTAACTGAATTCTCTCTCTCCAGTGTTACATGTCTCCAGTAAATTGTCCCTAGTAACACCAGAATAATTTTCCTAAAACATAGAACTCATAACAGCTTAAAATTATTCATTGTCTCATTGTTCAGAAAGAGCCTTTGGTTCTTGCTTACTCTCTTCTAATTTGTCTTCCTACCACTGTCTTTACCCTCTGAATTCTGTGCTTTGCACCACTGAAAAATTACAAATCCCAGAATGCTTTTCACTTCCTTTGCCTTCCTGTGCCTTTATGTACTAATGCATGCGCCTTTATGCCAGTAACACCCTTCTGCACTTCATTTGGCGGGCTCCACTTTCTCCTTCTAAGACAATCCTTCCCTGACAAAATTCTCACTCCACAAGCACATACTCAGTCTAAGTGCTTCTTCAGGGGAATTGCAAGATCCTATGCTCACTTCTGTTGTTACAAAGTTTAGATTAAGGTGGAAAGCTTGAAGGCAAGTATTATGGTATATTATTCAATGTACCACAGAGCCAGATATTTAGAAAATGCTTGGGACAACTTTATTTATGAAGCACATGAAGAAGCTTAATGAAGAATAGAAAGATACTGTGTTAGGCTTCCCATGAAGATCCCATGCCTCAGTCAGGCTTTCAAGCTTATAGATCAAAATGTCTGACTTCTGTCAGCCATTACTGGGCAAGATGGTGAAGCAGCCATCAGTTGACTTTATATGCTCTCTTTCATTTACATTGAATCTTTTACATTTTCACTTAAATTGACTTTTTCCCAGCACTCATATATGCCTCAGTACCCCTCTGTGACAGTGATTTTTTGTGGCTTAATATTCATTCTCTTCTTCTTTTTACTTGTGGTGTCAAGAGAAAAAAAAAAACCCACAAGCCCCCCCATTATCTCTTTCTCCTTTTTGTTATGGGAGACAATGTGCCATAATTCTGTCCAATGAAATATAAACAGAAATCTGATGGAATTTCTGGGAAATTTCTGTGTTCTTGCTGTTGATGGTGTCTTGTCTTCCTTCTGGGCCTTTCTTTCTTCCTTGTTCCTGGAAAGTACACATGATGACTGGAACTGGAGCAGCCATCTTGCTACCTTGAAAGGTTAGGAATATTACTGAGATTTTAGCCATGACATACTTGAACTTTCAAATCAATAACAGTAATTTCCTTCCCTTGGAATTCTCATTATACGAGAAAAATTTACTGTTTTGTGTTTAAGCCATTGTTATTTGAGTTTTCTGTTGCATCAACTGACTCACTTCCCAAACTGATACTTCTTACATTTAAAATGAATGCATTAGAAGTTAGCGGTATAAGTTTTTCACCTCTCCACCTATGTTTTATATCTGTTAACTCAACAACCATGTATTTAGACCTACTGTCACCATGTATGTACTACCCTAGACACTAAGATATAATGACTGGAACACCATGCCTATGCAAATGGCTTACAGTCTCATGGGTGCATAGAAACAAAATTAATTATGATATTGTATATTAACTATGATTAATTATGACAATATGAGATAGAATATATAATATGGCAAATGCCACAGCAGTATATATAGAAAAGCCTGAAGGTAAACAGAAGAGAGTATTTACAATTTGATCAAGCTCTCCTAAAAATAAAATCAAAATTTTTAAAATCAGAGAAATGAATCTCTCATCTGAGATTTCAGGCACCCTGAACAGGACTTAATCCTTGTGCCTTTTTAGTGACAGTGTAGGTGGTTACTTACCTTTATGTGTCAGCCTTCTGCCTCTTACTAATAATTAAAATGAGCACGGTCTAGGAGACCAGAGATAAAATCCACACTTTGAATTGCTGACAGGCTGTCTATGGAAAGCCAAACTGGTGAAAAGCAATTTGTGGAGAAGGAGGGGCAAGAAATGACACAGGAAGTTGCCAAGGATTTTACTGACACAAAGAGTAGTAAGCCAAGAGCTGTGACAAGGATGTCAGTAAACAAGAAACCAAGCTCAGTTGTTGAAAGGCAAGAGTTAGTTAATGGAGAGAGACATCAAAGCATCAGGCAGCCAACAGCCTGGAACAAACTCACAATGAGGGAGAGCTAGGGAACAAGCCTCCTCAGGAGAGCACAAAAATAGGCTCCAGGACTCCAGGACTCTCGCTGAAGTCTGTGAGGAAGGCCAGAAGCAGATCATAATAAGGACACTATTTATAAAATCACAGCAACTCAAAGGAGTTAAAATGAGAAAATGGTCTCAAAATAAAGCATAAAAATTTTAATCAGTCAATATTTTGAAAAGACACTGAACACTCAAAGAACCTGATTCAAGAAGAGTCCAGGGACATTGGCATTGATTTCAGTGCTTGATCATCAGGTGATTTTTTTTTGGTACAGATTTTGAAATGAAAAAAAGCTCAGGAAAGGCAAAATCAATGTGGAATAAAATTTCTGGGTTTGGGCCAAATGCCATTCAGAATTCTCAGGTCTTGGGATGAGCTACAGAACTGAGCACATTACCATTTATTCTAACTGTGACACAGGGTTTTCCCAGAAGATGAATGAGAGGAAAGCTGCCAGTGATCCAGGTTTGAATAATAAGGACTGACCATCTCCAGTCTACACACACTTGAGAGAAGCTATGAATACCAATAAGGCATCAAGACATGTTGTGTGATCACAGAATACTCCATACTTTTACTCTACTCAGGATTAATGGACCAAGTTATGCTTGGTCCATTAATGCATGACCACCAGGGTCTGATAGAAAATTATAGATACTCTTCTAGGGCATAAGTCCAATCTTCCTGAAAAAAACAGGGAACAACTAACATAGGTAACAGGTATTTTGGCTTCTGTGACCATATTCCATCTGTACTTTTCATCTAATGAGGTATGCTAATTACCTGTTCTAATGAAATTTGATCAAGAGTGGTTTTCTGAGATATATATATGTCATATATATGAGATATGTTTGCATTTTATGTATTTTTATATCTGAACTATATTAAATCACTTATAATATTACAAATTATCTAAATTATTTCTAATGTAAGACATATAGGTAGTTCATTCATGATGATATATTTTTTTTTACTTTTAAAGTGCTGCCTCTGAGGAAGCATGATTATTTTGCATGATGTCAAATGTCATAGAATAGGGATTTGACCTAAATAACTTTTAACTTTCCTTCATAATTTGATGCTGATCTAGAATATGCGAATTCACCTAAATTTTCCTAGAAACTATTTTGCTTGCTTTGCCTCATCTATGAAGCAGTAATGTGCTTTCAAAGAGTATACTGTTTTCTAGATTTACATTCTATGCATCCAGAATTCAGTAAATACCCATGTTCACTTTATCCATGTCTTCTTTGTTTACAGTAATTTCAGTTATTTCAACCCAGTCTTTCGGAATGAGGAGTTCTGACCTTTGGTATCTTTTTCACTTATAAATCTGTTCTGTGGTTTATTATTATTGTCCTTCTCCAAACCTTACCTTGCTCTTTGGTATTTCTGAAATGTGCAAACAGCATGAGGATGCATAGGAACACATAAAAGAGAATGTTATAAAAAACTCTTTGTGGATATTTAATCATCATTACTTTTCTGAGAGCACTATCTCATCCTGTTGATGAAACGTATTCCCAAAATTATATATTCCTGATTTTTATAAACAAGTATGTGATTATAGTGAGCCATTAATATTTGATGAATATAACTTGAAGATTGCATTAGATTTCCAAAAGGGATCAAGGACATATAATCAGGAATTACTTATGAATTTGCAAAGGAGTTTGATTTTAAGAGGTGTTTTTTTAGCTTCCCAATATCCTCTTTAGATTATTTATATAGGAAGAGATTTTTTTATGCCAGGAGTTTTCATCTATAGAAAACCCAAGTTAATGTTTTCATTAATTTGTCCCTATATTTGTATGTTTGGGTTGGATCTCATTTTTATGTTGTGCAGGCTCCCACAGGTGAGTCTGATGCACACCAATATATGAGAACATTCTAAAATATTCAATAAAATTATGAAGAGAGACAGTTATTGTAATGAGAAGATACTTAGAAATATGTTTAAGGTTCTGTGTTGACTTCAAATTAAATATAATTGCAAAGTATATGTTGCGGACTGAATATTTGTGTTCCCCCAAAATTCATTTGTTGAAACCTTAACTTCTAGTGTGATGGTATTAAAGGTGGGGCCTTTGGGAGCTTATTAAGTTTAGATGAAGTCATGAGAGTGGAACCCCCATAGTGGAATTAGTATTAGAGGTATAAGGATTATCAGTATAATTATTATAAGAAGAAGAAGAGACGAGAGCTCTATGTGAGGACACAGCGAGCTAGGACACACTGCAAGCCAGGAAGAAAGCTCTCACCAGGAACCAAATTTGTCAGCACTTTGATCTTGGGCTTTACAGCCTCCAGAACTGTGAGAAATTCTGTTGTTTAAGCAACTAAGTTTATGGTTTTTTGTTACAGTGGCCTGAACAGATTAATATGGTATGCATTGGAAGCCAGGAACAGTTTGAAAAATTTCAAATCTTTTTCTTTCTTTTAAAAAAAAAAATATATTTATTTATATATTTGTTTGGTTGCACTGGGTCTTAGTTGTGGCCGGTGGGCTCCTTAGTTGTGGCTCGCCAGCTCCTTAGTTGCAGCATATGGGCTCTTTAGTTGCAGCAGGTGGGCTCCTTAGTTGTGGCATGTGAACTCTTAGTTATGGCATGCATATGGGATCTAGTTCCCTGACCAGGGATCAAACCTGGGCCCCCTGCATTGGGAGTGCAGAGTCTTACCCACTGAGCCACCAGGAAAGTCCCTCAAATCTTTTTCTAATTAACTAAAGTTGGCTACTAAACTCACAGCTGCCTTCAAGTGTCAATAAAGAATGGCAGCCAAATGACCAATAGTGGGCATTACTGAAAAGATGATCTATCAGGAAATAGAATGTTTGGAAAATGTAGTGCAGATATTTTCTATAACTAAATTGAAATATGGAAAAACTTGGTTAAACAGAATGCCTAGAGAACAGTGTTCTAATTTCATTGGATCTTTGATAAAATTTGAGCTGAATGTCCTTTGTGACTCAGTTGTTATTGACAACTTTCTTTATCATCAGTAAAATGCTATCCTATCTTCTCTCCCTTAATGTAATCAGAACTGAATCTTTTTTTTTTTGCATTTGGAAACTTTACCCTGAAGCATACTTCTCATTCTATAGTACGATGGAGGGATAAAGATGAAGAATGCATAGGCTTCGTTTGTAATGGGACTCTCTTATATTAGTTTTGTGTGATTTGCCACCTTATGTTACTAATGGAATATAGAGAATTCTAGATAAAGTTTCAAGTTAATGGTTTTATTGAAAAAAAACTGTTTCAAATCTTAACTCTTAAAAGTATTTTTCAGTAGTTGAGTTTATAATGAAGAGATTGATACTTTCATCATAATAGTCATTAATCTAAAGAATTTTGTAAGAGAGGACATAGAAGATTGATATAATCTAAAATAAACTATTTAAAGCACACTATTTAAAGCACAACTGATTCTGCACACTACTTTTTGAAATTAATGTAGGTCTAAACAGAGCTCTATCTATAGTTTATGTCATACCACTACGCAGTACGAAGTACTTATTCTGTGCTGGGCATTGAGTTAAATGTGTACATACACATGCATACACATATAAAATCTCATTGCTATATAATATATATAGTCTAATTTCTGTAACAACCTAGGAAAATTAATATATTTGTGAAATTAACATGAGTTTGTGTGTTTGTGGGTATGTGGGTGTGAGTGTTCAGAGCAATAGCAAACAAATTGTTCTATTTTATTATCAACTAGAACATATTTATTATTGTTGTTAGTTAAACTTGTTCTAAAACTTGAGGAAATAAAATTAAAATTTAATTGAACTCTCAGAAATAAGGACTAAAATAAAAATTCGGAAGATATAAAAGAAGCAGCCCTAAAATTATTAAAATAGTGTCCTCACGGGAGTAAGAATCAGGAACAGGGCAGGAACAGCAGGAGGCTTGTGTTTTATCTCATAAACCTATTAAAAACCACTTGATTTTTTAAAGAATATGCTCTTATAAATATGCAGTTTAAAATGTAAAAAAATAATAAAATCATTTTATGAGTTAAAAAAAAGAAATGAAGTGCTTAAAATACAAACTGTCAGAACCCTTCTAGGATGCTTTAGAATCAGGTAGAAAAGAAGCGAGTTCATCAATTAGGTAAGTATAAATTAATTAACTTTAAAATAGCAGCCAGTAGTTATAAGCCAACTTCTATACACTCATTTTAAAACATTTTTAAAAATTGTGGTGACATATATATAACATAAAATTTTCCTTTTTTTTTTTTTTTTTTTTTTTGCGGTACGTGGGCTTCTCACTGTTGTGGCCTCTCCCGTTGCAGAGCACAGGCTCCGGACGCGCAGGCTCAGTGGCCATGGCTCACGGGCCCAGCCGCTCCGCGGCATGTGGGATCTTCCCGGACCGGGGCACGAACCCGTGTCCCCTGCATCGGCAGGCGGACTCTCAACCACTGCACCACCAGGGAAGCCCGAATTTTCCATTTTTAAGTGTACAATTTTGTGGCTTTAATTACATTCACAATATTGTACAACCATCACCACTGTCTATTTCCAAAATTTTTTCGTTGCTCCAAAGAGAAACTCAGTACCCATTAAGCAATAACTCCTTATTCTGCCCAGACCCTGGAAATCTCTAATCTACTTTGCATTGTTACGAATTTGCCTATTCTAGGTATTGCATGTATATGTCTTATGGCCTAAGACATAAACGGACTTACACTACCTAATGCACTTAAAGGCTGGGTTAGTAGTTGAGTTTTCTTTAAGAAGCTATATCCTATTCAGTGAGTTGTTTTCTTTTTCCTAGTAAAAGCCATTTCTTTCACTTCTTCTAAATCAATAAGAGGACTAGGCATGCTTACTGTCTCAAATGCAGCTAACGGACCATTCTTCCATTGCCTTTCTCCAGTGGTCTGCCCTCTGAGTGTAAGTGAGAATTTACGTGTGTATGTATGTATGAGTGTGTGTGTGTGTGTGTGTGTGTGAGAGAGAGAGAGAGAGAGAGAGATATGTATTGGTGTATCTCAAAACAGTTATTTCATTTGTTCTGATTCTGAAAACAATCCATTTTCATTACAGGAAACTAGAAGAACATTTGGTTGCTAACTTTGATATTATAAACAATGTAGCAATAAACAGCATGGTGCATCATTTCTGATGAATTCTACTTTAATTTAACAATATGCCTTCCATTACCCAGAGAAACAGTGGAAGCCCTTTGTTAAAGACGGTAGAAACTTTTAAGCCAAAGTTGCTGAATACCTGTGAAAGACTCCCTACCCTCTCCTACACCCTTACTAGACTGCACAGACAAGAAATAAATATTTATTGTGTTAAGCCATTAAATGTCAAGGTTTTTCTGTTACAGCAGCTTCCATTACCTTAACTAATACAATCACCCTTTGAACATTTCCTGTTAAGGTTGCCTTAGGCACTTAAAACTCATTAAGTCCAGAGTACATTTTCTTATCTTCTGCTAAACCCAATGCCCAGAAAGGAAAAAGTCCCGTATTTCCGCACAACTCTACTACTGCTCTGGCCATCAAATGCGTGTGTGTGTTTTTTTCCCCACAGTAACCAGTTCTCCAACATGTCAGATGTTGATGCAATTCAATTAAATTCTGACACTAACCAAAGTTCGTAAAAATTCCACAGATTAAGGGCTCAGTTCCACAAGACTTCCCCTCACTTCAGAAGTCAAGTGCAAGTCGTAGGTCCCCAGGCTACCTGCAACTTGACTACAAATTAGAGGTTCCCATGATACCCTCCTCATGTTCGATAATTTACTGGAGTGGCTGATAGAACCCAAGAAAACAGTTTAGTTACTCTTCCCAATTTATTATAAAGGATATTTTAAAGAATACAATGAACAGCCAGATGAAGAGATACATAAGTTGAGCCTAGAAGAGTCCCACATGCAAGAGCTTCTGTCTCTGTGGAGTTGGGTGTGCCATCCTCCTGGCATGTGTATGTATTCACCAACCTAGAAGCTCTCTGAACCCTGTACTTCTGGGATTTATATGGAGGCTTTATCATGTGGGCATGATCAATTATTAACTCAATTTCCAACCCCTGCCTTCTCTAGCGAATGGGGGTGGGGTGGGGTTGAATGTTCCTAGCTTCTAATCATGACTTGCTTTCTCATGACCAGCCCCCATCCAGGTGCCCATCAGGAGTCACCTCATTAGAACAAAAGGTGTTTCCATCACTCAGGAAATTATAAGTGTTTTGGGAGCTCTGTGTTAGAAACTGGGGTAAAAGACTAAATAGTAGCAGGAACCAGGGGCAAATATATATATATGTATATATATATATATATATACACAAATATTTATACTTACTATTATTTCGCACCTGGTCTTCCACCTTTTTTTCTTTCTAGTAATGAGCTAAGTGGTACTACCAGTCACTTAGACTAGGAAAAAAAAGTCATTTTAACTTACTTCTTATCTCCCTTAACCAATGGCTTTCCATTTCCTAGAAAAAAATTTCTATGTACATTGTTCCTCTTGTCTCTATTTGCATAGCATCTCCCCTAATTCAAGCTCTCTTTATCTCTTGGTAGGACAATTGTCATAACTTTCTAACTAATATTTCATTTCATTTCTTCTACAAGCTCTTCCCATGGAACTGATTAATATCCCTAACTTGTTTCTGACATACCAGGACCTTTTATCCAAATTGTATGTAATAAAGTTCAAATTCTTTATCTGTGATCTGCCTTTTGACTTAATTTTGCTGTCTTATTTCATATGGCTCCCCATATGGTACAGCATATTGTGTGAACTGAAATACTTGCAGTTCCTTTACATACTCTTTATTTTCTTACCTCCCTTTGTTCTCTTTACTTGGAATATCTTGCTCCTGCATCTCAGAATATGTGAATTCTCCATTACATCAAGGTACAACTTAAATGATATTTCTTCCACAAACTTCTCTGATCCTCTTCTTTAATAATTTCTTCATTCCTTAAAGGAAGGGGTATCATTTATGACACATTGCTTTCCTTATAGTTATTCTTATATGTCTTATCTCTTCCACTAGAGAAAGAACTTCATGATGACATACTTTAATAAAACTATTATTAATAGAATTTTACCTGAAAAAAATTGCACATGGAAATAAAGATATCAAATATTTTTGTAATAGAGTAAAAGTGGGTACAAGCTGAGGTAGAAAATAGGTCTCCAGTGGACTTGTAGATTATTCTTAGACAACATAAGATACACTTACTCCCAGTCACCAAATAATTGTTGTGAAATGAGGGATACTGTTACTTCATAATGTTCATCTAAACTGAATCATGATTCTTGGCATATTTTTCAATGTAAAATGAGATGAGTCTTGGCAGTATGTCACATACCATGATAAATAAATATATTCTCTTTAGAGAGGAATAAGTGATGAAATGATCCTTTGATGTTCCCCAAAGAATGCTGTATCCATTTTGATATGTAGAAAGACAGTAATCCAAAGCACATGCTTAGAATACTACTGTTGTCTTCATAGTTCAGGCTGTCACTTGAGAAAGGAGTAATAGCTAGTGGATATAAGATATAAGGATATGGACACAACATTACATAAGTGTTGAGAAGCATCAATGTAACAAATACATTTTTTCCTTTATTCAGAAAATTAATTATACTTCTCTGGTATCAATCTGTGCAAGGCCTCTCTCCTTTTATTTTTTCATAATCACTACCTTTACTTGATTCCTCATCTCCACTGGCATTCCTCTCCACTCATACACATATTAGTCTTTGAGTTGAATGTAACCTTTAAAATTATATAGGCTTACTCTATATGTATGTGTTCGTGTGTTTTTAGTTTACATAAATTATTATTAATCATCTTTTTCCGTTTAATAGGTTTTCTACTCAACACTATTTTTTCTTGTGATTTATTCTACTGTGCATCTAAATTTATCCTTTTGATTGTTACCGTGACTTTCATCTCATGCATATACCACATTTTATTCATCTTATCTCCTATGATTGACACTTACTATTACCAGAAGAGGATTTTGTAGGTCACATGTACATGTAATTTTACTAAGTACTTCCTGATTGCTTTCCTGAAACAATTTACAGGCCTAACAGCAAAACCTGGCAGCTTAATTTCACCCTTATACTTTCTAACATTTGTACTATCCAACTTCTTGATTTTTATCACTTTGAAAACTGGTATTTTGAAATTTGTAGTAGTGAAGATGAGCCTGTTTTTCATATATGCAGCCTTAGTTCATTCCTTCTTTTGGATTTCTTGTCTTTCCCTGGTTAATTTTTATCAGTTCCTTGTATATTCTCAATTAATAGTTTGCAAGCATCTCTCCTAGTCTCTAATATCTTTTTTCTTTAATTAAAAAATTTTTTTACATCTTTATTGGAGTATAATTGCTTTACAATGGTGTGTTAGTTTCTGCTTTATAAAAAAGTGAATCAGCTATACATATACATATATCCCCATATCTCCTCCCTCTTGCGTCTCCCTCCCACCCTTCCTATCCCACCCCTCTAGGTGGTCACAAAGCACCGAGCTGATCTCCCTGTGCTATGCAGCTGCTTCCCACTAGCTGTCTATTTTACATTTGGTAGTATATATAACTTTGCTTATAGTATTCTTCATTGAACAGAAATCCTTTATGTTTTGTCAAATCAGTAGTTTTTGCTTTATGTATTTCTTAATCAAATTTAATAAGGTATAATTTATATACAGTAAAATGTACCCATGCTGACAGTACAGTATGAAGAATTTTGATAAGTATATACATCTGTGTGCTCAGCATCACAATGAAGTTATAGAAAATTCCCATCACACCAAAAACTTCCCTTATGACCCTTTGCAGTCAATTTCTGCCTTTCATCCCCAGCCCCAGACAACTAATGATCTGTTTTCTGTCAATAAAGATTAGTTTTGTCTCTTCTAGAATGTCATATAAATGAGATCATGCAGTGTGAACATTCTTTTTCACTTCTGTTTATACTCAACATAATGTTTTTAAAGAATTAAAAGAAAATTTATATATATACATACATATATATGCATGTATACATGTATATGTGTATATGCATACACAGAGATAGATGTATACATACTATATGTATATGTACAGTTTACTTTTCTTCCTATATATCCAAGCTGCTATTTGGTATCATTTCTCTTCAATCCTCCAGACTTCCTTTAGCATTTCTTTTAGTAAAGATCTACTGCTAACTCATTTTTTAAAAAGTGTATTTCAACTTCATTTTGGAAGAGTAGTTTCACTGGATATAGATTAGTTCTTAGCTGAATTGTTTTTCCTTTTGTACTTTGGACATGCCATTCTGTTGTCTTCTGTCATCCACTGTTTGTGATATAAAGCCCATCATTGATTGCATCACTGTCAACATCTATGTAATGTATCAATTTTCCCCCGCTTCCAGGGTTTTCTCTTTATCTGTAGCTTTCAGAAGTTGACTGTGAAGTACCTGAGTGTGATTTTCTTTGTGTTATCCCACTGGGAGTTTGTTAAACTTCTTGGATATGTAAGTTAATATTACTTTTTCTTTTTTTCCTTTATACTAAGTTTGTGAAGATTATTACAGCCTTTATTTCTTGAAATATTTTTCTTTCACTTTTTGTCTCTATGCTCCTGGTACTCCAGTGAAATGTACATTGAATCATTTTATGTTACCCCAGAGTCTCTGAGCCTTTGTTTAAATTCTACATTTTTTTGTCTCTGTTGTTCAAATTTTATTCATTCCATTGATCTATTTTCAAATTCACTGATTCTTCTTCAACTGGTGTTGACCCCATTTAGTAAATTTCAGTTGTATTTTTCAGACACAGAATTTCCATTTCATTCTTTTTTATAGTTTCTATTTCTCTGCTAAGATTCTATATCTGTTCATAGATTGAAGTATATTTTCCTTTAAGTTTTGAATGTCTCCCTTTAATTCTTTGAACATATTTATAATAACTTCCTTGAATTATTTGCCTGGTATGTCTAGCATCTGTGGCCATTCAGAGTCAGATTCGATTAAATGATTATTTCATGAATAGGGGTCACAGTTTCTTGCGTTTATTCTTGTTTTGTTGCTTGCCTAATAATTTTTGATGGAAAAGTAGACATCGTAAGTAATATACTTTAGTAATTTAGAAACTCCTTTTTTCTTTCAGTGATGATGATGATGATTTTGTTCTTCCAAAAAAAAGAGGAAAAGGTCCTTATAAGTTGTTTGGAATCAAATTTTGAAATCTATTTCTCCTGCAGTGTTCAGCAGCTGATACTTTTCTTCAGCTTCCAGTTGCTGTTACTGCCTCATTGTCCTCCTCCTCTTCTCTCCTGTTCTTCTTCCTTCTTCTCTCTTTATCTTTCTTTGTTTTTCTTTTTCCTCTTTTGTCTAGCCTCCCAGCTCTTACCTGAGCCTGCAATTTAGTAATTAATCAAGAATTTTATGTGCAGAGTTTATATTCAGATTCTGAGGCTCATCCAGTCTCTTAGCTTTTTCTTCAGTTATTGACACATAATTTTTTCTACTTTATTATCTTATAATTGTGCACTACATTGGTTGGTTTTCAAACGCAAAAGCCCTGATTCTGACCTACTTACATATGATTTATTTTCCTTTTTATATATTTCTAGATTTGGCTGTAATATATTGATAAAGTTTTAATGTTGATTTTTATGTAGCTTTTTTTCTCTAATAATGTCTTAGTCTAGTTTTGATTTCAGGGTAATTCTGGACTCAAAGAATGAGCTGTGATGTATTTCTTCCTCTCATTGTAAAATTGTTCTGGCAGGGTTGGTATTGTTTCTTTTTTATAAGTTCGGTAAAATTATCAGTAAAGCAATTTGTCCTACAGTAGTCTTTGTGGGGAGTTGTTAAGTTACAAGTGCAATTTCCCTAGTATATATAGGGCTACTTAGTTTTTCTATAATTTTTAAGTTAACTGTATTGTAGTCATGAAATGTAATCTTTGTGATATGAACACTTTAAATTTACTGTGACTAGTTTTATGTTCCAATGTATGATTTATTTTTAAATGATTGGGTGGAGAGTTCCATAAATGTCAGTTAGATCAGGCTGATTAGTAGAGTCATTCAAATCTTTTATTTCCTTAGTAATATTCTATTTATTTAGTCTAATGCTTATGGGGTCATATGGTAAATATATGTTTAACTTTATGAGAACCTGCCAAACCATTTTCCAAAGTGGCTATATCATTTTGAATTCCCACCCTCAATGAATGAGAGTTCTTATTGCTTCACATCTTCAGCAGATTTTGATCGGTCAGGATTTGTTCATTTGTTTTAATTTTAGCCGTTTTAATAGATATATAGTAATACCTCATTGTAGTTTAAATTTATTTTCCTAATGCCTAAGGATGTTGAGACTTTTTTTCTATGCTTATTTACCACCTGTATATATACTTTGGTGAAATGTCTGTTTATATCTTTTACATCTTTTTAAAATAGTTATTTGTTATTGTGGAGTTTTCCCCTTATTACTGAGGTTTTTTTTTTTAACATCTTTATTAGAGTATAATTGCTTTACAATGGTGTGTTATGTTTTGCTTTGTAACAGGGTGAATCAGCCATACATATACATATATCCCCATATCTCTATTATTGAGTTTTAAAAGGTCTTAATATATTGTACATACAAATGTTTAATCCTCTGTGATTTGCAAATATTTTCTTTCAGTCTGTAGCTTGTCTTTTCATTAACAGTATCCTTTGCAAAAGTTAAGTTTTAAGTTTTGATGAGGTCCTAATTAGCAAGTTTTATTTTTCCTTTTATGTATGTTACTTTTGGTGTCATAAAAATACTTATTATCAAACCCAAAATCTTACAGATATCATCTTATTTTTCATGTTTTTTTGAGAAATTTTAGTCTGACATTTTGCATTTACATCTATGATCTATTACGAGTTAATTTTTGAATAAAATATGAGTTGTAGGTGGAGATTCATTTTTTTAAAATAAGGATGTCCAGCAGTTCCAGCAATAATTGTTGAAAAGACTATCCCTTTTTATTAAGTTGCCTTTGCAAAAATCTATTGACTGTATTCATCTTGGTTTATTTCTAGACTTTCTATTCTACTCCACTAACATATGTCTTGTTCTTTCACCAATACCACACTGTCATAATTGCTTTGGCTTTATAGTAAGTCTTGAAATGGGGAGTGTGAATCTTCTAACCTTGTTCTATTCCAGGATTGTTTGGTTAGTGTAGTTCCATTGTCTTTCCATGTGAATTTTAGAATCAGCTTGGCAAAGTCTACCAAAATGTTTGCTGTGTTTTTGATTACGATTGCATTGAATTTGTAGATTAATTTTGTTAGAAGTTATATCTATTGTCTTATATCTGTTGAGTCTTTCAAGCCATTTGCATGGTATATTTCTCCATTTATTTAGATCTTCTTTAATATATTTTATTAGTGTTGTGTAGTCCTTAATATAGAAATGTGATGGCTAATTTTATGTGAACTTGACTGTGCCATGGTATACAGGTACATAATCAACACCAGTCTGTATTTCACTGTGAAAGTATTTTTTAGATATTAACATTTAAATCATTAGACTTTGACTAAAGCAGATTGCCTTCCATACACACACACACACACACACACACACACACACATACACACACACACAACTGGTCTGTTACTCTGGAGAACTGGACTAATGCATAGAACTTATATATATTTGGTTAATTTATATGTAAATATTTTTGATGCTATTTCAAATGGGATTTTCTTTTTAAAATTTCAGTTGTTGATTGATGCCATAAAGATATTAGATTCACTTTTGTTTATTGGCATTTACCCTGCAACCTTGTTAAACTCACCTAATAGTACTAGGATTTTTTTTTTTTTTAGATTCTTTGAGGTTTTCTTCATAGGTATCTGTGTCATCTATAAAGTGAGGCAATTTTACTTCTCCTTTTCAATCTGTATGCCTTTTATCTCTTTTTCCTGTCTTATTGCACTTGCTAGGGCTTCCAATACAACAGGGAGTAAGATTGGTAAGGGAAGACATTTGTCTTTTTTCTGACTTTAGGGAGAAAAAATTCAGTCTCTCATTATTTTGTATTATGTGAACTGCCAGTTTTTCATATATTTTTCATTAAATTAAGGAAGTCTCCTTCTATTTCTGGTTTGCTAAAAGTTTTGTTTGTTCACTTTTATCAAGGATGGATCTTGAATTTGGTTGATTGCTTTTTGGTATCTATTGAGATGATCATATATTTTTACTTATTTAGCCTATTAAGATGGTAAACTGCAGTGATTCATATTTGAGAATCGAATCAGCCTTGAATTCGTAGAATGAACACAATATATATATTGCTTGATTTGATTTACTAATTTTGTCGATCATATTTGCATCTATGTTTATGAGGGATATTGGAGTATGATTTCATTTTCTTGAAATATCTTTATCTTATTTTGGATAATGCTGGCCTTATAGATTGAATTAGAAAGTGTTTCCTTTTATTTTCTGGAAAAGATTGTGTATAATTGCTAGTATTTCATCCTTAAATGTTTGGTAGAATGTACAGGTGGAACTTCCTGCATGTAAAGTTTTTTTTTAGGAAGATTTTTTTCCCCTATAAATTTCTTTTTTAAAAAATAGATATAGGATTAATCAGGTTATCTGTTTTATAGGATTTTCTTCTTGTTTTTTGGATGCCTGTGTTATCAGTCGTGATGCCCCTTCTTTCATTCCTGGTATTGGTAGTTTGTGTCTTCTCTCTTTTCTTATTTGTCAGTCTTGCTATAGATTTGTTGATTTTACTAATTTTCCAAAGAACCTGTGTTTGGTTCTTTGATTTTTTATCTATTGTTTTCTGCTTTAATTTCATTGATTTCTACTATGATCTTTATACATTCCTTATCTTCTGCTGGTTTTTGCATTTAATTTGCTCCTCTTTCTGTAGTGTTTTAAACTGAAAGCTTAGGTTGCTGATTTTACATATTTTTTAATATAAGCATTTAATTCTACGTATTTTCCTCTAATCACAGCACTTGCTCCATACACATATTTTCATATGTTGTATTTTAATTATGTTTTAGCTTGTCATTTAAAAAACTTCCCTTGAGAATTCCTTCTTGGTTCATGTGTTATTTAGGAATGTGTTGTTTAATTTCCAAATATTTGGGGATTTTCCAGATATCTTTCTGTTATTTAAGTTTAATTCCCTTATGGTCTAAAAATGTCCTTTGCTGTATTCTATTGTTTTAAATTTGTTAAAGTTTAATATATGGCCCAGGATGTGGCATATTTCTTTGAAAGTTTCATGTACACTTGAGAAAAATGTATATTCTGCTGTTGCTGGGTGGATTGATTCATGAATGTCAATTAGGGCAAGGTGGTTCATAGTGCTATTTAAGTTATTTACATACTTAATGATCCCTTGCTTAATTTTTCTATCAGTTACTGAGAGAAGAATGATGAAGTTTTCAACTATTATTGTGGATTTGTAATTTTTTCCTTTCAGATCTATCAGTCTTTGACTCATATATTTTGAAGTTCTTTTTTTTCCTCTCCCACTTGAAAACCATCTTTAAAATTGAAGTATAGTTAATTTACAATGTTATGTTAGTTTCAAGTGTAGAGCAAATTGATTCAGTTATATGTATATATAATATATATAATATATTATATATTGTTTTTCAAATTCTTTTCCATTGTAGGTTATTATAAGATATTGAATATAGTTTTGTTTGTGGTTTCCTTTTTCTGTGCAAAATCTTTTAGGTTTAATTAGGTCCCATTAGTTTATTTTTGTTTTTATTTTCATTACTTAGAAGGTGGATCCAAAACGATATTGCTGCAATTTATGTAAAAGAGTGTTCTGCCTCTGTTTTCCTCTAGGAGTTTTTTAGTATCCGGTCTTACATTCAGGTCTTTAATCCATTTTAAGTTTATTTTTGTATATGTTATTAGAGAATGTTCTAATTTCATTCTTTTACAAGTAGCTGTCCAGTTTTCCCAGCACTACTTATTAAAGAGACTGTCTTTTCTCCGTTGTATATTCTTGCCTCCTTTGTCGTAGGTTAACCTACCTAAGGAGGCAAAATACCTGTACTATGAAAACTATAAGATGTTGATGAAAGAAATTGAAGATGACACAAACAGATGGAAAGATATACCATGTTCTTAGATTGGAAGAATCAATATTGTTAAAATGACTGTACTGCCCAAGGCAGTCTATAGATTCAGTGCAATCCCTATCAAATTACTAAAGGCATTTTTCACAGAACTAGAACAAAAATTTTTAAAATTTGTATGGAAACACAAAAGACCCCGAATAGTCAAAACAATCTTGAGAAAAAAGAATGGATCTGGAGGAATCACACTCCCTGACTTCAGACTATACTAGAAAGCTACAGTAATCAAAACAGTATGGTACTGGCACAAAAACAGCCATATAGATCAATGGAACAGGACAAAAAGCCTAGAAATAAACCCACTCACTTATAGTCAATTAATCTATTTTGAAGTTCTTTTGTTAGGTTCATGCACATTTAAAATTCTTTTACCTTCTCATAGAATTGACTGCTTTATAATTATGCATTGTCCCTCTTTATACCAGATAACCTTTCTTGTTCTTAAGGCTACTTTGTATAAAACTAATAAGACTACAACAGCTTTCTTTTGATTTCTGTTTTCATGGTATGCATCTCTGCATCCTTTAGTTTTATCCTACCTAAGACTTTATATTTAAAGTGGCTTTCTTATAGACAGCATACAGTTGGGTCTTGCTCTTTTATCCAGTCTGATAAATTCTGTCATTTAACTGGTTTGTTTTGACCACTCATATTTCAAGTGATTTTCCATATGATTGGATTAAAATTTACCATCATGCTAGCTGTTTTCTACTCATTATATTTGTTCTTTGTTTCTTCTTGCCTCTTAATTATTATTATTTCTTCTCCTTCTCCTTTCTCCCCCTCTCCTTCCCTCTTTCTTTCTTTTCTTCTTTCTTTCCTTCTTTATTTCTTTAGTCCTAGTTTTTACAATATACATTTCAAAATAATTTATGCCTACCTTCAAATACAGTGTGCCACTTCACATGTAATGTGAGTACTTTATAATAGTATATTTCCAGCTCCTCTCTTCCATCCCTTGATCTATTTTTATCAAACATTTCACTTGTACATGTTATTAAATACAAACTGTATTGTTACACTTGTTGATTTAAACAGTGTTTTTAAAGCAAACAAAAATATGATAAAATGTTACCATTATTCCATTTCCAATGCTCTTCATGTCTTTGTGTAAATCCAAGTTTATGAGCCCTATCATATTTCTTCTACTTTAAGAACTTTCTTTAACATTTCTTATAGATATCTGCTGGTAATGAATGTCAGTTTTTGTTAGGTTGAAAAAGTCTTTCTCTCCTCCCCACTTTCCTTTTAGAAGGATATTTTTGTTATAGAATTCTATGTTGGCAAGCTTTTCTCTGTTTGTTTTGTTTTCTCTTAACACTTTAAAGATATCACTCTCTTGTCTTCAGTCTGGTTTCTGATGGGAAGTCTGCTGTAATTCTTGTCCATGTTCCTCTGTAATATATTTTATTTCTCTGGCTTTCTTTAAGATTTTCTCTTTATCTTTTGTTTTAGCAGTTTGAAATAAATGCATGTTTTTGTATTTTTCTTATTAGGTGTCCTTCAAGGTTTTTGGATCTGTAATTTGGTGTGTTTCACTAATTTTTGAAATTTCTCAGCCATTTTCTCCCTTTTTTTTTTACCTTATTCTCACTTTAGAGATTCCAATTACACATATGTTAATATGTTTGATATTGTTAACAGCTCTTATGTCACAGCTCAGTTCTGTTGTGGTAGGTTTTTGATTTGTTTTGTACTGTTACTCTTTTTTTGTTTTGCCTTAAGTTAGGGTAATTTCTACTGACCTTTCTTTCACCTCACAGATTCTTTGGCTGTTTAAAGTCTACTTATACATCAGGCAAAGTCTGGCTTCCTTCCTTCCTTCCTAACTAAACTAACTTTTTTCTTTCCCTTTCCTTTCTCTCTCTCTCTTTCCTTCCTTCCTTCCTTCCTTCCTTCCTTCTTTCTTTCTTTCTTTCTTTCTTTCTTTCTTTCTTTCTTTCTTTCTTTCTTTCTTTCTTTCTTTCTTTTGCTGTATGTCTGATTCTTTGCATTTCCATTTGTTTCTTTCTTATAATTTCCATCTTTCTACTCAAATTACCTATTATCCCTGCATTTTTCTATATTTTCCATTATAGTCTTTAACACATTAATTACAATCATTTTAAATTTCTTGTTTGATAGTCCCATCTATATCATATCTGATTTGGATCTTATTCTGATGATTGTTTTATTTCTTAAACTTTTTTTTTCTTCCTTTGCCTTTTCACATGTCTTGTGATTTTTGTCATTGTTGTTGAAGACCTAATATGCTATAAAGGACAGTAGATACTAAAATAAGTTTCTTTGATGTTGTTTTTTGTTTGGTTTGTTTTTTGGATTTTTTTTGTATGCATAGAAATTAACACACCCCTCCTTCTGCTAACCTGTAGTATGGAGTTTGTGTTAATCTAGTCAAGAGCTGTGCTGTATTCCAGTGTTATTTTACTCTATACTTATTAGCATGGTGGTGAGGATTAGGGGAACTGATGATTCTGTCATGTTTTAATTAAGCCTGCTATAGGCTGGCACTGTGAACCTAATTGTCTGGATTGTAGTCTTCACAGTTCCTCTTGCCCCTTCTACAGTTGTAATCCTGGAGATAGCACGTATTTTTGTCTCACCCCAGACCCCAGAGATAGAGCTTTTTTTTTCCTGTTGCCCTTCCCCAGCTTCAGTGTCTTTCCTCCAGTACCTGAGGCTTTAGTTTTATTGCCCTTCCCCTTATATATTAAGGCTTTTGTTCCTGAAGAGACATAAGGCATGTGATGGAGTTTTGGCGTTGGCTGCTGTTCTCTCCTTCAGCTGTAGTGGCTTTCCACCAGTTCACTCAGGCTACTGGTTTTTTGTTTTTTGAAGGTTGTTTTTGTTTTTTTATTTCGTTTTTTCTGTTGTTGTTTTAATCTTCCCCCAGCAAATTAAGGCTTTTGTTCTATAGGAGAAACAATGGTGATATGTCTGGATAGAATTTTGAAAGCAGAATGCTGTTCTCCTCCAGCCAGCACCATGGTAAAAATTCTTTTAGGATTTTCTCAGTTAACAGGTGAGTTTCCTGGAGGAAAAGCCTATAAAAGCTTGGACCACCCCATGCCTATAGGCGTCAGGGACTTCACACTAGAACAGTGACCCACACATAACCTTTAAAAATTTGTTAAGTATTTCTAGCTGAATCTTCTAACTAACTTAAATGGCATATGGTAGTATCTGTACCAGGTAAGCAAGTGATGGCCTTTTTTCTCCCTGTAGGCACCTATTTTACTCCAGATTTTGGGTTACAGGCATACTTCATTTTATTGCATTTTACTATACTTTGGAGATATTGCATTTTTTTGTTTGTTTGTTTTTAACAAATTGAAGATTTGTGGCAAACTTGCATTGTCAAATTTTGGTTAGCATATTGTAGTAAAATATTTTTAAATTAAGGTATATACACTGGTTTTTATTTATTTGTTTTCTTTATTTTTTTGGCTGTTTCGGTTCTTAGTTGCAGCACGCAGGATCTTTCGTTGTGGCGCATGGGCTTCTCTCTAGTTGTGGCGTGTGGGTTTTCTCTCTCTAGTTGTTGTGCACGGGCTCCAGGGCATGTGGGCTCTGTAGTTTGCAGCATGTGGGCTCTCTCATTGAGGCACGTGATCTCAGTAGTTGTGGTGCATGGGCTTAGTTGCTCTGCAGTATGTGGGATCTTAGTTCCCCAACCAGGGATTGAACCCGTGTCCCCTGCATTGGAAGGCAGATTCTTTACCAGTGGACCACCAGGGAAGTCCCTACATTGGTTTTTTAGACATAATGCTAATAGACTACAGTGTAGTATAAACATAACTTTTTTGTTTGTTTTTGTTTGTTTTTGTTTTTTTGCGGTACGCAGGCCTCTCACTGTTGTGGCCTCTCCCGTTGCAGAGCACAGGCTCAGCAGCCATGGCTCACGGGCCCAGCCGCTCCACGGCATGTGGGATCTTCCCGGACCGGGGCACGAACCCGTGTCCCCTGCATCAGCAGGCGGACTCTCAGCCACTGCGCCACCAGGGAAGCCCTAAACATAACTTTTATGTGCAGTAGGAAACCAAAAAATTCATGTGACTTGCTTTACTGCATTATTTATTTTATTGTGGTGGTCTGGAACTGAGCCAGCAATATCTTTGAGGTATGCCTGTTACTGTTTGTATTGAGATGTCAGTTCTCTGGTGGGTTAAAGAAAATTGTTATTTTGCTTTTTGTGTAGTTTTTGTTTTTGTTATGTAAAGGTAGGAGTGAGGCACTTTCTAGTTTTTTTTTTATCACTAAGCTATTATTTTTTAATATATTAGTGTATTGTTATCTAATAATTTATATTTGCCTTCATGAACACTCTCCTTATCCAGTTTTAGAGTCTGGATTTTACTAGGCCCATAAAATAAGTTGGTAGCATCATTTCAGTTTTTCTGTAGGAATTTATATGACATAGATATCATCTGTTTTTTTAAAACACTGTGATTGTTGAAAACATCTAGGATTTTTTAATGTTTTGGTAAGGGAAGGCGTTTCTTTTAATAAAATTTCATTTTGTTTAATTTTTTCTATTTTTGTGCCAATTTGGCACAGTGCTGCTCTTTTCCTGCCTGTGACAATGGTTGGGCAAAAAATTCATCATGCAGAAGAAAAATAACACATAAGTAGATATTTCTCCCTATCCTATGCCCCATAGCCCTTTCCCCACCTGTACCTCCTTTATGTATCTTTTGTCTCCCCAGGGGTTTCTTATAGTTTTTTGTGCTGTATTCTGGGCTCTTTTAGTCATTCCTTCTCACTTTTGAAGCATATCCCATGTTGGTTTTGTGGAAGGGATCTAGTTCATGTTAGTGGTCATTCTTGAGAAACAGAAGCTCCCATATTTTCTGTTAAAAACAATTGAATAAACTGAGTTCTTAAAGTATATTAAACACTTGACAGCTATTTTGGTAATGTAATAGAGATGTACTTCATGATTTCTGTTTCCTAGGCTTAGTTTTTAATATAATATGGTTAATCAACAGAGATTCCTCCATATTCCATTATAATCCCAAGTATTTGACATGGATAATAAATATTTGTGACAGTGATTATTATTCAACTTCTACAATTGAATAACACTTCAGAGTTTATACTGCTTATGTTCATTCAATTTGATTCTCTTTTCTGCAAGTATGGTATAAGGTACTGTTGTTCACATATCCAAGATTAGAGAATTTGATGTTCAGAGGGATTAAATGATCTGTTTAATATAAAAAAGTAAATGGTAGAGCAACCACCAGGTCTGCATATTCCAAATCCAGTCCTTGTATTGCTAAAAAACTGCTGTGTGTGATCACCCTTCTTTGCTTATTATGTTGTGTGTTAATATGTGTCCATTTACACATAGGCTGTAACACATAGAGTCAAAAATACTTAAGGATTCACTGAAAACTTCAAAGAATGCTGCTGCCAAATAGAGTTCATATTTTCTTCTGGAAAAGTAGTTTCTGTCAGAAGGAATTATCTATGCTATCTAATATTATTTTCTTTGATAAGAGTGACTGAATTCTCTCTGGTGCAGTTTTCAAAGTGCCTCTCATGGCTTTTACCTCATATTTTCCTGTTGAATTTATGACACCTTGTTAAAAAAATAATTAAAAGTTCATATTTGAGTTGCATTCAGAGCAGAAGAGCTTCAACAAAAACAACCAAGTATGAAACTCAGATGTGGTTTTTAAGTAAGCAAAGTCAGCATAAGGTAGTGGATCTAATTTCAGTATGCAGAAAACTTAATTGATGAACCTGTTAAAATTCAGGTTCCTAGTCTTCAACTGTAGTAATTCTGGTTGGCTTTCTGTGATGGGCTATTGTATATAAATTTTTAACTTTTACCTTAGATTGGACTATTTTTTGAGATGCACTGCCTAACTTACTGTTCTGTGTAAGTAAAAAGCAAGTCATCAGATTACAGAGTTATTTTAATCTGAATACCTAGCAATCAACCTTGCAGAAATGGTACAGTTACCTTTTGAAATGAAGACAGTTAGTTCAAGGGTCTGGGATTTCGTCCTGATCTCCTAGTTTCTATCTGGGACTAGATCAGTATTTCCTGTCACTACTCTGCTTTGCTTTAGCATTTAATCATGTTTTGTAATTTTTATTTGTTGCTTTTATTGACTTCTTTACCTGTGGACTGTAAGATTCCTGAGAGTGAGGTATTAGTTGCTCTTCTGCTTTCAGCCCTTAGCATGGGAGCTTTAATTCCATATGTAGAAAGAATGAATGAGGTGTGATCCTGAAATGGTACCAGAAAATGGGTTTTTGATGGAAAGGTGAATCAAGAAGTTCTCCAAATCAAATTTGCCCTCATTTTGCAATTTTTTCTGTGAGAAGTACTCATTTAATAATCCCTGTTATACGAGGAACTCTGTTACTTGTCAGCCCAGAGAAGCTAACATGCTATGAAAGAAAAGACTTTGTTTTAAAAAGGGCAAAATTTGAGGTGATTGTAAACATGTCAAAGTGACTCTGAAAACATTGTATTCATTTATTCAGTCATTCATTAAAAAATAGTTATTTAGCACTTATATAAAGCACCACATATACATTAATAGGTAGAAATAATGGTCACTTCATTTTTGAAACTTACAGTGTTTGGGAAAAGAAAGACAGCCAACTGAATAGTTAAAGCAAAGTGGGAGCTTTCTGCAACATTGGAATATCTGAAATATCACAGAATAGAGGCTCCATGTTTATGGCACAGATAAGACAGATATGCCATCTGTGGTGCACTTCATACAGAAGTGTGCATACACATGTGTATGCCATGTCTAAGAGCACTGTTCATAGTATTGAGCGCATTTTTGTGCACTTATTTGTTTTTCCATTATATTGAAAGATGCTTAAAGTCTAAGAGTCTGTCTTTTATGCTCATGTATTCTTTTCAAAGTTCACTGCAATACACGGAACAGAGTGGACCTGCAATAAAAAAAAAAAAAAAGAACAAAAAAAACCCAACAAGCTGATCCTTTCTACCTTAAAATCAGGATTAATAAGACAGTAAATTCAATAAAGGTTACTGAGTACATACAGGAGAATTGAATAATTGAGAATTGACATAATTTTTCTCTTTACTCATTCTCACTTGTACAACCATTCTGGATGTTTTCAAACAGTCCATTCTGGCATGGATGCCAGTGCAGTTACCATTTGTAAGGGGCATAATAAGAAGCCACTGCACAATATTTTGGGAATAAATCTATCTTTTGCAATTTTGAATGTTTCTGAAATTTAAATTTCTAATCAGTTTTTTTTCTGTGTTCTGCTGAGAAATGCGTAGGTTCAAAGAGTTATTCAGACATCTCATGTACAAAGCAAGTTTTGAAGTCAAGGGAGAAAACGTGTTTGAAGAAGGTCTCAATAGGGTGAACTTCCAACTCTTCTCAGTACCAAAACTCTAAGCTACTGACATGATTAGAGTGTCTGGCCTTCTTTCAACTGCCCCAGTTTTCCCCATCTTCTGGTTTTCTTTCAATTTCATTGAGCCTGACTCTGCAACCAGACTCTAAGCCTCTTTGTGCTATTTTTGCTTTAACTTCATCATGTTTCCTCAAGAGGGGAAAGTATTTCAGAAACTACTCTTTACTCTGTGACCTAGGATTATGCCTTGATTATGTAATTATTCAGAATGTTTAGAGCCCGTACTTAGACAGTGAATTAAAGTTGCCCAATTAAAGAATGTTAGGGAGAAATAAGAAAAAATTTTTTAAAAAGCACAGTGACAGTGAAAGTGTCAGTATTCAGATCGTACCTGAGTTTATTCAGCATGTTATAGTGGAGAGGTCATAAACTTGAAGAACTGATGGGATGAACTGTTCACCTGACTTGTCTGTTGACCTTGTAGCTGTACTTAAATCCCCAGAGCCTCAGCCTCTTCATCAATAAGAAGGGGGAATATGATTCTACCTGTTGTTAGAATAGAATAAAATAATTCATGTAAATCACTTAGAAGAACGCCTGGCTCTTGTTAACATCTAATGTGTTAGCTTCTTTCTGATTCTTCCTTTTCCTCTCTTCCTTCCATACACAAATAAACTCTAGCAAAGAACGATGGTGTGTTATCAGTTAAGCACTTAATCTTTATATTTGAGGTTTAAAATTCACTTGCTTCCCCTCTATCCCCTTTCTTCTTGTCTGTCTCTTATTTTAACTTCCCACTTACGAGCTGTTGCCTGAAAATACTGAGGTAAGGTTGAATCACTCTCTCTCTCTCCACACACTAAATCTAAAAGGCAAAGTGAAGCAAAATCCTGAATTTAACCTCCCTTAAAAAAAAAAATTATAAATAAATAAATAAATAAATAAATAAATAAATAAATTGAGAGTACAGCAAATACTCACTAGCTAGATGCCTCTTATGTAGGTCCATTTCTAGTCCACACATAGCCAGCGTTATGGTGAAAACGAATCAGTGAGATATGTAATATTCTGCTGCAAGTGAATACTATGCTATTTTATGATTTTTTTTTTCTTTTGTGGTACGTTGGCCTCTCACTGCTGTGGCCTCTCCCGTTGTGGAGCACAGGCTCTGGACGTGCAGGCCCAGCGGCCATGGCTCACGGGCCCAGCTGCTCCACAGCATGTGAGATCTTCCTGGACCGGGGCACGAACCCGTGTCCCCTGCATCGGCAGGCGGACTCTCAACCACTGCGCCACCAGGGAAGCCCCTGAATTTTTTATTATTATGCAGTAGACTGTTTTCTTCTGGTTGTGGAAAATCATCCTAATGCAAACAAGATATTATTTTTAAATTAAATATTTTTTGAAATTAAATAATATTTTCAACATTTGATATGTGTTTCTGCTATGTACAAGATATTGTGTAGAGGATTAAAAAAGATTCAGACACCAATCATGATTTTAAGATGATTACAGTATAGTAACAGGTAGGATAGCTATTTAAATAATTATAATACAGAGTAAATGATTTTAAAAGTTTTTAATAACATACTGTGAGAATTCAGAAAAGAACATGATTACTTCAGTTTAGGTTTAAAGACGGGTGGAATATGTTGAAAAATGGCGGCATTTTGGATGTCCATTAAAGTATAGAAGATTTAGAAAAAAGAAAGAGCATCTAGGCAAGGGAACAACCTAAGCAAATAACTGGGGGCCAGAGAAGATGAAATGTGTATTAACAATGGCAAAGAAATCTAATATGCATGAGGCCTAAAGAGAGAATATGAGTTAAGGTTTGACTATATCATTAAGGGCATTGAATAACAAGCTACAATTTGTTTCCTTCACATATATTCATGGATACAGCAATTTTACTTGCTATTGCAATTACAGGATGTAATCCCAGTCTTGTATTCACTATATATATTTTATATATATTTTATTGTCCAGTGGACTGAGGGTAGTCAACATTCATGGAGGTTATAAGGGGATCTACATATCTGTTTCTCCTAATGTCATCAAGTTTTTATTTTGATAGACTCTCAGACTTTTTATTTATATTAAAAATTTAACAGTCACAAGTCTCACATTACTCCCATGCATGAGACAGAATAGGACAGTGTCACTGATCTTGTAGTTTGACAAATCTTACAAGTATTTATTTGGTACCTTTCCAAAGTAGAAATGGCAATTTAACTATTACCAGGGAAACAAAGTGTTACCTACTAAGACAACTAATCTGTATTGCAGACATTTTAGAGGTTAAAACTTACTTTCACAGGGCACTGCAACATTCTTAGAAGTCCTGATATCACAAATACTCTTTGTTGAAATAACACTTCCAAGGACAGCTTTAACAATAGAAAATAAAAGGATTGTATATTTCCTCCCACCTGAACAAGAAAGTAAAAATTTTAAGTTTTTAATTCACTATTTGAGCAGAATTGAATCTGCATTTCTGCAGTTGTAGGTGAAGGCAGAACATGTCCTCCTTCTTAATTTGCTGAGATTTCATTTACTAGAGTCAGGGCTGTCTTTAATTTCCAAGGTTAAGCTCTGGAATTTTCTTGGTTAGCACTAAGGAAAGGTATGGGGAAGACAGATCTAAGATGCACAAAAGGTGCAATATAAATAGGGAAAGGATATATTAGAATTATTAGACTATATTAGATATATTAGAATTATTAACAAATAGTTAATGATCACATTACAGGCCATAATATAACTATCATGATTTCTATCTAAATAGAGTCAATGCAGTGTGAATTTAATAGACATAAATTTGTTCATACTTATTCTACAACATTAATTGATAATTTATTGATTATTTAAAAGAAGAGTCTAACTTCAACCCCAACTGGAAATAACTTTTATTTACTATCTGAATAATTTGTATGCCTCTGAATGACATTTTTTTAAACCACATCTATATAATAACAAATAAAACAATGATAGGATTGCTAGCATTTTTTTTACCAACACATGCAAATTCCCTAACATCTCAAATATAACTACATTAGGAAATCATAACTAATGCCGATGTCTCTTCAACAAAAGTGTCAAATGACAGTCAACTCATCAGTAGTACACAGCCATAAAAAAGGACGATGCAATATCATCTTTGAAATCATTCATTTGAAATCAACAACCTTATAACATATCATCATTCATTAGTATGAGTTGTAACTATTACTTTACATATACATGCCTTTAAAGAAGGAAGCTTTTCTAAGGTGCTTTTATTAAAAAATAACTGTAGGCTTAGTTCATTTCCTAAATGAAACATTTTATTTTATAAATATTCTATAGTTTACACTCAAATCAACAATGTATTTTTAGTAGTAAGTTTTCAGTAGGAAGATGATTACATCCAGGAAGGATACACTTAAATAGGTGTATTACAGATCACATTTCCCAGGTTGATCCACCTAAAGGAAATCAGATGATATATTACTTTGCACAAGGCAACTTCTTTGGTGAACTACAGAAAACAAAATGGAAGTCTGCTTCTGAAATCTGCAGTGCTACAAGTTTGGTATCCAATGACAGACCAATAATTAGGCAAATAAGTATTTGGTTCTGAAGAACCTAGAGGCAGGACAGGAATAAAGATGCAGACATAGAGAATGAACTTGAGGACACGGGGAGGGGGAAGGGTAAGCTGGGACGAAGTGAGAGAGTAGCATGGACATATATACACTACCAAATGTAAAATAGATAGCTAGTGGGAAGCAGCCGCATAGCACAGGGAGATCAACTCGGTGCTTTGTGTCCACCTAGAGGGGTGGGATAGGGAGGGTGGGAGGGAGACGCAAGAGGAAGGAGATATGGAGATATATGTATATGTATAGCTGATTCACTTTGTTATACAGCAGAAACTAACACACCATTGTAAAGCAATTATACTCCAATAAAGATGTTAAAAGAAAAAAAACGTTTGTCATACGACTAAAGAGGTATCATCAAATTGACCTCAAAATTCAGATGCAGCTAATGATACTGTTATAGACATTGCTGGTTGCTGACCAAAATCCACGGTTTAATCTTTTTACTAGTCACACTGGTAGCATTTGCCAAGCTTTCTTGTGAATAGGCATGGCCATGTGATAGTGCCAGAAAGTGGAATGGGAGCAAAAGTAAAACATGCCACTTACAGGCTTGAAATTGAAATAAAACATCTCATGTAGGTGCCTCCCTGCTTATTGCCCCTTTCAGCAGCCTGGAATTGAGACTGCATTTTTCCATGGGAGGTCAGTCCTACTGTTTACCTGTCTAATGCTTTTAAGTGAGCAGGAAATAAATTTCTAATATGTTTCACTCGTACTATATTATGGAGTGTATTTGTTATAGTCATTACAAATGACTCTCTAACTCATATAAATATTTATTATAGTAATTAAACAATGCTATTCTGATTCAATACTAAAAATAGGGAAGTCATAGAGTTTAGGTCCACATTTATTAAAAAGAACAAAAAAAACAAAAACAGAACTAACTCATAATAGTTACATGAAAATATTTATGTAACCATTTTATGGAAAATATTTATGTAACCATTCCTTTTATTTTATCTTTTAATTTTCATGATATGGAAAGTCAATCATTAGCATTGTGATTTTATTTTTCCATTTAGAGGCCCTAAGCCATGCTTCTTGTCATTTGACTGTTGGTTATTAGAACATGAAATATTAAAATGCAGTATCAAGATATAGATACCTTGTTACCTGTTACCATAGAGATGAATAAAAGGAGGAAGATTGCAAGGGCATAATTAGGGCCAGTACATTAAGGGCCAGCATGAATCCATGTAACATAGAATAGCAGCAAAGAGATAAGATGAATGCACAATGACAAGAAGATTGAATTTGAACCAAACAAGCATTTCTTATGAGGTAAATTACAAAGGCACAGACAATGCATCTGAGATGTGTGTGTGCATGTGTGTATATGTGTACGTGTGCACACGTGTGCATGCCTGTCCATATTGATTAAGCATACATGCTCTGCCAAGAGTTAGGAAGAAAAAGGAAGAGGAAGAAAAAGATCTGGACCCCAGGTGATCAAATTATAAAGGTATTCAAGACATTTGGTAAAGAGCTTGTATCTTCCCATTCCTTCAGATATTTAAAGGTTACCTGAAAACATGGAAGGGTATTCTTTTTATTTTATTTTTTTTAAAACAACATCTAATAGAAGCAGAAAAGAGTAAAACATGTCAAAGATCTCATTTACCTATGAAAATCCACAAAGTGGCTGAAAATATGAGGGGAAAGGAGGACATTGCATGAAGATAAATGAAGAGAACCAAACCAAACAAAAAGGAGAAGGAAACAAAAGAGACATCATTAAAACATTATATTTGAACTCTTTTTTTTAATTTAAAAAAATTTTTTTACTGAAATATAGTTGATTTACAATGTGTTAGTTTCAGGTGTACAACAAAGTAATTCAGTTATACATATTTATATATATGTATATTCTTTTTTTGCATTCTCTTCCATTGCAGGTTATTACAAGATATTGAGTGTAGTTCCCTGTGCTATACAGTAGGTCCTTGTTGGTTATCATCTATTTTATATATAGTAGTGTGTATATTTTAATCCCAAACTTCTAATTTATCCCCCCTTCCCCTTTGGTAACCATAAGTTTGTTTTCTATGTCTGTGAGTCTATTTCTGTTTTATAAATAAGTTCATTTGTATTATTTTTTTAGATTCTGCATATAAACTAAATCATATGATATTTGTCTTTCTCTGTCTGGTTTACTTCACTTAGTATGATAATCTCTAGGTCCATCCATGTTGCTGCAAATGGCATTATTTCATTCTTTTTTATGGCTGAGTAATATTCCATTGTAAGATTTGAAGTCTTAAGAAATCTAGGTTTAGCCCCTGTATCTCCCATTTGTTGGCCATGTAACTTTCAATTTTTACCATTCTTACTTTTAGTAGTCCCATCTGTGAAAAAGGAACAAAAATTCTTGATATAGTTATCTTGCAGGATTATAATGAAGATGAAATAAGATAATGGGTGTGAAAGAACTTTACAACCTGTAACATAGTCTTACACACACATAGTTTTTGGAATATATTATTTAATTAACATGTAGCATTTTTAGTTCTTTTGGAAGGAGTATATTGATATTTTCCTAACACAGACCTCAAAGGTAGCACAAAGGCAAGATTCACTAGGCAAGATCGCTTTAGAAAGTCTCTTTCTGATTTTTTTTAAATGAGGAGGGTGTAAACTATAATGAATATTTGACTTTCTTTGTGGACAGCTTTATATAGTGGAAAGTAGAAAAAGCAGTCAAGTAAATTAGGTTTAATTTTTGACCAAAGAGCAAGAACAGTTGTGATATGAAAGCACTGGGAAAAGAAAGAAAGTGGAAAGAAAGTGTCCGAGTTACCTGAGAATAAAGATATGTACTATATTTATAAGTGCTAAACATATTTAGGGTGGGGGAGGAAGTGGAAGAAAATGTAAAGATACAATTTCATGGTCTGAGACTCTTAAAGGAACATTGGCTCAAGACAGATGAGAATCTTAAAAATATTGACTCTAATGAAATAAAATATTTGTTGGAGAAGTCAGAAGCATGGTAATTGGACAGGGAACACTAATTGAGCTAGATTTTTTGTAAAGATCCAGAGAAATGATGAAAGAGCATCAATTAACCACACGGCATGATGAAGGATTAGCAAACAGAGCTCAGAATGAGCTACAATTTGAGAAAAGTGCTAAATATAAGAAGCAGGGAATTTATCTGTAATAAGAAAAGTTGGACAGGATCCTAGCTATGTATAGATGTAATGATGTTAACACATGAAGCAAGAAGTCAGCACACCATGGTTTTATTTGAATTCCATATTCTCCAATAAGTAGGAAGTGGTTGAAATATAGAACCTCTTCCCTCCACATAGCATATTTAGAACAAGTAGAAAAAGTTACCCCAAAAGAGCCACCATGAAAGGCGGGACATGCTATAAATTTTCAGTAACTGAAGATCTGATGGTCTAGCCTAGAAGGTAGTGAAACTTCCATTTCTAGAAGTACTCAAGTAAAGGTCATATTGTTAATATTATTACTGAGTGGAACTTAAGTTGGAGTAATTCTAAATTCCCTACCAGTGCTAAGATTCTGCAGTTCTAGTTAGGATTAGGGTCTGTTCATTCTAGAGTGGAGTTGCCAAATTTAACAAAAATACAGGACACCTGGTTAAATTTGAATTTTAGATAAACAATGAATAATTTTTTAGTATAAGTATATACCAAATATTTTATCCAGCAACGCTTCTTCTAGACATTTTTTTCCACTGATTCTCTGGCTCAATTTTTCCCCTTTTCTGAGGATGTAAGGAATAGAGAATAAAGAAATTGCCACCACAGCTGAAAACTACTCATAGACCTGACTTCAGGGGTTTTGTCAAGATTTATATGTGCTGGAATCCATGGAATCACAAAACTGAAAGGAACCCCTATGTGACATCTGGGAAATTCCTTAATTTTAAGAGGAAAATGAATGATTTGGCTTCTCTAAGATAGAACATGATATAGAAAGTTGTTTGCCACAGTTATTGGTTGCTAAGAGAGTTTATGGAACCTTCTTTATTGTAGATGATTCAAAACCATCTAAAATTCATCCTTCCTGTGCTTGTGGGAGTGGAAGATAAACTTCTCCAGGTACCTTTTTGCTCTGGAAGCCTATTTTTAAACCTTACCAGAATTCCCCTCAGGTATAATCCCTTCACAGTTTTATAGGACTAAGTTTTTCAGCTCATCAGTCCCTGAAGCTCCAGTAACTTCACTACAGATAGTTGTGGGGATAATTTAAGCAAGTCCCATATCCCTCCAATTTCCTTTTCCACAACTCCTCTACAAGATAACCAAGCACGAGACATTTTGTAAATGTGGCAGCCTTGTTTTCAGCCTCTCCTGTAGTTAGAAGCTCGTGTGGCTAACTTTTGGAGAACTAACTCAAAAGTAGAAATCCCTTAAATAGATTGTGATACTGTAATTCATTCTTTGTGCCTTGAATAACTTATATGAAATGATAGTAATGTTGCTGGGGGTGGGTGGTGGGGTGAGTGCCTGACTTATAACTAGAGCTGTGTGCCAAGAAAAGGGCATTTTAAAGTAGCTTGCAATAAATGCTGGAGAGGGTGTGAAGAAAAGGAAACAGTCTTACACTGTTGGTGGGAACGTAAATTGATACAGCCACTATGGAGAACAGTATGGAGGTTCCTTAAAAAACTACAAATAGAACTACCATATGACCAAGCAATCCCACTACTGAGCCTATACCCTGGGAAAATCATAATTCAAAAAGAGTCACGTTCCACAATGTTCATTGCAGCTCTATTTACAATAGCCAGGACATGGAAGCAACCTAAGTGTCCATCATTGGATGAATGGATAAAGAAGATGTGGCACATATATACAATGGAATATTACTCAGCCATAAAAAGCAATGAAATTGAGTTATTTGTAGTGAGGTGGATGGACATGGAGTCTGTCATACAGAGTGAAGTAAGTCAGAAAGAGAAAAGCAAATACCATATGCTAACACATATATATGGAATCTAAGAAAAAAAAAAGGTCATGAAGAACCTAGGGGTAAGATGGGAATAAAGACACAGACCTACTAGAGAATGGACTTGAGGATACAGGGAGGGGAAAGGGTAAGCTGTGACAAAGTGAGAGAGTGGCATGGACATATATACACTACCAAATGTAAAATAGATAGCTAGTGGGAAGCAGCCGCATAGCACAGGGAGATCAGCTCGGTGCTTTGTGACCACCTAGAGGGGTGGGATAGGGAGGGTGGGAGGCAGGGAGATGCAAGAGGGAAGAGATATGGGAACATATGTATATGTATAACTGATTCATTTTGTTATAAAGCAGAAACACACCATTGTAAAGCAATTATACTCCAATAAAGATGTTAAAGAAATAAAATAGCCTGCAAATTTTTCTAGTGTGCATGATTTTCTCAACATCAGCACTTCCATAAAACCAGTGTCCATTTTATTCATTCCATGAAAGAAGCCATAGAAATTAGCTAAATAAGCAAGTTTTTGTCACATTGAAGGATACCTTCCAAGATGGTTCATACACATTCAACCTAATTCCCTTGTCTAGTCCTGCATATCTCCTTTAAACTAATAGACTTACCCACATAACATGTAGCCAAAACCACTTAATATATCCCTAACAATCGTTTGGGCTCCTCTGCTCCTCAGCTAAGCACTGGCCCTTTAGACTGGCACATCTGCCTGGTTTGTTCTAACCAAACAAATGGAAATCATCTCAGACTGAACTCTCACAGAGGTAACTTCTATGCTGGTTGTTGTCTATCAGGAGGTCCTCTTAAAGTAGGAAAGAACTATATCCAAGAAAGGGCTGTCTCTATTGACATTGTGTATGGAGCTCACAGTGCTGAGAATAATATCTGCTCTAAGCTCTAAAGACCTCTGCATACAAGGAATACATTCAGAGCTTTCTGAGGCATATTTTGTATGAGTTCCTTGGTCTTCCTGGCAAAGGCTCCTTCTATGTTAAGAAAACAAATGGGGAACTCATAGGCAACAAAAGTACTAAGTACTTAATTTGGGGCCTGGGTTGTTCCTTAGCCTTCTCAATCGACTGTTTCAGATGGGATGGTGAGGGTTAGAAAATTCACTAAACTAGACTGCCAAGGTGAATCTAAGTCATTGATATCTGGTAGAGCAATGAATGATAGAGCATTTAAAGTCTGATTTGGGGAACTTGCCTGGTGGTCCAGTGATTAAGACTCTTCACTTCCACTGCAAGGGGCATGGGTTCAATCCCTGGTCAGGGAACTAAGATCCCACATGCCCCTGGAGCGGCCAAAAAAAAAAAAAAAAAAAAGTCTGATTTGGGTGATTGCAATGCCAAATGTTTCATTTGGGTTATGCAATATATTAAAGGTTGCCAGTGCCTAATAAATCGTATTTTCTTTGGCTTCTTGAAATCTGGAATGGGAGTAATTGATCTTGAGAATATCTTGCAAAAATACCTGGCTCAAGCAATATAGAAGTAATTTCAATGACATCTCCTCTGGGTCAGTATAGACTCAAGACCCTTGTTAGAGTCTTTTTTAAGCATCTAAAGGTCATGGTCTTAGGCAATCTGATTGAGAATCTGAAAGATTCTAATTAAAGTATTTGCTATCCTAAAGGAGTCCTGATCTATCAAGGGTTAGATAGACAATAGGGATTCTCACTGCAGACGTTGAAACCTACTTCTGGAAGTTAATCAGGCATGTTTCATTGGACATTTGTGATAACTGAAATATTGGGGGAATTTGAGGTGCTCTTTGGCTCTGTACCCATTTGAACAATGTTATCTCATTTCACTGGTATATACTAAAGTCAGAATTGAAAATAGCTATTAATTATAGTGCCATGTTTTCTTGTAGTGTCTAAAGACTTGGGTGTGTACCAATACACATCACTGGGTGCAAGCTGGAATTTATAGGTGGGAGAGTCAGCAGATAGAGAGGTCCCTTGTTCTTTCAGAGTCCTGTAGAAAGGAATGCTTGAATAAGAGTGCAGCTGTATGTTCCATGGGTTTGGATTCTAACAGCTATTGTTTTCTTTAAATAGGGCAAATGTGAGAACAGCTTTGCGTGGAAAGAAATGGTCAGTTTGGGCTTAGGTGCTAGGCATTTAATTGAGTGTTAGAAAGCCAGGTACCTAGCACTTTGAGATCTTGGAAGCTCCTGGTCCCTTTGGGAGTTTAGTTTGGAAGAAGGAGAGCTACTTGGTCCTAGCTAACTAACTGCAAAGCAATCTAGAGGAACCTCCCAATGTCATTCACTAGATAATCCTATCCAACGTGAAGTAAAAGAGACAAATGGATATCTGAAAGTTAGTCGATTCACCTACAAATCTATTTATTTGAACCACTTTGGTTCAAAATAATATTATTTTGTTAAAAATAGAATTATAAAATGTTGTATGTATTCCCTGATACTATTTCTACTAAAAAAAACTGGGTAATTAGTACATAGTATTAGGACTTCAGGCATTGACTGAGGGTAAAACGAAGTACCCTTATGAAACAAACTGAAGTTTACAATGGAATTCTACTCTCACTGAGGGAGGACATTTTGGAGAAAAAATCATAAAAGTGAGAATAGGCTAGGGCTTCATTCATAAGCAACAAGAATGGGGTGTCTTATCAACAGAGTAGGGGCATAATAGATGGTTCCAAATGATGGTCAGGCATGTGCCCAGAGCTCACCTAGTAGTGTTTACCTTAGCAGACCCCAGTGAGACTGCTATGTATTGCTTTCTTTGGACAGATTTGTCAGGAATAATAAGAGCCTGAGCTTTTTAAAAATTCCAGGAGGATATAGGAAACTAGAACAGGTATGGGCTGAAAATAATTAAAATGTGTTGGAAGGTAGGGTACCAAAGGCAGGGAATATAGTTTGGGGTGACCCTGATTGTCTTTGTCTGAATGGCACAGTCTTGATCTGGGATGGAGCGGTGACAATGAAAGAGGCACAACAATAAGACAAGCATAGCAATAATAAAATAATAAATTACCTATATACATAATTTAAGTTTTGAAAATGAAGTGACCAAACTATTGATCAAAAAATATTATTCAAAACACTACAAATGTTATATGTATGCCTAAAAGACTCAGGAGTTTGGCTTTTCAGGGGCTATTTAGCTGCCCATCTCCAAATGAAGTAAAACCCATACATTTAGGGTATAAACTATGAGTCATCTATAGAGCTTAGCCTTAGGTCAGGGCTTAATAAATATTTGCTGAGTAAGTTAATAGAATCATAAAGAACACACCTGAGACAGATAAATTGCTTACTCTGTTTCTGCCTCAAATGTCCCAATGTTTCCTGATTGTAAGTAGACATTGTATAAAGATGTGCTTAGATGACAGACATAAAAATTAAAGACATTATACCTTTTCACAGAAAGTATACTTGATTTTAAGATATAGCATGTCCAAACCAATATATTTTTTGCTACCTTTTTAAAACAAACATACAAAAATAGTTTTTTGATGAAAAATGTATGATAACCTTTGTTTCCTTTAGTTACTAAGTGGCAACTCCACAGAGTGTCTCACTTTTCTCATGTTGTTTTAAAATTCCAAGAAGTGTCACCTATATTAGAAATGTTTGCTGAACCTGAACTTTCAGAATACTAGTAGGATACACTTTAATTGGATCTATAAAAGCAATTCCCCAAAGAGTATAGCTCCAACCAGTTTACAGAAACCAATTCAGGGTTTACAGAGAGAGGCAAAAAAAAAAAAAAAAAAAACACTGAAAAACTATAAGTCTTCCTTTGCCCAGCTTAATGTTTAGAGGAAAAACTGAGGGATGAAGTTTCAGTGATTCATTTGGATGACAATTCATATTTTTTTCCCCTTGGATTGGATGAAATATCATCTTATTTCATTTTATGTAGTTTTCTCCAGTGCTCCAGGATTATGACATTATTAATGCCATGGACAGTAATATGCCCACCAGAAATAGCTCATTCTAGAATTTTCAGATAATGGTAAACAGTGGTAGATCAATGAAATTGACAGATAACTCAAAAGGGTCTTTTTATTCAATAAACAATTTCAACATTCCTGAAGAATACAACTTTTTAAATCTATTTCCTGTTTCGAGATTTTATTTTTTGTAATGGTTGTTTTTAACCAGTAGTAACATAATTAGTAGGAGAGGCACAATATTGATCTGTTCTATGATTCAGTTGTCTTGTTTACTTATTTTGGGCTTTGAGAAGAGAAGTAAATGGCCTCCATAATCCATACACTAGCTAATCATCCACCTAAATTTTATTTATTTATTTATTTTTTTAATTTTTTTTTTTTTTGCGGTACGCGGGCCTCTCACTGTTGTGGCCTCTCCCGTTGCGGGGCACAGGCTCCGGATGCGCAGGCTCAGCGGCCATGGCTCACGGGCCCAGCCGCTCCGCGGCATATGGGATCCTCCCAGACCGGGGCACGAACCCGTATCCCCTGCATCGGCAGGCGGACTCTCAACCACTGCGCCACCAGGGAGGCCCCATCCACCTAAATTTTGAGCGTTGATTGGATTCACCATGAAATGGAGTCCTGTAAAGTTTTTCTGACTAAACTTCAACTTATTTTTGCTTCCCAGTAAAAAAGTTTGTGAAGTTCAGAAACCAAATACTAAGGTGACTTAGGGACCAAAGCAGAAAATAGAAAAGCAGATATTTTGGGAAACTAGCTGAGTCAGCACAGTGCTTGTTAGAAATGGTAGCCTCCACACCTAAGTCTCTCTACAATCCTGAGGATAAAGTAGTTTGTTCCTTGGATCATTCAGGGGCTGACTTAGGTCAACACTTCTCTCTGCTTTTCACTAAGATAGGCAAAATCATGTTTTCCATGAACTTCTCATTTTTTTTTTCTGTAGCATTTCTTTAACCTGGAACAATATGAATTTACTACTAGTATTGCTTTAATTAGACTACTCCTTTTGTGACTTCTTAAGTTTTATTTATTAATTATATATATATATATATATATATATATATATATATATATATACACACACACACACACACACACATATTATTTTTTAACATGGCAAGAATCAATCCTGGTGCTTCTAAGGATTCTAAAAATTATCATTTAGGTCAAAGTTTGCTGGTTAGAAATTCTTTTTGAATTTCTAACTCCTTATTTTAGCTTTCTGACTCCTTAAAAATAGCCATTTCACTTGATATGGATTTTTTAACTGAGAAGTGACCCTTAGGTATTTAAAAAATAGCATGGGTTTAACAAAATCTTTTCAAGGACACATTAATGTCATCAGAACTCTCAAAAGGCAACTTTTGCCTTTTGTTATCCTGCTATGTATAATGTTTTTATTGTCTGCCATAGGAATAAAATTGGTTTTTCAATGCAGTTTTTAAGTATTATGTAATATCCAGCCTTGCCTGGTTTCATTTATATTGATTTAAATATAACTGGACTGAATATATATGACCAAGAATATTGAACATGTTAAACTATGGAATTTGGGGCTTCTCTCCTATCTGATACTTTGTTCTACAATGCTGTTCTACAACTTTTCCCTTTACTTTTCTTTCCTGGGTTTTTCCTTGTGCTATTTTCTCAATTTGGAAATATTCTAAGTCCAGGTACCCAGCTCAATTTGTTGAAAGCCTTGTCTCTGAAGTCCCAAGCTACAAGAGAGATAGCTATAGGCTGAAGAGTTGGTATCATTTAACAATATTGTATGGTACACATAAAGATGTATTAAGAGGGTAGATCTCATGTTAAATATTCTTAGCACAATATTTATTTTTATTTTTTTATTTTTATTTTTTTTGCGGTACGCGGGCCTCTCACTGCTGTGGCGTTTCCCGTTGCGGAGCACAGGCTCCAGACGCGCAGGCTCAGCGGCCATGGCTCACGGGCCCAGCCGCTCCGCGGCATGTGGGATCTTCCTGGACCAGGGCACAAACCCGTGTCCCCGGCATCGGCAGGTGGACTCTCAACCACTGCGCCACCAGGGAAGCCCAGCACAATAATTTTTTTTAGAAAAGCAGGAGGTAGAGATTTTAAAAAAAGAGGAATTGGGGATCATAGGCCATACACATCAGGACTAAAAGCCATTCAAGAGACTTGGAGTGAGGAAGATACACTTCAGGTGGTGGGATTACATGGGTGGTCAGGAACTGGATAGGCAGAAGTCACTAAAACTAGAGTAGACTAAAATCCCAGGAAAGAAAATAAGGAGAATACTTGAGTACGTAGAGCCAAGGCAGGGTATGAAAGTAATTTCAGAATTCATTTCCAGTTTCCTTACAGCTTAATGAAGTCCTGCTGAGCAGGCACTGAGGTCTACGTATATCAAGGCTCTGCCAGACACGGTCTTCTAGGATTCTCATCTGAGATGTTTTCTCTTCAATAAAGTCTCTTCGGTATCCCTCAAGCTACAGTTAATATGTTCCCTCAATATCCACCAATATTCCCATTGTATTTTTACTTTCTAATTCAATTTAATAAATATTGAGTGGCTGCAATGTTTCAGGTATTCTGCTAGGAAATTGCTTGCCAGTCTTTCTTGGTCTCCCATTCTCTCCTAACACCACAAAAGGAGAATTTGCAATGATTAGAAAATGGAAGAAGACCCCTGACTGGTCTCTTTGTCATGATAGTGTGATCATCGTTTCCAAGCCCACAGCAGACACTTGAAGTTCAGGAACTTTATCTATTTTCCTACATTTTTTCTAGGATTCAAGTTTCTAAGATGTGCTCCTCTGCCACTATACCCTCTTAGGTCTGGCCACCTTGGAGACCAACTATAGTCTATAATACCAAAAGGACCTATAGACATCTGTTTCTACAAGCAGGCATCCTTACCTTACCGTTTCCCACCCTAGGATACCTGACGTAGTCTTCTCAGTGATTTTAGGCTTTTTATAAAGGACAGGCCTCTTAGGCTGCTTCCACTTTCTACCAGGCTGTAAACCCTGAGGGGAAGAAGTACAAAGCCAGATTATCTCAGTAAAATGGGGGAAAGGAAAAGAAAAAAACGTATCTAAAGGTCCCCAAAATTTACTTGCCAGGCAGATATTGAACAAGTAACTATTATAGGTGAGAAAAATAATTGTAGCTATAGCTACCAAATACACCTAGAGGATTTATTTATCCCAAACAATCAAGCACACTAGTATTTAGCTACGTTTATGCCTATCACAGAATCACTTATTAGAAAAAAAAAAAAAAGAATCAGCCTTAGTGCTCAGCAGTGGGAGAGTAGTCAAATAAAGTGGTCAAATAAAGTTGCATCAGTACAAGGATGTACTACATGGGTACATGAGCATTAAAATAATGTTGATATTGACATTAGAAAACGTTCACAATATATATTTAGGTGCAAAATATAGTTTATAAAGAATATGATTGACAAGATACATACCCAAGTTTGTTACCAGTGGTTATGACTAAGTAGTCCTTTTAGTGGGAATTCAAGGGTTTTCAGCTTTATTCTTTTTGTTCACTTGTATTTTAAAGTTTTTCTCCAAGGAATGTGTATTTTCTTTTCACCATGAAAATAAAACTAAAAAGAACGATTTTGAATTTCAAAAAGATCTAACTGCTTCCATCTACTACTAAGTGTTTGCTGTGTGTAGTTACTTTGGTAGGCACTTTACATACATTATTTCTATTTTTCTCACCAGTCCAGAAACACTGGTATAAAACGGAATTTTTTTTCTGTTTATTTCCCTTTTATGTTCCTAGAGAAGGAAGTATTAATCAGATTGGTAGATGGAAGAGCCGTGTTTCCTTCTGGGCAGGATTGCCGTGTGGTAACAGGCTCTTCTCTCATGGGGCATCCATATGGTTAGGTGAAGAAGATCCCTCAAACCAAGGCTTTCTTTTTTCCTTTCTCTTTGATTAATGTCTTAGCATGCTTGCCATTGCTGTTAATTTGGGTAGAATGCAGTGATGAAGTGAGAGCAAATGGACTTTAAGCATGAGAATGAGAAGAAACCTGATTTTTAAGAAGATAACTGTTGAGAAATTTCCACACAAATTGCTGGATTAGATTTTCTGGAATTCTTTTGTGTTCATTTCCCAGCAAGAGGAGCGATTTCTCAGGAAAGCAGCATTGTGTTAGGTCTAAACCTTTGGCAGTATGTTCCACCTCAGTGATGGTATAACTTTCCTTAACAGGGTATCATCTGCTTATTTAACAGGCATGTGAGTGAATCTCTACTGATTTGACAATCAGACAACTGCACAAGCAATGAGACATAAAGTGATAAAATATGTGCCTTATCTGATGATTTTTAATGCTACTGAAATATATTTTTAGAACTCAGAGTAATAAAATAGATTCTGAAAGTTTATTGGGATACTTTAATTTCTTTTATTTTTACAATTTGATGCCAAATTCTTTTCATGTATCTTAAGCATATTATATTACTGTGTAATTGTTCTCCTTAATAAACACTTTTACCTGATAAATAAATAAATAAGAAATTAACTTGTGTGAATTGAAAGATGATAACAATCCTATCAGGATCAGGGAGTTAATAATTGATGATCTTTAATATTTTACAAACATGATACTGTGTATGAGCAGCTCTTCTAGATGGTAGTAAAGGTAAAGCTAAGTAGTCGACACTTATTGATAAGACACCAATGAATTATGAGAATTACAAACTGTCATGGCAGAACTGATCCTTCTATGTCTGACATAGATCTTGGGGCTGAGAATTCTGCTCCAGTTGGTTTTTAATAATATAGAAATAGATAATTCACTTGATTCACATAACTTGTTTTATTTCTCTAAGCCTGTTCAATCTTTACTATCTAATGCTAAATTTGTATGATACTTTATATTTTGCAATGTAGTATTTTTTAATGCACAGTTTGATTTTTGTCTACCCAGTATCAGTTTTGCTAATACTGGTACCATCTTCTTCATACTTTGCCACTCTTCTACCCCATGAGGTTCTGATGGGACTGCTATTCACAGAAGTCATTGGGTTGTGTAGGAGGCTTGTAATGTAACTGAGATCTGGCTGTGATTGGGATAAGCACATATTTAACATTTAATGAAATATTATATACAGACACCGGGAAATAGAAGATAAGTTTATGATATTATCTGTCTTGTCCTCTACCAAAGAGAGGACTCCCACCATTAGTAGAAAAGATGAGGAAACTAGGAGAGGAGCCAAGCTGTCAAATTCAGAGACCTGGCAACGTTGTCTGATTACTCTGTCTGATATAGGTACCATCTCTAACCTTCCCAGTTAAGTAAATTGGTCATGTTCTTTTATAAATTGGTTATGTTCTTGCTTCATATCATTTGCACACAAAATGTGAGTTGACCTCATTAAATAGGCCCAATATATGTGAGTTTTCATTAGTAAGACCCTGCTTCAAAGAAACGTAAATAGGATGACATATTTTGTAGGTGCAGTCATTCTCCTTTCCTTTGTCAACCCAAGGTTTATTCAGTGGGGTCATTTACAAAATGGAAAAATAGGGTGAGTATGGAAATGATGGTGTGTTCAGTAATATGGACTTCCTGTTACCAAGACTGACCTGGCTACGGCTACTGAGAGTGCCTAATTTTCCTAAATCATTGATAAGCATCAGGGCCCTAATGTGAAATGGTATTTCTAAGACATCAGCCAGCTACCTGGTTATAGGCAATGTTTCTGTCAGATCCATTACTCATAGGTTAACTGAATGTTCTAAATATTGTCAAAATATTCCACACACATCATCTCTCGTATTCTGTCTCACTTCACAATGGAACAAGGAATGCGGTGGACCAATGCCGGTGGGTTCCCTAGTCTTTTCATGTACCCTACTTGAGGTACCAGGTTAGAATTTATAACTATTTTAGTAGTGAAAAAAGGACTGTCAAACAGAATATGTAGGAAAGGATTGATGAGAAGATTTGAAAACCAAGTCTTGAGATGGTCAGAAACTAAGGCAGCTCTGTTTTTGTCTACAGTAGATGATGCTGACTGAATCTCTAAGGCATTGTCATCAGAAACTAAGCTCTAAATAATTTTGGTTTCGTGTGTGTGTGTGTGTGTGTGTGTGTGTGTGTGTGTGTGTGTATTTCCCGAGACTAACATTTCTGGAGGAGGGAATCTGGTTGGCTTAGTTTGGGTCTGTTATCACTCCTATGATCAGGGTGGGGACGAGTCCATTATCAGAAGAAAGAAGTATATTAAATATTAGGCATCCAAGGACTGGACTGTAATAGCTACTACTTTTGCTTTCTCAGTATGTTTCCTGTGTGCCTCCCTCTTATCCCTAATGCCCACCATTTAATAGAAAATCTATTCTCCTAGATATATGGTTGAACATATGATCTGAACTGTTGATAAGCATATCTGGCTGTTACTGGGGTGACTGTTTCTAATTTCAAAATGATCATTGTCATCCTATGTCTGTCATATTGAAATTCATCATCAGCTATAAAATCTCCTTTGCAGGGATAATTATAATGGAAAATACTTTCATATGTTTAATAAGTTTAATGTTTTCTTAAGTGCAATAAATGAAGACATTGGCTTCACATCATAAAAATGATGTCATGTTCTGGAATAATTTCATTAATTTTATAGAGAAAATGCGTATGGACTAAGTCCAAATGTTACTTATGGTATAATGTAAAAACGAAGATTTTGCTGTTGTTCAAATAGGTAATAAATGGGAGCAAAAGAGGGTTTTCGTATAACACATAGATATATAGGCATGCCAACCTGAGGACAAAGAAAAAAGCCAAAGCAATTAGGGTTGTATTTATGTTTCAAGTGTAGGTAATCACAGATTTGATGTTTTAAGTTCTTAGGGAACCAACCAAATTCTCTCAGAGATTGTATGCCTGCATCATTCCATACTTTTTCCTTAGAGTAATTTATTATATTAGCTCTGAAATTTTTGGTTTTATGTTCTTTGTCCCCCTATCACACTGTGAGGCAGGGACTGTGTCATTCATTTCTATATCTCATAATCTCCTCTTTAGTTGGGGACATGATAGTCACAGACTTAGAACAAGGCTTCAGTGACAGCTGAGTTTGATTATTGGATTTACCATATTCTAGCCATGTAACCATGGGTAAGTCATTGAATCTAATCAACTTATTATATTTTTATATGTGATTTGGGAATAACATTGCCTCTTTGGGTAGTGTGAGAATTAGATGTGATAATGTAAGTAAATTTCTAATCACAGTTTTGGCAGATAAATTTTGGATGAAGTATAGCTAGTAGCATTGGTTATTCAATAAACATGTGTGGCTTCTTAAGTGAATGACTACCTAATTCTTCTTGGTAAAAGCCATGTTTTTTGTCAAAAGAATTATATCAATGAATGTAAACATTTCCAGTATCTACAATGCAAGAGTAATATCTGTGTTTAAAATAGTATTTTTGAATGTATGCAGTTATGAAAACTCGGTGTTATTGAATAAGAACATGTGCCTGCTATATAAAATATTGTTATTTAAGAAGAATGGGTCTTGCAGTTGAATAAAATAGGCAGATGGACTCTTGAATTTCTGCAGTGAAAGTTTAATTTCATTGATTATTCTACTAGCTGAATTAACAAATGCTAAAAATACTAGCAAATATTTTAATGCTGATGGAGCTAATTGATATGTCAAATTATTCAATAGATCATCAGTTGATGTGATTAAATATGCAAGATATAAGCTATGTTTAAAAATGTCTACTGATTCTATATGCTTAATCTCCCACATTAACACCAAATGCACATTTTTAAGTTCGAGTGTAACAGTGAGACTGTTTAAGTAGGTCATTCATAATTGAATTTGATATACGGTGTTTATTTTTCTTGTTTTACTAGTCAACAAACATTTTGGTTGGGTAGTCATGAAAAATAATGAAACTCAAGATCTGCATGTATTTACCTGTAACTACAGTACTACCAGGAGAAAATACTGATAGCCTAGAAAATTCAGAAGATAACTCGGTTTGCCGAATGCATGTTATTGTAATGGTTACTATGTATTGAAAAAGAAAAATTAATGAGAATAGCAGATACTGTAACTCCCTTTAGGAGAAATATAAACAGTAAGAATAGTGATAGGAAAGGTTTTAGCCTTGTTCATGGATACTCCTGAGAAGGAATCTGGAAGTTTTCAATCTATTACAGAGCTTCATTTTTAGACCACATCTTTCACACCCACTCTCCCCCCATCTCACACACACATTAACCACAGGGAAAGGTCCCTTGTCTTTATCATGGAAGGAATCATTTCACTCTGAATCAATGAAGATGCTGTTAAAATTAGTAACTGGTGGTAATAATAATAGGTCACACTTTTTGAACACTTACTGTATGTCAGGTACCATGTAAGTACTTTTCAAGTGTTATGTATGCCTACTAAGTCTTGGACACAAACACTAGGGTTATAACATAAAAAAGGAAAAAAAATGGAAATTCCTGTCCTCATGGAGGTTATATTTTATTGGGAAATATATTGGAAAATAGATACATTGTGCCATTTAATCCTTTCAACTTTATTCATTTGGTGCCAGTATTATCTCCATCTTCCACTGAAGAAATCGAGGTGTAGAGAAGTTTGGTAATTTGCTTTTAGGCAAATGGCTAATTTAGGACTGAACTAGGAACTAAAGCCATGCAGTGTCTTGCTCTACCATGATATTCTGCTTTTCCTAGTCTCTGATTCTTCCTTTACAGCCCTGTGCATTTCTTGAAAAAATTGAAGTTTACCTGCCAGCATCTGTACCCACATATTCTGCCTGCCTTCTTATGATACAGATGAATTTTCTAAGTGCCACTCTGAAGCCAGCCCCTCCATTTGTACCCAGGATCCCTTTGCTCTTATCTAGTTAAGAAGCTTGTTCTAGCAATTTTCTCCTTTCTTTTCTGCATTAGTTTTTTCCCCTCTCTCTGCTGGATCATTCCCAATCAGAAGACATAAACACTATTATTCTCTATTATTTAAAACACCAACACACACATGTACACACGTACTTTCTCTTTACCTCACTTTACCTTTCAGTTACTGACTCATTTATTTGTTCTTTGTTAAAAGCAGAATTTCTCACGAATAATCCATGCTGGCTATACTCAATTGTACTTCTTCCATTTTTTCTTAAAACCATTGCATTCAGGCTATCACTCCCTTTCACTACACTGAAATTTCCTCGTGTAAGTCCAAAGTCTTCCAAATTCCTAAATCCAGTGGTCATTTGTCAGTTCCCATTAACTTGTCATTGACTTTTGACACAAATAATAATTCTCTTTTCCTTGAAATTCCTTCTATACTTGGTTTCCAGTTGACCACACTCTTCTGCTTTGTTATTTTAGCAGTAGCTTTTTCTCAGTCTCTTTTATCAGTTTTTCATCTAGTCATCCTTCTAATGATAGAATGAGCCAGGGCTCAGTCCTTGATAATTTTGCTTCTTTTGCTATACTCACTTATTTGTGTTCTCATCTAGTCTTGAGGTTTTAAATACAAATATATAATCTGTGATACACTATACCATTGCACTCAGTCACTCATTCCCTGTGTCCCTGCAACAAGGTGTCACGTTCTTTTCTCTTGTAGCCTGGTAGCATTGAATAGTGCCTCCTGTAAGTACAGTATGTGTCACTACTCCTCTCTCTGGCTTGATGTTGTGATTGTGTTAGGCCAATGAAATGTGAGTGGAAGTGACAGTATGCCAGTTCCAACCGGAAGCTTTACCTGTCCACACTCTTGCTCTCTTGTTTTTTTTTTATAAATTTATTTATTTATTTTTGGTTATGTTGGGTCTTCGTTGCTGTGTACAAGCTTTCTTTAGTTGTGGTGAGTGGGAGCTACTCTTTGTTGCGGTGCGTGGGCTTCTCATTGTGGCTTCTCACTGTGGAGCACGGGCTCTAGGTGCGCAGGTTTCAGTAGTTGTGGCACGTGGCCTCAGTAGTTGTGGCTCATGGGCTCTAGAGCGCAGGCTCAGTAGTTGTGGTGCACGGACTTAGTTGCTCCGCGGCATGTGGGATCATCCCAGGCCAGGGCTCGAACCCATGTCCCTTGCATTGGCAGGCAGATTCTTAACCACTGCGCCACCAAGGAAGCCTTGCTCTCTTGTTTTTATCATAAGAAATAAAACTAATATATCTCAGAAATAGGTTCTTCTTCAGCCAGGGTGCTGGAATAAGAAGACAGAAACAGAAGTACAGCATGAAGCCCATATAGCTACCAAGAAGTAATGTGAGTGAGAAATAAATATGTGTTGTTTTAACCCAAAGAGATTTGGAGAAGGGGTTGCTACTGCTGCAGAGCTGACTAAAATACCACCTGTGTGCTAAGGACTCCCTAATTTCTATATCTAGCCCAATCTTTCCTTATACTCCCAACCTACATATCTGAGTGTTTGCTCAATATTTTTAATTGGATGACTAGCAGACATCTCAAACCTAACATTTCCAAAGCTAAATCCCTATTCTTTCCCCAGATACTCCTGATGCTTCCCTATGAGTGCCACCCATTCATTTGCTCTGGCTAAAAACATGGAATCATCCTTGATTCTTCTCTTTATCATTATCCCCACATTCCAATCAGGAAATCCTATTAGCTGTACTTCAAAAGTATATCCATAATCCTGACACTTGTTATTTCTTACATCGCTACTATCCTAGTCTAAACCACAGTTATTTAATGCACGGGCTTAAAAGAACCTCCCTGACTCCACCTTTACTCCTCCATAGCCTATTTTCACACGGCAGTCATATTTTGAAATGACAATTGAAATGTCATTCTTTTGCTCATTACTTTTCATTAGCTCCCATCTCATTTAGAGGTAGACCAAAATCCTTAAAATGGCTTGTAAGCCCATACCTAATCTTGTCTCTTATTTCCTTTTTAAACTCTACCTACTCTCTCTCTCACTTGTTTACTTCCATTCAGCCACACTGGCCTCTTTGTTGTTTTGTTGTTTTGGAATATGTGAAGATCACTGTCCTGTGAGGATTTTTACCTGCTTTTGCCTCTATCATGAACCTTTTTCATCCAGTTAGCCACACTGTTTACTATCTCACCTCCTGTTAGGTCTTTGCTCAAATCCTTTCTTTTTAGTGAGGCTTTTCTTCAACACCCAGTTCCACATTACACTACTTGTAGTCCCTGTGCCCATCCCTTTTGTTTTTCTCCATAGTATTTTCCATCTCTGTTATATTAGAGGACATATTTTGTTGGTTGTTTTCTCCTCCCCTATTTGAATGTATGCTGTAACACTGCAGAAAATTTTGTTTGTTCACTTCTATATACACAATACCTGGGCATATAATAGGCACAATAAATATTTGTTAAATGAATATTTTGAGGTCTTTCTTGGTACTCCCACATATGCTGTTATAGATTGAATGTGTCTCCTGAAAATTCATCTGTTGAAGCTTTAACCCTCAATATTATTGAGGTTATTGGTATTAGGGGGTGGAGCCTTTGGGGCATAATTACATTTATAGAAGGTCATGAGCATAGAGGCCCCATGAAGAATGAGTGTCCTGATAAAAAGAAGAGACCAGGTCTCACTCTCTCTCCATGTGTGAGGACACAGTGAGAAGGCAGCAGTCTGCCAGCCAGGAAGGGGGCTCTCACCATGAACCAAATTGTCCAGCACCTTGATCTTAGACTTCCCAGCCTCCAGAATTGTAAGAAATAAATGTCTATTGTTAAGAAATAATTTTTTTCCACTCAGTATATGGTATTTTGTTATAGCAGCCCAAGCTGACTAAGACAGATTTTGGTATTAGGAGTGGGGTGCTGCTGTAACAAATAGTTGACTGTATGGAAGCAGCTTTGGAATTGGGTAGAGGCTGGAAGTTTTGAGGTGCATACTAGAAATTTGGATGTTAAGGGCAATTCTGGTGAGTATTGAGATGGAAATGAGGAATATGTTATTGGACACAGGAGGAAAGGTGATCCTTGTTATCAAGTGGCAAGGAACTTCCCTGAACTGTGTTCTAGTGTGTTATGGAAGGTGAGACTTGTGAGTGATGAAATTTGATATTTAGCTTAGGAGATTTCTGAGCAAAGTGTTAAAGGAGCAACTTGGTAAACTGCAAAGAAAGAGAAATGAATTAAACAAGGGATTGTTAAGCAATAGGAACCAGAACTTGAAGACTGGAAAATTCTCAGCCTAATTTTATTGCAAGACTGAGAAATCATGTTCTGAAGAGAACCGAGGGTGTGGCTGGACTATCACTTGATAAAGTGACAGAGAAAGCTTATGGAATTACACATGCAGAAGCTCTGCCAATTTGAACAGAAAGGGGCAGGGGGCAGAGATGGGATGAAATGAAGGAAGACTGTTGGACTCTGGATTTGACAAGGTTGAGAATATAGTTATTCAGCTGTGAACGTGTATTCTTCAAAAAGAGGAAAAAATTACCCTGAAAGTGATTTAGAGATGGGACACTGCCTTAGTGTCAATAGACCAAATGGCCTCCATTTGAAGCCTTGGGGCCAGGACCACCCTGCAGAACTTTGGGGCAGTGCCATGGAGACAGGACTACCACCGCAGTGAGCCTGGAGGGCAGAGCATCAAGCCAAAGAGGATTATTCTCAAGCCTTAAGATCTGCTGGAATTCACCTTGCTAGATTTTGCACTTTCTTGGGACCCATCACCTTTTCCTTCTTTCCTTTTTCTTTCTTTTGGGATGAGAATGTCTATCCTTTGTCTGTCCCACAGTTGTATTTTGGAAGTACATAACTTGTCTGGTTTCACAGGTTCACAGCTGGGGAGAAATTTTGCCTCAGGGTAAATAATACCTCAAATTTCATCCATGTTTGATTTAGATGATATTAAAATGAAACTTTGGACTTCAGATTTTCGAGTTGATGCTGGAACGAGTTAAGACTTTGGTGACAGTTGGGATGGAAGGAAAGCGTACTGTGTGTAAAAATGACATGAACTTTGGGAGGCCAGGGGCAGAACAGACTGAATGTCTACGTTCATGTCTACGAAATTCTTATGCTAAAGCCTTAACCCCTGATGTGATGATGTTTGGAGGTAGGGCTTTTGGGAGGTAATTATATTTATTTATTTATTTCTAACATCTTTATTGGAATATAATTGCTTTATAATGGCCTGTTAGTTTCTGCTTTATAACAAAGTGAATCAGTTATACATATACATATGTCCCCATATTTCTGCCCTCTTGCATCTCCCTCCCTCCCACCCTCCCTATCCCACCCCTCTAGGTGGTCACAAAGCACCGAGCTGATTTCCCTGTGCTCTGCGGCTGCTTCCCACTAGCTATCAGGTTTACATTTCATAGTGTATATATGTCAATGCCACTCTCTCTTTCTCCCAGCTTACCTTTCCCCCTCCCTGTGTCCTCAAGTCCATTCTCTAGTAGGTCTGTGTCTTTATTCCCGTCCTGCCCCTAGGTTCTTCATGACCTCTTTTTATTTTTTAGATTCCATATATATGTGTTAGCATACGGTATTTGTTTTTCTCTTTCTGATTTACGTCACTCTGTATGACAGACTCTAGATCCATCCACCTCACTACAAATAACTCAGTTTCATTTCTTTTTATGGCTTAGTAATATTCCATTGTATATTTGTGCCACATCTTCTTTATTTATTCATCGGTCGATGGACACTTAGGTTGCTTCCATGTCCTGGCTATTGTAAATAGAGCTGCAATGAACATTGTGGTACATAACTCCTTTTGAATTATGGTTTTCTCAGGGTATATGCACAGTGGTGGGATTGCTGGGTCATATGGTAGTTCTATTTTTAATTTTTTAAGGAACCTCCATACTGTTCTCCATAGTGGCTGTATCAATTTACATTCCCACGAACAGTGCAAGAGGGTTCCCTTTTCTCCACACCCTCTCCAGCATTTATTATTTGTAGATTTTTTGATGATGGCCATCCTGACTGGTGTGAGGTGATACCTTATTGTAGTTTTGATTTACATTTCTCTAATGATTAATGATGTTGAGCATTCTTTCATGTGTTTGGGTGGCAATTTGTATATCTTCTTTGGAGGATTGTCTATTTAGGTCTTCTGCCCATTTGGGGATTAGCTTGTTTGTTTTTTTGATATTGAGCTGCATGAACTGCTTGTAAATTTTGGAGATTAATCCTTTGTCAGTTGCTTCATTTGCAAATATTTTCTCCCATTCTGAGGGTTGTCTTTTTGTCTTGTCTATGGTTTCCTTTGCTGTGCAAAAGCTCTTGAGTTTCATTAGGCCCATTTTTGTTTATTTTTGTTTTTATTTCCATTTCTCTTGGAGGTGGGTCAAAAAGGATCTTGCTGTGATTTATGTCATACAGTGTTCTGCCTATGTTTTCCTGTAAGAGTTTTATAGTGTCTGGCCTTACATTTAGGTCTTTAATCCATTTTGAGTTTATTTTTATGTATGGTGTTAGGGAGTGTTCTAATTTCATTCTTTTACATGTAGCTGTCCAGTTTTTCCAGCACCACTTATTGAAGAGTCTCTTATCTCCATTGTATATTCTTGCCTCCTTTATCAAAAATGAGGTGGCCATATGTGCGTGGGTTTATCTCTGGGCTTTCTATCCTGTTCCATTGTTCTATATTTCTGTTTTTGTGCCAGTACCATACTGTCTTGATTACTGTAGCTTTGCAGTAGAGTCTGGAGTCCAGGAGCCTGATTCCTCCAGCTCCGTTTTTCTTTCTCAAGATTGCTTTGGCTATTTGGGGTCTTTTGTGTTTCCATACAAATTGTGAAATTTTGGTTCTAGTTCTGTGAAAAATGCCAGTGGTAGTTTGATAGGGATTGCATTGAATCTGTAGATTGCTTTGGGTAGTAGAGTCATTTTCACAATGTTGATTCTTCCAATCCAAGAGCATGGTATATCTCTCCATCTGTTTGTATCATTTTTAATTTCTTTCATCAGTGTCTTATAGTTTTCTGCATACAGGTCTTTTGTCTCCTTAGGTAGGTTTATTCCTAGGTATTTTATCCTTTTTGTTGCAGTGGGAAATGGGAGTGTTTCATTAATTTCACTTTCAGATTTTTCATCATTAATGTATAGGAATGCAAGAGATTTCTGTGCATTAATTTTGTACCCTGATACTTTACCAAACTCATTGATTAGCTCTAGTAGTTTTCTGGTAGCATCTTTAGGATTCTCTATGTATAGTATCATGTCATCTGCAAACAGTGACAGGTTTACTTCTTCTTTTCCAGTTTGGATTCCCTTTATTTCTTTTTCTTCTCTGATTGCTGTGGCTAAAACTTCCAAAACAATGTTGAATAACAGTGGTGAGAGTGGGCAACCTTGTCTTCTTCCTGATCTTAGTGAAAATGGTTTCAGTTTTTCACCACTGAAGACGATGTTGGCTTGGGTTTGTCATATATGGCCTTTATTATGTTGAGGTAAGTTCCCTCTGTGCCTACTTTCTGGAGAGTTTTTATCATAAATTGGTGTTGAATATTGTCGAAAGCTTTTTCTGCATCTATTGAGATGATCATATGGTTTTTATTCTTCAGTTTGTTAATATGGTGTATTCCATTGATTGATTTGCATATATTGAGGAATCCTTGCATTCCTGGGATAAACCCCACTTGATCATGGTATATGATCATTTTAATGTGCTGTTGGATTCTGTTTCCTTGTATTTTGTTGAGGATTGGTAATTATATTTAGATGAGATCATGAAGGTGTGGCTTCCATGATGGGATTAATGTCCTTACAAGGAGAAGGAAGACCAGAGCTCTCTCTATGAAATGAGAGGGCACAGTGAGAAGGCAGCAATCTGCAAGCCAGGAAGAGGGTTCCCACCAGGACCTGAATTGGTCAGCACCTTGATCTTTGACTTCCCAGCCTCTAGAATTATAAGAAATAAATGTCTGTTATTTAATCCACCTTCTTATGGTATTTTGTTATAGCAGTCCAAGCTGACATAAGATATATATCCTCTTGAATTCTAATGAAACTATGGTTTTCTAAGTTGGCAAAATAATTCCTCAGGCTTTATTCTTACCATGCAAGAGGATAAATTTCAGGAAAGGATCACTCTAAATCAGTGGATTTTGACACATTGAACCAAGATTTTCTAAAAACTCTTAATTTTCAATTATGTAGATGTTAATTGAGCTACCACATGACTTTGTCTTTCAACCTAGCAGTTGGATTTCCTTGTGCATGGGAACAAGAGTCTCTTAACAGTAGGGTAATTGTATTCAAGATTCATGTTTTCCTCCAAAGGAGTAAAATTTTCAAAAAATATAGTTCCCGGAGACAGAAAATACATCTTTAAGACAGATTAGTATTCTTAGTTCCATTTGGACTAGCTTTTCTCCATCACTTAAGCTTACTAATTCACATAGACATTGTATTTACTCTGAGTAATGCAACAGTCTTTCTGTATCTGTAAAATGTTTGTATTTAATGTGCGTTCAGAGGAAGGGCATAAATGGTAAGAAGAAATTGGGATGTTGCCTTAAAAATAAGGTTGACTAGGACCACCTTACTGCCACCTGTTGCAGATTACTTGTTAACATGTAGGTTAAAAGAAGAAAAAGTCTATGGTACTTAAATTTTAAACTAGCTATTGTATGGTAATCAAGAGAAACCCTGAATATGTGGGATAGGATTCTTGGAGAGCCTCTCTTGCTTTTGTAGGGTGCAGGTAAGGAATGTGGTTCACAATCTTTACTGAGGTCCTCCTGGGTACATGGAGAAGTCCAAGGCCTTATTTTATTGCTTCATCTCCGGCTGCTGAAGGAAGGAGACAGAAATCCAAGAGACGTTATTACTCCTCTTTTATTTTCCTTCTTTATAATCAGTCAGTCACCAAATTCAGGAGAGGCTAATATTTCCTGATCAGCTCCTATTCTCTGCATTCCCATTGCCACCACCTTATGCTCTGAATCATTTCCCGCTGAGTTTATTACACCAGTGCTCATCTTGCTTCTGGGTCTGCCCCTTTCCACTTTGTGAATATAGTTGTCTTTCTGTAATTTATAATATCATGAGACTACTCTCCAGCTTAAAATTCTTTAGTGGCCCCTTATGGCCATTAAGATCTAGTCCAAACACCTTACCTGGAAATGGTAAAGTCAGTCCAAAAAAAGCTATGTTTTACCATTCTGACAGCTTTGCTGTTTTATATCACATGCAGATTCCTTTAAAAGCATCTTTTTTTTTTTTTTTTTAAATTTTGGTCCCCTGCTTTCCTGATGCTGCAAGCTGGAGCTTTGTCTATTAGATAGTCCTTCACCACCCCATAGCCATAGAACCTGGGGGGCATATGCTTTTCAACCTGTCTGTAATTGTCTGTTGACAGTTTTCTCCAATGGACTATAAACTTTATGAAATCAGGAAATATGCCTTTTTTGCTGTTTTATCTCCAGGGCATAGGAAAATTCCTAACACAAAATAAATATACGTTAGATAAATTTTCTCCAATTACAATAAATATTCTACTATCTTTTCTAAAATTGCTAGTTATTGGCATCTCATCTTTTGACAATGACTTGGAAACAATGGTGGCCATTGCCCTGGTTAGTATTTGAATTTTCCATCACTTTCAGCCTTCTTTGAACACCTCAAATAACAGGGATCTCACTACCTCCCTAGATCCCTGTTTCCTTATAAGATATCTTTAATATTTATAATCCTCTTCTTCATATTGAGCCAAAATCTACCTCTAAAGTTCTGTTCTAATTTGTCTTACTTTTGCCCCATTAAACCCCATCTATTGTTCTTGCAGACATCATAAATAATGGAAGGTTTCGGCTATGTATCTTGCTGCTGTAACAGATTTTACTTTGTATGTGGAGAAAAAGATATTATTCAGGAGCTTCCTATTATACATCAATACTTAATGGAGGGGGCTGTTCATTGCAATATGACCCAATTAGACAAAAGCATTTAAATGACATATTTATCACTGAACAGTGAGAGATTATGCTAATAAAAGTAGTGTATAGTTATGTTCAGTATACTTTGGGGAAATGTAAAATTCTAAAGACTGGATATTATGCTTTCCATGATGAAAGATTTAAAGTCATCCTAAAGTACAATGACTTTTTGCAATTGTATTAGAACACCAAACTGAATAGACATGATTCCATTAACACTATATGACTGTAGTGCTAAAATTTGGCTCCAGAAACCTGATACTCTGGTTTGCAAAATACAGTCTTATAAGATAGGCTTTTCATAACATACTGGAAGTCCTATTTGTACTTTCCTATAAAGAATATAGCTTGTCTTTTCCTAGTCATTATCTTTAATAGTACTAAATAATGAGTAGCAACCCATGTATATTTATAGTGTATTTTTAAGTATCAAGCAGTACCGCATATAATATCTAGAATAGGGGTAATTATGTAGTTGAGGTAACTAATAAGAATATTAAAACTTACAGAAGCCTACTTTTATTTCAAAGATATAGAAATATCAGTTGTCTATTTGATGATTAAATGGTACCTTTTATTTATATTTCAAAGTAAACATAACCTGTCTTCTTATATAATGCCATATGTTTCTCAATGAATGACTTGCTGTGTGAATTGAATAGTGAAAGTGTAAGTTTTACATTTTGTCAAATCTCTGATACATTTAAATTGTTTTCCTTTTGGAGTCAGGATCAACCCTAGGAAAAATAGTGCCTTCACTACTCCCAAGACGGTTTATTGTCAGCTACCATTTTTACCCACCAGCAATACGATTTGAGGGGAGGAGAAGTCCAGGTAAAAATTGAACTTTCAAAATAGCTGGAGATATGAAAGAAGAGTAGGGTGTGTAACAGAGAAGGAGGAAAGAGAAGTAATGGGTAAACTTTCTATAGCCATCAATCCAACAAATGATAGTTTACACGGAATTAGGGGAAACAGACAATAGTCTACCAATGGAAAAAGGGTAAGACAGATATCACCTTCCTTTTAAAGTCAAGTATTCCACTTTGTGCCAACATAGTAAGACTATCCACAAAAGATTTAGAGTGGAAAATTGGTGATAGGCATGAAAAATTAAAACTAGAGTACTGGAGCAGTACTGAGTATAGGGAGATGGGGAGTTAGTACAGTTTGTCTGGATATGAGGACAAGGTCAGGCAAATTTAAATTCCAGTACAGAATCTTTGAAAGTAGCCATTAATAGAAGAATCAAGTCTTCAGATAATGAGTTATAATTGTATGGCGAGCCAACGCAAGTAAGGAAGGTGGTGTTTTCAAAGAGAACCATCTGCAAAAATTGGAAGCACCTTTCAAGAAGGGATTAATGGCTACTTGAGCTATTGAAAACATTAAAAGGTGAATGTTTTGACTGAAAAGTAACCATGACCCTGGAGCCTCTTTTATAAGGTACTAATTCCATTCATGAGGGCTCACCTTCATGGTCTAAGCACCTCCCAAAGCCTCCATCTTATAATACCATTACTTTTGGGGGTTAGGATTTCAACATGTGAATTTTAGGGGGACACAGCATATAGACCACAGCAACATTCCTCTAGATAGGATCTTACAGAAGCAGTTCATAGACTGAATATGGCCCCCAGATGTGTTTTGTTTGCCTTACCCCTTATTTTTAGAAATTAAACCTACTATTGAAAATCAGAATATCTCACATTCATCATCCAGATGGTCAGCTTCTCTTAAAAAATTAGATCTGGAAACCTAGCTCAAGTTCTAACAAGGCAACAGTGAAATACAGTTTCCTTTTGTGGAAAGAATATAATTTCATTACTTTACCATGGTTTCCAACACAGTCTATCTCTCCCCAACATTAAGCATGGTGTCAGTTCTCAATTTTTATCATGCTTACACCATGGGTTTTCTTTGTAACAATATAGAAATATTTTTCTGTGCCCACATCTCTATCTAGAATGGAAAGTCCCATCAGTGTAAAAATAGACATTGTATTTCATGTGCTACAAGAAAACAGAGAATACCTATACTTTTGTTGAAATGTAAAAATTTTCTACCTAATTCTTATGAAAACCTTTAACCCCTTTGCTACTTTTCCATTATTTTTCTAGCTTCTGTGGACATTTAAGTCTATGCCTTGTGCTGTACTCTCAACAATCCAAAATTTCAGAAAAACAATCTTACTTAAAGCTCACCACACAGACTCCTTAAGTAATTCGGTGTCCTTGAGTCAGGTACTCTGAGTATTGCACTAAAGAGGCACTAGCAGTAAATCATCCAGGTGTCTAAGACCGTGAGTTTGGACAGTATTGTTTAAACATCTGAAACCTAAACAACCTGCATAAGTTGTTGAAAAAAAAGGACTTTCTGTATGAATGAAGATCGGGTACTGGATTGTGATCTCTCCACTTAAGCACATAATGTAGCTGACTATTCTGTTCTTTGGCATTTCCTTAAGTGAAAAAATGCATTTTATTGTTTTGAATTTTTTGCATGTCAACATTTCTGAAATCAGTTTATCTGACAATCAATGTATATATTTGATGTGGCAATGTTTTCTTTTTAAATTTCTAAATAATTGTTATTAAATTGATAACCAACTAAGCAAACAGGAAATTAAATAATACTCATTGTCTTAATATATACACTTAAAGATCCTAAATAGTAAGAAAAAAATGCTAAAGAATTCAGGCATAGCAGCAGCTAGAGAAAGGAAACAGTTTTGGAAAGGTAACCTTTCAGATCGCTTCAAATCAGTCATGTAGGTGGTTACCTACTTCTGAGTGAGGCTGTCCTGAGTGTGTTGTCATTTGCCATATTTTTAACTCCAAACTATTTTGTCTTCCCTAATATACTGCAAGAGTTTGAATTACCTTCTTTGTGTAGCCAAATTACATTTGAACTACATGAAGAGATTCAGATACTCATATAAGTAAAACCTGGGCAGAGAATCAATTTGTTGCCAAAGTCTTTAGTCATTTATCTATTTTGTCTGTATCTGTATATGCATATATCTTTATATATAAACATATATGTGGATGCAACTTCAAATATAAATGATATTTGAATTCTCTGATGGCTTCATACTTAGTTCATATAGTTGAAACTTTGGTTTTCCACTTAAGAAATTATATAGAATATACACTTCATACCTGCCTTGTGCTGGATCTCTTGCCTCTTAAGTTCCTATGATTTGGCAGGGGTGGAGAGATAATTATTGAAGTACATATAGAGTCTGTTAAATTAGGGTGAAATTAGGTTGAATTAAGATCATGTTCATGAACTCTGATAGAAATGGTCAGGAGCAGGATGAAAGGCCTTATTTTGTGCTTGAAGATTTAAATGTAATCCTATGGAAAATATATCAAAGACAATTTGAAGTCTATAACTAAACCACCTTAGTCACCATTGGTAGGAATAGGATTCTGTCCTTGGGTCTGCTCTAAGACCAGTTAACATAAAAGATCACATACACACAAAAACGGGGAAATGGGGCATTTCTTTTTTAAGTTCATGAAGTTATACCCTTTATGGAAAAGAAAACTGAAGCAAGCAGCTATATATAGCTATATGTCTATATGTATATGTTTCCATTTAACAGATGTGATATATGAAAACTGTGATGTATACACCCCCATTTCCTTGTCATCTCTGGTATGGTGCTATAGTTGGACACCTATCTTGATTTAACTCTATCAGAATTTATTCACTCAGCAAACATTTATTGAGAACTTTTATATGGAAGATACTCCATAGGTGCTAGTAATTCAAATATGAAGAAAAGACTCCCTATTATTAATGTTTTTGATTAAGTGGGAAAAAATCAGAGGACAGGCCTTCTTAATAAAGTTTAGAATATGCAATTACAGAGCTAAAAGCCCTTTTGTTCTCCTCTGTTGGACACTGTATTCCATTGTCACCTATTCCTACTCTCATTAAACCTCTTATAAGCCATTTCCCCTTAGACTACAATAGTTATCATTATCCTTATTTATACATAAGGAAAATGAAGCAAGGAAATTTTGCAACCTGCCCAAGATCACATAGTTAATGAAGATGCAGAGCTGAGACTAGAATTTCCTGGATCCTGCACCCAGGATCATACTGTTCATGTGGTTATTTGCAGTCTCAGAAGTAGTTTAAAAACAGACAATAGATGAATATATGACAGTCATGATTAAAGGAATCAGTAAGTTTACTTAATAAATGATGGGATTTTTAGGTCTTTTGTAATTCACTCTTCTCAACAACTTATGACCTGTAGTTAGAATTTCTCATCTCTCCTGGGCTCTCTTGATTTTTATTCCCTAATGCTTCCAAAGGTCCGAGAAGGGCATAACCAAAAGCAATTCATCATGTTTGGCCAGCAGAGATCCGTATTTCCCTGGGGCAAAGCAATGAACCTTTGAGTTTCAAACTGCTTGGGATATTGACTCCAAGCATTCAGATTTCAAACATAAAACTAAAAGAAACTAGTAGTTCTGGAAAATGCATTCTCAGCCTTAATTCTATCCGTACTTTCTCAGCAAGAAACAGTGGTACCATAACACATACAGGAACAGTTCATCTCTCTCTCCTCTCTTGGGACTAGGAAAACACAGTAGGAATGAATGACCAATTAAAGCAGTATAATCTTTATGTGGAAGGAAGAGGAGACTGTGTATTTAGTAAAGGCCATTTCTAATGTGGCTCTGGAAGCTGTGCCAGATCTTTAATGGATACCTTGGCTGCATGAAAACAGCAGGAAACTATACTGCACTTCAGCTGCTACCATTTAGGTGGCCCCCTGCTACTGGTTCTGCTGACAAGCAAGTTGTACACGTAGAAGGAAGGGCAATTTTTCAGGGAGCTCCGACTTCTGCTGGCATAGCATTCTTTTGAAAGCTTTTTCTACTCACTGAAAGAAAAAAAAAGCCTCTGATTGAGCAAGGGCTGAGGCCCTGCTAAGAGAATATTTAGCTTCCTATGTAAGTAACTCACCTGCCTTCCAAGAAGTTTTCCTGTGTTTGATTTGCAGGCAGCTCAAGTGACTGAGAAATTAAAGGCCGGATTGGTTTTAAGGGTCAAAAGAAGGAGGCAATCTCTGAGAGGCCCAGTTGGAAGGCATATTTTACTGTAATTTGCTGCCATGTACACTCATCAGTGTGGTCTGAGTTGTCTTCTAGGCATCTGAACACATCAAAAACCTTTCTTCATACTTTTTCCTTTGTTTCTCTCTGCTGAATTTTGAATAATTTCCTCGTAGTTATCCTCTTGTTCACTAATTCTCTCTTTAGTTGTGACTAACTGCCATTAAACCCATTCATTGGGTTTTAAATTTTATTTATATTTTTAGAAATTCTTTTTGGTTCCTTTTCAAATCTTCTTAGTCATTCTATATAGTTTCTTGTTCACAGTATATATTTTAAGATTAAAAAAATATTCAAATGTCATAAATATGTTTATCAGGGAGACTATCTCTGATAATTCCATCATCCAAAGTACTCTTGAATCAGTTTCTTCTATTATTTCTTCTGGTGCTTGCCTGTGATGCCTTGTTTCTTTTGTGTTTTGTACTGTTTATGAGCTGCTCATTTTCCTTAGACTTTTAATTGTGAAAATCCTCTGAGATCTGGGGTAGAGGTGTGTTCTTCCAGAAAGGATTTACATTTACTTCTGTGAGTCTAGGCTCTCTTAATTATATTCTCAGTTTGTGGGCTTTTAGACGACTATGTGAAATTGGGCTGTAACCCTGTGAGAAGCCAGTTTGTGGTTCTAAAATCTTACCCACCATTTTTAACCAGTGCTCTCTAGGCAGTTTCAAGGTTTGACAGAGTTAGTTTTCTTGTAGTTTTCTGCAGAGTGGGTTATTTCTGGCCTACCCTTTCCCTGAAGATATAACCCTTTAGGATCTCAGTTGTAAGAAGACAGATTTCTGCCTTGGACAGGTTTGGGCTTTGGATACTAGTTTCCATACACAATGAAACCATGAAAACTGAAGTTCCAATTCACATTTTGGGGAAAAGATGTCAGAATAAATGCTGTCCAACCTCCTGTGCTTATTTGACTGGCTTCCTCCATCACTAAACCTCTGCTTTGAGATGGATATAATTCTGTGTATCCTGCCACATTACTGCAAATATAAATCTTAATTAAAAACACTCTACGAAAGAGATTTTGACTCAACACCCAGCTATTTTTATAATTTCCTTTTCTTTGGCTGAGGTGGAATGCCTTGTTATTCTTTTCTTCATATAATACCAGCTTTGTTACCTCCACTTCTGGAGATGAAAATATATTAAAGTTTCATCAGAAAATGCATAGACTGCATGTTTAGGCACTTACCTGAATGCAGAGACATGAATTGACTTGTCCTCTAATTCCTGGCAAATATATGGCTGAGATAATGGCTTTCTTGAGAAAGAGAAGAAGATTGATTGTCTTCAATGGCCCTAACAACCACCCACTTCTCTAGATTATCTGTGCTCTATTACTCTCAGCTTAGAACATTAGACAGCAGTATATCTAGACTAGATTATCTTAATTGCTATAGGAAAATTTTCACTGAATTCTGATTGAATAGTACCCCAGTTTTTATGGAGCAATACTGTAACTAATGGTTATATATAAAAATTAAAGTATTGTAGTTATAAATAAAATCCAAAATCCCCTTGAGGCTTGCAAAGTTCTGCATTACTGGTTTCTACCAACATTTCCTAACTTTCATGTGCTGGTTTCCCTCCAGTTCACAATTCTCCAGTCACACTGAGCTTCTTTCAGTTTCTACCTCAGGGCCTTTATGTGTGTTGAGCCTTCTTAGACTTTCCTTCCTTCTCTTCTACTGGAACATTTCTAGTCATTGTCTGGTCTCACCATAAATGTCTTTTGCTCAGAGAGGTCTTTCCTGCCCACTGATTATAAAATAACTTTAAAGTTATTAATACTTGGCATTTTATAGAATTTATCCCATACTGCAGTTGTATCTGATTGTGGTTGTTTAATGACTTTCTTTCCCAGTGACCTGTGTAAGCTCCTAGAGGCCAGAGAATGTGTCTGGTTTTTTACTGGTATTTCAATAAATACTCAAATTTACAAATAACAGCATAGCATAAAATCTTCTCAACTTCATCTGCTCTAAAATGAAGATAATAATTAACTTCCACATTTTCTAATGAAAGTTAAAAGAAATTGTTGGCATAAGAAGTAGATCCTAAAGTAGACATACAAATACTCACTATATGCCATGCCACAAACTCCACCACCAACAGCAACAAATTCATATGTGTGCTTCAATAAAATTCCAAATGAGTCATGTCATAGACCTAGTTTTTGTTTTGTTTTGTTTTGTTTTTAAGTAATTGAAACAATCAATGAGAAAATATAAAGGTCTCTCTGAGAACAATTTGAGCTCATAACAGAAGGATGAGTTAGAATTGGCTACATGAAGTAAGAGGAGAAAACTCATCAAACACAGTGGAGAGAAGGAATAGGAGTTCCAAAAACTGAAAGAAGTCCACATGTAACTGGAATGCAGGCAGTGAATAGAAGATTTGTGTGAGATGTTGCTGACTAAATGGTCAAGGATCATATAAGCCTTATAGGTCATTGTTATGGACAGAATGTTTGTGTCTCCCTAAAATCCATATGTGGAAGCCCTAACCCCCCATGTGACTGTTTTTGGAGATAGGGCCTGTGGGGTTGTCAAGGTTAAGTCAGGTCATAAGGGTGGGGCCCTAATGTAATAAGGCTGGTGTCCTTATAAGAAGAGAAAGAAGATAGCAGAGTTTGTTATGTCTCTGCTATGTGAAGACACATAAGGAAGTAGATGTCTATAAGTCAGGAAGAGAGCCCTCACCAGAAAACAAACCCTGCTGGGCCTTGGTCTTAGAATCTCCAGCCTCCAGAACTGTAAGAAAATAAAATTCTGTTGTTTAAGTCGTGCAGTCCATGGTATTTTTTCATGGCAGCCTAAGCAGACTGGGTTAGTCATAACAAAGACGTAAGTCTTTATCTTAAAAGTAATAAGAAACTATTGAGTGGTACTGTGTCCTGACCTAAAACAATTTGGCCTTTTACCATTGTCAGGTTCTTTTGGTAAATACTTGTATTCACTAATAGTTTGAGTAGGTTGTTCACATGGGTGGTATTATTATGAAAGAAATTCTTCAATTTGATACTATCAGATATATGGAATTGAATAGAAAGAATCCATGAGAACAGAAATTCAGGCAGTATCCTTAGACACTTTGGCATACTTCTTACATTAAAACAAGGCCGATGATATTCTTTTTAAATGCAGGAGCAGCCAACCAGATTGTTTAATTACATAGTAGAATTCTGCATAAAGTAGATAAACTCAGGGCCAATAGAACTCTAGAACTAAAGGGCTGTTCCCAGTTTATCAGGCTACTATGCTTGCGAGATTTTCGTTCTTCATTAATGTAAGAGTATTAGCCCTAATATAACATTTCTAGTGAACCATGTATCTTGAATACAACTCATATTATTAGTGAAAAATTGTTTCTAATATTCTTCATGCAGATTAAACCCTCTGATATATATTTTTATGGTTATATGTCAGATGCATATGTAACCATTCCTGAAGTGTGCATTTCTGATTAGTGTACTTCAAATGCTAACTAACAACCCCTAAACTGTAAATGAGGTTAATTTATTCACATGTATATCATACTATTTGTATTTAAATATTTTAAAAGCAAATCATCTGAGAGCATAACAAAGATTTGTCAGTGTGGATGTGATACAGTCATGTTTCTGCTTTTAGATCCCTGGTGAAGGAGGGTTCAACATATATAAACCACTAAATGTGATGTGGACATTAACAGAATGAAAGATAAAAATCATATGATCATCTCAGTAGATGCAGAAAAAGCACTTGACAAAATTCAAAATCATTTCATGATAAAAACTCTCAAAAAATTGGGTATAGGGGCTTCCCTGGTGGCACAGTGGTTGAGAGTCCACCTGCTGATGCAGGGGACATGGGTTCGTGCCCCGGTTGGGGAAGATCCCACATGCCGTGGAGTGGCTGGGCCCATGAGCCATGGCCGCTGAGCTTGTGCGTCCGGAGCCTGTGCTCCGCAATGGGAGAGGCCACAACAGTGAGAGGCCCGCATACCACACACACACACACACAAAATGGGTATAGAAAGAATGTACCTCAACATAATAAAGGCCATATATGACAAACCCACTGCTTAACATCATGGTGAAAAGCTGAAAGTTTTTTCTCTGTGATCAGGAACAGTGCAAGGGTGCACACTCTTGCCGTTTTTATTCAACATAGTGTTGGAAGTCCTAGCCAGAGCAATCAGGCAAGAAAAATAAATAAGTAAATAAAAGGCATGCAAGTTGGAAAGGAAGAAGTAAAAGTATCTCTGTTTCCAGATGACATGATACTTCACATAGAAAATCCTATAGAATCCACCAAAAAAAAATTCAGTAAAGTTGCAGGATGTAAAATCAACATGCAAAAATCAGTTGCATTTCTATACATTAATAATGAACTATCTGAAAAAGAAATAAAACAATCACATTTACAATATCATTAAAAACAATAAAATACCTAGGAATGAATTTAACCAAGGAGATGAAAGACCAGTACACTGAAAACTATGGCATCGATGAAAGAAATTGAGGAAGACACAAATAAATGGAAAGACATCACATGTTTATGGATTGGAAGAACTTATATTGTAAAAATGTCCATACTACCAAAGAGATCTATATAGTCTATGCAATCCTTACCAAATACCAGTGGCATTTTTAAAAGAAATAGAAAAATAATCTTAACATTCTTATGGAACCATAAGGACCATAATTAGCCAAAGCAATCTTGACAAAGAAGAACAAAACTGGAAGCATCACAATTACTTATTTCAAACTATATTACAAAGCTATAGTAATCAAAACAGTATGTACTGGCATTAAAAACAGACACATAGACCAATGGAACAGAGTAGAGAGGCCAGAAATAAATCCACATGTATGTGGTCATCTAATTTTGACAAGGGCACCAAAAACACACATTGGGGAAATGATAGTCTCTTCAATAAATGGTATTGGGAAAACTGGATATCCACACACTAAAGAATTAAACTAGACCCCCATCTTGCACCACTCATAAAATTTAACTTCAAAAGGATTATAGACTTAAATGTAAAACCTGAAATCATAAAACACCTATAAGAAAACATATGGAAGAAGCTCCTAGTTCTTGGTCTTGGCAATGTGTTTTTAAATTTTGACACCAAACCAGAGGCAGCAAAAACAAAAATAAACAAGTAGAACTACATCAAAGTGAAAAGATTCTGCACAGCAAAAGAAACAACCAACAAAATGAAAAGGCTACCTATGGAATGGGAGAAAATATTTGCAAACCATATTTCTGATAAGGGGTTAATATACAAAATATATAAAGAATGTTTACAACTCAATAGCAAACAAACAAATGAATAATCCAATTAGAAAATGGGCAAAGGACCTGAATAGACATTTCTCCAAAGGAGATGTGCAGATGGTCAATAGGTACATGAAAAGGTGTTCAACATCACTAATCATCAGGAAAATGGAAATCAAAACCACAATGAAATAGCACCTCACACCAGTTAGGATGGCTACTATCAAAAAGACAACAGATACCAAGTGTTATAGAAGATATGGAGAAAACGGAATACTTGTGCACTGTTGGTGGGAATATAAATTGGGGTAGCCATTATGGAAAACATATGGATGTTCCTCAAAAAAATAAAAATAAAACTAACACATGATCCAGTAATCCCATTTCTGGGTACATATCCAAAGGAAACAAAATTAGTATCTCAAAGAGATATCTACTCCCCCACATTTATTGCAGCATTATTCACAATAGCCAAAATATGGAAACAACCTGTGTCTGTTGACAAATTAATAACTAAATAAAATGTGGCATGTATATCTATAATATATCTATGTGTGTATGTATGTATGTATCTATCTATGAGTAATGGAATATTATTCAGCCATAACAAAGAATGAAATCTTGCCATTTGGGACAACATGGATAAACCTAGGGGGCATTATGCTGAGTGAAATAAATCAGACAAAGAAAGACAAATTCTCTGTGATCTCACTTATAAGTGGAATAAAAAAAAACACCCACAAAAAACAACTGATCTCATAGAAACAGAGTAGATTGGTGGTTGTCAGGGACAGGGTGTGGGGGAGATGAGGAGATGGGTGTTAAAGGGTGCAAATTTCCAGTTACAAGTTCTGAAACTCTAATTGATAGCTTGTTATACGTATTAACAATACTGTACTGTAAACTTGAAATTTACTAAGAAAGTAGATCTTAAATGCCCTCATCTCTCTCTCTCTCTCTCTCACACACACACACACACACACACACACGATAACTATGTGAGGTGATGGATTAGCAAACTTTATTGTTGTACTCATTTCACAAAGTATACATACATCAGATCACCACATTATACACCTTAAATTTACATGATGTCATATGTCAGTTATACCTCAATAAAGCTAGGGTGGAAACAAAAATGCAAAATCCCAAGCAAACAGAAAGAGATCACTTATGAGCAGTTGGGAGAATAGACGGGGGATGGCAGAGGTGTTGTGGGAATGCCATTTAAGGAAATCATGTGAAGAAAAGTTGAGCTATGATAGATACACTTTGGATAGAAAGAAATTAATGGATTTGAGATGTCTTTAGGATGAAAATTTCTTTGAGAATATAAACAAAATTGATAAACCACTAGCCAGATGCATCAAGAAAAAAAGAAAGAAGACTCAAATCAATAGAATTGGAAATGAAAAAGGAGAAGTAAAAACTGACACTGCAGAAATGCAGAGGATCATGAGAGATTACTGCGAGCAACTATATGCCAGTAAAATGGACAGCCTGGAAGAAATGGACAAATTCTTAGAAAAGCACAACCTTCCGAGACTGAACCAGGAAGAAATAGAAAATATAAACAAACCAATTACAAGCACTGAAATTGAAACTGTGATTAAAAATCTTCCAACAAACAAAAGCCCAGGACCAGATGGCTTCACAGGTGAATTCTATTAAACATTTAGAGAAGAGCTAACACCTCTCCTTCTCAAACACTTCCAAAATGGGAGGAACACTCCCAAACTTATTCTATGAGGCCACCATCACCCTGATACCAAAACCAGACAAAGATGTCACACAAAAAAGAAAACTACAGGCCAATATCACTGATAAACATAGATGCAAAAATCCTCAACAAAATACTAGCAAACAGAATCCAACAGCACATTAAAAGGATCAAAAAACCCCATGATCAAGTGGGGTTTATCCCAGGAATGCAGGGATTCCTCAATATATGCAAATCAATCAATGTGATACACCATATTAACAAATTGAAGGAGAAAAACCATATGATCATCTCAATAGATGCAGAAAAAGCATTTGACAAAATTCAACACCCATTTATGACAAAAACCCTCCAGAAAGTAGGCATAGAGGGAACTTACCTCCACATAATAAAGGCCGTATATGACAAACCCACAGCCAACATCATTCTCAATGGTGAAAAACTGAAACCATTTCCACTAAGGTCAGGAACAAGACAAGGTTGCCCACTCTCACCACTGTTATTCAACATAGTTTGGGAAGTTTCAGCCACAGCAATCAGACAAGTAAAAGAAATAAAAGGAATCCAAGTCAGAAAAGAGGAAGTAAACCTGTCACTGTTTGCAGATGACATGATACTATACATAGAGAATCCTAAAGATGCTACCAGAAAGCTAATAGAGCTCATCGATGAATTTGGTAAAGTAGCAGGACACAAAATTAATACACAGAAATCTCTTGCATTCCTATACTCTAATGATGAAAAATCTGAAAGAGAAATTAAGGAAACACTCCCATTTACCATTGCAACAAAAAGAATAAAATACCTAGGAATAAACCTACCTAAGGAGACAAAAGACCTGTATGCAGAAAACTATAAGACATGGATGAAAAAAATTAAAGATGATACAAACAGATGAAGAGATATACTATGTTCTTGGACTGGAAGAATCAACATTGTGAAAATGACCATACTACCCAAAGCAATCTACAGATTCAGTGCAATCCCTATCAAACTACCACTGGCATTTTTCACAGAACTAGAACAAAAAATTTCACAATTTTTATGGAAACACAAAAGACCCCGAATAGCCAAAGCAATCTTGAGAAAGAAAAACGGAGCTGGAGGAATCAGGCTCCTGGACTCCAGACTATACTACAAAGCTACAGTAATCAAGACAGTATGGTACTGGCACAAAACCAAATATAGATCTTTAGAACAGGATAGAAAGCCCAGAGCTAAACCCGTGCACATATGGTCCCTTTATTTTTGATTAAGAAGGCAAGAGTATACAATGGAGAAAAGACAGCCTCTTCAATAAGTGGTGCTGGGAAAACTGGGCAGCTACATATAAAAGAATGAAATTAGAACACTCCCTAACACCATACACAAAAATAAACTCAAAATGGATTAAAGACCTAAATGTAAGGCCAGACACTACAAAACTCTTAGAGGAAAGCATAGGCAGAACACTGTATGATATAAATCACAGGAAGATTCTTTTTGACCCACCTCCAAGAGAAATGGAAATAAAAACAAAAATAAACAAAGGGGACCTAATGAAACTCAAAAACTTTTGCACAGCAAAGGAAACCATAAACAAGACGAAAAGACAACCCTCAGAATGGGAGAAAATATTTGCAAATGAAGCAACTGACAAAGGATTAGTCTCCAAAATTTATAAGCAGCTCATGCAGCTCAATATCAAAAAAACAAACCAATCCAAGAATGGGCAGCAGACCTAAATAGGCATTTCTCCAAAGTAGATAATACAGATTGCCAACAAACACATGAAAGGATGCTCAACATCACTAATCATTAGAGAAATGCAAATCAAAACTACAATGAGGTATCACCTCACACCTGTAAGAATTGCCATCCTCAAAAAGTCTACAAACAATAAATGCTGCTGAGCGTGTAGATAAAAGGGAGCCCTCTTGCACTGTTGGTGGGAATGTCAATTGATACAGCCACTATGGAGAACAGTATGGAGGTTCCTTAAAAAATTAAAAATAGAACTACCATACGACCCAGCCATCCCACTACTGGTCATATACCCAGAGAAAACCATAATTCAAAAGGAGTCATGTACCACATTGTTCGTTGCAGCTCTATTTACAATAGCCAGGACATTGAAGCAACCTAAGTGTCCATCGACAGATGAATAGGTAAAGAAGATGTAGCACATATATACAATGGAATAGTTCTCAGCCATAAAAAGAAAAGAAATTGAGTTATTTGTAATGAGGTGGATGGACCTAGAGACTGTCATACAGAGTGAAGTCAGAAAGAGAAAAACAAATACCATATGCTAACACATATATATGGAATTAAAAAAAAAAAGGTTCTGAATAACCTAGGGGCAGGACAGGAATAAAGACGCAGACGTAGAGAATGGACTTGAGGACACGGGGAGAGGGAAGGGTAAGCTGGGACGAAGTGCAGGAGTGGCATGGACTTACAGTACCAAATATAAAATAGATAGCTAGTGGGAAGCAGCTGCATAGCCCAGGGCGATCGGAAGCAGCTGCATAGCCCAGGGAGATCAGCTCGGTGCTTTGTATCCACCTAGAGGGGTGGGGTAGGGAGGGTGGGAGGGAGACGCAAGAGGGAGGAGATATGGGGATATATGTATATGTATAGCTGATTCGCTTTGTTATACAGCAGACAGTAACACACCATTGTAAAGCAATTATACTCCAATTAAGATGTTAAAAATAAAATAAAAAGTAAAGTAAATAAATAAAAGAAGCCAATGGGTATATTAAATGTTTCAAGGGAGTTGAAAGTATCACGAAGGATTTCTGAGTTTAACTTTCTCAGCTACATGTGTGGAAGTGATGTGTAGTGGTTTGGGGAACATTGGTAAAGACCAAGTTTGAGAGTGGAAGGGCATGTTTGTACACTTATGCCTATTGATTTTTTAGACATCAAATTATCTTTGAATTATGTTTGAATTATTTTGGAATTTGAATTATCTTGGGAGAGATGTTAAGAAGGCAGTTTAATGTATTGCCCTGGATCTAAGAAGCGGGTTCATATGTGGAGATGTAATTTGGGAGTCATCTAATTGCCCTTTGATGATAACATTTATTAGGGTGCCTAGGAATACCAAGAGAGAGAGAGAGAGAGAGCATATAAAGTGAAAATAAAACCTATGTCCTAGCCTTGAAGAACTCCTTTACTAAGGACCTGTTACAGAAAGATGAGTTTGTAACGAAGAAATAGCCACAGAAATAGAAATAGAAAGAAAACTAAGGGAATATTGTAGAAGCTAATTGAAGAGAAGGTATCCAGAGGAAGAGTGCGTCATTGGTATTGTTATAGTGGAAAATTCAAGAAAAGTGACCTAATGTGTCCATTTTAGGGACAGAGGGGCCATTATTTCTCTTTGTAATATCTATTTATGTTGAATGATGAGGTGGAAACTGGATGGGGTGCAAGAATAAAAAATGGAAACTCAGGAATTTTCCAGGGTTCATTAATTATTGTTTGAACTAGATCCCATTTTCCATGGAATAGTGTCCTTCTACACATTCTCACATTGTGTACAGTTCACATAATATAACTTGCTCTTTTGGCTTAAGGTATTTTTGTTGTTGTTCTTCTGGAACTATTTTCTCCAGTTAAATAAATGAATGTTTTATGTAGGGAATCCCCAGAATCATCTAGCTGCTGGGTGTATGTTGTATCAATATTTTTGGACTTTCTCAATATTTTGGCAAATACCATTTGTAGGTTCTTACATAATATGTGACATTGGTTATAAGGCATACTTAAAGGAAACATTTTCACAATTTAGCTTAAATCCAGTCCTGGAGGGAGCATGTGCTTCTGAAGCATGGCTATGATTTATTTTCCCAGTATTAATTCCAAGATTTTCTTAGTTATTCTCTCTGGCTCTTTAATATAAATTATAAAGTTATAGGTGAAACTGCAAAATCATGAACTATGAAGTAAAAGCAGGAAATTGCTTCACTTTGGATATTATTAATTCAAAACACAATTAGATTCTAACAATCTTAACTCATTATTTTGTGTCTACCCAGTCTTATAAATTGTCTACATTTGTTCTCAAAGAAGTCTCTCAGGCTTATCTGCTATTATTTCTTAGTAAAGTTAACACATTTTTATGATGATTATAATATGATGTTCAATCTACAATTCTATTAATGTGATAAAATACATTATCTATATAAGAGGCCCACAGATCCACCATCAGCTATCGTTCTAAGCTGCATAAATTGTATATGTAATCAAAATTATGGCCTATTTGCATGTAAATCTCACTTCTCCCTTAACAAATGTTCAAATGGTTAAATTATGCCAATTTAGTTTAAGCATACCCTTTTAGTTTATGAAGTTATAGACTCCATTAGATTAAAGAAACTGAAAGTAACCTCTTTGAAACCAGAATTCTAATTGGAAATCTTAAGACTTCAGAACAAGAATCTGTTCTGAATTTCTGTTGTATGTGTTTAGATGGGTAACCTCCTTCAGGCTTGCTTTCTTCTTTAGCCTTTTTCCCTCAGGAATTTAAAAGAAAAACTAAAATGAAATATCAGTTCAGTAAAGCAGGTACCCTGCCCCAAGGTTTGGCAAAGTGCATGCTGTCTCACTGTTTCTTCTGAGGATCTACAAAGAAAAAAATCAGTTTACTAAAGTCAGCCCCTCTGGCCAGTCTTTCTCACTTCCAAATAATGAATTCTAAATGGAAAAGAAAACAAAAAGTAGAATGCCAACATCTTGTTAAGAGTTTTCAAGAAGTTTCCAAAATTTTATGAAAGCGAAAAGAAAAAAATAAATTATACTGAAAGACAGAACTGGCCTGGTAAAAACAACTTGCAAAGTGATCACAGTTAGTACTTCAGGGCTGTGAAGTGCTCTTCTCATCAAGTGGAATTTCCCTGCAAATGCTCCATAAGTTGCCCACGTGATGGCAATAACAAAAGCCTTACTCATAAATATTTTATTTACAGATATATTTTGAACAGAGTTTAGAAGGGCAGAGACAGTCCAAGTAGGAAATTTAAAAATCTGGAGTTTTCGGAAACAACAGGGAAAGTATTATTTTGCAGCACTAAATATTCCAATCCAATGTGGATTTGATCAGAATTAACTTCTGGAGTAGACCCCTACTAGCCTAATTTCTGCTTAGCAACTGAAAACAATTTTCATGAAAAATAGAAACACTTGGAAAATGTGTCTTTCAAAATTAAAATGTCTTTGATACCTAAAAGTTAAATATTTTATTTTTTTCTTTACTTTATATGACTATATCAGTGACATACTTAAAGACAAGAATGGCTTGTAAATTTTCATTTGAAGGTTTAAATGAAAGTTTCAAATTATGCAATGAGGGGTCACTGATGCAACTCTACTGGCCACTGAAGAATCATACAGTCTTTCTGTTCATAGAGTGTTTAATGAATAAAGGTAGATGTGGAGAGGAGAAAAACATCTGCACAAATACTAAAACTGCAAAAGTTAGACTCACATAACGAAGGCAGGAGTTAATTGCTGTGGGTATTGTTATGATACCCTAGGCTTACCACACACTCTGTACTCCCTGAGTCATATGTTACAATTCCCCACAAGGAAGTGATTTAGTTTGTGAAATGCCTCCTGGAACTATTAAACAATTTAAAATGAGTACAATGGTGTAACAGCCTTGAAAACACAGAGACATCTTTTGGTATTCCCCAAAGTGTGTCCTGGAAAACACTAATATGGAGATATGCTCCAGAGAGAAAAAAGTATGGCATGCTCAGCTAAGTTTGGAAAGCATCACATGGTATTCTCTCAGAGAATTGCTGTATGCATTAGCACCATAGAGGTTTGTGAAATACTTCAGTATAAAAGAATTTGACGCGGGGCTTCCCTGGTGGCGCAGTGGTTGAGAGTCCGCCTGCCGATTCAGGGGACACGGGTTTGTGCCCCGGTCCGGGAGGATCCCACGTGCCGTGCAGCGGCTGGCCCCGTGAGCCATGGCCGCTGAGCCTGCACGTCCGGAGCCTGTGCTCCGCAACGGGAGAGGCCACAACAGTGAGAGGCCCGCGAACCGCAAAAAAAAAAAGAATTTGACTTTGTTACCTGCATATTTCTCAAACTTACATGACACAGAAGCCCTTTTTATAAATAATACCCACTAGCATCCAACAGAACTACTGAAATAGGCACGTGTTTGGGGAAATACTGATAGAAGGTTACTTCACGATTTGGAATCAGTGTCAAGCCAGTTAAGCTAAAACATAAATTATGTATTCCAGTCACTGGAATGGAATATTCTTTTTTTAAAGTTAATAAAATAAATTCTCACATTCCAGTTTGTATGTCAAGTTCTGAGAGTTCCAGTGGCCTGAGGTGGATCCTCAGAGGCTCTTACCTTTGTGTGCGTGTGCAAAAGAATTGTGGTCTGGCTCTGCAAAACAAAGGATCAGATGCAGAAATATAATGACTGCAGAAATAAGGGACTGGCACATTTTAAGATCTTGACTGGGTGAACTGTACAAGTGCTTACTATTACTCACTAACATCTGCATTATTCCCCTGCAAACTCTTCCCCACCCCAGAGTAATGTCTAAGCTGCAAATTTGACCCCATAACTCACGTTCCTAATGTCTTTCAATGGCTCCATATCATTTCTGGATAAAATTTTCAAAGTTTCTAGAATTTATTATAACCACAATCTCTTTCTTTTCCAAGATTAAGTTGGAGAAATGCTATGCATTTATCCAGATGTTTTGATTTGCCAGATCCACTGAAATAGACTCTTCTAGCTGGACATGACTATATCACAACCTACAAGCCATGGAATGTAGTTAATATAAAATCTTTTGGGAGTAAGCACAGCAGCCTACTTTCTAACACTTAATACATTGCTTGAAATAACAAGGCTTTGTTATTCAGTGCTTGTAGTTTCCAATATTTGAAATGGCCTGTAAAAATAACATGGGCTCTAAGGAAATTTGCTGGGCCTACTAAAGTTTAATAGAGAACAAAATAAAGTTTAATAGAGAACAGTGATGCCTCTGATGTGCAGTGTGGCATGGAGAAAAGCTCCCAATGTCTCTGTTATTGTTTTGTTCTCTTACACATAGCTGTCAGAAAGGGAAAAAATGAGTATAGTTGAGAGCACTTTGTGACTAAAAAAATATAATGGGGTTCATGAATGAACCACATTAATGTAATTAGGTTCATAAAAGGAATTGCCTGAATGAACACTGTGGTTATTCCCAGGATGGGCATTATTGAATACCTTCAGCATTATATATAGGATAGAAACAGTCTGTTCATGGTGTCCATGGGAAGAAGCACCTGAGGGAGAGTACATACCTTATATCCCTTCACTCTTCAAGCAACATTTGCCATTTGTGGACATCGACTCGCGAGTTGTCCACTCTGTCATTTCTCCTTCCTGGCATAGTAATCCACCACTGTAATCTGCCTGTTTATTTGTTGAGGTAACATCCGTTATGTCACTTTTTAGGCTTAATAAAGTGACATAATCTACAACCTTAATCAAATGGCTGTACCATCCATTGATTCAGTGACTCAGGAGATGATACCATCACATCTGAAACAGAACCATTTTCCAGCATTTCCACCATCAGCATTTCTTGTGCAGCATTCCCAGATTTCCTGTTACAAAAAGGCTAAAGGCTTAAGTAACCCTGATGGGAGACACTTAATCCCTCCTTGAGCAACCTACTTTTCTGAGAAATACATAAATGAACAGAAGACACTGCAGGTTAGGTGCATTTCATTTCAAGAAGATTGCCTTTTTACTGTTTCTTGTTTTCTGTTGATGTTCTGAAGCTGTCAAAGAAGAGTAGAAATAAAAGGTGGAAATAAAGGTGTTACAGTTGAGTAATGGAGTCTAGGAGCCTTAGCTTTGAAAGTGTATCATTCGTTATACAGCAGAACACCAGTGTTACTAGTGCTTTTAATGTTTTTAAATGCCGCCAAATGTTTCTGTTGACTAACTTATTCCCAGGGGGTCCCTATAACTCTTTCAGGTTACTCGGGTACTGCTTTCTAAATTACCATGATGGTGAATTCAATTACTACTCTACTCTTTCAGTGGCCTAAAAGAATAAATGGTCTTCCTAAAATATTTTTCTCTTTGAAAGGTCTAGAGTATTAGAGCTGGATAGGACCTTAGAGGTTATCTGATTCAATGTTCCATAAACTTGTCTGATGACAAGACTCTCCTGAGAACTTGTTTAAAAAAATATAGATTCTCAGGCTACTCCCCTGGATACTCTGTTACAATACGTTTGACATGGAGCCCAGGAATCTACATTTTGTAACAAAGAGTCCAAATAACTCTTAGGATCAGGCAGGTTTGGGAAAAGCGAAATTAGTTCCACTTTTTAATTTTATGGATGAGGAAGCAGATGCCTAGATAAAGTGATTCATCTAAGTTATACTGCACAAAAAGTTTGAAAAATTGAGATTAGTTCAGGAAAAAATATATTGTTGGGCAACCTTCATGCATCCCATAGTAGGGAATGTATTTTCTTAGAATGTAAGCCTTCTGTATTGAATAGAACAATGCCATTTAGAAGATTGTGGGAGAAGTGATGAGACACTTTACTCTGTATATGACAGTGGAATTCTCTGTACACAACAGGGAATGATTTTACTCCACAAGTGACATTTGGCAATGTCTGGAGATAGATTTTTGGTGTCACAACTAAAGAGAAAGAAGTACTACTGGTATGTAGTGTATAGAGGAAGGGATGCTACTAAACCCCCTGCAATGCACAGGACATCCACCCACAACAAAGAATTACTTGGACCACAATATCAATAGTGTCCAGGTTGGGAAACCTCGGTATTGATTGCTTCTTGAGCATTATCTCCCTGTGAGATACTTAACGGTACTATCTGGACACATTTGAGAAGTAGGACACAGTTTCCAATTTTCTTCCTGAAATTAGATAGAAAGCCTTATATCATAGCTAAGCAGGTCATTTATTGATCCATGTTAGGCTATACTTAGACTGGATGAAATTTTTTTTATTTCCCCCCTTAGGACCATACAGTAAATCTTTTTAGGATTCCTCCTCTTTTTTCTACTCACATATCTAGACCTGTCATTCCTAGCACACCTCAATTATGTCTCCTTTGACCTTTCTGCATTCTGTATCTAAATCACCCAAACTCTAATTCCCTGGGATCAGCTAAAAGCTACAGTGTCAGTGTCTGCTGATTTTTAACAGAAATTGAGACAGAGTTTTGGTCATGATTTTTTTTTTTTTTTTTTTTTTGCAGTACGCGGGCCTCTCACTGTTGTGGCCTCCCCCGCTGTGGAGCACAGGCTCCGGACGCGCAGGCTCAGTGGCCATGGCTCACGGGCCCAGCCGCTCTGCGGTACGTGGGATCCTCCCGGACTGGGGCACGAACCCGTGTCCCCTGCATCGTCAGGCCTACTCTCAACCACTGCGCCAGCCCGGTCATAATCTTAATGCAGAGGCTAAGTGAATAGAATACATAAGTTACTTAGAGTAACTTATTTTCCAAATCAGTATGATTTTCTTTTCCTAATATTTCTCAATTCTGTCTCCTCTCTGTCTGTTACCAGTACTTAATTCAGATCCTCATCATCTTTTTAATAAACCATTGAAATAAACACTTAACTAACCTCTTAACTTTTCTGTCACTTTTGCTATTTTCTTACCATTTCTCCACCTAACCTATCTTGTAAAGTGCCTTTTCCTCCAGATTTTTTCCCACCTCAGCCTTTTCCTGATTAAACCAATCAGTAGTTTCTCCTCACCTATAAGAATGTTTCTCAAATGTGGATTACATATGGCATCTTTGTTTTTTTTGAATTTTATTTTATTTATTTTTTTATACAGCAGGTTCTTACTAGTTATTCATTTTATATACATCAGTGTATACATGTCAATCCCAATCGCCCAGTTCATCCCACCACCACCCCGCGGCTTTCCCCTCTTGGTGTCCATACATTTGTTCTCTACATCTGTGTCTCTATTTCTGCCCTGCAAACCGGTTCATCTGTACCATTTTTCTAGGTTCCACATATATGCATTAATATATGATATTTGTTTTTCTCTTTCTGACTTACTTCACTCTGTATGACAGTCTCTAGATCCATCCACGTCTCTACAAATGATTCAATTTCGTTCCTTTTTATGGCTGAGTAATATTTCATTGTATATATGTGCCACATCTTCTTTATCTATTCATCTGTTAATGGGCATTTAGGTTGCTTCCATGTCCTGGCAATTGTAAATAGTGCTGCAATGAACATTGGGGTGCATGTGTCTTTTTGAATTATGGTTTTCTCTGAGTATACATATGGCATCATTTTAAAGAGGAAACAAATTATTTCATCTCAACTTGTACCATCTTAAATCATTTGATTATAAAATCACTTATATATGTGTAAACATAAAATCAAATTCATCCTCTTTATGCTTAAAGCTTAACACAACTATGAAACCAAAACAAATTTTCAAATTAAAAATGAATCAAACTATTCAACAAAGAATAGTTGAATATTATTTTCTTGTATTTCTTTATATTATTATGAAGGGAAGAACCACAGAATTAAGAATTCTCCTTGTTAACTCACATAAAAGGCTTTGAGCTTGAGCACGGTTTTCTCAACAACAGGAAACACTGACTTACAGAATTGAATCCAGATGCCACAGCAAGGCATATGAAGTCCTCAGTGTCCGCTGCTGTCCTTTTCTCATCCCTCCAGGTTCATCTGTGGGCACTTGCTGCTTCAGCACTTATTACTTAGTGTTACTGAGCTCATCAGGCTGCCCTGCCCCCATACTATTTCAGCTGTCTGTGCTTTTGCTTGTGCTACTTGGTCTACGTTTTTTTTCCCACCAGTTTCGTGTTTTATGTTTCTTAATCATCCTTCAAGATCTAACCTAGGTGTCATTTCCTCTAAAACCATTCCTAGAACCCCAGGTTGAAATGTACCTCTCCTCTGTGGATTAAGGGCACCCTGTGCTCTTCTGTAGCCTTGTCTCCTCCCTTATAACAGTGCTCTGTCCATCCCCTCCCTCTACCATGAGCTACCATAAGAGTAGGGGTGGTACCAATAGCACCCAGACCAGGCCCTGCCATGCCAGTAGTCACTCCATAAATATAATATATAGCAAACTGAAGTGAAACATTTTCAACTAAAGACCCATCTCTGGTAACCACATTGCTTTTTGTTTCTTTGTGTGTTTGTTTCCAATGCTTGGAATTTAATATACTTTAAGAAAACATGACATAGTTGAAAAATGCACCGGATTTAGAATCATAGGACTTGAGTTCACATCTTGTCCTGTCATTTGTTCTTGTGTGTAAAATGGAGATAATCACCATCTCACATTCTTTTTGCAGATGTGCAAAATTCTGGCATGATGTTTGGCAAACAAGCATATATAATAAATATTAGTTTCCTTCCTGCATTATGCTTTACTTCTTTTTATGGCCTTTAGTGATTTAAAATTATTATTGTTACCAGTGAAGCTTCAAATCTGTATACCTCCCTATCTCCATTAGATTGAGGTCCGGTATTAATTATTTTTCCTGAACTGAGCTTCAGCATTGCTGTATAAAGTAGATGAGACGATCATTCTTTCCTTTTCATCCTCATAGGATACTTCACTCTCTTTAACTATTTATATTTATTCAGAACATATTTCTTTTCTTTTATTGCCACAGGCATGAGAGAACCTCTGCTTTGTTCTTATTACTTAGAGAAATCTGTCTTCTTCCTTCTCTTTATAGGCTGTTTTCATCAGAAAGCATCTCTTTGAGAAGCATTTTCTTTACCTGCATTATATTATTGAATTTACCTTTTTATGCTTTCATATGGTTATTAGAATCTATAGCTTCAGTTCTTTGGGTAATAGGCTTAAGGCTCCTAGATAACACAAAATTTATTGTAGAAGTAAGTCATGTGGAGTTCAGCAAGATGGAAAATTTCTCTAATCAGTGGGTTCCTAGCTCTTACATGTGTTTTATAAACAAAAATAGATCAAAGGTACTACAGAAGGCATTCCTAATAAAAAAAATTCTTAATAATGGCTACATTGGTACAAGCAAATTCAGACTAGATGGCAAAGAAAATGTTCACAGATATGGGAATAGCCAGAGGATGAACTAATCTACAAAGGGATGCGATCATTGTCACTAGAGACAAAGTATTTGAGCTTCAACTTAACATTGAAAGGATAGGAATAATGAAACCAATTTGTCATAAAGCAGCAGGCATGAGTTGATGATCCACAAGAGATCCCTATTATCACAAATTATTCTCTGGTTTTGTGCCTTCCTAAAGACTGAAAGCTATGTGTGGCACAAGTGCTTTTGTATTGGATTAAGGCTGCACCTGTCATACTCTGATCCATTTCACTTTCAACCAACTCTCTGAATTCAATTCAAATTAAACCTGTAGTGCTTTTTGGTGAAGAGATTCATGACTAACAGGAAACAACTTTGAATGTTTGGAACCTTAGAGGAAATGCATTTGGTTCTGTTTTAGCCCTGTTTGTCACAATCACAAAAAGTACCACTTTGCCATCTGGTAGGAAATAAAAGAGAACCTTAGGATCTTGTTTTCTAAGTTGGGAATAAAATCATTTGAGTTAGCAAATCTCAGTGAGTAGTTATAAGTTTACAAGTACTGACCTCAGGCCCTTTTGTATCCATGTTGCCTGCATTTGGGCCACAGTTAACATATGTCATTGCTAGAGACTGAGCACTGTTTGACAGCTTGCACTGAGAAGAGACATTGACAGAAAGAACTCCTCCATGTGTTTCTGCTTCTATATCTCTTGTTCAGTATAATTATCTGTTTAAAAAAAAGAATTATTAGGGCTATTATGGACATGTACATCTGATTTCATGATTTTTTTGGCTTGTTCTCGGTTGGTTTTAACTTCTTATGAGGATACCAACATTCACTTATATTTCAGAGTAGCTCAAAAATGTTCTTTCTTTGCTTTTGTGTCAGCTATTGTGTATGCAGAATTACATCTTTTGATCTTGAAGATTTTGCAGACTATTGGAGGAGAATGTAAAGATAATTCCTCAAGAGAATGACAAGACAAGCCACAGGCTGGAAGAAAATATTTGCCAAAGACATATATGATAAAGGACTGTAATTAGGTTCATTGATTGTAACAAATATAACAAATGTGCTACTCTGGTACAGAATGGAGAAGGCATGCATGTATGGTGTCAGGAATTATATGGAGACTGTGCTTTCCATTCAGTTTTGTTGTGAACCTAAAACTACTCTAAAAAATTTGTTTTTAAAAATGATAAAGCGAATGCATTATGTCACGTGGTGTGAAAGAAGGGTTATAAAAGTGTAGAAGCTCAGAGAAGAGTTGGCTTATTCAGCCTAGGGAGGTTTCGAAAAGACTTCACAGAAACGGTGGATTTTAGACTGGGATTTAAAAGGCAAGTAGACTTTTATCTGTAGGAAAGTGCAAGGCAAGAAGTACCGGTAGAAATGAGAAATGGGGAGGAGGTTAAAAGGAATGGAGAAAAGGAGCAAAAAGAAGAGGAGGAGATATGGCATACCCTGTGAATGCCTTGTAATTCTGACTGAAAGCAGAGTTTATAGTAGACATAGGCAGGTCATTGGACTAGTGGGGCGTGTTGTAATTCTAGCCGTTTTATCAGCTGGACATTGTTGTCTCAGTCTGCCATTGAATTTTCCTTTTTTGTGCTTTCATATGGTTATTAGAATCTATAGCTTCAGTTCTTTAGGTAATAGGCTTAAGGCTCCTAGATAACACAAAATTTATTGTAGAAGTAAGTCATGTGGAGTTCAGCAAGATGGAAAATTTCTCTAATCAGTGGGTTAACTAACTGCGCAAGTTCACATAGCTAATCAGTGACAGAGCTAAGACTCAACTCCAGACATCATGATATCAAAACTTACCTGCCTGGCCACACTGCAAGACATGGTGTGGGTGAAACCTTCAAGGTGGGAAGAACTAAATGTAGATCAGATGTCATCGCCTATCTTTTGTTTTTGCAGGTTTCTTTGCAAGGAAATAGACCAGCAGCTTCAATCAACTGCAGTTCTGTCATACCTCCATGATGTTTCCCTTGGTCAGAAATTCACTAAGCAGTCTCAGGATTCGAAGCATTCAGCAAATTAGGGCAAGACAGAGCCCCTCAAAGCACTCACCAGATTTTCATGACAAATATGGTGATATTCTACTAGCCGGCGGAACCACTTTCTGTGTTGTTGTATGGGTGTTTACAGCCACACAGGTTGGAATAGAATGGAACCCCTCCCCTGTTGGCAGAGCCACCCCAAAAGAGTGGAATGATGAGTAAACATCACAGTTACTGTAACACAGAATTGTCTCAAAGTCAGCTTGTCATTTAAATACTCTGCTGTGCATTGAAATATAGCATAATCGAAGAAATAAAATGCATTTGAAAACATGAAAAAGTCGTTGAAAATAGTCATTATAGTGCCTGAAAGCAACGCAGTAGCAGTGGGAATAGATTACAGGGGATTATGAATAATAAATATTTGAAAGTAGAATTAATGAAGCATGTATTTTTCTGGCTTAATGATTTATGCTAGGTATCTTTCAGTGGACATACACACATAGGTACTTAACAAATTAATTGTTTGGCAAATCCTATTGAATCTTTCTTAAAAACATATTCATAATTGACCATTTTTCACATCCTTTATCTTTCCTTCCCTGATCTGAACCACCATACTTTCGCTATGATTATTATAAAAACTCTCTAGCCAGTCTCCTTTCCTTTACACTTGATGACCATCAAGCCTGCCCTGAACCCCCCCAACGCAGTCACACACAATCTTTTTTAAGCACAACAGTGAGAATGATCATTTTTTTAAATTAGTTTAATAATATCCCTCCTCTTTTCAAAACACCATGTCTCCCCATTTTACAAGGGCATGAGTGCCTCAAGGCAAGGATAATTGGGACTATCTTATGGGTGACTTATCACAGTTGGCAATGGAGACCACCTCTTACTCCTGGATGATCAGCTTCAGGGTAAGTGTACTGTTCCTCAAGCTCAAATATATATAGATATCATTATTCTTTGGATAAAAGACATGGTCTTAGGTGTATAATTTATAGGTCTTAGGGAATGCTCATTTTCAGCTTTATCAGTATTGCTAAGTTATTCCCCAAAGTGGTTACATTCTCACCAGCAATGTATACAACCTCCTCTTGTTCCACATACAAACTCACTCTTAAGAGTTTTCATGCATTGTAATATTTGCTACTTTAATGAGCATGAAATAATAGCTCATATTTTAATTTATGCTTCCCTGATTACTGGTCAGGTCAAACATCTTGTGTTAGCTTTTTATGTTTTGGGGGTTTTTGTGTATATGACTTTTTTTTAATCATTTTTTTGTTTAATTTATTTATTTTATTTTTGGCTGCATTGGGTCTTCGTTGCTGCTTGTGGGCTTTCTCTAGTTGTGGCGAGTGGGCGCTACTCTTCATTGCAGTGCATGGGCTTCTCATTGCGGTGGCTTCTCTTGTTGTGGAGCATGGGCTCTAGGCACGCAGGCTTCAGTAGTTGAGGCACGTGGGCTCAGTAGTTGTGGCTCACAGGCTCTAGAGTGCAGGCTCAGTAGTTGTGGCACACAGGCTTAGTTGCTCTGTGACATGTGGGAGCCTCCCGGAGCAGGGCTCGAACCCATGACCCTGTGTTGGCAGGTGGATTCTTTTATCTTTTTTTATTTATTTTTTTGCTGTATGCGGGCCTCTCACTGTTGTGGCCTCTCCCATTGCGGAGCACAGGCTCCGGATGCGCAGGCTCAGTGGCCATGGCTCAAGAGCCCAGCCGCTCTGCGACATGTGGGATCTTCCCGGACCAGGGCGCAAACCCGTGTCCCCTGCATCAGCAGGCGGACTCTCAACCACTGCGCCACCAGGGAAGCCCTGACCTTTTTATTTGTTGCTTTTGCCATCTTTCTATTCAATTGTTTGTCTTAATCATTTGTAGAATTTTTTTGTATATTCTTTATACTAATTATATCAGTCAGGATATAATCAGAGAGGCAGAAGCAGTGTGAATAGTATAGAATATAGGATTGATTTTGGGAATTAAAACTAATGCAGCTGTGAGAGCTAGTAGAGAAGTTTTTACAAACCTGTTGCCTTTGTATCTGGTACTAAATATGTTCACAGTAAAGGAGGAAAACTGAACATGAAGTAAGGGAGAGCCAGGGCCAATGGGAATTGAGAAGGGTGCACTCGGATCATGAATGTAAACTGGAACCTGTGCCTGTTTCTCACTGTCTCTAACTAAGATGACATGGATGACTTATGGGAAAAGCTGGTGCCCTTCACTGTGGAACTACACATTCATCTTGCTCAGGACTCAAAAGAGCTGGAAAAGAACTGGTAGGAGTTAAAATAGCTACAGGCCCAGGTGCTGTTTCTTATCAATCAAGCCAGAAGATCAGTAGCAGCATACACAAGCTGCTACAGTGCAGGGCTGCTGTTCTACACCAACCTTCCAAATGTAAAATGGATGCTGGTTCATGTCCACCATCCCTATCTCATGCATTCTCTCTTGTGGCCAATCCTAACCTGAAACCATAGAGGGGAGGGAATTCTAGAAAAAGTAGTTCAAGCCTAGCTAAGTTGACATTTAGAAAGCCACAGTAATCCACCCCTTGTCAACTTGACATCCGTGCACATCTTTCCTAACTGTACCTATATTTCAAATAAAGACAGTAGCAAAAATAGGCTTTCACCTAACATGATGCAACTTTCTCTCTTAAAACTAATCCTATCCCCAAAAGAGGACATCACAAAGACCCTTTATCCATGGCAGTGTGGCACTCTCAACTTCCAGTTTTAGGGAACAATTGCTGTGATCTCTAATGAAAGTCTAAGACTTCTAGACCAGCAAAGCTCAAAGTTATAGGGACAGGAAACAAATACTTCTCTAGTGTGTTGCTAGGGGTAATTGTGAAGAAGCCACTCTAATCTCCACCTCTTGATTCCCAGACCTGTAAATCTCACTTCTGGGAAAATAGCACTATATATCTGTTGGTTATTTACAGGATGTCCAACATCTTAGAAGACATTACCGCAGCCTGGCAAGGTGGTGTTACCCAGCTGTCACAGTCACTAACACTTCACAAGTCCATTGTACCATTTTATCAGTGATGGGATACATGGTAAGATCAGTGACTCCCATAAGCATAAGCCCATTAGTATACATTATCTGCTGTTTATTATAAAAAATAAGCTTCTTGGTCAGAATCAGTGCTGTGTTGCATACCATGGTAGTAATTAAGACATTTTGTAAGTTCATGGATGATGGTATTCACAGGAAAGTCACAGGGAGAGAAAGTAAATCTACATTGTTACTAAGTGTGTATTAAAGTGAGAACAAAGTATTGCCTTTTCCATGATAGAAATGGTCTAATGAAATCAACCTGGCACTGATGATTCCCTTCCTTCCTCCAAGGAATAGTGCCAATGGAGGTGCAGTGTTGGTCTGTACGTTTGGTAGATTGGGCACTCAACAGTGACTATAGCCAGACTAACCTTGATGAGTGCAAGTCCACATTGTTGAACACACACGTAATCTTCATCCCTGCTGTGATGACCACTTTGTCTCTGAGCCATTGTGAAAGCACAGGGTGGCTGAGAAAGAGAGTGATAGCCATAAGAAGGGGTCATCTTGTCCACTGGAGTATTAAGATACTCCTCTGCTGAGTATCCTTTTGGTGAGTATTTATATGGGACCTGAGTATCTTCCTACTCTGTGCTCATTTAGAGAAGTCTGTTCACATAATCCATTTCCATGCTTGTCACCAGTTTTCCAATAGTGTTCCTTCTAATTCCCTGCCCAGCCTGCCAAGCCATTAGCTGGCATCTATGGCTTGGTATTCAGTTGTACCTCTGGCCAAGCAACGACTCTGTGTACTATTTCATGTACTGCCCACCAGGAAGATTTCCCTTCCTCAGGGCCAATTTGGAATTAAGCTGTATTACTGAAGCTATCTGCTTTCAGCTATGGCCAGCATATTTTGTAGAACCAGATCCGAATTCTTTCTTCCTTGGTCAAATGGTTTACAAACCTATAAATCCTAGGTTTGAAGTGACATGAAACCTTCCCAAACACAAAACTTGTAAACAGTGGAGCCTGGAGTCAAGCTTTAGAATATGTTCTTTTGCTTCCAAGTGACACTGCCTATTAGTCTTTCTTCAAGTTTACAGGTTGAAAGTTCTGGAGAAGGATTCAAGCTGTAGCTAGAGAAGATAGGGAACTATCTAGATTGTTGTGAAAACCATGGGGGTAAAAACATTATCAAGAGAGTATATCAACAAGGAAGTAGATATAGGGAATGCATGAGGCATGCAATGAGTACTATATTTTAAAATGGCAATTTCTTTCTTTCTTACCTTCACCCTGACTATTTTCTGATTTGAAGTGAGGATTAAAACCTACCTCTTTAGGTTTATATATGTATGTGTAAGCATGTGCCTGCATGTGTGCGAGTGTGTATATGTGTGTGGAGTGTGCATACGTGGGTATATCTGTATAGATATGTACACACACATATATCTATACAGATATACACACATACATATACACATATTTTTAAAAACAATTATTTTAGGAATGTATATACACATAAATATGTAAATTATTTTTATATTAAAATTTGTGACCACTGGTTTCTTATAAGAAAATTGAGATATTGAATCTTTTGCTATTTCTAACTTTTCTCACTGGATTATTATAATTTGATCATACATAAAACATCAAATGCAAGCTGTTTTGTTGTGCTCCATGTGTCTTAAAACTAACTTTTGAATGAATTTATCAAATTTCCAGCCATAATGTAATTCTTATAGTGCCTCATACACTTCTTGGAAAATTATATTATTATATATTACTATGAGGAAAATATTACTTGGCAGTTACTGAATACATTTGCTTGCTGTCAGCAAAGGAGGAGAACTTCATTTTGACACATACTCCCCCTTTACTTGGAAAAACTGGGCTACTAGGGCTACACTTTGGTACTGGGCTTAAGTATGAATAATAAGTGAAGAATGAATAATTAAAGCTTTCTATATGTGCTGTTATAGTTGTCGAAGGATTGAATGCTTTTCTCATTTGAAATTTATAGTAATCCTGTAGAGTACATAAGCTGGTCATGTATCCTATTGAATATATGTGTACACATGATTAGCCATGGGTTGGTTGAGTGACATGGAAGCCATCTAAAAATGAAGATAGAATAGAATCCGCATCTCTTGGCTTTTGGTCTACTGTTCCATTAGAATTTCTCATGCTTTCTAAGAAAAGACAACCCTGATCTTATCCTATTTGATGATGGTAAATTGATAAATAACTGGTGTGGCTGCATGCCAACTATTGGGAGGGTTGGTAAGTTAAAGAGTCAGGCTGGAGAATAGGACTGAAAGGGTGGTGTGTGTTTGATCAGCCTAATTTATGTGCAGCCACTTTAATGGGATTTGAATATGAGGTCCAGTATTTACTAGTTCTTGCTTCATGACACAACCTTATAGATAAGTTAATAACAAGGACAAGAACTATCCAAAAAAAAAACTGTATAAATTCTGGTCTCAGGTGTAAAATAAAGTAAGAGATATCTCTGTGTTAGAGTTTTCACTCACGTCCTTAACTGATCTAACAGAGGCAGTGTGTGCCATCTTCAAAGATGTAAGAAAAATGAGGTGGAGATAGCAAGCTAGTTATTAGCAGCCATTGTTAAAACATTTCAATAGAGAATTCCCCCTTTTAAGAGAAATTTCTGTGAAATTTGGAAATTGTTTAAGTATTATGTTAGTTCCTCATTTGTTATGAGTATAGTAAATGGCATAGATGTACGACATACATCATAAAATCTTTCATGTTTTGCAGTAACAGCAGTTGCTTTCCTGGGGGAATGACATTAATTTGAGCAGTATCTCTTATTTTCCAATAACCTTTTATGTTACAAAAAAATCGGCAACTTCATTTTCTTCCCCTATCTGGAAACCATAGAAACCAATGTGAAATTATAGCTAAGAAGTTCGTCACTGGGCTATCTCAAGCTGATCTCCATGGAAACATATCACATTTTCTTGAAATGAAAGATCTTCCAATCAGACACACAACCATAACTGATGGGTGTCTGACAAATATACCAACAACAACAAAAAAAAGTATACGGATATTTTATTATATAATACATTCAGAAGAGTTTTAAAACTGCTTCATAAATGAGAACATTTAAATGGTAAGTATTATGCCAACTACAGAAATAAAAATACAGTTTTGAAAACAATGTTCTGTCACTCTAAATATTGTTCTTTCTAGATTTTTCCATTAAAGGCAATTTTCTAAACTCATACAGACTTTGAATTCAGAAAGATCTATATTCAGAGCCTAACTCTGCCCCTTAGCTATCTGGCTCATCTCTCCCAATTTTTTTATTATAAAGTTAAGGGATATAATACCTGATTTACAGATTCTGTTTGCTAACGAGTTAAGCTAAATGCTTAATAAGCAGTTATTATTATTATTTTTTTTGCGGTACGCGGGCCTCTCACTGCTGTGGCCTCTCCCATTGCGGAGCACAGGCTCTGGACGCGCAGGCTCAGTGGCCATGGCTCACGGGCCCAGCCGCCCCGCGGCATGTGGGATCCTCCCGGACCGGGGCACGAACCCGTGTCCCCTGCATCGGCAGATGGACTCTCAACCACTGCCCCACCAGGGAAGCTCAGTTATAAAGTTTTATCTGGTTAAATGAATAAATGAGTGATGAAAGTATTGCTGAAGATGAGGATGAGATTGAGGATTATGATTTCAGCCCTTTAATGAATGGTTAGGAGATAGTATTGTTCTAGGTGAAAGAGACTAAATAGGAATGTCACTGTCAAGGGCTTTGACTATGATTTAGCTTTGATAATACAAAGACTATCCCTAGTTCAAAATTTGAATAATCTCCAAAAATTTATTTTTAAGACTGTTGTTTGGAACTTGGGTCATATGAATGGGGTGGAGAAGGGACTTCATCATAGGAGTAGGCTCTAAAATAAGCCCGTAAGGTAAAAATCATATTTTCAAAATTACCTTAAATTACACATAAAATTCTGTATTCATTTAATGTGTTCTGTTATATAAAGAATAGATACAGTAGTATATGTTTACCAGACATACACATGACAAGTATAATTGTACAATACACCCCCCACAGAGTGTGAGGACATGTCCTTTTGTGAGAGCAAAGTGAGCCACTCAAGAATACACAGTCTTATGGAGCAGAACAATAAATGGAATGTTCTGCTCTGTATGCACTATTTTTCCTTTTTTTTTTTTTGTCTCTGTCATTCTGTATCTGCGTCAGTCTCTTAATTTCTCCCCACACCTCTTTCCATTTTCCTTTCCTCTGTTCCTGTCTCTTTGTCTCCAAGTCTACATAGTTGAATCTGATTAAATTAAATACATAAATGATGTGACTCCACTGTATCACCCTGGAAACGATATTAAAATTAAGCAGCTTTTAAACTTTTTCTGTTGCAACCCATGCTGAATGATATACAACACACTTCAATGCCTGTATTCAGAATTTTATTTTTCCGAAAATAAGGAAAGAAAGGGCTTCCCTGGTGGTGCAGTGGTTGAGAGTCCGCCTGCCGATGCAGGGGACACGGGTTCGTGCCCCGGTCCGGGAAGATCCCACATGCCGCGGAGCGGCTAGGCCCGTGAGCCGTGGCCGCTGAGCCTGTGCGTCCGGAGCCTGTGCTCTGCAACGGGAGAGGCCACAACAGTGAGAGGCCCACGTACCGCTAAAAAAAAAAAAAAAGGAAAGAAAACAGTAGAAACATTCATGTTTTGTGGGTTAAGAAGTCATGGATATTCATAAAAGTATTTTAAACACACATGATTTCATTGATTATAGAATTTCTCAAACTGTTTTTAAGGAAATAACTAAACATTCATAAGCTGTATGATAATTTATGTACCTCAAGTATGTTATAATTTATTTACCTCAAGTATGTTAAAGAACTATATTTTTAAAATTTTGCTTACCTCAGGCTAAGCTATAGGGTTTGTTATGTTACAACTTCAAGTGCATTACATTTGACCACACACCTTTTTTTCTTGATGAAACACATTCAAATGTTAATATATATGAGGGGCATATGCTAGCAAAACCTTAAATTCACTCCAGTTTCTTTCTTTTTCTCTATATACCTACTTCCCCTACCTACTAAATAATTTGTGAACCTGAGTTTTTAACTCTTAGGACTGTAGTAATAAAGATATTATGTGATTTTTACATCACTCGATGTTAATGAGAATGCTGGTTAGGATCATATGCCACCCTGCCAAAGTCTGTTTACTTCATACATTCTCTAAATTGTGATACTAAGAAATTGTTTCAGTTCTAGTAACTGTAAAAATTACTCCCTAAGAATATTGAAAAGCAATAAAAGCTGTTATCCCCAGTGAAATAGGGTAAGACTTCGGACCTTACAATTATTTTTAAAAAGTTATTCATAAATTAAGCTTGTAAGAAACTACTTCATATATGAGTGAAAATTAATTTTCAGTGTACTTTCACAATATTATATCTGAAATACAAATAAGTTTGAAATATGCTTGTTATTTTCCTAATGTGACAACATAGAATGATTTGTTGAACATGAGAATCATTCTGTAAACTAAAAAAAAATAATAATTTAACTTCACCTTGTTGGAACAAACAGCATTCAAATTTGGCTAATTTAAGAATCAAACCAACAGGAAAAAATAGCGTTTTCTTTATTTGCTAAATGTTATCCAACTTCGGTAGTCAATTCTTGAGTTATTACCTAAGAAGTGAAGAAATTTAGGATGGTTGCTTCTGTAAAATGAAACAAAAATGCTATTAATAGCACTTAAAAGGAAGATTCCAGGACAGTTGGATGGAGAGTAATTTTATATTGCACACAACTACAACTACTTTTTCTGAAATATTACATAAAATTTTTAAGCAAGATTATTTTCTTTGTCTTTACTTATATGTCACATATTTATATAGTTGTTTAATTAATAGAATGCTACAATAGAGTGAGTGTTTGTATCCCTCCAAAATTCATGTTGAAACTTAATCCCCAGTGTGATGGTATTTGAGGTGGGGCCTTTGGGAGATGATTAGATCGTGATGGTAGAGCCCTCATGAACGGGATTAGTGCCCTTATAAAAGAGATCCCAAAGAGTCCACTTGCCCTTCGGACATGTGAGAACATAGCCAGAAGCATCTTTAAATGAGGAAGCAGACTCTCATCAGACACTGAATCTGAAAGCAGCTTGATCTTGGACTTCCCAGCCTCCAGAACTGTGAGAGAATACATTGCTCTTGTTTATAAGCCACTCAGTCTATGGGATTCTGTTATAGCAGCCTGAATATACTAAGACAAATGTTTTGAATACTTTACTCATTCAAAATTTATAATTTATTGGGTTGCATTATGAATCTCCTCAGAATATAATATAATTAACTAGTCTGTGGAATAGGATTATTAGAATTTGAAGTGACTGTGGGAAAGAGAGTGGCAAAATAACAAAAAGCATCTTCTTTTATGAATTAGTCCCAAATACATGCCACACCTTATTTGTATTAGTTGGAACTGACCATTTTGTAAAGCTTCCTGTCACTGAGCCAAATCTCTCTTCAGAGCTAAACTTTATAAACTTGGTAAGTTTGTCTGTGGTTAGATACAGTAAGGCTGAGCTAAAGAGATCTAAAATGCAGTTTCAAGAAAATTGAAATTTGTTTCTCTCTGATTTAGCAGTTCAGTGTAGGCACACGGTTCAGGGCCGTAAGCAACACCATAGCGACAACAGAGGCCACTGGAGATGCAAGGACAAATAAGAAGCATTAATAATAGGAAGGAGATTTACATATCTCTCAAATCAAAATAAGTTCACTCTTTGCCCCCAAAACAGTATGGTTATAGAAACAGTAAGATTGTGTTTGTGTTGTGTGTGTGTGTGATTGAAGTAATATAAATACTATGACCTTATTACAATTAAAACCAAAAAAAAAAAAATCCCAAATTTGTAAAACAGAAAGCCTTGTCCACCTGGAATGAATTATATATATATATATATAAATGGCAATGTTTCCTTCAAACTGAGGAAAAAATATAACAGATTATTCTGCATATTCCTATGCAAATATATTTGAAAATCTAGATAAAATGAATAATTTATCAAAATGCATTATTCCTAAAGGATATAAAGTCTAAACAGACCAATTACCATAGAATAAACAGAGGAAGTAGAGAGATGACTCCAATTAAAAAAAAAAAAAAACCCTGAATAGGCCCAGTTGAAAATTTTGCCAAACTGAAAATAAAATCTTCAATCTAAACTATTGTAGAACAGAAAAAAAAAGAGGCAAGTTCCAAATTCATTTTAGGAATGACATGAGTGTATTATAGACTCCAAACATTACAAAGATTTTACCTAAAATAAAATTACAATCCAATCTCAATATTAGTATGGGAATAATACATGATGATCATGTGGATTTATTCCAGGAATGCAATGTGCAATGATAGTTAAATATCAACAAACATTTATATAACCCATTATATTAATAGAGCTAGGGAGATAAATCATCTGCTCATGTTCATAGATGCATAACAATATTTAAAATGTATTATGCTTTAAAAACAAAAATATGATTCATGCATGTGAGCACGTACACACACACCCCCCCTACAACGCTTGACCCTAAAGTCAGCACCTAATGGAAAAACATTTGAGACTTGATTAATATCAAGCACAAAGCAAATATGTTCTGTATTTCTATTGTCACAACATTTTTATTGCAGGAATTAGTTTATAAAATTAAAATGCAATTAGAGGCATAGGAATTGGAAAGAGAGTTAACTTCTATTTGCAGATGATAGAATTATGTATGTGGAAAACCAAAAAACACTGATGGGGTAACTACAAACAATAAGAGAATTCCAGGGTGGGATCAGATTATAAAATCATAAGATCAACGTTCGAAAGGATAATGTGGATGAGGCAATTCCGTTTACAAAAGGAAAAATAAATGAGCACATAGAACACCTAGATATAGACATATGTCCAACATATATGTGTGTGTCTATATGAACGAATGAAAATACATACTATGTTCTAGGACAGGGAGACTTAATGTCATATAGAGTTTAATTTTCCCTGAGATAATTATAACATTAAAGATTTTCCAGGAAATACTAATAAACTATATTTCTTTGGGACGTGGCAAGTTAATTATAAAATTTGTTTATCAGAGCAAATAATCAGAACACATGAAAATCCTGTGTGTGACTGACTCTCTTAGTTATTAAAACATTTTTCAGAGTATTTCTAAAGCCCTGTGCTATTGTGTACAAATGGAAGCTCAATATAAGAGAATAGGGAATCCATAAATAGACCTTATTGTATTTAACATATGACAAAGGTAGTGATCTCAGCTGGCCTCAGCCTGCAATGGCCTGAAGGAGGGTTTCGGTTCCTGGCCAGAGATTGGAGCTAGGCTGGGGCAGTGAGAGCGCTAAATCCTAGCCACTAGACCACAAGGGACCAGTAGCCAGTGACAGGCCTTGGCCCATCACTGTGTGGAAATGAATTTTCACGTAGAGACAGAAGGTAGTGAAACAAGTGAAGTGTTTATTAGGAGGAAAAAGGGTATGTGTGGATAGACACATGGGCTGGCTCAGAGAGAGAGAGAGTCGCAGCCTTGTAGTTTGAATCACTTTTATAGGGCATTTCTTCCGGGTCTCCTTTGGCGAATCATTTTGATTCGCCTGGGTTTGAGTCCATATTTGATATATCTCAGGAACCTCTCATGTGTGCACACGCATATTTTAGCCAAGATGGATTCCAGCGAAGAGGCCTATGGGTAGCTTAACATCACTCCCCTTTTGACCTCCCTTTTGACTTTGAGAGCAAGAAGTATGTGGTTTCTTATCTTTTATCTGGGCAGAGCCCAGCCTCCTCTCTGGCTCCTGCTGTCATGGAGTTTCTGTCCACAGGGAATGAACTCCTGCTGCCCACCCTGGGGGCCCATCTATCTCTTGCCTCAGTAGCATTTACACAGTGGGGAGAAGATGAACTTTTAATGAATAGTGTTGGGATAACTAGTCAACCACAAGGAAAATAGATAAAATTGTATCCATTTCTGACACTGAAGACGGAATAAATTCTGACTGGTTTGGATCTCTAAATACAAAAAAGGAAAATATAAAACAAGAAGAAAACATGGGGGAATTTATAATGCAAGAGTGTGAAATTTTTCCTAATTATGAATCAAAGTCCATATGCAAGGAGAAAAAAATATTGATAAATTTAACCATATAAAGAAATAACTTTTACATTGCAAAAATTCCAATAAGCAAAGTAAAAAACACATGATGAATCAGAAAAAGTGTTTGAAAATTATGTCAATTTAAAGAGTTACTATCCCTAATATATAAAAGCCTTCTGAAAGTAGAGAGGTAAATGAACAATGGGCAAAAGAGATAGGAACAGACAGTTCACAGAAAAAGAAATGCAAATAGCTCTTATATACATGAAAATATTCACAACTTTCCGTAAGAGAAATGTGCTAATTACAGCTAAACTGAGAAACTATTTCTCACCAATCAGATTGACAAAAATCCCAAAGTTTGACTAAATGTTGATGAGGTTGAGGGAAAACAGGCACTTTCATAGATTGCTACTGGGAATGGAAAATGGTAGATTTCTCTGAAGGAGAATTTGGCTATATTTTGCATTTATCTTTTAACCCAGCAATCTCATTTCTAGGAATCTATATCAGAATGCACTGGCAAATACATGAAAAGGTATATGCCGAATGCTATTCATGGAAACACTTTTGAAATAGCAAAATACTGTAAATAGCCAGTTACTGAACTCTTTTTTTTTTTCTCAGCTTCAAAATCCACCCTCAGATTTGCAGTCTGGGCCTCTGCTAACCACCTGTTTGCTCCCTGGCTTCCCCAAGTCTATGCCTGCAGGGGGCACTATAGCAAGACTGGAACTTGGAAAGAAAGGACACCAGCCTTTCCGAAGGGTCTAGATGATGCTTTGCCTTCACTTCTTTTGAGTGTCACAACAGCAGCACTTCTTCACTCCAGCAAGAGTTTGGTCCCCACTGATTTAAATACTGCCTTTAGTGCACACTAAATGCTTTTGTCTGGAGCTTGACTTGTGGATCATACAATTTATTTGGAAGAACAAACAATATCCAGGAAAACTTGGACTTTTTCATAAGTAGTGTTGGACTAGCTGGTTAACCATAGGAAAATAGATGGCACTGATTGCATTTATGGCACTCTTCATAGGTTTGATTCCAAATTGTTTTGAGATTTAAATATTTAAAAAATGAAATCTTAGAACTAGATGAACATGAGAACACTTATGTGTCACACAGGTAGTAACCAGAGGGAAAAACAATACCTATGACCAGGGAAACAAAGGGAAAAAAAACTGCACTTATGAGAACTTCAAATCATAAAAAGGGTAGTGGACAGAACTGGTACTTAGACCTCCAAAGAAGGGACACTGCTTGGCTGGCACTGGCATCTTTGATCTTGGAGTCCAGCAGAGCTGGCATCCAGACCTCCAATGAGGGGCAACCAGCAGGCTTGTGCTGGTTGGTATCTGTGATAGCATAATAAGCATCTGTCTGTGAGAATCAGGAAAACTCTAAAATGGAATTAAATATTCCCTTCAGAGAATATTAGAAAACCATCTCGTTATTTCAGAAATTGGAATAAAAATTTTAGCATTTATATTTTTCTAGCTAATAAGTAAAGAAAAAAGACAGAATATTACCACTAAAAGAATGAATCTAAGCAATAGTAATTAGTGACTACTTACATCACAAAAAAAGAGAAAATAAGACAATATATGCCTACTGGTGAGAGTACAAACACTCTCTGAACTACTGTTGCCAATAAAAACCGAAGTTGAATATCATTCTAACTACCGATTTACAAGAAATAAGGAGACAGAGAAACATTTTGGACAACACCGTGGGGCTGCGGTATGCAAAATCAAGACTGGGAAACTCTTGGACAAATATATCTGGTTTCCTCTGCAAATAACTGGCAAGGAAAAAAAAGAGAGTGGGAAGGAACATATATATTGAGACTTAACAGACAAAATAATTGCAATATATGGACCTTCCTTGGATCTTGACTCAAAGAAACAAACAAAAAATATATGAGACAATAGGGAATTTAAATACTGACTAGACTGGACGTGTGATGATTTTAAAGAACTTTTTTTAGATTAATGATATTTTGGTTATGTTAAAAGTAAAAGAATGCTCGTATTTTAGAAATATACCCTGAGACATTTTTAAGTAAAATGCTGTCTAGAATTTGCTTCAAAATAATCCAGTGAGTCTGTTGGGAGTGGGTGCATAAATGAAATGATAATGGCGATTTGTTGAAAACTATTAAAACTTAGAATTGTATGCATAGGAGTTCATTTTCTTATTACTTCTATTTGTATATTTATGTATTGTTTTTGACATTTTCCAAAATTAAAAATAAATACATTTAGTATACTTATTTAGAGTATATTTTGCTGATAATCATAGTGATTAATAATAATGACAATGCGCCTTTCATTTCGATCACTATGATGTTTAAATGCACTTTAAATGCATTATTTCTTTAAATTTCCCCAATAAATATGTGATCTTTTTATGATTATTTCCGTTTGTTTGATTTCAAAGGCTTTACCCTTACAACTATTGGCCTCTATGCCATTCTATCTAATTAGTGGTAAAGGTGATAAAAATTTCAGTTGCAAGTTTGTCAGTGAATAAGTCCTTCTAATATTAATATTTAATCATTATGAAATAATAATGCTTGCCTATTATTATTATGTGCTAGGCACTGTTCTAAGGACTTTGGGTGTATTTATTTGATACCCTTAACTACCTTATGAAGTAAAAGTTTTATTAGCTAAATTCATTTTATCATGCTTGGAAACTTGTGTGATTTGAGAGTCACCTACCCAGAATCTATTTAAATATTTATCTTCTGTTAGACCTGTAAATTCCTTATTTGTTACTATTAGAAATAATACTGTATGAAGCAGCCTATACACAAATCTTGAATCTTATGGTATTTTTTTTTCTTTTTTTTTTTATTAGTTTCTGCTTTATAACAAAGTGAATCAGTCATACATATACATCTGTTCCCACATCCCTTCCCTCATGCATCTCCCTCCCTCCCACCCTCCCCATCCCACCCCTCCAGGCGGTCACAAAGCACCGAGCTGATCTCCCTGTACTCTGCGGCCGCTTCCCACTATCTATCTACCTTACGTTTGGTAGTGTATATATGTCCATGCCTCTCTTTCGCTTTGTCACAGCTTACCCTTCCCCCTCCCCATATCCTCAAGTCCATTCTCAAGTAGGTCTGTGTCTTTATTCCCGTTTTACCCCTAGGTTCTTCATGACATTATTTTTTTAATTCCGTATATATGTGTTGGCATACGGTATTTGTCTTTCTCTTTCTGACTTACTTCACTCTGTGTGACAGACTCTAGGTCTATCCACCTCATTACAAATAGCTCAGTTTCGTTTCTTTTTATGGCTGAGTAATATTCCATTGTATATATGTGCCACATCTTCTTTATCCATTCATCCGATGATGGACACTTAGGTTGTTTCCAGCTCCGGGCTATTGTGAATAGAGCTGCAATGAACATTTTGGTACATGTCTCTTTTTGAATTATGGTTTTCTCAGGGTATATGCCTAGTAGTGGGATTGCTGGGTCATATGGTAGTTCTATTTTTAGTTTTTTAAGGAACCTCCATACTGTTCTCCATAGTGGCTGTACCAATTCACATTCCCACCAGCAGTGCAAGAGTGTTCCCTTTTCTCCACACCCTCTCCAGCATTTATTGTTTCTAGATTTCTTGATGATGGCCATTCTGACTGGTGTGAGATGATATCTCATTGTAGTTTTGATTTGCATTTCTCTAATGATTAATGATGTTGAGCATTCTTTCATGTGTTTGTTGGCAGTCTGTATATCTTCTTTGGAGAAATGCCTATTTAAGTCTTCTGCCCATTTTTGGATTGGGTTGTTTGTTTTTTTGCTATTGAGCTGCATGAGCTGCTTATAAATTTTGGAGATTAATCCTTTGTCAGTTGCTTCATTTGCAAATATTTTCTCCCATTCTGAGGGTTGTCTTTTGGTCTTGTTTATGGTTTCCTTTGCTGTGCAAAAGCTTTGAAGTTTCATTAGGTCCCATGTGTTTATCAAGAAAACACTCCCATTTACCATTGCAACAAAAAGAATAAAATATCTAGGAATAAACCTACCTAAGGAGACAAAAGACCTGTATGCAGAAAATTATAAGACACTGATGAAAGAAATTAAAGATGATACAAATAGATGGAGAGATATACCATGCTCCTGGATTGGAAGAATCAATATTGTGAAAATGACTCTACTACCCAAAGCAATCTACAGATTCAATGCAATCCCTATCAAACTACCACTGGCATTTTTCACAGAACTAGAACAAAAAATTTCAAAATTTGTTTGGAAAAACAAAAGACCCCGAATAGCCAAAGCAATCTTGAGAAAGAAAAACGGAGCTGGAGGAATCAGGCTCCCTGACTTCAGACTATACTACAAAGCTACAGTAATTAAGACAGTGTGGTACTGGCATAAAAACAGAAAGATAGATCAGTGGATCAGGATAGAAAGCCCAGAGATAAACCCACGCACATATGGCCAACTTATCTTTGATAAAGGAGGCAGGAATGTACAGTGGAGAAAGGACAGCCTCTTCAATAAGTGGTGCTGGGAAAACTGGACAGGGACATGTAAAAGTTTGAGATTAGATCATTCCCTAACACCATACACAAAAATAAGCTCAAAATGGATTAAAGACTTAAATGTAAGGCCAGAAACTATCAAACTCTTAGAGGAAAACATAGGTAGAACACTCTATGACATAAATCACAGCAAGATCCTTTTGGACCCACCACTTTTGGTATTTTTAAGTAGCGTCTTATAAGAGAAATTGCTAGGTATAACCAGTTTTAAACTTTTGTTATATATTGATATGGATATTGACAAAAGTGCTTTTTAGAAAAATTTGGCCACCTTCCACCAGTTGTACATAGCAATTTCAGCATTATGTGGAGTTCAGTACACTTGAGTCCCACTTAGTAATCTCATTTTTAAAAAGCAGGGTTGAAACGTGAGAGCTAAAGAAATGCCATGTCATTTGTATGTTAATTTCATTTCTTTGATTGTTGATAGTATGGGACATTTTAAAATAAGATAATGTATTATGCAACTGTATGTATGTGTGTGTATGTATTGTCCATTATATTCCTTCATCTGCTTTTTTGACTGACATTCTCATCCTATTAAATTGTAGGACTTCTTGATACGTAAAGTACCAGTTATTTTCAGTCATTTGTGCTGCAAATGCTTTCTTACTTTAGTTTTTGCCCTTTAAATTTGTTCAGGATATTTCTGACAGGTGAATTTTTTCAGTTTTGATGGAATCATTTAATCAGTCATTTCCTTTGACCTTTTCCAGTGAGCTTTTTCACTTGGATAGTCTTTTGGGATCACAACATCAGAGAAACATTCACAGACTTCTGCACTAGTTGGTTTGTTTTTGAGACATTATTCTCCCCTTTGTCCAAAATGCTCTAGTCAACTGATTTCCTTTTATATCTTTGAATCTACCAAGCTCTTTGCCAATTTAGTCTGGGGAAGGGATATTGTAGTGCCTGTTCTCTAGGCAGTTCAGAGCTGGACCAACTTGTTTCAAGGCTGTTTTGTAGTCTGAATTGGTTGAAGAATCCTGGCTGCCAAAGAACCTGATCTCAGCAGGAAATTCCCGGCATTGAGCTGAAGAGCATTATTAGTCTAAAGGCTGTGGAAGCCAACTTGTGACAAGAGGATCACCAATGCCTTACAGTGTGAACACATGACTTTGACACACATAGGTCATGAGAAGAAAATACAGAAGAGAATTAATTGAAAAACGTCAACATTTTAAAAGCAAGGTTTAATTTTTGTTATCATTGCCTCTTTAATGATGGCATAGGAGACATTTAGCAAGATGCTTGGAGAATTTCATTCATAGACATAGCTTATCTAAACCACTGAAATCCCAAAGTTTCATCCCACTATTTAACTCACATCAAGTACATATTTGACTACAGAATTTCAGTGACAACAACAAAATAAATCATTCCTGTTAAAACTTCAGAGATGATTCTCCATTTCTCTTTTCACTACTCAGAAAGAGAGTTAAAACAAGTGTGAATTTAGAAACCTGACTTTTGTTTGGAAATCTTGTTATTTTGAGAAGGAATATTTTGAAACAGATTTTTTCCCTTTTATTTTTAAAATTATTTTTTATTTGTAACGAAGTAATACAAGTACATGGTTTTAAAACTCTAGCAGTGTAAAGGGCTTAAAAAAATAAATAGTCTCCCACATGATTTCCTTCTATCTTCAGTTTCTCTTTCATTAGAACCATTTTACAGTTTTCTAATTGTTTTTCTGTTTGTCATTTCTTCTTATAACTCTACATCATTAAATTTAAATTGATATGTCTTGATTAATCCATTTCAGACATTGTCTATGGATGTCTTTGTATGATACATGAATATCTAGCAATTTTTTCTTTGTACCACACTTTTCTCATTTTGGGGATTAGAAAATCTTTTCAAAATTTCATGTTTAAGGTTAAAGTTCTTTATTTTTTTAAAGTTCTCTTCAGTTCCCTGATAATTGATATTTCTACTGGAGTAACTTTTTCAAATTTGTTTACCCTGATCCTTCTCTTGCTACAGGTTTTTCTTCAATTTCTAGCATTTTTCTTTCATAATGAGAATGACTGGCAATGTCAGGTGTATGGATGGGACCTGTGAACTGGCAGACTTCATTTTGAATAATTGAGCAAGGGACTGGAATTTTTCTGAATAGTAGAATTTGAACAATTTTTCTTTTGAGGCAAATATCCACTTATCCCAGTTGTTCCTAGGGGAAGTCTTCTTCCCCATCACCCCAACATTGGGTAGGTTTGCATTATTTAGGGGTCAAGGTAAATGGGGAATATTTCACCTTTTCTAAAACTTAACAGTGAGGTGTTGTGTCTAGAAAACCAGCTTCCTCAATTTCTGGGCCCTTCTTAAATTCTAGGATGGGTGTGTCCTCCTCTGTTTGTCCATGTTTGATAAATCTTCTGTCTGCTGAAAGCCCTTATCTCACTTTATTATAGTCATGTATACTTTTTACTCTTTACTGACCCTTTTTGAGGATCTTGACTTAAGAAAAATTTTTCTATTCAGTCAGCTGTCCTGAACCAGAAACCAACTTACTTTTTAAAATAAATGTTATTGCATTTTATTTTAAAAACAAATACATAATCATTGAAGAAAACTTGTAATACTCAGCAACATATAAAGAAGGAAGTAACCATCAATGATTGCCTCATTATTAATGATAATGACATTTTGCTACTTTTTTTTGCAAATCTGTATCTCCTTTTACTTCTGTATCTATAACTCTAGTGTAGATTTTGTCCAACTTTGATCACAACATGGTATGGTAAAATTTTTCCATGTGAATAATAATTACTCTTAAATAAAGTTTATAGGAAATACAATTCTCCATTGTACACATGAGTGTATCATAATATAATTTACTATTCCCTCATGGTTACAGTGTAAAATGCCTTCTCTTTAATCACTGTTGTAAATAATGCTGCAGTGAGAACTCTTTACATAATCTGTACCCATTCCTGATTATTTCCTTGGGATTTTATCTTAAAAGTAAAAATTCTGAATCAGTCTATAAAAATATCATATTTCATAATTCATGTGCCAAATTGCTTTACAAAAAAGTGTATCCATCAGCAGTATATAAGGGACCCCTCTCCCCAATGTCTCTACATAATATGGTATTAACTTTTTAAAATCCAATATCACATATAGAGCTTGCATCTTATTTTACTTGGCTTTTATTGAATCATTAACGAGGTTGAATTTTTAAATTTTTATTTGACTATTTTCATTTCTTCTTTCACGAATTATCTGCTTGGATCCTTTGCTGATGTTTGAAATCATGATATGTAACGGTTGCATTTTAGAATTTGTAACAAATCAAGATGTGTTCCATATCAAAGCTACCACTATACACCACTAGTTTTGTTTTGGAAATTTTGTAGTGTAGAGCCTGCCTGAAATATCCAGTCAACTTTTGGGTTTTCTGTTATCATCTACATATGGTTTTGCATGTTGCCAAACTTTAAAAAATAAATCATAAACACAAAGGAGCATAAAGAAAAGAAACATGTAGCAAGAATGATAACAGTAATATTCTTAGCATGGGAGAAATAACTGGAACACAATTGCAAAGTATGCAAAGTGCAGTATCTACTATAGTGCTGGCTGAGAGGCTGTCCCCCCATACATATTTTGTGAATGAATGAGTCAGGGAATTATGAGGAAGCAGAGGACTGCAGACATCTTCTTTCAGTCTTTTCTATGATTTGATAAGTAAATAAGGCAGATCAGGAATTCTTTTAGTTTTTCTGTATTACTGAAAATAATCATATCCACAACACTTCAAGGTGATATTGTATTTATTAGCTAATGTTCAAAAATGGTCTGGACTCTTCAGAACAGAGTTGGGTAAATACAAGCAGTTCTTATCAAGATATCATACATAATGGAAAGGGTATTAATTCATATTCAAGGCAGATACAGTTGCAAAAGTTAGTATTTCTTTAAATAGCAGGTGGTGTGATTGTTTCTATAGCAATAAAACAACCTTCAAAATGTTTAAAAGTTATTCTCTTTTTGGCAAGAAATCTTTTCTTCAAAACCTCTTAATTGTAAAAACAATATCAGAATCATATTAAAGATAATTTTGGAAAAAAAGAAAATTGTTTCAAGTGCAGCTGTTGTTAATTTACATTCCATTTATGCAACTGTTAATGGATATATATTTGTTAGAAGCTATTGTAGACACTTCAAACTAGTTTTGAGAAAATAAATTTTCAGTGAATTTGCACTCTATGTGCAAAAAATAAATACGAAAAAAATGAAGTTAGGGGTCATTTCAGTTGTCTATTTTGATTGCCAAAAGTCATTATATGAACATTTTTTGAGACTCTCTAGGTTACCATGGAATTTATCTGTGACCTTTACATCTTGGAATTTATCTGTGACCTTTACATTTTGTCTGTATTCTTTCCTTTGAGTGAGTTCCTGTCCTCTATATGTGAGATTCCTGGCTATACAAGAAAGAACATAATCCAGGCTGACCTGTAAGAATAGCCCTTACCTGTCTTTGTTAAGATGTGGATAGTCCGTTTGAGAATGAAATGACACTACCAGCATGATAACGTCTGAACCTTTGGATCTAGCCAAGCCTAAAGCAAGAACCACCACATATATTTTCATATAAATGAGCCAATAGGTTTCCTTTTTAGCTTAAGCTAATTTGGGTTGGGTTTCTGTTTCTTGTTAAAGAACTGTGTCCTGGTGCCTTATGTAGACACTGGGTATGCAGCTTCCATCTTCAAGTGAAATGAACAAAAACAGACTGTTGTCACCCAGTGTAGGTGAGTGTAGATGGTGGCAGCAAGTGCACAGGACCCCAGATTGATAGAGAAACTTGTATAAAGGCACGGAGGTAAAAGAGATACCAGGACATATTAAGAAAATCAACAACATTTGGGGGGTTTAGGTCTGGCCTCTAAGGAGCTTGGAAGTTGTCACTCTGTCCTAAAAACAAGTAAAACGCTTAACAGACTGAATATCCACAACTCTTCTACATCCATCGGAGAATTGAGGTCACAGGGCAAATTTCTGCCCCCCAAATTAGAGAGAGAGACAGGAGGACACAGAAAATCACAATTTACTGGAGCAGAAATCTAAACTGTAATTGACAAATTGCTAGAGTTTTAGTGTGGGCAAGCCTGAGGTTTAAAATGTCAAGAGGACCCAGGCTTAGGGGGAACCTCACAGTAAACTTACTACCATATGATCCAGCAGTCACAGTCCCTTGGTGTATACCCATCTGAGTTGAAAACATGCCCACAAAAACTTGCAAACATATTTATAGCAGCTTTATTCATAATTGTCACAACCTGGGAACAGCCAAAATGAACTTCAGTAAGTGAATGGTTAAATAAACTATGGTAAATCTGTAAAATGGAATATTATTCAGCACTAAAAAGAAATAAGCAATCAAGCCATGAAAAGACACGAAGGAACCTTAAATACATATTACTAAGTGAGAGAAGCCAATCAGAAAAGGCTACATACTATGTGATTTCAACTGTATGACATTCTGTAAAGACAAACCAATGGAGACAGTAAAAAGATCAGTGATAGCCACAGATTAGGGAAGAGAGATGAAAGAATAGACAGAGCACAGAGGATTTTTAGGTAGTGAAATTACTCTGTATGATACTATAATGGTAGATACATCTCACTGTACATTTGTAAAACCCAAAGAATGTATGACACCAAGAATGAACTCTCAGGTAAACTGTGGATAATAATATATCAGTGTAGGTTCATTGATTTTAACAAACATACCTCTCTGGTGAGGGTTGTTGATAGCTAGGGAGGCTATGCTGTGCATGTGTGCATTCAGGGGGTATATGGGAACTGTACTTCCTGCTCAATTTTGCTGTGAAACTAAACTGATCTAAAAAATAGAGCCTATGGAAAAAAACAAAAACATCTAGTATTAGAGGAATAAGGTATGTGAGAAAATGACAGAAAATTAAACATGGAAGTTATGCAGTGCCCTTAAATATTGTGATAACAGGTTCAGATTTTACTAATAAAGTTATTTGGGGGCTGATTTTATATGTATGTATGTATGTTTCATCTTTGAGACTCTATGATATTACTGAAAGTCTCACCTAACACAGAGTGACTGGGATATTTTCAGTCTGATACTTCCATCACCCACCACCATTACAACCACCACAACTACTGCAGTGGGAATGGGCTTAGTTTTACAAATTGTTTTCTTATGTCTATTTGTTCTGATTCCTAATAATCACGGTGTTTTTTCCTAAATGTCTACCAACTTCATTTTATATATTTATTTTTTTAATTTATTTTCATTGGGATATTATTGACATACTGTGTAAGTTTATAATGTGTTGATTTGATACATTTGCTTATTGCAATATGATTACCACCATAGCTCTATCAGGTAACGTAATTATCAGTTATTTTTTTGTGGTGGGAACAATTTAGATCTAGTCTGTTAGCAACTTTGAAGTTTATAATACATTATTGTTGTCTATAATCACTATGCTGTACATTAGATCTCTAGGGCTTCTTTATCTACTAGTTGCAAGTATGCACTCTTAAACAACATCTCCCTAATTCCGACACTCCCCCAACCTCTGGTAACCACCATTCTGCTCTCTGTTTTTACAAGTTTGGCTTTTTTAGATTCCATGTATAAGTGATATCATACAATATTTGTCTTTCTTTACCTGACATATCTCACTTAGCATAATGCCCTCAAGATGTTTAAGTATTTAAAGCAAAGTAGTGATATCGCTTATTTGATATGTAGAAAAGCTACTTTTGGTATTGTGAAAAATAGATTTGATAAGAGTGAGAACAGAGGAAATGAGACCAGTTAGAGGACTGTTGTTATCATCCAAGTTAAATCCATGAGGATGTGGACAAAGGGAGGGGGAAGATTCAAGAAGCGGTTAGGGGTTGGTCTAGCAGGACTTGGTGAGGGGTTGGTGTTAGAGGTGAGAGAACAGGAGGGGGCTAGAAGGAGGAGGCTGGCCCCTCACATTTCAGGTCCCAGTGCATAAGTCAGTGCAGACCAACATATCACAAATTTTTAAAAGTTTAAGTTAACAATCCAGTAATTAAAACATGTTCTGTCCTTCCATCTTGAAAAATATAATTGTGTAATGACAGATTAACTATAGTGTTAATCTATGATTTTTATGTAACAATGTGGCAAAATATCAACAATAGCTAAATTTAATTATTATAGTGCATACATGAGTGTTCTGGTCAAGAATTTTTTTATGAAAACAATGGCTTAAGGGATTAAAAGCTAAAATGTAATTGTACTAAAAGTATATGTAATTTATTATATTTTTCAATAAAATGGCAAATTGAAGTAAACTTTAAAAAATTACTTTTCATATTTTTGGGAAAGATTTTTATCTAAAGCAACCCAATTATCTATTAAAATTGAGATGTGAAATGCAAATTATAATGAGTATTATATTTAAAGGACAATTCTAGCATTTAATGTCTAGCTGGTTGCCAGTATGAAGAATTGGTGTCATACTTCATTCCTATTCTAGACCTTTACTGATACAAATTTAAAATCAGTATGAATTGTTAATATTGCTAAATATTCTACAGCCTCCGTTGAACAGTTAGTAATATGATACTAATGCTTGAGTACCTCTGGAACTACAAATTGGAACATGAAGAGAACATGAAAATGTATGCTTAGCACTAATGAGAAGTTATTGCCAGAATCCACTGTACCTATGCCATCTGAAGGAACATTTGATTAGTTCATTAATTTGTCTTTTCATTTACCTAAGCACATCCACCGCTGAAATCTTCATCCTCCTCCACAGCAAGGCCCCTTTCTGAAGTCAGTAGTGACACAGTCCTCACACCTTCCCGTCATTCAGAAGTAGTTCCCAGGGCAAGAGATATGAGAAACATTGTCATGGAAACTGAAGGGTACTTGTCAAAAGGAAAGATATTGGTGGCACAGTTCACCTTGTGCCAGTCTGGGTGCCAGACTCAGAGGGACAGAGGTGCCCATAACTTCCTTAATAGTGTCTCCTTGTGTGCCTGTGTATGTGTGTGAGAGAGAGAGACAGAGACAGAGACAGAGACAGAGATCCAGTGTTTTTTTAAAGGGTATGGATTGGCATAAGGGTTCCTCTTGCCCTGCTTCAGTGATGCTTGGGGGACCACCATGACATCTTTACCTTAAGTGTCTAGGTTCCTGGGGTGAGGGGAGGTCCTTAACCAGGACAGGGCTTATCATAGCAAGAGGAACAGATATAGGAGAAAATTATAGGTTCTGTTTGGGAAAAGTTAATTTTAAGATGATGGTGGGTTATTCAAATTAAGAAATTTAGTTGACTTAGAAATACAGTCTGGACAGGCCTCTGAATAAAGGAATGAGTTTTCAATATAGACTTAAGAATTGTTAGCTTTGTAGTGTCTGGGGGAAAGAAAGATTTCAAGATTCCACCCTCATACTCTTCTCCTTTTTTCTTCTAAAGGAGACATCTGTTTATTGGATGTCAAATACTGAAAAGGCTGTAACAACCAATGAGTGAAATTAATCTGTGGATCAAATGGCTAGCTCCATTTGAATTTTTCTCTCATGCCTCCTCGAGTCTTATAGTTAAGGAACTTGACCATTTCAACAACCCTGAAGCTTACTTTTTTTTTCTTTCTTTGCATACTTTTTGCCTCTTCCTGCCATGAAATGTGATAATACTGAAAACCTGCCTTAGGTTGAGTATGTGTGTGTGGGAGGAGAGTTTGAGTGAAATAGAGAAGGTGACAGGTTAAGCTTCAGAAGTTCCAACATGAAATGATTACAAGCTTTGAGGTTTAAGGCCAAATATAGCTTCTGCCAAAAGCTTCCTTCTTCCATTTGATATTGTTCATTGTGTATAGTCTCATGAGAAGGGTGATGTAGTGCAAGTTAAAATTTCAGTACTCCTGGATAACCAGTCCATCTGAGATTGGTGAAATCCCACCATAATATTAAATTTCAGGATATTAGATAGTAAAAGTCCTATGATCACCTGCATTATTATTAATTAAATGACAAATTCAAATAGTAACATTTGAACACGTGTGCAATAAAAAAAGAGGTTTCCGGGGCTTCCCTGGTGGCGCAGTGGTTGAGAGTCCACCTGCCGATGCAGGGGACACAGGTTCGTGCCGCGGTCTGGGAGGATCCCACATGCCGCGGAGCGGCTGGGCCCGTGAGCCATGGCCGCTGAGCCTGTGCGTCTGGAGCCTGTGCTCCGCAACGGGTGAGGCCACAGCGGTGAGAGGCCTGCGTACCGCCAAAAAAAAAAAAGAGGTTTCCATTCCAGTTTAGGTCTGGGTCCCACATGTCAACATAAACAGGAGCCTTCCCAGCCTACTGCTCAGTGCTTTACTTTCCTCGCTAACAATATACTGACAGAAAACAACATTGTTAATAAATGTCAGTGCATCCATTTTTGTGCACATGTATGTAAAGAATAAATTCCAAGAAGTAAAATTTCTAAACCAGAAAATATGTGCCTTTTATTTTTTTTTTAACATCTTTATTGGAGTATAATTACTTTACAATGGTTTGTTAGTTTCTGCTGTATAACAAAGTGAATCAGCTATTCGTATACATATATCCCCATATCCCCTCCCTCTTGCGTCTCCCTCCCACCCTCCCTATCCTACCCCTCTAGGTGGTCACAAAGCACCATGCTGATCTCCCTGTGCTATGAGGCTGCTTCCCACTAGCTATCTATTTTACATTTGGTAGTGCCTTTTAAATTATGTGATCGCCAAATTGTTCTCCAAAGAAGTGGAGCCAATCTTCACCAGCATTTGAAATTTTTGGATGAATATTAATAAATATTTTCACTTTTGTCAGCCTGGAAGGTAATGATGGTATCAGATTTTTGTTTTAAATTGCATTTTTTTGATGATGAGAGAGGTTTATAAATCGGTGATATTTCTTCTTTATATAATCTACCCATGTTTTTATTGGGTTGTTGAGTTATTTTTCTAATGTGTAGAAATGCCCTATATCTTTAGGAGACATAGACCTATTTTTAGTTTATCATTTGCTACTTTTACTTTTTTGTAATATTTTTTCTGGACTGATATTTAATAATTTTGTTATATGCAACTTTAACAATATTTTCTTCTATAGTTTCTGGGCTGTATGTCTCATGAAGAAAGTCATTACCAATGCTAAAATAATGAATAAATATACTAATTTTTTTCTATTTCCTATGAGACTAATTTTCACATTTTCTACTTTGATATCTATAAAATATATTTTGGTAAAAGATAATAATATTGAGATATAGCTCTATTTGTTCCTAGTGACTAGCAGTCATTCTAAACACTAAGAAAAAAAATAATCCATCTTTTCCCTATTGAAGTGAAATGCCACATTTAGCTATTTGCTAAATCCCCATATGCATTTGCTTCTATTTCTGTTCTCCCTATTCTGTTCCTTTGTTCTGTCTACCTTTCTCACACCACAAAAGATCAAGTGAACAAAACTTTTGATATATAAAGGATGTAAATAAAGCCCATAAGGTATATTTTATATAAATACACATACCTACACACAAATATACATAAAACCAGCAATGCTTATGTACAGATAGTCTATAGAAGAAAAGAAATGCAAATGCCTTATGAAAATTTGAAACATCCCAACTTCAGTCATAATCAAAGATGTGCAAATTAACATGATGATGTTCCATTTTTGGTCTATTATGTTGGCAAAGGTTAAAATGTTTGGTTAACACAGGTACTCCCTTACTGTTAATGGGATGTAAATTAGCACATTTTCTTTGATTAACCACTTGATAAGAACTCTCAGGAGTCTAACTGCACATATCTTTCAACACAATAATTTCCTATAGATGGCTGGTATACATTAAAAATATATGTACAGTGTGATATATACAATATTAAAAGACCAGAAACAATCAGGGGTAAGGGATCTTTTTAAACAAAATATTATGTACATACAAAGGCAATGTTATCAGCCTTTAAAAAGAGTGATTTAGGGGCCTCCCTGGTGGCGCAGTGGTTGGGAGTCCGCCTGCCGATGCAGGGGATGCGGGTTCGTGCCCCGGTCTGGGAGGATCCCGTGTGCCGCGGAGCGGCTGGGCCCGTGAGCCATGGCCGCTGGGCCTGCGCATCCGGAGCCTGTGCTCCGCAGCGGGAGAGGCCACAGCAGTGAGAGGCCCGCATACCGCAAAAAGAAAAAAAAAAAAAAGAAAAAGAGTGATTTAAATATGTATTGACAAGGAAAAATCCTCTGAAAATATATTGTAAATGAAAAAGTATATTTTAAATGAAGTAAGCAAATAGTGAAGAGTTTGTAAGCTTCCCTGTATGTTAAAGAATATACATCCCTTATATGAAAACAGCACACATATATTTGGCTCTATATGGTTAGAAAATTTCTGAAGGAATATATAAGAAAATACTAATAGTTGGTGCTTCTGGTAAGAGGCAGGATGAAATGTTTCCAACATAATTGACAAAGTTTAATATAAGCTGTTTTTATAAGTAAGAGAGAATACCAACAACTCTTTCAAAAGTGGAAAAGTAAACCAGTAAATGTTTCACATGAAAAAATTAAGTACAGTGTTCAACCTTACTACAAAATGTACATTAACCTGAAATTCCATTCTTTACCTATAAAATTAGAAAAGTTTGGCAATGCAAAATGTTAGTAGTTTTTTTTTTCTCATAGTTTGCAATTTGAGACTACTTTATTTCTAGGGATAATTGAATAGTAAAGTCGTGTGTGTGTGTGTGTGTGTGTGTGTGTTTGATTCTGCTAATTTTAACCAGAAATCATTGACTTTCTGTCTGCTGTTAAAAAAAAAAAAAAAGAATAAAGAGAAACCTCAACTAAATAGAGTCAAAAGACCAGAAGGGGGAGCTCTCATGTCCTGTGATGATAGCAGAACTCAACAAGAAGAAGAAAGACTCCTCTTCTTTCCTGGCAAGGACTCGGCCAATGAAAACCATGGACTCTTTATTTACTAGAACCCTCTCAACTTCCTTTCTATAAAAGCTTTCTTCTTCCCTTTCCATGATGGAAAGTATACATGGCTTGCCATGTTGCAAACCCTGAATTACAATTGTCTGCTGATTCTGCATAAACCCACCTTTGCTGGAGAAATATCTGGCAGTTTCTTTGTTTCAGGGCAACATTTTGGTCACCCATATGGGAACCAGAGAAGACCCCTGAGGGCTCTGGGGCTGGTGAGCAGATATGAGCCCTTTGTCACTCACTGCTTTTCTTACCAACTCTGGGGTTTGGAGGTGTGTCTTTCTCCTGGATCTGAGCTCACACGGTCTTTGTGTTTGAAGCTCTCCAGGTTATTTGGGATCTATTTAAGGGTTTTGACTCTCTGGTTAAGACCTTTTTCCATATCCTAGTACTTGTTTGGCATGTCAAGCTGATCTTGAGATCAGACTGTTTCAACTGAGAGTGGCTGGAACAGCTGTTGGCCCAATTCCTTCAGGAAGGGACTGCTTCAAAAGAAACTGTGCCAAGTTTTTCAGCCTTCAGACTATTCCTTTGGAAAGACTATCCTCTGCAGACTGGCAAAAAAAAAAAAAAAAGGCCTTTGCCTTGGCCCTTCCGGGACCAAGCTGTCTTTTTAGGACTGGCTGGAATTGGCTTGCAAGCTGTTTGAATTGAGCCATTTGTGCTGTAAGCTGTTGGAGCTGCTTGAAAATTGTTTTTAATGTAGAGAGAAAAACCTCAGAAAATGGGACCCCAAGTATCTAAATATTTTGAAGGTGCCCACCCACATGGACTGTGACCAATGTTATGTTTAAGAACTGTGGTCCTTTCTTACATGCATTTCTAACTAAATGGACCAACCTGACCAAAGGCAATTTAGAATATCACTGGTCATTATGGGGAACTTTTGTAATCCCCAAACTTAATTTCCTTACTACTAAATTGGACCACAATAACTCAAAAATTTCCAGAGCTGAGTGCAATGCTTGTTTTGGTTGGTATTTTGAGACTTCCTAACATTATCAGTAGTCTAAATTGCCTCTCTGCAAAATAAGATTTTAATATTAACTGAGGCAAACAAATGGTTAAGAAAGATAAAATAACTCCCGAAGCCTCACATTCTTCCTCCTTGGCTTCTTTGCCTCAGGCTCCACCTCCAGAGCCATCTTGTTTCTCTCCCTTTGCTCTTTCCTGGTCTGAAACTGTCACTGGCCCCATCTTCTTCCTTTCCTTCTACACCACCTGTGCCTCCACTATTCCCACAATTCCCCTGCAATAATTATCACACCTAACTTCCCCTTTTCTCAAAACTTGCCCCATTCCTTTTTCCTCTGAACTTGTCATAACCCGTCCATTTAAACTTAATCCTTCTGAGGCTCCAGAGACTAAACTCTTAATTTCTTAATACAGTAAGTCCCCTACATATGAACTTTCAAAGATGCGAACGTGTGTTCACATGTCCAGTCACATAAGTTCATGTGTCCGGTGTACATTGTCACATATGTGCATCCTCTACAAGTGGTTGTGCTTTTGTGTACTTTACTGTACAGGACTGTGTAGAGTACAGTAGTACAGTATCTTTATTTCTAGCCCAGGACGTCTGGAAGCAAGCATAAAAGAAGTGATGTAGCTGAAGAAGTGAAGAGATTCATGATACAGGAAATTGTCTTTATTTGAGGAGGCACTGTTAGTTTTTGAGGCACAGGACCCGAACGTAGAATGGTACATGAAGGTTGCAGCAGACGTTCGGAATGCAAACCAGGGTGGGGGGAAGGGATAGTTAGGGAGTTTGGGATTGACATGTACACACTGCTATATTTAAGATGGATAACAAACAAGGACCTACTGTATAGCACAGGGAACTCTGCTCAATGCTGTGTGGCAGCCTGGATGGGAGGGGAGTTTGGGGGAGAATGGCTACATGTATATATATGGCTGAGTTGCTTTACTGTGCACCTGAAACTATCACAACATTGATAATCGACTATACCCCAATATAAAATAAAAAGTTTTTTCAAAAAAAGAATGTAATCCAGTGCTATCGTGTCATCTATGATGAGAAAAAAAGAGCTACTACCCAGACATCACTGGATCGTTTTTTCAAGAGGGTAGATAGAATGAATCCAGCAAGGGACCAGAACCTGTGCCATCAACGTCAGGCGTGAGTGAAATTGCAGCTTGCCCCCCGTCTCTTATTGCTGATGATCCTTCAGCTCTACCATCTCCCACCTCCTCTCCCTCCTCTAGTCAGTAACTCTTCTTACCTGTTTACTCCATGCCAGCCCCTGTATGCCAGCTGTTGTACTGCACTACTGTACTTTCCAAGGTACTGTAAAATGTTTAAAATGTTTATTTTGTGTGTGTGTTTTTTATGTATTATTTGTGTGAAAAGTATTATAAACCTATTACAGTACAGTACTGTATAGCTGATTCTGTTAGTTGGCTACCTAGGCTAACTTCGTTGGACTTAACAAATAAATTGGACTTACGAACGTGCTCTCGGAACGGACCTCATTCGTATGTAGGGGACTTACTGTATTTTAAGGTTTAAGAAACTTTAACTATATCTTGCTACACATATAATACAAATCTATTTTGCCAGTGGACCACGTAACTAAATTGGCTTGAAATGGAAATATTGTTTTCCATGGAATACTTCCCAAAGACAGGGACTTACTGTATTCCCTGGACTAAAGCTGAACTGCAAGCCATAGTCAAAGATTTTCCCAAAGTAACTGAGGATTCTCACAGATTTGCTGAGAAATTTAACACAGTCACTCAAACTTATTCACTTGGTTTCTCTGATTTATATCAGCTAGTTCATATGCTTGTCTGTGTAGGCCAGACCCAGCATTGGATAAAAATCACTAATTGGGAAAGTTCTGAGAGATCTCTAGAATTACAACTGAGAGTAACTAACTTATTATACAATCAGGTTTGGGTGATCACTGGGTGACTTAATCAAGAAATCCCTAGAGCTTTTCCAAAGCCTGGTCATTGGGACAAAATTCAGGCCTGCACACAAAAATCTGATGAACCTATTCATGATTATTGCAATTGACTTCAGATTACTTTTTAAAGAAAATTCTCATCTTCCTTCAGATGTTTAATCCACCCAAGTAGTTTTTAACTCTATGTTTGTTAATGGGATGAACTGAGACCCTTCCTAGTGAAAAGGAAGCAGTGTAAAATGGGAAACTGTGTCCACTCCAGATTTAGTTCATCTGGCAAATCAACTCTCTGGTACTTTAGATGAGTTACATCCAAGGAAGACCACCAAAATATTCAACTCCAACAAATGAAGGCTCCTAAAGGAAACCAAAACCCTCCTAGTTTCAGCTACCATTGCAATGAGTCAGGACATTGGAAGAGAGATTTTTACAAATGTACATGCTTTAGGTGCCTCCAGACCTCTAATCAGCCTTTCCAGTGTCCTCCCAATTCTCAACCATGTGGCCCAAGGAACTACAAGGGCCCTTCCCAATCCTCTCTCTTAATTGTCTTGGAGAAACATTTCTTCAGATTGGGGATGAATCTCTCGGTGCTCAACCCCACTACTCTAAAATGTCCTTGTCTCAGAGTAATAAAAAAGTTTGAAAAATGGAGGTCTCTACTAAACCTCAAGTGATTCCAGTCTCTGAACCTATTCCCTTTTATTTAGGCCCTTTGAGTGATGCACACCATTTTCTCCTTAGTCCCTCCACCCCTATCCACTTATTAGGCCAAGACTTCTTAGAGAAGTATGCCAGGTTTTCTTTTTCCCAAATGGAAATAATTCTAGAAATTGACAGCAGTTATCAAAATAACCCACCAGGTGAATTAAATGACCCTTTGACATCTTTTTTTGGTTCAGTCTCTGATGGTACTAGAGCAGATTCTGAAAACACTGATCACTTGTCACTATTGAATCAGCTGCCACTTTCCTTATGGGCAAAATCGCCAACTGATGTTGGCAAAATTCACATAAAAATTCAGAGACCCCTCAAAACCCCAGAATTTATCAATACTCTATAAGTAAAGAAGCCCTTCAAGACATGAAGCCCTTCAAGGCTTAAAGCCTATAATAAAAGATTACAAGACTCAAAGCTTCATTATCTCTTGTACTAGCCCCGTAACACTCCTATTTTACCAGTGAGAAAACCTAAGGGCTGAGAGTGGAGGTTTGTCCAGGACCTGTAAGCCAGCGGTCCCCGACATTCTTGGCATCAGGTACTGGTTTTGTGGAAGACAATTTTTCTACGGGCCGGGGTGTGTATGGGGGGGATGGTGCAGGTGGTATTGCGAGCGATGGGGAATGGCAGATGAAGCTTCGCTCACTTGTCCTCCGCTCACCTCCTGCTGTGCGGCCCAGTTCCTAAAAGGCCAAGGACCATATAGGTCCAGAGGTTGGGCCCTGCTCTAAGCAATGAACAACACTGTTATTCCTCAACATCCTGTTGTTCCTAACCCTTATATCTTACTAATATGCATTCCCACTGTAAATAAATTCTTTATTTAATTTATGTAGTGCCATCTTTAGTATTCCGGTTGATGAATCTAGACAATGCCTTTTTCCTTTCACTGGGTGAGGAAACAGTAATGCCTCAGGGTTATACTTAGATTCCTTATTTTTTGCAAATCCTGAAGGCTAACCTGGATGATGTAAAGTTCCCTAGAGGTTCTACTTTGTTGCAATATGTGGATGATTTTGCTTCTTTGCTTTCCTTCTCAAACTTCCTCACAGGAAGACAGCATCCACTTGCTAAAGCTTTTAGCCTTAGAAAAATGTAACGTCACACACAAAAAATTGCTGTTTGCCCGAATCCAGGTTTGATGTTTAGGCCATCTGATATCAGAACAAGGGCTACACCTAGATCCAGATAGACTTCACAGTGTCCTGTTTCCCCAAACCCAAAACTAATGCCAACTGGGAGGTTTTCTCAGGCTAGTAGATTATTGCCAAAATTGGATTCCAGATATCTCTCTTATGGTCAAACCTCTATATGCTTTACTTAACAATAGCAAACCTGACCCAATTTTATGGGAAGAATTGAATGACATAGACTTCGGGGCCTTAAAGGAGAGTTTGATGAACCCACTTGTCCTTGGGTATCCCAATTATTAGATTCCCTTTTCCCTTTTTAGATGTGAAAAGAAATGGAATGCCCTTGGGTAAACACCCAAAAACATGGGAACCACCATCAATCTATAGGGTATTATAGCCAGCCACTGGGCCCTGTAGTGCAGGGATACCCCACATGCCTTAGAGACATTACAGCCACTGCCCTTTTGGTTAAGGCAAATGGGAAAATTGTTGTTCCCTTTAATTGTTTTTGTGCTTCATGCAGTAGAAACTCTTGTGAATTCTCATGACACTCAACATTTCTCAGCCACTTCACCTCCTATGAAATCCTTCGTATTAAATGCCCCTCAGATAACTATTTTACATTTTAATATTTATTTATTTGGTTGCACCAGGTCTTAGTTGCAGCAGGCAGTCTCCTTAGTTGCAGCACGTGGGCTCCTTAATTGTGGCACACAGGCTCCTTAGTAGTGGCATGCGAACACTTAGTTGCAGCATGTGGGATCTAGTTCCCTGGCCAGGGATTGAACCCGGGCCCGCTGCATTGGGAGCATGTAGTTTTATCCACTGTGTTACAGGGGAGTCCCCTATTTTACATTTTAATAACCTTAGCCTGGCTACTTTTCTCCCCTCTGTCACCAGCAAAGTCCATCACAACCGCTTAAATCTGGTGGACCACCTCCTGACTCCTCATAATGATCTACAGGAAATTCCATTGGGTAAAGTTGACTTCTCATTATTCACTGATGGTTCTTATTTAAAAGGTGACAATGGCAAATATTGTACTGGGTATGCTATTATAAATACTTTTGACACTGTTGCTAGTTTGGTTCAACAGGCTGGATTATACACTCTTACACAGGCTTGTACTTTGGCCAAGGACAAAACTGCCAATATTTATACCGATAGAAGATATGCCCTCAGAATAGTTCATGATTTTAGAATGTTGTGGAAGCAACATGGCTTTCTTACTTTCTGTAGAAATAGAATTAAAAATGGCCCCAATGCTCAGGAATGATTAGATGCAATACCTTTTCCAGCCACTTTAGTGATTATTAAGATTCCAAGGCATTCTAAACTTGGCTGTCAGGAAGCTGGAGGAAATCACCTTGCTGATATTTCTTCAGGGAATACTACCCTTAAGGGGACCAAGAGCAGCCAAACCTCTGTCATGGTCCAAAGGGATATTTCCCTAAATAATAATTTGGAAGAACTGTCCAGAGAAGCCCAAAAATTGACCTCAGAAAAGGAAAAACAAGATTGAAAACTTGACAATTGTTTTGACAAAAAGAGAAAGCTCTGGTTTAGGCTAAATAACAACCCAGGGCTACTGGAGTCTCTAAAATTCCCACTCCTCACCATTATACATACATTAAGCCATTCGTTTATGGAAAAAATGATAGCTTTCTTGAATTGATATTGGTGGGGAAACATCAACAAGGCCACAACAATGACCTACCCACTTGTCCTACTTATCCAAAATACAAGTCAGGGAAGCCTGTTCCTACTGCTCCTGGAACACTTTAAACTGTCTGGTGGACCATTGGAAGTCTGGCAAATAGATTTTATACAACTCCCTCTGTCTAATGGGTATAAATACGTTTTAGTCATGGTCTTTATATTTTCACACTGGAGTGAAGCCTTCCCTTTCAGAGAGGCTATTGTCTCTTCTGTGGCTAAAGTCCCTTTGGAAAATATTATCCCTACCCGGGAAACTCCTTTTGAACTTCACAGTGATTAAGGAACTCATTTACTGGCCAGGTGCTTCTGCAAGTCTCTGCTGTTTGGCTGGTTTTACACTTTCACTGTGCTCACCACCCTCAATCCTCTGCTTTAGTCAAACACACTAATGGCATTATTAAGACTCAGGGGACTTCCCTGGTGACACAGTGTTTAAGAATCCACCTGCTAATGCAGGGGACACGGGTTCTAACCTTGGCCCGGGAGGATCCCACATGCCGAGGAGCAACGAAGCCTGTGCGCCACATCTACTGAGCCTGTGTTCTAGAGCCCGTGGTCCACAACAAGAGAAGCCACTGCAATGAGAAGCCCGTGTACTGCAACGAAGAGTAGCCCCCGCTCACCAGAACTAGAGAAAGCCTGTGCGCAGCAACGAAGACTCAACACAGCCAAAAATAACTTAATTAATTAATTAATTAATTATTTTAAAGAAAGACTCAATTGGAAAAGTTTGTAGAAGCCCTCCAATACCTTGGCCACAAGCATTGCTGTTGGTCCTTCTGAATCTCAGATCCATCCCTCTGGGACTCATCAACTCTCACCCTTTGAGACAGTCACAGGACTCCCAATGCACTTGGCCTCTGCTTCTTTTGACCTACAACTGATAAAAGGAGAGATACTCTAATGTTGCAAAGGCCTAAGCTTCTAATAAAATAACCCTGGTTGGGTAAAGCAATCTTTTCACAGTGCACCTCAGAAGACGAAGACCTTAAGCATCACACCTTGGAAACTGGAGATTTGTCTATTGGAAAAGACACTTCCAGGAAAACTCTCTTCAGCCTTGCTGGAAAGGCCCTTATCAAGTATTGCTAATCAGCCCTTGTGCAGCCAAACTCCAGTCATATGTCAATGGCATCAGTAAATACAGAACTGAAATTAGTATTTGACATTAGGAGAACATTGGTGACTTGGTGGTCTTATTGTGAATAATTTTACCAGAGGATTAGGGGCAGAAGCAATAGATAGAGTTGGAAAATATTGGAGTAGAGATAGCATAGATTAGTCTATTTAGAAGCTTAATAAAAACTGTTGCTGTATTTATTTCAGATAACACTGGACAATTCATCAACCCAATTGATTAAAATACTGTGTAGCTAGTTTTTGTTTGGATACAGCACAGTATTTTTTTCATATTTCTGAAATTAAAAACACAGCTCTGGAATGTGAAGGCAATAGAGGAGAGATTTAAAATATTTTACTTCAAGATTATTCTTAAACCATCCAGTCACCCACCTCATTCTTAAATATATCTGGAGAAGGCCATTGTATAATCACTCGTATTCTCTAATATAACTCCAAGATAAAAGAGTTTTTTCAATATTCTATTATTCCCTACTGGAATTGAAGACTATTCCTGTGTTACCTCTCTTTATTATGAAATATTAATGACCACTGACTTTAGTATTTTAATGGAAATATGTCAATATCTAAAAAATGAACATCATTAGAATTAAATCTATATTAAAGTTGATATGTAAAACATAAATAAACTAGCTAATGGAACTAGCCAGTGTAAACACTTGCCAGAAAAGCAACAACAACAATTTAATTTAATGGAGAGCCATATATCTTTTTTTAAATTTTTTTTAACATCTTTATTGGAGTATAATTACTTTACAATGGTGTGTTAGTTTCTGCTGTATAACAAAGTGAATCAGCTATATGTATACATATATCCCCATATCTCCTCCCTCTTGCATCTTCCTCCCACCCTCCCTATCCCACCCCTCTAGGTGGTCACAAAGCACTGAGCTGATCTCCCTGAGCTATGAGGCTGCTTCCCACTAGCTATCTATTTTACATTTGGTAGTGTATATATGTCCATGCCATTCTCTCACTTCATCCCAGCTTACCCTTCCCCCTCCCCGTGTCCTCAAGTCCATTCTCTACATCTGTGTCTTTATTCCTGTCCTTCCCCTAGGTTCTTCAGAACCTTTTTTTTTTTTGATTCCATATATATATATGTGTTAGCATACTGTATTTGTTTTTCTCTTTCTGACTTACTTCACTCTGTATGACAGTCTCTAGGTCCATCCACCTTGCTACAAACAACTCAATTTTGTTTCTTTTTATGGCTGAATAATATTCCATTGTATATATGTGCCACATCTTCTTTATCCATTCACCTGTTGATGGACACTTAGGTTGCTTCCTTGTCCTGGCTATTGTAAATAGAACTGCAATGAACATTGTGGTACATGAGTCTTTTTGAATTAGAGAGCCATATGTCTTTTGTAGAGCTCCTGAGAAGGAAATTTTTGGATAGCATTTTACTTTGTTGAATTGTGGCTGAGTCATGTCAGTTTTGGTACAGTTTTAAATATGAGATATCAGTTTAGAAATGTAATGTTTTCTGGAAAATTAAACACTAAAAAGAAATTAAAATCAAAGCCTTTACCCAGATCTTATGAAATGCAGTGAAGATACCAGATTCTGGCATATTTTTCAGGCATAAGTTAGAAGACCATATATATCAATTAAGATCAGACTTTTTCAAGCATTTCTAATTTCAATGAAAAGCATTTCTATTTGTTTTTCAAAAATGAGTATTGACTTTATATTAATGGCAATTAAAATTATCATCAAATTTAGTTGTAAACAAAAGTATCCATCTTCAGGAAAGAGTCATTTTCCATACTATTTAACTTGGGCACCAGATCAGAACATTGTGTTTCTCACCACCCAAGTCACAGACTTCATACAATTTTATGAAACCCAAGAGGGTGCAGAATTCATAGGTAGAACCAGAGATGTAAAAATCACTTGACTGAAATGATACTAAGGGAGTCAGGTACAAAGCAGAGCCCTCTTCTATGAGAAGGAGATTAAAATATCAGTGAAGCTGAAGGAAACTTTTTCTGAATGATGAAAATAATTGGGTCATGACCAATGGTCTAGTAATTTGTTTTTGCCATAAACTGCTTACCCAATATATCTAGATGTGGTTTGGTCAATTGTGTCAGCATACAGAGTTAAACTTTCTATGTGGTTATAAGATTAAAACCTGATTCTCTTTACTTCAGTCATATTATTTTTCTGTTTAAAGACATGGAAAGTCATGGTTGCCATTGAGTACAGGAGATCTTGAGGGGGAACAATTTAATGACCTGTTCTATATTTGAGATATGGAAACTGAAACCCAGAGTAACTAGGAACAGTAATGCTATGACACATAATTTATTGTAACACAGGGAGAAACTATTTTTCTTACCTTGGATCCATGTTTCAGTCTCACAGCAGTGCTGATAGTTCTGAGATACTTGTAACTGAGAAATGCTAACTGTGTGTTTCTCTCATGCTAACTGTGTGTTTCTCTCAGTTCCTCAAGAGAAAAAGATAGATAAGTGTTTTTCTCTCTTTTCCTCTCCTGGGACAGCCAAAATTGTGCCTTTCTAAGTTCTTCTAGGGATGAGAGAATGTATGATAATTGATTCTCTTTGTTTGGGGTAACACTCTAAAATAAGTTACAATCCAGGGCATTGTTCACAAGTACAAGTCCATCAACAAATGTAGCTGAAATTATCTTACAGCAGCCCTGTCAAACAGAAATATAATGTGAACCACACATGTAATTTAAAATATTTTAGTGACCAACTTTTTAAAAAAGTAAAAAGAAAGAGTAAACATAATTTTAATGATAGATTTCAGTTAACTTGATATATCCAAAATATTATTGTTTCAACATGTAGTCAAAATAAAAATTGTTAATGACATACTTAAGACTCTTATTGTCATAGGAGGTTTTGGAAATGCAGATTTTTTGGTTTTGTTTTGTTTTGTTTTTGTTTTTCTGTGCTTACAGAACACTTAATTCAGACTGGACACATTTTGTGTGCCTAATATCTATATGGAGCTAATGGCCACTGTAACGCACAGCAGGACACTAGAAGGTTAGAGGCAGAGAGAAGAGAGAGGGGATAAGCCTGATCTGAGCAAAAAATGAGATTCTTGGATTGTGAGGATTAAGGGATGCTGGAGATCAGTTTCCTATATGCAAATCTACTCTGCAATTTGGCAGGATTTCAGTGGGGAATGGCTGCAAAATACCTGTGGAAGGCTGTGAGCCAGGGTAATTTGCTTCAAAATATGACATTTCTTACATTCAATTATTGTATAAATTCACACCTGTTGCATGGGTTTGCACCTCCAAATAAACAGAGTTTTTGATTAAAGGTTCTAAATAGAGTAATACATACTCAACTCAATACTTCTATCCTCAAAATCACTACTTGTAGCTCAATCTGATGAGGCCTAAATTCTGCCTCTAATCTGTTGAAATTATCCCCCCTAAGACAAGGAAGGAAGAGGGTTACTTGACTCAGGAGGAGTCATTATTGGAAATTCTCATGAAGAATTTATTTTGTGATACCATTATTATTTTCTTCTACAACAAAGCAAAAAAGGTGGTTGGTTGAGAATAAACTCTACAGGACTTGTAACTTAATATTTAAATAGTACTATATACCTTACTAAGAATTTGTAGTGTACTCAGTTTAACTATAAACCTGGGGAAATAAGATTTAGACTAGTCTAAGCATAGCAAAGAGTTTTCATTTTATATGTTAATTCTGAAGCTCTGGTAATGGCCACCATCAGCTTCTTGTGAATAAAGAATCTGAGGCTAAATTTCATTTTTTTTGAACTTTATTGAGGTACAATTGACAAAGTGGTAAGATATTTAAAGTGTACATCATGATGATTTGATATATGCATTCTTTGTGAAGGGTGTCCTCCCATCTAGCTAATTAAACTGGGGTTGATTAGCAATGAAGACCATGAGTTCAGGAGGTAGAGTGAATTAGATCATGTTTGAATTCTATAATTGTATGCATTTTCAGTGAATGTTTTAGGATCCAGAAGTCACATTTGGAGAGTCAGACATATTCAAGAACTATTTCTGCCTCATGTTGGTGTCCAGACACAACTCACTGCTCACTTTTACTGCTGTGAAAACCAGGAAGAGTAATGGCATCAGTTAAGTTGGAATGTGGAGTAGAGGAATAAGAATGGGCTTTAGAATGAGATTACGTGTATGTGAATTTTAACTCTGCAAACTCAGTTATGTAAGTTTGGGAAAATCAATTTCCTCTTCTCTAAAATGAGGATAATAATAACACCTATCTTACAGGAATGTTGTGAAGCCTTCTTTAATGTGTAATGCATTTGACATTTGTTATTCTTAGCTAAGTATGATTTGGGACTGTTATGAGGTTTTTTAAGGGCAAGGACCATGACTTAAGTTTCTTTGTACATACCAGGCATAGGTAAACAATAGGTGTGAAAGCAAATTAAATACTTTTAAACTAGAATGTTATCAAGTTTTGCTTTTTGTGTACTTCAAAGCAAAAGAATAAATTAACTTTCTTTTTGGGTAAGTAAAAGTATAGACTTTAATAGAGACAGGATAAGATGCTGAATGACTTCTTTGGGTTGCTTCCAACCCTTTCTTTCTGTGCTACTTAAATAGAAAGCTGAAAAGGAAGGGCCTGCCCATGACAATTTTCAGCAGAGATTCATTGGTAGTCATTGTATGGTTGTTGTAAAATACAGCTTAGTATTTTATGGCAGCTTAATCTACTTTGCCTTTCATCTGTGCATCTGTGAAAAAATAGTGACAACATGGAAAATATTCTAAATCAAACATATGGAGTGTTGGAGTCTGCAGCCAAAGCCTGTCCTCATCAAACTGTTATTGAGAGAAAGTAGAAATTCCAAGCTCGTGTTAAATGCTAGATTGTTGTACTCAGATAGCCACTCTCTTAAGTTGATTATTATTTAAAAATATCCCCAAAACAGAAAGAGGGAAGAGTCACATGAAGGATTTTTTTTTTCTCAATCTTACCAAACGTTTGACAGAAAGGACTTTCAGTAAATCCTTATATAGGAACATGCATACATCACACACACACACACACACACACACACACACACACACACAGTCTACATACCTAATAGTTGAACACTAACGTGTATGGGTTCAAAATGAAAGAGGCTTAACATTAAAATTTTGAAATAAGAATAAATTGATGACCTGACATCATGTCACAAAAATTTACCACAGTTTGGATATATTTTTTTAATACTGTGCCTCACACAGAGAGGCGAAGAATGGACTTCATGAAGTGCTGCTAACACCAGGACCAGTGTTTTGTCATTTGGACTGTGCCATCTGTACATCTGTAGGAGGGACCAGTCACATAGATTATGATGTGAAGGACCTCCCTTTGAGTTGTAATTGGAGCAGCATTCAATCTAAAAACATCAAATGAACTTCAAATAAATGACTTGTATTTTGTGAGAAGATGACTTCATATTATCTTTTAGTTTGACCATTTATTATGTTGTAAATTATTTGATTTTCTACATTTTGGTACAATGTGCATTACTTAGCAATCTTTCTCCAAGAGTGATGCTTCACAAATGTTGGCTGCATTGTAATCTCTGGAAGGCTTGTTAAAAAAAGATTTCTGGACTCTAACCCCTTAGTTCCTAATTCAGTTAGGTTTGGGGTAGAGACAGAGAATTTTTATTTTGAACTAGTTTCTAGGTGATACTGATTCATCTGGTCCAGGAACCACACATTGAGAACCACTTGATGATTGAAACAATATACATATGAGTAAATGAGCTGGGCAGTAGAATTACATTTATAGTGATTTTTTTTTTACAATCTCAGTGTACATGGAGATACTTTTATGTAACACTCTAAATATAAAGTGACATTGTTGGTTATTTAATTAGGTGTTTTCCATACCTAACCTTAAATATCCAAATGTTTGATGTCATATAGACAATTACTTTGATTACCTTACATTTTACCTTTGGAGCCGGTTTATTTAGATGAACTTGCTGTGTGTGAGATTGTATTTCTAATCAAGATGTTGAAATAATAATTTAAAAACAAGTCAAAGTGACAATTCCTATGCTACCTAAAGATCTGCTTCAGAATATTCTTCTTTTAAGAGAAGCTGCTCAAGGCTTTTAGACATCAGGGGATGTTTGACTTCAGGATTCGATTATAAGGCATTTCCTTATTGAGTAACTTTCAATATTTGTCTAATTACTGTGCTTTCAATTATAAGCTCCTCCACAAGTTTTATGGTGAATATCTTATCTTTATACTTCATAGTAATATTGTGTTATAACTTTAATAATTCTCTTGTAGAATAAAAAAATTAAATCTCCCATGTGTAAGCCTACTGATATCATCTAATTTTGTCTGGTTATTAATCTCTTATTAAGTGCTCTCATATTTACTATAGGAAACTTCAAATTTAGAAATATATAGATTTTCCTATCTTAAAATTAAGTTTTAAATTTACCTTACTAACCAATTTTTAACAATGGAAAGAATAAAAACTGATGACATACCTTGTCATTTGTGGTTTTTAGCACCTGAAATTTAACTATTTAATGGTTAAATACCCAATAATAGAACTCTCTCATTAAAGAAAAAAATTTTTTTGTATTTTTAAAATAATTTGACTTTAACCAATCCTCAATATTGAACATAATCTTAGTTTTTAATGAGAACATGCTTTTTTCACCAAAAAATTTTTTTCACCTAATTATCCCTTTAGAGTTAGTGAATTAGTTAGACAAAATAAGTATTAAAGATCATGTATGATTTTCTATTCTCAGAAAAACAAACTTCCTTTTCCTGTTTTTTAATTTTTAAATTAGCTTCTATACTTTCTTTACTGCTTTTACCATATGTAACAATCTCTACCTATAATCCAAAGCCACACATTACTTAGCTACCTATACTTGCATTGGGTAGATAAAGTGGAAGAGAGAAAGAAAGAGAAGATTAGAAAGGTAAGCTGAGGTCAAATTTCTGAATTATCTTGGAGGCATTCCTAGGATTTCTGGGTTCATGATCCTTGAAATGTGTTGTGCCTCTCATTTTATTTTATTTAAAAATTTTTAGGTACCTTGGCCTTCTCCTAAAGACTCTTATTTAAAAGATTTTGATGAGACCTTGGAATCTATAGTTTGAAGAATCAAGTGATACTGTTGCACTTCAGTATTTGGAAAAAACTATCTTTGACAGTGGAGAGTCAATGAAGGCTTTTGAGCACAAAAGTATAAACAGAGATAAGCTTCAGAAAGATTACTTTAGGAAATAATGGGTTTGTGGAGTTTGGAACTTAACACAGAGAGACAAGTTAGAAGATGATTGCAAAAGGCCAAGAAAGAGTTAATGAGGGTCAAAGTCAGGACAATGGCATGAAAACTGGAAGGACAAGGAAGACTCAGTGATTCAATAAATATTTACAGAGCGCTTATTATAAGCAGGCATTGTTTTAGCTATTGTGAATGCAGCAAAAAACAAAACAGAAAAAACATTTTTACTCTTGTGGAGGTTATATTCTATTGATATGACATAAAATAAATGTATTATATAGATCAATATAGATAGATAGATAGATAGATAGATAGGTTAAGTGCCATGGAGAAAAAAGCAATGAAGGAGGACATGAAGTGCCAGGTGGAAAGAGAGATTAAATAAGGTGATTTGGGATGGTTTTACTGATAAAGTAATATTTTAGATAAATATGAAGGAGGTGAAGTTTCAAGCCACTCAGTTATCTGGGGAATGTCATTCCAGACAGAGGGTAATACCAACAAAAAGATCAAAGCATGGAAGTGTGCTAGAAACAGCAAGGTGTGTCAGTGTGGCTGGGATGAAGGAAGCAATGGGGAGAGGAGTACCATGTTACATCAGATGGACAGTGGGATGCCAGACTATTTAGAACTTTGTAGTTTCTTGTAAGAACTTTGGCTTTTGCCCTTGGCTGTGATGGAATACCATTGAAGGGTTTTGAGAAATGGAGAGACACATTGTGCTTTCTGTCTTAATAGGATAACTCTTGACTGCTGTTTTGATAGACTTGATGGTGGTGGTGGGGATCAATGGTAGAAAGAGAAAGACTAGTTAGAAGAATATTGCAATAACCCATTTTCATATAGTGACACTTTGGACGTGTGATGGCGGTAGAGATAATGAGAATGTATCAGTTTCTTCAAATATTCTGAAGATAGAGACAACTGAAGTTTCTGACAATTGGATATGAGGTATGAGTGATTAGGAGGACATAAGTGTGGGTTCAGGGAAAGATGGAGTGGTTATTAAATGAGATGAGACAAACTTCAGGTGGAGAAACTTGGGGGGAAGAATATCAGGGGTCTAATTTTGACATGGGTAAACTTGAAATGGATATTAAGGCATCTAAGTAGAGATGTTGAGTAGGAAGTTGAATCCTATAATTTTGGAGTTTGAGAGGTCAAGACTTGAGATAGAAATTTGGCAGTTCTCAGTTCATAGATGAGATCACTAAGGGAGTAGTCTTGACAGAGAAGAGAAGAGGTCTAAGGACAGAAATTTGGAGCATTCCAACAATAAGATAATAGGTAGAAGAGGAGGAACAAATTAAAGAGACTGAAAAAAAAGCACCAGTGAGTAAGGAGGAAACTTAGAGATTACAGTTTTCTTAAAAGCCAGGAGAAGAAATTTTTTCAAAGTGGAAAGAGTAATCAACCGAATCAAACACTGCTGGTAATTCAAGCAAGAAGTCTAAAAATTGACCTTTGGATTAAATAACAATGAGATCTTTGCTGAACTTCTCAAGAAGAGGTTCTGTGGGGAGGTGGGAGTGAAATTATTTCTGAACTGTATTCAAGAGATAATGGGAGTAGAGGAATTGGTGCATTGAAGTGTTTTGCTTTAAAAGAGTCAAGAGGATATATCAGATGATACAAGGAAGAATTTGAAAAGTTCAAAAGCAGAGGTACTTTGTAGTTACCTATCTCTACCTCTAACAAAATTTGTTAATATGTCTAGATTGATGATATCATACATGTGCCAAGAAGTTATGAAAAGCTTTATTGCTCATATAATGGGAATATCTGTTGATAGTAGGCCAGGCACAAAAACTTGAGCAAAGGGAGGGACTTTTGTTTTTACTTTGGTTAGAGGATAAGGAGGCTAGAGTAAGAGTTCCTGTGTGGACTGTGTTTACATAGTTTAATTCCTGCTGGTGCCAAGGGAACGTGAGTGAAGACTTTCTTATTGGCTTTCTTAGCTGTGGGGCAAGAGGTAGGAAAAGATGGGGCTTGAAAACTGTCAGTGGTCAAACACCAAAAATGCAGTCAGACTGTAACAAAAGAGCTCAGTGACAAATTTGGGGTGGGGTTTTAGGAAATAATGAAGAAATTTCTCTCATTTGGAGCATAATGATTGAAGATATTGATGGCATTTAACCAAGACAGAAACACCCAATGAGGATCAGGTCACATCTGGAAATGCCAGCCCTTCTGACCATAGGAAAGAAGCAAGAGGAAAAATGGAAGAAGGAAGGGCAGAAAGCCAAGATAAAGTAGTAAGTGCTGATTGTGTGAATTTTGTCATTTGGGTCTTGAAGAAATATTCTCCTGAATCTCAGTTTCTCTGTATGCAAGTAGTTCTCACCTAGCTAGGGTTTTCAGAATATGAGAAGCAGATACAAAGGATTCGGTTGCTTTAATGTAGCCTCAGGTTGTCTTTCTCTGGCATGAAGAATGCTGACATCTTAAAGAGCTTAAAGACATCGTTATGTTTATCCCTTGAGGTAGAACCAGGACCCTGCCCCAAGGCTGAACTATTGTTTTCTGGCTGCTCCTCCCTTGTCTTTCCATCCCTTCCCTTCCCTGATTAGCAACTGTTCTAATCTGCCCTGTGGAACTCAGGGAAGGTCATGGAGGCTGGAGTCAAGAAAGACGGGAACAGAAAAGCTTCCATACCCAGGAGCCTCACAGGGTCCTGCTTGGTTTCACTACAAGGTTACCTGAGACCAAATTAGAGGGGTGGAGGCCCTGCATATGCCCTAATCTTATCAGCAACTTCACCCTTGAACTGTTGCTATAAAATTCCTTATCAAATCCTCCCAGGTTGGGACACATAATTTTTGAGAAGCACAAGCCCACTGTGTCCCCCTTTGCCTGGCAAAGAAATAAAGCTATTCTTTTCTCCTTCACCCAAAACTCTGTCTCTGAAGTTTGATTCAACACTAGTGTGCAGAGACTGAACTTTCAGCATCAGTAGGAGCACTTAAATGGCAATTTTGATGAATTGCTGGAGGCTGAGTATGGGCTAGCAAGAGAGTGAGAAACTCATGGGAGCTTCAGTCTTAAGGATCCCCGTGACTTTCATGGGTTTTAACCTCTAGGAATCCCACCATGCTCTCATGTTGAAGAGTTGAAGAAGACCCCTCTTGGCTCTGCTAAGGGGCCTACAAGAGCAATCACTGTGAAATTCACCAGAGCTTTCTCCATAACAAAGATTTCCTTCAGGAGGAAAAGACTTTACCAGAGCTTTTTCTCCTCTGGAGGAAGGGCACTCCTCACACTCAAGCCTCCTCTAGACTTCCTGTATCAATTAAGCAAGGAAAAAGCCAGGAGTCAGTGCTGTGCCTCTGAGGTGGAGAGCCAACTTCAGGACACTGGTCCACAAGAGACCTCCCAGCTCCACGTAATATAAGTGGCAAAAATCACCCAGAGATCTCCATCTCAACACCAAGACCCAGCTTCACTCAACGACCAGCAAGCTACAGTGCTGGACACCCTATGCCAAACTACTAGCAAGACAGGAACACAGCCCCATCCATTAGCAGAGAGGCTACCTAAAATCCTAATAAGGCCACAGGCATCCCAAAACGCACCACCAGACATGGACCTGCCCACCAGAAAGAAAAGATCCAGCCTCATCCACCAGAACACAGGCACTAGTCCCCTCCACCAGGTAACCTACACAACCCACTGAACCAACCTTAGCCACTGGGGACAGACACCAAAAACAGTGGGAACTACGAACGTGCAGCCTGTGAAAAGGAGACCCCAAACACAGTAAGATAAGCAAAATGAGAAGACAGAAAAACACACAGAAAATGAAAGAGCAAAGTAAAACCCCACCAGACCTAACAAATGAAGAGGAAACAGATAGTCTACCTGAAAAATAATTCAGAATATTGATAATAAACATGATCAAAAATCTTGGAAATAGAATAGAGAAAATGCAAGAAAAATTTTAAAAGGGCCTAGGAGAACTAAAAAGGAAACAAGCAATGAAGAACAACACAATAAATGAAATTTAAAATTCTCTAGAAGGGATCAATAGCAGAATAACTGAGGCAGAAGAATGGATAAGTGACCTGGAAGATAAAATAGTGGAAATAACTACTACAGAGCAGAATAAAGAAAAAAGAATGAAAAGAACTGAGGACAGTCTCAGAGACCTCTGGGACAACATTAAATGCACCAACATTCGAATTATAGGGGTCTCAGAAGAAGAAGAGAAAAAGAAAGGGACTGAGAAAATATTTGGAGAGATTATAGATGAAAACTTCCCTAATATGGGAAAGGAAATAGTTAATCAAGTCCAGGAAGCACAGAGAGTCCCATACAGGATAAATCCAAGGAAAAACATGCCAAGACACATATTAATCAAACTATCAAAAATTAAATACAAAGAACACATATTAAAAGCAGCAAGGGAAAAACAACAAATAATACACAAGGGAATCCCCATAAGATTAACAGCTGATCTTTCAGCAGAAACTCTGCAAGCCAGAAGGGAGTGGCGAGATATATTTAAAGTGATGAAGGAGAAAAACCTACAACCAAGATTACTCTACCCAGCAAGGATCTCATTCAGATCTGATGGAGAAATTAAAACCTTTACAGACAAGCAAAAGCTGAGAGAGTTCAGCACCACCAAACCAGCTTTACAGCAAATGCTAAAGGAACTTCTCTAGGCAAGAAACACAACAGAAGGAAAAGACCTACAATAACAAACCCAAAACAGTTAAGAAAATGGGAATAGGAACATACATATCGATAATTACCTTAAATGTAAATGGATTAAATGCACCCACCAAAAGACACAGAGTGGCTGAATGGATACAAAAACAAGACCCATATATATGGTGTCTACAGGAGACCCACTTCAGACCTAGAGACACATACAGATTGAAAGTAAAGGGATGGAAAAAGATATTCCATGCAAATGGAAATCAAAAGAAAGCCGGAGTAGCAATTTTCATATCAGACAAAATAGACTTTAAAATAAAGACTATTAGAAGAGACAAAGAAGGACGCTACATAATGATCAAGGGATCAATCCAAGAAGAAGATATAACAATTGTAAATATTTATGCACCCAACATAGGAGCACCTCAATACATAAGGCAAATACTAAGAGCCATAAAAGGGGAAATCGACAGTAACACAATCATAGTAGGGGTTTTTAACACCCAACTTTCACCAATGGACAGATCATCCAAAATAAAAATAAATAAGGAAACACAAGCTTTAAATGATACATTAAACAAGATGGACTTAATTGATATTTATAGGACATTCCATCCAAAAACAACAGAATACACATTCTTATCAAGTGCTCATGAAACATTCTACAGGATAGATCATATCTTGGGTCACAAATCAAGCCTTGGTAAATTTAAGAAAATTGAAATTGTATCAAGTATCTTTTCCGACCACAGTGCTATGAGACTAGATATCAATTACAGGAAAAGATCTGTAAAAAAATACAAATACATGGAGGCTAATCAATACACTACTTAATAACGAAGTGATCACTGAAGAAATCAAAAAGGAAATCAAAAAATACCTAGAAACAAATGACAATGGAGACACGATGACCCAAAACCTATGGGATCCAGCAAAAGCAGTTCTAAGAGGGAAGTTTATAGCAATACAATCCTACCTTAAGAAATAGGAAACATCTCAAATAAACAACCTATCCTGGCACCTAAAACAATTAGAGAAAGAAGAACAAAAAAAAAATCCCCAAAGTTAGCAGAAGGAAAGAAATCATAAAGATCAGATCAGAAATAAATGAAAAAGAAATGAATGAAATGATAGCAAAGAACAATAAAACTAAAAGCTGATTCTTTGAGAAGATCAACAAAATTGATAAACCATTAGCCAGACTCATCAAGAAAAAAAGAGAGAAGACTGAAATCAATAGAAATTGAAATGAAAAAGGAGAAGTAACAATGACACTGCAGAAATACAAAGGATCATGAGAGATTGCTACAAACAACTCTATGCCAATAAAATGGACAACCTGGAAGAAATGGACAAATTCTTAGAAATGCACAACCTGCCAAGATTGACTCAGGAAGAAATAGAAAATATGAATAGACCAATCACAAGTATTGAAATTGAAACTGTGATTAAAAATCTTCCAATAAACAAAAGCCCAGGACCAGATTCCTTCACAGGTGAATTCTATCAAACATTTAGAGAAGAGCTAACTACTATCTTTCTCAAACTCTTCCAAAATATAGCAGAGGGAGGAACACTCCCAAACTCATTCTATGAGGCCACCATCACCCTGATACCAAAACCAGACAAAGGTATCACAAAGAAAGAAAACTACAGGCCAATAACACTGATGAACATAGATGCAAAAATCCTCAACAAAATACTAGCAAACAGAATCCAACAGCACATTAAAAGGATCAAAAAACCCCATGATCAAGTGGGGTTTATTCCAGGAGTGCAAGGATTCTTCAATATATGCAAATCAATCAATGTGATACACCATATTAGCAAATTGAAGGAGAAAAACCATATGATCATCTCAATATGTGCAGAGAAAGCTTTTGACAAAATTCAACACCCATTTATGATAAAAGCCCTGCAGAAAGTAGGCATAGAGGGAACTTTCCTCAGCATAATAAAGGCCATATATGACAAACCCACAGCCAACATCGTCCTCAATGGTGAAAAACTGAAACCGTTTCCACTAAGATCAGGAACAAGACAAGGTTGCCCACTCTAACCAATATTATTCAACATAGTTTTGGAAGTTTTAGCCACAGCAATCAGAGAAGAAAAAGAAATAAAAGGAATCCAAATTGGAAAAGAAGAAGTAAAGCCGTCACTGTTTGCAGATGACATGATACTATACATAGAGAATCCTAAAGATGCTACCAGAAAACTACTAGAAGTAATCAATGAATTTGGTAAAGTAGCAGGATACAAAATGAATGCACAGAAATCTCTGGCATTCTTATACACTAATGATAAAAAATCTGAAAGTGAAATTAAGAAAACACTCCCATTTACCATGCAACAAAAAGAATGAAATATCTAGGAATAAACCTACCTAAGGAGGCAAAAGATTTCTATGCAGAAAATTGTAAGACACTGATGAAAGAAATTAAAGATGATACAAATAGATGGAGAGATATACCATGTTCTTTGATTGGAAGAATCAACATTGTGAAAATGACTCTACTACCCAAAGCAATCTACAGATTCAATGCAATCCCTATCAAACCACCACTGGCATTTTTCACAGAACTAGAACAAAAAATTTCACAATTTGTGTGGAAACAAAAAAGACCTTGAATAGCCAAAGCGATCTTGAGAACGAAAAATGGAGCTGGAGGAATCAGGCTCCCTGGCTTCAGACTATACTACAAAGCTACAGTAATCAAGATAGTATGGTACTGGCACAGAAACAGAAATATAAATCAATGGAACAGGATAGAAAGCCCAGAGATAAACCCATGCACATATGGTCACCTTATCTTTGATAAAGGAGGCAAGAATATACAGTGGAGACAAGAGAGCTTCTTCAATATGTGGTGCTGGGAAAACTGGACCGGTACATGTAAAAGTATGAAATTATAACACTCCCTAACACCATACAGAAAAGTAAACTCAAAATGGATTAAAGACCTAAATGTAAGGCCAGACACCATAAAATTCTTAGAGGAAAACATAGGCAGAACACTCTATGACATAAATCACAGCAAGATCCTTTTTGACCCACCTCCTAGAGAAACGGAAATAAAAAGAAAAATAAACAAATGGGACCTAATGAAACTTAAAAGCTTTTGCACAGCAAAGGAAACCATAAACAAGATGAAAAGACAACCCTCAGAATGGGAGAAAATATTTGCAAACGAAGAAACTGACAAAGGATTAATCTCCAAAATTTACAAGCAACTCATGCAGCTCAATAACAAAAAAACAAACAACCCAATCCAAAAATGGGCAGAACACCGAAATAGGCATTTCTCCAAAGAAGATATACAGATTGCCAACAAACACATGAAAGAATGCTCAACATCATTAATCATTACAGAAATGCAAGTCAAAACTACAATGAGACATCATCTCACACTGGTCAGAATGGCCATCATCAAAAAATTTAGAAACAATAAATGCTGGAGAAGGTGTGGAGAAAAGGGAACACCCTTGCACTGATGGTGGGAATGTAAATTGATACAGACACTATAGAGAACAGTATGGAGCTTCCTTAAAATGTACAAATGGAACTACCATATGACCAAGCAACCCCACTACTGGGCATATACCCTGAGAAAACCATAATTCAAAAAGTGTCATGTACCAAAATGTTCACTGCAGCTCTATTTACAATAGCCAGGATATGGAAGCAACCTAAGTGTCCATCAACAGACGAATGGATAAAGAAGATGTGGCACATATATACAATGGAATATTACTCAGCCATAAAAGGAAACAAAATTGAGTTATTTGTAATGAGGTGGATGGACCTAGAGTCTGTCATACAGAGTGAAGTAAGTCAGAAAGAGAAAAACAAATACCGTATGCTAACACATATATATGGAATCTAAGGAAAGAAAAAAAAGATCATGAAGAACCTAGGGGTAAGTTGGGAATAAAGACACAGAACTACTAGAGAATGGACTTGAGGATATGGGGAGGGGGAAGCGTAAGCTGTGACAAAGTGAGAGAGTGGCATGGACTTATATACACTATCAAATGTAAAATAGCTAGCTAGTGGGAATCAGCTGCATAGCACAGGGAGATCAGCTCGGTGCTTTGTGACCACATAGAGGAGTGGACATAGGGAGGGTGGGAGGGAGGGAGACGCAAGAGGGAAGTGATATGGGAACATATGTATATGTATAATTGATTCACTCTGTTATAAAGCAGAAACTTAACACACCATTGTAAAGCAATTATACTCCAATAAAGATGTTAAAACTAAATAAATAAATTAATTAAAAAAAAAGAGTGACCCTCATAGATGTATGCTGATTGAAGTCTTTTCCTTCTCCCTTGATAGGAGTTTCTACAGATTGAGTCATCCCCCTCTTCGTAGAACAGTGAGGGAGACACTGTTATAAATGAAGATTTCCCTTACAAACATAAATGTCTCCTAAAAAGTGTAACTTCTTCTTGGTTTTCAGAGCTTCTCCAGTGCCTGCAGTTTATTAAAAATCACCAGCTAAAAATAATCTTTACACCCAAAAGCCATATTTTGGTGTGGCAAATTCTGCTCCCCTACACCGTCTCTCATCATACAATCTTAGAGTAGCAAGTGAGTCACTTTCTTTCATAGTTTTCTGTTTATTATATTTTTCTTCATAATATTAACCACCATGACAATTATTTTTGTTTATTTATGTTTCTTCTTGGTTTCCTCCAGCAAAATAAAGTGTGAGTGTGAGGAGCCTGTCTGTCTGTCTTGTTTATTGTCCTACCTGCAGTGATAAGATGAACAGAGCACATAGTAGTTGTCCATACATCTTATTAAATGAATAAAGTGTGTTTTAAGAAAATATCTTTGGCATCAAATTCTGTTGGTTTCTCAAAGTAAGATACTGTGTATTACTCATCTTCAAAATCCCCAGGTGCCAAAGGAATTGCCTTTCATGTAGCATTAAAGGATGAGCTCAGGGTTTCCCTGGTGGTGCAGTGGTTGAGAGTCCGCCTGCCGATGCAGGGGACGTAGGTTCGTGCCCCGGTCCAGGAAGATCCCACATGCCGCGGATTGGCTGGGCCTGTGAGCCATGGCCGCTGAGCCTGCGCGTCCGGAGCCTTTGCTTTGCAACGGGAGAGGCCACACAGTGAGAGGCCTGCATACGGCAAAAAAAAAAAAAAGGATGAGCTCATTGATGTGTTATTATAAATTTAGTATATCCATTAAAACACTGGGCTATATTCTATATTTAAATTCAAATATGCAAGTCAATCCCTCTGCCTCTCTCTGTCTTTCTCTATCCAAATGTTAATGGTGCTTTTCTCTAGGTGTTGGAATTATAGTGTGTGTGTGGTTTTTTTTCGGGGGTGGGGTGGGGGACGGATGCATTTCTATGGAGTAGAAACTTTCTTATTTGATACACTCATGATCAGAGATGGTCAATCAATTGAAAAATTAATTTAAGGCAGAGTAATAAAAATGATATATACATGCTGCTTTACTTCAGGTCATGAGTCACCTTATATATAGCATAAACTATCAGATGTGGTTCAAGGGGACCACCACACATAATTAAAACATTCTTACCACTTGAGAAATTCTAAGAGTTTAAGAGATTGCCTTTCAGGAGTCCAGGACAAAGGCAAGAACTCTTTTGGGTCAAGACCAAATAATTACTACACAGATTATAATTATAGTAATGTGTACCTCTTACACAAATAATTATGGTAACCAACAACATGGTACCTCTGTAATCCTAAAATTCAATTCTCAAGGATAAAAATACATGTGCATCCTAGGCAAAACCTAATAGAGGGAGAATTCAGTTTGTCATTGTATACTTTTATTATTATTATACTTTTCAGGAACCCCTTAATATTCTTTATAAACAAATGAGGAAATGAGTAAGTTGAGGTCATGAAGATCTTCTATTGAATTTTCTATTTTTTACAATAATTATGAATTCCTTTAATTATGAACATACATATTAAAGAACATTTTTAAAATGCTTAAAATAAAAATTTTGAGTTTTCATATGGATAATAAATAAAATTAAATATTTATGGTTTTCCCTGAAAATGGTTGATCTTAAATTGCATTATAAAATATCCTTTTTTCTTCTATCATTATTGATTTTTGTCTCACCTCTTCAATGTTACAATACACCTTGTTGGAGGTGGAAAAATCTTCAGAGTCCTTACAAACTTCAGGCTTTCACTTTTCAGATGAGGAAACTGTAAGACGTACCCTAACTTGGTCAATGTCAAACAAATTCTAGCAGAGCATTTACTGCAATTCAGGGATCCTGAGTTCAGTCCATGGTTTTCATGTGGAGTTGAAAAGGCAAAAGTTATTACAATTGCATATGTCCTAATCGAGAGATAGCATGTTGCAGAATAAAGAGCTTCATTTTGAATTAGGTCTACAATTATGTCTCACCACTGTTATGATTGGCTAGGTGCCTTTGATCAAATTATCTAACCTACTTGAACTATGGTTTCTTCCCAGTTTGGAAATTATTAAATGAGGTACCTTCTAAAGTGACCCAGCATTGAGAGTCCTTCTATGAATAATTGTGCTGCATATCATTTAATTACTAAATGTCTAGTAATGTCAGACTTACTACTTTCCTATTTGAACTGGAATATGAGTAGATATATTACATTTCAAATCTGAGCCCTTTTGATTTCCACATCCAAACATCTGAGTTCATGCTTTGCAGTTCATTGCTTCTTTAACTCTCCCAAGGAGACTGTTATCGCTGCATCATTCAAACTGCTGAAATGAAAGATTTCTTCTTTTGGAGTATTTTAAAAATAACTGAGAAAATTCACTGAGGTTTAACACTTTGCAGGCATGCTTAGATACCAAGGTAGGTGTCTCATGTGAAATCTAAAATATATTGAAGTAAAAATATGGAAGAGAGACTGAAAGATCATATTATTATAATGACTTCTTAAATAGTATTTAATGTAAAAAACACTATCTTCTAGTTAATAAAAATACTTTAAAATTTTGGCTGAATGCTGAACTTTCACTTGAATGTAATGTTTTAAAAGTCATATACAAGTAGTTTCATATTTTTAAGGTCTCACTTGTGGTACACTTCTTTATTTGTCAAGTCAAGGACTATTAAGCAAACCTTCTGCTCCATATTTCTCTCTCTCTCCATTGCTATCTTACTTAACACAATGAATTTACGTTAAAAACTGGGAATTATGTGCAGCCACTAAAGCACAGAATTCTAAACACAACTAATATCTGCAAAAAATTATACCATCTAAGTTAAGGGATCATTAATTTAAAGACATAAGTAATGTTGGCTTGAATTCAACAAATGTTTTTTTTGGGTGCCAGGCGCTCTGTTAGGAACTAATATAGACGTGAATAAGACATGGATACTTACCCCTCAAATTTTCAAACTAGTGCTGGACAATTCCATCTGTCCATTTGCTGTGGGCAGTTGGTCCTCATTTACCTAGAGATACACGATAATTAGGAAACTTCCAATCATCTGGTGCAAAACATAAGATAAATTTATCTAATGATCTAATTCATTTATTTATTGTGATTGAGGGTTACCCAAAGCCAGTGCTTCTGTCTATCATGTAATTAGTTTCTCTTAAACTATGTCACTTTGATAGAAAACATTGTATTGTAAGGCTATGAAAAGTGTAAAAAAATTAATAGAAACCCAAATTAAATAGTGTTGGGAGACCAGAAGTGGTAGCTCTCCCACTCTGCATTGATAGCAGAACCCAAAAGGAAGAAGACTTCCCTTTTTTCACAACAAGAACTCTACCAAATGGAAAACTGTGGACTCTTTGTTTCCTAGAGCCACCCAACTTCCTTTCCCCTCTATAAAAGTGTTCTCCTTCCTTTGACAGGGACTCACACATGGCTCTCCATGGTTGCGGATACCAAATTGCAATTCTCTACTCATCCGGAAAAAAATCATCTTTGATGGAGAAGTGTCTGGCAGTCTATTTGTTTTACGTCAAACCAAAGGAAATTAATTGCTGCAATGATACACTCTCACAGTGTATTTTGAGTGAGGCTCAAAATGGCATCCCTTTGAGTGTCCCAAGAAGATGTTTTGGAAATTGGGCAGATCCCTGAGCAGTGTTGACAAAGATAAACTATGAAGATCATGAAACCAAAACTTAAGAGAAGGTTAAAACTATGTCCTTTTCCTGATAGAATTCTATTGAAACCAGGCACATAAAAAGATGTTGTCCCTTTTGTTATGTGAAAAAATGATCAACAAGAATGGAAGAAGGCATTAAGTCAGATACTCTATGCTTTGATAGAGAAACCACAGATTGTCTGAGATGTGTAATATGATTTCCTTCCACAAAGGGAGAGGCAGAATTGGAGGAGCTAAATTTTTCAAGAGCAATGATCTTAGGAGAGCTAGAGCCTGAAAAAGAGAGTACCAGGGCCATCACTGATAGATTTCCAAAAAACTAAATTCTGTAGCTGGATCACAGAATTGCCAGGCTTAAGACAAATGTCCTGGGGTATTTTTTTTAAGTAATATATAGCAATGATTAAAACTTAACATGAAAGAAAAAGAAAAACAATGACATTTTAGCAATAAAACAATTGAGATAGAATTTGTGACGGCGGCTGCATAACCTGGGACAAAAGTTATGAAATGATAAAAATGTATTGCAGGGCTTCCCTGGTGGCGCAGTGGTTGGCAGTCCGCCTGCCAATGCAGGGGACACGGGTTCGTGCCCCGGTCCGGGAGGATCCCACATACCACGGAACGGCTGGGCCCGTGAGCCATGGCCTCTGAGCTTGCGCGTCCGGAGCCTGTGTTCCGCAATGGGAGAGGCCACAACAGTGAGAGGCCAGCGTACTGCAAAAAAACAAAAAGTATTGCAATTGGTGGATGATGACAAGGGGGAAGTGGAGTTAAGTTTCTAATTACAAAAATCATGTGTTTACGAAAAGGTCTAGTCAATTGTGCTACAGTCCTCTGACTCACTCAATGCGTCAACACATAACCAATTTTGAAATACATTTGGGAGACAAAAAGCAATCATTTGGGGTTTGAAATTATAAAGGAAGTAATTATGAACAATTTTCAACTATTTAGCTATTATGAAAGAAAAGCTACATTTGAAATAAACAACTTAGTAAAAACTTGTTACATTACAAGGTTTTTGAATTTTGTATTGTTTAAAACATAAAGGAGAGATAAGGGTTCTATAAGAAATATTAAATAAGTTGTTAAACTTCTGGTGTAATTGAGTAAGAAGAAGGTTCAACAGTTAATGTTTAAGGGCTATGAAAAGGAAAAATGAGAAATTTCATTTTTAATTTCAAAAAACTAGAATCTGGCTTACTTTAAGGAGAATAAGAAAAATGACACTTCTGTAAAAGGCAACTTAAAAAATAACTTCAATTTAATTTATGGCCACAAGACAAATGGTCACAAACAGTATGCATACTATATGAAGAGGATGTGCACGTTTACTTCTTTGCTATATTTCAGACTGATCTGTATGGGTGGAACTATAAAACATTCCATGCATGCGAAAAAATGGTCTAATAATGCTCAGCTATATAGAATGAGAAACAAGTATATATAAAAATAGTAGAACACTAAACTCATGAGGAAAAAGGTCATGTCAGAGTTGATCACTTGTGTAGATGCTTCAAAATTTTTGAAACCATAATACTTTCAGTGTATAGAATATTTTATCTGAGAAAGGTAAAAACATTTTTGTATAACTTCCTTTATGTCTATACACAGTGTGTGGTAGATATGAGGATGTTAAAACTGAAGAGAGGTTTTAAACCATGCCCCCCCCCTTTTTTTTTTTCGTTAGCACAGGCTCCGGACGCGCAGGCTCAGTGGCCATGGCTCACGGGCCCAGCTGCTCCGCGGCATGTGGGATCTTCCCGGACCGGGGCACGAACCCGTGTCCCCTGCATTGGCAGGTGGACTCTCAACCACTGTGCCACCAGGGAAGCCCCATGCCCTTTTCTTGATAGAACTTTATAGAAACCAGGCACATAGAAAGATTTGCCTCTATTGTGATATAAAAACAAATTAATAACGATGGAAGAGGCACAGAAGAAAAAGTCAGCCAATCTTGAACACTGTTGGAAGACTTTGAAAACCATCCTTGTTGTCATTTCATGCCTGCAGCCCAGGACCACAAACATGTGACCCCAAATCAAAGTAGAGTGGAATCGATTGTTACTGTCTCAAAAAGAGGTGCTACCTTCCTGAATTCTGGTACTGCCACAAAGTTCATGATTTTTGTTTGTTTCTGTGTGTATGTGATTTATCTTGAACATCTCAGAGAACAGAAACAGTTCTCAGTCCCATTCAAACCAACTCTAAAATTATATTTTAATGTTAATTCATCCATTGAACTTGTCTATGAATGCCTATTCCTTTCAACTAATTGTTATCTATATTCACTCCATTTCTGTGTGTACCAGAGTCTATTTTTTAATATAAATTTATTTATTTTATTTATTTATTTTTGGCTGCATTGGGTCTTCGTTGCTGAATGTGGGCTTTCTCTAGTTGCAGTGAGCAGGGGCTACTCTTCGTTGTGTTGTGCGGGCTTCTCACTGTGGTGGCTTCTCTTGTTGCGGAGCACGGGCTTTAGGCACATGGGCTTCAGTAGTTGTGGCTCGCCGGCTCTAGAGCACAGGCTCAGTAGTTGTGGCGCATGGGCTTAGTTCCTCTGCTGCATGTGGGATCTTCCCAGACCAAGGCTCGAACCCATGTCCCTTGCACTGGCAGGCCGATTCTTAACCACTGCACTGCCAGGGAAGTCCCCAGAGTATGTGTGTGTGTGTGTGTGTGTGTGTGTGTATATATATATATACATATAATATATATACATATATTATACATATATACATATATATAATATATATATACATATGTGTATAATATATATACATATATATATATACATATAATATATATACATATATACATATAATAATATATATATATATATTATTATTTTTTGTATGTGTGGTATGCAGGCCTCTTACTGTTGTGGCCTCTCCCGTTGCGGAGCACAGGCTCCGGACATGCAGGCTCAGCAGCCATGGCTCATGGGCCTAGCCATTCCGTAGCATGTGGGATCTTCCCAGACCGGGGCATGAACCCGTGTCCCCTGCATCCGCAGGTGGACTCTCAACCACTGCACCACCAGGGAAGCCCCCCAGAGCCAATTTTTGACCTATCTCTTTTCCTGGTAGAAACCCTAGACTTCTTTAATCTACATTGTCTCTCAACTGGACTTCTCCCTCAAGGCATTGCCTCTTCTTTGTTCATATCCAGCCATTAATTCTTTCAGTCCCATTAACTAAGGCCTTATAAACAAATAGAGTGCAACTTATTCAAAGAGTTATGTATCCTCAACTTCTTGACTATTTAAAATCTTATGTTCAGGAGCTGTGTGGTTAAGCAACAGAGAAATCTTGTTCTTCCTTTCAAGCTTGTTTATAATACACCTTGCCAAGCTGTGCTCTGGCACTTTGTTTTAGTTTCTCTGAAAAGATGTGGCCTCCCATCACAGAGCCTACCAGGATCATGGAGCTTGCACACAGCCACTGTGATAGAAAATGAAGACCCAGGATCCATCACCAGGAACATTTCTATGATGGGAAATTTTTCAAACAGAGACATAAAGACTGGGTCCTGGCTAGCCTCTGACACCAGCTGTTGGACCTAGAGCTGGTCTGTATACTCTATTAGGCCAGTGTTACCTAAACTTTGTTATGCCTTTAAATCACCCAGGATGTTATGAAAGTGCAGATTCCTGTTCAGTAGGTATGGTGTGAGGCCTGTGACTTGGCATTTTTAACAGTTTCCAGATGCTGTTGTTGTCTGTGGGCCACACTTAGAGTAACAAGGCTCTAGATCTTGTCTGTAAAATGAAGGAGGTGGGCTACAGGGCCTCTGAATCCTCTAAGTGTGCTTACATTCTGTATCTTTCAGAGCTGACACTTTGGCGACTGGATCTGATCCAGTTTGCATTTCTGAAAAGACTTACTGCTCTGAAACACCCCCAGTGAAGATGCTAGTTACTGAAGGACACTGTAAATACTCATCCAGATCATTGGAAGGGGAGGCAATTTACTCAAGATTATGTAATCCCTCACGAAGATATTCATTTCGCAACATCATCATTGGAGTACCAAGAGATCGGAAATGTGACTTACAGTTCAAATGCACAGTGGAATATTTAGGTATTTAGACTTCTTTCTTCTTGAGTGGCATTCTTTAACTTTCTGATTACCAACTTCTTTAAGTTCCATATGCATATGTTATAAATACTTTTGTTCTAGTATAACTAGGATGATGCAAATTGATGCTTTCTTACTAAATCAAATAGACCCAGAAAGTAAGTTGCCAAATAGAGTAGAGTAGGAATTATTATAAAAAGGCTCTTGATCAAAAATGAGTCGTATGGGGACTTCCCTGGTGGCACAGTAGTTAAGAATCCACCTGCCAATTCAGGAGACACGGGTTTGAGCCCTGGTCCAGGAGGATCCCACATACCGCGGAGCAACTAAGCCTGTGCGCCACAACTACTGAGCCTGCACTCTAGAGCCCATGAGCCACAACTGCTGAGCCTGCATGCCGCAAGTGCTGAGGCCCATGTACCTGGAGCCCTTGTTCTGCAACAGGAGAAGCCACAGCAGTGAGAAGCCCTCGCACCGCAACGAAGAGTAGCCCCCACTCGCTGAAACTACAGAAAACCCATGCGCAGCAACGAAGACCAAACGCAGCCAAAAAAAAATAAATAAGTTAATTAATTAATTAATTTTTAAAAGGTGAGTGGTTTGAAGAAGGGCTATCATCTATTATGTTTTCTAATGAGATGGACTTTGAGCAGATATCCCTGACATAAATATAGCAAAGTTAAAAAAATACATATGGAGGACAAAAAGCCAGGGAAGACTGAGGTGCGTCACAAATGTAAATGTAAAAACACTTCATGAAGTAAGGGCCAGTAGGGGCTGACTTTGAAGTAAGGCACAATGAGAAAAACATTGGAAAGCCCAGAGTTGGGCAGATCTTTTCTTTAAGACCAAGAAGACTTGTTTTTGATGTGCCACTTTGAGTCATTAGGAGGCAACACTTACAGCTTAATGTTTAACTTGTTATTCCTCAAAAGGAAAACAAGTAACATCAATATAAATAGGATTAAATATAATTCAGGAAATTAGTAGGAAGAGAACATACCATAAAAATTATAATCGTGACAACCATGATTTATACTGTTATCAAAAATTAAAAGTTATAAAGCTGACCTCTTTGTCCTTCTATGCACAGTTCTCACACTCCTCCCCTATCCACTAGCTTGATTCAGAGAACTCTAAGGTCTAGGAAGTGGCAGAACCACAACATGGAAGTAACCTGAGTCCCTGATTCATCACATGGAGGAAAGCAACAAGGAGTGTATGTGTAGAAGTGCTATATGATTGAGAAATACTTTTACACTCTGTTAAGCCACTGGAATCTGGTGCTTGTTTATTACTGTAACTAGGTCACCCTAATTCATACAGAAATTTATTATCAGAAGGAGAGTACTATAACAAAACACTAAAATTTGTGGCATTGGCTTAACAGTCTGGTTGTGGGTGGCAAATATAGAAGGCTAGAAAGCTGGAGATCCCTGTTTACCATGGCAAACATTTGATAAAACTGTCACCTGTGATAACTTACAAGGTAGATGAAGTACCTACTAAGCCTGTAGCTCTTAGGAAAGTTGTTGGAAACATCTAGAATTTTAAGCTATTTTGGTTGCCTCTTTCTGAAAGTAATAACTGACTAGCTTTCAAGTGGAAAAGGTAATGCAGTGATTTCACATGATGATAAAAGCTGATCAATAATTTCTGGAGTTTAAATAATAGAAAAATAAGACTGAAAAGACACTGAGAGCATAAAGACCATCTAGACTTCTCAGGTAAAAAAATGTATCAGTAATTCAGTCATGGGACCATATAAAAAAAGGGAACTACCCTTCACTCTAAGCCTATTATTCCAGCTGTACCTCAAGGTGGTAGGAATTGAGTTTCCTTCCTTCCTTCCTTCCCTCCCTCCCTCCCTTCCTCCTCCCTTCCTTCCTTCCTGCCCCTCTCTCTTTCTCTTTCTTTATTTCCTTCTTCTTTTCAGGGAGGGGTCATTTGAGGGAACAATGTTGGAGCAAGGAACACTTGAGAACTATATCTAGAAAAATCTTTTGTGTGTGATTTCTGACCAAGGAAGAGATAAGGTTTTTGACAGAACTGTACTGCTAAGGAAACCATGAGCCCAGCCAAAAATAACTTGTGACTTTGAACCAACTCTTAGCCCACACTTCCAGCTTGCCTGTTAGGAAGCAGAATGAAAAAGCTATACAGTCCACAATCCCCTACCTAAGGCAGACTCTCCTACACTCTCTCAGTGGGCAGAGCTAAGAGCTACAGAGTACAATGGACAGTTGGTTCCTTCAAGATAACCAAATCCAGGTCTAAGCAAAGAACAAAGGAGGATTCTTTAAATTGCTTGCCCAGCAGGATTTCGTCACTGCCATGGATCAGTAATTCCTGTGTGTTTCCCATTTTCACTTTTTTGATTTGGAGTTTTTATTGGGCATACCCTGTCCCTTCTCCATCATTGTATATTGACTTGTTTGTATTAGGCAGAGATGTAACAAGTTTGCCATTTCAGTTTATATGTTGCTCCACACACAGGAAGCACATTAGAACCTAAAGAAAAAGATAGCATAGTACCTAAAGATCCTAGACTTGAAGCTCGGTTCAATAACTAGATAAGGCTTTAAATTATTTCCTTTTAAGACAGAAATGAATCTTGCAGTAGACTGAAGTGTCTTCTCAAAATTCATATTTTGATACCTAATTCCCAATGAGATGACATTTGGAGGTGGGACCTTTGGGAAGTTATTAGGACATGAAGGCAGAGCCCTCATGAACGAAATTAGTGCCCTTATAGAAGAGATCACCAAAAGCTCCCTTGCCCCTTCTGTCACTTGAGGACGTAGCAAGAGGATGGCTGTCTATAAACTTGGAAGCAGGCTCTCACCAACAACAAATATGCCAGAGTCTTGATCTTGGACTCGCTAGCCTCCAGCACTGTGAGAAATAAATTTCTGTTTATAATCTATGACACCCAATTAATGATATCTTTGTTATACCAGCCCGGTGATCTAAGGTAAGTGTCTTCTGAAACTAGACAGAAAAATGCAATAGATAATTGAGTTAAGAATGAGAATCTGTAGCAAAAACTGCTAGCTTTCATCAAATTCATGTCTTCTTTTTCCTGGGCAAAAGGTTCCCTTACAGTTATATATAGCAATACATACGTGTCTAAGATATAGCCAATGGAATGTGAACAGGAGTGATTTGCACAACTTAACAGACATGACCCTAAAAATCTCACATGCTTTTACCTTCAGAATCTTTCCCCTCTCACCTGCTGGATTCAGAGATCTTTGAGGATCTAGGGGATGGCAGAACCACGATATTGAAGAAATTTTGGTTCTAAATTGCTGTGTGGAAGAAGGTCTCCCACCCCACCCTTTTGGAAGTAGAGGGCAATAGAGGTTGTGTTTCAGAGCATGGACTTTGGACTCATACTCGAGTCTGAATTCCCCCACTTATAATCTGTGTGAGTTTAGGCAAGTCAATTGTCTTCTCTAAACCTTCACTCCCTTAAATGTAAAGTGGGGATAATAATAGTATTTTTATTAGAGTTGGCCTGAAGATTATCATCCTTAAACCTATTATCTTCCATATGATACACTATTTATTTTACTTGTTATGTGAGATCCACTGGGGCAGTCTCATTTTATTCACTGCTCCCACCCCAGAACCTAGAACAGGGTCTAGGGAAGCAAAATCATCCCTGATTGAGAACTACTGACATACAGCTTTTGTCCATTCATTTATCAAGTAATTAAAAAATGATACTTGAACATTTACTTCATTCCTGGCACTATTCTAGCACTGGGAATACAGCAATGAATGAAACAGAAAAGTCTCTACCCTAACAAAGCTTATATTATGGAAGAATAAATATAGAATACAAGAATAAAGTGATCCATAATAAAAGGTAAGGTAGTGAGAGGTGATATGAAGAAAATACAGCCGGTATGAGGCTTATATAAATAAGGTCTTTTAGTTTCTGTATTCTAATGTTTTGACATCTGAGAATTGCTGACCCTGGAGTGCCTGTCCTTCTCACGGCTAGTCAATTCTTAGAGCTAGTAAACAACTTTCCAGTAAGCATGCATTTTAAATGCAAATTAAACAGTCAGAGCCCCACCCTCAAGTACTTTCTCTATGGGGTTCTCACCCTGGACCACTATCCCCCTGCCCTGCTCACCTCAGGGCCAGGTACCAGACAACTAGGGACAGCCCCTAGCCCCAGAAATTGAATAAAATTATTCAAAGTAACCAATCCTAAGCCTGCTTTTCCTGTCTCAGCTGTTCTTTCCTGAGAAAACGACAATAAAGTCTTTTGTCCACAGTTCCCGCATTCCCTTTGTCTCCTGACCAAACCTGGTGCTTCTCTATGTGCCCCTACCAACCCCGTTGTGAAAAGAGGGCATGCCCTCTTGGGAACTATGAGTAATAAACTATCTTTCCACGGGGAATTGTCTTCTCATCTGTTGGTCTTACTATTACCTCATTTTTTTAAATTAATACACTATATTTTAAAATAAAGCTAAAGAGTAACAGAGCTCTATTATAGATGGGGTGGTCAGGAAAGGCCTCTGTGAAGGAGTGACATTTGCAAAACCAGAATAGATTGAATGAACCATGCTGATACTGGAAAAAGAATGTCCAGGCAGTAGAAACCACAGAAGCAAAAGTCCTGAGGTAGAAGCACGTATGTGTCCAAGGAAAAGCAGAGGCCAGTATGACTGGGGCACAGTGAGTATGAGGGATAGAAAGTAAATTGGAGAGGTATCCAGGGGCCAGATCATATAGGACTCTGGGGCCCACTGTAAGGTTTCTAACTGAGTTTGAATGTGATGGGAAGCCAACGTAGTTCTACTAGCTGGGAAGTGTATAATAGGACTTGAATTTTAAAAAGATCCCTATGGATGCTGTTTAGAAAACAAACTGTAGAGGGGTAAAGAGTAAAAGCAAGGAGACCAGTTAGGAGGTCAGGAATTGAACTAGGGGAGTAGCTATTGAGGAGGATACATTTTAAATGTAGAATGGATAGGCTCAATTGGATTTACTGTGAACTGGACTTGCTGTGTGAGAGAAAAAAAAATTTGGTCTTAGGGATATAGTGATGACACTTGCTGATATAAGGAGCACTGAAAATAGAGCAAGTGTGAGAGGTAAAATCAACAATTCAGTTCAGGGCATTGTTTGTGGTGCCTGTTCAACATCTAAATACAGATGCTGAATAAGTAATAAACATTTGTCTATGTATATCACTGGTGTCCCAAGGAATAGTAGGGGCTGGTGATATAAATTTTGGATTCATCAGTATATAGATAGCATTGAAAGCCACTGAGATGGATGAGATCAACTCATAGCAGTACATTCTGGTTATAGGCACAGAACAAGAATTGAGAGTAAGTAATATCATCAGTTTAGACTTAGAAAATTTAATGTAGAAAATGTTAAAAACATAATAAGGAATATAGGACAGAAAAATCCTACAGTATTTTAGGTACTTTATAGGTAATTAGCAATGTTAAAAGTTCAAAAAAATCTTTACTTGAGTCTTCTTAGACTATTGATTTATTGGTAGCTGTTGACTTATTTCTTTCCTTGTTAAAGTACGGATTTACTGAAGGGGAGAATAGAAAAATAGGATGCTGATGTTTTTTTCTCCCTCTATTCTGTATTTGTAGCTTTCACACTATCAAGTAAAAGTTTATTTAATTATTCATTTATTTCACATTCTTAACCTAGCTCATTACTCTTTCCTTCCCCTTTTGAAATTTCTTCCTTTTGGCAGAATGTTAAGCAGCAGCACTCATGATGATAATGCTTAGAGCAATAGCAATTCCAATTGGTCTTTGTGGATTAGCATGATAAACAGTCAATGATAAACTCTGACTACTTTTCTTAAAAGTGCATTGCCAGCATAAACACTAATGAGTCCTTTGGAGCCATTATCATTTGCCTCTGTCTTCGCTGGGCTGAAGCAAACATTCGGAGAGTATAGTATGCTGAGTTCAGGTTATATCTGAATCCCTTTCTTGATCTGTTCTTCTCGTTCTTGATAAATTCTCAATACAAAAATTACAAAAATGGGCTTCCCTGGTGGCGCAGTGGTTGCGAGTCCGCCTACCGATGCGGGGGACACGGGTTCGTGCCCCGGTCCGGGAGGATCCCACATGCCATGGCCGCTGAGCCTGCGCGTCCGGAGCCTGTGCTCCGCAACGGGAGAGGCCACAACAGTGAGAGGCCCACGTAATGCAAAAAAAAAAAAAAAAAAAATTACAAAAATGTTCAACACACATATTATACAAATATGAAATATATTTTTATTTGTATTATATATATGTGATTTTATCCATCTATCTTCCTACCTACCTAATGACCTAACTACCTTTCAATCTATCTAATATAAATAATGATGGAAAGATTGTATATCAATATCTATTTTGAAAGATAAAATTTTTGAAGCCTTTGGAGGTAGGTAGAAAAATGAGGGAGACTTCTTTTATCTAACGAGATTTCCTACGGGGCTAATAACTGCCAGTAACAATGAGGGTGGGGAGATGCTATGTTGTGGAGGTATATTTACTGAAAATGCATCAGGCTATGAACAAATTATGTATAAATTGAACAAAAAGCCAGAGCCAGAGAAGGAAATCATAGAGGGTTAAAGCAAGTGGGCAACCAAAGAGACAAAGTAAGTGATTATGTAAGATAAAAGAGAAATTGTTTTATAACGGAGAGAACTTAGATAGGAGAGCTTATGTTCATACATACTACTGATAAATCTAATATTCAAGAGAATAAATATTCAGTGTTACTCACACTTGCACATGTGCATGCACACACATGCACCTACCTTACTTAACCAACAGTTTAGAGTTACACAATACCTGTTTAGAGGGGCCCTCTCTATGCTTTGCTAAGCAAAGGAACATTTTAACATCAGTGTGAATATGGATGAAGTATCTCCAAATAACTTTCTTCTTAGAATCCTCTTGTTGAAGTCTAGGACTCTTGACTAGATCTCTCTTTTTGCCATATGTTTTCTTGATCAATTGTTGTCAGGGAATGTTGAGACATATTTGAGCTTGAGATGAAGATGTTTAGTTCACAAATGAGCTGATTTGGTGTAGCTGAGGTGAAAATCCTTTCCATTGTCAAAGGTCTTTGCTCTAGCAGAGATGTTTCCCCTATTTGTCTAAGACCGAGTGAGTGAGAAAATCTTATCAAATCAGAAAGGGTGCCTTTTGGTTTTGTTAAGACAAAATCCTTTGGTCAATTATTAAACAATTCACTGAATTTTTGACCTGTTTCATCCCATGTAAATGCAGATACATATAAACCAATCTGCAGACAATCTCTCTATGTATAACCTATTCATTCCCTCTCTTTTACTCTCCTTGATAACTAAACCATAAACATAGGCTAATTATTAGCCCAATACCACTAATATGTTTTATGTTTGCTTGTTGTAATTATTTTACCATCATCCTAATGGATTGTTCTTATTATGGTTAACAAATGCTGTTGCAATTAGCACTGTCCTAGTTGACCCATAACAACTACTCTCTGTAAGTACAAGCAGAATATGAATGCATGTGGGGAAGGTCAAAGCCAGTTCATAATTCAACTTGTGAACACTGAGTTCCCACCAAAATTTTCCTCTTATGGGCGATTTAGGATTTTCATTAGAAAGGCATGGGCCTGAGAGCAGCCAAACCTGAACACAGGTCTTAGGGACAAAAAGAAGTGCTATGTGCCAATCAATATCTTGCCCAACATTGTTGTGTAAAAATATAACATATGTTCTATGCTGGGCAGATTTGTCAATCTTTCCCAATTCTAATGTTATAGGTAAACTTGCTGTATTAGTTTGCTAGGGCTGCTATAGCAAAGCACTGCAGACTGGGTGGCTTAAAGACCAGAAAATTATTTTCTCAGAAATATGGAGTCCAGACACTTTGTTGGGAGGGTGAATTTTTCTGAGGGCCATGAGGAAGGGATCTGCTCTAAGCCTCTCCCCTTGACCTATAAATAACCATCTGCTTCCTGTGTCTTGACACTGTCTATACATGTCTGTGCCCTAATTTCCTCTTCTTCTAAGGACATGGGTAAGATTGGATTAGGATCTGCTCAAATGACCACATTTTCACTTAATTACCTCTGTAAAGATCCTATCTTCAAATACTGTCACAATCTTAGGTATGGGAGGTTAGAGCAATGTATGAATTTGGAGGTACACAATTCAGTCCATAATACCGACCTTCTTAGTAATATTTTTTAAAATCTCTTATAGCGCATATCCCTGTATTAGACACTGTGTCTACATACAAGGTATATAAGTTAAATACATTTTTAAAGGATGTAATTTTTATGGAGTCAGAGTTCCAAAGCTATTGAAAAGCAATTTGAGGGTCATGTAATAAATGGACACAGGTGGGACTTCCCTGGTGGCGCAGTGGTTAAGAATCTGCCTGCCAATGTAGGAGACACGGGTTCGAGCCTTGGTCCGGTAAGATCCCACATGCTGCGGAGCAACTAAGCCTGTACACCACAACTACTGCAACTACTGAATCTCATGCACCTAGAGCCTGTGTGCTGCAACAAGAGAAGCCACCGCAATAAGAAACCTGTGCACTGCAAAGAAGAGTAGCCCCCGCTCGCCACAACTAGAGAAAGCCTGCGTGCAGCAACGAAGACCCAACACAGCCAAAAATAAATAAATAAATTAAATAAATTTATTTTTTAAAAAAAGGACACAAGTTTGATCATTCATTCAACAACTACTTTGTGAGCACCAACTATGTGCTATGAACTCTTTTAGGCCTGGGGAATACATAAATTAATAAAACAGATAAAAACCACTGCCATTAGAGAGCTTACGTTCTCTCTGGGAAACACAGGCAAAATAGACAAAAACGAGTAGACACAATAAACAAGTACATTTTATTGCGGGTTAAACAATATCCCTGTGTACTGGGCAGATTAAGAAATATTCCCAATATTTCAGGGGAAATTTCTGCTAATTTTGCTAAAATCAGTACCTATGCTTCTCAAAATCTTTACTGGCTATGCCCTGAAACCTCTACGTCTTCCAGAAGTTGCTACTGGAATGAAAGACAAGCAGTAAAGATTTTAGTAAAATCCATTTTAGTCACTCTTCCTCTTCCCATAACCCCCCATCTTTGTCATTAAGTTATCAACACTGAAGATTCAAACATACTGTTACATCACGGATCAACCAAAGTAATCACTGAAGCTTGAAGCACCACTTGCATCCAAATTTCAGTAAAAATTTTTAAGATGTATAATACAAGTTATGAATCAAATGGATTGAATCTGAGTAAGATGTCATTGAAAATGTTTTAAAACCTTAAAATACTATGGCCTGGAATGCTTCTGCTCTATAGTTGGGCATGTATTTGAAATGTGGCTTCCTGTCTTTCCATTCAGAAATTGGCAGGTGTAGAAAACAGCAAGAAATAGAGAAGTTTCTTGTCCTTCCTGATATATTTTTTTCGCTAAAGGAGAAAGTAAACAATAAAGACTCAGAATTTACAAATCTAGGCAGGAAATAAAAATGAAGAGTAATCATGTGAAGAAAAATAACCTGACACACTTATACCAGGAGAACAGAGAGCTGGATACAGAAATAGATCAGTGGACAGTCATAGTCAGCCGATTAGAAATGGCTTTTAAATATTCCTTTTCTTTTGAAAATCAAAGCATTCTATATATGTGTAATAAGACTATAGTCCTGCTCAACCCAAACACCTTCAAAAGAACCGTGTTATGTTAAAACTTTCTTACCTGAATACAGAAAGAGTTTAGCACACACAAAAAAGCGATAAAGAAGAGGAATCATGATGTTGATTAGGATGGAAGGTCAAGATTTTTAATGAGTAACTTCACAGCCGAGTGTACTGTGACAATTTATCCCAGGGTCAAGTATACTGCTTCTGTATATCCCTTAGCTGTTTGCCAGACTGAGCCAGTGACCTTGGGAAGGTGTGCCTGGAAGTACTTGTCAAAATTAATCTCAAAGGCATTGGGATGCTAAAGCTCTCCAACTGAAACCTCCAGAAATAGAAAGTAGAGTATGAGTTGGTTGTTGAATTGAGCTTTGAGAAGAAAAAATAAAGAAATGCCCTCAAGCATGAATAAGTCTCAGTTTAAGACAGTCCCATAACTTTTGCCTGACCTATTGCTAATTTTGTAGTTAAACTACAGATATTTTGATGCCAGGGATTTCTGGTTTAGAATCCTCTGAATTGAATGGTGATACCCATAAAAAGATTATTTGCTGACCTATTAGCATAAACAATTTAATGAGACTGACATAAATATACCTTCTCTAATGTATACTGTAGCAATAAACAGGAACAGCAAACCAAATTTAAGAAAATTGGAAAATCAGGGTGTGTGATGGGATTTGAGACATACAAGTGGAATTATCAGCTTTCGGACACTACATCTATTTTACCACTTTTAGAGAAGCTAATGCAGATTATAATGTCAAGTTCAAGAAATTCTGATCTCCATAGCAACACTTGGGCATGCTAAAGGCACTTACTTGGTTATGAAACTTCTTGGTTTCACATTCTGGAGTCAGAGTTTAATCAGTTCTCTATCCTATAGGGAATAGAAAGAGTAGGGGAACATAAAGGCAGTCAGTATTGCAATCTGTCACTTTCATTTTCTTGAAGGCTAAATAGTAAAGACCTTTCCTGGACCAGAGTTTGGGGTTTCACGCAAAAATTTATCTCTTTTGCTGGTCCCAATAAAATGCTGCCACACTTTCTTAGTATAATGGGAGATAACCCTTAGAAAATGTTAAAGAAAATTTCCCTTCCCCTGTTCAGTTAAATTGTGCCATTTTCCCCAATGTACCTTAGATCTCCAAACTGCTAATGAGTTACTTAGTAAGGTTGAGATTATATTGGACAAAATACATACCAACTACTCCACTCTAATCTTTAGTCTATTTTATCTATCTATCATACTTTTTTTTTTCAATTTTCCCCAACGGTGTAATTTACCAATTAGAGCAGGACTGTAAAATATACATGAGCAAAGAGGAGGTCACCATGATAATTTGCTATCTTAGCATATCTTTAATTCTTCAAGAATAATGGTGATGCAGATAAGGATCTATCTTCAATTTATGTCTGTGAAATATTATGTCAAAGTTTTTTTATGTCTAGCACACAAAATATGATATTTTTACCATATCATGAGCCATAGCAATCCCAAAGATCTAAAGCAAATTGAGCAATAGTTTTGTAGGTAATTCAACGTAGGACAGTCTTTTCAGCAACTGGTGCGGGAAAAGTTGGATATCGACATATCAGTATGCAAAAACAAACAAAAAAAGAACTTTGATACATAGAACCATACAAACATACAACATACATTAACTTAAAATGGATCAAAAATCTAAAAGAAGTAAAGCTATACAAGTTCTATAAGAATGTATTGGAGATAATTTTTGTGATCTTGAATTAGAGAAAGAATAGGGTATAAGGAAGTTCTGGACTAAGACATGATTAGTGTTTTATTGTTCTTTATAAACTTGAAGTAGATACACTCCACTGGCCACAGGTGATGTTCAAAATATGTAATAAGAGATCAGCATGAGTACCAGCAGATTAGGTTGGATGCCAATCTTGAATTCTAGTAGAATATCACTTTAGCCACTAATTGAAACATAAATTGGTATGTCTATTCCATATATTCATAATTCATAATTCTGGAAGGAGTACAAATTTCAGTACTCTCTCAGCCACCTCTGAGTAAAGAATAGGAGGGTGAGAAAGGAAGAGGACCTCACAGCTACCCTGTCATCAAGTGCTGACTGAAACCAGGGGTTTGAGAGAAGGTGTGTGTTAGGCCTAGAGGAGAAGCAGAGACATCTAAACACCTCATTTATTTTGCCATAGTATTTATTAAATAAGGCTTAAGTGTTTTTAGATAACATTTTATTCTTTCATTCATCCACATGCCAATGTTCTGCACACACTCATAGGGCAAAACACATGTGAGTAAATACAATTAAAGAAAAGTGGCAAGAAATATTTTTAAATCAAAATTCTGACTCTGTCCCCTGACCTGTCCACCTTAACTCCTTTGCTACAATCCTTCAGTTTTTGAATCCCATGCTATCTCCTGGACCTACACTGGGAATCATTTTTTACTGTATAGTGAATTTCAAACTCTGGTACACTTAGGGTAACTGGACTTCATTTTAGAATTGGCTACTGCAACACTGGCTATACATTCTGGACCACATTTTTAAGTGAGCACTTCTGATCAGCCTTCTCTCTAATATGTCTGATGGTATGCTCTACATATTCCTGTTCCCATGATATGAGGTTGCCATCCTTTAGCTGAGGATTGATGTAGTGTGGATTAATTGACATGACTGATTGTGTGTTTATTTTCTAGGAAATCCTAGTGCTGCAGATGCCAAATTTTCTCTTCTGCTTCTACCATTTCTCTGTTCTCACCTTCATTTATCTTCTTCACAGCATGTACGCCTAATGGACATTATCAAAGTTAGCATCAGGGAGTCCTCTTGGAGAGGTTAATGGATTTGGTGGCAGAGTAACTTTAATTTTGCACGTTCAATGAGACATCTATTTTTTAATTTAATGAGATCTTAAAAATGATGGTGGGTGGGAGTAAGGGAAAGAGCTGCTTCCTTTTTTTCTTCTCTAAGAAATTGTTTTTTGCTGCTCAGAAATAGGTGGATGATGAAGAGTTGAAAATGAAACAAATGGAACTCTTTTTAAATTTTCACCTTTTGATATATTGAAAATCACTCAAAGGGAGGAGAAAGATAGTAGAGTCCAAGGTATCCTATTCTTCTATGTACTAATCTTGTCTTTGCTTAGTAGCTTCAATTCTGTGAGTTGAATCTTCAGTATTCAAATAATTAAATGACAAAAATTTCTGGCATTCTGAATATTGTGTACATTCTGAATCTGTGTACATTCTGAATATTGTATTTCAAACGAGCTCTTCTTGGGAGGGGGTTAGTTTGAAAGGTGTTAAATGTGACTTTTGGAAAAAGCATCAGTATTTTCAACATTTTTTTTTTCTAAAAATGAGTAGTTACTGTTATGTCAATTGCAAATCTGCTTTCAATTAGGCATCTAGATTATTTTATTTTATTTTTACAAAGCTCTCTCCAATTTGCTACAAAGATCACCTGAAAAATGTATTAGATGTGTGACTTAATGGAAACCCCCTGATATCAAGGACTCTCTTATTGGGAAATTTAATACCAGCCCCCTAGAACATGTGTCTAATTTAATAAACCCCATGCAAGGGCTAATAATGTGCAAGGCCCCGTTAGGCACACAGGGAAAGAACACAATGATTCTTGCCTTCCATTAATTTGTAATTAATTATTATGCCAGTCATGTCGAATTCAGCATGAGTCACTTTGCTAGAAATGTGACAAGTGTGTGAATTTTTAAGGTCACAGATTGGCAACCATAGAGATATAGGTTAGACAAACTACCCAGCCTTGTGTGTTTAATTTATTTAGTTGGTTTTATTTATTTTTAACTTTTATTTTATTTTTTTGTTGAAGTGTAGTTAATTTACAATGTTGTGATAGTTTCAGGTGTACAGCAAAGTGATTCAGTTATATATGTATATATGTATATATATATATATATATACACACACACATATATATATATATATACATATATATATATATATATATATATTCTTTTTCAGATTCTTTTCCCTTGTAGATTATTACAAGATGTTGCATATAGTTCCCTGTGCTATACAGTAGGTCCTTGTTGGTTATCTATTTTATATATAGTAGTGTGTATGTGTATTACTTAAGTTTAGATGATTATGTAATTCATTCAAACTGTTACATTTTTGGGAGCTAAAGGAGAAGGGGATGACAATTATTTAAAGACAATAGTGAAAGCCTGGACTATCCCAGGGCAAACCAGGGCATATAATCAATAACTTCTGGTAAATATGTTTTATGTAGAAAAGATTTGGTCCTAATGATTTTATCATATTGTAGAGGTCAAAAGTTGCCACATACCTGTATGGAATGTCCAGACTCCTTTCTAGTTTCTATCATGAATTTTGTCTTGGTATGAATGTACTGCAGGCTGAGCTCTCCAATGACTAGAGAAAGCAGTTACCTCTCAATCTCAGCTGGATGCACATCTTTGCCTTCTTTTCTGATTATCTCAAAAGTAGGTCATGTATGCTGTCCAACTGCTTTCTTCCTCCACAACTGTATTATGGATTGTTTTATGAGACTGACTTTTTTGAAATGTTGAAACATTAAACTCAGCTCATCCACTCAATATGTTGAAGACACTATATCCTAGACATTGCAGGGAAAACAAGGACATAAATATATCAATCCTACTGCTATAGACTGAATGTCTGTGTCCCCTCAAAACTTATATGTTAAAATCTTAACCCTCAAAAATGATGGTCTTAGAAGGTGGGACCTTTGGGAAGTAATTAGGTCAATGAAGGTGGAGCCTTCATGAATGGGATTAGTGCCCTTATAAGAGAGAACTCAGAGAGCTTCCTCACCCCTTCCATCATGTGAGGACACAGGGAGAAAGTGCCAGCTGTGAACCAGGAAGTGGCCTTCACCAGAATTTGACCATGTGGACCCCTTGATCTTGTACTTCCTAGCCTCCAGAACTGTGAGAAATAAATTTTCATTGTTTATAAGCCACCCAGTCTATGGCATTTTGTTATAACAGCCTGATTAGATTAAGACATCCTCCATGAAAAAGATTATAATTTAACAGACAGGATTAAACAATCAAGTAGATAATAGCAAAAAAACAGGTAGAGTAAGACAAGTGCGATAAAAAAACAAACAAAAAAACAAACAGAAGGCATACAGAAGAAGTAATTATATCCATTTTGGGCAATCAAGAAGAGTTTTCCATTCATAAGAAGACATTTGAGAAAATCTTGGATGGATATTTCAATAGAATGAGTTGAAGAAGAGAGAAAGGATAACATCTCAGGGGAATGAACTGAAATATATTTAACAAAAAATAATAAAAATTAGGATTGAATAAATATGTTGTCAGCAAATGGAGTAACTGATCTGCTGGTCAGGTTGTCTTAGGAAAAGATTTGCATCATTTACATTAAAATAGTAATTCAAGCTGTAAGATTGGTTGGATTAATCTATGTGGAGAATATAGTAAAAAGAGAATAAGATTGAGAACTATACTTTAGAAAGCTATACTTTAGAAAACTATATTTTAGAAAAGAAAATAAAATTGAGAACTATACTTTAGAAAAGTAGATTTTAGAAGATGTCCATTTTTATGAAGTAGAAACAAACATACAATATACAACAACAAAAAGAGCTACCAGGCAATTAGGAAAATAAAACAAAATGGAGCTGAAGGTTGAAATCATTTCAAGAATCTGGTTAGTGAAGATAAAATTACTTAGAGAAATCCAGGAGACTGGGACTGAAAATACATAATTATATTTTATTAACTAGATATTGTGAGAGCAATTTTTAACACAGTAGTGAAGACTGATGGTAGATCTGAAGAGTTTAGAATTGAACTGGTAATGGAGTAAAGACAACTTGTGTAGATTTTTTTTCCACAAAGTTGACATTCAAAAGAGGAAATAGAGCATGATCTGCATCATACCAGCAACAATTAGCAACAGTTAACTGTGGCCTTTATGATAGTCCCATTGTCCTTATGTTGCACTAAATACATAATAAAAACTTTAACATATGAAATAAGAGGATAACTCACCACATCTCTTGTATTCATAAATCTTCCCAAGGGCCAAACACTGACATAGAAATAAATGGCTGTGGCATGATTTAAAGGGAGAGAAAGGCTAAATGTGACCCAGTATGTGGATTAGGATGTAATCATATATCATGATCTGTGGGGGGAAAAAGCACAAATATAACCACACTACTAAGTAATTTCAGTTGGAAAACAGGAAAAGATGGATTTAAATCCAATCAAAAGGATTAAAATTTGTTTTAAGAAGTATTTACTGTCGATGACAGGGTTTTTGAGAAATTGGAACCTCTAAATAGGCTTATTTGGTTTATTTTTATTTTGTCTCTCTTTTTTTTTTTGTTTTGTTTCTACTTTTAATTTTTTACTGGAAATATACCAACATAAAATCAAACTGTTTTGAGTGACTATTACAGTAAGTTCCTTATATACGAACCTTCTGGTTGCAAACTTTCGAAGATGCGAACATGTATCCACATGTCCAATCACGTAAGTCAGTGCACGTGTCTGGTGTACAGTGTCACGTGTGTGCATCCTCTACAAGTGCTTGTGCTTTTGTGTACTTTACTGTACAGGAATGTATAGAGTACAGTAATACAGTGTCTTTATTTCAAGCTACTTCTGCAAGAGGACAACTTCATTGAATGACTTGCTGTGCAACCCAAGGAGCTTACTAATGAAGACCTGATGGAATTGGAGGCCCAAAGAAAAGACAAAGAGAGACAAGGGAAGAAGTAACTGAAGAACCAAAGAGATTCACAATGCAGGAAATGGCAAAGAGATTTTCTTTATTTGAGGAGGCACCGTTAGTTTTTGAGGTACAGGACCTGAACGTAGAACAGTACATGAAGGTTGCATCAGACGTTCAGAATGCAATCCAGTGCTGCCTTGTCATCCATAAGGAGAAAAAAAGGGGTACTACCTAGCCATCACTGGATCATTTTTTCAAGCGGGTAGATAGAATTGAATCCAAAAAGGAACCAGAACCTGTGTCATCAACGTCAGGCGTGAGTGAAGTTGCAGCTTGCCCTCCGTCACCTATTGCTGATGATCCTTCAGCTCTACCATCTCCCACCTCCTCTCCCTCCTCCAGTCAGTAACTCTTCTTGCCTCTTGACTTGATGCCAGCCCCTGTATGCCAGATGTTGTACTGCACTACTGTACTTTCCAAGGTACTATACTGTAAGATTGTTTTCTTTATTTTTTTTTGTTTTTTGTTTTTTGTTTTGCAGTACACGGGCCTCACTCTTGTGGCCTCTCTCATTGCAGAGCACAGGCTCTGGATGCGCAGGCTCAGCAGCCATGGCTCACAGGCCCAACCGCTCCGCGGCATGTGGGATCTTCCCGGACCAGGGCATGAACCCGTGTCCCTTGCATCGGCAGGTGGACTCTCAACTACTGCGCCACCAGGGAAGCCCCTTGTGTTAGTTTTTTATGTATTATTTGTGTGAAAAGTATTATAAACCTATTACAGTACAGTACTATATAACAATTGTGTTAGTTGGGTACCTAGGCTAACTTTGTTGGACTTAAGAATAAATTGGACTTATGAACGTGCTCTTGGAATGGACCTCATTCATATGTAGGGGACTTACTGTATTTTAAGGTTTAAGAAACTTTAACTATATCTTGCTACACATATAATACAAATGTAATTATTTTTTCAGTGGATCGTGTAACTAAATTGGCTTGAAATGGAAATATTGTTTTCTATGGAATACTTCCCAATCACATCATGATCTTGGAACCCTAATTACAAAACTCTCAATCTACATACAACTACATTTTGAGATTGGTTTCTTCCAAACTACTGCCTCTGATAAACATTTTCTTATTTTCATATTGACATAAATATAACTTAAAACAATTCCTCTTTTATATGAAAATTCTTGTGTGAATATTAAAAAGTATTCTTAAGTGGTGAATAGCAAATAGGTTATTTCCTTTCAAAATTAAAATGATAAACCAAATTTAAATGATTCATTTATCTTAAAAATTAAGATGAAAGACAGCATCGGTTTTGCTGACAGATGTTAACCAATTTTGCTGATAGATGAACCTTTTGTATTAGGCATAGAGAGAGAAGAGGAAGTTTGAATTGGTGTTGCAGCATCAAAGCACAAAGTAAGTGACAAGTAGAAATGTGGAGAGAAAATAGCCTAAGTTTTGGTGATTGAGAAGAAATCGTGTGATAGCATTTTAAATTCAGATGGGTAAGGACTAAAGTGAGCCACATGCTAGGCTGTTGTCCATGAATTGTCTGTAGGGAAATGTACAGCTTCCCGCATTGTTAAGGAGAGAAATAAGAAAAAGAAAAGTGAAAATACCTAAATCTGCTCAGAAATCAAATCTAAGGACACTGGGGGAATTGTTATACCAAACATTTCCATCTATTCTGCCAGATAAGAGAAATTTAAATAATTTGGTTCAGAGAAGTAAAGGATTAAAAGTATACCACTTATTCTTCCTACTAAATTTATCATAAATTCTCCTCCTCTTTCTGGATTTTGCTTTAGATAATTTCTCCTGAGCTACATATTACATATTTTGGTACGTCATCAATAATTTGAATAAAGAAAATCATAAACAAGATTTTCAATATACCCTAAGTATGTTCAAGGGACCTATAGTTTTCAAGAGTATTAATACATCAGATTTTTTGGTTGACAAAGGAATATATGTATGCATTTGATTAATCAGCAAATTCATATTGTCTCCTGTTCAAGAAATGTAGATTCATCTACATGTTTTAATTTTGTTCCCAGTCTAGTTGGCCCATAAGATATAGAGCTATGACTTAATTGCTTATATATTTGAAATTGTGGTCCAATGATATATGATGACCTCTAAATATTAAAATTGTATTCATTTACAGCAAGGTATGGATTGATATTAGTTTTGGATGATCCTTGAAATTATAAAATGAATAAGAGAATTAAAAAGATTTTAGTTATTTAATAGAAATTCTAGATTATTTTCAGAGAATAGAAATAAGAACTTACAATAATGTAACGCAATTCTGTTTTGTCAAATATTTGGCAAAAACTTTTGTGTTTCAATTTCCATGTTACTGATGAAGAATGCTAACAGTGTCAGAATTAAAAAGGATGGAAAATTAGAATTTTTATAGTATACTGTGGGTGGCTTCAAATTATTTTTCAATAAACGTTTTATATAAATGTTATAGACTCTCAGGCATTTTGGTAGATACATTCCTTTCTAAATATTGCAAAATATTTTCTTTTTGCATTGTCCAAAATAATTTAACTTTTTGTCTCTGGTAATTTGAATTGATGAAGATCCAGAATGGGCTTATCATGTGGAAATAACTTTAGCACAACGAATTTTGCTCCACTCTTTATCCAATAGGCTGGATTAATTGAAAGCCTTTTTTTTGGTGTTACTAAGAGGTTTTCAAAATAGATATAAATAAGCATTTCACACGCCCCCAGATAATACCCTCTTTAGAAGGACTTCAGTTATTAGACTACAGAGGAGTGTCTAGCAGAGGTGATGAAAGAAGATATTAACTTATATAGTTTCCTAAGACATAAGACTTATCTAAAAGGGATCTACTTGCTGAGGAAAGAAGCCACTGTGTCTTCTATCAGTCAAAACTCTCCAGAGTTTCTTATAGAAATACTTTTCTATATCTAAATTGTCCTAACCTGTTTCTCTTTTCCATTAACCTTGACATGATAATAAGTAATATTGGCAAGTTCTATTAATTACACTAAAGAAACACGTTTGGTTATAGTGATTCACACTAATATCCAGTTTAAAATAATAGGACAATGAATTCCATTCCCTAAGGAATTTTATTGGTAGGTTATTGAAAACCATTGTGTAATTCACTTATGCACATACACAAATGACTGTCACTGTAACAACTAATCATTTTTTAGATCATTTAGAGAAAAAGTACATTCTTGGTTCATGCAATTGGAAAAGCAAGGTAAGAATTTTATAGAATAGTAATGGCACCTACCTTGTCCAATTCAGGGAGGAAATGAGCATGTTAAATTGTCCTTTATAGGATCCCTGAAATAACCCAAGAGTGGAGAAGACATCAAGGCTTTGATTAAAGGTTTTATGTAAAAGAGCTGAACTTGATTAAAATTTTATGCAAAAGAATTGTTCTAGTCACTTAAAGTCTTAAAGAAAAAGAGTGATTCTTACTTGGACTAGACCAGAAAGTGATTTCTCTAAGACTGATTTCACACACAGAAATGTCTAAAGAAAAAGTTTTCTCTAACTCTCAAATACTGGAGTGTAAACATTATATATAATGTAGGCATTAAAGAGGAGATCAAGGACCATCAGCTGTTTTAGTCTGTTTTTGCCATTTCTCCATGGACTTCCATAGGGATACCTTGACTTTGTATTGCTGGATGAGATTAACGATTAAATGCAGATGACTTTGTATAATGATTCTTTTTGCCCTTTCATGAGAATTGTTTTGTTTACCTTTGGTCAAACAAAATCTCATCTTGACAGGTTTCCTAACATCAAATCTTCAAACACAAAAGGCAGCAGGATTCTTACATGTTTTTATTCTTTTAAGAAATGCTCTGATCACATCACAGTCTTTGCTACTTTTTATACATTCTATGGTATTGTTTTACCTGCATAATGATTTATACAGTTTAAAGAGAAAAGTGTGCTTGCTTTGTTCAGAGGGATATGAAACTCCATGCAGTTTGCCACGACACCTTTCTGAATTTATGAAGAATTATCCACATTATCCTTGTGGATCCCATTCTTTTGCTTAGAAGCACTCTGCCTTGCTCACCAGAGTGTTAAGAGCTAACCTCTTATTTCAGGAACCTAGCTTTCTGGGATTTTCTTACACACTGGTATCTTTTACTACATCTGCCTTGGTACTACCGTTTCCAGTGTTGCAACATGGTTGGTGGACAAACAGCGACATGTGAAGCCAAGTACGTTGTAGGACATGGCAAAAAATGGAAATTTTATACCAATATTACATTCTCACAAGGCAAAAGCTACCCAGGTCCTGAATAACCCAGGAATAAATCATTCTCAGTAATGAGAACAAAAGATTCTCTCTTAACTTTAGCAAAGCTAAATTAAATTCATGAATACTAGGAGCCCAATCATTTGGATAAGAACATTTGCACATGATCCGGGTTTCCAACTTATTGTAAGAAAATATCACAGACCCGTGGGAAAGAAATCAAGTCTTCAAGAAAAAAAGGTGAAATTTTACTATGAAGGAAAATGAATGTGATCTTTGCCTTATATCAGAAACTAATATGAAATATAAAATAAACAGTATATAATATGAAGTGGTTTTAAAATCTAAAAGAAAAATATTGTAAGTACAAATGTGACTGAGCTTTGTTTAGGTTTAAGGCTTTCCATTAGAGTATCAGATATTTAAAATAAATTACTTGTGTTTGCTTATTCTTTACAGTTGATACTCTGTGTTAGAGGTGGTGAAATTAAACCAAAGTAATTTTTAGTGGTGAAACATTTGGTTCAAATACATAGGTAACATGGGAACAAGTAACTGTGCTTCTTTCTTTTTTATATTTGTCTCATTTCACAACTTATGTGGAGACTTTTATGTCTTTCATAATTTCATTTAACAAAAATACTCCATGCTGTCTTTTGTGTTTCCTCCTATTTTCTTATTGCTAAATTAGATATAATAATATTTAGCTCACTATATTTCTATGAATATGAAACCATATATATATATATATATATATATATATATATATATATAGAGAGAGAGAGAGAGAGAGAGAGAGAGAGAGAGAGAGAGGAGAGAGAGAGAGAGAAAGGAGAAAGTGTTTACTACCCTGCATGGTATGTGGAAAATATTTTAGAAATGTTCTACTTTTCTTCCAAATCCTGAAAAAATACTGCATTTTCTTTCTTTATATACTCATTTTTAAAAATGAAATGAAACACATGTAAAACTGAAAAACTTATTAATAAAGTTTAATAAGTTGTCTAAAGCACATAGCTATGCAACAATTATCTGTGTGAAAGATAAGAACATCAGTACACCTTTTTCTATTATAGCTTCCTTTCTCACCCTAGAGGTAATCACCATTCTGGCTGTGGCAATAATCTCTTCTCTTTTTAAAATGGTTATACCAATTCCATGGATACATGTATGTGTGGCTGAGTTGCTTTGCTGTGCACCTGAAACTATCACAACATTGTTAATTGGCTATACTCCAATATAAAATAAAGAGTTAAAAAATAGTTATACCAATTCCATATGAATCTCTAAAAACACAGTTTACCTCTTTTGAATGTTATGAATATGGAATCAAAATATATGTATATTTGGCTTTTTCTTTAATATTATTTTCTCATGATTTAGCCATACTGTTGCAGGTAGAAGTAGGTCATTCATTCTCATTGCTAGATAGTACCAACATTGACAGATATATCACAATGTATGTGTGCACAATGTATGCTATGGTTAACCAATAACTGGGTTGTTTCCTATTTAGAGGCATTACAAACAGCTATGACACCTTTATTTTTGCTTCAATACCTAAATGAGACATTAAAATTCTATTTAAAATATCAGTGATAAAGAAAGCTTTATTTTTTGTTTTGACTTTTTTCTTTTACTTGCTCATATCTAAAAAAATTGATAATAATTCCTGCCTTATCAGATTTCTATTAAGGTTAAATGAGATATTTCATTTTCAGCTCTTCAATGCTTTTGATGTAACTACAATATATGTGTATTTACATATATTGAAAATATATTTATATACATTATATATAATACATATTTAGATCACTTGGAGAATGAATCATCAGTTTAAAATATATAATTATATATTATACATAAATATAATATATTTTAAATATATGTATGCATATATACATTTGTCTGTGTATATAATTTATCCTCATAGTTTTGGTTTGTTTTGTTTTCAGCTGGAAGATTCACAAATAATTTAGCCAGCTGTTACCAGAAATGGGAAGCGCCACTCCCATTATGTAGTACACATAGAATTAGGAGCTGAGATCAAGTCTCATGACCCTTTGGGCAGTAGTATATTTTCACAAAGAAATTACGAAGCTGGTGAATCTTATCTCTGAAACTCTTCTTTCCCTTTTCTCCTTCTAACTACCTAAGTGATAAAACAATGATAAGCTAAGTTTCCAGGGTTATTTTCATTTTGATAGAATATCTTAAAGAGCCAAAACCTTACACATGTCCAGAGTAAAAATGTGTAAGATATTATTGGACAGACACACTTGTCCATGTTCCTCTTGGTAGATTACCTAATACGTTTCTTTCTACCTGCTTGAGGCCTGATGCTGTGGCTCGCCTTAGGTACTTTCTCCAGAAAGGAATAAATAACTGGACATTGCAGAAGCATTAGAATAGAGAAGTAACAAAAGAATGGTGAGATTCCTGTTGTGTGCTTTAATGATTCCTACCCCTGGAAACTGGGAGTTGAAAATAATCTCTCTATAGATACAGCTATCTACTAGGGGAAATTACTCCCTTTAGAAAACATAACCCAATTTATTGATATAAATCTATATATATGTACAGTTATTTTCTGAGCACTTCCTGTGTTCCTAGAACTGTATCACTCATGGCAAGAAGAGAAGTATAGGATACTGGGTTCAACCATCTAGAGCAAAATATCTGTTTTTTGGAAATTTTCCATTCTGTTGCAAACTCATACTTTTGTAAAATTCAATAAAATGAACTACTAGAAAAATGAAATTAAAAACAGATAAAACACAAGCTAAGTTTTTATTATATTCAACAGAAAAATATTTTATAAATATAATCAGGAAAAACATTACAGGGAGAAAATAATTTTAAAATATGTTCATTGTTCATTCAAAGTTGCATCACTGTGATTCATATAGAGAATCACTATTACACTTGAACTTGTTGTACTATCATAACAGAAATTTAAAAGTTATGAGTAAAATAAGGATTCTCCATGCTGGAGAGCTCAGACATTGTTCTCGACTACAAGTCCTAGCTCCCAAAGCCTCACCTACTAGTTCCCTTTCCTCCAGTGATCCTGTCATGCTACAGATGATGGGACTGATAGAGATTCAAAGGTCCAGAAGGTCCTCAGAAATTTGCCTCTTTCTGAACCAATTATTCAAGTGATTCCAACCACCTCTCCCTCTGATGTTGCTGAGCTACACTCTCATTAACCCTAAATTTGTCTTTACTGGATCCTGTCCATGCTGTAGCCTGGCAGATGTGTTCCACTGCAAATTCAAATCTACACACTTAGAGTCCCATGGATTTTCCTATATAAATCTCCTTTAAACATTTATAAATAGTAGATGCAAACAGATGGTGTAGAATGCATTACCTCTTTGCAGAGTCAACATCTGTAACAGACATAAATTTGGGCAAATGCTTGGTTCAAAACAGGAAATACCTATACTACAACTCTTGTCCTCTGGATATGGCTAACTGATACAAGGTTCAGTCTAATGACCCAAGCTAGGACAATCAGAGTCTACCTTTCAGGTTTTAGAAAAATTCCATGTAAACACATAAAGACAGAGGTGGTTGAAACTAAGTCATCATATGATAGAAGTTGCTGCTAAGATACCTGGAGCTGCCCTAGTTTTTGTCATTATCATGCTTGGAGACTGTGTTTGCTTTAATTCTAACAGTGACCTCAATGTCCTTCCAATAAATCTCTGTTTTGCTTAGGTTAGCCAGTGCCGATGTCTGCTATCTGCAACCCAAAGAAACTTAATGAATAAATCATATGGTCCTAAAAATAAATGACAATGTGTGGAAGAGGGATGCTTTATTCACCAGCCAACAAAATTGGAAGCCAAGTCCTAGAATCTAGTTAAAATATCTTATCAGGGAGTCCTGACTTGATAGAATTGGGCACTCAGGTTTATTGGAAATCCCAAGGACTTTGGTGTTAGGAAAGCTAAGTCTGAATCATAGCAATGGTTTTTCTATGTGGGATTTGGTCAAGTTAATCTACTACCTGATCAGCACTATTGTGAGAATTAAATGAGAATGTAGGTTGCAAGTCATAGTAGAGAGCCAGCATTTATATTATTTGTGTAGGAATGGTTGAAGATAAGGCCAGAAAGACAAATTGGCGCTACATGTTGGGGAGCCTTGTATGCCACAGAGAAAAGTTAGAAGTTGATTAATTTGGGCAGTGGAAGGCATGGCATTGAAGTTCGTTGAGCAAGGGAGTGATATGATCATTGCTGTACAGCTTGAAGATTAATGTGACACCATAATACAAGTTGGACAATTTGGAGATGGTAAATGGCAAACTCTCAGGAGTTGTTACAGTAATCCAGGTGATAGCAATGAAAACCTGAACTAGGCTGGTAACAGAGGGAGCAGAACAGGCTGGAGGTATTAGAGGTGCATAAAAGTGCAATGAGTTGGTTGTGGGACTAGCTGACGGAGAAATGGATAAATCAAAGATTCTTGAGGTCCCAATCCTGATGGCTTGAGCTAAAAGCAAATATAATTCAGGATGCTAGAGATTCTACATGAGATATAATTAAGCAAAATAGAACTATAACATTTTTACATCTTGTAACATCTTAAGTTTCTTAACCATTATTATTTGATGTGTTTCTTTATTAGTATTTGGTGCAAATCACTCCCCATCTATGTAGTTAGCTGACTAAATTCCTCTAGAATTGTTTTCTTTATTTTTTATTTTTTAATAAATTTATTTATTTATATTTTTAGCTGCATTGGGTCTTTGTTTCTGTGCACACGGGCTTTCTCTATTTGTGGCAAGCAGGGGCTATTCTTCATTGTAGTGCATGGGCTTCTCACTGCAGTGGCTTCTCTTGTTGTGGAGAACAGGCTCTAAGGCATGCGGCCTTCAGTAGTTGTGGCCTGAGGGCTCAGTAGTTGTGGCTCGCGGGCTCTAGAGCGCAGGCTCAGTAGTTATGGTGCACAAGGTTAGTTGCTCCGTGGCATGTGAGATGTTTCAGGACCAGGGCTCAATCCTGTGTCCCCTGAATTGGCAGGTGGATTCTTAACCACTGTGCCACCAGGAAAGCCCCTAGAATTGTTTTAAAAGAAAGAGTTTGGCTTTCCCTCAGACCTCCCATGCTTTCCTATGTATAACATGCCCTTAAATTGTGGGTATCCACTTCAACCTCACCTATGATTGACTGAGTTATTCCTTTGTACCTGAAGTACTGCCCATTATTTCACATTAATTATCTTATTTAATTTGTTTAATTTTCACAAACCAACTGCTTGTGGTAGACACTATTATTCTTTTTTTCAAAAATAGGGAAGCAGAAGTTCCAGGAGGTGGCCATTACTCAACCCATGGCTGGACTTACTTCTTGGAATTGCCTTCTGTTAGTTTTCTAGCCACAAGAACAAATGAACATCATGGACTTGCCTCTTGAGACAGATGAAAAATGGTCTGAAGGATTATTCTTTCTTTCTGAAACCTAAATTAGCTTTCCTTGGAAGATTTACTAGCATTTAAGGTATCCGACCAAATGTGCAGCAGGCTGTTAAAGGTGATTACTTTGAAATAAACAAAATTAAATTACAGGTAGGAGTTCTAGTATTTTTATGGCAGTGGTTTTCAAATGTCCTTTTGCAGCAAAATACTGTGAGTCTAAGTTACAAAGCCACCAGTGACAATGGTTCTTTAAAGCAGTTGGTTCTTGGACTTCCCTGGTGGCACAGTGGTTGAGAGTCCACCTGCCGAGGCAGGTCACACGGGTTCGTGCCCCGGTCCGGGAAGATCCCACATGCTGCGGAGCGGCTGGGCCCGTGAGCCATGGCCGCTGAGCCTGAGCGTCCGGAGCCTGTGCTCCGCGGCGGGAGAGGCCACAACACTGAGAGGCCCGCATACCACAAAAAAAAAAAAAGAAAAGAAAGAAAAAAAAAAGCAGTTGGTTCTTATAGGTTGGGGTACGTATGGATGGCACAAAAATATTTGGGAGCATGTAACATTGCAGCAGTGACCCAGATTTTTTTTCCTGATACTTTAACCAGTGTGCTGCTGTCTTATCCCCACTTGATTTCTGTAAAGAATAAACATATTCTTCATGTGCCAAATCTGTCCCCAGCTTCATCTTGAATTTGTAATTACATTAATAAATTTCAAAAAATGGTTACTGCTTAAAATCACTACAGCATGTTTCGAGGCACATTTTGAAAACAACAATAAGTGACTCAAATAACAGTCTTAATCATACATTTTACATTTATGTGCTCTAGCTGTGAATTAGACATGTGAAAAAAAAAGATGGGCTTTAGAGGTAAGTTTAGAGTTATCTGTTAATATATAGGTACCTGGGTGAACTCTAGTATATTTCTGACCTTTTCTGGGTCTCAGTTTCATCATCTGTAAAATAAAGGTCTATGAAGATGAACCCCTGACACATAGTAGGTACTCAGTAAACACTAGTTTCCTTTCTACCTAAATGCGTGACTACTCTCTGTTCTTTTCTAAGAGACTTTCTCAGTTCAAGATTTTTCCCATCCACCACACCTGCTACATTCATGTCTGGTAGTTTTTTCTCCCATCTTCTCTTTGCCCACTCCTGTTCTTAGAAAAAATTTTGATATAATTTAAATTCAGTTCTGAAGATATCTGTGCTAATTATTTCTAGTAACTGTGGAATATCATATAAATGGTAATCTGAAGAAATGAGAGAGGATATTGGAGGATACTGTATACCTGCCTGAATTCAAAACATTTGCCTATACAGGTTAAGACCTTTCACTGGATACACTTTTAATAGGGAGAGATGCATATATACAATTAACAAATCTTTAAAATAAAGGTAAGAACTCAGTCATTAGGCATGCAGCAGTGGCACTGATTGATTTTGTCCAAAGTAGCAATGAAAGGAGGAATGTGTGTTGATGTGCAGGATTGGTGCTCAAAGGACATCATTTAAACAGTGTCTTGAAGGATGAAGATCTTTTCTAGCTTAGGAAGAAAAGAAAATGTCTCAATTAATTTACTTAAAAAGTATATTACTTTATTCCAACTTGTGCTTCCACCTGGAAACTCTGGTCTGAGAACATTCTGCAGTCTTTGTACTGAAGTCTTAATTGTCTTCAGTTCATAAAAGCTGACTTCCCACTATCAGCTAATAATTTATGAGTCATGACGCCATTCCTATCTTAAAGATAAATGAATCATCTAGAAAGAAAAAAAAATGTGAAGTTAAATCGTCTTGAAATCATTTCATTGGATTTACTTGATGCTCTGGGAATCTTGAAACCAATAGATCTCAAAGGGAATTCGTAATAAATATGGCTAATTTGCTTTACATATTTCCATTTAATTTTTTATATTTTAAAAATTGTACCACTTACTTTGGTGTTAAAATACTGATTCAAATTGTAACCAGATGAGTAAATGAAATATATGACAATTTTTGATATTATAATTAGTAGATTTATTGACATGGACAGATAGTCACAATGAATGACAAATGCATAAAAAGGTTAGAGTAAAATACATATTTATGTATAGTAACTACATGTACATATTATGCTATATATATATCATATAAAGTACAATCTGTTTATTTTCTGGAAGCTTTTAGACATATTTAGGTGAGAAAATCTTAAATATAGTGTTCATTGAATTTTACAAAATGATCAACACATCAATGTAATGATCACCCAGTTTAAGATGTAAAGCATTAACATCAGCCTAGAAGCAACTCTCATGGTCCTTTCCAGTCATTAACCCCAACAAAAATAACCACTATTAAATTATCAAGACTTTTACTACCATAGATTAATTGGGCCTGTTTTGGAAATTTATGTAAAGGGAATAATACTATATTTATTTTTATTTGTTTCTAGTTTATTTTAGTCAACATAATGTATGTTGTTGAATGTAAGAGTGATGTATGCCTTATATATGATTTAGTTGAATGAATATTCTCCAATGAATATATGCTTTCTATAGTTGTGGATGGATACTTGAGTATTTTTTTCCATTTTTGACTATTAAAAATAATGGTTCTATATACATTCTTTTTTTTATTATGTAAGTTTCAGGTGTACAGCATTGTAATTTGACATCTGTGAACATGACAAAATGATCACCACCACAAGTCCAGTTGCAATTCATCACCATATAGTTGACCCCCTTCACCCATTCTGTCTACTCTCCAATTTCCTTCCCCTCTGGTAACCACTAATCTGTGCTCTGTATCTATGAGTCTATCTTTGTTGTATTTTGTTTGTTCTTTTGTGTTTTCAGATTCCACATATGAGTGATATCATATGGTATTTGTTTTTCTCTGTCTGACTTATTTCACTTAACATAATACCTTTAAGGTCGACCCCTATTGTCACCAACAGCAGGATTCTATCCTCTTTTATAGCCGAGTAGTACTCCATTGCATATAGATACCACATATTTTTAAATTCATTCATCCATCTATGGGTGCTTAGGTTGTTTCCATATCTTGGCTATTATTAATAATGTTGCAATGAATATTGGGGTACATATATCTTTTTGAATAGTGTTTTCATGTTCTTCAGATAGATACCCAGAAGTGGAATAGCTGAGTCATATGCCAGTTCTATTCTAAATTTTCTGAGGAATCTCCATGCTGTTTATCATAGGGGCTGCACCAATATACAGTCCCACCAACAGTGTAGAGGGTTGCTTTTTCTCCACATACTCTACAATATTTGTTATTTTTTTCTTTTCAATAATAGCCATTCTAACAGGTGTAAAGTGACATCTCATTGTGATTTTGATTTGCATTTCCCTAATAATTTTTTAAAATTTTAATTATTTTTTATTTTTATGGCTGCATGAGGTCTTAGTTATGGCACGTGGTATCTTCACTGAGGCATGTGGGATCTTTTGTTGCAGTGTGCAGGCTTTTCTCTAGTTGTGGCATGCAGGTTTTCTCTTCTCTAGCTGTGGTGCGCAGGCTCCAGGGCGCATGGGCTCTGTAGCCTGCTGCACATGGGTTCTCTAGTTGAGGCACATGAGCTCAGTAGTTGTGGCACGTGGACCTAGTTGCCCCGTGGTATGTGGGATCTCAGTTCCCTGACCAGAGATTGAACCTGCATCCCCTGCATTGGACAGCAGATTCTCTACCACTGGACTACCAGGCATTTCCCTAATAATTAATGATGTTGAACATCTTTTCATGTGCCTGTTTGGCATCTGTATCTCTTCTTTGGGAAAGTGTCTACTCAGATCCTCTGCCCATTTCTTTTTTTCTTTAATCAGGTTGTTTGCTTTTTGTTGTTGTTGACTTGTATGAGTTCCTCATATATTTTGGATATTAACTCCTTATAAGATATATGATTTACTAATATCTTCTCCCATTCAGTACATTGCATTTTTGTCTTGATGATGGGTTCCTTCACTGTGCAGAAGCTTTTTAGTTTGATGTAGTTCTATTTGTTTATTTTTGCTTTTGATTCCCTTGCCTTTGGGGTCAGATACACAGAAACATAGTTAAGATCAATGTCAGTGAGGTTACCCACCTATATTTTCTTCTGGGAATCTTATGGTTTCAGGTCTTACATTCAAGTCTGTAATCTATTTTGGGTTAAGTTTTGTATATGGTATAAGATAGTGGTCTAGCATTATTCTTTTGCATGTGGCTGTCCAGTTTTCCTAGCACCATTTATTGAAGGGACTATCCTTTCTCTATTGTATGGTCTGTGCCCTTTGCTGTAAATTAATTGTCTCTATATATGTAAGTATATTTCTGGGTTCTAAATTCCATTCCATTGATCTGTGTGTCTGTTTTTGCCAGTACCATACAGTATTGATTACTATAGCTTTGTAGTATAGTTTGAAATTAGGGCACATGATACCTCCAGCTTTGTTGTTTCTCCAGGTTGTTTTGATTAGTAAAGATATTCTGTGGTTCCATGCCAAATTTAGAATTATTTGTTCTAGTTCTATGAAATATGCCATTGGAATTTTGATAAGGATAGCATTGAATCTGTATATTGCTTTGAGTAGTATGGACATTTTAACAATATTAATTCTTTCAGTCCATAAACACAAAATATCTTTTCCATTTGTTTTTATCTTCTTCAATTTCTTTCATCAGTGTCTTTTAGTTTTCCATGTACAGTTCTTTCCCCTACTTGATTAAATTTATTACTAGGTAGTTTATTCTTTTAGATGAAATTGTAAGTGGTATTGTTTTCTTAATTTCTCTTTTTTTTTTTTTTTTTTGCGGTACGCGGGCCTCTCACTGCTGTGGCCTCTCCCGTTGTGGAGCACAGGCTCCGGACACGCAGGCTTAGCGGCCATGGCTCATAGGCCCAGCTGCTCCGCGGCATGTGGGATCTTCCCGGACTGGGGCACGAACCCGTGTCCCCTGTATCGGCAGGCGGACTCTCAACCACTGCGCCACCAGGGAAGCCCTTAATTTCTCTTTCTGATAGCTTGTTATTAGTATATAGAAAAGCCACAGATTTCTGTATATTGGTTTCATATCCAGCAACTTTACTGAATTCATTTATTAGTTCTAGCAATTTTTTTGTAGAGTCTTTAGCATTTTCTATACATAATTATCATGTCATCTGCAAATAGAGACAATTTTAGTTTTTCCTTTCCAATGTTAATGTCTTTTATTTATTTTTCTTGCCTAATTTCTGTGGCTAGAACTTCCAATACTATGTTGAATAAAAGTGATGATAGTGGGCATTTCTTTCTTGTTCCTAATCTTAAAAGAAAAGCTTTCAGCTTTTCAGCACTGAGTGTGATGTTAGTTGTGTGTTTGTCATATATGGCCTTTATTATGTAGGGGTACATTTATGTACCTTATAAAATGAGGTCTATTTTCACTTTGTTGAGAATTTTAAATCATAAATGAATACTGAATATTGTGAAATGCTTTTTCTGCATCTATTGGGATGAGCATAAGATTTTTATCCTTCATTTTGTTAATGTGATGCATCATGTTGATTGATTTGTGGATGTTAAACCATCCTTGCATTTCTGGAATAAATCTCACTTGATCAAGGTGTATGTTCCCTTTAATGTATTACTAGATTAGGTTTGCTATTATTTTGCTGAGGATTTTTGCATCTTGGTACATCAAGGTTATTGGCCTGTAATTTTCTTTTTTCTTTTTCCTTTTTTTTTTGTGTGTGTGGTGTCTTTGTCTGGTTTTGGTATCATGGTAATGTTGGCTTCATAAGATGTTTGGAAGGTTTCTACCCTCTTCAATTTTTTGGAAGAGTTTGAGAAAGATGGATATTAAATCTTCTATACTTTTTTGATTTAATGGTTAAAAGAGTGAGATCTGAAGTCCTATTGCTTAAACCCAAAGCCCAATTCCAAAGCATATTAATTGTGTACTCTTGGACAAGTTATTCAGCTAAATTTGCCTCAGTTTCTCCATCTGTAAAATGGGTAATTATGTCTACCTCATTGGTTAATCTGAGAATTTATTATGGTAAAGAATGCAAAGTCCCTGAAACAATGCCTAACACATGGTGAGAACTCAATATCTATATTTGTTTTTCATTTACTATTTTTTTTGCCTTGGATTGTTTGTATACTTTTAATGTTGCCATTTCTATATACAGTATTATAATTTCTGTAGTACATTTTTGTCTACTCCACTTTCTTCAACTGGTCTGTGTTAATTTTTTAAAATTTTGCTGAAATATGTAGATGTGGAAGTCTTTCAGAATAGGTTTGTGGATAATAACTTTTTTTGATTCTTTAGTGTCTAACAATGCCTCTTTATTCAGTGACATTGCATTTGAAGGTAGTTTGATTAGAGGTACATTTCTAAATTCTGATGAGTATTTTTCTTCAGAACTTTGTTATCCTTTAGTTATTTACCTGGTGTTCTGTCTCAAGCTTGCTCCTTCTCCCAGATCTCAGTGGCTCTTACCTTAGCATTCTCTTGGAGTTCCCCTAGACTCTCAGCTTGGGAGCCTCTTTCCTATGCAGATGTCTCAGCTCTTTGGGCTTCCACTTTCAATTGGGCCCATCCATGTGTTACACGGTAATGCAATTTTGACTTTCCACACTACTATGGATTTAGCTTTATATTTTTATATTTTCATGTTATTTCAGGCAAGGATAATATCTTGAACAGAAAATAAGATTGCTTTTGCACATAGTCCTTAACATTTAATTTATTTTATCCCTTATAATTTAATATTGGGAACAATGTGATTTTATTCAGAGGTCTGTGCTCACACTCTAGTTCTGCCTCTATAATAGCTGTACACCCACCACCAAGCAATAGATCCCCTTTTTAGTTCCAATATTCTTGTCTCTAGTAAGGAACTAGTTATCGTAGGGTAGTAATAAATATATAGAGAAATGCAGTCAATTAATTCAATGCCAACCATGTGTTCCTCTGTAAGTTTTGTGGGAAATGGGGCCAGGGTTGTATGACCTGTAAGCTTGGGATTCTAACTATTGTTAGCATGTCCTTTGTCGGTGAGTGACCTTGGGCATGTGATTCCAAATTTTTGAGGCCCAATTTCCCCTCATTTTAAAAATAAGGGTTAGGGGCATTGTTTAAAACAATTAAAATCCTACAAAATCCTTAAAGAACCTTGAAGTTCCAGTAGCCTATGTTTCTAGGCTTAACTTGAGCTGGCACGATTTAGCTACTGCTGAGTTAAAGTGTATGTGTGTGTATGTTATGTGTCTGTGTGTGTTTGATTTTATGTCTGTGTTGTGTGTATAAGTGGGGGGCTCCTGAAGGAAAATTTATGTTTAGTGAAGACATTATTTTTGGTGTTGAAATTAAATGGTTCTTTTGGAATGAATTTAGCTTTGATCTATTTATTTATGTTGGCAGAGCTATCCAAAATGTACTAGGGAGAGGGGGATGCTGTTGAGTGGGTGTTTGAACAGACGCCGTTTTGCATATTTATCTGTCATCTCTTCTGGCCCTGGGGGAGCCTGAGGTTTCTGTCTTGCCTAGTTCCTCTGCTGGGCAAGTCCAGAGGCTGCCTCTTCCCTTCATTCTCTCTCTTGTTTCTCCCTTGGTATTCATTCACACTTTTTAAAATTAATTTTTATTGGAGTACAGTTGCTTTACAATGTTGTGCTAGTTTCTGCTGTACAACAAAGTGAATCAGCTATATGTATACATATATCTGTTTTCATTCACATTTTGAGAGATTTAAAAAACTGATTTCAGAGGGAGTCTATGCAATACAGAGTTATTGTTTATATTTTGAATCATTTATGTTTCTTAAAGAATTATCATTGCTCTTTAAATAATTTTAGAAATCTCCTTTGTACATCTCACTGGAGCTAAAAAGGATTTCTAACCTAGTAATTAATTACAGGGGAAAAGAACATCCACAGCAGGTTTCATTACATTCTTTGCCATTAGGGGATGGTCCCTGTACTGCTGTTGAAATCCCTTTCTGCTCTGGGCCACTTTAGATATATCTTCATTTAATTCTTATTCTGAGCCCACGAATTCTGTACAAAGGCTTATATTTAATCTTTGAGTATATTTTACAGTGCCCTTCTTTTCCACTGCAATCTTCTGTAAATTTAATATTTTAAATTAAAAAAACACATTTATTAAGCACTAGACACTGGGCATAGTTGAAAAGACCAAATGTGTGCTTGCCCCTATGGAGCTTAGATATTAATAAAAACACATGAATAAAGAATTAGACACACATATGTGTATGTAGTTACAGATTCTGATAAGATTAACTAAGCAAAATAGCTGGCAGCTAGGAAAGAAATTAGCCTAGTTGGGGAATTACTTTGTTAAGAGTTAGGGAGTCAGGGAAGGTTCTTCTGGAAACAATATATAAAATGAGACCTAGAAGATGAAAAGAAGAGTAAGGTGAAGAGTTGGGATAGAACGTTCTATTGGGAGAGATGTTATTTAAACATTTAGGGCAGGACCATAATTCATCTCCTGGTCAATTAGTTCTAATATTTAGAAGAACACCCTGATAGGTCTCACTGGATCTTTTTTTGGTTGAATACAGCTCAAATGGGAGAATGTGAAAGGATTAATCTCCAAAATTTATAAGCAGCTCAATATCAAAAAAAATGAACAATCCAATCCAAAAATGGGCAGAAGACCTAAATAGACATTTCTCCAAAGAAGATATACAGATTGCCAACAAACACATGAAAGGATGCTCAACATCAATAATCATTAGAGAAATGCAAATCAAAACTACAATGAGGTATCACCTCACACTAGTCAGAATGGCCATCATCAAAAAATCTACAAACAAAAAAGGCTGGAGAGGGTATGGAGAAAAGGGAACCCTCTTGCACTGTTGTTAGGAATGTAAATTGATACAGCCACTATGGAGAACAGTATGGAGGTTCCTTAAAAAAACTAAAAATAGAACTACCATATGACCCAGCAATCCCACTGCTGGGCATATACCCTGAGAAAACCATAATTCAAAAAGAGTCATGTACCACAATGTTCACTGCAGCTCTATTTACAATAGCCAGGACCTGGAAGCAACCTAAGTGTCCGTTGACAGGTGAACAGATAAAGAAGATGTGGCACATATATACAATGGAATATTACTCAGCCATAAAAAGAAATGAAATTGAGTTATTTGTAATGAAGTGGATGGACCTAGAGTCTGTGATACAGAGTGAAGTAAGTCAGAAAGAGAAAAACACCATATGCTGACACATATATATGGAATCTAAAAAAAAATGGTCCTGAAAAACCTAGGGCAGGACAGGAATAAAGATACAGATGTAGAGAATGGACTCAAGGACACGTGGAGGGAGAAGGGTAAGCTGGGATGAAGTGAGAGAGTGGCATGGACATATATACACTACCAAATGTAAGATAGATAACTAGTGGGAAGTAGCCACATAGCACAGGGAGATCAGCTTGATGCTTTGTGACCACCTAGAGGGGTGGGATAGGGAGGGTGGAAGGGAGATGCAAGAAGGAGGAGATATGGGGATATATGTATATGTATAGCTGATTCACTTTGTTATACAGCAGAAACTAACACACCATTGTCAAACAATTATACTCCAATAAAGATGTTTAAGAACAACCTTTTCAGTCACTTTATGGAAGAAAATAGTCCATTAAAAAAAAAAACACAACAAAGCCTAGTTGCTCTACATGGCAACATAAGAGTTTGAGATTATGAAATGAGGAGAGAGGTGATGATAAAGAAAAGGTATGGAAGAGAAATATGTGAGGAGGGCCTGCAGATGAGGAACCTATCAATAACAGAAAGTTAGAAGCATAGAGAATGATACATGGAGAAATGTCTAATGGAGGAAATATTCCATAATTTTGCAGACACAGTGATGATTAATGTTGAATGTAAAATTGTTTCTTGCCCTTTGATGTAATTATTCTCTTACATATATCAACGTTCTATAAAATCTGACAAACACATTAGCCTTAGGTTTTGTGCTACTTCACGAAAAATGAAAGAAGTTAGTGTCAACAAGCTTCCTGAGGCAATTGCAGGAGCCACGTAAGAGGTGAGGCTCAGGCTGCCACATAGATGGCATAGGAGCAATTTAAAGGCTCACCACCAAGTAAACCTTATATTTAATTGGATAAAAACAGAGGATATTTATTTGTATACTCAAGAAAAAGGTGATCCTGGAAACCTGGAGAATTGGGAATATCTAGACCAGTGGTTCTCAGGTGGGAGTGATTTTTTTCTCCAGGGAACATTTGACAATGTCTGCAGACAATTTTAGTTACCATCAATTGGGGTGGGGGAGTGGGAGCTCATGGGATTTAGTGGGTATAGGCCAGGGATGCTGCTACACATCCTATAATGCACAGGAAAACCTCCTCCTCACTGCTCATCCACACGAAACATTATCTGTCCCAAAATGTCAACAGTGCTGAGGCTGAGAAACCCTGATCTAAACTGAAGGCATTTTGTCATTCTTATTTCCTAATCTTGTTAAAAATATTGGTTAAAAAATTAGTCATAAAGAGCTTATATAAGCTCTATGTTAGATCAATCTGTGGTACAATTTACTTTCCACAGTATCTAAACAAAACCATGTATAAACTCACAATTTTCTTGCAGTCAGAACCAAGGTTATAACAGATATACCAGGTTGGTACTAGTAGGCCTAGACAAGAGAGCATGGAAAGTAAATAAAATCCATTCCTGCATACAGAAATTATTTCAAAATGGCAGTTTCATTGATCCACATAGACCAAAAGAAACGACATAAATTGAATTTTGAAGAAGGAGCATGCATGAGATCTGTGCAGAAGGGTGTGGAGGCACATGGCATTTGTATTATAAAAGAGGGTCTGTGGTATGTACTCTGGATGAGGGAAAAGAAAAGAAGAGACTCTAGTGAGGAATCTATGGTGGTAGGCTTGGTGAACCTTGATCAAAGTTCTGCTAATATGAAGAAGAATCTGGAACAATGCTGGTGTTCTTGTAACATTTCTTGAATGGATAACTAAGTAGCGTGGGTATGACTTGATGATAAACAGGGCATGGGACAGTAAGAAAAATCTAAAATGATTCTGAAATGGAGCACTGGATGAATGGCTGTATCTAGGGTTCATATACGAAGAAGCAGATTTACAAGAAGGATATGGAAGATTAGTTGGGGGTCTGGAGTTCAAGAGAGAGTCCCAGGTTAGTACTAGAGATTGGGAAGCATTTACATAATAGATAATGACTTAGAAGTGCACTAGATAGCTATTTCACTGACATTCCAGTTTACCCAACAGAAACATCAAGTTAACCTGCCAGTACATTCAGGTGCAATGGAAAGGCCATTTAGTATTACCTCAGATGTTTTAACAAGTATTGAATACAAATAAAACCCACTCTCCTTGGAAGCAGGTGCCTTGGAAATGCAACACACTTGTTATGACAGTGCTGCCAATACTCACATTTTTAGATTTCCTCTTTAGGAATTAGCTAGAACATTTACAGATCTTCTCTAGGAAAATCATCTTTTCAGGAATGCATTTAAATACATATGCTTTTCAAAAATTACAAGATAAAAGTAATAACAATAACAACTAATATTGAGTACATACTATGTGCAGTAAGCACTGTAGTAAGAGCTTAATGAACATTATAATATTTAGTCTTCATAACCACCCAAGAAGCTAAGTATATTTAATCTTTTTTAGTTGAAGAAACAGACTTGGAGGAGTTAAAATAATTTGCCCAAGACCACAGGGGTCTGCCTGACTCTCCAAGCAAGTCTTTTGGATAGCTTGGATAATAATAATTTGATCTTAAAATATAAGTATAGAATAATAAAACTCATTTCTAAGATATCCCTGGAGAATCTCTATCCTCCTCAATAAGGGGAATTCTCAAGACCACTGAAGTGTGTATAGCCTATTAAAAGATTAGTTTGAGGAATAATCTCCAATTAGGTTACATTTTGTTTGTTTGGGTAGTGTTTGATTAATAATTTTAATTATTTTACTGTCCTTATTTCGTTCAAATTGTAGGATAAAAACCAAAACTGAATTATGACTTCTACTCATTTGCAATTTAATCACAAACCACTTTTATTCTTCTGTTTCCAGATTTGTTCCTTTTGTCTTCTCTAGATAACGGCCTGAGGCAAATGACTGACTTTTTAATCCTTTCACATCACAGAATCTTGCAGAGGACTTTCTATAGAAGAGATTCAATTAAAACTTGAGGTGAATCAAGTTAACGTATTCAGTATTTTCAAACATAAAGAAAAACATACATGTATACACACACACACGCCTGCATGCTTGCACACTTGCACACTAAGAATGAATTAATATACCTTCGGTATACTCCAAGCTCTTACCATAAGTAAACTTTCCAATAGTCACCCAAGAAATTATTTACAAAGGCTGGTAACATAATAAATATTAATTATTAAAGTGAATAGCTTCTAAAAATTGTAATTCCATTAAAAGTACATATACAGGGCTTCCCTGGTGGTGCAATGGTTGAGAGTCCGCCTGCCGATGCAGGGGACATGGGTTCGTGCCCTGGTCCGGGAATATCCCACATGCCGCGGAGCAGCTGGGCCCGTGAGCCATGGCCGCTGAGCCTGCGCGTCTGGAGCCTGTGCTCTGCAACGGGAGAGGCCACAACAGTGAGAGACCCATGTAACGCAAAAAAAAAAAAAAATAAAGTACATATACAGAATATCTTTAGGTCCTAATTTGATGTCCAGCTGCTAATGTCTTGCTTTGTGCTGGATATGATAGAGGAAATGGTATGGATATGATCTGAATATGATATGATATGAGTTATATGATATGATAGAGGAAATGATATGGATATGATCTGAATATTATATGATATGAGTTATATGATATGAGAGAGGAAACGATATGGAGATGGATATGATAGAGGAGGAAGTTCATCTCTACTTTTCGTTTTCTTGCCTTAGAGAGGGGTAGTTATATGAAGAGGGAAGGAAAAGAATATAAGTTAAAACAAAACAACTCTAACCCTTCCCCTGCAAAAAAAACCCTCCAAGACCAATTTCCCTCAGTAATATCTTTTCTGTGGTTAAATTCATGAAAGGAGAGATACTTAGTATACACATTGTCTGAAGAGTAAAGCTATTTTTTTTCAATTCTTGAAAATATCTGCAGCCATTTCTATGATCAGTTATCAAAATGTGCATCAAGTCTTTGTTTTTTAGGTGATTTTGTGAGCATTTAAGGAAGAAGGTCAACAGATGCTAAAAGCTCACCAGGAGATTATCTAGTTCAGTATTTATTTTTACTGGATATATTAGCTATTAATTACCTTACTTTCTAATGTGTGAAAGCATGATTAAGAATGTTATGGAGTCACCTCTTGGAATTAAGTAGTGTTCTACAAGAATCAATACATAGACTGACTTTTTATCACGGACCCACATTCCATCATCGTTTAGAGATACTACTAGGGAGAAGCAATATAAATACATATATTAGCACATTAGCTAATATACTGTTGACTTTTTTTATATGACCCTGACCACAGGACCTCATCATTCACTGTAATTCAGATGAGTATAACCTAGTTGATTATGGAATGGAATGTTTGTTCTCCTTATTGTTATTGATCTTTCATAACTGGAAGAGACATTATCTGTGTTTTTTAAAGATTGTTTAATATATATTTACAATATTGATTATAGCTGAAAATTGTTTATACAGTGTTACAAAGGTAATTAAATAAAAACTAAGCATATTCAATATATAAAAGTAGCTAGTGATATTAATGCAGTATGGAACTAGCAGTATTTCTAAGGGTTTAATATATGTTTGCCTTAAAGTATAAACATGAGATATCAGAAAAACTAGATTCAGAATCATTGGTTAATACTCTTTGAAATGTATAGTTTCTTAGGCACTGTGGCTAGTATAATTTTAGTAAAATACCCTAGAGTCAGACAAAGCCAGGATGTCACTCAAAATCCAATAGGAACTAATTTTAAATATACATAAAATCTGTGGTGCTGCCAGACCAGAAAAAAGAAGCATAGAATATGGAATTCCATCTACATAGTTCAGATGGTAAAATACAAAATTCGGAGGCATTGCATGAACTATTCAAGGGCATGTAATTTTGGTGCCTTCAGAGACAGATTTGAAGAAAATACAGTGTCTTAAGAGAGCCAAAGAAATGCAAAATCAGAAGAAGGTTAAAGTTAAATGAGTATGTAGATAACTGAAGTCCAGTGGACTAATACAAATGTAAAACTTGAATTTAGGGAATGAGGATTGTAAAACCACACACCTTTGTAACTATGGAGTCTGTTTAGTGAGCATTTAAGTATTTTCCAGTTTTGTCTTGGGAGAAAAAAAAGAAAAGAAAAAAGGGGGAATGAAACTCACTTTCCTGCCAAATCTTTCTTTATATACAACCTAATTTTTCAGACATGAAAATTCTAGTTTGCTTGGGAAAGCATACTGGCCACTTTGTTGGGTATATGTGTTTTATCAAAACTTAATATGATAAAGTAAATCAAACATCCAGTATGAATACTTTTATGTTAAGGAAAAAAAATCTGTGTACTTTTGGTAAATTAAAGTGCTTGTACTGTTTATTTTTGCTATAGTATCTAACTTGTAATTTCAATTTAAAATGTTTAAAGAAGAAATTAATTATAGGTAGAGATTTTAATTTGAAAATAAGAATATAAGTCTACTGTTTGAGAACATGAGAATAGTTTTGAGTTTAATATTTACTATACTTATAAGTACAATTTATCAGGTGTAAAAGAAATACTTAAGAATTTGTGAGAGAGCCCCCTTGGTGGCGCAGTGGTTGAGAGTCCGCCTGCCGATGCAGGGGACACGGGTTCGTGCCCCGGTCCAGGAAGATCCCACATGCCGCGGAGTGGCTGGGCCCATGAGCCATGGCCGCTGAGCCTGCGCGTCCGGAGCCTGTGCTCCACAACGGGAGAGGCCACAACAGTGAGAGGCCCGTGTACCGCAAAAAAAAAAAAAAAAAAAAAGAATTTGTGAGAGTTTTGTTTGTTAGAAGAGTTTTTGCCACCCTCTTCCATTTTGTACACATATAGACACAAGGGCTCCAGGTATTCAAGATCCCACCCAGCCATCCCAAGGTCAGAGGAAATAAATAAGCTTTGTAATCCCTGCACAGCACACCAATATGCTTTCACATCTGCATTGAGAATGCTCTCAATGAGATAGTTAAATTATGGGTAAAAACTGAATATTTAAAATGATAAATGTATATTAAGTGTTTTGGTTAGATACAGTTATAAATTAGGCAAAATACTGATCAAAGGCTATCTTTAAAGTGATTGTTACATGTTAACTGGATTCATAATTAGAGAAAAAGATTGTAAATTGACTTGAAAAGTTTAATGGGTAACTTAGGTGGCAGAGTAGGGATCAAAAGTACTTTCCTGCCTGAAATAACTAAAAAACCAGGCAAGCAATGTGAAACAACAGTTTTAAAGAAATTGATCATTAGGCAATGAAGGACAGTGAGCCCTGAGATGAGAAACAAATGAGGTGAGCCTTTTGATTACTCCAGCCTACTTCCAGGAGACAGTTTCCAGGTTGTATCATGGAAAGTACATTCCTGACTTTTTCTTGGGCTAAGGAGACATAACTGGGAGTCCAGGGAGGCCAAAGCAGCTACATTTTGCAGGGAAGAATACCAGAGAAAGGAGAGCTCCCTGGAGGAACAACCAGAACCCTGAGAGGTACTCCCTGGAATTTTCAGCTGAGGTCTGATCAGCACACATGTGTGCAGAAACTATTCAAGGCTGAGGAAGAAACATCTGAAAAGATTAGAGGAAATAATACTTGGAACTCACACAGGGTCTAGAACAGTACTGGTCCCAACAGCCAGAGTGGGAAGCTTTGCAAATCACAGGACATGGGGTAGATCACTAAGAAGGTTCTTACATGAGTAGTGGGGAAAAATTCACCCTAGGCTATATACCCTGATCCTGCCAAACAAACCTTAAGCAGATCTAAAAGGATCAGACTGCTTCCAAGTTACCTAGTGGTTTGCCATAACAAAGCTCAAGAATTTTACTGGAATACAAACATATTAAATATTCCCAAAGGTAAAATTTACAGTTTCTGGTATCTGATCGAAAGTCACCACACATGCAAATAAGCAGGAAAATACTAACCATAATGAGAAGAAAACTCAATCAAAACGTATCCAGAATGGCATAGATAAACTATTAGATAAGGAACAGGAAAACAATTTACAAAAATTAAATTGATTCCTGGTAAAAACCCTCAACAAATTAGAAATTGAAGCAAATCTTCTCATTTTGATAAGGGATATATTTGAAAAATCTACAATTAATAACTTTTTTTTTAATGTACAGAAACTTTGAACTGATATTTCAGTAAAGATGAGATGCAGTTGTCAAATAAGTGCATGAAAGTCTCCACATTAGTAGTCAGAGTGAATTGCAAATTGAAAGCACAATTAGAAACTTCTACATGCTTATTGGAATTAAAATTAGTCTAAAATTAAAAAGATTGACCATACCAAGCATTGGTAAGGATATGAGGCAGAGGAACCTCTTGCATACTAAGTGGGGATGTGAAATGGTACAACCACTTTGGAAAACAATTTGTCATTTTCATAAAAAATTAAACATATCCTATTTACCACATGACTGCTGTTACCACTTTTAGGCATTTCTGCAAAAGAAATGAAAGCATATGTACATGCAAGACTTGTACAAAAATGTTTATATCAGCTTAATTGGTAATAACCAAAATCTGGGAACAATCTGAAAGTCCATCAATAGGCAAATGCATAAACCAATTGTGGTATATACAGACAATGTAATAATACTACTCAGCAATAAAAAGGAATGAACTATTAATATATACATAACATGAATGAATCTCAAGATAATTATTCTGAATGAAAAAAGCCAAATATTTCTCCCTTTAAAAAACAAAAGCTCCAAGAACCTGTTCCATATATCATTTCATTCATATAAAATTCTACAAAGGTAACTAATATCTAGCCACTGAAAGCAAATCAGTAATTGCTTAGAATGGGAGGTAAGGTGTAGAGATGGGGGAAAAGGAGAATTACAAATGTGAATGGGAAATTTTTTGGGGGTGATGATGTATTATTATCTTGACTGTGGTGATAGCTACATGGGAGCACTTATCAAATATACAATTTAAACATATGGAATTTATTACATGTCAATTATACTTCAGTAAAGCTATGTAGAAAGTCTTAAGAGAAATCTGCATTTCTGAATTCATTACTTTAATAAATTGATTTTTAATTTTAAAAATAAAAATATTTGTAAATTCTTCTCTATAAATAAAAGCTCTCAAGTGCATTAAAAAATTGATGCTGTCAGATGTAAACCAGCCTAATTAAAACTCTTGGTTGCGGGGTTCGGAAATTTCTACAATTTTAATAACAGTCCCAGTTGAGTCTTATGCACATAAGCTTTGAGAATCATGCCTTAAAATGGTCAGAAACCTTACAGATTTTACATTTGGCACAAATCAATTGAGCATCTTTTAATTCCCTGAACAATTTCATAATTTTAGCTTAGAAGTTTTCCAAAGAATGAATAATAATTGAATTGTTTGGCCAGGAAGATGATAAAATGTATTCAAGGATAAATAAGCCATAAACTTGCTTGATATTTTATACAATTATACATGCTGGAAAAACATTAGAAACAATTACACAAGAAACCCGCCATTGGGGTTCTGTGTGGCAAATATCACTCTGGAGTGGTGTGGAAGTATTACTTTTGGAGTTTCTCTCATTAATACATGAGGGTACAGTAGAAAGAGAAATGGTTAGGAGCAGAGAAGATACATAGGCTGTCTCCTTTGTATTTCTGCTTACCGATTGAATGCCCTTGAGAAGAACAGGGGGATGAAGTGTTTGAAAAGAGGAATTTGGGGGAGAGATGTTAGTGGAGGCTACAGAGAAGTGTCAAGAGGAGAGCAATGAGAACAGGATATCACAGTGCCAAAAGAGGAGTCTTGTTGAATGTATAAGGAGCACTGGTATGGGTTATAATAGGATTTATTGTGTATATAGTTTTCTTTTTTTTTTTTTCTGCCAGGAAAACCAACTGAATCATAATTATCTCAATAACTTGGGAGATTCTTACTTTTGAAGTTAATAAAATAATTCTCATCATTATGTACATTTTTATTTATTATTATTATTATTTTATGACTCTAGGATGGCAAGAACATTCTCTTTAGTGGGATTCTGATGGGTATTAATGCTCAGTATTCCTCATTGCCTAGGTCTGAATGGGATGTACATCATTTTCCTAAATCACAGAGCTGTCTCTCAAAGTCCTGATTTTCATTCAGAGTGGTAACTGGCAGGACGTGGATTCTGGAATTGTTTACAGATTCTCTCTGTTGAATAATTGTTATTGAATATGTAGTAGGGACTTTGCAATCAGGCTAATTCAATGAAGGGTGTTTCTTTCTTCTGAAATGGGATTAAAGCTTGTAAGGATTCATTAATGTAATGCATGTAAAGCACTTCACCATTGCTTGGAACATAGTGATTGTCTAATAACTGTTAGCTATTAGAAATAGTATGGAGGCAACATGGCATTGTTGAAAGTCACTAAATTATGAAGCTGAAGACCAAAATACTAATGGCCTAAGTACAGACATTTGGGAAAATTTCTTATCCCACTCAGGGTTTCTTTACTTAATCTATCAAATGGATTAATATAATCTCTGACGAGGAGCTAGATCAGATGGACATGTTGAGGTCCTTTCCAGGACTAGGTTCTGTTCTACCAAAAGAGGACCCCAAATAACAAAATGAAACGTCCTGAGGGATTAGATAGAGACATACTTGGAAAAGCTACATGAAGACGACATTCACAAGATACATCTTAGAAATGTTGATTCTGTTGATGCTACTGAGTTGTGATTTGCTGCTTGTCCCCCCAATAATTCCCTTTTGAAACATTTTTTAATAAGACAGTGTCAGTGTCATCATAGGCCAACAGAATGAGCAGCATTTTCGTTGTGCAAGGAGCTGAAAGAAGAAAAGTAATGAGTTGAGGAGAACTGCTAAACAGATTGAGTACCAAGGTTGCTGATCCATTCCTGATTCCAATTAACCTTAATTTGTCTAGAGGCTCAGCAACACCAAATGAATATAACTGGCCAATTAGCAGACCAGCAACATGAGTTCAGCTCACCAAAGGCTGTTTATCAGCTGGACATGATGAGGGCTCACTTCTGCTAATTCTATGGTAAGTGTCAGGGCACGGCTCTGTCTTGTAGAGCTCCTTAACTTGGGAGTTATAGAATGTACAAATTCTGAGATACTGAGTGTAGGGATTGCAGGAGGAATGACCTGCACTTCCTCAGGAGATTTTATTAGTAAGTACAACTGCAGCTACTTACAAGCAAATATTAATAAGACTACCGCTTAAGCCCATGAGGTTTAGACTATGATTCTTTGCCACATACAGTTCTTAGCAGGGACTCAGTGTTCAACAAATGCTAATGAATATGCTTATTTCATTTTTAAACTTTACCAAGTATTTCCTTAGTGCATATCCATTGCTCTTGCCAAAAATCCTTTCTATCTACTAGGGTAAAAATATGATATATTGTATTTTAAAAACAGGATTTTTGAAACACAGACCCACAGACTTGTTGAAGGTAACATCATTTCCTTCCTGGACAGCAATCGTCTGATGTCTTGTTTAAAGGTGAAACCCTTTGGTCACTATCAGAACAAACTGCAATAAAATCTATCTCATGTCATTACTGGTTAATAAATTTGAATTTACCATGTGCAAAATTATTTATACAAATTCCCTAATAGGCAGAAATAGCAACATGCTCTTGATTCTTTATGAAAATTATGCAGAAAGTGGACTTGGGTTCTTATTAGGACAGGAGGCAACCTGGTTAGGTCTTAAAATGAGAATGGGAAGCAGCAACTAATTTCAGCTCTGATAATAACTTGATGTGTGGCCTCAGGCCACTCATTTAAATTCAGGAAGCCTCCAGTTTTGTCATGGTGATAATAATGTATGTCTACTTCCCACATGTGTAGTGGAGATTAATTATTTAATGTTTGCCAAGTGCTTTGAAGATGAAGACTAAAGACTAGATGCTAAGTTTATTACTTGGAATAGGATATATCAGGAAACTGCTTTCTTTTTCAACGGTGAGCGCTGGTGTGCAGAAAGGGGAGTTTGAAGGGAGACCAGGTGAAAGTGTGAAAGAACTGAAGATGAAACAGCCACTTCTCAATGAATGAGGATTTCTTTTTCTGCCCTCTACTTTTGAAGAAATGTGTTTGACAGCCAAGTACAACAGGAATGTATTTAAAAGTTTGTCTAGAAAATATCTCCAGCACCAAAGCAGTGTCAGTTTGATTTTCTACCATACCTACATTAACTGCACAATGAGAGTTCATTGTCTAAATAATAGCTCTTAGGCAACAAGAATTTCCCAACACAAAGAATTTACTGTTTTATGTTGAATCTACTTTTGAAGTAAGAATTTGGACACATTAAAATTGTTGGTTTGAGCATAGTTTTAAATTAAGCAACAAATAATGATTTCTGAAAGTGGTGGAAACCAAAAGGATTTTCTAGCTAAGTATAATGAAACAGAAAATCATATAGATCATTTCAATCTCTCATGTCCATCTATTTCTTAAGCATTTAAGTGTGCAAAGAGTTTACTCTAATTAATAAATGAGTGTTCATGAAAACTCTATTCTATTGGAAGGATTCTATGGGGGCAAATGTAAGGTTAGCAATTGTTCAGGCTAAAGCAGCACTGTGTTTTAGCTATCATGAGTCAATAGCCACAGACTGAGTGACCAAACCCTTTAAAAATTTTAATTTCTTATACTTGTGAGTTTTGGACCACTATTAGAAAAATCATAGAAATATGGAAAAATAATGTTACAATTTTCCATCATGCAAATGAAGAAACCAAGGCCCTGAGGTTGAAATTACTAGACCAAGTTTCCATTGATAGTTGATAGCTGAACAAATACCCTAATATATATACTTTTTTTCCTCCACATTGAATCCAATGAATGAATTACATTCTAATAATTAAAAATAACAAAAATATGACAGAAAAAATTACATTATATATGTGTATGCCTCCCAGGTGATGATCTTTGTTCAAGGCAAACACAATGTGGTTTTGTCAAACCATTTTTCATAGAAAGTTGAACACATTCTGTTCTTCTACAGAAGTTTCCAGTACCTGAATCCAAAGAACTGAAAATGAAGACACCTTGTGATGTTTACAGGACCAGGTGGTGCTTTTAAGATATTTGGCTCCTGACTAAGGACAGAGTCAACCTTAGATATTATGGCAAACTATGGTTTGTCATTTAGTTACCCTTTCTTTCTATCCACCTTTCTGTTGATCCAACTTACAGTCCTCACCTTCCACCAGCCCCACTCTTCCATACATCTCTCTATGCCTTCTCTTCTCTTTCTCTGGTACCATTGTAGACTGTGAAGGTTGAATCATAGATAAAGTTCTTTTTGAATCTTCCTCTTCCTTGCCCTTTATTTTTTTCTAAATGTGCTAGGAAGTAAAGGATGTGAAAAGAAAAAGGCAACAAGATGAAAAGATTAGAAAAAGAGAGAAGGACATTCTAGAAGGCTGAATGTCTTCCTTATTCTTTTTCTTTGAATTAAGGATCTATTATTGTAACAAAAATGCTCATGACTTATCTTTATGAAATCATACTTACTCTGCTAAAACTTTTATATATCATTTAACCCCCAAATGCCCTATGAAGTAGGTAGTATTTTCTCCCCAAATGACTTGCACAAGATCATAAACAAGAATGAGAGGTATAATTTTAAGTTATAAATTTAAATTTATAAATTTAGATAAATTACATCTTTCTGACTAAACTATTTGATGTGGAATTAATTGAGATTAATCAATTTAAATTAATTGAAACTAAATGTCAGCAACTGAAAAAGGAGAGGTGTAAAGGGGAATATGAGCAATGATAACCAATCACTAGATTCTATCAATCAGTTCACACTCCTATGTGTGCCTAAAATATCAATAAAATACAAATAAAAATAAGGTTATATATTTGAAAATCCATAAGATTTTGTTCTATTTTTACTCTCATGACTTCCAAAGCATCTCTTCAGGTACACTTAAGTATAAATATAAACACACCAAATTATAATTTATATACAATTCTAATTATACTTTGGACCTTGACTGAATTGGATCCTCAGCATTTAGTCACTCAGCTCATCTTTGCACCCTCTTTTTTCATTTCCTAGTTCTACATTGCTGTCTTCTTTGGCGTGCCTTTAAGTGATACCATGGTTGTATTGGGCTTGATATTTTAATTCACATGCTTAGCCTCTTTGCCTGGATCTACTCAAAGTTCAGTCTTATAGGGAGGAAATTTCAACGCAACGTTTGTGGCTCTTCTATTTCTTTTTAGCTAAAGCATCATCTTTAGAAAGTTGGTTCTTTCACGTGTATATTTTCATATTTATTTTCCACTATGAGAAAGAATGACTTTTCTGAAGTCATGTGGTGAGAACAAGGTTCATATTCCCCTTTCTCGCTTTTGGCCAAAAGAGAAAAATCTTCCTGTTTGAGGGTCACCTGAAAATATCTCCCTCACTTTATGTTCACTTTCCATATTTTTCTATATTCTCCTGGATGTCGCAATCTTGAATTTAGAAATTTTCTGTTTCACACCCAATTATGTGTTCTAATAAAAGAATACAGGAAAGGAATATGGCAGAACAATGAAAATATTTTAGAGAACAGTTCTTTGAATTATTTGTTGGCCCAATTACTTTTAAATTATAAAGTTATAGAATAATAGACACAGCTATACAGTTTATGGCATATTTCCACTCTGTGTTATAGTAATGACAATAATACTCCAGTTAATAATTGTACTATTATTTTAGATTAACTAAAAATTTAAACATATGTTATATCATTTACTCTCTACAATAATAATATGGGTTTAGGATTCTTTACATTTAATAATAACAATAAAAAGAAAGGTTCAAAAATCATAGCTGTTGGTATATAAACATAATGTTCATAAAGGTGATAATGATGATTACAATAGTAATTTGAGTGCAATGTTCCAGTCCACAACTCATTTAATTCTAACAATTATATGACAGAAATTTATAACTGTTCATTTTACAGTGGAATAAATGAAGTTCTGAATGTCAAAGCTCACACAATTGTTAATTCATAGAGCTGGATTTAAATGCAGGTCTCTCTCAAATGGTATGGAAGTTACAACCACGTTTCAGACTGCAAGTTTTTACTCTATCCACCACACTGTTCTGTATTTTCTGTTTATACCACAAACATTATGTGATTTATTGACTCTACTGTGAGTCATCTTTTATATGTATTCATCTCCTCTTTCAAATAAGACTTTTAGGGCTCTGAAGGCAGGAACCATTCCCTATTCACCTTTGTATCTTCACAGTTGCTAAGGTGTTATCATTAACAGTATTAACAAATATGAATCTAGACACTTTGGGAAAATTCAGCAGAAGCAAAGATCTTATCATCTTGTAATAGAAATAACCCATTATACACTTAGCTGAAATCAAGGTAAAGGTAAATATATGATAATATTAGCTGAAGTCACTATCACTACAAATATTATGTGCTGCATTTTGTGATGTTTAATTTTATGTGTCAACTTGACTGGGCCACAGAATGTCCAGATGTTTCATCAAACTTTATTCTGGGTATGTCTGTGAAGATGTTGGTGAATGACATTAACATTTGTATCAGTAGGTTGAGCATTGCTTTCCCCAATGAGGGTGGCCCTATCCAATCAGTTGAAGGCCTGAATAGGACAAAAAGGCCAACTATTCCATGAGCAGGAGGAAATACCTGACTTCAGAGCTGAGACATCAGTCTTTTCCTGGCTTTGGACTCAACTGAACATTCAGTTTTTCTTGGGTCTTGACCCTGCTGGTTTTTAGACTTCAACTCACACCTTCAGTTCTCCTGGTACTGAGGCCTTGGTACTCAGACTGGAACTATGCATTGGCTCTCCTAGATTTCTAACTTTCCTATCACAGGTCTTGGGATTTCTCAGCCTCCATAATCATGTGAGCCAATCCCTTATATTAAATCTCTTTATATATACATAAAATATATAAATTTATAAACGTATATAAACACACATGCATGTATAACAGAACCCATTGGCTCTGTGTCTAGAGAACCCTAACTAATGCAGATTCCTTCAACAAACATTAATTAAGCATTAACTCTGTTCACCTACTGCCTTAAACATATCTCCTGAGTGCATGTTGTGTGTAGGATTTGTGTTAGGTTCTAGAGAAAAAAACCAAGTAAAAACCATCCTCTCTGCTTTCAAAGGATATTATAGACCAAGTCAAGGACACAGAACATACACATGAAATATAAGGAACCCCCTTGTCGCATATGCTGAATGTCCAACAAGTAAAACCTGCAGTAAATACTATTAGAATCTTGAGGAGATATTGCTCGCTTCGTGGATAGGGCAGCCATCCATCCCAGTTTAGCAGGGACAGTCCAGTTTATGCCTTTGTCTCAGCCCTATTAATTATTGCCCCATTTCACTCTCAACAGTGTTCCAGTTAAACAATAAACTATAAGGTCACCTTACTCACAGATGGGATAGAAGGAAAGCTTTCTTTAAAAGGTAAATTATGGACCATGTCTTAAAACAAGTAACAGACATGAATCATAGATCCGGCATTGTGAAATGTGTCTTTTATAATTTCCTTAAATTTCCAGCCATCAATTGCTTCAATCCCACTGTCCGCCTTCATTCTAGAAAGTCCTATGAGAAAATAAGACATATTTTACAGGAAGGGAACAGAATGTTTCACTGATGTCTCCACTCTTCTTCGCCAGGAGGATGGCAGGCAGTTCAAGTTCAGCATCACTGTGCCAGTGTGTGTGGTAGGGAGGCATGGGGTTCCATAAGCTCCTTCATTTTTACAGCCGCTAAAGCAATTACTAGCTAGGAATTAATGTTAACCAGAGCAAATTAGGTAAAAAGTCACTTCCATTCACTCAGAATAATTGCCTGCTAAATTAAAATTGGCTCACATTTGAGGAAATAATGTAAAAATGTCTTCAGTGGACATATTTGAATGCTTATATTTGATGAAAAAGGGAAGCATTTGGGGAATGCTAATATAACATTTAAATATGTTTTACATGAAAATCACGTTCAACTTTTCAGAGCAAGATAAAGATGCAACCCTTGGCAAATAATGCCACACCCTCTGCTAGAACTTCTGCCTTGGAGTTCAGTAGAAGCAGACTTTTCAGAATAAAAAGAAGCAGTGGTCAAAGGTGCAAGTTTCATAAGGGAAAGTGATGTATTGTAGTCTTTATGATGACATTTATATAAATTAAAAATTTAGATTATATGCTTTCACAGTGAAAGGTCCACACTGTCTCCCAGATCGGTAGATATCTGTTTTTGAATGTGAACACTTTGAGAACAAATGCCATACCATATTTATCTTGGTATCTCTCTTTACATAATTGAGTGCCTACTATATACTAGGTAGTTAAAAGCTGTTTGTTGAATTACCTTGACTGCACTATGCATTTTTTTAAATTACTAGACTATGCACAAAAGTAGGTATATGTGATGATTGAGCTGTAAACTAAATTCCTAAGGATTTTCTACGCATATATTTGATATTGGGGCATGTGAATTATACTGTTGAATCATATACTTACTTATCATATACTTATGATTACCAACTGCACACCCAGAAGTGAATTAGGACACATTTAGCAGAATTATTAAAGAATAATTAATGGAAAGTAAGTCACTGGGAAACTTCTTAGCACTTTAAAGAGTTCTGCCTTTCAAGCCCTAGGACAATCCTGATCTTAAGTGGTTGTATGGTCCTATCAAGAATGACAGCATTCCTGGATGTTTGTAAATTTTGCTTGCCTATCAACGCCTGAATCAGTCAGTCTAAAGATTACTTATTAACACTTTTTAAAAAATCACAGCATGTTTTAATAACGATGAGTGGATTCACAGGCAAAAGTCTTAGGTTAAAGTCCCAGTTCTGCCATTGATATGCTGTGTGAGCTTAGTCATATAATTTAACCTCTCTGAACCTCAGTGTGCTCATCTCCAATATGTCACTGAGGTTGAGGGTTGCTCTGTGGATCTCTATATCCTGCACAAACTATGAGTCCAGAAATTTCAGGAATATGGACACTGAGTGATCAGACGGAAATGTAGCATCTGTGACATCTTTCAGTAATGTATGGTTGAAGAAAATGAAACAGATGTACTATTCAAATATTTAAATGACAATTCATATTTTAAAGTAATTTGAAAAGATTGGAATGCAATTTTTATAATAACAGTTTTTTAGTTTTTAACCTTTGTTTATTAGAAATCCAGAAATGTAAAAATGATTACAGGAAGGAACGAGTAAGACTTAGAGGAAGAAGTTGGAGGCTAAAAATCTAGAGTAATTTACTTGTCTATAGTATGAGGATAAACTAAATGATAGCCATGGATTAATTTGAAAATCTTTTCCTAGGATGAACCTGCAGATTGAATTATTGAACACCTAGTTTGGCAGTATATTTTTTGAATTAATTTTTATTGGGGTATAGTTGATTTACAATGTTGTTTTAGCTTCTACTGCACAGCAAAATGAATCAGCCATACATATACATATATTCCCTCTTTTTTGGATTTCCCTCCCATTTAGGACACCATAGTGCCTTAAGTAGAGTTCCCTGTGCTATACAGTATGTTTCCATCAGTTGTCTGTTTTATACATTGGCAGTATATTATGAAGAAATACAGCAGAGAATTGACAAACATGCACATCACTTTGTGCTGTCATGGCACATTATATAACAGTAACTCTTGGCCTTTTTTGGGATAAAAAAACTTTTTAAGACTATGATCAAAGTTACTAACCAGTACATTAATCAGCTTTTGCTAGATAATGCTATGTAACAAACACATCCCAGATTTTAGGGATTTATAGCACAAAAACATTTATTTCTTGCTCAAGTGTCATAAAGTTTGTAGGGCTACTCTGATTGTGATCCAGGCTGGTAACCAATGGTAAGTCTGCATTAACACACCTTTTCATTTCAGGACCCAGGCTGAAGGATCTGCCCTTAATTGGGGCATGCTATTCTCATAGCATAAGATAGTAACACAAGAGAGCCTGAAACAGACTCTAAAATAATTTTATACCTTCTGCTTAACATGGTTAACAGCACATCTACTCACATATCCCCTTCAAGAGTATATCACCTGGTCAAGCCCAAAATCAGTGAGGCAGATATATATATATTCTTCCCACATTATTTATTGGCAAGTCGTATGACACTGGGCAGGTGTTAACCTACTATTGTGGATGGCAGTGAGGTTTAAATATTGGGAATGATAGTCTACCATTATTGCCATAGGAAAATGTAACTGCAAGGAAATATTGCAAATTTCTAGGGGTTCCAAGTCATAGTTTATGTCTCCTGGACAAATAGCCAAATAGCAAGGTAGTACTTTTCTTCTCAAACAGTTTAACATGTTTGGAAAATAGTCTTGAAAAAAATTACATCAGGTAGGACCTTCCAAAAAACAAAATTTTTTCCTCATAACTTACTTACTGAATTGTATTCGTAAATATTTCCATGGAAAATATTGGTTCTTTGAATGAGAGATCTAGATGTAAAGTAGGGAAAGGACAATTGGATATACTACTTGAAAAATTCTTGAGTAGCAATGATATCTTAATTTAATCTTTGAAGGTGAGTTGTGAATATTTTGTTCACATTGTTTCTCTAGTAAACATGAAAGGGTGGTGCACTAATTAGCAGGTTAGTGTGAGTTAACAGAACTTGGATTAGCCCCAGGTCTCACTAACTTCAAAGCTTGCCAGACTTTTAAAAAATCATATTCTCTGTGAAGGGAGGAATGGAGTGACTCTATGCAGAGCTGGGGAGGGGGGAGTGGAAAAATCAAACAAACAAGAAATAGTTAAATAATTTGGAAACTCATTAGCAGTAATTCCTGTTAATAGAGGTCATAGCTGGAGTTAAAGGCTTAACATTTCCAGAAGTCGAAGAGTGCCTGGTAGGTACCAAGCCATGCCTCCAACATGGTTTACTTACTCCAGCAGTAAGTAAACAAGGCTTACCACATTCATCTTGAAGTTATGTCTACATTATGAAGTGCAAATTGAAAAATGACTATTTTGCAGATGCAAAAGTCAAAATAGAGCTGACATGTAGAAATAGAAGAAAGGCAGATTTTGGCTTAATGCCAGCATTTGCTAATTTATTAACCTCTGTAACACTTGTATGTTCTTCCTCATTAGGAATGTCTTTACTATTTTCCAGAAAGCATTTGTTAATTAATTAGGTTGGTGTGATGATTTCTTAGACAACTTTTACTACTGAGATGCTATGACTCACAATTTATCTCCGTTTTTTATTCCTTCCTACCTTCTTCCCTCCCTGCCTCCTTTCTCTCTTTCTCTCTCTCTTTCTCTTTCTCTATTCTCTCTCTCTCCTTTTGTTTCTTTGTTTCTTTCCTTTGCTCTGTAAAAATTAACATACACGTGAAAATACATTTTTTTCTCCTCTCTAAATTCATCTGTCATTTGGGTATATTTTAACCAGATTTTTAAGAATGTGGTCTTCAAATAGCCTTTTGTTTTAACTATTAAGCCTTTCTCAATTCCTTTATACCAACTGTATAGAACGACATTTCCGCTTAAATAATTACTTTTAGAAATCTGTTTTAAGTTTCCAGTTTCTTATATGTGTAATCATAAATTTAAACATTTATTTATAGAAAAGTAATTCTATTTGAGTTTGTGTTCGAATGAACACAGAAGCAAGAGAATTTCCAAATCTTATTTTTTGACAATAATACCAGATGGGTCTTTACTTCAAGGCTAAAGAAAACTTAATGCTTTAACAATATGGCTTTCACCTTGAATCATAATATTTTCCAATGGACTTGATAATATAATGAGCTTGATTACTTTAACCCAACCATGGTATAAGATACAGTTTATTTTTCTTCCACTGTGACACTTTTATTATATAAACAGCTCATAAGTACCTTTGGAAAATAATAATTTACAGGGTTTTTAAGAACTGTGTAAATCATTTTAAACTATAGTCATTGTATACAAATCTTTAAATGAATGTTTTTTCATGGTTAAATGAATATTCTACTCAATAATAAGTTGCTTTATTGTTAACTGCATGGACCACCAATTTCAAGGACTTAGAAATAGATAAAATATACTTAAGAGGAAAAGATTCTGAACGTTTTTGATATCAAAACACATCTAAAGGACCTTAAAATTAACATTAAAGGGTCCTATAAAAACACATTCTATTTCTTTCTAGTTATTTATATTCTTGAAAAAATGAGTTTCTATACTTGGACCACGAATGTGGATATTTTTTCTTTTGGTCTTTCTCTCCAGTATTGATATCTCACAACATTCTCAGCTCCTCCAAGAACTTGATCCAAACCTCAACATCTCAAATTCTATTTTTCATCTTTCTCCTTTGGTATAAAGTGTGGCAAATATAAATGCCTCCATGGCCATGCAGGCGAGAGAATGCATTAGGGAAAATACAATAGGGAGTAGGGGAGGTGGTTGTGATATGGGAGCTTGCTTGTCCTGCCTGAACAGGGCTGTGACTACTCAATTCCATCTGACTGTCACCATGTAGGAAAGAAGACGTTTGTTGTAAGATAATCAAATTTTCAAAAGAAACCACAGAAAGGGAATTTTATGTAAAAATCTTGAAATAATAAATATTGTCCACTAACATTGCTCTCTTTTTATCTTAGTTATAAAACTAAAGGAAATACATTGAAGGCAAACTCCAATTGCCAGTCTGAGATATCTATTTTATACCCACACTTCTATATACCTGCTCAGAGTTCTAGTATCTTAGATACTGTGTCTTATGATGACATTTAGGCAATGAGATGAACCAAGAATTCATGGTTATAATAACCTCAATCAGTGATTGCATATACAGCCCAATAAAAAGTGGAACCATGTATATTCAATTATTTATTGAACAGAGATGTTCTGTAGTCTGAATAGTACTAATTTGGAAATTATTGGAACTAAATTAGTCACATCGTATTCTCAGATATTTTTCAGTCTCTAAGAATTAGTGCAAATCACTTTCTCATTTTCTAAAAATAAATTTATTTATTTATTTTTGGCTGCATTGGGTCTTCGTTGCTGCACACTGGCTTCCCCTAGTTGTGGTGAGCGGGGTCTACTCTTCGTTGTGGTGCGCAGGCTTCTCATTGCAGTGCATGGGCTTCTCATTGCGGTGGCTTCTCTTGTTGCTGAGCATGGGCTTTAGGCGAGTTGGCTCCAGTAGTTGTGGCACATGGGCTCAGTAGTTGTGGCTCACGGGCTCTAGAGTGCAGGCTCAGTAGTTGTGGTGCACGGGCTTAGTTGCTCCGCGACATGTGGGATCCACCCGGACCAGGGCTCAAATCCGTGTCCCTGGAATTGGCAGGCAGATTCTTAACTCCTGTGCCACCAGGGAAGTCCCACTTTCTCATTTTGACTGTGTTTAACTTTTTTGTTTTTTTTTTGCAGGGGCGATTTAAAAGATGAAGGGTACTAAGGCCATGGTAAGTTTTAAGAATCTTAATAATAATGTTGAATTTTTACATTACCCCTTTGCCATCAAATTATTTGAGTCATTAACAATAATATGCACAATAGCATATGATTTAAATGTATTTACCAATTTTGGACTTCTACTGGAATACACCAGGTTAAATGCTAGATAAAAGTTAAATTTTATTATTATTTAAAAATATTATTTTTTAATGCACCCATGGGTTGTCAAAATTTGAAGAATACATAAGATGGGGAACTTTGGGATCTAAGGAGAGCATGTAAGCAGGCTTTGCATTGAAATCTTTGTTCATTGGTTAAACTTGGTTGATTACTTTCTGGGCTTGTAATGCTTAGTGGACAGGGAGTAATTTAGGGTCCTCATAACACTTCTTTTTCTTCTTCAGAAGGATGAAATAATAATATTTCTACATGTATATTTGCAATGAAATGTATAGCTGACACAGGCCCAGGTTTAATTACAGGGTGTGTAAATTAGTAAGCAGGTTAATTTGTGTCACATCCATATTTCATGAATTTGTTCACATTTCATATTTGTCCACAGATTTCACTTGCAGAAAAGAGTTTTTGTTGAGGAATGCAATCACTTTAGATATGACTCTCAATAGCCTTAAGAAAGTATGAAATGAGAAAGTACAGATCTGAAAAACAGGTGAAGGATTATTATTTAGCTTTCAGAAAACTCCTTTCTTTTATAAAGTTGACAACCTATACACATTTCTTATATAAATGACTTTCACCTTTGGAGTTGAACATTTACCTAAAGATGTGGGACTACTGGGCAGTGAGGAAGAGGACAGAAGATCTTAAAGCATTAAGAGTCACAGGAAATCCAATCAATTTCTTTTTATTGAGCATTTACTTTCCATAAAGCACAGTGTGATACAAGGTTGGATACAGAAAAGGAGCTAAATATTTGTTCTCAGGAGATTTAGCATAAAGCATATAGCACTTGGCAAGATGAATAACAATATAAGAAATTCAGAAATAAGCAATATGAGTTAAAAGAAGAGAGAGAAATGTTAATGAGATGACTAAATAAGTAGAATTAATCTAAGCAGATGTTACAAGCTTAATTACATCCTTCCAAAATTCTTATGTTGACACCTAACCCCTACCTTTAGAATGTGACTGTATTTGGAGATAGGGCCTTTTACTTTAAAAGGCAAAATTAAGGTAAAATGAGATCATCTGGGTGGGCTTAAATCCAATATGACTGGTGTCCTAATAAGAAGAGGAGATTAGGACACAGATACAGAGGGAAGACCATGTGAAAATATCAAAATAAGATATCAATCTACAAGCCAAGGGGAGAGGCCTTGGAAGAAACCAAAGCTGTTGACACCTTGATCTTGGACGTCTAGACTCCAGAACTTTGAGGAAATAAATTTCCATTGTTTAAATCACCCAGTGTTTGGTACTTTGTTATGGAAGCCCAAGCAAAGCACACAACTGGAAACACAGGCCAAAGAGACCTGGCCTGAATGTCCTGCTGACTATTAAGAGATATTTACCCGGAAAGAGGATTTCATGGAGGCAACAAAGTGGAAGAAGATAAAGAATATTTTCTTTATCAAGAAAAATAAATTGTTTACATCAACTTAAGAGTGCATGTAATGTGCAGACAAGGAAGCTAAATTGCTTTAAAATTTACACTGTAGAGAAATTTAGTAATACCACAATTCAATTAATTTGTGCTAAGAAATGCATTATATGTATTGAAATATGCATAAATAATTGTTTTTTTTCCTTTTAGGATTCAAATCCTCACAGGATTTTAAATTGAAATAAGTCATAAGGTGAGATATAACTGAATGAAAGTTGTTAATGATGTTGCTACAGGAATGGAATGGGCTTTGCTTAGAATCATTTTGGCAGCATAGAACAACATGGTTACTTGAGCTTATCTTCCCAAATTAAATACCCTTTGATCAGATAAAAATTATTAAAAAGGATCCTAACACACTGAGGAATAAAATGGATAAATGGTTAAGTATTCTTAAGTTATTTTACAATTATTTAAGTTATAATTTTTTCATTGTTTTTCTATAATGCAGAGATTACTGAAAAAATGTAATTTCCTGATTCATTAATATTTTAAGGTACTTTATTATTCAAAGCTTTGCCATTGAGTAACACTCAATGGCAATTATAGCTCCAAATAAAATACAATGTTCTACTTTCTTTGACTATTTATTTAGCATTGAAATGGTCTAATTTAAAACAAAATCAGAGAATTATGCATTAAAATGAAATCTAAGTTTCCTCCCAAGAGATGAATCTTTTCAGCTGTGTAACTTGTGGGTAATTACCCAACCTCCAGTAGAAAATCTTCAAGGATAGGTTTTCCACTACATCACAATTTAGTCTTTTGAAAGTTTTCTAAATCCTGAAATTTGTATCATTAACATACAGTAAACAACTCATGAGATTATACCATGATTTATTTGATCTTGTACCACCAAAGTCTATTTCTGGCCCATAATGGGAGTGCAATAAAAATGTGTGCAAGTAAATTGAATTGAATATCCTGAGATTATCTGTTGACAGTTAAGTCACCTTTTTTTTTTATTCTGAAGCAAAGGTAAACATTTTCTGTGGGAGCTCCAAGGATGTGAGAAAGGCCTGGGGTTTCTGCTCTTTTCTTAAATGTCCTTGGGATTCTATCGTATTCTTGACTGACACCAAGTTAGAACATTTACTGATCAAGTTTTAATGCCATCTTAAATGTTGTCAGTGTAAGTCTTGAGATACTGCTTTGTTTGCTCATTTTGGACACAGTATTTGAGCACCCTGTGTGTCCAGCCCCTAGCTCTTAGAGCTAGAGTAAACATGGACCTATATAGGTAGTGGCAGGAGGCTTGCAAATAGCAGAAAATAGTCTAGGAGAACTGTTAATGGAAGTATTTCCATTTAATTTTAATCATCAGTATAATTATCCTTTTGCCAATGAAATAATGCCTTCTCCTTTTAAAAGGTAAATACTTTTACAGAGCACATTGAATCCTGAGAGACTCCTGGCTCAAATCCTTGTATACTTTCTAGAGAGGGAAAATAACAGGTTAGTAAAAATATTTCAAATGAGGTCTTTGAAGAAAATCCCTAGTAGATTAAAATTCTATATCTGGGCCAAGTGAATAGAGTACTAATGAATTGAAATACAGATTGAAACACTCACAGATTAATATTTAGGGGAAGAATTTAGGTCAAAGATTAAAAAGGGTGGTTTGTATACAATTTTCAATACATTAAAAAAAGCAATTGTGCTTGAGCACGTATTTTTTCCAATGCTAAAGATGTTATACAAACAGCTTTGCTATACAGAAAAATATGTACTAGATGGCAGTCTAAGTACCCTTTTCATTTATGTCTCAGGCTAATTTTTGGATTCCAATCCATGAGTGGGGGAGAAAAGAAAGTATTATGCATTATTTTACCAAATAAATGCTTTTATCATAACATAAGCATAGTGTTTAAATAATTAAATTAATGAGTTGTGATTCAACTTTAAAATGTAATAATTTGTCTTTTACTTGTACATCTCCAGACTTGAAATTGCATCTTGATGCAAAAATACCCTTTGAGACACCTTGACCCAAGTTAAAATTGTGTTTGTAAGATCTATGGCACATTGCCTTTATACAATTCCTCATTGCTTGTCCTCAGTGTTTGATTTTAAAATAAACAATGATCAAGTGAAATTAGAAGCAAAACACATTAATATTTTAGAAATTTTCAGGAACTTCAGGACTCCGAGGATGCAGGTGCAATCAAATTGCAGCCACATCTTAGATTATTAGTGAGTGTTTTAATTGTCTATGTGGACTTATGCTGTCCTTACACCTAGAAAACTTTATGTTTGTTCTTAAAATCTTATGTTTATTCTTATTCTCTTTTTCCAGATTGGTGCAGAATTTTTTATTCTCACTTTCTTTGTATATTTACCTTCTTTTCAGGTTTTGTGTCTCTTCCTGAAAATTATCCAGGACCAAATATATATTTAAATAAAAAGTCAAAGTTATACCTTTGGAATTTTAGTTTGCTTTCACTATATTTGATCAAGATCTTGTCTTTTTGTTCTTTTTACAGAAGATGTTTGTGAGTTTGGAATCATTTTCTCATAGATAATCCAAGCTGGCTGTTTAAATCCAATTTGCATACTTGTTTCAAAGATGTTTGAAAAGCCAGACAACCCCTCTGGTTCTATTTGCATAAAAGCTGCAAAGTTCTAAGTTGCTGGGCAGTTGGCAATACTGGAAACGAAGTGCCCTAGGCTATTGAAGAAGCTGAGGAATTTAGGGGGATGATAGACCTTTAAGCTTGGAGCTGAGAAGACAGTAAAAATAATAACTAATACATCTTTTGAACTAACTAAAATGCCAAGTGTTGCAATAAACTCATTACATGGATTATTTCATTTAACTTTTAATCATTTGTGGTAGGTAATACTATTAATCTCACATTGTAAATCAATAAACTTGGTGCAGCTTGCTTAAGCAACTGCCTAAGTCAAAGAAACAGTGAGTTCTGGAGCCAAAGCTAAAATCCAGGCAGTCCAGATGAAGATTCTAATCCACTCCAAAGATTTTACCTGCAAAATTATACTGCCATAGTCCAAATGATAGGATTCAAAGAACTATGAAGTTCCAGGTAGAGGTTGCTTGAAATCAGTTAAAGTATCACCATTGTGGTTCCTGATAGAACATTGTCAAATAGAGCCCAGAGATTTATGTGTATTGAAGCTACAGTGTCTAATTCCAGGGCCTGGGACTAACAAGAATTAAGCAAGTTGACTGACCAGTCAGTTGACAATTTTCAGGAGGAAACACAAGTGCATATCAGGAACTGTGGAAGCAGTCCATGCACATATAGATAGCTCCATAAATACTGATACAAGTTTTACAACAGATGATTAATTAGAAAACCCCACAGACTATCTCTAGTGCAGGTTTTCATGCATTGTGCACACAATTTAAAGAGAGAGATAGTTCCACAGACCTTTTAGAAGCAGCAGTACCACAATCCCACTCCCTGCTTCCCACTTCACAGAGGCAACCATTTGCAATTTTTCTTCTTTCAGTATTCCCTCTACATCTCTATCTACTACTTTTTAATTTTTCTTTTTTAGCTTTATCAATTTGCTTTCTAGCATGGAAGAGGAAGATTGACACTTTTTTATGTGTAACCCCATCATACCTCCCCTTGCTTGCTATCTCTCCATCTTGCCATTATCGTTCTATCCTAATGTTAGTAAGATGAATATTTAATATTCATATTATTATAACTATCAATATTATGATTATATGACTGCCTTCCCAACTGAGCCATGTGGCATGCCATGATTAATTTTCATTCTTGTACATTTTTGTCTTGCTTAGAGTTAATATTTGCCCCTTTTAAATGTTTGTTTAGTTTTCTAAACACATCACTTATTTATCCCCAATTTGTTACCTAATTATATAATCTCCTCTCATATCATTTAGTCACATTAGTTATTCTATCACTTTCACACATTTGAAGAAATCTTTTCCAGAAGTTTCTTGTTCCAACCTAGATTGGTTCATCTCTAGGTCTGATGGTTTTTACATTGATAACTCCCCATATGATCACACTAAAAATTCTGTTAGTCTCTCTTTCAATTTGGATCTCCAGTTTCCTGGATCCTGATTTCCATATTTCTGTTTTCCTTCCCAATTTTGCTGCATCAGATGCCCAGGAGTTTCCTAAGCACATAGGGAGTCACATTTTCTAACAACTTGCATGAATGAAAATATCTTTGTGTGTATGTTTTACACTCACAGGTAATTGCTTGGCTTCTTATAGGATTCCAGGTGGGAAAGCATTTTTCCCTCAGAGTTTTTACATTGTTTCCTAGCTTTCAGTATTGTTTTTTTTTTTTCTAATTTTGTTTTGGCTGCTTTGCATCTTCATTGCTGCACGCGGGCTTTCTCTAGTTGCGGCGGGCGAGCGAGGGTTACTCTTCGTTGTGGTGCGCGGGCTTCTCATTGCGGTGGCTTCCCTTGTTGTGGAGCACGGGCTCTAGGCACACCAGCTTCAGTATTTGCAGCACATGGGCTCAGAAGTTGCTGCACATGGGCCTTAGAGAGCGTGGGCTACAGTAGTTGTGGCACAAGGGCTCAGTAGTTGCAGCTCGCAGGCTCTAGAGCACAGACTCAGTAGTTGTGGTGCACGGGCTTAGTTGCTCTGGGCATGTGGGATCTTCCCGGACCAGGGATTGAACCCATGTCCCCTGCATTGGCAGGCAGATTCTTAACCACTGTGTCACCAGGGAAGTCCTAGCTTTCAGAATTGTTGTTGAGAAATCTGATATCTTCACATGAAGCCTCTTCCCCCTCTCAGAAATCTCATGGGATCTTTTCTTTATCCTGCTTTCTAAAATTTCACAGTGGCATAGATTGCTGAGAAGGGTCACTGCACTACAAAAATCCAAGGCACCATTGCAAACGGCACATGTCAAAGGAGGTTCATTCACATTGTCAATGACAATGTTGCCCCTAAAGTTGTGCAGTTTACAACCTGTGTAACTGTATAAGACAATCCTACTGAGTGGGACTATTTTCATCTATTGCACTGGGCACCAGGTGTGTATTTCAATGTGGAATCTTATGACTCTGAGATCTGGAACATTTTCTTGATTTTTTTTTTTTGCCTTTTTTCTTCCTCTCTCTCCATTTCTCTGTTGTTTATTCTTGAATAACCTATTATTTGGATGTTAAGAACCCCAGATTTGTCCTCTAGTTTATTATTTTTTAAAATTTCCTATATTTTATCTAATTATTCTACTTCCTGGGAAATTTCCTCAGCTTTATCTTCCATTTATACTACTGATGTTTTCATTTCTAATATCATATATTTATTTTCCAAGGACTCATTTCTTTGTTCTCTGAAAGTTCCTTTTTTTCAATATATTCATATTTCTCTTATTTCTCTGAAAATATTTATCTAATTGTGTGTATGATTTTCATCTCTCTTTGTAACCTCTTTTCTCTGTTACTTGTTTCTGTTTTTATTGACTTTTTAATATTGGCTCTTTCATAATAGACATATGTCTCAAATGTCTGTTCATTTTTGACTGTAGACTCATATTTAAAAGAGGGGCACTAAAAATCCCAGAAATTGGGTTCTCTGTGCATATAGAAAAGATTATGGGCTTCCTTGTGGGGTAATCTGCCAATGCTTCTTACTAGGGAAATACTTCAGAACTTTTCTCTGGGCTGTCCAGACTTCCGGTGGCTTGCAGGACATAATTATGATTGTCAGTTCTGGGATCCTGGTGAGATAATATATTTAGTGTCTAAATTCCCCCTCATTTTTCTTGTTTTTCGTGTAGTACTCTGAGCTTCAACTCAGATCAGAGATAGTCTAATTTGCTCTCTCATGTTAATAAACCAACAGTCATGTGTCTAGTTGGTATACATGTGCGGAGAAAGTAGAAAGTCCTTAGCTATGCAGAGGAAGGGAGGTGATCTAGAGATCTAAATAGACTTTCAACTGGTCTTTCTGATTTTATTCTACCACTTTTATTCCAACTTCCGTACGTACCCAATACTGCCAATTCCTGAGTCACTGGTTCTTTGGAATGCATTGGGTCATCCTAGATATTCTCAGAATTCATTGCTGGATTAGGATTTGGCTTTCTTGGATCTGTTAAATCACTTACTACTTTTCCATATGGCTTCAGCTTCCAATATGTTTCTCTCTTTGTTCTTTGGGTTTATTCCTCCTTTAAAAATAGTTATTTTTAAATGGACTTTCAAGAAGCAGGGGAGATACCTCTTGTGTTACATTAGTTATCTTCAACCAAGTATTACATAATTCTATTTTTTTAACTTATTGTATTTGAATAAAATTTAAAGATAAATCATGCCAGTGTGCCCTATTTTCCATTTTATTAATTGGGAGTATATTTTGTATTACATGTTAAAACTACACTTAAAGTATTATAAGCATTACTTACATAAAGTATCTTGATATATTTATCACAAATAACATTTCCTTTTTTACAGCTTCCACATCTCTCTTGAACTTTTCCCTTTCTCTATACATGTTGTATACTTTTTTATTAGAATTTTTGAACTTTTATTATATTTAATTTAAAGTCCATGTGGTCCGTCTCTCTGTCTGCTTTCATTGACTATTTCCCCTCTTGATCATGGATCACATTTTCTTGCCTTTTGTTGATGTTGCTGCTGCTCTTTGCTTAATTTTGTTAGGAATGGAACAGACATAAATATCTTCTCTCTTATAAAGGGCTTGGTACTTTTTGGAATTTATTTCATTAAGCATTCTTTGTGTTGTCAGCTCTTAAATGATTTTTTTTAACTTATGAATTTGTAGCAGTTATCTCTTGAAAGTATTAGCATTCAAATAGGGGCATGAATCTTGTAAATTATTCTGAAAAAGTGGATTTTGAAGACAACATGTTTTACCTACAGATATGAAAACATACTTTCACACTGAAAGGTGGTGATACCTGTAGCCTTTGTAACTTTTGAGGTAGGATGGGATAAAATAGACAAACAGATCAGTGTGAGATTAGCATACCATAGTAGCAACATGAATGCCCAGAGCAATTTGAAAGAATGATGTTATACCAGAAATGCAGATAGTAAAACAGCTTGACAGAGAGGATTTTCCATTAGAGATGCAAGCAGTTTGTGCTTCTGTTCATAAGAGTTCATGTTCACAAAGTTTACATCAGGTTTTCAGTATTACAAACAGCAGTTGGAGCTCTCGATTTCTGGCAGTTTTTAAGTATCAAAAAACTGAGGTTGATTTGAATCAAAGAGGGAAAATTTTTTTAAAGATGAAAAAACCCTATGTGTAAGTACTTATTTTATAAAACTAACACTTTTAATATTGAAAACTCTGACTCAAAAAAATTACAGCATTTGTGAATCGTGTGCCTATCGTTCTTCTAGCACAGCCCAAATAATGGCCTTCTAAGCTCTTTTAAAATGTATCAATGATATATGTGAAATTGGAATTAAAAGAAGGGAATTTAACATAATTACATACTTCAGCTAGTTCAGTGAGCAGAAATTGTTGGCACCATCTTGCTACATTTTTCCAAACTGAAGCTGCCATGTTTTGTATTATGAGCAGTTCAGCAGCTTTGTGCATCTGTCCCTTCCCTCCAATTTAATTAGACTGTCTGTTGCAGACAAATCAGACTGTAGCTTCTTTTTTTTTTTTTTCACCCAACTGCCATAAATGCCAAGTCAAAATATGAATAAGAAGAAAACAAGATGTTCTGCAAACACATGCCACTTTATTGGGCAAAAACATGATAGGAGGATCTGCTCATACTCTCCATGAGAGATGAGAGAAGTGAGGCCTGGAGAATGTGGTTATAAAAGGGTCAGATTGATGCTATTGTCTTTCTTGGCTCCAATAGAGCAGGAACTTGATTCTTCCCCCAGTGTAATCTTGCTTTGACACCACAGTCAACACAGATTTATGATTATACATTCTCCTATCATGATGGGAGTCACAGTGGATGAAACATGAGACAAATAAATTAAAGATTCTTGTAGAAATGTACAGTCTTCTATGATTTGTGTTCCTGTAGATGGTTTGAACCATTATACCCTCATAGGTCACTATAATGTCACATGTGAATCATTTTAATAATCAGTAATAAGACTGAAAAATAGTTGCTTTTACATAAGAGAACGTTATCTACAGGCAACCATTACATTCTGTGGAAGATAATAGCTGAATGATATGCTTGTCTCCAGATTATTGTCCCAGTTAAACAGTGATCCATAGAAAACACTTGGTCCTAAAGGTAAGGGTCACAGCAGGAGGAAGTAATGCAAAGGTAAACAATGGAGTGAAAAAAACTCTCAACAGGTAAGTAAAAAGTAGTGGTATGTATCAGGGCAGACAGTTGACTGGGGGCCAGGGCTTAGACACAACTGTGAGCACAGTCTAAATAAAGTCAGGCAAATGAAGTTCAAGGCTGCAGGATGGCATTGAAAGCAAGAAGATCTTAATTACTACAGAAAGGTTATGTGAGAGTTGTGAACACATTTCTTAAGTAAATCAGTCTGAATAAAGATTCACATTGTCACTGGACTTCATTAAGAAAACCAGAAAAACTGAGTCCTTCTTTTTGAGATCTTGAAGCTACACTTGACTACCAAATTATCCCACTGCTCCCTTGAAATTATTTGTTTTTCTAATAATTGTAATGACCTGCATGAAACTATCCAAACTTTGCTTACTCAACTTCCATTGGCACTGGTAAATTTTTTTATTGAAAATGAGGTTTCATTTCATTTCAAATCTTCATTTCATTTCATTTCATTTCATTTCAAATCTTCCTAATCCCCAAAGAATCTGTTGCTCCGTATTAAATTTTGCATATCATTTTATTACAGTTGCTATTATTTCCCAGAGTCCATTCACATTAAGATTTGTGCTGCCAGTATGTTTCTGAGTTAATGGGATGAAAATAGATATCTGAATGGCTACTAGCCTGGGGACTGAAAATTGCACAACCCATGCCCAGTGTATAAGACAGAAATTTTCTCCACTTATATAGGCTGTGCTCCTGTGCAGAGAAAGTATCTTCTAAGTCACCTTCCCATCTCATTCCTCCACCAATCACCGTAACAGACTCTTAGGGTGAGTGAGTGTCATGAGGGAAAGAAAGGAAGAGCTTTTGACATTTATCTTTGGGAATTACCTCTTATTTTCTGATTTTTATTCTGTGGGACCTTGGCTTCTTATTACAGGCAACCTCTGGACATACAGCAACATAAGTGTACCCAGGGCATTAGATATTCCCAATATAATGGAAACATGTATCAAATTAAACCCATTTGCATCCTGCATGCACATGTCAAAATATGAGTGTATACTCACATAAACCTTTCATAGTCAGTTAAGGAAAGGTAAAAATTTATAACTTGAACAAATAATTATACACATTTGATTTGTATCACATAGAAAGTTAGCAGAATTCTTTGGGTCAAAAAAGCATGCAGAGTGCTACCTATGGTCCTACCCTTAGCTAAGGAAATGAAAATGCTTGAGAGGAAATTGTCTAATGGGAAGAATTCTTCTCACCTTGAAGACGGAAGAGTAAAGTAAGTTAGTCTGAGAATCTTCCCTTTTAAATCTGTCTTTCAATTTCCCTTAGTGTGGTGTATTAAAATATACTTGTACTGGGCATTTGTACTGGGAATATAGTAGTTGTTAAATAAGTCCTTGTGGAATGAAGGAATTGATAAATCTAGACCATAAACACATGTTATTCTTTCTTTATATCAAGGATGTAAATAGTTCCTATTATTTTCAATTTGCTAGTAGAGGCCTTTGTAAATTACAAAGCTGCTGACCTGAGACCAATTAAAAGTGAAGTTTCAGAGGCTCTTTCTATCATTAAAACTGTGATAACAAATGCCAATCTCTTTAACAGACAAAATACTGAATTTAAAAAACTGAATATTAACAGTTCCATTACTTGAGATAAAGCGTTTATAGTTCGGCCAGGTCCATGGACTTGCTCATTAAAATTATATGCTGAAATATTTGAGATAATTATATTATGAAAATTCTGGCACTTTTTACTAAACATGAAAAACAAGACACATATGCTAGGCGATGTGCTAAAGATCCAAAGTTTTATGGCTAATTTTTTCATTTTAAATATACATCACTTATGTCACAAAATTAATTTTTGGATCACAAATAATGGGAGGCTTTGGAAGTCTTCAGAGAATTCAGATTTGTCTGAAAATCCAGATTATTAAGAAGGCATCTCCACTATATAAGAAGTTTGCTACCAAATTTTATGCAATAGTGAAATGATCTCTCCTTGAGTAATTGGTGTTATTGTGTTCACGTGATATCATAAAAAGTCTTGAAAAAAAGATGTTACTGGGCTTCCCTAGTGGTGCAGTGGTTGAGAGTCTGCCTGCCGATGCAGGGGACACGGGTTCGTGCCCGGGTCGGGGAAGATCCCACATGCCGCGGAGCAGCTGGGCCTGTGAGCCATGGCCGCTGAGCCTGTGCGTCCAGAGCCTGTGCTCTGCAACGGAAGAGGCCACAACAGTGAGAGGCCCGTGTACTGCAAAAAAACAAACAAACAAACAAAAAATGTTACCTAGGAAAAATATTATTCTACTTTTAAGAAGCATAAAAAAGTTTTGAGGATACCGAAAATTTAATTATGTCTTTAAGAAAGCCCTAAGGAAAAGAGGACAACTTTAGAGAGTGAAACTTATCATATTTTCTTTTAAGGATCTCTTTCCTGTGTTTATTTTAATGACAAGAAACTTCTTATTTTAACAGTGACATTTGAGCACTGCACTTCTGATTATACCCCAGTATGTTTCTACTCAATCTTTTTATGAATATTAAATGAGCTTATGTTCTCTTTTTGATGAGAGAATTCCAAACTCAGATTTCCCCTCTCTTTATATCAGATCCTTCTAAATGACTTTATTTGACACATAATTCTCTCACTAAACTCCTATCGTCTTACTAAACTCCACTGCATTTCCCAATAGTTGTTTGTTTGCTTTTTTTCCTGGAAAACCTAGTATGATTCTCCAAATTCGCATTTATTTTTTTGCACACTTCTGAAATGGAACTGAGTGGGTGTTTCAATTCTGACTCCAACTTTCTATAATGGACCATGCAACTTAAATATATTTTCACTGGTGACTAACTACCTGGACCTTTGTCTCCCAACTCCTCCTCCCTCCCTCCCAACACATGGTTCACCAGATTTACTCATTGCCCTGCATTGTTAGATCTAAAATATATTTACACATGGAAACAAAATGTGGTATAGGTGTTTGGAATAGAAAATTAAAAGATTTGAGGACTTAGTCTTATACCTGTAACTCAAAAAATTACGTTATAAAAACAGATCAGGGCTTCCCTGGTGGCGCAGTGGTTGAGAGTCCGCCTGCTGATGCAGGGGACACGGGTTCGTGTCCCAGTCTGGGAAGATCCCACATGCCGCAGAGCGGCTGGGTCTGTGAGCCATGGCTGCTGAGCCTGCGCGTCTGGAGCCTGTGCTCCGCAACGGGAGAGGCCACAACAGTGAGAGGCCCGCATACTGCAAAAAACAGATCAAATACTTGATGCATTTTTCTCAAATGTATTACATCTTTCATAAGTTTTTGGAACATTACTCTTTCTGTCTGAGATCTATTTCCCTTCTTTTCTTTTTGGGAACAGACCTGATAACTTTTCACAGAAGTGGGCATGAGATTTAGGATGCTTTATCAAAGCACCCCAAGCACTTGGTGCATGCTCGAGCAGCTCCAATCAGATCGTATTGTGGAGACTGACATAGATACATGGTGAGAAATGTTTTTCTGAGACAGAAGTGCTAAGGACCAGTTAAGCCTCAGTTTCCAGGAAGCAACTTAGCTTTCACATGGACAGAGTCAACTAGAGAATGAAGCCAACAAAGAAAGTAGAACTGAGAGATGGAAAGAAAATGTCAAGACCTTGCTGACAGCTTTTGAAACTCTGGATTCAGATTTACTTGAAAACTTTTCTTGAACTTTTCAAGGATGTAAGCCAAATAATTCCTGTTGTTGTTGTCACTTAAATGAATTTCTGTTATGTTTCTGTCAAATAATATATTAATAACCAGGATGGCTCTAGTTGATGATGATGATGATAGCAAAAGGAACAAAATAATAAAGGTTTGCTTAGGGAATTCTTTTTTTTTTTTTCAGGCCTCTCACTGTTGTGGCCTCTCCCTTTGCGGAGCACAGGCTCCGGACGCGCAGGCTCAGCGGCCCTGGCTCACAGGCCCAGCCACTCCACAGCATGTGGGATCTTCCCGGACCGGGGCACGAGCCCGTGTCCCCTGCATCAGCAGGCGGACTCTCAACCACTGCGCCACCAGGGAAGCCCGGGAATTCTTTTTCTTCCTTTGCCATAAAAATAAGATTTACAGAAATTTAAAAATTGTTGTTGTATTTGAATCATCCTTGCATAACCCGAATTTGCAGAGACACTGCCAATGAGCCCCACAAACAATTGTGCTGTGTAAACAAACATTGTACTGTGTAAAATATTGTACATCATGCTCCTCTATTCTCCCACAGCAGGAGTATCTTTAGCACAGGAATGTATGGTTATTTATTTTTAAAGTTCAAGTAGAGAATGTTAAAAGCTCACTATTTGTTTAGATGTCTCAACTCAGACTGTAATCCTATTTTTCTATGACAGAAAAAGCTACAGAGGTTTAATTGTAGGTAATTTTTGTGAACCTTTATGTAAAGTCCTGTGATCTGTCTCTGTTCTTATCATAGGTTAAACGGTTGACAATAATATCTAAATGACAGGGAATTAGTATTGATTAAATGAAACAACACATGTGGACTCAGTTGTGCACCTGACATGTAGTAGGCACTCATTTATATTTCAGATCTTGTGGATCTTTGCGATCAGACTCAGTCTGAAGCAGAGGTACACAGCAAAAGAATAATGTGGGATTTTTAAAACATATAGTTAATATCTGGGTCACAGTCTGTAATAAAAATAGATTTATTGTTCCCTATATGATCTGTATTCTCAACTACAAACAGAGCACTTCTACATAGAAAGGTGAAGAGCCAGCATCCTTCATGGCAGCCGTGGTATTGCCCTATAGGATGACATGAAGGCTTCAAAATGATCAAACCATTAGGTCTCTGCATAGAGTTGAAAGAAGGAAAACAGGAAAGCAAGCTCTTGTTACACCCCAAAGTATGCCATGCTAAGTGTATACGGATATAGAAATGAACAAACTTTAAAGACAGAGAAGAGTTAGAAAACTTCCTCACTTCCCACTCCCTACTACTATAATGAGTCCTATCCATTAAAGTGTAAAATGATGTATCTAGTGCTCTGACTTCTGGAGGAATAGAATAACAACCAAAGTAAATTAACCTATAAAATGTCTTTTAATACTTTGGACCATTAAGACAGTAAGAAAAAGCTCAACATAGCTTGTAAGCAATACCCCAGGGTTTATACAAAGTCAACAGTGGGTAATTTATCATCAGAAATAAAGCAGATTCCACTTTCTTTTGTTACCTCTGAGAAAATACATATGAGATGAGGTAGTATGTAACAGAACCAAGGCAAATCATTCACATTATAGACTCACGTTGTGTGAGCTTTTTATGTTCTTTGAAGTCAAACATGTTAATATGTTAACATGGTAACAGTGCCACTTTCCTGATCCTTTATCCACAAAAGCTTGGCTGAACATGTAGAAATGCAAGCTTATCTTATTTATGCCTATGGACAGAACAAAGATTTAGTACGTTTACCAACATGTATGTGTCATATGTACTGTAAGTCACTGTTTTATATTCCTCTGACCTTGCAAGGTGTAAAATAATGTTAATGTCAAAAATGACACTTACATAAATACTTTATCATCTGCAAAATGCTTTCACATGCATTACTTCACTTGTCTATAAATATATCACAACTGGTTCAAAAACCTCCACATAGTTCTCCAGATTCATTTTGTTTATATAATGTAATTATTGATACCTCACTCTTGTATCAGTTCCATTCAAACAATATTGATATAAGCTTATTCTATGCCAGAAACTGTGTATTGGGGGGGCGTGGTGATGAGAGTGATAACTGGTATCATATAATCATGGTATGATGACGATAAAGGTGGTAATGCTGATCACAGCATTTATTAAACAATTTCCATGTGCTGTGTTCTCACATATACTTGAATCCATTTCTGGATTCTCTAGTTTGTTTCAATGCTTTATTTTTCCATATCAATGCCAATTATGTGTTAAGTACAGAAGCTTTATAATATGCTGTGATATCTGATATGAAAGTTTGTTCACTATTCTTTTTTCAAATGTTCTTGGTGATTCTTAGGCATTTATTTTTCCATATAAACTATAAGGTCTTTTTTTTTTTCTTTCAATTACTCTCAGAAACTCTTGCCTTCCCCAGAAGTTCAACTCTATTGGGATTCTATTAGAATTGTATTAACACTTACTCATTCATTTGTGAACAACTAGCATATTCATAATATTAAGGCTTTTGTTCAAGACTATGAATTGGTTTTAACTGGTTCATTGTGTTTTATGTCCTTCAATAAGATTTTATACATGTGGATCCTATGCCTTTAATATTAAATTCATTCATGTGCATTTTACAATTTTTGGAGCTAATATGAATGAAAAAAAATTTTTTTCCTTTTCTTGTAGGTGTTCATTGCTAAATTAGACACAATATTGAATTGCTGATTTTTGTTTACCAAATGTGTAGGCACTTGAATGCGTTATTTATTAATGAGTGTTTTGTTTTTGTCTATTTAAAATATCAAATCATCCACAAGTCTTATTTCTTATATTTCTTTTTTAAAAAATATTATTTTATTTTATTGCATGATTGCATTTGCTAGAAACTCTGAGGTAGTATTGAGTAATGATGGTGATTGGGCATCCCTGCAAAGTTTCTGAATTCAAATGAAATGGGTTTGGTGTCTTTATCTATGGTAATAATTGTTGATTTTGGTAAAGTATTTTATTTAAGTAATTTTCTTTTATTCCAATTTACTTATAATTAGTATTAGTTCTTAAAAATTAATGTGTGTTTATCACATGGTCATATTAATTTTTTTCCCTAACCATGTTGATGGAGTGAACTATATTGATAGGTTTTATGATAACATTCCTGAAATTAATCTTACTTTGTTATGGTATGATAATAGTTTGATACATGAATAATTTTCTTTTGCTCATATTTAATTTAAGAGGCTTGGAATGAAGCTATGGTGTCTTACTAGGAGTACTTACCAGGAACACCAGGGAGTTTTCCAGGTTCACCAGGCTCTGCAGGTCACTCTTCATCCTGATGGTGGTGGTATGGAGGCCATCATACTTGCCTGTCAAAACACCTGTCCGGGATAAATACAACTGTTTACCTAGTCTGCACCTCCTCTGAGCCTCTTTATCACTTTTTATTATGACCACTAATCTCAAGTAGGCCCTTAGTGCTGCTGGAAATCCTACTGGATTTCCCTAATCCAGTCAATATTTTACCACTCCTCTGGTTATCTATTTCATATCTGTTCCTATATTTCCAAATCTAGAATGCTCTCCCAAATATTCATCTTAAGTAGTTTAGATCTGATAATGGAAGGAAGAGTAGTTGCATTGAGATCTCAATATTCCTATAAGTTTCTGCTTACAAATGCTCCTGAATACTTTATAGGTTGCTTATTCTCATATTCAGATTATGAACAAAGGGCTATTATACTAGGACAGGGTTCAAGGAAAATTGATGTATATAAAAATGAGAAAAAAATAGTCTCTCTTTTTCCATAGTTTCAAACAAGCAGAGCAATCTTCAAAGGTTTGGACAAGCATCATTTTAAAAAACTGAAGACAGATTTGACAAATAGCTAACACTTAACACTTAAACATAACACTTTGTGTGGACAGACATTTTTCTCAACACTTTACCTATGGTATTTGGTTTAATCTACACATTGACTTCATAAATTGGAGACTATTAATGGACACATTTTATAATGAGAAATGGGAGTCACAGGGAAGTTAATCAACTTTCCTTGTTCAAACTCTTGTTACTAAGAGGTGTTGGCAGGACTTGAACACAGGTAGTACGACTCTTATTCCTTCTTTGTGAGCAGGAATGAGGGGAGGGAAGGAGCCCAAGAGGTGAGATATGTTCAAGGGAAATCTCTCCTCATAGAAATCAGGAATGGGGAAAAGAGTTGTCCCATTTTTATTCCTATAAACATGTAGGGTTTAACAAAATGGGGGTTTGTCTATTGTCTCCCAAGAGAAGTGATCAGCAGTGTATTTGGACAGTCTTCCATTTTTAAGATGTCACTCCTATATACCAACTACTTCTCTTTGAGCATTTTCTTAGAATCAATGTGGACAATAGGCATTTTGCCTTCAGAGTTCTGAAATGGATGAAAATTTTGTATTAATTAACCCAAGGCCACTCAGTCCCCAAAGCCCATGTCCACTTCATATTGATTTCTTATCCAATAATATGCTCAGTCACATAACGTAATATGTTAGAGATTCTTAATTGAGATTAAATGAATTAAGATATTCCAAGATGCCGACGTCCAAATGCTAACATTTGAATGCAAACTATTGACTTCTCAGAAAGAAATTAAAGCTAAACATATAATCCACTTTCATACTCAAGAAATTAAGCTCTGTTTCCCTTTTTAATAAAAAATTAAAGGAATAAAAGTGCAAAATTCATCCTCTCCAACTTCTTCAGTCCAGTCCTAGCTAGAATGATTCTTCCTGCTTCGGTAGACCTGGGTTCTATCAGCGGCTACACTTTGCACTGTTTCCTTCTGGAACAAGTCAAATTCTTTTAATGGTCTGAGAAGCTGTGTCAGTTCAACCACAATTTATAGTGTCTCCCTTTTTAAGAAGTTCAAAAAATTAATAAGACACAAAAATGATCATACTCTTCAAATTAAGGAATTTCAAGTTAAGCCAATCCTCACTTCCAAAAACACTTATTCCAGAAAAAATATATTCCCAGAACCTGATATTTAATGACACCAAAGACCAGAACAGAAAATCCTTTTGAGAGAAGAAGAAAAAGTTCTTGATGGCAGCCTGGCCAGGCCACCACTCAGTCTGTTCCAGGTGTTCTAAACCCAAGACGTGTGAATTTAAACTCAGTTGTGAGAACTCTTCTAGCAAGAAGTTAATTTTGGTACTCTGCAATCACGTGTCTGAGGGGAGAATCCATTTAGGCACTTAGCCTCCTGTCTCTGAGACTGACACCTAGCTTGCTTGCAAAGTTTAAAAGTTTGCAGAGGTGGCGGCTCAGGCCCCAGGGACTCACTCCCCTGGAAATAATACGTTTTCAGTTCTGAGCCATTGTGGATTGTTCCAGGGCCTCTTGCCAAGAAACTTGCCTGCGGACTTCTCTCCCTCAACCTAGAATTAACCAATCCACTACCACCCTGAAACTATGATGTGGGAAATGATTTTGAGTTTGTAGACAATCTTCACGATGGGCTTTCCCACACTTATTTCCTTGACTCCACACACAGAATGGAATTGAGCACATCTCGTCCAGAGGTGTCTGGCAAGAGTGATCTACAGCTAAACCTCACCAGTGCTCAGAAGCTTATGCAGGATTTCACTACCTGACAATATAAAGCAGCCAATACTGTTTTGCCCGCTAAGATCTAGAGGCCTGTACTCTCTTCCTTGCAGTGGAAGATTTGCCTCAGCCATATCTCCTTAGAAAAAGCTGTGCCTTCAGAGGAGGGTGCAGTTTTCTGAATCTGGATCTCTGTGCTTTCTAGGCCCCAGAGCTTTGAGTCTTTGCCAAACTCTACACATCTGCTGAGAGCTGAGTGACTTCATCCTGTTTTGCTGAGGTCTCCGCATTCTGTCTCTCATTTCAAATAATCACTCACAGTTCCCCTCTCATTGACGTCCCTCCTTGAGAACATTTCCTGAAGCCCAGGGGCCTTTGTTTAAATCTTTGCTTCCAGGAAAACAGCCTTTTGCTTTTAGACAAAACGACCACTAGCTACTATTATGAACCACAGCCCCAAATACCATGAAGTTAGGTTAAAATATTTCAATTTATTCAGTCACGGAATGTATTAAAAACTCCTCTGGGGGCTTCCCTGGTGGCACAGTGGTTGAGAGTCCGCCTGCTGATGCAGGGGACACGGGTTCGTGCCCCGGTCCAGGAAGATCCCACATGCCGCGGAGCAGCTGGGCCCGTGAGCCATGGCTGCTGAGCCTGCGCATCCAGAGCCTGTGCTCCACAGCGGGAGAGGCCACAACAGTGAGAGTCCCGCGTACCACAAAAAAAACCCCAAAAAACAAAAAAACCCCACAACTCCTCTGGGACTAAAATTGGCTTCTTCACGTCACCGAGGTCAGAACACCAAGGCCCAAACCACACATCCTTAAGTCCCCAACACTTCTCCATGTATATACTTTGCTGCCCACCCCCCCTCCCCGGGTTCCACCATTTTAGTTTTAATTTTCATTATTTCTGGTTGATGCATTTAATGTCAGAATACTGACAGAGCCACCACACAATCACTGTTGTCCCTCCTCACCCTGGTGTGATCTAAGGAAGTTGAGAAAAAAATCATGTCTTCAAAATGGAGGCCCCCTAAATACCAGAGACCAGGTTGGCAGGTATGGCTCTCGATTGGTTAGCTAAATACTCCTGCTAATCTCAAACTTCAGAAATAAGCAGATTTACCCTCCCATCATGGGCAACATAGAGAAATGGAGGAAAATGTGTGTTCTTTGAGGACAGGCTCATGAGCACAAGAGAAAAGAGTGAAACTAAACCAAGCATGCAGTTTTTCTTCCCAAAGTAACTAATTAGTTATGTCACTTTACTTCCACTAGGGTGGAGTGAATAAAGAAGGGGTGAAAGGCCAGAGTGTGCTAAGAGAAAAAAACCTGCTCTTGGAAGCCTGGAGTGGGAAATGGCATTTCCCTCCCAACCAGAAAGTTTGATAACATGCCCCGTGTCCTATAACTCTCTAAAGGAAACCGTGGATGTCTGATTCTAAGACTCCCACTGTTTTCACAATGAACTGCTCTCTTTTTCTGCTGGTAACTTAACAACTCAGTCTTACAGCCTTATTGGAATTATTAGTTGTCATTTTTGTGGTTATGAGATTACATTTCAAGTATGAAATTCTATGTATCTATTTATGTCTCAAGAAATGACTTGCTAATATGATTTCATTTCCTATAACAGCCTGCTCTGCGGCCAGTGGCAAATTTTAAGTTGAAAGGCAGACTTATCCATTTAAATTTTTATTATGTATTTTTGCTCATATCATTGACTAATAATTAAAATCAATTCACTGGGGTTTGGACAACATACTCAAGTGTCTTAAAATCGTTGAAATTATTTGCAATTAGAGTATTCCTTATTCAAGGGTTATTTTAGGAGTCACTAATTTTCAAGTTTTCCAAATTATATCAACTTTAAATTTCCAAAAGTATATTAAAATAGTGATCTAGTAATAATAATGCCTAAGAATTTTAAAAGGGTGTTCGCACACATCCATTTCATTAAATTTCATGTCACTCTAGGAGAAAAGTGTTATTATCATCTTTGTTAGTGGTGAGAACAGAATTAAAAGGTGTAAGTGACTTTCCAGGGTCATACAATTAAGAAACAGCATGTCTTGAACCTAGACTGTTATGACTTCTAGGTTAGTGTTTGTTTCATGGTACAGGCTTCAGGCCAGGAGGGACCCACATGTATCAGTTGAACTCTACAGACCTGATTAATGTCTAGCTCTGATGGAGATGACATGTGTCCTCAAATAACACATTCCTCAAAGTTCTCTGGAAAGTTGTGGACTTCCCTGGTGGCACAGTGGTTAAGAATCCACCTGCCAATGCGGGGGACATGGGTTTGAGCCCTGGTCCGGGAAGATATCATGTGCCATGGAGCAACTAAACCCGAGTGCCACAACTACTGAGCCTGCACTCTAGAGCCCATGAGCCACAACTGAGCCCACGTACCACAACTACTGAAGCCCTGCACCTAGAGCCCTTGCTCCCTAACAAGAGAAGCCACTAAAATAAGAAGCCTGCCCACCGCAACAAAGAGTAGCCCCTGCTTGCTGCAATTAGAAAAAGCCCCTGTGCAGCAACTAAGGCCCAACACAGCCATAAATAAATTAATAAATTAAAAAAAAGTTCTCTGGAAAGTTAAATTATGAAGTGTTTGTTCAACATTTCCATAAGGACTCATCGGTGCATATTTTTTGTGTTTTTCTAGAAAGGCAATACATTATTTCAAGTTATTTGCATAAATTTTGCATTACATCATTAACATAACCAAAAAGCCTAGGACTACAGTACATTCTGCTCAAGGAGCAAATGTGGTATCTATTTTCTGGGACACTCCTATCTGAGACTCTTCCATAGTAATGTGACTGAAGATTTTAGTGTAAATAAAAAGTACCAAAAATTTGTACAATAATAAATAATCATTTGCATAATTGCTGCTAGGTAAAATGCCCTTCGACTTCTTTCTCATTTTCAGATCTTCTTGTAGAAAGTGAACAATTTATGAAACACCAGATGTGAAATCAAGATGCATTTATATTTTAAAAACCTCAAAATTGAGAGATATTTCTCACTGGTGAATAAAATTCTTATTATTTAAAGTACTCATCATAGAAAGGTAGGGTCTTGGATTCAAGTCTCAGTTCAGCAATCAGGAAGAAACCTGTGAAATTAAGTCATAGAATTTTATCTCTTAGGGTGCTGTTTTGCTGGCTTATGACATGGAGTTAGAAGCAAATTCATTTGATGCATTTGAGTGTCTCTTCTATGACCCGCATACATGGACCACTGCTGCCGTTCGTTGGTATTTCTAACTCACACTTTACAGAATCATGAAGGATAATGTCATTCACCTATGATTACTGCTTTTTTTGTTTGTGCCACTTACAGGCAGAATTGCAGCTAATATAATATATTAATGCATATATGTGGAAGCTAGAAAAATGGCACAGGTGGACCAGCTTGCAAGGCAGAAATAGAGACACAGATGTACTGAACAAATGTATGGACACCAAGGGGGGAAAGCGGGGTGCTGGTGGTGGTGGTGGGATGAATTGGGAGATTGGAATTGACATGTATACACTAATATGTATAGAATAGATAACTAATAAGAACCTGCTGTATAAAAAATAATAAAATAAAATTTAAAAAAAAGAATTGCAACTATGGCTTAACCTGATTATTGTAGAAAGATATAATGGCCATAATGACCATTATCTGAAGGGTCATTGAGAACAAGACAAAAGAATGATGTGGGCTTTCAACTATTCATGTGAAAAGACAGAGTACTGGTTGTGGAAAGTTTTAATTCTGTACACTATTGTACCAGTAGCAATAGAGACAGGAAGACTGCAATCCTTAGAGAGAGAGGAAAGCCCTCTTGCAAAGAACTCGTCCCTCATGGTATTGAATCTGCTTTTTTGGCTCACCATCTTTGATGTTTAGCCTCTAAATGTTTTTTATCTGTTTTATGTAAGGGAACAATAAGGACATTTTTGCTGGAATGTGATTAGTAGATTGTTTGTTTCTTTTTTGTTTTTTTAACATTTTTATTGGAGTATAATTGCTTTACAATGGTGTGTTAGTTTCTGCTTTATAACAAAGTGAAGCAGTTATACATATACATATATCCCCCTATCTCTTCCCTCTTGCATCTGCCTCCCTCCCACCCTCCCTATCCCACCCTTCTAGCTGGTCACAAAATACCAAGCTGATCTCCCTGTGCTATGTGACTGCTTCCCACTAGCTGTCTATTTTACATTTGGTAGTGTATGTATGTCCATTCTACTCTCTCACTACGTCCCAGCTTCCGCTTCCCTTTCCCCGTGTCCTCAAGTCCATTCTCTACGTCTGCATCTTTATTCTTGTCCTGGCCTTAGGTTCTTCAGAACCTTTTTCTTTTTCTTTTTTTTAGATTCCATATATATGTGTTAGAATATGGTATTTGTTTTTCTCTTTCTAACTTACTTCACTCTGTATGACAGACTCTAGTTCCATCCACCTCACTACAAATAACTCAATTTCATTTCTTTTTATGGCTGAGTAATACTCCATTGTATATATGTACCACATCTTCTTTATCCATTCATCTGTCAATGGACACTTAGGTTGCTTCCTGGCTGTTGTAAATAAAGCTGCAGTGAACACTGTGGTACATGACTTTTTTGAATTATGGTTTTCCCAGGGTATATGCCCAGTAGTGGGATTGCTGGGTCATATGGTAGTTCTAGTTTTAGTTTTTTAAGGAACCTCCATACTGTTCTCCATAGTGGCTGTATCAATTTACATTCCCACCAACAGTGTAGGAGGGTTCCCATTTCTCTACACCCTCTCCAGCATTTATTGTCTGTAGATTTTTGATGATGATATCGCATTGTAGTTTTTTGATTTGCTTTTCTCTAATGATTAATGATGTTGAGCATCTTTCATGTGTTTGTTGGCAATCTGTATATCTTCTTTGGAGAAATGTCTATTTAGGTCTTCTGCCCATTGTTGGATTGGGTTGTTTGTTTGTTTGATATTGAGCTGCATGAGATGCTTGTAAATTTTGGAGATTAATCCTTTGTCAGTTGCTTCATTTGCAAATATTTTCTCCCATTCTGAGGGTTGTCTTTTCATCTTGTTTATGGTTTCCTTTGCTGTGCAAAAGCTTTTAAGTTTCATTAGGTCCCATTTGTTTATTTTTGTTTTTATTTCCATTTCTCTAGGAGGTGGGTCAAAAAAGGTCTTGCTGTGATTTATGAGTGTTCTGCCTATGTTTTCCTCTAAGAGTTTGATAGTGTCTCACCTTACATTTAGATCTTTAATCCATTTTGAGTTTTCATCAAAGTTAGTTTCTAGAAGGCCCTGAAGAAAGCATAAGATTTTTAAAAATTCTAGAGGCCAATAAAAGGGTTAGGGGGATATTTATAGCATTGCCATCTTTCTTTCCCATCTTTTTTCTCCTGATTGTACTATCTATCTTTTCCCTCTCTAAGATGTCTTCTCTCATTTTTTCTCAAAGACTAAATGATGAATGAAGCAATGAATACATCTGAGACTGTAGAATGGAATAAAGAGAAAGCAACTGAGGAAAAATGTTACCTGAAAAGTAGTTGATAGGGGAAGCAGAGCTGGAATGCCTAGGTATTAGGTAGAAGAGAAATCTGGCCACAGCAAAGTTATAAATCAGTTATATCAATACAAAGTACTGAAAAACGCCCAGTAAAATACAGCACCAGTAGCCCTTAGTTGCTATATATCCATAAAAATAACTAGAAATGACAATCTGGGCAAGCACATCATTTAATATTTATATTTGCAGTGCTAATGATATCAACAAACACCTCACTATTTAGCCTTCATATCGTTGCTAAATACAAAAAGGTAAGAGAAGGGTCATCATTTTTTCCTTGGTGTTGGCTGTTCTCATGCAGCCTTATTCAGCATATCTTTCTCTATCCTCTTAGGAGACAGGTTATATACCTGACCTGCTTTAGAAAAGTTAGCAAGTGAAATGAGATTTCCCTTAAGCCCCTAACAGTGTTCGCTGGAATATATGTGAAAGCTTATCCTTTAATACAGTAACATTCTTTTCTCTACAGTGTTATTACTTTGCAATTGGATCCAATCCCCACAGTCAGCAGAGAGGCACACAAGGAAATTGTACCTTGACTACCTCATGAAGAAACTTATTGGTGTTCAGACACACACACATATACACACACATACATTTTCTGTATACCAAGTAGTTTGCTTGGCAAACAAAAGAAGAAGGAGTCAGATCTAGACCCAGAATTTAGACCATTTGCAAAAAGGTACATATGGCATATTCCTCAGACATACTGAAAACTGCAGGCTCCGGTTCAGGAAAATCAGTAGGATTCCATAGAGTTTTGCCTTATTTGTCAACAGCTTGATAGTGAAATTCTTGAGATCAGCAACTATTTTTAGTCATCTACTATGGGCCGAATATTTGTGTCCCTCCAAAATTCATATGTTGAACCCTAATCCCAATGTGATGGTATTTGGAGGTGGGGCCTTTGGGAGGTAATTAGGTCACGAGGGTAGAGCCCTCATAAATAAGATTAGTGCACTTATAGGAAGAGGTCAGAAAGCTAGCTAGACTAGCCCACTACGTGAGAATGTAATGAGAAATTAGCCATCTGCAAGAGGGCTCTCATCAGAGCCCTGCTAGCACCCAGATCAGTCCTACAGCTTCCAGAACTAGAGAAATACATTTCTATTGTTGATAATCTACCAGTTTATGGTATTCTGTTATAGCAGCCTGAGGTGACTAAGACATTATTCTTATATTCCCCCCAAACTTATCACAACAATTTTCATATAATAGATATTCAACTAATATTATGTTAATTAACTTGTCCTTGATTCTTCATGCTTACCATTTAAATATTAGGAATATTCAATATTCTTTCCTAAATGATGTAACCTTGTCCAATTAATTAAAAAATCATTAAAAAGCCAGTCACATTATTAATATATGTTGAGTGCAATAAAAAGTCAGGTGGGTGGAGCTGATAATACACCCAAGTCTTCTTTTTCACCATTATTTTTATACTTTTGAGCTGTGTGTGGAATTGCCTTTGAAAACATTTGTGCTTCTCATTTAGATGAACTCTGTGACATGCAGAGAAAGATAAAAAACAATCTCTGTGTGAAGTCTCATATGAGGAGCTAGTTCTAAATTTACCAGCCAATAATTCCTTTGAGTGATCATATTTGTTCTTTGATTATGCATAACCTTACTGATTTCAAAGCAAAAGAGCAGGAGGAGATGAAAATGCTTGAATCATACAACAGCCTCAGGTGGTGCCTTTGGCATTGAAGAACTGACATTCCATTTCCAAGTCTCAAAATACATGAGGCATAACAGACTTTGGGCAAACCTGATGCAGTAGCAACAGCCTGTGGCAATCCAGGACTAAATACCAAGTGGAAGACAGTACGTTTAATGTGTATAGGAGCCTATGCAGCCCAGACAAGGAGCATGAAGGGATGGAATAGGAACTCCTTGACATGGTTTCTTGGGGAAAGTTTAGTGGTGTTGCACAGGCAGTACCATGGTGGCAATGATTCTGAACCTTGGGAAAGCTCTTTGCCAAACACGAAAGGACTCTTCTTTCTTGAAGGGGATTAAAACTGTCATTTATTATTGACTGTATAAAGAACTTTGTTCCTACAGAGTGGCTGGAGATAGACATAAAGCAATCTGGTAAAAGACAGAAAGTTGCAGAGTATACTAGAGAAAATAAAGTCTCCCTTAGGAATTATAAAGATCAAATAAAGTCATAGGTTGAGAAAGCACATAAAGTTATACATTAAATCATTTCACTCTATAATTGTGTAATTGTTCATGTTGGTTTTTTTTTTTACTAGGTTACAGTTATTGAGTGATTACTATATGCCAAGTAGTACACTGAATATTTCACAATGTTATTGCTTTTAAGCCTTATTAAAAATCATAGGAAATATGTACAACTATCAACCGTATTTTTTAAAAACAGGAAACCAGAGCTTAGAAAAGTTAAGTAAATGGCTCAAGATCATACGACTACTAATTTCAAGACTGAGATTTGCCCGCTAAAGAATGTCATTCACCATTGGCTCTACAAGGATTGAGTCATTAGCCACTGCAGCTGCTGACCTTCCACACACCCTGAAATGAGTTCAGGGTGGAGACCAGGAATGAGGCACTCTGTGCTCTGTGGAAACTAGCAGAACAGGCCTTCAGATAGTGAGATATTTTCAAGAGGAAATTTTATGAACCCAATTTCTTGCATCTCCCCATACTTAGAAAAGCACAAAAACCATTAACTTAGATATCTGTTCCTTGTGACTGGCAGTAAGCTTCTACCGACATGTGTGCTTGATTTCATGTAACCCCTTCTCCAAAATCACGTATATGCTGACCACCCCCACCTTAACTCTTTGGAGCATTTCCTCAGAGTTATCTGAGAGGCTGTCTACTGGGCTATTGTCCTCAATAAGGCCCCAGATAAAACTGAAACTCACAGCTCTCACGTTGTGAGTTCTTATTTCATTCGACAGACTTGAAGACAGTTCTGACTAACTCCAAATCCTATGTTCATAATTACTAACCTGGATGATCCCTAAAGCAAGAAACAGTTTTTTTTAGCATGAACTATGATGGTCAGCAGCAAAACTATGCACCCCAGAGAGAAGTCAGATGGGACAAAATTTGTTTCTTAATAATGTGGCATTGGAGACCTCTATCAAGAATCAAGAAGTATTGTATATCCTCCTTCACTAATTTATGTATGTATAATATGCCTCAATTAGACTTACTCAATTATAGTTTAGATTCAGTCATTCTCCAAAAAATTATCTTTATGGATTCCTGAGTTAAAAGAGACCTACCAGATATTATCATATAAGGACACTGTGATGGTTAATTTTATGTGTCAGCTTGATATGTCGTGGGATGCCCAGATTAAACATTTTTTTTTCTGGTGTGTCTGTGAAGGTGTTTCCCTAAGATCAGCATTTGAATCAATGAACTCAGTAAAGTAAATTGTCTTCGCCAATGTTGATGGGAATCATCAAATCCCTTGATGGCTTGAATAGAACAAAAGGTAGAGGAAGAAGGAATTCACTCTTTTATTTTTCTGCCTTACTGTTGGAGTGAGGCATCTCATCTTATCTTCTGCTCTCAGACTGTGAGCATTACATTATCAGCATCCCTGGTTCTCAGGTTGTTGGATTTAGACTAGAATACACCATCAGCTTTCCTAGGGCTATGGATTTCCTGGGGCTCCAGCCCACGGACTGCAGATCATGGGACTTCTAAGCCACCAAAATAATGTGAGCCAATTCCTCATAATAAACGTATCTATCTGGCATCTATCTATCTGTCTATCTATCTATCTATCTATCTATCTATCTATCTATCTACTATTGGTGTGTGTGTGTGTGTGTATATATATATATATATATATATATATATATATACTCCTCTTAGTTCTGTTCCTCTGGAGAACTCTGACTAATACAGACACTTAAGTTAGGGAATAAACATTTTGATGCCCAGAGAAGATAAAGTTGAGTAAACAACAACCTGTGCTGAATCCTGCCTTACAAGGCTTTCTTTGTTTTTTCCCCTGGGAATGCTGTGAGCTACACCTACAAATGTGAGCAGTCAGTCTGTAGCATTGAAAACAAAGGCTGCTGTGCTTTGTAGTTCATAGCAATTCAATTAGAAAGAAATTTCGCATCTTTTTTCCCCTTGTGAAAACAAACTGCCTTCACATTACTAAACGTTAAGACTGGTGGTCCCAGCGTATAAAAGTGTTCTGACATTGGTGAGTTGTATTACAGTCTTCAAATCTTCTTGCCAACTGTTTTTGGAATACATTGCATTCTTACATTAATTCATCTATTCATTCATTTAGTTATTTCAGAACAACATGTGGAATGCCTACTCCATGCTAGACATGTTTTACATGTTAACAAGGAAGGGAAGTGCAAATAGGCAAATTCCTTGTGCTGGAAAACACATCAACAAATAAATATGACATATTTTATCAGTTATAAGTGATAAGAGGATGAAAAAAGCTGGGAAAAGAAAGAGAGGGCATCTAGAAGGTTGGGAGTGTGTTTTAAAATAAGGTGTTCACTTATTTACAGAATAGAAACAGACTCTCAGACATAGAAAACAATCTTATGGTTACCAAAGGAGAAAGGGAGGGGGGATAAATTAGGAGTTTGGAATTAACAGATACACAACTACTATATATAAAATAGATAAACAACAAGGACCTACTTTATAGCACACGGAACTACATTCAATATCTTGTAATCCCCTATAATGGAAAAAAATCTGAAAAAGAATATATAGCTAATTCACTTTGCTGTACACCTGAAACTAACACAACATTGTAAGTCAGCTATACTTCAAGTAAAAAATTTTAAAAAGAAAAATAAAAAGTAAAATAAGGTGTTCAGAGATGGCCTGGCTGAGGAAGTAGCACTTGAGTAACATCATGAATAAGGCAAAGGAGTAAAGGAGCACATCTCTGGGTTGTGAACATTCCAGACTAAAAAAACCCCACAAACACTTTGAAGAGAAACCTACTAAGTGTATTTAAGGTTCTGGGAGAAATCTGGGGTGCTAGGGCAAAGCGAGAAATAAATGAAGTCAGAGTAATGACCAGGGGCCAGATTACGAACAGCCTTGCACACTGTGGATTTTGTTCTAAGAGTGACAAGAAGTCATGTGGAGTTTTGAGTAGGGTATGGAAAATCTGATTTGTGTTTAAAAAAAGAACAAATTTATTGTGTAGGATAGATTGTACTCTGTATAAATTAGGTCTCTACGATTCTGAAGTTAAAGACAAATTCATCACTGGCCCTTTAGAAGGACATTCGTGTTATTTTTAAGTAGAATTTTGTATATATTATTGTCATTTGCTCTGTTGTTCAAGGTTTTTTTTTCTTTCAGTTTTATTGACTGTAGCATACATACAGAAAAGTGCATAGATCAAAACGTATAGTTTAATGAATTGTCACAAGGTGAATAAAGCTGCATAGCTATTATCTAGGTCAGGAAATAAACTATTTCCATTACTTTCAGAAACTCCATTTGTGACCTCTCCCAATCATATGCCTTCCCTCCTCCCAAAGGGACTACTATCCTGACTTCTAAAATCATAGATTGGATCTGTTCATTTAAAAAATATGTAGAGATGGAATCATCTATTATGCACTATTTGGGCCCTGGCTTCTTTAGCTCAATGTTGTATTTGTAGGATCTTGGCATTATAAATCCATCTCCAATGCATCTTCATTTTCTATTTTATTAATGTATCTTATCATTAGTATGTTTCCTCTATATTCTTTTAAGTTCTCTTTTTAATATCAGAAGGTCTATTTCCTTTTCTCTCTCATTCCTAAGGTGTAGTCCTTTTGGATCCTGAACTAAATCCTGGAGCGCCTACCACAGCCTCTCATCCTTAGTGGGCTCTGGAGTCCAAGTTTTGTCCTTGCTGTACATGAACCTGTCAAATGCTCTGCTTGGCTTCTCAGTCTCTCAGTAATCTCCTCTCTAACTGTCATTTGCCCCTGGGAAATATATAGTCCCATAGTCTGGGCTTATCTCCATGGTACTTCCTTTACTTCTCTCCTAGATCTTGGCCTTGCAATTCCTCTCTACCTTGGGAACTCTTTGGTATCACCAAACAGATTATGTTTTTGTTCCAACTTTTCTCATTCTCCTTAATGAGAATGTAGATATGAACAAGTGGGTTCACCTTTTCCACCATATTTTGATAAAGTTTTGATCATTTTTTAAGGTAGCTAATATTCTGAATGCCTTGAATTTACTATAACTATTGTCATCAATTTAAAATTCTATAGATTATTTTTAAATGTAAACCTCTTCATTCACAAATGTAGTAGCCCTACCAAACAATTAAAAACTAAACAAAGAATAAATTATAAAGGTTTATTTCCAGAAAAGCTCTAGGAAATCACATATAGGATTTCTAAATGCTGAATTTAAAATTATGTTTCCTTGAAAAGAAATGCAGACTTTTAGTGTAATTACTGCAAAGTATTTTTTATCACTCAGAAAGAAACCAAACACTTACTTTAAACCAACGTGACTTGAAGAAAGGTAAATCTTATACCTTAACAACTGAGAAAAGATCTTGGAGAAATTACTCCAATTTAGATGAATTGTGTTTATAAAGTTATTTTACTTCCATTATTAAATTTTTTTCTAATTTCATAACTAAGGGAAGATAAGTGACTTCCCCATGTCACACAGCAAATAAGTAACAGAGATGGACCTCAAACTCTCCTGCCTGCTATAAGTGTTCTCAGGTGTCTCACACCTTCCCCAGTCCTTTAACTCTTAGTTCATGTCTAGTTACTATGTTCTCCCCTCCCTATATTTCCTAACAAAATTTCTTGAAAGTGAAAAGACAACAATTATTTTTGAACTTCTTCAATCCCTGTGTTCACAGTCTGAACAACTAAGGATTGCTGATATTTCCAAGTTCTTGGAATTTTGTAAAACTAAACAAACTAATAATAAATAACTTAAGTCAATGGGTCAAGATGTTAAAAAATGAATTTCTGTATTAGCTGAATCGTTGTATGGAATTACTTCAAAATTACCTTCCAAGTTCACTACTGTGAAATGTTATAACTATCTTCAAATTGTCTTATTATTTAAAAGCAACTTAAAAATAATTTTAAAACATTCAAAATATTTTTATAATAGTGACTATTTTATTCAAAAAAATGTAATGTTAATGTGAAAACGACTGTCAAACCTTTTTCAAGATGAATATGAAGACACCACAAAGCTCTATGACTAGTGTCTCTGTTTGCCACTTACATTTCTCTTTCAAAATATATGTAATTTGTTTTTCTATAAATAATCCATCTTTTGAGTCCAGCCAATATGGTATCTAATAATGGCTCTCTGACATCAATCAGCAGTGCATTTCTCTGAAGGAAATGATGTAGTCTATGTGCAATGCCTATTGTCTCTTTGTGGTGCATAGTGTATATGTGGTAATTAAAGCAAGCAGCTAGTGTAATCATGGGTTATTAGGAGGAAATGCTTGTGACTAGAATAAAAGATGTTTGTTGTATTAATATTTCAGGTGGCAGAATCTGTCTGAAAGGAAGCTATTTCTGGAAGGATTCTGGGACTCCGTCTTTTAGATGCATATGCTAAGCTCAAACCCTGTAACTAAAAACCAGACTATATTTATCCAGTATGAACCTGAATGACTGCTCCTACAGACTACTTGAGACTCATTGAATATAGAGAGAAGAAGGAGAAAGGGTAGAGTATGATACTTTAAGAGGAGCACCGGATCAATCAAATAAATACTGAACCCTTCTCACTATACACAAAGCAACATACTAGATGCTATTGGTTATAGACAGAGATATTGAAAGCTCTGCCTGATCTCAGAGGGCCTGTAGTAGCAAGGAGACAAGACTATGCATATGTTTTTTAATTGAACATCACAGTATAATGCTATTAGTTTTCTAATGCTGCTGTGACAAATTACCACCAACAGTGGCTTAAAACAACACTAATATATTATCTTACAGGTCTGTAGCTTTGAAGTCTCAACAAGCTAAAATAAAGAAATCTCAAAGGCTGCATTCATTTTTGGAAGTTCTAGGGTAGAATTTGTTTCCTTGCTTTTTCCAGTTTCCAAAGCTGTCCATATTCATCTGCTGGGAGCAACGTTACTCTATCTTCAAAGTTTACAACATTGGATTTCTCTCTCACCCTTCCCCCATCATTGCATCTCCATCTGCCATCAGAGGAGAAAGGTTCTTCACTTTTAAGGACTCATGTGATAAAACTGAGCTCACCTGGATAATCCAAAGTAATCTTTCTCAATGTTCTTAACCTTTATTATAATTGCAAAGTCCCTTTTGCTGTGTATGGTGACATATTCACAGGTTTTGAGGGTTATTTCATGGACATCTTTGGGGGCCATTATTCTGCCTACCATAACTACTGAAAAAGTAGTTTAAAAACTAAAACTTAAGATTCAGAGAAAGAAGAGAGATCATGTGGGCAAGATGCTAAGGGAAGGGTTTATCAAGAAGGTGGGGAATAAATTGATCTTTGAAAAGTAGGTTATTTGTTTCTTGATGTTTTCTTCCAGAAAATCAATTATTTCATCAAGATTTGCCAAGTTATTTGCATAGATGATAATATTATTCATATTATCTCAATTTATCCTCAAAACAACCTCATCAGGGAGGTATTATTATTATCCCTGTTATATAGTTGAAGAAAAATTAGGTTAAGAAAATTACCCCAAATCACATTCTTTGTATAAATTGAAACGAAATGGAAACCTACATAATTGCCACCCATGTCGACACTTAACCACCATACTGTATACCTCTTGTTTTATGTTTTCCTTCAAATGTCTTTTGTTGTAGTATTTTCCTTCTTAAACCAGGTTTATGTTTATATTTTACAACTGAAATTATACATTCTATACTTTTTGTTTGCTTATGTTTTGTTTGCTTTATGTTATTTTCAAATGTATTGATTTCTCCTTTCATGTTTATAATTTTCTTACTCATTTTTTCTTAAAAAATATTTTTTCTTCTAACGTCTTATATTGAATTATGAATTATTTTCTTCAAAAAGTGTTAAGTCATGGAATTATGTTCTAAATATAAATTTTACCATATCTCAAAAATATTGCAATTCAGTATTTTTGTTTTAATTATTTTAAGAAAGTCAGTAATTGAGTTTTTGACAATGTCAATTCCCACAGCAAAAAAATAAAAATCAACAAAGAACTAAGAAAATAAATGATCTTTCCACCTAGACACCCAGAGATCTTGATAGTTCTGATGGTAAATAGCTTCTAAGGCTCCAGGTCTCTTTTATTTTTTTGGCATATATTTACAAAAATAAGTTAATAAGATGTAAAAAGTTTATAATTTTTAATTTTTTTGTAGAAATACATTAAGGATATGTTATGTCAACAAACCTATCTTTTTATGTCATCATTTTTGCTGATTGCATAGTAGGCCTTTAATGAGGATAGGATAATGTATTTGTCTAATCCTCTATAGTGAGGCTGGTTTTTTTCCCAATTTTGGATTACTATAAACAACTCAGCAATGAACATCTATATACTTCTAGCTCAACTATCTATCTATCAATCTGTCTATGTGTCTATCTGTTCTCTCCATATAACTTATTCGCCTGTTTGATTATATCCTTTGTAAGGGAACATAGTATATATTGTTAAGTATGTGAGTTTTGGTCTCAGTTTTCCTGGAATTGAATCTCTCTCCACAACTTATTATGTGAGTTTTGGCTAGTTGTTTAACCCCACTGTGACTCAGTTTTCTCATGTATGGCCAAGTAATAGGCTTGACCTCTTTTTTGGATTTCCTTCCCATTTAGGTCACCACAGTGCATTGAGTAGAGTTCCCTGTGCTATACAGTATGTTCTCATTAGTTATCTATTTTATACATAGTATAAATAGTGTATATGTGTCAATCCCAACCTCCCAATTTCTCTCACCCCCTCCTTCCCCCTTGGTATCCATATATTTGTTCTCTACATCTGTACCTCTATTTCTGCTTTACACATAAGGTCATCTATGCCATTTTTCTAGATTTCACATATATGTGTTAATATATGATATATTTTTTTCTCTTTCTGACTTCCTTCACTCTGTATGACACTCTCTAGGTTCATCCATGTCTCTACAAATGACCCATTTCTGTCCTTTTTATGGCAGAGTAATATTCCATTGTACATATGTACCACATCTTCTCTATCCATTTCTCTGTTGATGGACATTTAGGTTGCTTCCATGGGACAATCACCTCTGAGCATCTCATTTGAATTGAATGGGCTCCAACCATGTGCTGGTTATTATGTTTTCATTAAAAAATGTGCCAGTGCTTAAGAGCTTGAAAAACATTTTATCATGCTTATGGAGTCTGCACATCAGGAATCCAGACAGAGGCCCTAACATTGGGACCCTAGCTGGAAAGTCTTAACAATGGGTTGAGGCACTTTATATCTGGGTGCTGAAATTATTGGTAGGCACCTTTATTCTCAACTGACAGTTGCTGTCAGCTGTAGACTGGGACCTCAGCTGGGCTTGTCAACTGAAGCATCTTCACAAGTTCTCTCCATGATGGCCTCAGGTGGTCAGAATTTTTATATGGCCACTCAAGGTGTCATAACATATGTCTCAAGGAAAAAGGCAGAAGTTTCACTGTTTTTTGAGACCTAGTAGTATATGACCTAGGAGTCATATAACATCATATCTGCCATATTCTATTGATTGAGTTAGTCAGAAGGTCATGCAGATTCAAGGGGAAAAGATAAAGACTCCATTTCTCAAAGGTAGGGTGGCAGGGCTTCCCTGGTGGCTCAGTGGTTGAGAGTCTGCCTACCGAAGCAGGGGACATGGGTTTGTGCCCATGTCCAGAAGCATCTCACCTTCTTCACCAGGAAGAAGATGCCTTGTGGAGAAGAGGGTCTTCATATTTAGAGAAGAAGATGCATCTGAGGGAAATGGTTACTGGACGAAATACCAAAGAAGGAAGTTGGAGTCTAACATGCCTCTGGTATCATAAATATCACAGCAGCAGGCAATATAGACTAGGAGCAGTGACTCTAAGAATGCCATAAGATTTCTTAAAACTTTGAATGTCTCTGTGTTTGTTGTTATGTTCTTCTGAATGTTTCCCCAGAAGGATTTGAAGTAAAACCAAAAAGGCAAGTATTTGTCTTTGAACATACCAAGAAAACGTTGAACTGGAGAAAAGATAAACCACTGAGGAGGCAAATGTGGGAAGGAAAGGAGCCCCAAGAGAAAGGCTGTGTAGCATCAGCTGCTAAAGAGGAAAAAAAAGCAGTCTGGGTCCACAGGGACTACACGGGGGAAAAGAAAAGCACAGGAAACTGGCCTTCACCTTAGATGTGGCCCAGGGGATTTTACAATCTGAAATCCCTAGAAAGGTGATAGCAAACCTGCTGTTAACTATGCCAGCTAAATCAAGATGATCCAAAATTTTAAAAATGAAAAATGCCACGATGTAAACAAGAAACTGTTTGCAATGGCCAAAATGTGATTATGATTCTTTTCTCTTGGGTCCTCTCATTGGTTTTATTTTCTCCATCCCCTCTCTCTTTTCTAAACCCCTCATTATTTTTGTTTAGTATTAAGTCATTTTTAGTACCTGTTCTCCTTTTACACTTAGTAAAGGTAAAAAGAAAAAGGAAAACATTAAAGATCATCTAATTCGGGCTTCCCTGGTGGCGCAGTGGTTGAGAGTCTGCCTGCCGATGCAGGGGACACGGGTTCGTGCCCCGGTCCAGGAAGATACCACATGCCGCGGAGCAGCTGGGCCCGTGAGCCATGGCCACTGAGCCTGCGCATCTAGAGCCTGTGCTCTGCGACGGGAGAGGCCACAACAGTGAGAGGCCAGCGTACTGCAAAAACATAAAAACAAAAAAACAAAAAAACATCATCTAATTCAACACTCTAATTTTAACAAAAACAAAGCAGCCCCAGGGAGGCAGTGACAGGCTCGGAGTCAACATGAATTATTGGTAGCAACAGAGTTGTGGCTGCAAGCAGCTCTACTGACCCTTCATGTGTTTCTCTGTATATGAGACTGCCTCTCTGGCCTAGCTTGAGGCTGAAGTCCCAGACAAGGAAAACTGTCCCTGTGTCAATTTTAGTTCTCTGGAAAGCTGATGCCAAGACACAATGAAAAGGACATGGGATTTTTGAGGGGAGGTGCCATGAAGAATGAATAAGAATAAATGAGGGGGGTGTTGTTTGGATCACAGTGTCAATCTGACACTGTGAAGGAGAGAGGGGAAAAGGAGGAAGAGACTCTGATTGCCATTTCTGGGAAAATGGTAATCAGGTTGATGGAGTGCCTTAGAGCAAAGATTAACAATTAGAGGAGTCCTACATTGGGCAGAAAAGGCTCAGCTCTAATATTACCCGGCATTATTCAGCCATTGGCTGAGAACAGCCTGGGGTGGCAGGGGCTGGGGGAGTGGGTTTGTGTGGGGGAAGATGGGAAAGAGAAGAGTAGTGAGAGCAACGCAGTGGATCCCAAAAGTGTGGCAGCTGCAGGCTTTTGGTTAACTACACACCTTGCAGCAGATCTCCTTTTAAGCAGATCTGAGTCATACCCTCCTATGACTGCCTCATTTCCCTTCTATATAACTTACTTCAAATAGGACTATAGTAAGGTGGGCAAGTCAATTAGTTGTCTATTGCTGTGTAACAAATTACCACAAACAGTGGCTTAAAACAGCATATAGTTATTGTCTCATAGTTTCTGTGGGTTAAGGGTTTCTGCACAACTTACTTTGATCATCTGCAAGGCTGCAATCCAAGTGTTGGCTTGGGCTGGGTTTTCACCTGAAGCTCAAATGGGGAAGGACCTGCTTCCAAGTTCATATAGTTGTTGGAAGAATCCAAATTCTTACAGGTTGTCAAAGTGAAAGCTTCATTTTCTTGCTGGCTGTTGACTGGAGACTATATGCTCAGGTCCTTCTTTCTGCCTTTTTCTACAAGGCAGCTCTCAACAAGTCAGCTCACCTTTTCAAAGTTAGCAAGGGAGAGATTCTTACAGCAAGATGGATGTTACAATCGTATATAAAAGAATGATGTACATATAATCACACATATTCCATCATCTTTGCTGTATTCAGGTCAGAAGCAAGTCACAGGTCCCACTCATACTCAAGGGAAGGGATACAGGAGGGCATGAGTATCAGGAGGTGGGGATAGTTGGGGCCATCTTAGAATCTTACTGCTACAGTTGGAGGCTCTATTTATTGGGCCCAAAGGGCTGTTGAACATTTATATACGTGAGCATTTGGGTTCTGTCCCAGAAGACTTAAACATTGAGAAATTCAAACATAGAGGTGTTCATGATCTCAAATTATTTTAAACATTCCTGAGTAGGACTAGTTCATTCATATATATATATATATATGGAAGTTGGGAGACACTGAGTATGTCTGTTTGCTAAAGACTGAACATATTTTTTCCAGCCTGCAAAGTACTCTTTCACCTAGGTTCATCCAAACTTGAGCACGTCATTTAATGTTCCTTTTTTTTTTTTTTTTAATGCTTTGGTTTGGGCCATGTTATCAGAAACACAAGCAATTTTAAGATGAAGTCACCTGAAAATGTGTCCTCCCTGAAGCTAACCATCAATAATCAGTCTCAACAGAGATGATTTTTTTTAAATTTTATTTTACTTATTTTTTTATACAGCAGGTTTTTATTAGTCATCCATTTTATACACATCAGTGTATACATGTCAATCCCAATCTCCCAATTCATCCCACCACCACCCCCACCTGCCATTGCTTTCCACCCTTGGTGTCCATACGTTTGTTCTCTACACCTGTGTCTCAATTTCTGCCTGGCAAACAAGTTCATCTGTACTATTTTTCTAGAGTCCACATATATGCGTTAATATACGATATTTGTTTTTCTCTTTCTGACTTACTTCAATCTGTATGAAAGTCTCTAGATTCATCCACATCTCTACAAATGAATGAATTTTGCTCCTTTTTATGGCTGAGTAATATTCCACTGTATATATGTTCCACATCTTTTTTATCCATTCATCTGTCGATGGGCATTTAGGTTGCTTCCATGACCTGGCTATTGTAAACAGTGCTGCAATGAACATTGGGGTGCATGTGTCTTTATTTATTTATTTTGTGGTATGTGGGCCTCTCACTGTTGTGACCTCTCCCGTTGCGGAGCACAGGCTCCGGACACGCAGGCTCAGTGGTCGTGGCTCACGGGCCCAGCCTCTCCGCGGCATGTGGGATCCTCCCGGACCGGGGCACGAACCCGTGTCCCCTGCCTCGGCAGGTGGACTCTCAACCACTGTGCCACCAGGGAAGCCCGCATGTGTCTTTTTGAATTATGGTTTTCTCTGGGTATATGCCCAGTAGTGTGATTGCTGGGTCATATGATAATTCTATTTTTAGTTTTTTAAGGAACCTCCATACTGTTCTCCATAGTGGCTGCATCAATTTACATTCCCACCAGTGCAAGAGTGTTCCCTATTCTCCACACCCTCTGCAGCAATTGTTGTTTGTAGATTTTCTGATGATGCCCATTCTAACTGGTGTGAGGTGATACCTCATTGTAGTTTTGATTTGCATTTCTCTAATAATTAGTGATGTAGAGCAGCTTTTCACGTGCTTCTTGGCCATCTGTAAGTCCTCTTTGGAGAAATGTCTATTTAGGTCTTCTGCCGATTTTTGGATTCTGTTGTTTGTTTTTTTAGTATTGAGCTGCATTAGTTGTTTATATATTTTGGATTACTCCTTTGTCCGTTGATTCATTTGCAAATATTTTTTCCCGTTCTGAGGGTTGTCTTTTCGTCTTGCTTGTAGTTTCCTTTGCTTTGCAAAAGCTTTTAAATTTCATTAGGTCCCATTTATTTATTTTTGTTTTTATTTCCATTACTCTAGGAGGTAGATAAAAAAAAAATCTTGCTGTGATTTATGTCAAAGAGTGTTCTTCCTAGGTGTTCCTCTAAGTGTTTTATGGTGTCCCGTCTTACATGTAGGTCTCTAATCCATTTTGAGTTTATTTTTGTGTATGGTGTTAGGGAGTGTTCTAATTTCATTATTTTACATGTAGCTGTCCAGTTTTCCCAGCACCACTTATTGAAGAGACTGTCTTTTCTCCATTGTATACCCTTGCCCCCTTTGTCATAGATTAGTTGACCATATGTGTGTGGGTTTAACTCTGGGCTTTCTATCCAGTTCCATTGATCTATATTTCTGTTTTTGTGCCAGTACCATATTGTCTTGATTACTGTGACTTTGTAGTATAGTCTGAAGTCAGGCAGTTTGATTCCTACAGCTCCGTCTTTTTCCTTCAAGACTGCTTTGGCTATTCAGGGTCTTTTGTGTCTCCATACAAATTTTAAGATTTTTTGTTCTAGTTCTGTAAGAAATGCCATTGGTAATTTGATAGAGATTGCAGTGAATCTGTAGATTGCTTTGGGTAGTATAGTCATTTTCACAAAATTGGTTATTCAATCCAAGAACATGGTATATCTCTCCATCTGTTGATATCATCCTTAATTTCTTTCACAGTGTCTTATAGTTTTCTGCATACAGGTCTTTTGTCTCCCTAGGTAGGTTTATACCTAGGTATTTTATTCTTTTTGTTACAATGGTAAATGGGAGTGTTTCCTTAATTTCTCTTTCAGATTTTTAATCATTAGTGCATAGGAATGCAAGAAATTTCTGTGATTAATTTTGTATCCTGCAACTTTACCAAATTCATTGATTAGCTCTAGTAGTTTTCTGGTAGCATCTTTGGGATTCTTTATGTATAGTATAATGTCATCTGCAAACAGTGACAGTTATACCTCTTCTTTTCCAATTTGTATTCCTTTTATTTCTTTTTCTTCTCTGATTGCCATGGCTAGGACTTCCAAAACTATTTTGAATAATAGTGGTGAGAGTCGACATCATTGTCTTTTTCCTGGTCTTACAGGAAGTGCTTTCAGTTTTTCACCATTGAGAATGATGTTTGCTGTGGGTTTGCTGTTTATGGCCTTTGTTAGGTTGAGGTAGGTTCCCTCTATTCCCACTTTCTGGAGAGTTTTTTATCATAAATAGGTGTTGAATTTTGTCAAAAGCTTTTTCTGTGTCTATTGAGATGATCATATGGTTTTTCTTCTTCAATTTGTTAATATGGTGTATCACATTGATTGATTTGCATATATTGAAGAATCCTTGCATCCCTGGGATAAACCCCACTTGATCATGGTATATTATCCTTTTAATGTGTTGTTGGATTCTGTTTGCTAATATGTTGTTGAGGATTTTTGCATCTATATTCATCAGTGATATTGGTCTGTAATTTTTTTTTTTTGGTAGTATCTTTGTCTGGTTTTGGTATCAAGGTGATGGTGGCCTCATAGAATGAGTTTGGGAGTGTTCCTTCCTCTGCAATTTTTTGGAAGAGTTTGAGAAGGATGGGTGTTAGCTCTTCTCTACATGTTAGATAGAATTCACCTGTGAAGCCATCAGGTCCTGAACTTTTGTTTTTTGGAAGATTTTTGATCACAGTTCAATTTCATTACTTATGATTGGTCTGTTCATATTTTCTATTTCTTCCTGGTTCAGTCTTGGAAGATTGCAGTTTTCTAAGAATTTGTCCATTTCTTCCAGGTTGTCCATTTTATTGGCATAGAGTTGCTTGTAGTAGTCTCTTAAGATGCTTTGTATTTCTGCGGTATCTGTTGTAATTTCTCCTTTTTCATTTCTAATTTTATTGATTTGAGTCCTTTCCCTCTTTTTCTTGATGAATCTTGTAATGGCTTATCAATTTTTTTTATTTCTCAAAGAACCAGCTTTTAGTTTTATTGATCTTTGCTATTGTTTTTTTGCTTCTATTTCATTTATTTCTGCTCTGATCTTCATGATTTCTTTCCTTCTGCTAACTTTGGGTTTTGTTTGTTCTTCTTTCTCTAGTTACTTTAGGTGTAAGGTTAGATTTTTTATTTGAGATTTTTTGTTGTTTCTTGAGGTACACTTGTATAGCTGTAAACTTCCCTTTTAGAACTGCTTTTGCTGCATCCCATAGTTTTTGGATCATCGAGTTTTCATTATCATTTGTCTGTAGGTATTTTTTGATTTCCTCTTTGATTTCTTCAGTGATGCCTAGTTATTTAGTAACGTATCATTTAGCCTCCATGTGTTTGTGTTTTTTATGTTTTTTTCCCTGTAACTGATTTCTCATCTCATAGTGTTGTGGTCAGAAAAGATGCTTGATATGATTTCAATTTCCTTAAATTTACTGAGCCTTGATTTGTGACCCAAGATGTGATCAATCCTGGAGAATGTTCCATGTGCACTTGAGAAGAAAGTGTAATCTGCTGTTTTTGATGGCATGTCCTATAAATATCAGTTCAATGTCTCTGGTCTATTGTGTCATTTAAAGCTTGTGTTTCCTTATTACTTTTCTCTTTGGATGATCTGTCCACTGGTGTAATTAAGGTGTTAAAATCCCCCACTATTATTGTGTTACTGTTGATTTCATCTTTTAGAGCTGTTAGCAGTTGCCTTATGTATTGAGGTACTCCTATGTTGGGTGCATATATATTTATAATTTTTATATCTTCTTCTTGGATTGATCCCTTGATCATTATGTAATGTCCTTCATTGTCTCTTATAACATTCTTTATTTTAAAGTCTATTTTATCTGATATGAGTATTCCTACACCAGCTTTCTTTTGTTTTCCTTTTGTATGGAATATCTTTTTCCATCCCCTCACTTTCCATCTGAATGTGTCTCTAGGTCTGAAGTGGGTCTCTTGTAGAAAGTATATATATGGGTATTGTTTTTGTATCCATTCAGCAAGCCTGTGTTTTTTGCTTGGAGCATTTAATCCATTCACGTTTAAGGTAATTATTGATATGTATGTTCCTATGACAATTTTCTTAATTGTTTTAGGTTTGTTTTTGTAGGTCCTTTTCTTCTCTGTGTTTCCCACTTAGAGAAGTTCCTTTAGCATTTGTTGTAGAGCTGGTTTGCTGGTGCTGAATTTTCTTAGCTTTTGTTTGTCTGTAAACCTTTTGATTTCCCCATCGAATCTGAATGAGATCCTTGCTAGTAGAGTGATCTTGGTTGTCGGGTCTTCCCTTTCATCACTTTAAATATATCATGCCACTACCTCTGGCTTGTAGAATTTCTGCTGAGAAATCAGCTGTTAACCTTATGGGAGTTCCCTTGTATGTTATTTGTCCTTTTTCCCTTGCTGCTTCAAATAATTTCTCTTTGTCTTTAATTTTTGCCAATATGATTACTATGTGTCCCCTTGGGTTTATCCTGTATGGGACTCTCTGCACTTTCTGGACTTGGGTGGCTACTTCCTTTCCCATGTTAGGGAAGTTTTTGACTATAATCTCTTCAAATATTTTTTCAGGTCCTTTCTGTCTCTCTTCTCTTTCTGGGACCCCTATAATGCAAATGTTGTTGCATTTCATGCTGTCCCAGAGGTCCTTTAGGCTGTCTTCATTTCTTTTCATTCTTTTTCTTTATTCTGTTCCACAGCAGTGAATCCCACCATTCTGTCTTCAAGGTCACTTATCCATTCTTCTGCCTCAGTTATTCTGCTATTGATTCTCTCTAGTGTATTTTTCATTTCAGTTATTGTGTTGTTCATCTCTATTTTTTTGTTCTTTAATTCTTCTAGATCTTTGGTTAAACATTTCTTGCATCTTCTCAATCTTTGCCTGCATTCTTTTTCTGAGGTCCTTGATCATCTTCACTCTCATTCTTCTGAATTCTTTTTCTGGAAGGTTTCCTATCTCCACTTCATTTAGTTGTTTTTCTCAGCTTTATCTTGTTCCTTCATCTGGTACATAGCCCTCTGTTTTTTCATGTTGTCTATCTTTCTGTGAATGTGGTTTTTGTTCCACAGGCTGCAGGATTGTTGTTCTTCCTGCTTCTGTTCTCTGCCCTCTCCACTTAACGTTCTTGAGTTTCAGTTTCCACACTCTCATTAACTCTTGCTCCCATCTGAGGAGAATTGGCCCCTGAAGTTGTTCCCTCAGTCATAAAATATTTCCTCAGATATATGCATAACTTTGCAGTCACCTTCTTCAAGGCATTGCTCAAAAGACACTTTCTCAATGAAGTCTATCCCACTAATTTATTTTAAATTGCAACCCACCCCTTCCTTTAACACTGTTGATTCTATTTAACCTGCTCAACTTTTGTTTGTTGCCATAATACTTATTCCTGTGTATACCAAATGTTACCCATTTATTAGGCTCTTTTTTATTGTCTATCTATGGTCTAGAATATAAGCTCCACAACAGCATAGATCTTTGTCAGTTTCGTTCATTCATATAGCTCAAGTACCTAGAGAAACAATGTCTGGAAGATAGTAGGCACTCAACAAAGATTTCTCATGGAATGAATTAATGTCTTAAAACAACTCTCTGTGATCGGTATTATTATTATTACCTTTAACTTGCAAGTGAGAAAACTGATGCACAAAGAGGTAAACAATTTTCCCTTATTTTTCAATTAATAACTGACAGAACTTAGAGTCAAATGCAGATAGTATGATTACAAAATCTGATCTCTAAAAATAACATACAACAGTGCCTACACTGAGGAAAAGAAAAACTGATATGCAAAACTGTAATTGTCATATTGCCTATAAAGACAAAGATATTTCTTTAAAATTTCACTTTTTAATCCCATTATCAGTTTTCAAGAAACTTAAGCTCAGAATTTGTAGAAAAATGCAATATAACAGCAAATAATCCTGTCACATGAATGCATATTTTGCTTTTAAGTATGGTTAAGTTTTCCCTTCAAATAATATAAGTGATAGTTCCCCTCAGAATTCTAACATTTTTCCTTAGCAATTGAAAATCTGAATACTGGAAATCAAGCAAATATTATTAATAATGTTCCTTTTAGTGCATCTTTCTAGATGACTCCTTAGCAAGGAGAATGAGCAAATTTAAGTAAATGACCATTCAGAGATTCCCAGGCACTTTATAGATCTCAGTATTTGACCTAGTTCATTACATTTAATGGATCTTACTCTCTTTCACTAAAATACTCCTTTTAGTTAAGTTTGACATCAAAATCTGGTCAAAATTATCCAAGATTGACCTTGAAGAAATCCGTAAAAATAATTGACATGATATAATCAGGGAATTCCTAAGTTGGTTGCCATTTTGAAAGCTTTCAATAAAAATGTTTCACAGGATAGTTTTCATAAACCTGAGAAATCATGATAGTCACAACAGAAGAATCCTGGGTTAGGAGAAGAGACCCAGTCCTGGAGCTGCCATTGTCTTGTAATGTGGCCTCATGTAAATAATTTTCCTCCCTAGGCCTCTGATATTTCATCTATTGGGAAGAGTTACAGTATGATCTTTACTGTGACTACTAGCCTTAATAAGATGTATGAATTTGTAAAACATAAGAAATACACCTTTAATAGTGAAAGTACATGAAGCAGCGTTCCTTGCTGAGACTGTGATTTGAAGACTGCTACCCTGGAATCCTGAATCTGAGTGTGTCTGAAGAACTGGTGAGATGTCCCTAAGTGTTTATTGACTTCATTCATGTTTCACAAATAATGGAAGGGACCTCAAGGAGGAGAATTTTATGCACCTTCTCTACATACTGTCTCAGTTGGCCGTTATCAACAATAACCCCATATAATAAAATCCCAAAATACAGTGACTTACAATAATAAACATTTACTCATATGCTCACAGGTCAAGAGGTTGAATGCAGTCTGAGCTGATCTAAGCTTCTCCATTGGGTGGTCTACTTCCGGCTGTGGATAAGCTGAGCCCACCTCCAGGTTATCAGTTGGGCTCAGATATATTCCATGTGGTTTGGTCTAGAGAAGAGGTTGATGGGACATCAGTTACTAGGAAAAATTCTTCTCATGGCAAATTCCCAGAGCAAAACAAACAAGCCAAACCATGCAAGGTCATTTAAGTTTTCTGCCTCTGCTACCTATGCCAATATCACATTGGCCAATGCAAGTCAAGTGGCCAAACCTAATGTCATCAAGATAGGAAATATGCTCTGTCCATCAGTAGATGGATTTAGATGTAGTGTAGAGTAGATGGGTATAGATATAGGCTAGTGAAGAAATGACAACAGTAGTTCAATATATTGCAGGGACAAGATGGGGGGGGCACAAATTTCCTGGGCCAGTCTTGTGGACTGGTCTGAATCTTATGAAAGGAGAAAATTTCCCCCAATTTTTGAGAAATTTCACAGGATTCAGTCCTCAGTAAGGGCTGGAGTACTATAGTGCTCTTCTGTGCATGAGAAGTTTTTAAATCTCTTTTGGAGCTATTTGGGGGGCAACACTGTGGGCTGGCCATGTGGGGCAACAGCAGTGTCAATGACACTGGTGGTATGTGGCTCTCAAGTGCCTCTTTAGTTTCTAGCGCTCACTGTGGAACACAAGAACTTGAGTAGCTTTGTTCATAAACAGATGCCTCATTTTCCTGGGAGCTCTCAAAATTACATGGAAAGAATAGCAGGTGTTGAGGACTAAACTATGTCCCCTAAAAGTCATATGTTGAAGACCTAACCTCAAGTGTATCTCAAAATATGACTGTGTTTGGAGATAGAGCCTTTAAAGGGGTAATTAAGGTTAAATGTGGTCTTAAGTGTGGGACCCTAATCCAATAAGATGGGCCTTCTTATTTGTTCTCCAAGGACCCAGTGCAGGGAGAAAAGTGAAGGCTCCTCTGCTACTCTCTTCAACCATGAAGGGAAGGTAAGAAAGCAGAGCTGCAGAGATGTTAAGAAACCTGCACCAGGTCATTCAGCTGGAGATTCAGTACCAAGAATGAAATTGTTGGGAGCTCTTTTGCCAGAGTAACCCAGTTTTGGTGTTGGTGTTGGTTCCTTGCTGTTGCAGAGATACCTGTTTCCTTGTGCTGAGATCCTGAGGTAGTGCCGTGTGGCTGACAGGGTCTTGCTGTTCCAGCCAGGTGTCAGGGCTATGCCTCTGGGGTGGGAGAGACGAGTTCAGGACGTTTGACCACCAGAGACGTCCCAGCCCCAAGTAACATCAAACAGTGAAAGCTCTCCAAGAGATCTCCACCTCAACATTAAACCCCAGCTCCACTCAACAATGAGCAAGCTACAGTGCTGGACACCCTATGCCAAACAACTAGCAAGAAAGGAACACAAACCCACCCATCAGCAGAGAGGCTGTCTAAAATCATAACAAGTTCACAGACAGCCCAAAATACACCACTGGACATGGTCCTGCCCACCAGAATGACAAGATCCAGCCTCATCCACCAGAACACAGGCACCAGTCCCCTCCACCAGGAAGCCTACACAACCCACTGAACAAAACTTACCCACTGGGAGCAGACACCAAAAACAATGGGAACTAAGAACCTGAAGCCTACAAAACGGAGATCCCAAACACTGTAAGTTAAGCAAAATGAGAAGGCAGAGAAATACACAGCAGATGAAGGAGTAAGGTAAATACCCACTAGACCAAACAAATGGAGAGGAAATAGGCATTCTACCAGAAAAAGAATTCAGAGTAATGATAGTAAAGATGATCCAAAATCTTGGAAATAGAATGGAAAAAATACAAGAAACATTTAAAAAGGACCTAGAAGAACTAAAAAGCAAACAAACAATGATGAACAACACAATAGATGGAATGAAAAATTCTCTAGAAGGAAACAATAGCAGAATAACTGAGACAGAAAAACGGATAAGTGACCTGGGTGATAACATAGTGGAAATAACTACTGCAGAGCAGAATAAGGATAAAATAATGAAAAGAATTGAGGACAATCTCAGAGACCTCTGGGACAACATTAAACACACCAACATTCGAATTATAGGGGTCCCAGAAGAAGAAGAGAAAAAAAAGAGACTGAGAAAATATTTGAAGAGATTATAGTTGAAAACTTCCTTAATATGGGAAAGGAAATAGTCAAACAAGACCAGGAAGTGCAGAGAGTACCATACAGGAAATATCCAAGGAGAAACATGCCAAGACACATATTAGTCAAACTATGAAAAATTAATACTGGATACAAAAAAACAATATTAGAAGCAGCAAGGGAAAAGGAACAATTAACATACAAGGGAATCCCCATAACGTTAGCTGATCTTTCAGCAGAAACCCTGCAAGCCAGAAGGGAGTGGCAGGACATATTTAAAGTGATGAAAGGGAAGAACCTACAACTAAGATTACTCTATCCAGCAAGGATCTCATTCAGATTTGATGGAGAAATTAAAACCTTTACAGATAAACAAAAGCTAAGAGAATTCAGCAGCACAAAACCAGCTCTACAACAAATGCTAAAGGAACTTCTCTAGGCAAGAAACACAAGAGAAGGAAAAAACGTACAATAACAAACCCAAAACAATTAAGAAAATGGGAATAGGAACATACATATCGATAACTACTTTAAATGTAAATGGATTAAATGCTCTAAGCAAAATACATAGATTGGCTGAATGGCTACAAAAACAAGACCCATACATATGCTGTCTACAACAGACCCACTTCAGACCTAAGGACACATACAGACTGAAAGTGAGGGGATGAAAAAAGATATCCCATGCAAATGGAAATCAAAAGAAAGCTGGAGTAGCAATTCTCATATCAGACACAATATATAATAAAATAAAGACTATTACAAGAGACAAAGAAGAACACTACATAATGATCAAAGGATTAATCCAAGAAGAAGATATAACAATTGTAAATATATATGCACCCAACATAGGAGCACCTCAATACATAAGGCAAATGCTACAGCCATAAAAGGGGAAATCAACCATAACACAATAATAGTAGGGGACTTCAACACCCCACTTCACCAATGGACAGATCATCCAAAATGAAAATAAAAAAAGAAACACAAGCTTTAAATGATACACTAAACAAAATGGACTTAATTGATATTTATAGGACATTCCATCCAAAAACAACAGAATACACATTTTTCTCAAGTGCTCATGGAACATTCTCCAGAATAGATCACATCCTGGGTCACAAATCAAGCCTTGGTAAATTTAAGAAAATTGAAATCATATCAAGTATCTTTTCTGACAACAATGCTGTGAGACTAGATATCAATTACAGGAAAAAATCTGTAAGAAATACAAACACATGGAGGCTAAACAATACACTACTAAATAACCAAGAGATCACTGAAGAAATCAAAGAGGAAATCAAAAAATACCAAAACAAATGACAATGAAAACATGATGACCCAAAACCTATGGGATGCAGCAAAGTAGTTCTAAGAAGGAAGTTTATAGCAATACAGTGCTACCTCAAAAACAAAAAACATCTCAAATAAACATCCTAACCTTACACCTAAAGAAATTAGAGAGAGAAGAACAAAAAAACCCAAAAGTTAGCAGAAGGAAAGAAAGCATAAAGATCAGATCAGAATGAAATGAAGGAAACAATAGCAAAGGTCAATAAAACTGAAAGCTGGTTCTTTGAGAAAATAAACAAAATTGATAAACCATTAACCAGACTTATCAAGAAAAAAGGGAGAAGACTCAAATCAATAGAATTAGAAATGAAAAAGAAGTAACAACAGACACTGCAGAAATACAAAGGATCATGAGAGATTACTACAAGCAACTATATGTCAATAAAATGGACAACCTGGAAAAAATGGACAAACTCTTAGAAAAGCACAACCTTCTGAGACTGAACCAGGAAGAAATAGAAAATATAAACAGACCAATCACAAGCACTGAAATTGAAACTGTGATTAAAAACTTCCAACAGGACTTCCCTGGTGGTGCAGTGGTTGAGAGACTGCCTGCCAATGCAGGGGACATGGATTTGTGCCCTGGTCCAGGAAGATCCCACATGCCATGGAGTGGCTAGGTCTGTGAGCCATGGCCGCTGAGCCTGCGCATCTGGAGCCTGTGCTCTGCAACGGCAGAGAGCACAACAGTGAGAGGCCCACGTACCACAAAAAAAAAAAAAAAAAAAAAATCTTCCAACAAACAAAGCCCAGGACCAAAGGGCTTCACAGGAGAATTCTATCAAACATTCAGAGAAGAGCTAACACCCATCCTTCTCAAACTCTTCCAAAATATAACAAAGGGAGGAACATTCCCAAACTCATTAGACAAGGCCACAATCACCCTGATACCAAAACCAGACAAAGATGTCACAAAAAAAGAAAACTATAGACCAATATCACTGATGAACATAGATGTAAAAACCCTCAAGAAAATACTAGCAAACAGAATCCAACAGCACATTAAAAGGATCGTACACCACGATCAAGTGAGGTTTATCCCAGGAATGCAAGGGTTCTTCAATATATGCAATTCAATCAGTGTGATAAACCATGTTAACAAATTGAAGGAGAAAAACCATATTATCATCTCAACAGATGCAGAAAAAGCTTTTGAAAAAATTCAACACCTATTTATAGTAATAACCTGCCAGAAAGTAGGCATAGAGGGAACTTACCTCAATATAATTAAGCCCATATATGACAAACCCACAGCCAACATCTTTCTCAATGGTGAAAAACTGAAACCATTTCCACTAAGATCAGGAACAAGACAAGGCTGCCCACTCTCACCATTTTATTCAAAATAGGTTTGGAATTTTTAGCCACAGCAATCAGAGAAGAAAAAGGGATAAAAGGAATACAAAGTGGAAAAGAAGAAGTAAAACTATCACTATTTGCAGATGGCATTATACTATACGTAGAGAATCCTAAAAAGGCTACCAGAAAACTACTAGAGCTAATCAATTAATCTGGTAAAGTAGCAGGATACAAAATTAATGCACAGAAATCTCTTGCATTCCTATACACTAATGATGAAAAATCTGAAAGAGAAATTAAGGAAACACTCCCACTTACCACTGCAACAAAAAGAATAAAATACCTAAGAATAAACCTACCTTGGGAGAAAAAAGACCTGTATGCAGAAAAGTATAAGACACTGATGAAAAAATTTAAAATGACACAAACATATGGAGAGATACCATGTTCTTGGACTGGAATAATCAACATAGTGAAAATGACTATACTACTCAAAGCAATCTACAGATTCAATGGAATCTCTATGAAACTACTAATGGCATTTTTCACAGAACTAGAGCAAAAAATTTCACAATTTGTATGGAAACACAAAAGACCCTGAATAGACAAAGCAACCTTGATAAAGAAAAATGGAGCTGGAGGAATCAGTCTCCTGGACCTCAGACTATACTACAAAGCTACAGTAATCAAGATAGTATGGTACTGGCACAAAAATATAAATATAGATCAATGGAACAGTATAGAAAGCCCAGAGTTAAACCCATGCATATATGGTCACCTTATCTTTGATAAAGGAGGCAAGATATACAATGGAGAAAAGATAGACTCTTAAATAAGTGATGCTGGGAAAACTGGACAGCTATATGTAAGAGAATTAAATTAGAACACTCCTTAACACCATACACAAAAATAAATTCAAAATGGATTAAAGACCTCAATGTATGGCCAGACACTATAAAACTCTTAGAGGAAAACATAGGCAGAACACTCCATGACACAAATCATAGCAAGATCCTTTTTGACCCACCTCCTAGAGAAATGGAAATAAAAACAAAAAAAAAATAAATGGGATCTAGTGAAACTTAAAAGCTTTTGCACAATAAAGGAAACCACAAACAAGACCAAAAGACAACCCTCAGAACGGGAGAAAATATTTGCAAACGAAGCAACTGACAAAGGGTTAATCTCCAAAATATACAAGGAACTCATGCCGCTCAATATCAAAAAAACAAACAATCCAATCTAAAAATGGGCAGAAGACCTAAACAGACATTTCTCCAAAGAAGATATAGAGATTGCCAACAAGCACATGAAAGGATGCTCAACATCACTAATCATTAGAGAAATGCAAATCAAAACTACAATGTGGTAGCACCTCACACCAGTAGAATGGTCATCATAAAAAAATCTACAAACAATAAATGCTGGAGAGGATGTGGAGAAAAGGGAACCCTCTTGCACTGTTGGTGGGAATGTAAATTGATACAGCCACTATTGAGAACAGTATGGAGGTTCCTTAAAAATCTAAAAATGGAACTACCATATGACCCAGCAATCTCACTGCTGGGCATACACCCTGAGAAAACCATAATTCAAAAAGAGTCATGCACCACAATGTTCATTGCAGCTTCATTTACAATAGCCAGGACATGGAAGCAACCTAAGTGTCCATTGACAGATGAATGGATAAAGAAGATGTGGCACATATATACAATGGAATATTACTCAGCCATAAAAAGAAATAAAATTTAGTTAACTGTAGTGAGGTTGATGGACCTAGAGTCTGTCATACAGAGTGAGGTGAGTCAGAAAGAGAAAAACAGATACCATATGCTAACACATATATATGGAATCTAAAAAAAAAAAAAATGTTCTGAAGAACCTAGGGGCAGGACAGGAATAAAGACGTAGTTATAGAGAATGGACTTGAGGACACGGGGAGGGGGAAGGGTAAGCTTGGACGAAGTGAGAGAGTGGCATGGACATATATACACTACCACATGCAAAATAGATAGCAAGTGGGAAGCAGCCGCATAGGACAGGGAGATCAACTCAGTGCTTTTTGTCCACCTAGAGGGGTGGGATAGGGAGGGTGGTAGGGAGATGCAAGGGGGAGGAGATAATGTGATGTATGTATATGTATAGCTGATTCACTTTATTATACAGCAGCAACTAACACACCATTGTAAAGCAATTATACTCCAATAAAGATGTTAAAAAAGAATAAAAATAAAAAGAGGCTGAGACACCAAGGATATACATACACAGAACAAGGCCCTGTGAGGACACAGCAAGAAACTGCCATCTGCAAACCAGGAAGAAAGGCGTCAGGTGAAATCCAACTTGCTGACACCTTGATCTTAGACTTCCAGCCTCCAGAACTATGAGAAAATAAATTTCTGTTTTTTAAGCCACTCAGCCTGTGGCATTTTGTTATGGCAACCCTATGGAACTAATACAGATTTTGGTATCTAGAAGTGGGTGCTTCTGTAACAAATTCCTAAAAGTGTGAATGTGACTTTGTAGAGAAATGGATAATGGGCAGAGGCTAGAAGAGTTTGGAGGTGCATGTTAGAAAAAGCCTAGATTGCCTTGAAGAGACTATTGGTAGAAAAATAAAAATTTAATGATGATTCTCTTATGAGGTCTCAAGTGGAAATAAGAAAAATGTTTTTGGAAACTGGAGAAAAGGTGATCCTTGTTATAAAGTGGCAAGGTCCTTGGATGAATTGCATTTCAGTGTTTTGTGGAAAGTAGAACCTGTTTGAGATGAACTGGGATATTTACCTGAGGAAATTTCTAAGTGTTGAACATGCAGGCTTGGGTTCTCCTTTTTGTTTATAGTAAATGCAAGAGGAGAGAGATAAATTGAAGAAGGAATTGTTAAGCCTAAAAGAAACAGAATATGAATATTCAGAAAATTCTCAGCCTATCCATATTTAAAAATGCTAGAAAACACTTTCTGGAGAAAACATCAAGGATGTGACTGAAAAAATCCTTTGGTGAAAAGATAATGAGTATGACTCTTGGCCACAAAGATAGGAAAGAGTGGCAATGGAATTTGAACCTAACAATCCCAGGTCTAGAGTTTGAGTCCTTAACTCCAAGTCTCCCATAATTAGTGTTTTAAAGACTTTGATAAGTTCTTTTGAAATCGATTCATTTTTGTTTAAAATCTTCTCAAATTTATTTAAGTATCACACTTTGTTATTCACAGAATGCATAAATATCTAATTCTATGGGATGCATACATGGTAACTTACCAACAGACTTTGGAAGATAGGACATGTGAAGTTTTTATGAGAAGTTACAGGATTATAAAAATAATAATACTAGTGCTAAGGGTGACTCATGTTGGAGGGACACTTTGTCAGCATTAAAATGTATCTAGAGTCGTAATGTGGAAGGGTTTGGTATCTCATGTTTCCTGGAATGAGTTGAGTAGTAACTTATATTTGGTGAAAAGAAGAGGGAGGCCTCTATGTCCCACTGTGAAAATTCCACAAGAGTTTTAATGCATAGAAACTGAATATCATTGGAAAATACTGCAGATGTCTGAAATTAATTGAAAACTGGGAAGAAAACTTTGTTTTTGTCAGTAGTAAGCTCATTGGCAGCTAAGAAAGGCATTTTAGTAGAGTGGTAAGAAAGTTCCAGCTTATTATAGCCATGCATTAAGAGAATGTACTCTTGCCAGATTTTCCTTTTATGGTTTGGTTTTGGTTTTGCTTTTTGAGATTTCATGCATCTGAATTTTTATGTAAATTGCCTTTTTTTAAATGTTGGGAAGTACTTAAAAATTAAGCACCATAAAAGAGAAGAAAAATGCCTATGCATTTAATTAAGACCCAAGACCTCTAGTTCTTAATCTCTAGTCTGACAGTCAGTGAGGAAAATATTTAAAAAGAATAAGCAACAGTCTCATTATGGGCCAGCTAAGGCTGGATAGCAGAAACCTACAGTGTAGCCAAAAAACTTGGCCATATTTAGCAATATTGGAGGAAATATTGGAGGAAAGGAAACAGATAGCTCTAGCTAACATAGAAGTTTTGTTCTGTGGGTTTGGCAGGAGATCAAGAGAGGGAAAGGAATCCATATACAGAGTGAGGGCCCTCATGATGAATATGGTTAACAAGCTGAGAACCTAGAGAGGCCCCCTTTGCTCCTTCGAAGATAGGTTTATAGAAAAAATAAATAGATCAATCACCAGAGCCACTAGGGCGAGACAAGTGACACCCCTGGAGTACAAAATTCAAGGACGCATTCATTCCCAGCATCATGCGGGTTCAGGTTTGGAGTCTGCGCCAGCCTGGGACTGAGTGTCTTACGCTGTGCGCCTTAGATGCCTCATTCACCTCACCCAAGTGCTGCTTCTAGTGCCGGCATTATTTCAAAAACATTTATGTATTCTTTTCTTATGTGATATGGCTATATTTCAGGTTTGAGAATAGCAAATCTCAATAAAGAATAGTAAAAAGTGGTAAAAAAAAAAATATCTGGACACCAGTGACCCATTTCATGATGATAGAATTTGCAATCATATTTCTGTTTTGTCCCTGCAAATCGCTTTTTATTTTACACCTATAGATTTTCAATTGTACCCTCAACCTATGTTACAATTTCATTTTCCTGGTTTATATATTTATTCAAAAATATTTATTGAGTGCTTAAACTAGTGTGCCAGTCATTGTGCTAAGAAATGACTATATATTTGTGAATAAAACAGAAACAATCACTTCTCTCTTGTAGTTTATGGTTAGTGAAGAAGAAAGAGACAATTGACATGTATGTAAGTAAATAAATATGTACTTATCATTGTAGTAGGACAGACAAAATGCTGAAGTATCCACTGTGATTGGTTCATATGAAGTAGGACAGTCAAGGATCACCTCCAAGACCTGAATAATGGGGGAGATCAGTCATGTACAAAAAGTTTGGGGGTTGCAATGTGGTTGGAGAGCATTCCTGCTAGAGGCCTTGAGAGACTTGAAGAAGTAAACTATGTAACATCTTTTCCTATTAAATATTAAAAATAAAATTAAATAATTCATGTATGTATGCTGTAAAAATTGGAAATTAATTTTTAAGTATATAGAATGAAAGCCAAACACATATAATCATACCACTAAGATACTACTGTTAAAAGTAGTTTTATTTATTTCTAATTTTTTTCCCATGTCAACACTAATAAAATATTTGTTACTCTGATTATTCCTTTCTCCTTCTTTTCCTCCCTCCTCTTTTTATTCTTATACATTTAAGATTTATCTAATTTTAACTTTAATTTTTTTCGCATTTATACTACTCTTGGATACTTTAAGTTTTTGTTGCTGTTGTGAGCAATGTCTCATCTCTATATTTTATTTTCATAATTTTCACCATCTACGTAGTCTAAATGTTTCACTGTGGAGAAATTTTTAAAATAGGGACAATTCTAAAGAAGGAAAAATCACACACAATATGATATCTGGTTGATGTTTTAAGTATAATTTTCCAGGTCTATGTCTACATATACAAAATAGCATATTTTTGTTGAGCATATGTAATGAATATATTTTGCAATTATTATTTACTTTATAAAAGAAAGCATGTATTTTTCTATATGTAGCTTGCATATGACATTATCCTATTATACCTAAACACTAAGATTTTATAATTAAATGCTTTATCTTCATTTATTGAAATAATCATTATTTTTATATTCTACCAACTGATTAATACCAGAGTAGATTTATAGAATTTCTGAAACAGAAATGGCTTTGAGTTTCTGGGACAGAATTTGTCTATTCTCGGTAGGTTATTTCTATTTAGTTTATGTAAATTTACATAGATACTTAAAATTTACAATTGCAAAATTCCATATGCATTTATATGCCAGAACACTGTTCCTCTTTAATTAGGAGTGAATCTTCTGGTAGAACCTAATAATTCGTCTATTTTTGCTACTTTCATTCAAATACTATTATTTCTTTGACCTTTCAACATCTCACTCTAAAGTCCATTTGTTTAAAATTAAAAACATAATTTTATATTTTTAACTACATTAATAGTGGAATTGTATAGAATTTACTATGTAGTGATGTGCTGGTAAATGTTTATCAACCGACTCCCCAGAAGGAAAAAAACCTCCATAATTTGTAACATTTGTTCGTTTCCATGGTGCAAATACTCCCACCATGACTGTTTTCAAACTACCAGTGTGACATCACTGAACATGGATTTGGGAAGCGATGCATATAATTGACTTTCATGAACTTGTGGGATCCAGCTCCAGCACAGTACTGAAATTGATGGTGCAGGAATTAGTCATTGAGAGGCTGAATACAAGAAAAGTCTTAATATCTATAAATGGAAATGGCCTTATGCAATAAGACAGGATTGTCCATATTTTATATGAATAATTCAAGAAGCTTTTGAAGGCTTACTCACCCAACACATTGCAGTAAAAAAGTACTGAAACAGGAGCAGGAGACCTAGACAACAATTTGAGATTTACCACTGACTAATTGTTAAGTACCTGAGCAAGAAACATAAACTTTCTGGGTCTCTGTACTGGGGTGGGGCGGGGAATTTTGTATGTATATATCTTTAACTCCAAGTTTCTGTGAGTGAGACACAAATGTCTTTATTCCTTCATAAATTATACAAATGTACATTTTCCCAGCTGTTTATAGAAATTGTAACTACCTTTCAAGATAATTGAGTTCCTAAGTCCTTTATCAAGCCTTTCCTGACTATATTAAATTTTCATCTTTATCCATTTTCTTCTTCTTTAATTCTGGTACATTCAATCTCTCTACCACACAATGTAACATGTGTATATCTATGATTTGCATTATTCACACCTTCATGTTTTCTGATCTTTCCCTTTCAGATAGATGCAAATCCCTTAATGACTGGAATTGCAATGCACCCAAATATTTAGCATATTGCCACACATATAGCAGTTGTCCAATTAATAACTGTTCACTAAATATAAAAATAAAATGTAACTGTGAACCTGAAAGAGCAAGAAAATAAAAACAAATCCTTATGCAATGATAATTTAGACCTGTGTTGGTATTTTTGAACTTGAATAGTTACCATGTTTATTGTTGATTGCTTAACATAACAGTGTCTGGTAAATTATTATGGGCTTACTAAATGCCAAGAAGCCTACTAGGAACTTTTATTATCTTCTCTCATCCTTACAATAACTCTAACTAGATAGGTCACTTCATCCCTTATTTCTGAAACAAAAAAAATGTGCCTTAGCAATAGTAACACTGTCAAGATTATGAAGCTTAAATGATAGATCCAGGGATCAAATCCAGGTGTGTCTGACTCCAAAGTCCATGTCTTAAAGTATTGCATTACAAATGTTAAAAGTATTTTGAGAAGTTAACATAGAAATTAAGAACATAAGAAAAATGAAACACTCTGGGTCTAAATAATACTAATGGTTGGTCATACAGGAAATCACATGACAGCTACTTAAATTTAACCTTACCCTAGAAAGAACTCTAATTCTAGCCAGCAAAATTGAATCAGCCATTAATAATGCAAGATTATGTGCAGAGAAAGACTCTTTGCCCATAAAAGTGATTCATTCACCCTCTTTCCGGAAACAACATTCCATTGGGGCAAATCAATGCCGCAAGCTGCTACTGAACACAGTATCTACAAGAGCCAAAAATCACAGAGGCTCACTTTTATTCTTTGATTGTGATTCTAAAAGGTACTTGGAAAATATTGCAGGATGCTCTGTGCAAGAAGGAAAATGGTAATAATTGGGGAGAATTGGGTATAGTACATGAATGGACTTCCGAAGGATCCCTGACATTGTTTTCCTTTTTATTCCCTTTTATAAGTTTTAATTGAGAGATAGCAATAAAACATTTTATGGTAAAAAAAATGTTGTGTTTCTTTTAATTCTAAACAAAAATACCTGGAAGAAAGATAAAATAATAATTATAATAAGATACACATATAAAACAAAAACTTAAAACATTTAGGTCTTTATTAATGTTTAATTCCTTTGCATAAACAGAGATTTCCCTTACACATAAGATTAGCATTGAGATTTGTTGGTCCCAGTTTTTGATAAAAATTTTGAGCTAACAGAAAGGATAGGGTTAGATTCACAGTTGCAAGTCTCTCGAGTTGCGTACACATATTAGTTATTCAATATGTATTTGTTAAATGAACAAATGTATTGGATTGGCCAAAAAGTTCGTTTGGGTTCGTAGCGGCGTACCAAAAACCCGAACGAACTTTTTGGCCAACCCAATATATACACATATATACATATATCTATGTACGTATATATTTTCACAGGAAGAGTTATAATCATATATATACTCTCAGGATGGTATATACATATATATTGATATACAGAGAGACATATATAGATATATACATAGGCATAAATATATGTCTCTATGTGTACCTATTATTAAAATATAGAACCTAAGTCAGAAATATTCTAAACACTTGGCCACTGTGTGCTCTGTGCTATAGGGGAAGAACAGATTTTATATGCAAGCACACCTGGCTTTGAATCCTGGTTCTACCGTTACCCACTCTTTAACCTTGGGCAATTTATCCATTTCTAAGTCCCAGTAGTTGTCTGTCAGTTCACATTATTGCCTATCTTTTCAGATTTGTTGAGATGAATGCAGCAGATAAGCCTAGCACAGTGTCTGATACAGAAAAGTAAATAAAAACAGCATTTTCCTTTTTTTCTCCCCCCCTTTCATCATATAAGAAAACTACTCAGTACAATCTATCACATTTTAAATACATCAGTTTGATAATCCAGTTCTTCAAATGGCTAACTCACATTTTACTCTTTACACAAATTTGTAAATACTGTCTAATGTCATCTCTACACTGAAGTATGCTAACATTCTATGAACATTTCCTGTTTATTTTTATTCTGGAGACATCATTTATGTCTTTCCAATCACCAGGGAAGTAGATACCCTCATACCTGCCAAGCTAAATTTTCAAATTTTTCAAGGTCCATCTCAAATCTTATTTCAACTCAACATGACCAAAACATCTTTCTTTAAATTAATCCTCTCAGCATTGTGTCTCTACCTGGTTCTATATAAACTTCTAGTGTATTTTGGTTGTCTCTATAGCTGGTAACTTTTTAATGCGTTTTGTTCCCCCACCAGACCATTTATCTAAGCTCTTCAAGGAGTTGAATGTGATCTTAAACTTCTTTAACATGTCTCAGGACCTAGGGGAATGCCATAATATGTGCAACAAAACAAAATAAATAAGCAAAACACTCTCTTGACAATAACTGAGAACTTCGACAATGCATGGGATAAGTTTGCTCAAGCAGATACTTTCCAATTTCTTGGGTGCAATCACCTCACACCTGCTGTCCTGGAACATGTGACTTACAACCATTAGCTATGTCACTGCATCAGCCTACCTGGGACTGAGGTGCAGGGGACATCCAGTGAGATTTTATTCTGTTAGATTAGGGCCTGACCCCTGAACTTGACCATTTAGCACATATTCCTAAAACAATGTATGCTGTGAGCAAAATGCCTGTCATATGGGAAGAATTCAGTACATGTTATGAATTTTAGTTTTAATAAACTTTGGGCGATGATCTACACTCAGCATTTATGTTTCCCTTCTGTCACGACAACAGAATTTCAAACATGAAATATAAAAAATCCAGATGATCCTAACATTTTAATGTTATACGGTCTTGCATCTTTCAAGAAGGATATGGTGTGTGATTCTTCCTATAATGGTATTTTTAATGAAACAAATATAATATCATGATGACAAGAAAAAGACAAATCCTGAATAGATCAATATAACTGAAATGTTATCTTCACTTCAGAATTTCAAACATAGATTATCACTTTATGGCCTAGATTTATATTGTTTGTGTTAGTATACACAAACTAACTTGCTTGGTTATTTGGTTTGCACACAACCCAGTAAGTTCAGAGGCAATGTCCTTTTTTAATATTCATGAATTAATTAAGTTGTTTTTCCTCTAGAGTTTAGGCTGCTTTTATTTTATTTTATAATAGAGTGTGATTCCAGACATTCTATTCAATTAAATGGATTTGGAGAGAAACCAAATGTATAATTCAATGGGAAAACAAATCTTTAAAGATAATCTAATAAGATCTTAGAATTTTACAAATAAGTAACAGAAGTTTAGAACCAATAAGTACATACCATAATTTCCATTATAGAAAATTGGAAATAATATAATATAAAAATTAATTTTAATTTTAATTGGGCAGTAATAATTTTCTTTATCTCTTACTATGAATAAAGGTAGCATTTATGAAGCTCTGGTTCTCATCATATTTAATGAATCATTTCCAGGTGTATGTATAGTTTTCTTAAAATTTCTAATTCCAAAGTAGTAGACGGCATTCCTGTTGCATTCCTCCCCACCCCCCATATCTTTCAAACTCAGAAACAATAGAACTATTATAAAAATAATTATGTATTACACTGAAAGTAAGACAAGGGAAGTATCAATAAACAAGAAACTGAAATGAATCTCTGGCAAAAAGATAAAGTAGAAGAGAAGTAGCATCTGTACTTCTTGACTACCATTAGAAAAAGACAACCAATACAGGTAGCTGATGTCACCTGGTGCTGCTTCAGAAAGCTGCAGTTCAAAAACTGTAGAAGATGCTGCAAAAATATGTTGCAATAAACTTAATCACTATATATTTAAGAAAATCCAAATTTATGAAAGAATAACAAATTCAACAAGTAGGATTTGCACTTGAAGAAACAGAGTTAATAGAACAATTAGACCCTGCCTTTACAACTAGTACATTTAATGTGTTAGTGAAATAAAGTTAGGACTTATACTCTTGGAAATAAAAACACATGTGTAAAACATCAAAAAGGTATATTCTGGTAAAGAAGTCAAGTCAATGCTTGTGTATAATTTTTGAAATGAATTCTTATTAGTTTTGAAGGAAATGTTACAGGAAATCATGGTAACTGGGTTTCATTCTCTTTCTTTTTATCCTTCTTCTTCTAAATTCCATGGGCCTTTTTTTTTGTTTGTTTGTTTTTGTTTGTTTGTTTTTTTCATTATTATTTTTGCCTGAAACTTAAATCCTTTTTATTCATTCATTAGGGGATTCCATAAATTTGCATGATTACTTTGTCTCTGACAGTTATACAGATTTTGGCCCTGTTATTCTATATTCTGAATGTATAAATAAACAAATGCTAAATATAGCAAATTAAACTCAGATGCTTTAGGTTGAACATTCTACTTCCTGTGACTACAACACAATCATCTAACTCTTTGAGGTCAGCCTCAATTTTAGTAGTCATTATGTTTCTCTATTTCCTCCCCTTTGCTCTCCTGTGGACACTGCTTCCTCTGCAGTCCCATTAAGCAAATTATTTACAAAACACAGACTCCACTTCAGACTAATTCTCACCTGTGAGCTTGTGAAGTCTTTTTCTATTTTCCTAGCTCTATGGCCTGAGAGGCCTCCTTTTGGATAGTATTAACTCATCTTGTGAAATCCACATTCAGTGCAGACTTTGGTGCCTGGTCCCCAGGATCTTCCATTCCTACTGCATCTTCTCCAGTATCACGCATCCATCTAATCATACCCTCATACAGTCACACTGTGGGCCTTGCAGTCACCCCAACTCACCCATTTCCAAAATTATTCATTGAAACTTCCCATTCTCCAGCCCCTACTGCTTGCACTTCCAGACTATTTGTTTAACCATTTCCATAACAACTTTTCTTTCTTTGACCCTATTGGAAGTTTAAACTCTGATTTCACATCTTTCTTATTGCCCATCATTACCTCCTTTCTTCACTGCCTTCTGTTTTAGATTGCATCTTCCTCTATCTCAGTCAATCTTTTCCAAACCTGAAACTCTTTGCCTACATCATAATGATCCCGACCATTCTCTGCATCTCCACCTGGGCAAGTGAGCATTGCCAAGGGAATCTACACACTCAGATTGGAATGATACTATTGTCAATTTTTTTTCAACAATATAAACACTGCTTAAACATCAAAGGACATTTTCTTATTCAGCAAATTGTCTTACTTTCCACAATAACAATGTCAGATCTTTCTATTCCACCCAGACTTCCAGCCTCTTCTGCTTCACCACAATCAGCAGAGTTTCAGAAGTCTCTTACTTCCTATAGAAAATAAAAGTCAGTATTTTGGAACTGCTTCAACCTCCCACCACTAAACATAAATACCTCCCTGAATGCTCAGCCATGCTCCTTTTTCCCATGTTTAAAATAGAGGAAAATTTTTTTTCTCTAGAGCTGCCTAGAGCTTCCGTTTTCTTCATATTTCCTGATTCTTTAACCCACTCCAGTCCAATTTAATGAACTGAAAGTGCCAGAGCCACTTCTGTAAAACTATGCTGCCCAAGGAAACCTATGGGATCTCAATTCACTAAGTTGATTTTTCAACAGTATACGAGCCTTTGCTTTATAATACACTCCTCTTGGTTTTCTTCTTACATTTCTTTTCTACTCAGCCTTGTCTCCTGGCTCTTTTTTCCTTCAAGACCTAAGTATTTTCCTCTTCTCTTCTCAGTCTAGCAGCCTCATATGATCACATCGACTTCCAGGACTTTAGTCAATATCCACATGCTGAACATTTTTATATTTATATATCCAGCCAAGAGTTTTTTTCTGAGTTATAGATCCATACAATTATTTGCTTACTTGGCATTTATGCTTGGATTTTCCAGAAACGTTTAAAGTTTCACATGGCCAAAACTGAACTTAATGCTTCTTGCTTTCCACATTGTCCTGTTACCTCCAAACAGGTCCTCAAGTCAGAATTATGGAAGTCTCTCTTGATACTAATTCCCCAAACAACATTATTATGTCTCATCTCTTTTACTTCTCTTATCACTCACTGGAAGTCATCATGTCTCCCCATTTCCACCTTACTCATATATCTTCTGAACTACTGCAATAGCCTTCCAAGTAGCCTAGCTTCATTTACATATCTGTTCAATTAATGACTTAATAATTGAAAGAATGAATGAGTTCCAATTATCCCTGTTGAAACAATTTACTCCCTACCTAGAAATTAACTCCTACTCTAAGATCTGGGACCAATTTATTTCTTTGAATGCTTAACAGATATTATCACCTTAGGTCCTCCTTTTCTTGATATTATATATCCCTTGGAACCCCTTCTGGATTGATTCATGAAGTTCTCTCTCATAACTTCACACAGTCTTTACAGTGTGAAATAAAGACCTTGAAAATCTCCGTAGTACTAGGATGGGGGCATTTAATGCTTGTCAAGGTCCACTGATCTAAACTTGAGAATAACCTCTTCTTATTTCAGAGAAGTGAGTTCTAAGACCAAGATTAGTGAATAGGTCTAGTGAAAATTGTTTATGTGGAGCAAATAATATCCTTCCATATAAGTGCCAGTTTTCTCATCACTTCCAGGGTTTTTCTACATAGATATATGGAACTGACATTACTTGTCTTTTCTGTAGAGATTCGAATATGCTCAGTTAGAACATGATTCTGCCGTTTGGTGATTTGGGATTTGTCTATCTCTAACAACTTGGAATTTATAAATGTTCTTCTCCTTCTCCATGCCCAGCTCCTATTACTGTCTGATTTTATTTTTTCCATCTTGATTGGGGTATGGTGTTCTGAGGTAATTCTTGAGACAAGGGACCTGCTTACCTAGTCCTCCCTCCCTCTGAGAAATGGAGTCATCTCGGAGACCCATTCTTGGTGTTGTGTCCGTGATTCCTCCTGCACTCTTTGGCCACTAAGCTCTTGGTAGGCTGCTTTTTATTCTACCATACTGCCTGATTTCTCTGCCTTTATTTACTGCTGGAAGCTTGTTTGAAACATTTTCCAGACGTGGGGAAGTTAATTTTGTTCCTTTCATCACTGAGCCCAGGTTCCAACATGCAGAGCCCATGTTATTTTATGTTTGTTTATTTTGATCGGATTAAGAAGATAGTACTTATCTGATAAAGAAAATTGTAAGGTCTAGAAAAACATTCAATCACAAGTCACACAACACAAATACACACATATACTCACAGTCACTTGTTAAAGAACTAGCATTGAACTGAAATCGAATTGTTAAAATCTTGTATTTTAAGAAGATTTTTGAATCACCTGATGCTTTGATACACTTTGAATATACTGACACACAGTCTGACACCTCATTATTATGGCTGTATATTGATCAAATGAATACTACGGTAGTAATTTAATCAGCTGAGGGGAAAAAAAGACTCACTTGGTGACCTAGTTAGTTAATAAATGGGATTATAAAATTAGCACAAATATTGCTCATGTTTTATTTTATTCAAATATTTTTCAACGTTTTATTCTTTTTTCTTTTTGACTGAATACAAAAAAATCTATATCTTACAAAGATGGGCTTAATAGAGTATATATTGATAGAGTACAAAATTTAAGATGCATATAAAACAGAATAATAAAATCCAAAATGAAATAATACAATGTCATATATACAAATTCAAATGATACAAATGTACGGTATGTGAAAGAGTCTAGCCAACATGTTGATATTGTGTTGTTATTTAAAGAATGAAATGATATTTTAACTGAATCCTGTGGTGGCATTTTAGGAAGAACTTCATGTTAAAATGGAATATTTGGTATTTGGAGAACTTATTTAAGGCCAAGGTTTATTTACTGAAAGAATGTTGATTCTCTTTTCAGTGCTGTTATATTCCTTAACTGACATGGCAAAAAATTACTGGTTTATTCCCTGCATTTTCCTACAGAATAGAGAATCCAATTTTTTTCCCACAAGGTTAGATTGCAAGTAGGTATCAGAGTCTAAGTGATGAAAAAGTCTGCTTTCTCATAGAAGTAGCACATATTTTAGCAATCTAGCTTCTATTATATTTTTCTTCCAAGATCCTGCTTCCTCAAAACTTTTTCTGGAACACTCTACTACTATATCTGCTCTACTTAAAATGACTCACCTCTTTCTTGGGGTAAATTATATTGCCTTTCTTACTTCACAGCTGAGAATAACTGAACAATGAGTAAAATATCCCAAATGGAGCTTTCAACTTGAACATTGCTTTGGAATTATGCCAGCTCTTCCTGAGTATTAACTGTTCTACTAATGGTTGTTTAATTCTTTAAATTGCAGTTTGAGTTCTGGCTATTTTAGATCCACAGATGGAAAGATTCAGATGTTTCACAGGAATCTGGAGAATTAATTTTTCATGCTAATATGATTTGCTATGTCCTAGAAAAGGAAATAAGTGAATTACCATGTGTGGTTTAGTAAAACTCAAAGAAGGGAAAGGGAATGATTATCTTTATATTTACACAGAAACTTCTTATAATAGTTATTAAAAATGTGCTTTGATCCATTTTTGGATCCATCCAAAAAATGTAACTTTCTCAATAGTTCAATTTGCTTTATCTTGCTTCCACTCACCAGAAGAGTAATGTCTAATTCATTGGAGTTTGTCTTTGGGACCTGTTTAGTGGTGGGGAGAAAACACCAGCTCTGTCATCCCTGTGAATCTCAGAACAGCTTCATTTGAATTCAGTAATGGTTCCAAGTTCATTTTATTTCTTTAAGACATAGAGTAAAATATAAAATGGGGCCATGCCTCTCTCTCAATGGAATTTTTAACAGATAGTTTAAATACCACACTAATATGAATTTTCTTTCTACCCTTGACCTAAGAAGAGGGAAGAATCTGTAACTTGATCTCATTAAATCCTGGAGAAGAGCTCATCATTGACTTCATCTTTCTTCTTCTTCTTTTTTTGTTTTTTTTTTGGCTCTCTGCTGATGCTCTGTGGATAAGAGTAGAGAGGTGCCAGCATTAAGTATGTTTTTAGACTTCATTTTCACTAATGGCTTAATTTCCTTATTTAAAAAAATAATCAAATTGATTAAAAAAAGTGCTTACCAAGATTTGTGGTATATTCAGCAAACTTTTAATTGATGTATGATAGCATATGAAAGATGCTGAGTACATAACCCTGTACATTTCCTTTTTAGCAATGATAATATTAAACTTTAGTCTGACAGAGCATTTTCTTTCAAGAGCACTCAGTGTGAACCTCACCTCTTCCCAGAAACTCCATGCAGAGAAAGCCATTTTTCTACCTATCTTTCAGTTGCCTAACAGGCTACATATTTAAGTAGGGTGACCATGTGATTTATTGCCAAAACATGAAGACTTTTGAGAGGAAAACAGGATGCTATTAAACCAGGTATAAATAAGGATGCCTCAAGAAAGGCAAGACTTAAAATGACACTAGAAATTGGGAGAAAGTAGGACAAATAAATGACTGAACTTGGATTTTTGTAAGTGAAAGCTGACTTTTATGATTACCATAACTCTGTATAGATTACCTATGTGAAGCTGCAGTTTTACTATTCCACACTTTTGACCAATAAAAATTGTATTCTGAAGTTTTCAAGGAACATACCATACTTTTGCTTGACTCTCACGGGTTTCTCCATGCTCTTTTCCAATAAGTTTCTTTGTTCTGTTTGTTTGTTTTAAATCAGGATTATGGAGGTATAATTTACTTACAGGAAAATATATCCTTTTTAGGTATACAGTTGTATAAATTTGCCCACCAACATCATCAAGATATAGAATATATCCATCACCCACAAAATTTCTTTATGCCCTTTTGTAGTCACTTTCCTCTGCCTAAAGTCAGAAGCTGACAACTACTTAGCTAAATTTCATAGAAATGAAATTTTACAGTATGCAACTTTTTGAGTCTGGCTTCTTTCTCTTTGTGTAATGCATTTAAGATTTGTCTGTATTGCATGGATCAGTAGTTTGTTGCTTTTTATTGACCTTTTTGCTAAGCAGTATTCCACTGTATAGTGGTACCACAGTTCACCATTCACCAACTAAAGGGAATTTGTATTTTGGGTAATTATGATTACAACTACTATAGCTCTTCCATACAAATCATTGAGTGCACACTGTTTTCGTTGTCTCAGATAAATACTTAGGAGCAGGATCATTGGGTTGGATGGTAAATGTATACTTAATTTTACAAGAATTACCAATTTGTTTTCCAGTGACTGTACTGTGCTTCATTCCCATCAGCAATGTATGAAAACTGCAGTTTTTCTGTACCCTCACAGCAACTGATACTGCCATTAAAATTTTTCTTATCCATTCTTATAGATGTGTAGTGGTACCTTATCATGGCTTTAACTTGTTTTCCCTGTTGGTAGTAATGTTGAGCATCTTTGCATGTGTTCTTTTACCATCCATATATCTTCTTTTGTGACACATCTGTCTGAATCTTTTGCCTATTTTTCAGTTGTGACCTTGTTTTCTTATTGTTGAATTAAGAGATTCTGTATATATTTTGGACACCAATCCTCTATAAGAGATGTGTTTTGCAAATATTTTCTTCCAGTCTATAGTTCGTCTTTTTATTTTCTTAATAGTGCCTTTTGAAGGGCAGGAACCTTAGTTTTAATGAAGTCTAATTTATCATTTTTTTCTTTATGATTCATGCTTGTGGTGTCCTATCTAGGTAATCTTTGCTTAACACAAGGTTGAAAAATTTTTTCGCATTATTTCGCAGGAAACCTTAGATTTTTACCTTTTACTTTTATGTCTATTTTCCAATTTATGTTAATTTTTGTATGTGGTAAAAGGTATGAGTTGAAGTGGGTTGTTTTGCTACTGATATCCAATTGGTCCAGCACCATTTGTTGAAAATACCATCTTTTCTCCATTTACTTGCCTTGGCATTTTTATCAAAAGTTAATTGACCATATATGTGAGTATCTGTTTTTTGGACTCTCCCGTTCTTTTGATATATGAGTCTATGCTTTTGCCAGTACTACACTCCCTTACTTATGGTTAGTCTTAAAGTTAGGTAGTGTGATTCTTCCTTCAACTTTGTTTTTCTTCTCCTCCCCATCTTCCTTCTTCTTCTCCCCCTCGTCCTTTTTCTCCTCCTCCTTCTTCTGGCTATTCTAGTTCCTTTGCTTCTCTCCATATACATTTTAATGTCAGCTTAATTGATTTCTCCAAACCAACCAACCAAACAAAACTTTTGCTTGTGTTTCATTTAGAATTGTATTGAATTGTGTAAATAAATTTGGGGAGAACTGAAACATTAACAGCAATGAATCTTTCAATTTATGAACACAGTACATTTCTCCATTTTTCTATGACTTTGATTTCTCTTCAACGTTTTCAGGGTTTTAGTACTCAAGTCTTGAATATATTGCATAAATATATTTAGATGTGAAATATACATCTAAGTGATTTTGGTGCCATTGTAAATGATAATTGCTATTTCAATTTTTAATTCCCATTATTTATATGTGAAATAAAATCGATTTTTGCATATTGCCACTATAACTTGTTATACCTGAATTCACTTATTGGCACTAGTTGCAGCTTTTTTGTAGTTAGTCTTTATGAGATATTTCTATGTAGACTGCCATGTTGTATGTAAATGTAGTAACTTTTCTTTTTCTTTCTTTCCCTCTCTTCTTCCTTCCTCTCCTTCCTTCCTTTCTTCCTTCCTTGTTTCCTTCCTTCCTTCTTTCTTTCTCTTTCTTCTTTATATATTTTGCATTATTGCACTGGCTAGGACCACTAACATGATGATTAGGGGTGGTAAGAGAAGACACACTTGCTTTGGTCCTTATGTAAGAGGGGAAGCCCTTACACATTTACCATGAAGTATGATTTAGCTGTAGTTTGTTGTGTTTTTTTTTGTTGTTGTTTGTTTTAGTTTTTATAGTTGCTTTTTATCAGGTTGAGAGCGTTGTTTTCTTTTCTTAGTTCGTGAAGATATTTCTATCAGAAATGAATTCTTGAAGTATATCAAAGATATTATCTTATATTATTGAGATGGTTATATGTTTTTCTTCTTCACTATATTAAAAGACAAATTTAATTGATTTACATACTTTTGAATGTGGAAGAGTCCTGAGTTCCTGAGATAATGCTTACTTATGATGTTAATATATTTCTGGATTTGATTTATAATATTTTCAAAAGCTTTTTATGTCTATATTCATGAGGGATATTGGTCTGTAGTTTTCTTTTCTTGCAATATCTTTGTCTGGCTTATGTATCAGTATAATCATGTACTTGTAAAATGCATTGAGACTTTTTCTCTAACCCTCTACTTTCTGGAGTAGTTTATACTGTAGATGTTATATTTTTTAAATGTTTGGTGTAATCCACTGGGCCTAAAATCATTTCTGCTTGTTTTGTTGTTGTTGTTGGCAGTTGTGGTAGAAAATTACTAACTAACAATTCAAGTTCTTTAATAAATACTGGATTATTCTGGTAATGTATGTCTTCTGGTAACACATGTGTTCTTAAGTAATCTTTGGTAGATTGTATCATTTAATAAATTTGTCTATTTTATCTAAAATTCAGAATTTATTGTCATAAAATCATTCATAATATTCCCTTATTAATTTATTAATATTGGGGTGACCTGTAGGAATATCACTCTCTTTCTTGCTAATACTGTATATTTTTGCATTCTTTTTTCCTTAAGCAATGTGTCTAATGTTTATTAATTATATTGAACTTTTAAAAAATAATCAGCATTTTGTTTCATTAATTTTATATGCTGCTTTTCTGTTTTCAACTTCATTGTTTCTACTTTTGTCTTAATATTATCTTCCTTTTGTTTGGTTTGAGTTTTGTATGCTCTTCTCATTCCAGTTTAAGATGGAAGTTAATATCCTTGTTTTGAAACTTATAATACCAGCTTTTAATAGTATAATTTTTAAATTTATTAGCCATATTAAATAAATTTGGATATAGTATGGTTTTATTTTCAATAAAATACTAAAAATATTTTCAGACCTTTGGAAACTAATCAAAAGCCAGTAGTCCCCAGTGAAAGGTTTTATCAAGAAAACCCAGCTGAATCTCAGTTAAGAACAGTGAGCTTTGTGGTGTTTCAACATACTCTGGCCCCATCCCCTGCTCCCTAACTCAGAAGTGGCCCTAAAGAAAACAACCATAAGTTATGGTGCTGGAGGAAGTAGAATAGACCTCATTTGCAAAGAAAGGTGTTTAGTTTTTATTTCTCTTGTTGTTGCTGTTGTGTTGACTTGTCTGGTGGTTTCTGAAGGAGCAGTTCAAAGGGTCTACTTTTAACTTAGAATTAAACTCATTAACTCACCTAACTTAGAATTCCTACAGTGCTGAGGCAGATACCCAGGGGACATTTGTGAAAAACATTTACAGGAAATTATATTACTTGTTGTTGCCTTGGGAAATGGATGACGGTTGGAGCAAACAATGGACTAACCAAAATTTGGAAGGAAAGGAAGGTGATTGAGATGCTTCGGGCCCTAGGGCCTTGAAAAACTCTGACGTATTCCTGGAAATCTAGAGGGCCACGCACATACTCATGGCTGGATGTACACTGAGGCAAGACCTGGGAAGGACCAAAGCTCTCATCTCTGGTTGACCTTTGGGTCTCTATATGTAGGTGAAAGAAAAACATAAAGGCCACATATTGTATGATTTCATTATATAAAATATCTAGAATATACAATCTGTAAAGGCAAAAAACAGATGAATAGTTGCCAGGGGCTGGGAGAAGTGGGGTGACTGTTTATTGGGTATAGAGTATCATTTTGGTGTGATGAGAATGTTCTAGAATGAGCTAGTGGTTATAGCTGCACAATATTATGAATATAATAAAAAGCCACTGAATTGAATACTTTAAAATGTTTAAAATGGTGAATTTTATGCTATGTGAATTTTACCTTAATAAAAAATATTTCTATGGCAGTGCTATTATTCTGTGGTTAGAACAACAACGGGTCACTGGTGGAGGATTTTTCTCAAAGTCTGTGTTCCACTCCCAGTTTCAGCCCTCACTGGAAGCCTGAAATTCCTTATACCACACCTGTCCCTCCTCTAATGTTAGACTCTTATGGCTGGTACTTTGTTCTTGTCCAACTAATGTTGGGCTAGTTCACCGTCAAGTCTTAGGTAGTCTCTCTGTGACCTCAGGGATAGGTTTCTCTTGGTGTTCTTGCTTCTCCTCCCATAGTAGGCAGCCTACAAAAGACATTCAGAGAGTGGAAGGAGGATCTGTTTCTCTATATACATTTTTATTTCAATATAAAAATGTTGAAATTTAAAAATAATGGACTTCCATGGATTGACTTGTCCACATTCTTCTCACTTGACATTTTTGGACAATTTTCACCACCAACCTCTATCTCCTTACAATAGAAGCATTTTTATCATTAAACAGCAAGACTTTTTAAATTACATGCCAGAATATAGGTGCATAAATCTCAGATTATCACCTTCGATTACTTTCTTTATTGTTATGCTATTATTTATTGAATTATTTCTTAATTCCTGTCCTCTACTCCATCCAAGGATTTATTTAAATGTTCACCTTTTCAGGAGGCTATTCTTGACTTATCCAATCTAAAATAATAGCCACCTTCCCTAACATCACATCTGTTCTGCTACATTGTTTTTTGGTCTTCCTCAGGGCATATTACAACATGACATTTTATGTTTGTATATATATATGTATATATATATTTTTTCACCAAGCAATGTGAAATATGTTTATTTTTAACATGATCTCTGTACACCAGAAGTAAGAGAGTAATCCTTTTTACAAATGGAACTGATTACAAGAAACAATGGCAAAACAAACTGGTATTTAATGTGAATCCATGGGAGCTGAAATTTCAACTCAGGTTTGTTACAATCTCTTTCAGCTTTGCATCTGATCCTTCTGAAATCTTTCCTCCAGTTCAAGTTCAACTGCACTGGGTGTTGGCAGACAGCATGAGTCAATAAAGCATTCTCAAACACTGGGGTCTTGCCAGACTCCAGTTTGTCAAGATACCTCTACCAGCATAGATGACAGCCACTTATTCTTGACCAGCCATGGGATGATGCTGTGTTGGCTTCAGGAACTTGATCAGACACACACTAAGGCTAAAGAGTTGTGAGCGGCAGCATCAAAGTCAGAAATGAATTGGGCAAAAGTAGCGACTTCATGATACTGAGGAAATTTGTGGCATTTGCTACCTGTTTCATAGCCCCAGTTTGGGTGGCAGACTTAACGTGTACAGTGGACCAACTGACGTTAATGAAAGGGTGGGTACTTTTGAAGAACAATTATGTCTCACTTAAAGGATTAAACTAAAAGAGGGATGGGATTTTCTTGTGCACATGATGTACTCTTTTGCTGGAAGAGTACCTGGTAGACAGGCAGATTTTTTTAAGCAGATGCTTAAAAAGTATTTTCTGAATGAATGAAATTGGGTACAATTCTTAGCCAAATGCATAGCATTAAGAAGCTTATTTTTAAAATGTATAAGAGCATTAAACCATCAGCTGACATATGAATCGAATGAGTCCCTTTTCTATACAAATAATTTCCAGCATTTTAAATTTTCTTCATTTTGCTCATCACAGGTGAAGATGTGCCAGTTTCCTTCTTATGCCCTTCTTAAGTTTTCTTTCCTTCTAATCCAACAGAGACATAAGTGGATCACTTGAATTCCTATCTTTTAGGTATTGATATCTGAAATTTCTGGCCTGTATTCTTGATACTTCTGAAACACATGAATTCCATCAGAAAAAATCTAAGAGAAAAGGGGGCAAAATCTTAGATGCTTTTTTCTTCATTTTTACTTTAAGTTACATAATACATGAATTACCTAGCCAAAAAAATTAAAAATTAACTATGTTTTTCTTTTCCTCACACCATGGTTTTCTCTCCTTCCCTGTAAACAGTTTGCCTGGAAAAGTGGCATTGATCTTCTTCCTCTGAGTTTTGTTCTTCCAAAAGAATTTGTTAATCTACTACTTGGCACGGTAGCATGCCATGCCTACTTCTATAGACAGTCTGTACATAAACCATTGCTGTGTTGTGCCTCATCTATTTACATTGCATTTTACATTGCTAAATAAAATAAACCATGATTTGGGGGGTAAAATCTGTGGATATTAGCCATCGATATTGAAAAAAAGTAAGAATCACCACTTCATGATATTGGGCTCAAGTACATATTAAAATTGCACCCTAAAAGATGAATAAACTGAAAATGAGATTTACATGAACTCGTCTCACCTCCACTAAAATAGCAATGAAATTTAGCCAGAATCTTGAAATTGCTTTGGAAAAAGTCATCAGTTATGTTCTAAATGTCAAATATAATCAACTCCTTTAACCCTTATTTCCATTTACTCCAACATATAAAAACCTTGTTCATCATTTTCTCTTTCTTTGTAATGACTTTTAATTGTAGAAATAAGATTTGGTCATTTTAGAAAATGTGGGGAATACACAAATTGTTCTTAAAGATGAAAATAAAGGAATTGATTTAGAAAACACCATATAGGAGTAATTAATTAACTTTTGTATACACACATAGTGTGAGTTATACATATGTACAAGGTATATGTGATTAATATAATAAGCACGTAATGCTTTATACTATACTCATATGATATGCATTATGCAATATATAATATACATTAAACTGTTGTGTATAAAGCAAATTATAGAAATTGATATGTCTAAATGATTGATTTTTTTTACTTTAACATGATAGCTTTTTTCAAGTGTTATAAAAAGTCACAAAAATAAATGTGTTCATGCAGAAATTCTTTTTTAACATGTCATTTTATTCTTACAAATATTTAAAAATAGAGATATTAGATTAAAGGTTAAAGACATTTTAAGGCTGAACATATTTTACCCAGGTTACTTTCCCAAGCAGCTGTATTTCTATATTATTTCATCAACAATGAATAGGAATACCTATTTCACAGCTCTGAATAATGCCATGTTTCAAAAACAATGTTAAAGTGATGAGGAAAAGTTATTCCTGATTATTATTTTATTGATATCTATCATTATTACTGAAGATGAATATTTTTTCATATGATTATTAGCCTTTTGCATTTCTTCTTTTGTTAATAGACTGTTTATGTCCTTTGTCCTTTTTTTTTTTCTTTCTGCTGAATACTATCTCCTTGAAACTTACTTCTGCCTTGGTTTCCATAAAAATCACTTGTATTGATTTTTCCTCCCAGTTCTTAAAAACTTACTTGTCAAGCTCAGCATGGCTTGGCCTTCCTGGGAGTCAGCAGTAAATTCTGTTATTTTGTGTATTTTGGGTATGAGAGAAGATGCTTGAATATCAACCAAAGTTTTCTCCCAAACTCACATTCCACATTTCCCTGGAACATGATACCTTCCCCAATTCCAACATCTCAAGAAGAATTCATATTTTTATAACAGGAATGCTTTTGCGTTTCAAAAATGACATTTGAAAAGCACGGCTTTTTTTTTTTTTGGTGGTACGTGGGCCTCTCACTGTTGTGGCCTCTCTCGTTGCGGAGCACAGGCTCCGGACACACAGGCTCAGCGGCCATGGCTCACGGGCCCAGCCACTCCGCGGCATGTGGGATCTTCCCGGACCGGGGCACGAACCCGTGTCTCTTGCATCGGCAGGCGGACTCTCAACGGCTGTGCCACCAGGGAAGCCCGAAAAACACGGCTTTTTGATTGGCAAGAATTAGGTCTTTAGAATTGAAAGTGCCTCAAATTCTAAAATTTTCCTTTTGTTTTGTCAATCATTAAGTTTTTAGGAATCAGAGTACAAGGTGCATGCCATGAACAGTGATAGCAGAGGGACAAGATAACACTGGCCAAGCTGCCTGAAATGGGAAGTGGAAACATTAGCGAGATGGGGAGCTGCTGGTGTATGACCCTCAGAAGGGGTCCTGTACCCTTCCTCCCCGCTCTGGGAGAACAAGAAAACTCTAAATAAGGTTGAAGAATCTGGGACTGAAGGAAATATGTTCCTCACTTTCCAAGGTTTAGCTGAGGATAAAGGTAAACTTGGAGTAAAGTCCTTGGCGAAATAGGACACCATACCAGGAAGGCATCAGTGGTGGCCTTAAGCGTCACAGAATTCTATTCACTTCAGATTTTTGGAGGCAGCAGCAGAAATATCTCCAACCCTGAAATATGGTACAGACATCAATGGGGGTAGAGATTAAAAGCTCATGCTAGGCCATCTTAATGGTGTTGTAGCCTTCCTTTCCTAGAATGCCTTTTCTAACATTGCCAATCTGGTTTCCTGCCCACACTTAGATCACAGCACTTAAAGTTTTATTTCAGTGATTGTTCTTGTTTGCTGTACACTAAGCTCATTGCGAACAGAGCTGAATTTCATTATTTTTAATCCACCATGATTTAAATCATGTCTACAACATAGAAGGCATTTAAAGGAGTAATCTCTTAACAAATCCAATGTAATTTTCAGGCAAGCTTTTAAGGGGAAGAGACCTCTGAGTTGGTTTCTTTCTCCTCCTATGAACAGCTTTCGAGGTTCTAGCCTGACTTCATAGTGGAGACAGATTGGAAGGCAAGAAGCAGAGGATGTGTTCCTGCCCTTTGACCTCAACTACTATTAAACATTTTTTTTAATTGAAGTATGGTTGATTTACAATGTTGTGTTAGTTTCAGGTGTACAACAAAGTGATTCAGTTATACATATATATATATTTTTCAGATTCTTTTCCATTATAGGTTTTTACAAGATATTGAATATAGTTCCCTGTGCTATACAGTAGACCCTTCTTGTTTGTCTATTTTATATATAATAGTGTGTATCTGTTAATCACAAACTCCTAATTTACCCCTCTCTTCCCTCCTTTCCCTTCAACTACTATTAATATGATCCAATGAGTATCTTAAAAGTCTCAGCAGTTGAACTGCCAACTTCTCTTCTGGAAAAGAATTGGAAAAGGAGCAGGCAGACTAGGACTAATGGGAAAAGGTTCAGAAGTGTCCTTTCCCCTTTCATTATTACTACTTCTATTTTATAGCTTAGAAGGCAGAATATAGGATATTGTTCTTTTATCAAAAGCATAGAGCTATGGAATAGCAAAGTCAAAATGCAGACCCTGGCTTATCTGGTCACAGCAACATACTCTTTCCCCTACATCAGTGCTTCCTAATAAGTGCAAGAATACATTAAATGTGAAATGTTATACTGATTCTCTCAGTCCTGTAGTCAGCCAACATGGCCTGGGGCAACTGGAATCCCTGGCTTATTGACTCTGACACAAGCAGTCTCATTAAATGATCCTAGAATATACAAAGATTATCTTTTTCTATGTGTACCTTGATATGAAAATGGCTGAGAGGCATCACATCATTCGGCATTCCCAATGAATTTTTTAAGGGAAGGAGCTGGAGAAGCAAAATCTGGCTGCAAAGTATAAACTAATAGATAACAAGAGAAGAGATGGCTTATAGACATAACATAATGAGAGCAGGTGTATATTTCAGAGATACAAAGAAGATGGATGTCAGGTTAACAGATAGCAACATATATAAACTGAGTGAGCAGAGCACAGTGAGAGGTTGGCTAGATGAGTCTAGAATGATGAAATGAGAAGTCTGGGACGAACATTGGCTAAGGTAATAGTGATAATATTTGGAGAGGCAAGAATAAGATTTTAGCCAGCCTATAACTAACATCAGCATCCCTAATTTCTATGTGTGTATTACTGTTCTAAGTGTTAAATATTCACATTAAAACCTTATTTACTCTATTAATTTGCCTGGTAGAGTTTTCACCATCTATGTATACAATAAAAAACTACAGATTTTTTAGTGTTACGCATTTCAGATGACGAAGTCTCAACAAATGAAATGTTAATTCATCTCATAATAAGCTACTTTTCCCACATAAATTCAGCCTCCTTATTATTCTCTGGCTTCCAGTGATACACAGAGAAGACAGTCTGGTTTACAGACCTCTGGGAAATTTTACATGTCCCATGAATCCTGGAGCCCCCTGCAAACAGGCTGGCTGCGGATTTAGGTCTGACATGAAGAGTGAGATTTTCATTAAGATAACAATGAGCTTCAGGGCACCACTACAATATGTATCCAGGCTCCCAGCAGTTACTCTGCTCCTATTTTTAAAATAATTCTTATCCCTTAGAAAGCCATTTTGCATAGCGGTCAATGCACAGACTATAAAACCAAACTGCTTGGATTGGATCCTGGCTGAATAACCCTGACTGGATTACTTAATCTTTCTGTGCTTCAGTCTCTCATCTCAAAAGAATAATAACAATACATCCCTCATAGTACTATTATAAGGATTAAATGGGTTAATGCATGCAATGTGCTGCGAATTGGTCCTGACACATGGTAAACCTTCAACAAATGTTAGCTATTATTAGTACAACTTTTATAAGAAACAGCAAGAATCCTTAACCAAAAGGCTGACTTTTAATGTTGAACCCTTGAAGAGTGTTATTTTTTTATTAGCATTTCAGAATCTAAAGTACTAGCAATTAATTTACAGCCCGCAATCTTCCCAGACTGCTTGGAATCTCATAATATTTAAAGTCCATATGTATTTTCCCAATGTGTAATATGCACACACAAAAACTCTTCAGTTATAGACCAACGTGATAACTTTTTCACTTCTCATATGCCTTGTCCACATCAGATGCTAAACTAGAAAGTCCCCTGACCATCTCTTAAAATGTGGCAATACCCAGAACATAGTAGAAGGCATTATATATATGTATGTACATATATATATATATATATATATATATATATATATATATATATATATATATATATATATATATATATATATATATATAGTAGAGAGCAGAATAAAACTAAGGAATGTCATTAAGAGATAACAAAACTGTAGGAAACATGACCTTTATGAAGATTCCAAGTTGGAATGAAGAAGAGGGATAAAATTTAGAGTCACAATCCAACTGCCTTTCAGTGCATTTCACTCTAAATTCTATTGAATCGTATGGCACCAATTGTCAATATTAGGTCTTCGCACTATTAATAATTCTTAACATCTATATCACACAGGATTGTGTGAGGAGATATTTTTCTTTGCTATCTACATGGCAATAAGTGACTTCTTGAGGAAGTTGTCAATCCCCCTTGTCCAACAGCATCTCTGTCACCAACAAAACCAAAGATAATTACTTCTACAGTCTTCTCTCTTTTCTAACTTCATGCAAGTGCAGAGAGACAAAAGAACTTCAAGGCACACTTGCTTACTTCATGGCTTTATCTATGCATGACTTTAATAATTGCAATGAAGTTTTCTTTACTACAAACTCAAAACAGTTGATCATGTCACCTCAGGTATTATCATGACATCTTGGAACAGTGAAGGGCAGAGCATATTTTTTCTGATCTACAAATAGAGCCCTAGATAAAGTTATTACAGGTTTCAAAGTCACATAATAGGGTGAAGGCCAGACAAGTACCAGGACAACTGTCTGTTGGTGTTTTACTGAATGCTCCAAGGACTTCCCTGGGCCAATAATGTTTCCATAATAAATACACAAAGTCTAAGCCTATAAAAGACGCATGAAGTCAAGAAACGATCCATATGGCCATGGCTGCACTTAAGTAACTGTGAATGTCAACCTATTGGATGGACCCTCATACTCTTGTTTAAATACAAAATGCTTATAATTTTGTTACTGCAACACCTTGGTGGACCTGCTTTTCCTTGTAAAGTGTTAACCTGAATCAAACAGTCCTTATTAATGTATTTTTAATAATTTGTCCCAATTGCTGTTACATGCATAATAATGCATTTTTGGAAACACTGATAATATTCAGTCTCCCTAAATCAAGAAGTTTACAAATTCTTTGGAGAGATAATGTTAAATACATAAAATAATATCAGAATGTCTAAAATAAATATATAAAAAGTATTAGTACTCCACGAATTCATAAAATGGTAGTTTGAAATAATTATTTCATAAAAGAGGAAAGTCAGTATGCTTTGGAAAAGATAGGAGAACAGTGGACTAGGAAGTTGCTTTGAAGGTGTAGACTCAGGGTCTGATTAAGAGCACACTTCCTCTCCTAGGTAACATGCTTCAGAAGTCCCTCTAGCAACTTTAGAGCATGACTGTCAACCCATCACTGCCATGTGCCAGCTATCCTTGTCCTTTCTGAATGTGAATATTTGCTAGGTTTGTTGGTTGTGTATGTTGTGGGCTTTTAATTTGTCTTTTTATTTCATAAATATACAACTCAAGAGGAAATATATCCTGACCTGATATAGATATAGAATATCATCAGGTCAGTTTTTGGTCTCATATGTCGTGTGCTGAGTTGTTTCCCTTGGAGAGGGAATGAGTATATTTTGCAGGCAGAAGGGAGGAAAGTAAATATTTGTGACAGAGAGTGGACTGTAGTAGACTTCATAAATTTTCAAAATATTAGCTGCTCCTCTTTATGGACGTATTATACATCCAGGTTCTGTTGACATCAGGCTTAGCCATGGGATTTTCTGTGCCTCTCCATCTGAGGAAAAGATTCATCCCCACCCGACTGACATCAAGCTTCACCAAGTGACCTACTTTGTCTAGTGAAATGTGAACAGATGTGAAATGTTACAATTCTGAGAAAAATCCTTAATAGCCTCTACCATGTTGATTTTTTTGCCCTCTACAACAAGAATCTGTAGACTGATACAGACTGGTAGGATCTGTATTGGTGGAAGGAGAGACACATCCTCATATAACAATAGCAGATGTGAGTAAAGAAAGTAAAGAAAAGATGCAAGATGTTTTTGAGTACCAGTCAAAGGCAGCCCTGAATAGAACATAAGTGTTACAAAGAAGTGAGGTATGAACATTTGTATGTCATTCTTTTCTTTGGTGATGGGAAGTCTGAACACTAGTCATAGGAGTTTAGACTTTATGTAGTAACATTGGTGAACATTTAGGCTTTTAGGTAGGGGATCACAAGATGAAAAATCCATGTAATGATAACTAATTTGCCTGTTATAAGCCAGAAAAATTAATTGAGTGAGGAAGGAACAGCAATTCTGGAAAAGCTAAAGAAAGTGCTGTAATAGTCATTTAATTGTGAGGGAAATGTGATCCATAATGGTGGAGATCGGAAGAAGGTTAAGAACAAAATAATTCTTTACAAGTAAAAATATGGAGGTCTAGATCATTTACAGGATATAGAGAATAAAGGAGAGGAATGAATCAAAGAAGACTGTGCAGTTCCAAATCTGAAGAGCTGGGGCAATGGAAATACCATGGACAGAGGTAGGTAAACTAGAAGGGAGGGTTAATTTTGAGTGAAAAGTTTATGTTTGGAGTAGTTATGTCAGTTTTTTGTACTTGACATGAGCCATTCAGTGAAAAGTTAGAGGTCCCCTGCCTGGATCAGAGATCAGATCGCATGATAGAAATTTGTGAGTCATCTGCACTGGGGTTATCACTAAAGACAAGAAAATGAATGCATCCTCTGAGACAAAACATGCAGTGAAAATGAAAGAAATTTAAGAAAGAAGCCATGGTTAAGGGGTCAGAAGGATGCAGGTAGATATAGAATCATGAAGTTAGATATGCATATATATTAGACATATGTATTATTACTAAATTGATAATTTTTCCCAAAGATAGCTCCTTTAGAATTATCTGAGGCATGAGAGAGAGTAAGAATAGGGAGGATGGAAAAAGTTCATTTGATGTATCCATTCTTAGGGTCTGTCTAAAGAGTCATTTAGTGATAAAGAGAATTGAGAAGATTTGTGAGGTTTATAGATGGCACACAGTAAACAATGGAAATCAAAGACTTTCAAGAAAATAAAAGTGAGGGGAATAAGTGTAAAAAGAAACAAGGTCATTCACAAACCAGAAGTAGATGGAATTAGATACAGGTAAAGGGATCTCTAGGTGAGATAAGTGTTTCTACTTTATTTGACTCTTTGGGCTGGGGTGAAAATAATAAAAATAGCCACATAGATTGAGTCCTGGTTATGTGTGAAGCACTGAACTGAGAACTTGACATATACTATGTCATTTAATCCTCCAAATAACCTTATTGGTTAAGAAATGTTATTATTATTCCCATTTATAGGGAAAAAAACCCAAAGGCAGTGAAAAATAAAATGAATTAACATAGGTCATTAGTAAGTAGCAGAATTGAGAGTCAAACTCATACGTTTAGATTCAGAACCAGTACCATAAACCACTATATTTGGGATGAAAGTGATAAGAGTTGAACTTGAAACAAGGAAAACTAGGTATGGCCATTATAACAAGCAAATTGAGGAGAATAACAGGCTTTTTAAAACGTCACTAAATACATATATCTGTTCTATTACCTACTATTTCAAATACTAGGACATTTCAGAATAAAATAAATACTTAAAAAATCCAGTAACTGATTTAGCATAACTCTTCATAAATTATGATTCACCTATAGTATCTCATTTGATTCTTACAGGAAATTACATAATAAGTAATATTGGTTTTCTTTCTTTCCTTTCCCCATCCTTCCTTCCTTCCTTCCTTCCTTCCTTCCTTCCTTCCTTCCTCTCTCTCTCTCTTCCTTCCTTCCTTCCTTTCTTTCTTTCATTCATTCATCCGTTCATTCTTTCTTTCTTTCTTTCTCTTCCTTCCTTCCTTCTTTCTCTCTCTCTCTTTCTTTCTTAAAGATGACAAAAACTAAGGAGTAGAGGAAGAAGTTGTTAAATTTATCAAAGGTGCCCTGTTAGAATATGACAGGCCTGAAGTTCAAAGCCAGGTCTATCCTTTTACTCCAAACTCAGTGTTCTTGCCACTTTCTTAACTGATCTTTTACCAAGCACATACATTCTTTTGTAAATAACAGCATATATACATGCATAGCATTTGATAAAGTCCTTTAAGTTTCTCTGATTATTCCTGAAGAGAGCATAATATAGGAATCAGAGAAATCTAACTCTCCAACCTGGACTGGTTTCCTGACTTCCTCATTCTTACCCAAAGTCCACTTATTGCCTTGAACACAGGAGTATTGATAATTTGTTCATAAGGGATGCTTCCGGCTTCTTTCTCTATTACTTTTGAGAAACATTTCCCTGAGGCAGTAAAGAAGTGCCTGTGTAGCCCTTTCATCATTCCATCCAAAATACAAAGTATTATTTTAGCTTTGAAATTGAGCATTGCTGGGGCTGGAAGGGCATAATTTATCCCATGTTCCTATGAGTCACATATTTTAACAAAGCCCAACTTGTAAACTTTTGTCACAATGTTGTAAAATCTTCTTCAGTATTGTTCTTGTTCTTGCTTAAGTTATTAGGAATAAATTAAGCTATACTTAAAAATAACATTTTAGGTCCCATTCTTCAAGTAGGCACTTTACAAATTATTTTTGTTTACTTCAGTCCAGCACTGTGAAACTACCACCAAATGTTTGGATTTTGGTCAAAACAAGATAAATTATTTATTAGGTAAAAAATACAAAAAAATGAAATTCATTGCCATTGTTATTAGTTGTTTTTTTTTCCCTAAGACTAGCTAAATAATTTATCTTCATAAACTACCACAATTCACATTGAAAAAGCAGTCTTAGTTTGTTTAATTGAACCTAGATGTTTGGGTTTCATGATTAGCAATATATAAAAGCAAACATCCATAAGCAGATGAGGCTTAGCATCTTGTACAGAGGTCTGCTCTGACCATAGTCCAGTTCTCCAGACTTTAGCTCACTTCCCAGGAGATGGCATATGAAACTCTAGCAGCATCCTATTGAAACAGTTGATTGGAACCCCAAACAGTCCCTACCTGCATAACATAACCCCCGGGAGAATAAAATAATCTAGGTAGAGCTGACATTGAGAAAAGCTTATAAAATCTGGAATTATCTCAGTCTATCTAGAGCCAGCTGTGAAGAGAAAAAGTGGTGCATGTGGTTCTTAGGTTTCTGGATCTATAACTTGGGAGTATGCAGGAAGATGAGTCATTTCATTTTGCTTCTAACCCCAAATAGCTCCTTTCACTTAGATAGCAAAGTCTTACCAACAGAAACTCCTCTTCCATTTTCATTTGGATTAGCATGTCTCTTTTAAAATGCAAATATCCTGGACCAATTAAGGGGTTAATGCCTTAGTTGGAAAAATCTTTCAATCAGATTACTTTTTTTCCTAACATTGAACAAAATTCATCCACTATGAGGACAGTTAAAGACCAGACATCCTAGGATCGTGAAAGTCAAGCAGTCTTTGTTCTGGATGTATTAGGCAAAAACTATACTTCTTTGTGCAAGCGTAAAAAATACTGTTTAAGGAAAACTAGTCAATAAGATGTTTGGGGTATGGATTAGACCATTACAAAATAATAAACAAGCATGATTTCAGACCCATGAGTCAGTGGACTTTCCCTATTCTCTGCTCTGTCACAAACCTACTATATTTTCATGAACAATTCAACTTATGTTTCTTAGTTTTGGTTTTATCATTCTAAAGTGAGGGTGTTAAGTTAGATTTCTTTAAGTTTGTATATATGCACTGATTTTTAAAATTGAAATAGAACTGACATATAGCATTATATTAGTTTTAGGTGTACAACATAATGATTCCAAAAATGTATATATTACAAAATGATCATCACAATAAGTCTAGTTAACATTCATCATTACACACAATAACAATTTTTTCCTTGTAATGAGAACTTTTAAGATCTACTCTCTTAGCAACTTTCCAATATGCAATACAGTATTATTAACTATTTTCACCCTGCTGCCCACAATGCGGTATTGCCTCACACTTGTTAGAATGGCTATTATAAAAAAGACAAGAAATAAGTGTTGGCAAGTGGGGAGAAAAGTTAGATTGCTTTAAGGTTCTTTGTAGCTCAGATTAAAAATTAAAACAATCATCAGAGTGGAATCATAAAACCACAGACACTTAAAGTTAGAAGAGACCTCAGCAATCACTTCACCTTCTATCCATTTTAGGAATTCTTCTTTAATATCACTGATTAAATAACCTGTAGCTGAAGATTAACCCTGAGAAGGAGCTTTCCATCTTATAAAGCAGGTTCTTCTAATAAAGAGATGGAAGAGTGCCGTGGATTACAGTTGGAACTCTAGAGTTCTACCCATCTGTGTTTGAATTCCTGCTCACTAGCTGAGTGACTTTGGGAAGGTTACTTCATTTCACCATTTGTTACAAAAATATTATGACTACTATTAGTATTATTATTATTGAGAGACTGTCTCCTTGACTGAATTTTAGTTAGGCTCCTTTAAGCCCTCTTCTCCACTAGGTTTCCGTGTCCATCCTTGCCAATCCCAGTCTTAGCAAGAATTCTGCTAGGTCAGTTTAGTGAGAATCTCCCACCCTTGATATCTGATCACCCTTGATAGCTGATCAAATTCCTCATCCCCATTCATGATATATAATCTCTCTGGCCTATCTTCAGTAAAAATCCTAAGTAAGTTTAGTAAGAATCTCCTTATTCCTGATGTCCCCTCTTAGCAATTTTCTATCTAATGATGCCCCTCACTCTACTCATTGGCTATAAATCCTCAGCTGTCTTTGATATATTTGGATTTGAGCCCAGTCTCTCTCCCCTGTTGTAACAGTCTTGAATAAAGTCTTCCCTACCATTTTAACAAGTGTCAGAATAATTTTCCTTTAACATTATCTCTAATTATTAGAAAGTTCTCCTTCATGTTGAGCTGAGAACGTATCTTTTATCAATTCCTCCCACTGGTCCTAACACTTTCCTTTTGGAGACATAAATAACATTTCTATTTCCTCTTTCACATGAAAATTTTTAAATACATGAAAAAAGTGATCATATATCTCAATTTTCTTTTCTTCAGGTTAAGTATTCTCATTTTCTTCAGAGTTCTATATTATTATTATTTTGGTCCCTCTTATATAATACTTCAAAAGTAATCATAAAATCTTGGGCCCAATGACACCATTATCTTCCTTGGTCTAGGCCCTACAATTCTATGAAGTTGACCTAAGAAGTAACCCGCAGATGCATTACTTTTTGACAGGTGCATTACAATTTTGACACGCAAATACTGATAGGAATCTGGGTTTTCTCTGACCTGAAATTTTTGCAGTTGATTCTTTTTAAAACTAAGTGCAGAATTTAATAATAGGATGTGAATACTCAGGATAGTCTGCCAAAAATAAAAGCCATTTCCAGTTGACTCATGAAACAGTGATGGACATGTGTCTTGTGAACTGAAACTTGAAAGATGATGAACACTGCAATAATACAAAGTGAATATTTTCTAATGGCAAGATGGAAGAAAGAAACGCATGGAGATAGGCATTAGCAAAAGGCATGCAAGTTAGAAGGATGCAAAGCACTGAGTAATAGTAAGTCAGCTTTTAGCTAAGATATTACTTTCTTTGAGAAATATTCCTTGCACTCTCTTTCAATATTGGTGGATTTATCTCCAGAGCAGCTTAGACCACAAGTATACCAGTTTCAAACTGTAGTATTTGACATATATTATTTTTTTTTCTGGAACAAAAAAGCAATTTATTAGAGAAAGTTTTGGAAGCATAGAAAAACATATTTGATCTTAATTATCTATTTATCTATCTATCTAATATATACTTATGTCACAGAATTACATATATATTTATCTAACTGCACTATATATAAATATATATAAATAATAAAAAATATTTTCCCTTTTTCCCTGCCATTTCCACTTCTGAGACATAACCATCAAAATTTATTTGTCTGTGTCCTTCCCCCTTTATGTTGTAAGTTCCTTAAATATGTAAGGTAACATCAGTGTTTCAAAACACTTTTATATCAAGGTTATAAAACCCATGATAAAAGATGAAGCCTGTGTAGGTAAGATCCTTTAAGTATTAAATCCTACAAGGCAGCACTTCAACATGCAGTCAGTATTTCACATTATATAAAAATACCTGAGGTTGCAAAGGAGAATTCTACCCATAACAAAATTGCTAGATAAATGAGAATATATTTTGTCTGGAAAAATATTAGCACAAGCTAAGCAATCCTGATGCCATTTAGACTTTTAAAAATTACTATGGGAAATAAACTTCAGTTGCATCCTGATAGAGAAATTTTGCCTAAAGACAGTGTTGTTAACCTTTTGTGCATCTTAGCAGCATGCAACAGCACTAAAAATGAAAATTGGATTTAACTATAGCAACAAACATTGTCACATAGAGTAGACAGAACAAAAGTAACCAGGAGAACAAGCTTTAGAGATGATAAAAGCTCAGTATCTTGGCAACCTTTTGTGTTGGGTTATTTTTAAAAAATGGATAATACTGTGCTCTGTTTCTAATTTATTCAGTCACTCGCTGAGTGATAGCAACGTTATAACTACAGAAACTGTATGTCATCTTGACATTGTGAATATTTTTTAAATACAGTAATATTTGTTTTATTTTTTTCTTGTTTAGTTTTGCTGCAGTGGGAAGAAACCTTTAAAGCGTCCTGTAACTTGATTAGCTCAACTATGCTCTCTGGCTGACAAGTTATTATTTTGTCCAATCAATTTTTTTTTTAATTTTGAGAAAATTTTCTTAATGTTTCTATTAGAGAAAGATCTGTGAAGCCCACCTCCCTCCCTCTATTCGCCAAGTGCAACTTATGGGTTGAGTAAACCTCTTGAAAATCCTCCTCTCAAATTTGTGAAACTCACATCAGGCGTTTTTCACATGAGGCTGTAACAAATCTGTAGTGCCCAAATTGTCTTGCTGTAGATTCTTATGCTGCCACAGTCACCATCAAGCATATCATCATTTAATATAAGGCTAACAAAAGTGTGTGGTGCTCATCAGTCTCTTTTTCTGGGCAATTTATTTTTTCTGTGTAATTTCTTTTCCCTGTTGGTTCTTATTTTAACTATTTCTTAATGCCTAGCACGGTAAATATTTGTCAAATCTATAAATAAATGAATAAACGAATGAATGAATAATATTTCACTCTTTCTGCTCCCCCTTGAGAGCATTTCCCACCTTTGTTTGCTCTCTTTGCTATTTGCTTTTAATAATGTCCCATAAACACTGTAGTTCTGACTGGATGTCATCCTGTCTCCTCCTCCATAGCCAAGTGGCTCCAAATACCTTCCCTCACATCGTGTTGTTTTTTCTCCTCTTCCCACATTTCTCATGCTTAGGAGATGTTTTTTGTGTTTTCGTTTTTTTTTTTTTTCTTTTTGCAAAACATTCCATATCACAATGATTTCTAGTAGCTACATAGAAACATTTCTAAAACTCTCCCTTTCCAATTCTTCAAATTTGTTTCATTACAGTCTCCTTTGGTATCCACAGGGGATTGGTTCCAGAACCTCCCTCGGACACCAAAGTCCAGGGATGCTCAAGTCCCTTAAATAAAATGGCATAATACAATCAGCCTTCGCTGTCCACAGGTCCACAGCTGCGAATTCAACCAATGGCGGATATATGGTTGGTTGAATCCACAAATGCAGACCCGGGATGTAGAATACCTATTGTATTTCAATGTTGTCCCTCCACCACCACCCTGAGCATTTAGATCTAAAACTGCTACCTCTACTAAAATCTACCACAGTATTTGAGTGCCTATGTGTTAAGCACTTTACATAATGACTCCATTTAATTTCCACTATAACCTTGGAATACTGATAAACAACTGTTTTACTCATTTTACATGTGAATAGAAAACAGACTCCATTTGGGTAACTGGTCCAGGCTTACAGCTGATGATTTAAAAGCCTGATGTCAAAGAGCTCTGGGCCTGCCAAAGCTGGTGCTTTCCCGCTGTGCTGTGCTTGTGCTTCATCATCTCTCCCAGTTTTTGCCACCTTCTGCCTTCATGTATTTGAAAGACAAAAATGTTGACTGATAAAATACTTTGACATTGATCATTTCATCCTCTCGGGAGAAATAAAGAGCCTCCTGTCAAGTTTTTTTGCCCTTGTTCTATAAGGATGTTAAAATGACTCATCAATGAAGGAGCTGCATGCAGTTCGTGGGAGCTGTAATGTGCAAATATGATTTGGCACCTGGCAAAGCTTAATTATATGTATCCTGCATTCTAATACTTTTCAAATCCCCTATGTTTATTTTTAATCTACTGTGCTGTTATTTTTATTGCCCTAATGTCATTTTGCATCTTCCACCTGTCCAAAGCAAATTAAGCATTGCCAGTGGCCCAGCCAGCACTTTGATATCTTCAATATTATCATGTCTCTCTTTGCCTCATTTTATAGCACTGTGCCTCTTGCTTCAGCTTTCTGGGAGTACCCTTTATAGATTTTAAATATTCCCATCTATGGTTTGCCTGCATTGTCAAAAGGATGTTATCTGCATAAGGTACCTAGGCTTATTAACCTAGGATAGCATCTCTTTTTTAAATCATTTTCATTTGTCTTTTCTCCAGTTTATTTCTGTCATCTTTTGAGAGGGTCTACAAGGCACACATGAAAATAGAGGACCATGTGGGTACACTTGCCTCACTCTTCTTGTCACAATAATTTGTTTCTTCCCCCACCCATTGAGCATTGAATGTGGATCACTTTGATACATAACATCCTCACTTATTTCAGCAGCTAATCTGGCAAATGCTATTTTGGATCTAAATTTAGAAAAAGAATTATAGTTAACCATCAAAGCTATATTTTAAATAAACTAATTAATAATTTTCCCACCTCTCTATTCTTGACCTGTTTCAGATTGCCTCTGAAATTCACAATCAGCTGTTTCTGGATATCTGGCATATCATTTGCCCTGTGAGTCCTGCCTTCTGCTAAGCTTGCCAACCCTCGCAGCAAGATGTCTACATAAGTCTTGTGATCAGTATTCAGTAAGGTTAGTGGTCTCTAGATTCTAATGCTTTTCCTCTCTCCCTAATAATTATTATTGGTAATTTCCTTTGTACTGGCCTTTGCACTTTTTATTCATATACCTTTAATACAAATCTTTTTTGGGTTTCTTTTTTAAAGGGCTGTAAAACTCAGCAGAAAACCAGCAAATATCAAACCCAAGAGAAATATCAAATTCTACCTTAATCACTCTGCACAGTTTTTGAGTTGATTTGTTTGCTGTAAAATAATTTTTAACCTCTAATTCCTCGGTATTGGCACACATTACTTTTCTTTTATGTGTCTTCTAATATTTTGTCTTAAAGGACATTTCCTTGATTTCTAATTTCTCTTTCGGTATCATCTTATTGTCTATTTTTAATACCTTAAAACCAATCTGAACCTTCTTTACTTTGTATATTTTGTTTTCTATCTGATAGTTTGCTCTTGTCTAACATTTTATTTATGCTTTTTACCTTGATGGGATAGACAATTTCTCTCATATATATATATATATATATATATATATATATATATATATATATATATATATATATATATATATATATATATTGTTTGTTTGTTTGTGGTACGCGGGCCTCTCTCACTGTTGTGGTCTCTCCGGTTGTGGAGCACAGGCTCTGGACGCGCAGGCTCAGTGGCCATGGCTCATGGGCCCAGCTGCTCCGCGGCATGTGGGATCTTCCCGGACCGGGGCACGAACCATTGTCCCCTGCATTGGCAGGTGGACTCTCAACCACTGCCCCACCAGGGAAGCCCTCTCACCTATATTTTGAATCTTGCTATTTTAGCTTTAATTTATGCTTTTTTTTTTAATACTCTTGCTCTCTCCACCAAATGTTTCTGTAGCCCTATGGAATATTGACTTTCTTCTTGAAAACCTTGTTTTTATTCAGAGCCTTTTAAAATCATTCTTCACATCACTTTTAACTTTCCAATCACTCTCTGACATCATAAAAAGGCATCTACACTTCACTCTCTTAATCAATCCTCCTATAAGTTCTTCCTGTTCTAACATCTCATCCTCTACTTACCATTATAAGTTAATTCCTCTAGCTCTAAAATCATCCTACAAAAACCTTTATAGACTCTTTTCAAAGAAAAGATTATCTGCTATTGATTCTAAGAGAAGTCAGTTAGGAGAATTTTCCAGAAGGCAAAGGGCTGAGGCAGAGAAGCAGGCTTCCCATTAAATCTGCCTGGAATGGTTCTGCCTGGCAAAGTAGTAGCCCACCCAAATATGCATGCACTTTTTATTACAAGTACAGCTTTGGAAGGTGAGTCAGACATCATATCTTTGGTAAGACCTAAATGAAAAGGATGGAACCTGCAGCTCTAGCATCTTGACTGTTTTCTGAAATCACTGGCTCATCCTCATCACCCTTTCCTCCAGGTCTAGTGAAGTTTACTTCATTTCTCAAATGGACCAGATCTTATCCTCCCTCACCTTAGGGACTTCATACTGTTTCCTTTCCCTGGAACATGTGGACCTCCTAACATCCAATTAGTTCACTTTCTGCATCAGGCTTCAGTTTACATGAGCTCTCCCCTGCTCTGATTCCCTGGGTTGGACACTTCTCCTATGGGCTCTCACAATACTTTATAAGTACCCCTGTACAGCTCTGGTCACATTTTATTATAACTATTTATAATTATAAATTGTTTATATTAACAATATGCCAGTCTATAAGTTTTCTGAGAGCACCAGGTCATCTCAGAAGCATCTTCAGCATGGTGGCTAAGGGGACAGACTGGAGTCATGCCAGCTGTGACATTTACAAGCTTATGGACTAGGGAGAGTCACTCACCTCTCTGTGCCTCACTTATTCATCTGTAAATCATGGATATTATTACTACTTGTTTTGTAGTTTTTTGTTGGTGAGAATCAAATGCTTAGAACAATCCCCAGCATGACTCACAGTAAATACACTGTAAGTTTTCTATAAAGTATACTATAATAACTATTATTATTATTATCATTATTATTAGTCACAAACACATTCCCAGGATATCTAACACAATGCTGTCATAAAAGAATCCTCAGTCAATGCTTGTTGAATAAATGTTTGTTGAACTAATGAAAGAATGAATGATTTTGAAAATAATATACTCAGATGAATAATCTCACACCACAAGAGAATGTATATATACTGAAATATGTAAGAATGGGAACTTCCCAGAGGATGGATTGCTCTCTTTCTTTTCCCCCCCTTCTGACTGGCAGATATATCTAGAAAGGGACAGAATTTCCAGAGGAAACTTCACCTAACAATAGCTAGGCACTGATAATTAGCATGCACTTGAGTGATATCTTTTGTTGTCGCACAAAACTTCCTTTCTGGCCTCTTCCCAAATTACACTTCTGCCAAATTTCTCAGTTTATGAGAAATTTCTGCTTTCCTATGACATTGCAAGAAAAGGGAACTTCTTTCATATTTTACAAGCTAAATTCCTTCTTACACACGAATCCTATCAGCTCTGTCACATCTTTTTTATTGAATTTGTTGCAGAGTGTTAGCATGGGTGTGCAAATAAACACCCTGCAATCCGGTGCCATTTCAGATCATTTCTAGTTATCTCTTGTAGAGATCACTTGTTGTTGTTCTTATTGCTCTCATCCCTATCACCTTTATGGGCAGGCAGCCCAAATCCTCTCATTTGGTTGTATGCAGAAAAAAACAGGGTGTTTCTACATTCCTCATTCTTTCTTTTTCCTTTTGAAATATATATACATTCATGTGTCCAATCACACCTCAAAATTTCCCTGAAATGACTCTATATCCAAATATTAATTTTCCACAATTCATCTTTGCATTTCACATTCATTGACTTGATATCTATTGAAAACTTACAATGTACTATAAAGAAGGCATAGACAAGATGGCTTTTTAAGAAGTGTGTAGTCTTTTTATAATGTTAAATAACTTTATAGTGGTTTGCATGTAATAATTCTAGTAAAAGTTAACATTTATTTAGCCTTTCCCTTGTGCAAGGCTTTGTTCTGAGCACTTTACATGCATAAAATCATTTAGTTTTCACAATAAGCCTGTAAAAACTATTGGGTTGGCCAAAAAGTTCATTTGGGTTTTTCTGTACTGTATAATGGAAAAACCTGAATGAACTTTTTGGCCAACCCAATATTAATATCCCCACTTTATATAGTAGGACACTGAGATCCCAACAATTGCTTGCTATTGAACATACATTTGTTAAATAAAATGATGTAAAAAAAATAAATTAAGCAGTATATTATTATGAATCCAATGAGGTAAAAATATCTGACTTTTAATACAGTAGTTTATACAAGTTCCAAGGAGTGAAAGAGAGTTATGATGTGCGGTGGCCAGAAGTAAATTTTGAATTATGGTTAGTTTGGGCATTGAAGGGTAGATAAGATTTGAAGTGGTTATGAGGAGAAAAGAAGAATAAATAATCAAAATTCTTTGGGTGGGAACTTTGCATTTGACAATGCCCAAATATTTTCCACTTATTATTTTCAAATTATTTTGTTTTCATATTATGAGGTAGTTCCTATTATGGTCTCCATTTTATAAGAGAGGAAATTGAGGTTCAGAGTGGGTCAGTATATTGCTAATGTCACAGACGAAGTGATAGAGGAAGATTCAAACCAGGCAGTCTGACTCGAAAACTCCACTCAACCACTGCAAACAGCTCCTTTGCTGAGGAAGAATATTTCAATTAATTGAGGACCATAGGTAAGAGAAGAATGGGCACAAAATACACACACACACACACACACACACACACACACACACACCCCAAAATGGAAGGGAGAAATACCACATTCAAATGGTTAAGAAAGTTGAAAAGTACAGACACCAAAACCAATAACAGTAACCTCTTCAACTTCCGATGTTGTTATCGGATATCACAAAATAATAAAATTGAGCTTTGAAACATATTTCTAAAATTCTCTGTTTTTAGCTAGTGTTTCTAGATCCTTTTGTAGGTAACCTTTGGTAGAAATATATAACCGGTAGTCAGAAGGATAAAAGAAGGATTTCAGAGGGCGAGGAGTCAGCAGGTCACCTTCATAGTGGCCCCAGTTGAGAATACTTTATCTTGAAGTAGAACTTTATTGAGAATAAGTTGGGACTTGAATTTACCTGGCAGGGGTTCCCTAGGCAAATCTCTCTTTCTTTATAACATATCACTGAGATTAAAGTCCCTGAACCAGTCTAACTGGGTTACAGGGTTTAGACAAACCAGAACCTCAAAATTCTCATTGTATTTCTTACTAAAAACATACTTTAACAGACACTCACAGCTTTTTAGAGAGCTCTTTGTTTTTCATATGTACATAAGCTATTTCTGAGACCCTTTTTGTTTTCTTGCTCTTATAAAAATAACTCTCATTTTTGTATCTATAACTTCCAAGTGGATCAAATGCTGTATTAGTTTTCTACTGCTGCTGTAATAAGTTACCACCAACTTAGTGGCTGAAAACAACACAGATTTATTATCTTGCAGTTCTGGAGGTTAGAAGTCTGAAATAGACCTTCAAAGGAGAAAACTGAGCTGTGAGTAGAGCTGCATCCTTGTACAGGCTCTAGAGAAGAATTTGTTCCTTGCCTTTTCTAGCTTCTGGAGGCTGCCTATATTCTTTGACTAGTGGCCACATCACTATGACCTCTGTTTCCATCAGCACATCTCTTTCTCATACTCTGCATCTACTGCCTTCCTCTTTTGAGGACCCTTGTGATTACATTGGTCCCACCTGGATAATCCAAATAATCTTCCCATCTCAATATTCTTAACTTCTTCACATCTGCAAAGTCCCTTTTGCCATCTAAGATAACACGTTCACAGGTTTGTGGATTAAGACATGGACAACTTTAAGAGGCCATATTCTATCTCCCACAAAAGGTAAAAATAAAACTACAAAAGAACAAGAAACAATACTAGCAGATATGAATCTGTCTTCAGATGGGGAAGAATATTATAAGCATAAAAGTGAATGAAGAAATCATAAAAAAGAGACCTATAGTCTTAAACCAAGTTTTAAAATCTATATACATGGGGACAATATACCACATTAAGTAAAGTAACAGACAAATGAAAACCTAGAATAATAGTTGCAGCAGATATGGCAAAGGGTAAATAAAATAACATTATTGATTTAAAAATAATATTATCAATAAGTAAGAAACAGATGGATACCTTGTTAGAAGAAGGAGGAAAGGACCTGAATAAACTTTTAATAAAAAAAGAAATTCAAGAGACCAATAAAAATATGGAAAGAATTCAACCTTACTAGTTAAGAAATGCAAACCAGTATGAAGAAATACTATTTCCTTATTTAATCAAGCAAGATGTAAAAAACCATACTGACCAATGGTAATAAAATGATTGTAGAACATATATGGCTAGCAAGAGTTTTAAATGTCACAAATTGTTTGATGAATAATTTGTGACTATATATCAATGGTCCTTAAAATATTCAGTACTTTATCTCAATGACTACATTTCCAGAATTCATAAATAAATAAGAATAAAATATAAATATTTACCTACAACTCTTTTTTACTACAGCTGAGTTCATATTGGGCAAAAATCAGAAAAGAACTCAAGTCTGAAAAGTGATTAAAGGATTGATTATGCACATTATAGTGGACTCATGTAATGAACCATTATGTTTCCATAAACATGCTGTTTTCAAAGATGATTTTTCTGAATATATTATTAAAGGCTAAAAGTCAGATACAAATAACATTGTATTAGATTAGGACCTGCTGCAAAAAAGCTCAGAGGCTTAAAGAATAAAGATTCATTCCTCACTCATGCAACATCTGCTGTGCAAGTGGTGACCCAGGGCCTCATCTACTTTTATGTGGTGGCCCTCCCAGCTCAATATGAGACATCAGGGTTTACCCCCAATTTTCAATACCTCACCCAGTAAACTCAACTAGCCATATGGTTCTGGGTAACTGCTAAAGAGGTGGAAAATGTATTCCTTTCGCCTGCCATAGAATGAGATAAAAATTAGTGAGAATTAAAATTTCTAAAACAGGTAATATCTTTTGGTCCTGGTTTTTTAAATTAGTTGTTTATACCATGCATATATATGTAGACAGATGGATATAGCTGTATCTACATCTATGTGTCTAAACTAAGAGCTGGCTTAATATGGCCCTCGTCAAATCTGGCTGGCTGCCTGTTTTCTGTACAACCAGCCAGCTAAAAATGCTCTTTAGAATATTTACAAGGTTGAATAATATTTGTTGACACATGAAAATTGTATGAAATTCAAATTTAAGCATCCATAAATAAAACTGTATTGAAGACACAGTGATGATCCTTCATTTACATTTGTCTTTGGCTGATTTCAGATACAACAGCAGAGCTGAGTAGTCATGACAGGAATCATATGACTCACAAAGCCTAAAATATTTACTCTTTAAGTCTTTACGAAAAAAGTTTTAAACTTTTATTTCTACTTTAAATAACTAGGAAAACTAAAACTAAAATCATCATAGTAGTTAATTGTAGGTTTGGGATTTAAGATCATTTTTAGCTTTTATACTTTCTTGTATTTTCTAAAATTTCTAAATGAATAGATATGATAGCCATATTTGTGGAAAATTAATAAAAATAAAAATTACTCATATGTAGAATACCTAAGAATATTCTTACATCATTAGTTCCAGATAAGTGCTTTCTCTCTGGAGGCCTCCAACCTAGCACGAGACCAGGGAATTGTTGCTAAAGATGAAATGATGGTGAAAGATTTGTGTATGTGTGTGTGTGTGTGTGTGTGTATACACATGCACACTGAATGAATAAAAGTCATTTTGATTACAACATTAATGTGTAATGCTATATACACATTGACATCTTACACAATCCCAATGCAAATACAAATCTTTCTAGCTCAGCAAAATGCCTAACTTTATGTTAGTCATCTATCGACACTTGAATTTTTAATCTAACTGTGCCAGTGACAATAAAAAAGTTAGTGGTTCTTACAACTGATATGATTTATTGTTGATTGAAGGTAAATGTAGCACACTAAGCAAATACAGTGAAAATAATTAAGAATTTCCTTGCAAAATCATATGATTTGTGGGTATACTTATAATGCTGTTTTTCTGACAACATACTGATGATAGAAGGACAAAATATATGTGTTTATGCCTAATCAGTACCAACAACACACATTCATTAGACATCTAATTTGTGAAAAGATAAATGAAAATGTTACTGTTTTCAAGAAATCTTTAGAAAATGAGGGAGAAAGATATGTAAACATAACTGTTACAAAGATAACATTTGTTGTCAACATACATTTAAGATATTGAAATATGTTATGAGAATAATATGCCCAATTCCTTTTTTTTTCTCCACTCATGATCCCATTTATCTTACAGCTCCATAATGCTCCCACGGGCATTTATAACATACTTGTCCCTGCCTCAACCAAAGCACATGAAATCTATTCCATGAGGTTTTCAGGATTCTTTCCAATCCTGATCTCTGCTCTGTCTGGGGTGGGGTCGTCCTTCTGCAGCCTGTGGCTTTTTTAAAAAAGTGTGACCTTTATTTATATTTTTAAATTTTTACTTTATATTGGACTATAGTTGATTTACAATGTTGTGTTAGTTTCAGGTGTACAATATTCTCAATTCTTAACTGCTAATGGGAGAAAGTTACGTATTCTTGAAGCAAAAATAAAATTAAGTTTTTGCAACTTAACCTTTTGCCTATGGCATTTCTGAACTTTCTCTACTTTTAGGAGGAGGAAAGATAAGATTCCATGTCTTCATCAAAGAGTAAGTTTCCTATAATGCATTATTCCTAAGGAGTAAGATCTGATTTTCTTTCTCAAGTTATAGTTTTGGGAATATTGTCTCTGACTCTTGTGTATTTTTTTCTATACTATTTTTTTACATGACATTTTAAAAATATATAAACCAGCTATGATCAGAAATTATTTTACTAGATTTGAGACATTGAGAAAAATAAGAATATATAGAAGGATGCAAACTCTGTATTGTGCAGGTCAGCTACAGAATTTTGCCCCTTTTCTAAAAGTCTTCACCTGTCACATGCCCTTGCATTTCTTTCAACTCTTCACCATTCTTATTTACTATTTTTGTTTTTTGCATACAATCACTTAGATTCAACATAAATCTCTTTTAAGGGTCCAAATTAGAGATTACAATTTTGTATCAGTGTCAGTTAAATAACACTCCCATGAAACACAAATAATTGGTGGAGGAGGAATACACCACTTGTCAAGAAGCAGAAAATACCTTATTTAAGGAGAGGCAGCAACTGTGACTTGCTTCACTTGAAAAATGTTTAGATGCTTAGTGCAATGGGAATGACCTTGGTCTGTTATGTGGAAAAAATATATCTCAAAAACTGTTTTTTTAATTTTTGGCCACGCCTTGCAGCATGCGGGATCTTAGTTCCCTGACCATGGATCAAACCCATGTGCACTGCAGTGGAAGCACAGAGTCCTAACCACTGGACCGCCAGGGAATTCCCCTCACAAACTATTATTGACTGTCCAAAGATGTATTAACTCTCAACAGTGTGGTCACAGAGAGATATTTAAAGTCCTATCTTTACTGCTTTTACAGATAAAATGTTTTCATCTATAATATTCATGAATGCCTCTCAAAAATGGCATTCATGATACAATTTAACATAATGATTTTTATAAACCAAATACTATGGTTTCCCTTCCAACGCTGTCACAAAGTCAGTTATTTCCATCAAAACCCTATTTTCTATTCCTCCTGGAGATAAAATAAGCAATCATGCTCTACTCCCTGTCTTCACTGTACTCAGATGGAGAAGGGTGACTATGTTTGTCAATGGGAGGTGAATGAAAGTTATGCGGCACTTCAAGGCCTGGACCATTGACACCTCCACCTTTCCAGACACCAACTCGTTGTTGATCCAGGCTGCAGGTTTAGCTATCTTCAATGCATTGCTCCCAGTGTCTCTGGTCCATGAACAAGCTATCAAGCAGGGTAGTTCTCATTCCTCCTACTGCCTGTAAAGGTCACCTGAGTATAAAAAATAGACCACCTTTCTCATAAGTCACTGAAGTTTCAGGGATTATGTTTTCTCATTGTGGCTAATTACATTAAATAATATAAAAAGTCTGCAACAATATGTCTAACAATACTGCTGTCCAGCTTTTCTCCATGGCCATAGTTAACTTTCTGAATTGCTGTAGCCATTTGCCCAAATGGACTTTGAGTAGTATAATAGAGGAGAAAAAAATACCCATTCATCTCTTCAATAACTATTAGTCGATTATCTCCCTCATGTTAAACTCTGTCTAGACACACAAAGATACTGTCAATACACTGATACAATACACTTAAATGCTTGTGTGTCTTATAGCTAAGACTGTGTGCTTCTCAAGCCAGGAGCTGTAGTATCAGTTTGCTGGTTCTGCAGGCAACACTTTTATGGTGTAGTAGCAGCATGCCCTTTGACTTCCTATTTCTATAGCGTCTTTGGGAATCATTCCTGCAGGACCATTTTTCTTTTGACTTCCTAGGGATTCCGAAAATCATCTGATGATTCTCTATACTACATTGTTTCCTGCTTAAATGAGCTTCAGGTATTCTGCTCTCTGAAACTGAAATCTGAACCCCAAGTATCCAGCATTTCAAGAATATATCTACAGATGTCTCAGTTTTGGACTTCAGTGAGAAGTATTGCATTTAATATTAAATGTTATTACTTTAGGGTCTCACTTAGTAAATAACGTGTGATTGCAAATTTAAATTCCAAAGCAGGACCTGAAATGTATCAGTATTCAATTAGAAGATGATCATTCAGATAATTCAGAAGAGGTATATTGTTTATTAACAAAATGACATAGAAAAAATTTTAAACAGTACTGTATGAACTTACAGACACAAGATGCTACACTTGATCCAAGGTTGAAAAATCCTGCTGTAAAGCAGATAACTACAAATCTCTTGGCCCAGTAACGAGAAAGCACTCAGGCAATTGTTTGTAATTTTAAACATAATGTTATTGTTAAACATCAAATGAGATAACAACGTGGAGAACTTTGTAAATTGGTAAAATTCTTTACATATTTGTGATAATGTCATCTACATAAATAACTCACATTTCCTAGTGCCATAATTACAATGGCCCAGTGTCACATTATTGTAACTGGAGGACAATACACTGTATATTTTATCTACCAAAGGCATAGATAAAAATTACATAAAGGACCCTTCACTCTACAGACAAAATTCAGGTTAAGTAGCATTAGTGTAAACAAAAAAAGAGTCCAATAATGGAATGCCTGCAGTGATTCTCTCGGTCAAGGTAGAGGACTACGTGTAGAACACACTTTAAATTACTGCTTCTCATGTTCTATTTTAGTTCCAGAATCTCAAGCTGCCATTATAACACCTTTCACCAGACTGAACTTTCAACTGAAAATAAATCAATCTTGAAAGTGATTGAAATTACTATTGCTTGACTTTTCTTACTGTGTCATTCCACAGGATGCCAGTATAGGCAGTGGAGAGAGAATCTACTTTTTCTTTTCATTTTGTTGCATCACAGGCTTTAAGAAAAATTAATAATAACATCATTTTCTCCTATGAACACGAACTCATGAATTATAAATTTTAGTATATGTTTCCCATATTTATTTTATGTATATTTTTCTGTTTGTATGTCCTTTAACTCAACATTACAATCTCCTTTGAGTTCCAGTCCTTACAGTTGAAAAACATAAATATATTGTTAAACATACTGTTAATATATGTGTGTATACAATCATCCTTTTGTATCCATGGGGAATTAATTCCAGGACAACCCCACCCCAAGGATACTAAAATTTGTGGATACTCAAGCCCCTTATATAGAATGGCATAGTATTTGCATATAACCAACACACAGACTCCCGTATACTTTGAATCATCTCTATTACTTATAATACCTAACACAATGCAAATGATTTGTAAATAGTTGCAGGGCACCTGGAAAATTTAAGCTTTGTTTTTTGAGACTTTCTGGTAATTTTTTTCCTGAATGTTTTTGATCTGTGGTTGGTTGAATCTGCAGATGCAGAATATTTGGCTATAGAAAGTTGACTGTATATACTACATATGTATGTATACATACATATATAGTATATATAAAATACAGATAAGGTGAACATAGGTATATGTAAATAGTGGATATATATATATATATATATATATATATGTATATATATATACTTACACACACACACACACACACACACACACACACACACACACACATATATATATATAATGGATGACCCAACTTTCATGGATCATCTTCTTGATTAATTTCCTATTTAACTATATTCCACTTTCTTTGAATTTATTAATTCTACTTTTATTATGCATAGCATCTACATATTCACTCATAGAACTTTATTTTTGCCCCCACTGATTTCTTAATCCCTTTCTGCCTTTTAAAGACAATCAAGAGAAAAAGCTAGTAAGATTTTACTAACAAGGGTCAGTTTTTATCCCTCTCTTTTGTTCATTACTTTATATCCAAGCAATCAATATGTTCTTTTCCTTTGCCTCCTTGTATCACAGATTGCACTTTTTCTTATTTCCTCTGTACCATGAGGGTCTCATCCTTGTTGCCTCACACCTGCACTAGGGCACTGACCACCCTGCCAATTTCCTGATACAATTCCCTTTTCCCCTCCCCACCTCCACACATTTCCTCCACCAGGTTCCAGATTCTGAAGGATGATTTTTACCATGATGCAAATTTGTTCACAAATCTGTACACATTCCCACCACCTTTTGCAAATTTTACCAAATCAAAAAAATAAAAATATATATGAATCATCTGAAAAAGAGTTCAATGTCATAAGTGAACAAATGTGGAGACACTTCTTTGCTACACAACCCCATAGAACTAAAATATGGTAAAACTGTAAATCACCATGAGGGCATAGAGTAGGTAGCAGTGCCCAAGTAGAATAGTTTATTATTTTGGAGGGGAAGGGAGGTAGCATTAATATCTAATATCTGCAATAACACCAATGTTTTACAAAACACCATTAAAGAAAAGCTAATCTGTGAAAATCATTTTTAAAAGCCTATTGTTAAAGTCTATTAAGCAGCTCACTCATTTTTCAAATCTCCTCCTCACCTCATGATCCATAGTCTAGGTGGTTTTGTGACATGGCCTACACCAAGCTTATTCATTTCTACTGAGTGACTGTGTATGCTGTGTTCTCAGCAAAGAATATCTCCATTTTTTTCTTCACCAATTTTTGCCCATGATCACTGTGATTTGGGTCAAAATCCCACTCTCCCAGAAAGCCTTTCTTAATTATCTCTATTTTAGGCTATTATGCTTTTATTTTAGAACCATAGTAGACATGCAAATTTTTTATTCTTCCATCTAAAGTTTATATCCTCTTATATGTCAATCTTTTTTTCTGTTTAAAATGTAAACTTCTTTTTGGGGTGTGACATTTCTAATTCTTTATTTGCTTACTTCTTACTGTTTATGTTTATGTGTTTGGAATGACTTAGTAGTTGTAATATCTTTATGTGATATTTTCCTCATATATTATTTCTATCTACAAACATAAAATATCCTTCTGACTGCTATACTGAGTAAGCATGCTGTCAATATCCCTGGATGCATTTTAAATGGACAGTAGTAGCATAGTGAGTCAACAGCTGACAGTGACAGTATGGCAACAGACACTCAGTACTTTTGTATAGATGAACGTTATTTCTGACAGCTTATGCATGACTCAAGAAAACAACTTGCAGTATATTATAAATGAGAGTAGGGACTAAAGTGTTTTCACCAGCGACTTTATAATATTAAATAAACTAAGGGACAATATATGCATTTATCATACGTATAACATAAATTATGTAAATCTAAGTATCAAGGAATTCAAGTATTTAAGAATGAAATACACTAAATTTTAACATTTGTTAATTCTGAGTGATGGAAATGTGAAGGATAATTGTGTCCTCTGTAAGTTTTTATATATTCATATTTTTCATAAAATGGAAGTGGCAAAAACAATTCTGCATAATTTACAGATTTTTTTGTGAAATCAATAACAATTTGTACCTTGATGTCATTTTATTTGAATCCCATAGATCTTGCTTCGAGTCTATATTTTCTAAGCAGCTTTCTGATTATAATTGCCTGCTTTAGTAGCCTAAGTGTACCACCTTGCATGAGTTACAGTTTTCATTTTAATGAATACTTTAGCATTTTGTTATATATATTGATTTCTGTCCACTTGGGTGACAAACATCTGATCCAGACTGATAGATCCATACTTGTACTTAAATATTTTCATCTTTCTTAGTCTGTGAGGATGAGTCAAACTCTAAAGCAATTTCTCAAAATGTAGTCACCAGAATCATCTGGGTGAGGGTCCTGCATTTAGGTCTGGTGAATGGGTGTCTTCATGCATGAATCCCAAGCATCTGTGCCTCATATTCACGTCTGAAGGACCATTGTCCCTAGACCATTGAGTACATGTCACCTGCTAAGTTGTCTTACTACAGGTAACTGTATAAAAACTCACTACTCCATGGACAAATTGATGTAAAATTTCCTATCCAATTTATTATCAAATATTAAAAATAGAAAGCTCTGCTATTTAGAGTATAATTCTTAAATTATAAATCATAATTTTATAGGGAATGCTTTATTCCTTATTATTAATCTAGTGTTATAATAATTTCTTTATAGTTTTTATACTTAAGTAAATCCCAAGTGCATGCAAATCAATATATTCACTGTATAAATCCATTCTCTTTATTTAGTGAATAATTTCACAGAAATTATTCAGAGGCCTATTAGCAAGTCTGTTTTTGATTTTAAGAAAGGAGATAATAAAAGATTAATAACCTAAGGATTAAAACACATACAACTTTGCCTCAATGCCTTAGATTTTATATATTTATCAAGACATTGGTTTAAATTTGTTTCTTCCCTGAAAATGAGTTAACACAATATAAAATTCTAAATTTTAAATATGTTTTTAAAGGAATATTATTCAAGGTATGTTCTGTGGACAGTGAGTGATCTCTCTACACTCCGAAAGAGGATATTTAAGATTTCATTTTGACTAACATGTGAAAACCAGTGAGCATCGCTCATTGTTCTAAGGTTTTGTGTCCTAGATGTTCTGTGCTAAAAAGGCAGCATAGAAAAAAGCTATGATGGAAACTCTTCTCAGAAATATTCTACTACTCAGCCTGTATACATAGTCCTTTCCTGTTAAAGAACATACCTTATATAATGTTAAGTAAAGTAGAAATCTAGGAGGTTTATTTCTATAAATGTAATAAATGAGGTAATTTTATCAATAGGAGAATGTAGATCATGGATGTTTGGCTTTAAAAATCTCTTCATAGAGATATAAAAATAGCATCATTATTATATTTTACATAAAATGCATTCTTTTTTGTTCAAAATAATCTCAAATCAATCCCCACACCAATCTGATTGCCAAGATATCTTGCTTTCCTTATTATAAATAATGGAATGCCACTAAAACTTCTGAGTTAAAGGGAAGTATTTCCATCTTAAAGCTTTGGTGGGATTTCAAAATATTTTATCTAAGTATAAATGATCCTTTATTATGGAATATATACATTTCACTCTCTAGTTTAAATTCCATGTTGGAAGACATCACTTTTCTTTTCTCAATAAAATTGATGTACATCATTGTTTAGAGGAGGCTGAAGTAATAGTTGCTTGTCTATCTTCTGTATATGCAGTCTAGGGAAAAGTAGAAGATAAGTGCCAATGTGACTAAAATAGCTGTGCAAATTAAAGAAGACCATACTTTGACTGTCCTGTATCACTCTCACCTAGCAGTAACATGAATAGCCAGAAAGAGAGAGAGAGAGAGAGAGAGAGAGAGAGAGAGAAACTATATATACTCTATAAAAACATGTACAGTTGCCCCTTGAACAGTGCGAGGGTTGCGGTTCTACCCCTCAAGGAGTCAGAAATCTGTGTATAACTTATAGTCCACTCTTCACCATTCTTCCACGTCTACAGGTTCAACCAACCACCAATCGTGTAGTAGTGTAATATTTACTATTGAAAATAATTTGTATATAAGTGGACCCATGTATTTCAAACTCTTTTTGTTCAAGCGTCAACAGTACTTACTGTCTTTACTCACATATGGATATGTTATATTTATTTATTTTTCTTGGTGCCTACAAACAAGTTGAATGTATTTTTGTTGTTGTTGTTTGTTTATTTTCCCTCTCCCCTCCCAATTTCTCAGGAATGAGAGGTTAATTAAATCATAATTCTCAGGCTGTGGTGCAGAGTTATCACTGGTCAGTGCAAGGTCCCACCCATTTTATACTCCCTCCACCCTTGAACCTCATTCACTTCCATCTCTTCTTTTCCAGATGTATCTTCTACAATGCATTTGATATATTTTCCTGACTGTATCAAGTGACCAAAATTTATTTTCATTTTTAAACTCCAATTTTATGAAGGAGTTAGAGAAATAAATGGCTATGTCTAAACCAAAAATTAATTTGACTATTTTGATGAAACTAGATGTTAACATCCAGTTTAGCATGTACCAAGACCTTACTCAAGGAAATACAGGAACCACCATGTGCTGACCCCCTTCCAGACCATGTTTGAGGCACTTTCCAGAAATTTTCTCATTTAATTTTCACTATCTTTATAATTCACTTTGATTATCCACATTTTAGAGATGAGAAAACAGATGCTCAGCGTGGTTGAGTAACTCTTTCTAGCTTAAAACAGGAAAATGATGTGCTAATGCTGAATAATTTTATTATAATAAATCCTTTTGTATGAATAAAATAATGCTTATATGCATGAGTAAATGAATTAATATGACATATTCTGCCCTTAATAAGCTTATATTTACCATCTGGGGAGTGTTTATTATCTGTGGAAAGAAGAACAACTGTGAAACAACTGGAAAATTCGAATCTGACTAATAGTAAAAGATAAACGTATTATTTAGATTAACTTGGCTATATGAAATCAGGAGAGGTGAGATCAATGTGAACTATTTTGCAGGTCGCAAACATATAGACAGTTGTGAATTTGTGAATGAAGCCTATGAGGCTAAGTTAAAAAAGCACAGACAATGTTAGAGAAAAGCCATGCTTCATTCTTGTTTGCTTTTTGCTTTATTCAGCATGCACAAAGCAAATATCTGCTGATTGAAGCTCACTTATGCCTAAGTCAATAAAATGGATGTCAGAGCAGCAAGCGAAGCCTTTAGGGTTCACAGTGCCAATTTCATAATCAATAGCAGTGACTGGCATTGACTATTAAGATGTGCTGAAATGAACCAGGGAGGCTGTTTTCTATACCTTGGTCCTATTTTCTCTCCCCCACACAGCTGTGGCCTCATGAAGTAAGTTCATTCACTATTGGTCTGGTTGGACTTAATTTGTAATAACCACCTAATTTTTTAAAATTTCTATGAAGTGATTTACCAAGACAAAAATCTGTGCACTGGACTCTGCTATGGATAAAATTTAGTCCATTTATAAACTTTTTAACAACAAGCTTCCTACACAGCTTCTGTACACTCCTATGTATGTACATGCCTTTGTGTAAAAAATTAAATAATATTGGTTTTGCTACATTAGAGTTGAGTAAATTATTTAGACAATTTATATAAAATGAGAATATGCAGTGAATGAACTGCGTTTATGTAAATATATAATGGTTTATACATTGATCTTCACATACATGTTTAAACCTCTGTGGACATGATTTTATACCATCACTTTCACCTATATTTTAATTTCTATTAATGACCCCATAACCTTTGTTAAATTGAAGCACTCCTCTTTTAGAGATGCTCAGTATCATGCTAGTTTAGAGAAGGAATCTGGCATCAGACAGACCTGGGGCTGAATCCTGACTATGTTATTTACTAGTTGTGTAGAATATGCTATACTATCTATTTGTTTTTTCACCTGCAAAAAAAAGGATAATATAATAAGAAGTTCATATGTTTTACTTTTAGGTTTAAAAGAGATAATGCATGTAAAGTAACTTTCCAAAGTAGCTGGCATAAGGAAACACTTATGGAAACATATAAGGGAAAATGATAGCTATCAAGGCTATTGCTATTATTTTTCTTATCTATTAAACCTAGCTTATTCACAACAAATAATCAAGTCACAGTTTACAAAGAGATGTTTGAAATTGAAAAAAGTTATTTGGACAATTCAGATCTTTCAATCTGGATATGAAATACAATGAAACTGAAGTACTGGTAAAAGAGAATCAACTGCTTATTTCAATTTACTGGCTGAGACACGGCCTAACTTAGTTAAGATGCAGTCAGATAGACAGACCCCCAAAAATGTGCATTTATAGAACAATTACCACCTTGGTTTTGTATTATTCATTCTTCCTCATTTATTCTTTAGTACTTGACATGCTTTTAATGCATTTTTAGTTGGGCATTTTATTAGTTAAAATTTCAATTAATTTAAAGTTACTCAGGAAGATTGGAAGCTGCCAAATTTGTTTTTTTTTCTTTGAAAACTACATTGTGCAGTAATATTCATAGCTACACCCACTCTCTAGCAATTTTGAGTTGTGTGGAATGAGTCATACAGACATATGCATGTGTATTTTTATCTGGCTAGAAAATGTCATGCCCATCAAATTCTCGGTCTTCCAACTACATGCACTTCTGGGCTTCAGACTTCTTTCTCACATGCATGGAATGCAAGAGAGGGACTGCTATTCTGATATATATAAGTTATTTTTTAATTGCCCAATAGAAGCTATTTAGTGCTTTGAAAGTGTTCTTTTAATGAAACTGTGAAAATGAGTAAAGGATACCTCATTTAAAATGGAGTCGGGAAGCCCCTGAAGGGGGAGCTCTCAGGGCTGTATCCTTCACCACAGCTAACAGACCCCAGCAGGAAGAAAAGACTGCTCTGACCCAACAGCAAGCTGCCGATTGCCTGCAACCAATGAAGAACCACCATAGCCCTCTAGAATTTCCTCCTTCCCTCTGTAAAAGCAAGACCCTTTCCTCTGTTCTCTGGACTTGTCTATGGTTCGCTATAGTTTGCTTGTTCCAAATGGCAATTTCTCTGCTATTCTTGGAAAGAACTCATTTTGTTGGTAAAATAACTGGCTCTTTTGCTTTTGTAAAGTCAACAAAACTTACCATTGTGTTTATAATATTTTAATAGATTATTTTTATAAAACCTAAAAGAAAAATAGTCATTTTTTAGAATACAAAATGTGAGGCTGCCTATTGAGCTATTTTGACTTTTTGTTTGATTTCATATCCTGTATAATAACACATATGTGCAAAGATAGACCTCTTATGTTTGGATTTTTCTAAGACAGTGAAGATTTCTAAGAAAGTTGAGCGAAGATTTTGATCAGATTGATCAAAAATATTTTTGAATGTTAAGAAATTTTTAAGTTATATTTCCAAATTGTTTAATGAAATTATCTGCTAATTATCCATTATCATATTGTATGCCCTATAATAGGTTGGTTTAGCTATTAGATTTCATCAAAGCAACTCCTTCTAGGTTAGTCTTTATTTCTTACTTTTATCTTTTGTACATAATTATGTATTGCTAGCTTTTGTTTAAAGTTCTTTTGACATTTCCCTCACCCTGCTACTTCTTCAAATCTTGAGAAAATCAAATACTTTGGTTCAAGACGGTCTCACAGTCCACATCAACCCTAGAGCTATTTGAAGCAAACTAATCTGATCTTGCTATACATTCTAATATCCTTAACCATGCTGATGTAAACGAAAAATAGAGATAGCTGTTTCTTCAGAGAATATCATCAAAACCTTGTAAGGACAGACACTGTGCCCCCAGATTTGTACTCCTTCCACCCACCCCCACCTCTATCAACAGTCAAGCTCATTTGACTCCAGGCCAAAAGTCAAACTTAATTGCATGAGACTCAAATTCCCTTGCAGTCTGGCCACCACCATGTTTCTAGCCTAGTCCCTACTACCCTGCAGGAAAGGCTTCTCCTTTCAAACACTCAACTCTTTCCAGATTTTGCCTGTGCATAGTCCCCTGAGGAAAAGAGAGACTGTTAATTCAGCTGGAATATTAGTTGTATGGCTGGAAATGGGGGAAGATGGGACTGGAGGGATGAATTGGATTCAAAGTATGAAAGTTTTGACCATTTGGTTGTGAAATTTGTGTTGCATTTATTCAGCAATGGAAATATATTTATGATATTTTAGTAAGCAAGTGCTGTAGAAAGATCAGCTAGGCAGTGGTATATGAGAAACTTCAGAAGGAATAAAAAAGTGCTAAAATACTGAATGAGGAGAATGTATTTGTGTAGAAAGGAGGTGAAGGAGACAGTATATTAGTAAGAGCATAAATTCATATCCTAGCTCCCCTGCTTACCAGTTGCATGGATTTGGACAAGTTGCTCAATTGCTCCGCACTTTACATCATTTTACAAATGAGTATAACAAAACTACTGCTTATAGATTGGTATGAGGATAAGAATTTGATGAAACAATATATACAAAGTTTTAGCATAGAGCCTGGCTCATAGTCAGTGCTCAAGAAAAATTGCCCATTTCATTATTATTATTGCAAAATCAAATGAATTTGACAGCATATTGGCTATGAATGTCAAGACAAGAGAAAGAATGGAAAATCATTCTGAGACTACTAGCTTGAATGCCTGGAATACGAATGATATCAACAGAATTTGAGAATACAAGAAGCAAAAAAGCTGGAGAAGGGAAGATAATAAACTAATGTTTTGTTATATCTTTTATTTGAAGGGTTGATGGGATGTCCAGGTAGCACTTACTCAGTAGGCAGAGCTGTGCCCCTAATGCTTAGGAATAAGCTGCCAACTCACCATGTTATAAATAGTTAGACTATGACAAAATCTGATCAGATAACTATTTTTAATTTTGCTTTTGATTTTTATCTAGTGGATAGTTTCATTAAACTGATCATTATGATCATACAGAAATCTAAGTGTATCTTTAATAAAATCTAATCAAAGAGATAAACCATTTCACAACCAAGACTTTCAATCTCATGCGTACAGACTCTGAGTCACTTCCTACACTTATATAATCATATTGTATGTTTATTCAGAAGAGAAATGCAGGCATAGTTTTGTGCATTTTCAACTGTAGAAAAATGTTTCAGTTACCTTAGTAACACTAAAGATGACTCAGGGAATCTCCCCATAATCAGCTCAGGGAATTTCCCCAGTGTTGATGACTACCAGAACTGAACTGTGTTATTTGGCTCTAGCTGGGTTCTCAATGAAAATTACATTATTCATATCTTGGTAATTTGGCAACACATTCACTGTAACAATTATTCTAAAATGTTATCTTTTCACCCACCTCCCCATTCCATTCCTTTACCTGTCTCTTTCAGATTATCACATTTCCTTTTCCTTTGGAAATTAAAGTAGATTTCTCAATCTTGCCTATTTTATGTAAGAAAATTGGTGTGATCTCTCTCATCTTCTCCACTCTTTACCCTGCTTTAAGATAACTCACTTTAAGATTTTCTCTTCTGTCCATTTATAAGGTACATGTTTTGAAAGTGTGCCATTCCAGAACAACTCCAAGATCTGGTCCTCTAGTTATCTTTTCATTTTAACATCTTCAATCTCATTGCTTCTACTCTTAACATATCTGGTCTATAATTTCTGAATCATATTATGGAGTGAAATGCATAACATGTGCATTTCACACACATAATATGTGCATTTTTTATTATGAGACACACATGCATAATGTCTCATAATAAAAAATAGTAAATTATTTTCCCCCAAAGATTAAAATGCAGAAGATAACTCAATAATGAAGCAACACAAATAAAAAGTTATTTACATTAGCCTTCATCCCTGCCCTTAGGAAAAAAGTGTTTCTTCTTCCCTTTAACATCTTTAATTTTTATTTTCTATGTGCCTCATAAGATGCTGGTCCTACAATGCCTTGTGTTGGATTTATTTTAAGTTTCCTGTCTGGCTGCACAGAAATCACCTTGAAAATTGACTTCACTTTTCATGGATTCTTGTATAAGTATTGATCATAAGATAAGGATTAAAAGAAATGTATTTGAGGTGGAGTTGCATTAAGATCCCGATTTTAAAAATAGAGCTTATGGCAGCTCTATTTTTAGTTTTTTAAGGAAACTATGGCAGTTCATGAGTTGATGGACACTTAGGTTGCTTCCATGTCCTGGCTATTGTAAATAGTGCTGCAATGAACATTGGGGTGCATGTATTGTTTTGAAGTATGGTTCTCTCTGTGTGTGCGCCCAGTAGTGGGATTGCTGACTCATATGATAGTTCTATTTTTAGTGTTTTAAGGAACCTCCATACTGTTTTCCATAGTGTCTGTACCAAGTTACATTCCCACCAACAGTGTAGAAGTGTTCCCTTTTCTCCACACCCCCTCCAGCATTTGTTATTTGTAGATGTTTTAATGATGGCCATCTGACCAATGTGAGGAGGTACCTCATTGTAGTTTTGATTTGCATTTCTCTAATGCTTAGAGATGTTGAGCAATCTTTCATGTGCCTTTTGTGCCATATGTGTGTCTTAAAAAGAAAGTTTATAAAAATGAAGGCTATATATAAGGTAATAGCTGATCTTTTAAGTGAACAAAAAACACAGCAACTCCCATCATTGTGGTATTTTCAGACCTGCTAAGGGAAGAAAAAGAGAATTCACTGCATTGCATTCATTATTCTTGTTGAGGTCTGTCATCTGACTACATGTACTATCTGATTTAATCATTCTATAAACACATTAAGGTGGAGCTGGGAATTTGCCCGTTGTTCCTATCTCCTTTGTAAATTGAATTTTTACCATTAAAAATAATTTGTTTCTGAGGGGAGGAAAGAGGGGGAAATTTCTGTTCAATGGGTATAGAGTTTTATTCACCCAAGATGGAAAAGTTCTAGAGATCTGCTGTACCACACTGGGCTTATATGTAACAATACTGCACTGTGCACTTAAAATGTGTTCAGAGGGTACATCTCATGTTATGTGTTTTTTACCACAATAAAAAAATAGCTTCTCTGAAACATGTGGGCCTTTCAATCTTCACCAACTCCCTTATAAAACAAAATGCCCATAGAAGAGAATGCATTCTATCTCCAGGATCTTATAATATGATTCTCAAAGTGTGGTCCAAAAACTGCTGCAGGTCTCTGAACTATTTTTACTTATTTTGAGTAAGTATAAAAATTGAGAGTATGCACTTAGACGTTTTAACAGAAATATGACATTGCTGCACTTAAAATTTTTATTTTACAACAGTGTACCTCTGCAACGGATCAGAAGGAAGAAAAAAAAAGATCTTTTCTTATGGATAATTTGAGAAGCAATGCCATACATTGATTCTCACTGGGGACTTGTTCCCAAGATTCTGTAATGCTAGAACTTGTGGATGTAGCTTGATACTTGAAGGATTTTTTAGTACAAGAAAATAGAAATAATTACTTCCTATAATGGAGAGTATTCTTGTGGAATTCAATGCCCCAGAAGATACCATAAGCTGAAAACCTAAATAGGTATAAAAGACATGTAAATCATTTGAAAGTTGCTGGAAAATTATGCTTTATCCATAGTTATAGTAAAAGATGGCTCAGGGTTATCATTAACTTTTACAGCAAATTTTTGGGAGTCAAAGACTCCTTCAAAAATCTGATGAAAAATACTTATTCTTCTTGAGAAAAAGTATAAAAGGTGGATGTAGACAGATATTTGCATATAAATTTGGGATGTTTGTGGTTTAGGTTGGAGGTAGTCTGATTAAAATTAATACATAATAAGAGACTAGATCTTAAAATTTTTCATTACAAGAAAAAAATTGTAACTATGTGTGGCAGTGGATGTTCATTAGGTTTATTTGGTGATCATTTCACAAATATACAAATAGTGAAGCATCATGTTGTACATCTGAAATGAATATATGTTAATACATTTCAGTTTTCAAAAAAAGTAATACATAGGAAGGCTTTGAGCATTCAGATTTATACCCAATGGGAGTCTGTTTTAACCTTGAACCATAATCACTTTCTCATTCATTACATGGTGAACACCAAGAAACATGCCTTTGATTGCCGGGGCTTGGTGAGACACAGAGGTTGTTGCTTGGGGAACAGGAAACACAGAGACAAACGGGGAGAAAGCAGCAAGCCCTTACAAAGTGAGAGAAAATACTGCTGCAACAAAAATGACCAGATTCCTTGGAAAGAACTGTCCTCCCTCCATAGCCTTGCCTCTTTTTTTTTTTTTTTTTTTTTTTTTACATTTAGGAGTTTTTTTTTTTATTAGTTTCTGCTTTATAACAAAGTGAATCAGTCATACATATACATCTGTTCCCACATCCCTTCCCTCATGCATCTCCCTCCCTCCCACCCTCCCCATCCCACCCCTCCAGGCGGTCACAAAGCACCGAGCTGATTTCCCTGTACTCTGCAGCTGCTTCCCACTATCTATCTACCTTACGTTTGGTAGTGTATATATGTCCATGCCTCTCTTTCGCTTTGTCACAGCTTACCCTTCCCCTTCCCCATATCCTCAAGTCCATTCTCAAGTAGGTCTGTGTCTTTATTACCGTTTTACCCCTAGGTTCTTCATGACATTTTTTTTTTAATTCCGTATATATGTGTTAGCATACGGTATTTGTCTTTCTCTTTCTGACTTACTTCACTCTGTATGACAGACTCTAGGTCTATCCACCTCATTACAAATAGCTCAGTTTTGTTTCTTTTTATGGCTGAGTAATATTCCATTGTATATATGTGCCACATCTTCTTTATCCATTCATCCGATGATGGACACTTAGGTTGTTTCCAGCTCCGGGCTATTGTGAATAGAGCTGCAATGAACATTTTGGTACATGTCTCTTTTTGAATTATGGTTTTCTCAGGGTATATGCCTAGTAGTGGGATTGCTGGGTCATATGGTAGTTCTATTTTTAGTTTTTTAAGGAACCTCCATACTGTTCTCCATAGTGGCTGTACCAATTCACATTCCCACCAACAGTGCAAGAGTGTTCCCTTTTCTCCACACCCTCTCCAGCATTTATTGTTTCTAGATTTCTTGATGATACCCATTCTGACTGGTGTGAGATGATATCTCATTGTAGGTTTGATTTGCATTTCTCTAATGATTAATGATGTTGAGCATTCTTTCATGTGTTTGTTGGCAGTCTGTATATCTTCTTTGGAGAAATGCCTATTTAAGTCTTCTGCCCATTTCTGGATTGGGTTGTTTGTTTTTTGCTATTGAGCTGCATGAGCTGTTTATAAATTTTGGAGATTAATCCTTTGTCAGTTGCTTCATTTGCAAATATTTTCTCCCATTCTGAGGGTTGTCTTTTGGTCTTGTTTATGGTTTCCTTTGCTGTGCAAAAGCTTTGAAGTTTCATTAGGTCCCATTTGTTTATCTTTGTTTTTATTTCCATTTCTCTAGGAGGTGGGTCCAAAAGGATCTTGCTGTGATTTATGTCATAGAGTGTTCTACCTATGTTTTCCTCTAAGAGTTTGATAGTTTCTGGCCTTACATTTAGGTCTTTAATCCATTTTGAGCTTATTTTTGTGTATGGTGTTAGGGAATGATCTAATCTCAAACTTTTACATGTCCCTGTCCAGTTTTCCCAGCACCACTTACTGAAGAGGCTGTCCTTTCTCCACTGTACATTCCTGCCTCCTTTATCAAAGATAAGTTGGCCATATGTGCGTGGGTTTATCTCTGGGCTTTCTATCCTGATCCACTGATCTATCTTTCTGTTTTTATGCCAGTACCACACTGTCTTAATTACTGTAGCTTTGTAGTATAGTCTGAAGCCAGGGAGCCTGATTCCTCCAGCTCCGTTTTTCGTTCTCAAGATTGCTTTGGCTATTCGGGGTCTTTTGTTTTTCCAAACAATTTTTGAAATTTTTGTTCTAGTTCTGTGAAAAATGCCAGTGGTAGTTTGATAGGGATTACATTGAATCTGTAGATTGCTTTGGGTAGTAGAGTCATTTTCACAATATTGATTCTTCCAATCCAGGAGCATGGTATATCTCTCCATCTATTTGTATCATCTTTAATTTCTTTCATCAGTGTCTTATAATTTTCTGCATACAGGTCTTTTGTCTCCTTAGGTAGGTTTATTCCTAGATATTTTATTCTTTTTGTTGCAATGGTAAATGGGAGTGTTTTCTTGATTTTATTTTCAGATTTTTCATCATTAGTGTACAGGAATGCCAGAGATTTCTGTACATTAATTTTGTATCCTGCTACATTACCAAATTCATTGATTAGCTCTAGTAGTTTTTCGGTAGCATCTTTAGGATTCTCTATGTATAATATCATGTCATCTGCAAACAGTGACAGCTTTACTTCTTCTTTTCCAATTTGGATTCCTTTTATTTCCTTTTCTTCTCTGATTGCTGTGGCTAAAACTTCCAAAACTAGGTTGAATAAGAGTGGTGAGAGTGGGCAGCCTTGTCTTGTTCCTGATCTTAGTGGAAATGGTTTCAGTTTTTCACCATTGAGGACAATGTTGGCTGTGGGTTGGTCATATATGGCCTTTATTATGTTGAGGAAAGTTCCCTCTATGCCTACTTTCTGCAGGGTTTTTATCATAAATGGGTGTTGAATTTTGTCGAAAGCTTTCTCTGCATCTATTGAGATGATCATATGGTTTTTCTCCTTCAACTTGTTAATATGGTGTATCACATTGATTGATTTGCGTATATTGAAGAATCCTTGCATTCCTGGAATAAACCCCACTTGATCATGGTGTATGATCCTTTTAATGTGCTGTTGGATTCTGTTTGCTTGTATTTTGTTGAGGATTTTTGCATCTATGTTCATCAGTGATATTGGCCTGTAGTTTTCTTTCTTTGTGACATCCTTGCCTGGTTTTGGTGTCAAGGTGATGGTGGCCTCGTAGAATGAGTTTGGGAGTGTTCCTTACTCTGATATTATTTGGAAGAGTTTGAGAAGGATGGGTGTTAGCTCTTCTCTAAATGTTTGATAGAATTCGCCTGTGAAGCCATCTGGTCCTGGGCTTTTGTTTGATGGAAGATTTTTAATCACAGTTTCAATTTCAGTGCTTGTGATTGGTCTGTTCATATTTTCTATTTCTTCCTGAGTCAGTCTTGGCAGTTTGTGCATTTCTAAGAATTTGTCCATTTCTTCCAGGTTGTCCATTTTATTGGCATAGAGTTGCTTATAGTAATCTCTCATGATCTTTTGTATTTCTGCAGTGTCAGTTGTTACTTCTCCTTTTTCATTTCTAATTCTATTGATTTGAGTCTTCTCCCTTCTTTTCTTGATGAGTCTGGCTAATGGTTTGTCAATTTTGTTTATCTTCTCAAAGAACCAACTTTTAGTTTCATTGATCTTTGCTATCGTTTCCTTCATTTCTTTTTCATTTATTTCTGATCTGGTCTTTATGATTTCTTTCCTTCTGCTAACTTTGGGGGTTTTTTGTTCTTCTTTCTCTAATTGCTTTAGGTGCAGGGTTAGGTTGTTTACTCGAAATGTTTCCTGCTTCTTAAGGTGGGATTGTATTGCTATAAACTTCCCCCTTAGAACTGCTTTTGCTGCGTCCCATAGGTTTTGGGTCGTTGTGTCTCCATTGTCATTTGTTTCTAGGTATTTTTAAATTTCCTCTTTGATTTCTTCAGTGATCACTTCGTTATTGAGTAGTGTATTGTTTAGCCTCCCTGTGTTTGTATTTTTTACAGATCTTTTCCTGTAATTGATGTCTAGTCTCATAGCATTGTGGTCGGAAAAGATACTTGATACAATTTCAATTTTCTTAAATTTACCAAGGCTTGATTTGTGACCCAAGATATGATCTATCCTGGAGAATGTTCCATGAGCACTTGAGAAAAATGTGTATTCTGTTGTTTTTGGATGGAATGTCCTATAAATATCAACTAAGTCCATCTTGTTTAATGTATCATTTAAAGCTTGTGTTTCCTTATTTATTTTCATTTTGGATGATCTGTCCATTGGTGAAAGTGGGGTATTAAAGTCCCCTACTATGATTGTGTTACTGTCGATTTCCCCTTTTATGGCTGTTAGTATTTGCCTTATGTATTGAGGTGCTCCTATGTTGGGAGCATAAATATTTACAATTGTTATATCTTCTTCTTGGATCGATCCCTTTATCGTTATGTAGTGTCCTTCTTTGTCTCTTCTAATAGTCTTTATTTTAAAGTCTATTTTGTCTGATATAAGAATTGCTACTCCAGCTTTCTTTTGATTTCCATTTGCATGGAATATCTTTTTACATCCCCTTACTTTCAATCTGTATGTGTCTCTATGTCTGAAGTGGGTCTCTTGTAGATGGCATATATATGGGTCTTGTTTTTGTATCCATTCAGCCACTCTGTGTCTTTTGGTGGGAGCATTTAGTCCATTTACATTTAAGGTAATTATTGATATGTATGTTCCTATTCCCATTTCCTTAATTGCTTTGGGTTCGTTATTGTAGGTATATTCCTTCTGTTGTGTTTCTTGCCTGGAGAAGTTCCTTTAGCATTTGTTGTAAAGCTGGTTTGGTGGTGCTGAACTCTCTCAGCTTTTGCTTGTCTGTAAAGGTTTTAATTTCTCCATCAAATCTGAATGAGATCCTTGCTGGGTAGAGTAATCTTGGTTGCAGGTTTCTCTCCTTCATGACTTTAATTATGTCCTGCCACTCCCTTCTGGCTTGTAGTGTTTCTGCTGAGAGATCAGCTGTTAACCTGATGGGGATTCCCTTGTGTGTTATTTGTTGTTTTTCCCTTGCTGCTTTTAATATGATTTCTTTGTGTTTAATTTTTTGACAGCTTGATTAATATGTGTCTTGGCGTATTTCTCCTTGGATTTATTCTGTATGGGACTCTCTGTGCCTCCTGGACTTGATTAACTATTTCCTTTCCCATATTAGGGAAGTTTTCAACTATAATCTCTTCAAATATTTTCTCAGTCCCTTTCTTTTTCTCTTCTTCTTCTGGAACCCCTATAATTCGAATGTTGGTGCGTTTAATGTTGTCCCAGAGGTCTCTGAGACTGTCCTCTGTTCTTTTCATTCTTTTTTTAAATTTTGCTCTGTATCAGTTATTTCCACTATTTTATCTTCCACCTCACTTATCCGTTCTTCTGCCTCAGTTACTCTGCTATTGATCCCATCTAGACTATTTTTCATTTCATTTATTGTGTTTTTAATCGATGCTTGATTCATCTTTAGTTCTTCTACGTCCTTGTTAACTGTTTCTTGCATTTTGTCTATTCTATTTCCAAGATTATGGATCTTGAAAATAGAATCTTGGATCAGCTTTACTATCATTATTCTGAATTCTTTTTCAGGTAGACTGCCTATTACCTCTTCATTTGTTAGGTCTGGTAGGTTTTTATCTTGCTCCTTCACCTGCTGTGTGTTTTTCTGTCTTCTCATTTTGCTTATGATACTGTGTTTGGGGTCTCCTTTTTGCAGGCTGCAGATTCGTAGTTCCCGTTGTTTTTGGTGTCTGTCCCCAGTGGCTAAGGTTGTTTCAGTATGTTGTGTAGGCTTCCTGGTGGGGGGGACTAATGCCTGTGTTCTGGTGGTTGAGGCTCGATCTTGTCTTTCTGGTGGACAGGTCCACGTCTGGTGGTGTGTTTTGGGGTGCCTATGGCCTTATTATGTTTTTAGGTAGCCTCTCTGCTAATGGGTGGGGTTGTGTTCCTGCCTTGCTAGTTGCTTGGCATGGGGTGACCAGCACTGTAGCTTGCTGGTCGTTGACTGAAGCTGGGTGCTGGTGTTGAGATGGAGATCTCTGGGAGATTTTCGCTGCTTGATATTATGTGGAGCTGGGAGGTCTCTTGTGGACCCGTGTCCTGAAGTTGGCTCTCCCACTTCAGAGGCACAGCATTGACTCCTGGCTGCAGCACCAAGAGCCTTTCATCCACCCGGCACAGAATAACAGGGAGAAAAAGCAGAAAGAAAGAATTAGTAGAAGAAAGAAAGAGAGAGGGAAAGAAAGGAAGAAGGGAAGAAAGGAAGGAAGAAAGAAAGAAAGGAGGGAGGGAGGGAGGAAGGATGGAAAGAGAGAAGGAAAGAAAGGAGGGAGGGAGGGAGGAAGGATGGAAAGAGAGAAGGAAAGAAAGGAGGGAGGGAGGAATGAAAGCAAAAGGAAGAGTGAATGAAAGAAGGGAGGGAGGGAGGAAGGAAAGAAAAAGAAAGTGGAAAGAAGAAGGGTGGGAGGGAGGGAGGGAGGAAAGAAAAAGAAAGAAGGAAAGGAGGAGCGGAGGGAGGGAGGGAGGAAGGGAAGGTAGGGAAAAAAGAAAGAGCAGGTAAAGTAAAATAGAATAAAGTATGAAATATAGTAGCGTTATTAAAATTAAAAAGTAATTATTGAAAAAAAAAACGGACCGATAGAACCCTGGGACATATGGTGGAAGCAAAGCTATACAGAGAGAATCTTACACAGAAGATTACACATACACATTCACAAAAAGAGAGCAGGGGAAAAAATCAAAAATCTTGCTTTCCAAGTCCACCTCCTCAATTTGGGATAATTCGTTGTAAAAAAGAGGAAAAGGGCGAGAAGTCTGAAATCTTGCTCTCTAAGTCCACCTCCTTAATTTGGGATAATTCGTTGTAAAAAGAGGAAAAGGGGGGAAAGTCTTAAATCTTGTCCTCAAAGTCCACTTCCTCAATTTGGGATGATTCACTGTCCATTCATGCACTCCACAGACGCAGGGCACATCAAATGGACCGTGGAGCTTTAATCCGCTGCCTCCAAGGCTGCACAGAGAGATTTCCCTGTCTCTTCTCTGCTCTCACAGCTCCCGGGTCTCAGTCTTGGACCTGGCCCCGCCTCTGCGCGTAGGTCGCCGGAGGGCGTCCGTTCTTCGCTCAGACAGGATGGGTTTAAAGGAGCCGCTGATTCGGGGGCTCTGGCTCACTCAGGCAGAGGGGAGGGAGGGGCGCGCAGTGTGGGGCGGGCCTGCGGCGGCAGAGGCCGGCGTGACGTTGCACCAGACTGAGGCGCTCCGTGCGCTTTCCCGGGAAAGCCGTCCCCGGGTCCCGGGACCCCGGCAGTGGCGGGGTGCACAGGCCCCCCGGCAGGCGGGGCGGACAGTGACCCACGCTTGCACACAGGCCCCGTGGCGGCGGCGGCGGCGGCGGCGGCGGCGGCAGCAGCCCCAGCGTCTCACGCCCGTCTCCGAGGTCCGCGCCTTACCCGCGGCTCGCGCCTGTCTCTGGCGCTTCCCCAAGCAGCCCTCTTAATGCCCTCTCCTCGCGCACCAGGAAACAAAAGGGAAAAAAGTCTCTTGCCTCTTCGGCAGCTCCAGACCCTTTCCCCGGACTCCCTCCGGGCTAGCCGTGGTGCACTAACCCCTTCAGGCTCTCTTCCTGCCGCCAGCCCCAGTCCTCTCCCTGCGCTCCGACTGAAAGCCGATACCCGAGCCTCAGCTCCCAGCCCCGCCCGCCCCGGCGGCCGAGCAGACAAGCCTCTCGGGCTGGTGTGTGCCTGAGGGCACCGGTCCTCTGTGCCAGAATCTCTCCTCTTTGCCCTCCGCACCCCTGTTGCTGTGCTCTCCTCCGCTACTCCGAAGCTTTCCCCCTCCGCCACCTGCAGTCTCCGCCCGCGAAGGGGCTTGTAGTGTGTAGAAACCTTCCCTCCTTCACGGCTCCCTCCCACTGGTGCAGGTCCCGTCCCTATCCTATTGTCTTTGTTTATTCTTTTTTTCTTTTGCCCTACCCAGGTATGTGGGGAGTTTCTTGCCTTTTGGGGGGTCTGAGGTCTTCTGTCAGCGTTCAGTAGGTGTTCTGTAGGAGTTGTTCCACGTGTAGATGAATTTCTGATGTATCTGTGGGGAGGAAGGTGATCTCCGCGTCTTACTCTTCCGCCATCTTCCTCCGGGTCCTCAGCCTTGCCTCTTATATTCCCCCATCTCCACCCATCCGTTAGAGCCTCTGTACATCTGCATGCAATTGTAACAGAAAGTGGAGGTTCTGCTGCTTGCTGCTCAAAAGCCAAAAAAGAGACAAAGTTGGTGGAAAGGAAAGTTTGCTTTATTTTGGATGCCAGCAATGAGGTGGGGGGTTGGGGGCAGACTTCTGTCCAAAGGTCAACTGTTCCCTACTGACAACCAGGGGGCAAGAGCTTTTATAGACAGAGGGAGGGACTACATGCAGAAGTAGCACAGTCAGCTCCGACTGTCATTTTGAAATTGGTCATGCGGTGGTCTGACCAGTGCCATCTTGATTGTTTTACATACAATTAATTTTCAGTTCCAGGGTCGGTTTGTTCCCATTTCTTTTAGGCCATTTCTCGAAATTGTGGCAGCTTATGTCATGACTGCAGTCTGGTCATCATGCAGTTAACTTCTTCCATCTGGTGTGGGGTTTCAGTATCTACAAGGTAGCTCACAGGATATGGCTGTAGTCCATGAAGAGGAGCTAAATGTCCTTGACTTTGTTTAATGACTAAACTATTATTGTTTTGTCCTGTTTGATTGCTTTTCTTTGCTTCTGCATTTTCTCACTTCTCTGATTAAACTTATGCTTTGGCTCAAGTTTTTCCACAGGCAAAAGGCAGGCGGGGGACTTGGGGGGAAAGGACCGTAGGGTCTTGCTCCATTTCACAATAACCTCCCTTCCTTATGCTTCATTTTTCTAGGTGAGCCTTACTCATTTTTCATGACTCAGAATAATAGTTATGATAATTATGATAACAATAACAATAATATGTTAATAATTGCTAACATTCATTGAGTGTTTGATTTATTAAGTGGCAGTCTTTATAAACACACACACACACACACACATACACACATGTATGTGAATGAAATTTACTCTTTCAATAGCCCCATAAATGATGTACAATTGTACAGATGAAGACAGTGATGTAGAGAGGTTAATTAATTTGCCCAAGATGACACAGCTGTTAAGTGTTAAAAATAGAACAGAGATATCATCTTTGCTGTGACTTCTAGGATAGGTTCATTTCCTTTCCTGTGTGCTTTCAAAGAAGCCTGTATTGATCACAACATAAAGCTTACAGTTGTAGGTTATAGTACCTTATAGTTCATGGGAGCCTTCTCCAACTAGACTACAGCCTCCAAAGGGGGCTGAGGCTATCTTGGTTATGTTTTAAATATCTCTAGTAATGAGCACTGAACAGCTAGCACAGAAGAGGTACTCAATAAATATTTGTGGAATACAAGTATAAATGAATGAATAAATGCTTGGATGAATAAATGAATATTATAATTAAAGACTGTAAGTAGTAACAAAAATCTTGTTAGGAAGAAGTGACATCCCTGTTTTCCAACTTGGCTAATGGAGGTTATTTCTGTTGTTTATGGAACAATGGAGCTACATTTCCCTTGACTACTCTGGGCAGATCCTACAATCACAAATTAACAGCATCAATGGAATGAGGGACAATATGCCACTGATCTCCATTTCTCTCTTTGTATCAACTGGAAACTCCTACATTGAACATGAAGCTCTATCAAAACAATGATAGTTTCCAAAAGAGAAAAATTCGTTCAATATCTTGTTATTAATCTCCATAGTATCAAATACCTTGCACCAGGTTTCCTTGAGATTGAACTGTCAATCTCATTCAAGTCAATTTAGTTCTAAGTGACAACATTGCCTAATGATATGAATTATGAGTATAGCTTTTCCTCATAAGAAGAGACTTTTGCAATGGCCTATTTGCTGACATTCTGCTCTCAATTCTTCACTTCCAATCCTTTACCCAGACACCAGACTTTTCTTTCAAGAAGAATGTTTTCACCATTGTACTTCCCTGCTAAAACCTCCAATGATTTTCTCACCAACAGGGTCAAGGTCAGATTTCTTAGCCTGATGTTCAAGGCTTCTAGAGTGTGTCCAAACTTGCTTCTCTTATTTCTGACTCGTCTCTTACATCATTTTTCTGTTTCATGTTCTCTAGACATACCTTGCTCAATCCAATAAGGTACCATACACAAAGAATAACACTGAAAAATATTTCCTCTTCCTTCCTGAATCTCCCTATTCTACTTGTCTAATAGGCCTAATATAAACTCCATCGACTCTACTGAGTGCTCCAGATTATGTTAATTTTCCCTTTTCAGTTTGTGGGATTTATTTTTGATACCATTTATTTAACATTTGGTTTTATACTATCTGTGACATCCTTTTCTTGTCTTTTTTTTTACTTATCCATGCCTTCTTCTCTTAACTCGATGGTCAGCATCATGAGAGCAAAAACCATGTCTTAAACTTCTGCTATATTCCATATCATTGTTAGTTTCAATAATAAGTGTCTAATAAATATCTGTCGAATGCACATACTTATGCTCCTGGGGTGAATGTTTGATGAGAGGTACTCAGAGCAGCACATAATTCCAGACAGGAAATGTGCCAGGCTGAGTCATTCAGCAGCTGCAACATGTTTGCAATGCATTTCCTTATCTGGGTGTAAGAATTAGGAATAAAGAAATCTCAGTTTGAGTGTAGTGAATAAACTTGGGTTTTGTGCCTTGTAATTTAATAATGCATTTTTAGAACTATTGCTGTGCATGTTTCTTCCCTTTGATTCTATACAGATAACATGATTTTGGGTGCAAGTAACAAAAATGGCTTCAATAATAAGGAAACAGTCATACCAAAAAAAAAAAAAAAAAAGGAAAAGTTCAGAGATAGAATGGTTTCAGATTTAGTTAATTTTGTAAATCAGTAATGTTATCTGGGGCAAAATTTCTTCTATCTTTCTGTTCTCACACCTCCTACTATACTAGTGTAATTCCCTCAGGCTGAGTCTCTTTTTAATTGCAAAATGGCTGTTACAGATTCATCTCTTTGTTGAAGATACCACAAGTGTTCAGTGGGAGAAACAGAATCATTTCTCCTTTGGTGACTCTATTTGGGAGTGAAGAGGTCTTTTCCAGAAGCTCCTAGCAGATTTCTTCTTGTGTCTTATTAGTTGAAACTGGATTACATGCCTGCCTCTAAAGCAATAAATGGAAGAAAGGATAATACTACTACATTTATCTTGGCTCCAAAAGAATTGTGGTCATATGAGATGAAATGATGGATAGCAGAACAAAACTGAGGCTTTTCAGTATGTTCAAAGTGAAAATGTCTGCTAACCAAAAAACCAATCGTTGGCCTTAGATCCAAACACAATATTAGCAATGACCCCTCTCAAAAAGGTAAGCAATGCACCTACCTCTCTTATAGGTTTTCAAAGGATCGAATAGGCTAATGCATTTTCTGACTCTGGGGGATACCAACCAGCTCATCAATGGTTGGAATCCTCTGACAGAACATTTTAATAGTCTTAATGACCATAAATTATATATATTGTTTGCATTAAAATATTGGCTATGACTAAGCCCTGAGGTTTCTCTAAGGGCACTTTTTTAAAGTAATAACTTTTAGACTAGATGCCTTCCTTAGCCAACTTATAAAACAGAGAGATCTTATGCACAGTTATCCTCACCTCTTCCTTTTGTTCCTTTTTTTTCACCTACCCAGCTGACTTCAAACCTTCCAGAGGCCCAAAGCTATGTCAAAACGTGCTCTTAGAAGTGTTCTAATGCCAGTCAGCTATGCTGGAGGGTGAGTTTGAACATGTGTTCCTCTACCTGGAATATATGAATGAAAAATTAATTTCTAATGGTAGAAAGAAGCATTTCTGGTTTTACATGTCAAAATTGTAGTTATCAGCTAAGATAGCGTGTACAGAACTTGAGATTTTAGGAGTTTTCTGGCACACTAAACTACTCAATATAACATTAAAGCTATTGCAAACATTTTAATTAACCAGGTAAAATATTTGTGTGTGTGTGTGTGTGAGAGAGAGAGAGAGAGAAAGAGAGAGAGAGAGAGAGAGCGAGAGAGAGAGAGAGAGAGAGAGAGAGGGAGAGGGAGAGGGAGAGAGAGAGGGAGAAAGAGAGAGGTGGACTGGAAGAAACAGTTCAAAATGCATGTTTTATATTGTGATCCTAATTAGTTTTATATATATTATCTCCATCCATCAGTTTATAGTTTTCCTTCAAATGCATAGACAAAGTAATTAAGGTGAATATATATGAACAACAACACAGGATGGTGTTCTAATGCTACTTGGAAATAATTTTGTTTGTGATAGACTGCTTCTCAAAAATAGTTTCTCAAAGATTATAGAAAGGTAATGTCACCAAAATATTTTCAATCTTCATTTTTTCCTTCTTAAAATCTCTTTCAACCTATACCATCTGCTTAATTGAGCCGAGTGCTACACATACAACATCCAAATTCACTGAACTATTCAGATGCCTAATGAGTTTTGTGCAAACATTAAAAAAATTTTTAACCCAGAATATGTCAGATTTCTGACACGTATTGTACCTCACTAATTACATTATTCTTTTTCTACATTTCCTTTGGATAGACCAACATGAAAAACTATCTGTCTCTAATCTGTCAAGGAGAAGGAATACTAATTAGGATAAAGTTTTCAACAGAATAATTTATAATTTCTAAAAATAAATTATGATTCTTCATCAAGTCACTTTTTTGAGAAGTTAAAAGACTTACTTTATATACAGAGTTTTAGCTAACAGACTAATTTAGCACAAGAATCCTTTGTGAAGTCTTCTCCAACTCAGCTGTAACTGGCTCAGTATAAGCTCTTCCCAATTTGGACCCTTATGAAACATTTATAGAGCTATATGTCTACTATTTTACTTACCACAGTGCATTGTATTTATTTGTATATTTCCCTCAACAACAAACCTTTGGAACTCAGGAAGCATTTCTAAATAATCTCTGAGTGCTCAATATTCAGCCAAGTGTCCAGCTCACACTAGGCACTCAATGTCCATTAGAAAAGCCTCACTCTTTTTTGGCTCCTTAATTTGGACCACTCTGGTACTTGGTTAGAATTGGAGTTCTGCTGGAGCCTCCATGAAAGGGGATACCAGTAGGAAGCCAAGTCCACCTTGTTTCTGATTTTTCCTCTTTGTAGTCTAAATTAGGCACTCTTACAGTGCTCTTACATTCTGCTCTTTCTTATCTCTGGATTCATTCATTCAAAATATATTTATCTGAAGCAGTGACTGGCAGTCTATGCCAGTCACTGTTTCAGACTCTGGGATTCATCTGTGAATGAAACAGACAAAACCCTGCTCCCATGGAGGAATAATCAAATAGATGTATAATATAATGCTAGGTAATGAAAAGTGTCATGAAGAAAAGTATAGAAGATAAAGGGACAGAAAGTTTCAAGAGATACCATGTTTAGATAAAGTGGGCATTTTTCCAAGGTGGTAATTGTTGATCAGAGACAGTAAATGTCTGGGGAAGGAATGTTTTTGACAAAGAACAACAAAGACAAGAGCCTGAGACAGAGCATGTGTGGTGTGGCTGACAAGTAGCAAGAAAAATCATGTGGCTTTTGCACAGTAAGCAGAAAGAGTCATAGTAGGAAGTGAGGTGAGAGTAGTCATGGACATCTGAGATTGTAGGGTCTTGAAGGCAGTAGTAAGGGTCCTGGATATTATTCTGATATATACACATATATACATACATTAATATATTTGGACATTATTTTAATATGGGAAGCCACTTATGGTTTTGAACAGAGGACTGACTAAATATGATTTTTTTTAATAGTTGATTATATTTATTTATTTTTTTATTAGTCTCTGCTTTACAACAAAGTGAATCAGTCATACATATACATCTGTTCCCACATCCCCTCCCTCCTGCGTCTCCCTCCTTCCCACCCTCCCCATCCCACCCCTCCAGGCAGCCACAAAGCACCGAGCCGATCCCCCCGCGTCACGCGGCCACCCCCCACCATCCATCTACCCCACGCCCGGCAGTGTATACACGTCCATGCCTCTCCCCGGCCCCGTCACAGCCCCCCCCCATATCCCCAAGCCCACCCCCAGTAGGTCTGTGTCTCTATTCCTGTTTTACCCCTAAGTTCTTCATGACATTTTTTTTCTTAAATTCCATATATATGTGTTAGCATACGGTATTTGTCTTTCTCTTTCTGACTTACTTCACTCTGTATGATTTATTTTTAAAAGAATTACTCTGACTTCTCTGTAAATTATAAACTGGAGGAAGACAAGAGTAAAAACAGACAGAGTAATTCAAAGACAAATTAGCATAATCCAGGCATAGAAGGATGGTAGTTCGGACTAGGAGATTAATAGTAGAATGAGTGAGGAATGGCTGGTTTCTAGGTATATTCTGAAAGTGAGCCAGTGGGAAATATGGAGGGATGAGATCAAGGTTGAGAAAAAGAGAAAGTAAAGGATGGCTTCATGAGTTTTGGCCTGAGCAGTTGGGAGAATGATAATATTATTTAGTGAGATAGGTAGCCCTGTGGGATGGGCAGGAGGAAGGCAGACAGAAGCTGGTTTTGAAGTAGAGTGGGAATCATGAATTAATCATGGGACACTTTAAGTTTATGATGATTATTAGACACCAAAATGGAATTTCCTAGATTTGGGGGATATGGGCAAGGCTGGTGGTTTAATTTTGGGAGTTATTAGTACCTTTAAGCCATGAAATCAGTTCTACTTGCCTAAGGATTAACTATAGAAAAAGAAGTGGAGACACGAGAGCTGAGATGTGAGGTGCTCCAACATTTACAGGTCAGGAAGAGGAAGGTAACCTAGCAAAGGAGCTATTGAAGATAATCAGGAGTAGGTGATGTCAGAGAAGTAGGGGGAAAAAAGATAGCAATGTCTAGTAATAACCTTTTTTTTTTTTGGTTTGAATATTTTCTTCCCATTTTCTATAAACCTCAAAAAAGTGAGATTGATCTTGTGATCTAACCTATGTATTAGAAATACCCAATCTGGAACTCACACTTTCAATCTCTCCAACATGTAAAGTAATATTTGAATGGTCCATTGTGGGAAATGCTGTTCCAGCTTCCATCAGTTGTTAACTAACTTACCTACACTTAGTTTACCTTACAACATAGGTAAGGACCTATACCATGGATGGCTCAGATGTTTGGACTATGTATGTTAGCTTTATTCAAACCCAGTCTCTGAAGAATATTTTATCTATTAAGGTCAATTTTGCTAAAAATTTATAAATGCTTTGAAAGTAATGACAGAAAATTCCTTCTTATCTGGTCTCTTAACAACTGGCTTGAAAGTTTCCCATTCTCTCCTTAAAATGCACTGACTCATGACCCTAGTCAGCAATTACTCCCAGCCATAGTCTTCTCTTTATAATGTCTGTGCTTTTCTGCTCCTTCTTGGATTAAGGTGCTTCTCAAGATAGCATTCGTTCCCAACTTTTATGTGCCAATTGTATTTATCAGGGCAATAGCTAACTTGAAATATTTGTAAATTGATATAGTATGAAAACAGAATATACTGCATTGCTAAGTGTTGATGAATGTGGGTTGCTAAAATAATTCTGATAATTTGATGTTGGAGAGATTGAAACCAAGTCTCCCCAGACTGAGTTCCTTTGCTGAGTTTATGATTAACCTCTCTACCTGAAACTTTATTCCCTTTCTTTTCTCACCCCTGTTCCCATTAGGATTGAGGAGTATCAAAGAAAAGAGAAGATTGAAACTGAACAGGACCTTGCTGGACTCTCTCAAGTACAAAGATCCCTCTGTGTCCCCCATTTCTTGTAGAAAAGGGCTTTAGTCTCTTCAAACTTCCCTGAGTTCCAAAGAGCAGTTTCAAGCAGTTACTAATTAGGGAAGTGAGGTAACACAGAAACAAAGGAAAAGCAGTCAAGCAATCAAAGTAATGATAGCTTAAACAATAGTTCAGGGATAAAACAGAGTCCTACTTTCTCTTCAAGGGATAGACATAATCTGATACATATCTTTGAGTTATTCTGCAGAAACTAAGACTCCCACCCAGCTGGAGGATGGTGACTACATGCTGACCATGAGCATGTAGACTCCAGACTGGTTGAAACAAGAAGGTTGGTGATTAAGATCTCAAAACATTACCCTGTTACCTCACCACCAACCAATGAGAAGAAAGTCTATGAACTGTAACTCTCACTCCAAATGTTGCCTTTAAAAATCCTTCCCTGAAAGCCACTGGGGAGTTCAGGTCTTCTGAGCATTAGTTACACATTCTCCTTTCTTGGCACCCTGAAATAAACACTATATTTTCCTTCACCAAAACCAGTAGATTGGTGTCAGTAGATTGGCTTTGCTGTGCACAGGCAAGCAGACCAAGTTCAGTTCAGTAACAAGATAACTAAAAACTAGGGTGAAAATATAAAGATTAATGAAGGATTATACCCAAGTCCTGAATGTAATCAAGTTTTGAATCCAATTGCTTTACCTGCTTCTTCAAGCTCTCATTATATTGGGAGGAAGGAAAAGAGGGAGGTATGGAGGGATGCAAAATGAAATCCGTAAAGAAAGAAAAATAACTAACTTAAAAAGAAATAAGTTGGAACTGTAAATGGTGTATTTGGGATATGATTCATGTTAGAGGTATAATATAAAACTTTAAATTCAAAGAAAAAGCCACATCAGCCTCTCTATATCAAAATATTGGCAAGTAAATGCACATGTATTTTTTAAAGTTAAAACGTTTAAGAATTGTATGTTTTTTTTTAATTAAATGCACTATAAAACTGACTTTTAGGGCTTCCCTGGTGGTGCAGTGGTTGTGAGTCTGCCTGCCGATGCAGGGGACACGGGTTCGTACCCCGGTCCGGGAAGATCCCACATGCCGCGGAGTGGCTAGGCCCGTGAGCCATGGCCGCTGAGCCTGCGCGTTTGGAGCCTGTGCTCCACAACGGGAGAGGCCACAGCAGTGAGGGGCCCGCGTACCACAAAACAAACAAGCAACAACAACAACAAAAAAAACCCCTGACTTTTATATCTACTACTGATTTTCTTATTATAGTGGTGTTTCTGTGTATGTATATATTTGTGGTTTACAATAACTGATTATTTTTATTTTAAAAGAGCAATGTTGCTGCAAAACAACCCAGGCAAGAATAGCTTATTATGATGAAAGAGTTTAAAAATCCATTGACCTGTATCTTTCCAAACCTTTCATCCTATTCTTGTCATTATATATTTATTTAACTAAAGTTTTAAAATATGTATGGTACACTTTACAAATTTGGCTTTAACAGTATAAAATCAATAATATTTATGTTTCTTATTTTAATTTTGAAAACCATAATATAAGTAATTTAATTTAAAGTGCTTATTTGGTAAACACAAAATGAAACCGCTGAGTTTCCTAAAAAAAAAACAACAAACAAAACAAACAAACAAACAAAAAACAGAGAGGGAGAAAATCTACTCAGAAGAAGAGAGAAACAGCAGAAAGAACTACAAAGAAAAATAAATGGCCCCTGTTTCATTTTCAAATTCTCAAAATGAAATGTATTTGTGTCTAGTCATGTAGAGAATATTTTTTTAATTTGAAAATCTGTTAGCCAACTTTTATGTGATTTAGTGAAAAGAGAGTAGTTCAGCTCTAAGCTGAGCTTTATCATGAGTCTCCTGTAAAATAGTTAGCATTTTTGAATATTTACTCTAAGCCAGGCACTATACTAATCCCATTTAATCCTCCTATCAATCCTTCCAGGTAGATATCCTGCACTGTCTCACTACATCTTTTCATGTCTCAATTTCTTTCTCTGTAAACTGAGAGTAAATTTATCTGTCTTCCCTAGAGTAGGTCAAATGAAATGAAAAATGAAAGAAAAAAAAATTCTGGTGCTTTGCAAATGTCAGGTAGTGTTTATTGTTATTATCAGTTTTCAAAAAAAGTTGGAGAAGAGTTGGAGAAAAACTGAGTAGAGGAGCTTGTCCTGGAGAAATGGAGTCATGTTCAGCCTTCAGTCCTGGCCAGTGGCTCCAGTCTGTCCTGTCTTGTCATGGCCCATGCTACCAGCAAGGGCTCCATCAGGCTGAACCAGGTGACCTGCATTTTTCTGCTGCTTATCTGTGGGTCAGAGAATTATCAGATTAACTTTCCTAACAACTTTGTTTTGTAAAATGGAAGAGCTAGAAGTTGCATAAGTCCCAATTCAGATATTAACAGGGGCCAGTGACCAGCTACCAGAAAGCATGGCTGTTTCCTCTCCCTCCTAAGCTCAGGAGAAATTTTCCTGATAAAAAGAAATGACAAAATGAATACTGGAGAGAGTCCAGAGGTAGGTACACTATTTTGGTAAGAGGTAGGTACACTATTTTGAAAATACATTTGAATACATGCCTGGTTTTATTAAAGTGTGGCCTCTTTGAGGAGATTCATATAGCATTCTTGAAAACAAACATACAAAAACAAAACCTGGATTTCTATAGAAAAAAAAATCCTGAGTGAGAGATAACAAAACGTTAGTGTCTTTTTCAATAATGTTGAATAAATTAGTTTCTTAAATTTGTCACTGAACTCAATAGTTCTTGATTTTATTGGCAGCAAAAAACCACCAGGGATTAGAAGTTAAAATGAATGGCCGGATAAAAGTGTCTTAGGTGTAATTAAAACTGACATTTTACTGAGCAGCACTGAAGATGGTGGACCCCAGGAGTGAGTTTTAGGGCAGCAAGTGTGAACAGCAATAGGATGTAAGTGCTTCCTGAGAAGAGACTTAAGACATTTGTCCAGAGCAGATCCTTCAAGAAACTCACTAATAAAGTAAATCTTCATAACCATTTTTTTTCCAAACATAACATGCTAGCTTTGACTTGATACCTCAGCAAACAGAGGGGCTAGAGGAAGGTAGGAGAGAAATAAGAAATATATTAAATAAATCATTAAAAAAAAGAAAATGTTCAAATTCGCATCCTGGGTGCCTGATTTCACAATGTCAACAGATGGTGTTTCTTCTAGTTTCCCACAGTGTCCTAAACAAGAAAGTTTTTCAAGATACTTAGCTGGAAAAAAAAGAAAATCAGAGCTTTTCAATCTAAAATGTAAGTCAAATCGTAAGAGAAAATAAAAACAATATTTAGAGGTAAACTTTTATTATGTTCTTGGGTTTGTTACAACAGCTAATGTATGAATTAGCTAATATCAGTTAGTGAAAAATCCAAGTTTCAAATCCAGGTCTTTTCATAACAAAACTATGTTCCTTTAAACGCTATGCTGCCTACCAGCCAGATACTAATCTGGGTTGGCCAGACAGTTATTGATAGAGGAGCATCTTCTCTCTGAAGTCTTGAATTTAGTATCTTGTATTTGTGAAGCTGGTTTGATAACTCAAACATGAGAATGGCAATTTTAATAACGATAGTAGTAATGTTATCATGCATTTTTAGCTCTATGTAGTTGATAGAGTATTTCCTTATATAGCTCATTTAATTCTCATAAAAACCCAGCATGATATGTAGAAAATTGTCCTAACTCTTTGTTACAGGTGATGAAATGAAACCTAAATAAATATTTTTGTCAAAAATCCTATCAATCAGTGTAGAACTGATTAGGAGAATAAGGACTCCAGCAGGGAGGTCTTTAGGAGAAAAAAAGTGTTAAGGGGAGGGGAGATTACAAGAAAATGGTCAAAAGGTTCAAACTTCCAGTTATAAGGTAAATAAGTACTAGGGATGTAATGTACAACATGACAACTACAGTTAACACCACCGTATGATATATAAGAGAGTTATTAAGAGAGTAGATCCTAAGAGCTCTCATCACGAGAAACTTGTTTCTATTCTTTTTACTGTATCTATATGAGATGGTGGATGTTAACTAAATTTATTATGGTAATCATTTCACAATACATGTAAATCAAGCCATCATGCTGTCCACCTTAAACTTATACAGTGATGTGTGTTATTTCTCAATAAAACTGGAAACACCTAAAAATTAAAAAAAAAGAAGTAAAGAGATAGATGACTTCAGTAGAATTTCTGACACCATGAGTGAGTGAAAAAACCTTTCAGGATATAGTCAAGAACATGTAAGATAATTAAAACTTTAGGGAAAAAGAAAATACTGTAAAAGAAATAAAATGGAATAAGAATTACTCTATTTGGCTCTCTAGGGCAAAATATTTACCTAGCCATAATCATGTATGCAATATTTATTCATTCAACTAGAAATAGTGATAAAACAAAATAGGACCAAAAAAACCCCAAAAAACTAAATAGGACCAGTGAGATAGAAAGTTGGGTTGAGTCTTAAGAGACCTAAATCGTCAGAGCAGGAACTCTGTGGATAATATTTGAAATCAAATAACCAGAAAATATGAATCTATGCATTTTGCCTGAATATAGAGGAATATTAACTGTTAGAGAAATCAGTTAACGGGTTAAACATTTTTGCCTTTGAGGTGGAGCAACTTAGGGGTGAGAAGCAGAGTTTAAATTTTCAGTACAGATCTCTTTAATATTGGGGTTTTTAATATGTATATATCACTCTGGCTGGAAATACCATTTATTTTGAGTGACTAGAAAAAATGAAAAATGCTGAAAACTGGTCAGAATGATATATATACAGAGAGAGATCTGGGGTCCACTCCTTATCCCCTGAGGGCTAGTTGTACAATTAGCTTAGCTTCCAAGTGGCTGGGAGGAAAGCCGAAGCACCTCTTACACAGAGATGTGGGTGTGTAAGGAATAGGCTGTAGAGAGGCCAGAATAGATGTAGAGGGAACACTTATCAGCAATTTTCATAATCCGAGTAACAGAGTTTAGTTTGGACTAAACAGTAGAGATAGTGAGCATGGGAAGAATTCTAGATATTTGCAGAGTAAGAATAGAAGTTTTGTAGATAGATTGGGTAAAAGAGAGGAGGCAAAAAGGACTCTGCAGTTTGGATCTGAACAATGTAAAGAACGAATTTGCCATTTATGGAGCTGGAGAGGACTATGTGAAGAACATATTTGGGGGATGAATACCAGGCGTTCAGTATTGAATGTGATCAAAATTTCATGTAATGTAAAAACCTTACATTTAGGTCTTTAATGCCATGATCAACTAAATATCTAAATGGAAAGGTTAAGTAAGCACATAGATATATGAGTCTGGAATTCAGGAATTGTTCTAAGGTAGAGACATAGGCTGGAGGTTCAGTGTATGTATAGATGGTATTTAAAGCCATGAATGGATGAGGTTACCTACAGAGTGAGCACAGAGAGCAAGGAAATATAATCTGAGGGTGGAGTCTTGGCAACTCTGAAGTTTGAAGGTAGAGAAGATGAGGAGCATTCAGCAAAGGAGAAAAAGAAGTGATGGCCAGAGAAGTAGGAGAATAACGAGACAAAGTGGTGTCCAAGAGGTCAAGTAAATATACTATTTCAAGGAGACGGTTGTGAGCCACTGTTTCAAATGCTGTTGAGGAAGGAAGTGAATTCTGAGAAGTAAGTGATCCTTACAAATGGTGACATGCAGGCCATTGGTGTCATTAACATGAGCTTTTTGTAACTGGGGCCAAAATGAGTCCAAGAGAAAAAAAATCTGGAAGACAAATAGTGGAAAATTTGAATATAGAATTCTTTCTGAGGAATATTGCTAAAAGAGAAGCAAATTGATTAGGCAGTAGCTATAGGAGAATACAGGTTCAAGAGAAGGATTTTGGCTATTGTTTGTTTATTTTTAATGAAGTATATTATAGTATGTTTGTCTGCAAATGGAAATGAGCCTGTAGTCATGGAAAAATTCATGCTGTGAATCAAATGGGGAAAATGAGTGAAGTTGTGCCCTTGAGGAGACAGGATGGAACAGAGGCCAGTGTACAAGTAGAAGACATGAGTACAGGGCTTCCCTGGTGGCACAGTGGTTGAGAGTCCACCTGCCGATGCAGGGGACATGGGTTTGTGTCTCGGTCTGGGAAGATCCCACATGCCATGGAGTGGCTGGGCCCATGAGCCATGGCCACTGAGCCTGCGTGTCTGGAGCCTATGCTCCGCAATGGGAGAGGCCACAGCAGTGAGAGGCCCACGTACCGCAAAAAAAAAAAAAAAAAAAAAAAAGACATGAGTACACATAGGATTTTAGATTTGTTGGTGGGAGCATGTAAAATCTCACTGTTATCTTTTTGCTTCTATTTTCCCTGAGAAGCAAAATAATCAGCAGAGAGAAAGGCAGGAAGGAGTTGTAGATGTCTGAGGAGAGACAAATGTATGAAATATGATTTCTTTTGCTGTGCAAAATCTTTTAAGTTTAATTAGGTCCCATTTGTTTATTTTTGGTTTTATTTTCATTTCTTTAGGAGGTGGGTCAAAAAGATCTTGCTGTGATTTATGTCAAAGAGTGTTCTGCCTATGTTTTCCTCTAAGAGTTTTATACTGTCTGGCCTTATATTTAGGTCTTTAATCCATTTTGAATTTATTTTTGTGTATGGTGTAAGGAGTGTTCTAATTTCATTTCTTACATGTAGTGGTCCACTTTTCTCCATTGTATATTCTTGCCCCCTTTGTCATAGATTAGGTGACCAGAGGTGCATAAGCTTATGTTTGGGCTTTCTATCCTGTTCCATTGATCTATATTTCTGTTTTTATGCCAGTACCATACTGTTTTGATTACTGTAGCTTTGCAGTATTGTCCGAAGTCAGGGAGCCTGATTCCTCCAGCTTCATTTTTCTTTCTCAAGACTGTTTTGGCTATTTGAGGTCTTTTGTGTTTCCATACAAATTGTAAGCTTTTTTGGTCTAGTTCTGTGAAAAATGCCATTCATAATTTGATAGGGATTGAACTGAATCTGTAGATTGCTTTGGGTAGTATAGTCATTTTCACAATATTGATTCTTCCAATCCAAGAACATGGTATATCTCTCCATCTGTTTGTGTCGTCTTTGATTCCTTTCATCAATGTCTTATAGTTTTCTGCATACAGGTCTTTTGCCTCCTTAGGTAGATTTATTCCTAGGTATTTTGTTCTTTTTGTTGCAATGGTGAATGGAATTGTTTCTTTAATTTCTTTTTCTGATCTTTCATTGTTACTGTATAGGAATGCAAGAGATTTCTGTGTATTAATTTTGTATCCTGCAACTTTACTAAATTCGTCGATTAGCTTCCAGTTTCCTGGTGGCATCTTTAGGACTTTCTATGTATAATATCACATCGTCTGCAAACAGTGACAGATTTACTTCTTTTCCAATTTGGATTCCTTTTAGGAAACCATAAACAAGACGAAAAGGTAACCCTCAGAATGGGAGAAAATATTTGCAAATGAAGCAACTGATAAAGGATTAATCTGAAAAATATATAAACAATTCATGCAGCTCAATATTAAAAAAACAAAAAACCCAATCTAAAAATGAGCAGAAGACCTAAATAGACATTTCTCCAAAGAAGACACACATATGGCCAAGAAGCACATGAAAAGATGCTCAACATCACAAATTATTAGAGAAATGAAAATCAAAACTACAATGAGGTATCACCTCACACTGGTCAAAATAGCTGTCATCAAAAAGTCTACAAACAATAAATGCTGGAGAGAGTGTTGAGAAAAGGGAACCCTTTTGCACTGTTGGTGAGAAAATAACCACTATGGAGAACCACTATGGAGAACAGTATGGAGGTTCCTTAAAAAGCTAAAAATAGAAATACTGTATGACTGCACAATCCCATTACTGGGCATATACCCAGAGAAAACCATAATTCAAAAAGACACATGCACCTCAATGTCCACTGCAGCACTATTTACGATAACCAGGATATGGAAGCAACCTAAATGTCCATTGATAGATGAATGGATAAAGAAGATATGGTACAGATATGGGAACATATGTATATGTATAACTGATTCACTTTGTATTAAAGCAGAAGATAACACACCATTGTAAAGCAATTATACTCCAATAAAGATGTTAACAAATAATAAAAGAAAAGAAAAAAGAAGAAGATATGGTACATAAATATAATGGAATATTACTCAGCAATAAAAAGGAGCAAAATTGGGTCATTTGTAGAGATATGGATGGACTTAGAGACTTTCATACAGAGTGAAGTAAGTCACAAAGAGAAAAACAAATATTGTATATAAATGCATATATGTGGAATCTAAAAAAATGGTATAGATGATCTTATTTGCAAAGCAGAAATAGAGACACAGACATATAGAACAAACGTATGATACCCAGGGGGAAGAAGGGGTGGGATGAATTAGGAGATGTGGATTGAGACATATACATTATTGATACTATGTATAAAATAGGTAACTAATGAGAACCTACTGTATAGCACAGGGAACTCTACTCAGTGCTCTGTGGTGACCTAAATGGGAAGGAAATCCAAAAAAGAGGGGATATATGTATACATATAGCTGATTAACTTTGTTGCACAATAGAAACTAACATAACATTGTAAAACAGCTATACTCCAATAAAAATTTTGAAAAAAAGGTATGAAATAATCACGCAGCAAAGTGAGAGAAAGCCATCTAAAGAAATACAATAGGATTACCCTGGTGCACTACGGGTCCACTTGAGGATTTTGATCATGACATTTTGTGTTTCTCTCTAGGCACATGCAGCTACTCAGTTGCCGACACCAAGTAAGTCTGTCGAGAGTTGGATTCAAAGAGGATTTGGGTTTTCCCAAATTAGTTCAACAAAGTAAGAGAGGGGTAAGTGAAGGGGTCTAGGTAGGGCAATGAATATGACGATGCATCACGGAATCTGAAGTAAGAAAAGTCGAGTGTGTTTGGTGAAACGGTTCCAGTGTCAATAGGTCTTACCTACCTACAGAATGAAGGAAATTGAGGTACTAATAAAAGGGGGTGTAAGGTAGGAAATATTAGCAGCAAAAGTGGATAAGAGGCTACATACTGAAGACAGTGGCTTCAAAGAAGCTGAGTTTTTTTGATAGTAGGGAAGAGAATGGTCTGGATGTTGCAATGAGTACCAAATAGGAGTCCTATCCACCTCCAAGCTGAGTGGTACATGGGATATAAGAGAAAACAGTGCCCACATTTTACAAGGGCTTTAGGCAATTTAGCCTTCTCTGTGGGTGGACAGATTTCAGACTGCCTGACAAGAGACAGAATGACAATGTATCATAGAATTTCTTTTAGAATTTTTAAAGAGTATGGCATAATAAACATAAACACATATATGTATGTATATATATATTTTTCTAGGAATAAAGATTTCCAATGTTTTTCTAAGTGTTTTCTGTAAAGTAGAAAAAGTGCAATTTATATAATATGTGTATTTTTATGTATGCATTTGTTCTCTTCTTATTTAACAAGAAAGTAATAAAAGGAAAACAGGTCCCAAGAAATATTAAGTACACCATTTCCTGATTGTGAAGCATACTTTTTCTCTGAATTTCCTTACTTAAATTAAATCTTAATATACATTAGCACAAGTTTAACATATTCCTTTTGTCACTTGAATATTCACCACTCAGCATTTTGCAAATGACTTCATAGTATTTTGTTAGCAATAACTTCCTTTGGATGCTTTGCCAAGTAGTTGATATCCAGATGCTCATAAGCACAATAATGTGTTGGCATAAACTAATTATCTGCCATGTGCAACTATTTATACATCCTCACTACATTAGTAAGATATGAAAGCGATTTACAATTCCCTTTAAATAGCTACATGCACCTGCAGGTAGTTTTGGTTCAATAACACAGAAATGAATGTTAAAGATAGGTTAAGCATCTTTGTTCTTTATGGCTTGAAGAGTTCAAATGATTATGAACAAAACATTTCCTTTCACTTTGCAGCATTACAAATGTGGTGACAATTTTCTTTGTACAGTCCCGAACTAATTCTGGAGTGTTCTATCTTGGAAGAAAAGAAACTGGAATTCTACAAACTCATAGAATTTAGCCTAAGCCTGTTACATTAATATATATATATATTTTTTAAGTTTGGGAGAAGTGGAAAAGAAGGTGACGTTGGTGATTTAGGATGTAGTTTTTAAACTTACTCCATAGATCTGAGTTTGAATCCTGTGTCTGCAGGGCCAACTTACTTCTTAGGCACAGTAGGCGTGGTGTCTATTTTAATTTTAAATTATCTTAAAATCAGAAATAAACAACTTAATATAAGACTAATGAACATGTAACAGTGAATCCAGCCTGGGTAACAATTGCCTTTATACTTTTTCAATTAACAAAATATTCTTTAATTTTAATTTATTATTATTATTTGAATTTTTTTTTTTTTTTTTTTTTTTTTTTTTTTTTTTTACAGAAGAAGGGGCCCACAAAGGAAAAAATGTCTAGTGCTTCTGAAAGCCATGACGCAGCTCTGAGTGGCCCTGTCACCTTGAATGAATAACTTAGCCAGGTTGAACCTGATTCTCCTAATCTTTGAAGCAGAGCTAATATCTGAAAGGGCTGTTATGAAAGACTGGTGAGATGCTGTATCTGAAGTTCTCTGAGTAGTGTCATGCACAGTGTAGAGGTTTGATAAATGTGAGTTATTATTAAGTTTTACTAAAAATGGAGAACTTCCTTCCATTACTGCAGCCAAAATGAACTAAGGATCTCTCATTTTCTTTCACTTTCTTTTAACAATGCTCTCTACATCGCTACTGCATGAAGCTGATTGAGAGGTTTGTCAAATTCAGTAAGAAAAGTTCTTTGTAAAGATAGTTGATAGTGTAATAAATTAACTGCTTATTTTAATTATTTAGCCATTAAATGGAAATGTCTTGGGCTATACAGCCAGGTTCCTTGGCTTATGCAGAGCCCATGTACTACAAGGACTAGGTGTCCATTTACATTTATTATTTTAATTTGGATGATTTATAAATGAGTGAAAAATTACATTTTTCCCCAAATTCTTTAAATGTGACTATAGACTATTTATTTTAACTTGAAAAAAAGACTGTTTATAAACTCTTTACTTCTACCATATTAAATGTGATAGAACTCTTATGAAAATTAATTGACTAAAGAAAATAAAGTCTGTCATGGTAGCTCCCCTTCCCTGGAACCCAGTGATTGCAGGCAGGGTTTCAGCCCAAAAGAAAGAAGCAGAAGCATTTCTTTTTTTAATCTTCTGCTTTTTGAGAAAGAGAAGATGGAGAATGAGGGGAGAGAGGGGACTGGACGTTAATTTTCTCCAAAAAGGCTCTGATATAAATGTCAATCTGTGAGTGGGGGCAGTATAGACCTTCCCAAGACCAGATGGTATAAGGCTGTGCTTGGTTTCCTGTTCTTGCAATGTTCTAGCCTTCCCAACTCTGGTTATTAACTCATTAATCATGCCCTCCCCCTAGTAGAGAATCTTATAGAATCTAATGATTTTTTTGGCTAGTTTTAGACGTGCTAAACTTTCATCTTTCTCTTGAGCTCTGATCCATGGCTATAAATCGGTAATCTTTCAATTCCACTAGTACCCATGCTAGCATGTGCCATGGTGTGCTTTCTTTGGGGAAGGAAGCTAAGACCTAAAATATCTCTGACTCTGATTTATATACCAACAACCATGTTCAAGAGTTGCTTTCCACTATCAATAAGTGTTCTAGAAATAAGGCATTTTTTTCTGCCCCAAGTTCTCCTACCTATAGTATAAGTTTCTTTTCCCAGGGAGGCCTTGTCCAAGTTCAAGAGCCTAGGCTCAGATGTGAGTAAGCTTTCTGTACTCATTCCAGCCAAACTGTGTCACTATTGCTACCTTTAACCCTATGCCAAATATGAAGCCCTGGCAACATTTTTTTTTAATATCAGCTGCTCACTCCTTGTTTCCGCATTTTCAAACTCTACAGTGCCTGTGAACAGTTTCAAATAACCCAAGTGTGCCAAAACCAATTTGGTCCTTTAGTAAAGTCAGGTTCTTTTGGCAAACATCAGTAACCACCCCTGGTTAGAGGCAGCCCCTACCCTGCAACCTCTCTATCAGATGTTAAGTTACAATGAAAGTAATTCTTAAGCCAAAATCTGCCCAATATAAAAGGTATTTATTAATAAGCAGGCATTGTCATAGAACTCCTTTTAGTTCAATTCAGAGAGGTTTATTCTTTTGCCCACAGGTTCACAGACCAGCATCATCCATGAAAAACACTCGCTCTGCAGGGGACACAGGAAGTTCTTATGGCAGGATCTGCAGTATTTGTAAGTGGATCCAGTGGTGAGGTGTCTCCAGGTCAAAGGATTTAGAAGTGGCCTGTTGCACCATGGGCACTGGTTGCTGCTGATCTTGTTCATGCAAGGACATTGGATCCTCTTAAACTCCTCTTAACTTTTCACATATCTCAAATCCCATTGCTATCACCAACAAAAGTTATTTTTCCTAAGGCTTATGCAAATCAATAACCCAAACGGGTTGATTCATATTGAGACATTTCTTAGGCTAATTAACTTCTTTTAGAATGTTAGTTAAATTTAACTTGTCCATGCACGTATGTCATACCACTGATACTGAAACATTTAAAGTTAATTACAACCAGAAAATATAATGAACAAACCAGTTTCTGGGGTGGTGGTAATGAGACGATTCTTCCCTGATTTCCTAGATGACTTAATAAATAAAATCAATGGGATCTTGAAGTTATTCAGCTTTATAGATCAGTCATGGTCCTAGGTAGAAGGGGATGGGAGGATAGGTTTAGAGGGCATTTAAGGTCCCTTGTGAACACTTGAGTCTATGATTCTCTAAAGTCAGAACACTTCTTTATCCATTAAACTTTGTCAACCTTCTCCAGGCTCGTGCTGTTTAAGGGGCCAGGTCCTTTTGCATTGTTAGATAAAACCCTAAGAAAATGTAAAGGAAGAGAATAAACAAGGAAATGAGAACAGAGCTAGAGGGACACAGAGTTCACAACTGTGACTGAGGTCCCAGGAAGACTAGGAGAAATGAAACAGTAACTGATTATTTAAAGAGAGGGGATATTAAAGATGGAATCAGAGCAGGAGTCAGGTGTGGAAGAATTAAGTGCCAAGCCACTTACCAAAACCAAACATTGGTTGGAACTTAATCTCAACCAAAGGACTCTGTTACTACAACTATAAAGACAGACAGAATGGAAGCCCAACAAGACTGACTTGAGGTCTTGTAATTAAACTGGTTCCAGGAAACTCTACATGATTTTGTTCTAGTTATTTTCAGAGCTTAGGGCGGGATCCATCCTTAGGAGCAGTTATACCAATGAAAAATATTACAGGAACAAAATGGCACCATCTTGCTTTATTTTCCTCCAAAGTTTTGTTAATTCTTATCTAGTGTTAAGAATAGTTAAGTCATTGCACTGATATTTTCATGCAGCAAATCAATGTTCCTACTGTACATTTAAAGGAGATCTCTCTCTCTTCCCTGAGCCACCTCCATGTTTTGTTTGGATACCCATAATTTCTACCAAGTACAAAAGTCAATGCCCAAGAGTTCACATTCATCTGTAGAGAACCAATACATTAGAATTTGATTTTGTAGACAATTGCTTGATCATTGACAGGCAATGATACCTGAATAAAGAATCCAATCTCGGGCTTCCCTGGTGGCACAGTGGTTGAGAGTATGCCTGCCGATGCAGGGGACACGGGTTCGTGCCCCGGTCCGGGAGGATCCCTCATGTCACAGAGCAGCTGGGCCCGTGAGCCATGGCCGCTGAGCCTGCGTGTCTGGAGCCTGTGCTCCGTCCGCAATGGGAGAGGCCACAACAGTGAGAGGCCCGTGTACCGCAAAAAAAAAAAAAAAAAAAAAGAATCCAATCTCTTCTTAATTAAATTCAATTTCATTTTATCTCTGCTATCAGGTACTTTGATAAAACTTGAATGGTTGTAAGTTGTGGTTGTTATCTGTGGTTGTTTAGTTCAGTACATTTTGTGAGTTAAATAGTAAAAATTTTTAGGACAATCCTGCAACATAAACTGTGCTGATACACTGGGAAATTCCTCTGCTAAGTAACAACAACAGGTAACATCAACATGAGTGTTCATAGAATCATCAGTAAGAAGGTGTTTATCTCCACAAAACACGTTTTCACCTCTCCAGCTCAACCTGCTTCAGTATCTTATGACCAATCACTGGTATAATCATGCAGAATAACGATGTTTATTTGACCTAGCCATCTATCCATATTTCATTTTGTCATTTCTTTCAACAAATTTTTATTGAGAACTCATTACTGTGCTACCCAGAAGGGGGTACAGAAATACATCATTAGCTCCTATCCTCAAGGAGTTCACATTCCACTTGTGGAGATAGGTGAACATATTTTTGCAGTATAGTGTGAGCAAGCAGAGGATGGTATGGGAGCACAGGGGAAGAACACTCACCAAAATGGAAGATGCACACAAGACCGGTGGCAGGGCAGATTTGTGCAGCAGCTGATTAGTTTACTGACCCCTGAGTCTGACTCCATCTGCCATTGTAGCACAAAAGCAGCTCTTAGACAATACCTAAACAAATGGGCATGGCTATGACCCAGTAAACTTTTATATATGAAAACAGGTGGCAGGGCAGATTTGTGCAGCAGCTGATTAATTTACTGACCCCTGAGTCTTAATTGATTAGTTCAGATTGTGCTATAAATATATATATATATATATATATATATATATGTGCAAATATTAATTTCATTTTATATTTATACTATGTAAAATATATTTCTCTGAGCATATGCTTGGATTTATAGGGATATGGGACAGATAAACAGTTCATTTGACTTAAGAGCTTAAGAGTTAGGAATAACTGATACAAAAATAAAATTCCCATTTGTAATAAAATTCCTAGGGAAATTATTCTATTAGTAGATAAGCAGAGTTTTCAAGATATAAGAATATATAAGAAATAAAAGGTATCTTATATTCCATCCACTACAACTCCTATATGGCAAAAATCCTTTTAGAATACTTATAGATCCCACATCCAGATAGTTCATATGGGGCTGCTAATTAGTCCTGCATTCAAACTAAATAAGGATAAATCACCCCATTCCGGGCAGAATATGCTAAGGCCAGATAAGTTGGGATGATGAATTCTTGAAGACTGGAATCTAGGTATTCCACATTCTTTGATGTCTTATTCTTTGACGTAAGGAATCCACTGGCTGCCACCATTACCAAATGCTACTGGATGAGCAGAAACAGCTTTTGTCATTGTGAACCAATACACCATTATCTTTCTTATCGTTTCCTCTTGCTGGCCTGCCTTGGTTGAATTAATTCTCCCAGCCACCCCACTTCCCCTCTCAGTCCCAACACTGTGTCCCTTGTCATTTCTCATAAATGCAGAGAGGTTGTGACCTGATGTTCAGCTATTAGTTCTCCATAGACTCTTTATGAATGTGGCAACAAACCAAGTTACTGAACTGCAGATTTATGTATAAGGATATGATATCCTAGTTTTGAAAGCAACATTTATACATCTAATCCTGTGTTTGTTACACATTTGTTTATCCCTTTATTTGTTTCAACAATTATCTCTGTCAGGCAGTGTACTAATTGCAGGGGCTACAATGTTAAGTAATAATAAGCATGGCTTCTGAGCTCATGGAATATACAGCATGATTGGTTAATTGATTTTAACCAAATAGTGACACATAATCATATATCAATAAAAAAACTGAGACAAGTTCTCTAAGAGAAAGCACATATAACAAAGGAACCTAACAGAGACAAGTGGTGAGGCTATGTCAGAGAAGGCTTCTTGAGGAAGAGCTTCCTATTTTTTTAAATATGAATATGAATTGGTGCAAATCAGGTGAGTGGAAGGGGTAAGAACTTTCCAGCAGAGGAGATAGGTACTACAGTGACCTATGGCAGGAGGAGAAAGCAGCAGGAAGCCTGGTACATTCCAAAAACTGAAGAAGGCTGTGGTTGATGAAGCAAAGGAAACAATGGTTCAAGGCCAGGCAGGCGTCAAGGCATCTGGGACTAACTTTGACCATGATAAAGATTTTGGTCTTGACCTTATGAGAAATAGGAAATATGTGAAGGAATTTAAGTTAGGCAGTGACACGAACAGATCTGTATTTTGGACAGACAACTCAGACTACTGCATGGAGACCAGGCTGGTGAGGGTCAAAATGGATCAGGGGAGAACAGATGAGCTACAGTGAACAACATACATGAACTCCTTGACACAGCCTTACATTCTTCTATTAACACTTACAGAGCATCTACAGTATGAGAAGCACAGTGAGTGATAAGAAGAGAGATAAATCAGTTTCTAGGTCTTTCAAGAGCTTATTCAAGACAAGTATATTCTTCTTCTCATGTTACATTGTTGCAATGGTTTGTACTTGAATGAAGTTGATTGACTAGCTAAAAGAAATTTGAATCTAGAAATGTTTGCTCCTGTGAATCGTATAACGACAACAATAGAATTAAAGTTCGTGACTAACTTGCCCTTTCTACCTTGTTGGAAATCTCTGCAAATGGCTTTAAAATTTTCTCACTATATTTAGGTCAGAGTCAATTTCTTTTGTTTTTTCTTTATGTAGTAGAGACACAGAGACATATTCCTAACATGAATTCCTCATCAGAACCAGTTTTCCTATCCACCTCTCATTCACTTTAACATCTAACAGTTGTTGTCCCAGTCATCCTCTTTTTCTTATCCCTCCTCTTTTTGTCATTTTTCCATCCCATTTCTGGAACCTGACAGATGTTTTGGTTATCAGAACTCCTGCTGGAACTCACTGAATACCATGCTCTGTCCCCATCAGCACAACATCCAGTGTCTGGATGCACCACATCCAGTGTCTGTGCTGTGGGGCAGGATGAAGCAGAGGTTCAGAGAAACTGTTTGTCAGGAACCACCTTAGACTTTGTCTCAACCCCTCTGGGTGTTTAGGTGGAGAAAGAAAGCGAAGAACCATTAAGAGATGGAAATAAAGAACAAGTGTTACCCAAAATCAAAGAAATCCATTGGTTCAGACTTTGGTAAGCAACTATTTATATGCTGTGATTTCAGGATGTTTAAGAAAGTCTCCCTGCCAGAAAATATTTTGTATGCCACTCCATCATTCAATATTTCATATTAAAAAGAAAACACAACAAACCCTCACACTGTTGATAGGAATGAAAATTGGTACAGCCACTATGGAGAACAGTATGGAGGTTCCTTAAAAACTACCAGATGACCCAGCAATCCCACTCCTGGGCATATATCTGGAGAAATCCATGATTTGAAAAGATACATGCACCCCAATGTTCATTGCAGCACTATTTACAATAGCCAGGACATGGAAGCAACCTAAATGTACATCAACAGAGGAATGGATAAAGAAGATGTGGTACATATATACAATGGAATATTACTCAGCCATAACAAAGAACAAAATAATGCCATTTGCAGCAACATGGATGGACCTAGAGATTGTCATACTGAGTGAAGGAAGTCAGACACAGAAAGACAAATGTCACATGATATCGCTTATAAGTGGAATTAAAAAAAAAGGTACAAATGAACTTATTTACAAAATGGAATTAGTCACAGATGTAAAAAACAAACATGGTTACAAGGGGATAAGGTGGGGGAGGGATAGATTGGGAGATTGGAATTGACATATACACACTACTGTATATAAAATAGATAACTAATAAGAACCTGCTGTATGGCACAAGGAACTCTATTCAGTACTCTGTAACAGCCTATATGGGAAAAGGATCTCAAAAAAAGAGTGGATTATATGTATATGTATAACTGATTCACTGTGCTGTACACCTGAAACTAACACAACATTGTAAATCAACTATAATCCAATAAAAATTAAAAGAAAAAGAAAACACAACAAAAGTTCCTTTTCTCTTCATCCTTCAGTGGTCAGTAGAGGCCAAGTTAAACACCATCCTAAATTTTAGAGGCTTAAAACAATAAATATTTATTTCTATTTCATTCTGTATCATGTCCATAGCAGGTCAGCTAGGAGCTCTGATCTTTGTTGCCCTCCTCAAGGAGCCACTGATGTACCATTTGGAGCATCCCTGGCTACAACCAGATGATGGAGGAGACAGCAGTGTGAATGAACACAGGCTCACCCAGCCTCCATCTGGAAATGGCCTGTGTCCCTTCTGCTCAACTTTCATTGGTCAGAGAAAGTTCCACTGTCACCTCTAATTTCAAGGAAAGTAATGAAATTCTGTCTATTCATACATCTAGTCTGGAAACTGGCCCTATTTGCCAGACAGCATTAATGTCTGTCATAAGCCACTTTTACAATGGCTCCCCTCAAAAAATATTCTTTAAAGATAATTTGTTAACGCCTAACTCCTAATACAAAAATGTCTCTTACTTTTTTCTCTTCCGGCTGAGTAGCATGAGAATATTAGAGACCTGGAAGTCACAAAAAAGGAATAGCAACTTGTAATCATATTTTAATCTAGGGTATGGCTGGCAGGGTGGCTGAAAACTTCTACATTGATTAGTGTCTTTGGCTTTCTGGATGTTACAGATATGGGCCTCTTTTAAACAAATGATCCAACATGTGGCAATTTCTTTATTGCAGGAAAACCAGTAGCCAGTTCAAAAGAGAAAGTCACTTGACTTTTCTATTCAGTTCCTATAATGAATCACACAATGCACTTGAATAATTTAATAGCATGGTTTATAGAGAGACCAACAGACAGAAACACAGACAGGGTTGCCCATACCTTTGTAGCAGAGACACTCCCACTCCCACTGGACAAAATAGACACTTCCCTGCCTGTATGCACTCTTATAAACACACCTTCATCCATATGCTAGACAAGTGTGTGCACAAAAGCAGACTTATGCTATATATAAATATCAAGAAAGAGGGAGGAAAAGGGGACATTAGGGAACTAACAAAAGCTGGAAATGCAGGCCAAGCTGGAATAAAAAGGAGGGCATGGTATACTAAAAGGAGGACAGGAAAAAAAAAAGAGCAGAAAAAAAAGAGAATGAAGGAAACCATGTATTCATAAGAACAAAAATAAAGCAACATAAGAGAATGTAGGTATATGAGGGGGGCTCTGACTGATTATTCTGTGAAGGTGGGAACCTGAATGTTAGTGAGAAAAAGTGGATGGGGACATACAGTGGAAAGATAAGATTAAAAAATGCAATAAATTCAAGGGTGAGGAGTGTAGCTTCATCTCACCTACTAAATGCCGAGGCAGTGAACTAAGGGCTTTCAAATATGTCAGTGATACCAGCAAACACTGCAGTGTTGTCTGTGATCCAGTTGCTATTCTGTGCACGTGTGTCAACTCAGAGCACTCACACAAGACCTGTGAAGTTGGTTTTACAATTCCCCTTATTCTATAGGTAAGAAAACTAAAGCACAGTGAGGCTAAGGAATTTATTCATGGTTGCATAGTGATTAAGCCGTAGAACTAGGATTTGAACCGAAAGGCTTAGCACCAGAGTCCGAGCACTTAACCACTACTCTCTTGCATCTCATTTCCTTTGAAGAAAGTATTGTCTCTCATATACATATGAAGGCACAGATGCTCATGTGTTCTTTCATTTATTCATCAGGTTGTTCATTCATTCACTGATTCATTCTATCATAAATTCCTCAAGAATTTCCTGAAAGATTATATATGCCTGGTCTTATGCTAGGCACCAGGAAGGTAAAGATGATTAAGATGAGGCTCACAGGGCTTCCCTGGTGGTTCAGTGGTTGAGAGTCCGCCTGCCGATGCAGGGGACACGGGTTCGTGTCCCGGTCCAGGAAGATCCCACATGCCGTGGAGCAGCTGGGCCTGTGAGCCATGGCCACTGAGCCTGCGCGTCCGGAGCCTGTGCTCCACAACAGGAGAAGCCACAGCAGTGAGAGGCCTGTGTACCGCAAAAAAAAAAAAAAAAAAAAAAAAAAAAAAAAAAAAAATGAGGCTCACAAGTGTGAGATAGAAAATTTAATAAATAAGTTAAATGGGATATTCCAGGTTTCACGTTAAATGCCTGTGCTAAGTTCAGCAGGAGCCCCAAAGGACAATATGAACAATTGTATCTGGACGGGTAAGAAATAGTTTATAGGGCTGAGGTGTGACGTGCTCACCAGGTAGACAATGTGAAGATGGCATTCCAGTTGAAGGGGCAATGATAACCAAAAGCGTAGCGACATGAAACTACTGGCTGTTGAGAGAAACAGAAATGTAAACACTTTCCTTTGTAGGGAGTGTAGAGAACGGGATGATGTTGAGAAATGAATGCTAATTATGGATATGCGTGTGTGTGTGTGTGTGTGTGTGTGTGTGTGTGTGTGCTGGCATGGGAATGTGTGTGACAAGGTGTCCGTGGAAAGATCACAGTTGAGGCTGGAGATATAAACAGGGATCATATGTGATGCATCAAAGAGTTTGCACCTTATACTTTTATCAACAAAAGATTTTAAATGATTGACAGACACAATCGAATTGGTTTTGGAAGACTCTTTTCTTGGTCCTGTAGAAAACAAACTGAAAAAAACTGAGATTGGAGGTAGAGAAACCAGTTGGCTACTGTGTATTGGCATTGCAGTAGTCTAAGTGAGGACAGAGCTCAGGAGATGGGACTGGTAATGGGTAAAATGGGTCTGATGATGGGGGTAGATAGGAGGTATTTTCTCAGCAACAGTAAATGCGTGTGTGTTTGGGGAATCCATTTTTCAGAATTTTGGTGGGAGGATGGTGGTAAGATAGAGGACACCAGAGAAGAGACCTTTTGAGGAAAGAAGGTGACTTCCAGTGGTGTATAGGAAGCGGTGAGAGATGGTGAGAGCTTCAAGAGTTACCAGATATCACAACTGTGACTGCCAAAGGTCATGACATTTTAAACTCTGGAACCAAGGCTCCCACTTTGTGTTCCAAAGTGCTTAACTCTACAAAGAAATCAGCAATTATTTACTGGGCATCTATGAGCAGGTCACTCTGGCAAATAAAAGAGGTCTCTAGAAAGTAGAAATGGTCTACATATTATTATTTAAAATTATTTGGTATCCATATTTAATTTGCCATGGTATTATGCATTTTTTTCTTAGAAATAATTGGTTTCTATTTTCTCTTTCATGTCTCTCTGACTGACCATGAAATACTCATAGCCTGATTGTATTTCACTTATTTCTTCACAGTATGTATATTCTCTCTTCCTCTCACAATGGAAGAGCTTTGATGCTAAAAATAATGATATTGGAATAATCCTTTGTTGAGACCAATATTATCCTACCTGAGATGTATGTACATAGGCTCAAATTAGGTCCTGGACTGCCTCTGTCCTCTGATTTTGTTGTTGTTATTGTTAGTGGCTTCTTCAGCATGATTTTTCCTGATGAGGTGTTATTATTCAGAAAATATCCCCATAAAATAGATTATTTTTTATTCTGGATATAAAATTTTCCTGGTCCTAGGGGCTTCTTAAGTGTTTTTTTTTTGTTGTTTCATAGAAGGTACTTAATCATGTTCTTAATAATAAGAATCCATTTATTAATTGTTACATGGTAACATCTAGCTTTGTAAATTATTAAAGGAAACACTCCCTATTTTGCATTCTTTTTCTTATGCTGTATGTTACTCCTTAGTAAAAGTAGTATTGTTTTAGAAACAAAGTTTTTAGAGTACATGTATAGGCTTCAGTCATTAATTTGTTTACAATTAACAACATACATTATTTTATGCCTTTTCAATTTGATGTAAGCTCCCATGAGGGTAGGGACCATGCCTTAATCATAATTATATCCTGAGTAGTGGTATCTAATGGGGTCTTGTACATACACAGCAGACACTAAATAAGACTTGTTAAATGAATATATGGCTATTATTAACAGACTTACACTACTCAGATGACACCAAGACATCAACAGTTAAATGTGTTGTCCAAAGTTTCAATAGTGAGACTACACATGAGAAGCTAAAATTTTGGCTGTCAAGGAATAATGTAGAGGAGATACAAAATAATAATTAAACACGGAGACTCTGGAACCATATTGCTTGTGCTCTACTTCTGGCTCCCCAACTGGAATACCTGAGCTAGCTTAACCTTTCTGTGCCTCCAGTTTTGCATCAGTGAAATAGGAATAATAATAATCTCTTGCTTGTGAAGATTAATTAAATAAATACGTGCAAAGTACTTAGAATGGGGTCTAAGCTTTTATACTAATGAAGATATTATAGGTTTACATTTATTATTTTCATTACAATGATTATTATTTAGGGAACATGCCTCACAGGCAAAAGCTGCCAATCATATAGCAGCTTATCCTTCAATGAAATGCACGGTGTATTTTCCAATGAGGGAGTTTTTGGTTTGCATTACTGAAATGTTCTCTTTGTTTTAGGAAGTAACTGAATAACGTGAAAATATTCTATCTATAATTTCACGAAGGGATAGCAAAAGGATTTCCTTTCAAATTACTTTGTATATGTGTTTGATGTAAGTAGTTTTTAAAATCTTAGAAATCACTAGGATTTTAGTTTTTAAGCTTTTAATATCTTAGAAATGCACTAGAATGCATATATTTGATTTGCAAGTTGGATAAGGGTTTGTAAAATTATTTTATAAACAGAGAATTATTCTGTTTGAAGAAGGTAATGTGCATTAGTGTATCCAAGTTAGTGTATGTGATATATTTAGCTGTAATGAAATGTGACCTAGATACATTAATGTAACAGAGTAGTTTTGGAATTATTTGTTTATAAGGCTAGTTACTCCCACTTTCCAGCTGTCTCTTCTTGCAAAATCTTGGAGTCTAGTGGATATATTAGAACTATCTATCTAAATTCAACTTACAGGGAAAAATGGAGCTTTACCAAGCCATGGTTTCCACTTGAGAATTACCAAATGGGTATTTGCTCCAGTTTTTTTTTTTTTTTTTGAATGATAATGTGGTGAATATGTGAGAACAGACTTGCACTCCAAGCATACTTTGAAATTAGTAAAGTATTCTGGGGAAAAGTACAGAATAATATTTAATTCTGTGAAAACAGGATAATCTATGCTTTAGTTTCTATTTTTTCACAAATATATATTCTCATTTGAATGAATGACTCATAAGAATGTAAAGTGTATATAAATTTATTATATGAAATATATGCTGATATTTAAAAACTTGTAAATATGGTGAGATGGTATTCTTGTTGAAGTAATTCTGGTACTTCTCTTCAAGGTATGTAAACATCACTAAGACCAAATTATATGGCAGTGAGACTGAAAGCATTTTGTAGAAATGTATTATATAAATGCTATTCTCATTAAAATCCTTATGCCTATTTTATTAGTTCAGGTATCTATCTTTCTACAGATAAATATCTGTATATCTGTATGCATGCATGTATGTATATAATATATATGTACATATATTATATATACCTATATACACATCTTATAGAACCTAAAGATTCATTAGGTCCCCTATATATAGATTATGGAGTAGTAGTTCCCTGGAGCACTAGTGCCAAGTCTCAATATAGCTGAGCCCTAAAAAAGGAAGCTCTACAAAATATCTGCTAAAAAACATGAACAGTTTTGTGAATTTTAAATTTTAAATGAATTTTAAAACTATACAATATTGTGAGATATCAGGAAACAAAATCAGACAAAATCATGATCTCCCAATTCTTCATTTTCTTTTTTCTTGGTCCTCATGTGGAAATCTCCTTAGGGACTTGGTTGTTAGGGATAGGAACTATATAAGAAGTGAGCCCCCCTAAATCCAATTTGTGGGAGAGTAATTCAAACATGTTCAAACAGAAGGTTTTGCACTGCTTTAGCCTGGGCGTGAATGGATTTACTGGTAAACGACTAGTTGTCAGTTCTTCTACAGGATTGGTTGCCTTAGGACCTGCTCCACAAGGAGTAGGTAGGAAGACCTTAGTCATGACCTACACAGGCTGGCTCTCAAATCACAGGCAGTTCGCTGCACTCCATCACAGAGAGGAAAGAAGGATATCACGCTGGATTTTTCAGATATTTGTGGAAGCTGGACAATCCTAGAAGAAATTTGACTGGACTAGTAACACAGCAAAATATCAGTGAAGATATAGCAATAAAAGTAGAGGTCCGCTTCTTGCAATCGGCTTTTCTGATTTCCATTTCCTTTAATGTACTTTGAAGTTTAAATCACAGCTATCTGGCTTCAATAAAATTGCAAAGCATTTTGTGGGGAAGAACTAAAAATCATGGTTTTATAATGAATTTTTTGAATCTAGCTTTTACTGAGTCTCTCTCAAGTAAGTGTGTATCCAAATCTATAGATTGTTCTAACATAGTTTTTAGAAAAGCAAATGGTGAAAATCATCCAAAACAGCTTGAACTTTGTGAACTTCCACATAAATGGGTCATACGGCAGTGAGATTACAAATTTATTAAGGGTGCTAATGGTAGAGTTTATTTTTTTAGAACAAATTCCAATAAATACAAATTTTGAGATAAAACAATTAAAGCTACCATCCATAATTCGTCATCAGCACCCAAGGAAAAGACTATAGTGGTAAGTAAGAAAATAATCTGTGAAGATATTTACAGAAATTGTACATCCATGAAAGAAAAATTTTGTAGCATAGCAATTAAGGTTGGGAAGAAACCATGGGCTGTTCAACTTTCATTATCAAAATATAAACAATTTAGTAGTAATATAAATGGTGAAGTGATAGAGATCTTAATAAAGATTGACTCATAGAAATGGAAAATAGGAAAATACAGTAGGAAGTGAAGTGTTCACACTAAGTAGAAAATGTTTAGATTCCCTAGTTACTTGCAAGGTTTTAAATGGCATGCCTTTATCTTTGTGAATTTCAATTAGACTCTGCAGTGGGCAAGTCAGGAAGGGAATATTAATGATGGAGGAGAAAGCTGGGTGGTGTTCCATTCTTCACGGAGGCAGCTAAGTAGAGCAAATGTTTGTTTAGGTTGTAGATTATTAAATGCTCATTTAGAAAGTGGTGATTAATAGGTTAAAAAGAACAGCTTGAAAAATTTGCAACGTAAAGGTTTTATTCTCCGCACATAATCTTCAAAGCAGAGCTAAAATTTACCGGCGAATAGAAGTGCCTGTTGTTATGAAAACTGTACCATCTAGGAAAAACATCTGAATTTCGGGTTCATATCTAACAAAATTGAAGTGTTTGGCATATATTGACTCTGAATGCAAAAGGACAGAAACATATCAGCATACTTTTTTTTTCGTTTAAAATGTCTACCATTTATTACAACTTCTTGAAGAGACAAACACCCATTCTGCTTTGCTTTAGAAGGATGTGCATAACGGTCTGTCTTACCTGCAGTACCAAGTGGAAAATGTCTCTCTTTTTGTTGTTGTTCAAGTTGCACGTTTGGATTTTATCGCCTCAGATAAAGTAGAAGAGAAATGAGACATATTAAGCACAAGGCTGAAAGTGTACGATGGGACTGAAATTACAACAGGTCTCTACACCAGCAGAAACCCCTAAAGGGGGAAAACCTCAAAACATGTTACATACCCCGCCCCGCTGCGGAAAGAATTTGCAGAGGTAGTAGAAGCCCAGCAGGTCCCTTTTTGCTGGGGGTGGAGGTGGGTAGGGTAGGGAGTAGGTAAACTTTTTTGGAGCGGTTGATTGAGTTTGATCACCAGGTAGGGAGGACGTTTGTGAAAAGATATTGGGGAAAAGAATTGCTGAGAGTGAGCGGGTTTCCCAATAATCTGCAGATAACTTGACTGACCAGCTCCAGGGAAGTCTCCAGCCCTCAGAGCTTTGAAGGGAAATTAGTCCTGATTGCAGGAGTGTGAAGGAATGAGTGGTACATCAGAAGGGCTCAGGAAATCAAAGAAACTTCCTGCTGTCTGATTCCACGCAACATGCCTCGAACTTGGTCCTGCGTGGATGCGCTGATGACCAAGTACAGGCGTGATGAGTCCCCTCGCCTTCCAGCGGGAGCTGTACCTCTCCTCGGCAGCCACGTCGCTCCGGAGCCAGGGCACGCTGGGGGGCGGGCGGCAGGGCGAGGTCCCGGGGATCTAGGGCCGCACAAACACACCGCGACCCCGAAGCCGCACCAGCACCCACCAGCAGCCCCCTGGAACCTCGGGGCCTCCAGGGAGTCCCTGAGGGCGGCCGCGGGGCGCAGTCCCGGGCGGCGAGTGGGCTCCGCTCCTCCGGCGCGGCGTGGGCGCGGGGAGAGGCGCTCGCCGCCGCTTGGGGCTGTGCCCTGGCAGGTGCCCGGCGGGCGGCGGGCGGTGGGCGGTTACCCGGTATCTGGGCGGGGGTAGGGGGGCGTCCCTGCGTTGCCGAGAACCTCGTTAGCCCTCCTTTCGGGCCTGGCTCCTCCTCCTCCAGGCGTGGGGCTCGTGCCCGCCGCTGCCTGCGCGCACCGCGCCTCTGCTCGCGTCGCCCCCCCCACCCAGCCAGCCTCTGCCAACGCTTCCCCCTCCTCCTCTTCCTCCTCCTCCGCCCATCACCGCCACTACGGACGCCTTCGCCTCCTTCTACTCCTCGCACCGCCGCCACTTCTCGCGCTCTCCTTCGGCTGCTACCAGCCCATCGCTCCCCGCTCGCCGGGCTGCTGCAGTCTGTCTGTCTGTCTGTCTGTCTCTCTCAAGTTTCCTATCTCCTCAAGATCAGGGCAAAGGGAGGAAAACACCCAATTCTGCTTGCCGTTTCAGGTAAGGTCGCACACGTTGGTCCCAACAGGGACCCTTGCTTCCCCATTTACCTTTGCCTCCCGTGCATGGCTCATCTCCCCCCCATTCACTCTCCGATGCTCCCTGGAAACCGAAGCGGCTCAGGTCGCCCCCTCCTCCCCAGCATGTTTAAAAAATAATTTCGATACTCCTCACCAGAAGCCTATTTGCAACTACAATAAGATCCGAGACGCCCGCCCGGCAGCACATTAGCCTGGCTCTTTTATAGTCTTTTAACTTTGCACGCTGTGATCGCCGCTGCCTGCCTGCCTCCGCTGGATCCCGGAGCCTCACGCTCCGGCTCGGATTGCGGTCCTCGGCTCCGGAACAGCTGTCAAACGCGTTGTTTCGCAGCAGTTAATCCGAACCCGGCTGCCTCCAAGACGTGGTCTTGGGCAACTGTGGATGGGCAGGGAGGGAGGTGATTTTATTTTATTTTAAAAAGAGTGAAGTAGTGAAGACGTGAGGACTGCAGTTCATTGTAATGAAAGAAGAATAATCGAAAAAAGTGGGCTGGCTGCCCCTTGCTTTTCCCGCTGTGGTCGCGGAGGCGGTCTTGGTTGAGGGGATGTGGCACGAAATACCCGTTTCTCCTCCCCTTTTTCACTCTCCCCTCCAACCCATTCTTTTCTCTAGCTCAAATGTCAGTGCAGGGTCCCGTGTGTTCTTAATACGTGTGTGTGTCCACCAAACAGTGTTTGCTGACGATGTGGCTGAGGGAAGTTCCTGGCAGAGCAAAGTCTGATTATTTGGTCATCATTCTGTTAAGAGAAAAAAAAAAAAAAAAAAAAGAAGAAAAGAAAAAAAACCCTCCTCCGGTCATCACACCCTACACACACTCCACTGGAATAATCTCTATATCTTTAACTCCAATTCCCAGTTGAAATGACATTCTTTTGGGCTATTTGGATGGTGGGACTGAATGTAATTTTAAGTGTATTTTGTTTTTCTTCCATGACTTTACAAAGAGTGGTGATGAAGATGAAACTGAACATCTGCAACATGCAGTTGCTGCTTCTTGTTTTCTTGGTGTGGGACCCAGCCAGGTGAGACAATTATTTACTGTATTTGCCATTTTAAATTCAGGGTAAAGGTGTGTTTCTTGAATATTATCAATGCAAAGGTGGCTTTTCAGAAGCTGAAATATTTTGAAGGATCATTTCTAATGAAAAAATATTGTACCAAGAAACAGAACTATTAAGTGACAGAGACTATTAAAAGTTCACTGATTCTTGTTTTTAGCGATAAAATACAAAAGTGAATACAAACATTTTCTAAAAAAATAAATCACAGAAGAAAAGAGTGCCCTTTGGATGGCATATTTTTGCAAGGAATTGAAGTGGTTGTTATATGCAATTATAATAACACCGAAGTTCAGTAAAGAAACCATCAGTTTTCCTTTAAGCCAAACAGAAAAGCATAAGCTAAAATGATTTGAGTGTTAATTTTTTTCTTTTTTCTTTTTCGTTCTGTCTTTCTTTTCTTTTGGTCTTGGCTCTTTCAGTCAACATAGAAAACCTAAATGATGTGTGGATCTGAAACCTCTAGGTGGAGGTACTATACAACTTCACAATCACAAACAAATAAAACAAAAGCTTGATTTATTAATCAATTATTGGTTAAGAAATTTTTACTTCTAAAATGGTACTGTCATAAAAAGTACTTACTTTGAAAATGTAACAAATTCTGTTTTGCCTGTATTCTACAAATATCAAATTTAATTTCTGTTGTTTTCAATAGCATCATCTTAATTGTAGTCTTTTCTGATTTTTTTTATCATCAATGGGCAGCTTTTATTAATTGCCTAAATTTAGGGTATGGTTTTCTAAATGCCAGAGAACTTAAAATATGATTCATAATAATGTCCATGTAACGATTCCTTTAAAAAAATTAGTGTTTATGATTTTATGATACCTTTATTTCCCTTTAAAATTTTCATTTTCCTGTCTCAGTAATTGTCAAAGTTTGAAAATACTTTCTAGAATTGAGATGAAATCTCTTTATGAAGTCTTATTTTTAATTGGAAAATAGCTCCTCATTTAATATCTTAATATTGAGTTTACAAAGAAAATGTGATATGTGATTAAAAAACCCTTTCCAGTGAAAATCTCTAAGTGGAACTTGATGACCATCTTAGTGATTGGTTTTAAAGTTAGCTTAAGGCAACATGAAAACTTTTGAGGCTTGAGGTATGAACTAATTTGCTTACATAATTTTTAAAATGTTTAGCTTTATATCAATATTTTAATATATTCTCTTCTCCCAAGAGGATATTTGTTTGAAGTTGGTTACTGATTTTTTGATGTATTATGACTATTTTTAGCTACTAGCTGTGTAATCATTTAAATGCAAATGAATTCTGTCAATGATATTTCACACAATACACCTTGATCGGAATGCAATTACATATAATCTTTGATTTTAGAGGAGTGAACAAACTGTGGTCCATTAATAATCATTGAAAATCCTCAGTACTTAACCATATTTTCTTCTACTAGTTTTCTGTTCTATATTTGACCAGTAATGCTCATGCCAGTATTTTATTCTATTATATAAATGATTCTTTTTCTGGACCAGTAATTTAAATCTCTGAATCATTCTGGGGAAAAAAAATGGCAGTGAAAAGGGACATTCTGTTTTATACATCCAGTTGCTTCTGCACCAAATTGCTGGATGTCACAAAACCAGGTGTCTGGCTTTCTGATGGAGAAATAATGGAGAAAATCACTCACTGTTTCTATCCCTCTTCTGGTGATATTTTAAGACCACTTATTCTTTCCGCAAACTTATCACACACACACACACACACACACACACACACACACAAGGTACCTGGGCATTTTAATCTTTGGATGACCTCTATTGCTCTCCTCAGAGACCAGTCAGGAGGGGTACTCTTCCAAGGCTCTCTGCAGCTGTGTGTGTGCTGCTGATGTTTTCAGAGCCTACCTCCACCTCCTGACTTCAGTGGAGTCTGGAAAACAGCCAGCGGAGTTTCCCTGATGTCTATATTGCACTTGGCCATTGGGTGGAGGTATACCCAAAGTTAGAAAATCATCTTAGCTTAAAAGAGAAAAAGACATAAAAAGAAAAGACATTTCTGAGAAAGATGGAAAAATTCTGTGCCTCCAAGGAGGCAATTTATTTTCCAATTAATATTCAAATCACTGAAGAATTCTTTCAGTAGTCTCTTTGTTTTTTGTACCTTTCCAAATGCAGAACAACATTACTAATAGTATCTGCATGTGATAATCTACCATCATAATATATTCTAGGGAGTGGATTTTAGAAAAATTGAATAGGTCACACAAAATGCGAAGTGATAGAAATCTGAAATAATTTTGGCATCAAACTTTCTGATAAGCTAGTATTTATTATCTATTTCCAACAGCATGTTTACCTTCCCCATAGACATACTGGCATTTAAAGAAGTGGAAAAAAAAAAAGAAGGAAAACGGGTGACACTAATAGCTCAGGGAGCCTTAAAATTCAAATCAAGGAGGAAGAGCATGTTGGCACTTGCAAAACACACGTATGTATATATATCAGCTTGTAAAATTATCTGTTTAGGTTGGTGCTGGCTAACATCCAAGAAGATGAGGCTAAAAATAACATTACCATCTTTACAAGAATTCTAGACAGACTTCTGGATGGTTACGATAATCGGCTTAGACCAGGACTTGGAGGTAAAAATAGTTTTCCTTTTCTTAAATGCTCACAAAATAATGCCTTTAAAATTTAAGGGTAATATTTATATTTTAATTCATTTTATACATGAATGCATTGTCACATATTAAAAAACATAGGTAATAGAAAATAAGGTATATGAAATAAACATTATCTCTGATTCCTTTTATACAGACATAATGTATTTAACATACCTTTTATAGACTACCTGAAGTCATATAGAGCCCAGACTTTGTGCATGAATAGTTTTTAAATTAGTTTATTTATAATGGCTAAGTTTTTCAAACTTAGACTATGTGAAAGCGTGACATTATTGGGCAGATATGCTTGTAGAGTAGCTTTCGTTTCCTTCACTGAATTTTGCAGATGCTTATTTTCACACTAGTACAGATGTATAGAAATGAGAAACATAAAAATATAAAAGAGTATCTAGGTTGAATTTTAGCAACCAGATAAATTTTAGCAATCATCACAGGATTCTGTGATGATATTTCTTTACACGTGCATGTGACGTTTCTAAAACACAGCACCGGTTTGGCATTCTTGAAACTTACAAAGACATTTTGGATATACTTTAGCTGTAGGCCTAATTTATTGGCCTGTGGCACAGTTTGCTTTCAAATTTAAACATTCATTCTCAACTCAGAAAAACAAATCTATTTTTATCCATAAAAATAATGGAAACTAGGCTTGGTTAATATGTTAAATTTTAATTATCCTTTAGCATAGATGGGTGGTACTAAGGAGATTAGGTATAAGTAGGGTAGGTGTGTAATTCCTGAAAGGATTCTGAGCCAAAATATTGTTACTCATTAATTCTGACATGAGATATATATATATATATATATATATATATATATATATATATATATATATATATATATATATATCTGCACGCACACATTTATCAAATGTATGTTATACTTAGTAGGATGTTCAGTTTAATAACTAATTCAAAGTTAAGACGAATTAGTTGAATGCTTGGTACTGACTGAAGGTTTATATAGTTAGCCTGATTATTACCAGGTTGGCAACTTTGCAATATTAAAATGCTTGAAAAGATGTGTAGTGACTAAACGCCTGGATGTTTATGTCAATACTCTCTTTGAAAAATGTAGATGGTTGTTAATTCTATACATATTTGGCAATTGTATGGTTTGCATTGCCCAGTAGTCAGAAAAGGTTGGAAAAGACCTAAGTTTTTTTAAAATAATATGCCATTTAATTGGTAGTGGTTTTGGACTTGAATCCTGAGTGGTACCTTGCATTTCAAGAGAGAAGTGATGGGGAAGAATAATGTTTAGAAGTATGATACATTGTATCTCTCAGAGATAATTCAATTGTTTAATATACACAGTCTACTAAAAGAAAAAACTCTCAAGTTTATGAGTCTGTTTCCATTTTGTAAATAAGTTCTTTACTCCAATATAAAATAAAAAGTTAAAAGAAAAGTTAAAATAAGGAAAAACTAAAGGAAAAGAATATTTTCTTAGTAATTAACATTTCTAATGACCATGAATAGAAGGCATTACTGTCCATGTTAGCATATATAGCAAGGAACTAATGTCAAACTCATACAACAGAAGTATGCCTAGCATGAGGCTGTCATAATTCATGATGGTGATTTGAGAGGTAGATTTCACTAAGGCAGATATTTTCCCAAGGCTTAGATTTTATTATTTTTTAATAAATCATGTGCTGTCAAAAAGACTTAAGATATTTAAGCTAGATCTTGGATTTTGTCTATGAGATTTTAGGAGAAATGTTTACACTGTGGGTGTATAGTTGGGACGTAAAAACTACCTGTTAAAGGACATGGATATTGCCATTTATCTCTTCATATTTCTTTTTAAATATCTCTTTCATTCTTTTTACTTTGGTCATCAGCATTCAAATATAGATCCTTGTCACTCATTCTGTAGGTTAATGCAATAGACAAAGTGGCTCTTCTTGTCTAGTGTCTTCCTTCCCCAATCCTTCTCTGAGAGTGGACATGTGCTAATATTTCACAGTCAGATTAGTCTTCTTTTAGTCAATACTTTTCATATATTACTCTCTTGTCTTGATCAAATACCTTTGATAGCTCCCCATTGCTTTCTGTAGATGGTGATGAGGGAGTAGTGGAAGGAATATAGGCCTTGCATGCAGATGGATCTAGATTAGAATTTCTGTTCCATCTACACATCCAAAACTGTGCCTTGGCCAGGGAATCTCTGTTTCCTTTCATTTAAAATGGTCATGATGGGGATTCCCTTGTGTGTTATTTGTTGCTTTTTCCTTGTTTCTTTTAATATTTTTTCTTTGTATTTAAATTTTCTTAGTTCAGTTAATATGTGTCTCAGCATGTTTCTCCTTGGGTTTATCCTGTATGGGACTCTTGTGCTTCCTGGACTTGGGTGACTATTTCCTTTCCCATGTAGGAGGGTACAAATGAACTCATCTACAAAACAGAAATAGAGTTACAGATGTAGAAAATAAACTTAAGGTTACCAGGGGGTAAAGGAAGGATAAATTGGAAGATTGGGATTGACATATACACACTACCATATATAAAATAGATAACTAACAAGGACCTACTGTATAGCACAGGGAATTCTACTCAGTACTCTCTAATGGTCTATATGGGAAAAGACTCTAAAAAAGAGTGGATATACATATATGTATAACAGATTCACTTTGCTGTACACCTGAAACTAACACAACATTGTAAATCAACTATACCCCCCCAAAATTAAAAAAAATAAATTAATTAAATGGCCATGATGTATTTCTACTTTATAGTGTTGTTGAGAGGATTACATAAACTACAGTGTGCACACAGCATACTAGCAGTTAAACATAATCAATTCCTTCCCTCCTCCCATAGGGTCCAAACATGATAATCAAGGTTTTTACAATTGACTTCTCTGGCTTAATTTTTACTTTGCCCCCCATCTATCCTGTACTTCAAACACATCTATTCATTTTCTCTTGATAATCCATTCACATCTGCTCCCTTAGCCTTTGAGGGGAAAATATTCCCCTCTCACTGGAATTATTCTTCCTCATTCTCTCTTTTCCTGTGAAGACCACCTCAATGTGGGTCCTTTTCAATAATAACCTTTCTTAACTGAATTGAAGCACCCAGATTCAGTTTTCCCTCTGTTGAATTTCTTTAGCCGTTGTTGGCATTGTATCTTGTTTTGTACATATTATGTGCTATCTTGGATTATTTATTACCTTTTTATGTGTCTCTTGTTACCTTAACAAGATCGTAAACTTATTGAGGCAAGGTATTGTATCATAAATCCTCTGTACTCTCACTAACTAAATATTGATTTGCATATGGTGACCATAAAAAATTTATTGAATACTTGATTAACTTTTCTATGACCAGTTAATCATCTGGAAAATGGAGCTACTCACATCTGGCTGACCTTTTAGTTGGGAATGTTGAGGTGATACTTTGTGCATCCTGCTGCAGGAAGGTGGTGTGGCTGAGTGAAGAGAACCTAACTTTAGACTGTGGTGATTTAGGTAAAATTCTAGATGGGATACTGAGCAGTCTTGTGACCTTTCAGTACTTTACCTCACTGGGGCTACATCTGTCATCTGTAAAATGGGATTACTATTACTATTCTTAGGGTTTTTGATGAATATTAAATACAGTGATATATGCAAAAGATTTAACGCAGTGACTGGCATATAGTAGAGAATTAATACATACCAATAACTAGAAGAGTTTGAAAACCTTTGTAAATACACTGTTGTAAATTTCAGTTATTATTACGGTTTCTTCTCTGTCCAAAATTCTCAGCCTGAATGTTCATATGTCATTTCAAATAGAAAGTTCAGGGAAATTATTTGTATCATTATGCCCCAGAAATTAATAATAAGGGGAAAAATGGGTTTGATTCTATTTAATATATCAAACTGAACGTCTCTATTGATGGATAATCTGAATAATTAATCTCAATTAATATTACTTCTCCTTTGTAACCTTAGTATAAATGAGTACATAGGAGAGAGCAATCAGTTTTGTATTAAGAGTTAGAAAAGTTATTCTTTTCACCTGGCTCTTCAACTTACTAGCTCTTATCCCAGACAAGTTACTTAGACGTTCTGAGCCTTGATATCTTCTTAGGGAAAATGGGAATATTAGCATTTTATTCTGAGAGGAGGAGGATAAATTGGGACTTCTATACATGAAAAGGATTGTACAATAGGTCGAATGATAAAATTTTAAGGTATTTAATAATTAATTATGGGTTTTCTTTTTTTTCTTCCAGTTTTATTAAGGTATAATTGACATATAGCACTGTAAAGACTTAAGGTGTACAGAACTATGGGTCCTCTTTAAACTGAGGCCCTGATCACACTACTCAACTGCTCAAAATCCTGCAATGTTTTCTACTTCAGTCAGAATAAAACACAGATTTCTTTCGATGGTCTCCAAAGTCCTGCATAATCTGTTTTCCTATTCTTCTTTGGCCTCACCTCACACAACTCTCCTTCTTGTTAAGACTGCTGCAGTCACATTGGCTTCTTTTCTGTTCCATGAAGACACCACGATACACACACACTCCTTGGAGCCTTTCCCCAGCTGTTCCCTCTTCCCTGGATACCCATTGAGCTCACCTTCTCAATGAGGCCTACCCTGACCAATGCAATAAATACTATGTGTTCATCCTTTAGTAAAACTGCTCCTTCTTATGCCTTTTTTTCTGTTTTTACTTAGCACTTACTATTTTTTAATATACAAGATAATTTTTAAATCATTAGGTCAATTGTTTACTTTTGTCTCTTTTGCTAGAATGCAGGCTAATTGAGGTTAGGGATTTTTGCCTGTTTTGTTGTCTGGTTCTCAAGCATCTAGAACAGTGCCTGGCACATAGTAAGCATGGAATTAAATATTTCTTGAATGAATTTGATTTTATTCATTTATTTTATTTTATGTTATTTAGTATGGTCCCATGAAAAGAATTGACTATAGAACTTACCTTATCCTTAAAATCATCAGAGCAATTATCATTTAATTACTGTACTGGCCTTTCACTGTTAGCACCAGCATATTAGGCTGACTTCTTGGTGAATGGAAAAAATCACTACAATTATTCCAACTCCTGGCTTATGTTAGATGTGATTCTGTCTTGAACTAACTGTGTGATTTGGGGCGATTCATTTATCCCATCTGTGACATCATTTACTTACCTGTGAAACTGGAGGGGAGGTTCTACTTACCCTGTCTGTCTCACAATAATATGGTGTGGTTCAAGTAAATAAGAAAGCATAATGTGGCATGCATTGATAGGTATTAGGATCATTAGGAATAGCAGAGGAGAGTTCTTCAAGGAGAACATCATCTTAGAACGTAGTATCCCTGAAAACATGCCAAGAAAATACTGGTAGGTCTTGTGCATTTGGTTGGCTTAGTCCTTTATAAGTCTGGAAATGTATCTACCAAGACCATATGTTCAGCTTAACTAGAACTTATAACTGAATCAATTTTTCCTTTAGTCTTCCTTTTAGTCATTGGAGCTAACAACTCAGGTACCACCTATGGATTTTGATGTTCCATAAGAGGCTTTCAAATTGTTAACTGAATAAAAGGAGCAACATTTGTGTTTCGGACTGTGTTTAGAGGGTCGTTGAAAAAATGGCAAGTGTAGACAGGCCTCGTATATTTATAACAGCTAACATTCACAGTGCTCAACAATGACAACTATTAGAAATGACAAGGCTTGGTATCTACATTATAGAGTCAGTCTGGAAGATCTAGATAGAGTACTGTGCTTAACTGTATTTTGAAAAGCTGTTTCAAGGAGCTTGTCTAGATAGAATTGGTACATAGTGCTCTTGTTTTGTCCTCTAAAACCTGAAGCAGCTTTATGCTGAAAGCCATGAAAAACATGATGTCAGATTATAGACTTAGGGTCTGAGGGTCAGTTTCCAACTTCATTCTTGGATATTTTTCCTCAGGCTGTAGAGAGATGGGTGATAACATGTTTCTATGAATTTTACTACTCTCAAGTTTATAAAAATAAAATATAGGATATTTGGTGGGCAAAAATTAGTACAAAAAATCTGGTCTCTCCCAGAACCTAAGAGGGAGTCTGACCTCAAAATAGCATCGTATTATTTTATAAAGAAGTGGTTAAGATCAATGCCTCTGAATACCAACATCTTTGAATTTGAATTCTGTTTCCATACTATATGAACTATAAACTTTTCACTCAACGTCTCCTTGCTTTGGTTTCTTTATTTGTAAAATGGGGGCTAAAAGCATGTGACTTATTGGTTTGTTAAGTATTTAATTTAAAAAAAATTTGGGGGGTTTCCGTGGTGGCGCAGTGGTTGAGAGTCCGCCTGCCGATGCAGGGGACACGGGTTCATGCCCCGGTCCGGGAAGATCTCACATGCCACGGAGCAGCTGGGCCTGTGAGCCATGGCCTCTGAGCCTGCGCGTCCGGAGCCTGTGCTCCGCAACGGGAGAGGCCACAACAGTAAGAGGCCCGCGTATCGCCAAAAAAAAAAAAAAAAAAAAAAAAAAAAAAAAAAAAAAAAATTGGAGCGTCCGGCAAACAGAGTAGGAACACAATACTTGTAGATATTATTGCTGTTATTGTTGATTCTACTACTACTTCTACTATGAATGCAACAGAGTCCATCACTCAATGTTTTCTTTAATTTGTAAAAGCTGTGACTTCTTAAAAAGGATAAATGTGTGGCACAGAGAAAAGATATATTTGTATGTTTCTCATGCTATTAGTTTCATTTTGTAGCACACTTTTGTATATGTACAGAATCTCTGGAAACAAAACCAATCACAAAAGAAATATGTCAGATTATTGTAACATATAACAATTGGGCATCATCAGTTCATGATACTCAATTTGCCTATAAGAACAAAATCATATTTACAGAATGAAAACCTCACTATGAGATGCAGATGATGATTTTAGGGACATGAAACTTAGTGTGTCCATCATCCTAGCCTGGGATGTGCCAGGAACTTGAATGGCACGAGCTCTGGGTCTTGCAGCTACCGGGTGCGTGCCTGATGCTTGACAGCACCTTATGAGGTAAAGGGTGGTAGAGGCATCAGGAAGGAGATAACACACCAAGAATGATCTGAAATCTCTATACGGAATTGAAAGGGGCAGGGGACAAGTGGGTTGTGCGCTGGGCAGAAAGGAAGCAGCTGAGCCCTTAAGAAGTTCTTGTCTCAGGTGGAGGCGGAGTAAACTTCAGGTACTGGTCCTCCTCTTAACAGCTCTGATGCTCGGCATTCTCCTCACTCAGCAGCTGTGATTGGGGCTGATGCTCCTGAAGAGGCAGGAGGCAGCAGAGAATCTAGTCTCCCTTCCCTCCTGACTAGGTTTTCTGAGGTCCCCCAGTGTGCCTGGAGTGGAATAGCCTTCTTAGGCATGAGAAGATTGCAGAGCCTTTTTCACTCTCTGCCACCAAATCTTCTCCACCTACTTGCATTTGCGAAAAGGTCACAGGAAACACCGAGTTTGATTATTTCATGAGCGAGAAAATAAAAATAAATTGGGATGACTTCACAGAAGTGTGTAAATAGCTTTGGGTAAATATGTAAATAATGGATATCAAGTTTTTTTATTTCCTCTTTATTGAAAATTATTTTGTGGGAGGCATGAAACAGAACGCAGAAAGGTACTAGGTGCCTGAAGTGGGTTGCTGTTTGGGAGGCTGGAAACTCTGGACATGGGCTTCCTTCACAGTACGGGCTTTCTCACAGTGCATGCTAGCTAAAATGAGAAACACAGTAATGTTATGTGCAGACTTTTGGATTCTTTTTAGTATTACAAGCTGACTAAGAAACATCTTAGCGTTTCTGTACACCCTCACTCTAAAGCTGTGTGTTGCTTGCCTACCCTCTTAGGGAATGGTGCTAAGACAGGCTTCTTCAGAAATGGTTAGAGTGAGGTTTTGCAGAACTCTTTCTCAGTTTGATGTTTTAACTATATATATATCTTGTGATTATTTTATAGGAAAGGTAGACTGAGTGCATACATGGCAGCAATGGGTTGCATTAAATTCTTTCTAACTTTCTTCCCAAACAGCATCTCCTGCAAAATTCAAGGGAGCATCACTGAACTGAGTGACCCAGAGAATACTATCCATGTTTCAGTGAACTAACGCTAAGGCTTTTTTTTTTCACTTTAAAACAATTTTGGTTAATAGCAGCTTCTTCTCTCAACCATTGCTGCTAGAGAGGCATTGCCCTTAGTCATAATTTTGAGGGATTGTTATTTTTGCTCTTTTCAGGCACAAGCACACCCCACTCACTCTGTTGTTTTCTTGCCAGCTTTTAAGCTCAGGTGCAATCAACATTTTTCTTTTTTTCACTCCTTAATACACAGTGGATAAATTGGACCATAGGGATGACAGATCCATTTGTGTTAGTGTTAGTTTTTGATTGCTACAGCTCCAATCATATTGTAGAAATCTATATTGGTAGTGGAGATGGCCAAGTGAACAGCTAGGTCAGCCAGAAATTCATTACTTTTTGATGTGTTAACATGAAAAGAGTCAAATGAAGTTATTCTAGTAGTTTGTTCCCTAACACATGTGTATTGAAGGCTTATGATGTGCTAGACACTCTGCAGGATATAAAGATGTACAAGTTGTAGTGTTGGTCTCCAGGGGATGAAGCCCCTTGGAGGGTAGATAAGGTAGGTAGAGTGTGATTCTCAAAATGACTCAAAACAGTACAACACATGTTCCATTATAAGAACATGCTATTGAAATAAAGAAAAGAAATCACTTTTACTTGCATCATACAACTGGAGTTAGCCAATTTCTGTCTCTATAAGCCTAGTTCATTCATTCCATTGTTTCTTTCTAAGGGCCAAGGATTTGCTGGGTCCTGCTGTAAATGCTGCAAATACTATGCCGTACAGGACTGAGTCTTTGCAGAAATTCATGTCATATCATATTTTGGCTCTTTCTGCCTTTCAACTATCTTAACAGTGGTTTCTTCTTTCTCTCCTTAATTAAAAATATTGTATAATTATTGTATGTTTTTCTTTATTGAAGTGTAAATCTTTTCTCATAAAAAGAAGAGTGATTTCTGATATATTTACTGTCAGGCTGAGAATTGTGATATCTACAGAAGAGTATAACATCCAGAGGGCATGTCTTTCTGTGTCTGTAGCAGGGGTGTTGAGAGTATTTATGGTAACCGTGGCATTCCTAGAGGTTGAAAGGTAAGTGTTTATTCCAGTCAAAACTTCTGGATACTCCTCAGTTCTCTTTCTAAGGAAATCTTATTTTCTGCCTTATCTTAATTTGTTTTGAGCTACAGATGAGTTAAATAATAACTAGACATGAACTGTGAAATAAAAATATAAATGATATGAGTTGTAATATCATGAGGATTTAGTTTATTTCCATTGAGTTTTAATGTTTCTGACCCAACACAGAATTCTGAAAACTTGTTTCTAACTTGAAATACCCTCATTCCTAAAGGTTTAGATCTTCTCATTTAGGAGTAAGTTATCATTAGAATAAAATTAATGTTTAAATCTAAAGGGATTTCATATAGAAACTCATCAAATTAAGGATATCAACTTATAAGATACATATAGATCCCTTCAAATTCTCCATTGGGTTTTTGAATTTTAAGTAACTTACATTAAGGTAGATTTGATGTCTCTGTATGTTATTATTATACCTTTTAACAAATGAAAAAAACTGGCATATGGAAAAGTATGACTCCATCTCCATCTTAATTTAATATGAATTAAGTTATGTCAATTTTTATTTTTTTAAATTTTTGTTTGTTTTAATATTTAAAACATGCACATTAAGAACATAAAAAATGGTTTTACATAAAATTCAAAAATACAGTACTCTGTTATAAAAGCATTCTTTTTATAAATATCTTTGTTAAGATTCAGGATGGTAGCTCCTTTTTAGGGGAATAAATGCAAAATGTAGCACAAAGATTGTCCCAGTAGTATGTGTGGCATTATTCTTTCTGTATTAAAGTATTGCAGGATTCTTAGAAGACATGTTCAGTTGGAATATTACTAAGTTGATTTAAAACATAATAAAAGAAAAGGTAAGGTTTTCTTCTTCTGATAGAGTATCCAGAGGAAAAATCTGTCAAAAAGAAGATACTGCTATCTTCAGCTATTTTGTGGAGATGGTTAATAATTCATAAATTCTGTGAATATTTGAGGAATATCATATATTGAGTAATACAATTGGATCTTGTCTATTGAGTAGAGGAATAGAGTTATGCCACAAAGTTAAGGAAGGTTGAAGAGACGATAAAGATTATAAATGCCTCCTAAGAGCATTCCCAAACCCATTGTTCAGGTTATGTTTTGTAGTGGTACATAAATATTTTAGTAAGTACTGGGAAGGCATTTGACTTCCATTAAGAACGTAAAAGGATCAGCTGCTTTTAGAATGGTGTGTGTGTGTGTGTGTGCGTGTGTGTGTGTGTATGTGCATGTTAAAAACTTCCCTGGATGAAGAGAGCTCCAGACTTAAATTGGAGGAGTGGTTTGGCGGAGTAAGACAAACGTCATGGAATGTTTTAGAAAAAGATGAGAGGCTTCCATTTTACTCCTATTTACTCGTGAGAAGATTTTAGATTTTGAAGCAAAAATGATGAGTTGCTACTCATATATATAGGTTAGAGGGTCTACAGTTTTTCAATTATATGAATTTTTTGAAGCCTTTACAAGAGAAATAAGCAAATCAGCCATAGGCAGAGAATTAGGGTAAATGGAACAAATTCATTTTTGCTGCATGATTGCATAAACTCTGCAATTTCTCAAGAAAGGAAATAGTGAGCTAAAATGCTAGCCAGGTTTACAAGGAAGATTAAAGTTTTGGATACCAAGAGAGAGGAAGTCTTAATTAAAAGAAAATGGAATTGCATGGCTTGTGTTCAGGTCGGGTAGAGGGGAATATGGGAGGGTAGATTTAATTAGTTATCTAGGGCATGTGAGAGGATAATCATCAAAGCAAAAAATGTGAAGCTGATGACTGTGTTTTGGAGAATAGCAAAGGAATCATCCAACAGCTATTAGAGGAAGAGAAACTCTAGAGTCTTAAGAGAGTGAATGGGTGGGTTTAGGTGGTGAAAATGTTATAATGGAATGGGGGTGAGTGTCGAGCCTTTTTAAAGGGAGTTGCCATTAGAGCATTACTAAGAGAACAAAGTCCCTTGATAACTAAAAACTAAAACTGAGTATCCATTTCTCAGTCTGAGTAGCTTTTGCTTCATTAATGATTACAAAATTACAGGATCAAAAAGAACTAACAGGAAAGCTATACACTGAGCTGTATGATCAGTAGTGCTTATATTACAGTATGTTGCCATTTAAAATAGATTAAATATCAAAAATTGACTTGTTAAGGGCTTCCCTGGTGGCGCAGTGGTTGAGAGTCTGCCTGCCGATGCAGGGGACACGAATTCGTGCCCCGGTCCGGGAAGATCCCACATGCCGCGGAGCGGCTGGGCCCGTGAGCCATGGCCACTGAGCCTGCGCGTCCGGAGCCTGTGCTCCGCAACGGGAGAGTCCACAACAGTCAGAGGCCCATGTACCGAAAAAAAAAAAAAAAAATTGACTTGTTAAAACATATAAATATGAATAATAGTGTCTGAATTCTTAAAGGAGGACACCAGGCAGATGAAGTAGTGAGGAGAATATCTCTGTAGCAGAAGAAGTCCTTTCCACTCTCATTCTTTCAAGCTCCCCAGATAATCTGCAGAACTCCTGGAGGTGTTTTTGGCTGCCACCAAACTGATGATCTGACTCATAGCATTTAGCAGGGAGGGTCGTTGAGCATTTCCATTATTATCTGTGAAATACGGGGCTGATGAGGTGTCACGTGGGGCCCAGTTGCTGATTCAGGATGGAGATATTTATGTGTAGGTGGAGGTCTGCTTGTTACACGGATGTTGCCTGCCTTTGTCACTCTCCTTTAGCTGCTGCCACACCCAATTTAGTCTTTGTCATTTCTGGTGACAGCTTCTAATACAAGCATTTCACTTTCAGGCATCTGACTGCTACCATTTGTAGGGGCAGCTGCAATCTTTGCCACTGTTGCCGCCGCTTTGGAACAGCTAGGAGGTTAAGCAAAATCTATCAGCAGATAAGGAAAAGTGCTCAGGTTCATGTTTAAGTGAGTGGATATGAAGGTTAGTGGGGCGGAAAGTGACTCTTCATCAAATCCTTTCCCTTTAGGGAACTGTTTTGCAGCCTATCATTTCTGTAATTTCCCCCACCCGCTCAGAGAGGGTGATGTGACACTTTACATACTTCTGTCTGAAGAAGACATTAGCAGAGGATATCATAATCCCCAGTGGCTTTTTATAGTGCAAATTTAATGCCAGTTGGAACAAAGGAAACCTTGCTCCATAACATTGGAATAAAATAATCAAACCTTGATGAAAGAAGAATATCATGGTAGGTTTTTTTTTTAATTTTTAAAATTAATTTATTTATTTATTTATGGCTGTGTTGGATCTTCGTTTCTGTGCGAGGGCTTTCTCTATTTGTGGCAAGCGGGGCCCACTCTTCATCACGGTGCACGGGCCTCTCACTATCACAGGCCTCTCACTATTGTGGCCTCTCTTGTTGCGGAGCACAGGCTCCAGAAGCGCAGGCTCAGTAATTGTGGCTCACGGACCCAGTTGCTCCGCAGCATGTGGGATCTTCCCAGACTGGGGCTTGAAGCCATGTACCCTGCATTGGCAGGCAGATTCTCAACCACTGCGCCACCAGGGAAGCCCACTCATGGTAGTTTTTATCAGTTAAGGATGCGTTTGTCTGAAAGCAACAGAAAAATCTACCTGCAGTGACTTCAGTGGGGAATCAGTTTTTCTCACAAGAAGTTTAGAGGTAGGTGGCTCCTAGTACTGAGTTGTTAAGTGATGGCATCAAGAACTGAGACTTTTTTTTATTTTTCCACTTCCTCTTCCTTAGTGTGACTTCAGTCCTTTATGCTGTTACCTTCTGATCCCAAGATGGCTGCTGCAGCTCCAGCTATCATATCCATGGTTAAGGCTGGAATGAAATGAAGGGATGGTGCCAGTTCCATTAGTTCCCTTTATCAGAAAAATAATCCTTTCCAGCACTTGCAGCCGATTTCCATATTTATCTCATAGTTATTTCAAGCTAGGAGAGCATCTGGGAAAATGAGTGCCCTACCAGGGGTTGGGCACATTTCTGCCCTTATAAAACTGAGGATTTATTAGAAAGAAGGAAGATGTGTTGGCTATTCAGTAGGCTACTGGCAATGCCTGCCACATTTACTAATGTTAATAAAAGTTACTTAATCATTTTGTGCCTTAATTTTCTATTCTGTAAAATAGAAAATATTAATTCCAATGATGGGTCAATATACCTAAAGTACTCAAAACTTTAATTTGCATATGAATAACCTGGATGATGATTGTTAAAATGCAGATTTTGAGTCAATATATCTCTGTGGATCTCAAGATGTTGGGTTTCTAACAGGCCCTCAAGTGATGCCAATGTTGCTGGTCTTTGGGTCACATTTTTAGTAGCAAGAAAGTACTCAGCTAGGGCTGCCATGCTGTACAACCTCAGGGAGCATTCATACAGAATATAATGCAATGACAAGAAGAGGCTAAGTGTTCACATATTATTATTATTATTATCATACTGCCTCTGGTTTATGCTGATAATTAGGAATTCACAATTTATGTTTCTAAAGGTTGCAGTGATAAATCTTATTTTTATCAGAGTATAATCATAGATAAATTTATTGCTTATGATACACTTTTACAAAATTGCCAGTAAATACTAGATTGACCGTCAAAGTCTATGGTGTATGTTAAATACAATTTCTCTATCCAGCTATCAGTACACTCTAATTTTGTCACATTCTATATAAATAAGAACATATCCCTATCTCTATTTATATTTAAAAAATTAAAACTATGTTGTGATGAAGCCATGATGATATTTGAACTCTGCTTCAAAAGATTTGTTGGATATTACAGTTAGCTAGTTGTGCGAAAGAAAATATTGACATGAAGCTTGTGAATTAATCCAATATAAATAATTGATTATACAATTTGATTAATTGATTATAAAATTATAAAGTAATTGATTATTAAACTAATTTAATTCTGAATATTGTGTTGTGGTAAATAAAATTTTACCACGTATGTAATCTTGAGGGCAGAAAAATAATAGAGCTCTCTCTTTAAATTATTTTATGTTCTAGTTGCTCCAAAATTTTCTTTTTGGACAGATGAAAATTGCAATTTCCTTTTAAAAATATTATACATGGTTTGTATGAGAGTGCCTGACAGAGACCAGATTATAAACCCGGAGAATCCAAGTTCTTAAAGAACTGATTAAATTTTTATTTTAAAGACACGAGGAGGGGAAAGGGCCTTTACTTTGATCAGAAGAGGCTGTGAGGGCAAAGCAGTGTACCAGAGCATTAAAAAAAAAAATAGTTTATCTATGAAAAACCCCTTTATTTTTATAAAAGGCCAATTATTATCTCTGTGCCTCAGTTTCCAAAACATGAAGGTAAGGAGACTGTAGCAATGACTTGCAATACCCTTTCCATCTAAAATTTCTCCCATCCTTTTGTGACTTGTTTCAAGGCAAATAGAGTAGAAAATAAGGTTCTTGGAACAGAAATCTGAAGCCAATTTTTTCTTCATTGTAGAAAAATAGGCAGAGTATGGGCCTGAATACAAGCTAGCAGAATAAAGCTGCTAGGCCTCTATAAAGTATGAGCTAAGAGAATAAAGGCTGTTTGGCCTTCCAACTCCTAGCAATTAGGAGTTTGTACAAAACTAGGTACTCCTAGTGCACAAAAATGCCAATTAAGAGCTTCTCTTAAAGCCGAGCAAGGTTGATTAGGAAGTGGTTGGTACAAGTGAGGTAATGATAAATGTGCCAAATTATAATTGCCCGTGTTCTAGACATTGCTGGACACACTCTCTCTCTCTCTCTCTGTGATGTAAATGGCTACATCTATTCGAAGCTCACCCTCTTTGGCTTCTCTGCTCTGTTGGGTAACATAGATCTACCACCTCTTTCCTGATTCTTGGTCTCTCCACATTTCTTCATCTGTATCAGTCCTTGTTCCCTCTTTATTTTCTCTCTTCTTGAATATGGGTGCTCTCCAAGATTCTGTCCTTTTAACTCTTATTACTTTTCACTTTCATGATTTTCCCAGAAGAATTTCATTCAATTCCATAGCCTCAGATATTAACCTATATGTAGATTCTCTCTCATCCTGCTGCTGTTTTCTGATGTAAATTTGCTCGTTATTGCCCAGATGAACTCTCTTTATGGCCACGCACTGCTCTCAGGATCAAGTCCAGAGCATTTAACGTAGCAGACTTTACAGTCTCTGGCCTCTGTTCACTTTTCTGGCCTCATTGCTCACTATTTATCGTTATCTTGCATGAAGTGGCTTAGATTCACTGACCTTGTTTCAGTTTTTATTTTTTAATGCATTTGGCTTTCTCTAGCCTGTGGGCCTTTATACAGGCTGTTGAGTCTACTGGGAACACATTTGCCTTTCTTTAGGTTCCAGCTTAGACGTCGTACTTTCTAGTAACCTTACATGATTATCATCCCCTCACACACACATCTCTGTTCAACAAATCACCCATTACTATACTTGGAATAAAATTAACATACTTTCTTGTAACTCCCATTTTACTTACTGGCATCTAAGGTCTCCTAAGGTCAGAGATTTATGACTCCTTGTCTGTTGTTCTAGCCCCTGTTCTATGTGTAATGCTTCTAGAAGGTAGATAGTAATCATAATATTTGGTGAATAAATGAATAGACTACTGATGAGCTATGCCCTTCCATATATACATTTCTCAAACTTTTAGAAACTGAATTCATAATTTTGCTACCTGAAACTGCTTTTCTTCCTGTGGTTCTCTTGCATGGTTAATGGTAATCTACATTTGTCAAGCTACAAGAGCTAAAAATCCATCTGAGAATGAGTTTTCAAATTCTCTTTACTCTTTTCCAGTCTCCTGACTCCAATTCTGTGATCCTCAAATATACAGATATTAACCTGATTGTTTAACTTATTTTTGCTTTTAAATAAATAATTAGCTTAAAATATTTAAAAATTAGGACATTTCCAATAAAAGTGTGGATTTCTTTCTCTTTCAAAAATGGCAGATTTGGTGATCCTAGGCCAAAATTCCTGATGCCAGAAATTGAAATTGAAATTGAGTTGATGACAGCAATTGAAACTAAGTAATGGCTTTCCCTGTTACAGGAGGTGTGTCCTCCACCTTTAGCCAGAGATCTCATTCAGCTCATGTCACTCAGTTAAGTTACGTGCCTTGCAAGTAAATAATGTGCTGTCCCCCAAAACACTTGTGTATATAAATCTAGCCCTACCCTGTTCTCCATATTGCCAGATTTTTACTTTTTAACTAGATTTGGTTGTGTAATTCTTTTGCTCAATACTCTCCAATGGCTTTCTTTTTTTCCCACTTTCCAGAGCATAACCTCCAGTCTGTATAACATAGCTTCCAGAAACCAGAATAAGGGGACCCAAACCCTAATGCTTTTCTTGGGCAGGTCAGGTAAAAAATGGGTTGACATTATGACAACTGAAGAACTGGAGCAGGTACATTCCTTGTTTAAAGAGGGTTAAGTTTTATCTGATTATGGCTGTATAAGTGTTTGAGATTAGAGTTGCTAGATACTCCAATTATTTTTAACAAGTTGTTGGAAATATCAGTTTTCATGGGAAGTTTCTTAATTTTAAAGACCAACCAATTCTAATGCTAATCAAAATAAAATCTTGTGTAATGCAAACAACACACACCTGAGTATTATTAGTTTGCAGGCCCTAGTCCTAAACCAAGATTTCTCATGAAGGGTGTGAAGGAATCAGTTGGAGAATTTGTTAAATGCAAATTTAACACATTCTCAAAAATTCAGTCAGTTTTTGTTTGAGCCCAGAAATCTGCATTTCATCAAATGTTCTTGATTCTGATGCAGGCGGTCCCCGTGCTGGACTGCATTATCTATCTTTAAGTTTCTGGTTAAAAATGATGGTGTTTTCCTCTTTTCTCTCATAGGACTTTATTTGTAACCTTTTAATTAAAAAGGAAAAATAAATGTGTATAGTAAGATCAGTCTGTCACCAGATGAGTCTGGCTAGCATTTTCCTCAATAACTTCAAAGAGGAGCTTTTGTCCACTGTCCTGAGATGGCTGTCAATTTTATAGGGTCAGAGACCTACTTTTCTTTACTAAGGTATTAGTCTGAATTAACTGGCTTATGCTGCAGTAACAACTCTCAGCTTAAAATATGTCTTATTTCTCCCTTATTTATCTTGTTCATGACACAACACTATCCACTGAGGTGTGATGGGTATGTAAGGGTTGGGCTCGCTTACCCATCATCATCCCTTAGGGTCTCAGGCTGATGGACCTCCACCATCTAAAATATCGCTGGTCACTGTGTCAGGGAAAAGACATGTGATCAGGAGCAATTGTCACTTAAATTTCTGCCCACATGTGACACAATGTCACTGCTCAGATTCTTTGCTCAAAGGAAGGAATATAGACATGTTTAACTTCAAGGGGGCAGAGAAGTACAACTCTACCATTAACTCAGGAGTAGAAGAATTGGAGATATTTGGCAGCTTAATGACTACCATTCTTAGCAAGAAGTACCCATTTCTCAGGGTGTAACTCATCTTCAGTAGTGACAAACAATATGCACTGCTTGGTGATACAGTCATATCTTATTTCAAGAAATAATTCAGGAACTATGTTTTGTGGGTAACATGTTTAGTGTGTTTACAAGTTAATTGTTATGCTTTTTTGACAAATTGATATGATACACCTTCAAAACCTTCTTCCCCAACCCCCAGGCATGGGAAGCCAGAGCTCAAATTGCAGGGATTTAAGAGGAGATAGTCTGAAGTGTTAGCCCGCAATCTCAAACCTCTGTGACAGTAATTGCCAGGGACAGTGGAATTAAGTGGATGAGGAGCAGAGGCCATGTCTTTCTAGTTTGCTACTGTGTCCTCAGTGCCTGGCAGAATACCTAGAATTCACTATCTGTCAATTGACTATGTATGTGAATCCAATGCTCATATACATAAAAATACATAGACTTGTTGGTATTTTGGGTAGCTCCTTATTTGGGGTTCTCATATACATTTGATGCATTTAACAACGAGTTTTACCTTTTTTATCAATAATTTAAAGATTTCAAATAATTGATAATTAGCCTTAATATTAAATAGTGTGATTGGAGGTAGTTTTTTTATTTTTTTTTAATTTTATTTTTTATACAGCAGGTTCTTATTAGTCATCGATTTTATACACATCAGTGTATACATGTCAATCCCAATCTTCCAATTCATCCCACCACCACCACCACCACCCACTGCTTTCCACCCTTGGTGTCCAAACGTTTGTTCTATACATGTGTCTCAATTTCTACCCTGCAAACCGGTTCATCTGTACCATTTTTCTAGGTTCCACATATATGTGTTAATATACGATATTTGTTTTTCTCTTTCCGACTTACTTCACTCTGTATGACAGTCTCTACATCCATTCAGGTCTCAACAAATTACCCAATTTCATTCCTTTTTATGGCTGAGTAATATTCCATTGTATATATGTACCACATCTTTATCCATTCATCTGTCGATGGGCATTTAGGTTGCTTCCATCACCTAGCTATTGTAAATAGTGCGGCAATGAACACTGGGGTGCATATGTCTTTTTGAATTATGGTTTTCTCTAGGTATATGCCCAGTAGTGGGATTGCTGGATCATATGGTAATTCTATTGTTAGTTTTTTAAGGAAGCTCCATACTGTTCTCCATAGTGACTGTATCAATTTACATTCCCACCAAGAGTGCAAAAGGGTTCCCTTTCCTCCACACCCTCTCCAGCATTTGTTGTTTGTAGATTTTCTAATGATGCCCATTCTAACTGGTGTGAGGTGATACCTCATTGTAGTTTTGATTTGCATTTCTCTAATGATTAGTGATGTTGAGCAGCTTTTCACGTGCTTCTTGGCCATCTGTATGTCTTCTTTGGAGAAATGTCTATTTAGGTCTTCTGCCCATTATTGGATTCAGTTGTTTGGTTTTTTTAATATTGAGCTGCATGAGCTGTTTATATTTTTTGGAGAATAATCCTTTGTCTGTTGGTTCATTTGCAAGTATTTTCTCCCATTCTGAGGGTTGTCTTTTCATCTTGTTTATGGTTTCCTTTGCTGTGCAAAACCTTTTAAGTCTCATTAGGTCTCATTTGTTTATTTTTCTTTATATTTCCATTACTCTAGGAGGTAGATCAAATAAGATCTTGCTGTGATTTATGTCAAAGAGTGTTCTTCCTATGTTATCCTCTAAGAGTTTTATAGTGTCCAGTCTTACATTTAGGTCTCTAATCCATTTTGAGTTTATTTTTGTGTATGGTGTTCGGGAGTGTTCCAATTTCATTCTTTTACATGTAACTGTCCAGTTTTCCCAGCACCACTTATTGAAGAGACTGTCTTTTCTCCATTGTATATACTTGCCTCCTTTTTCATAGATTATTTGACCATAGGTGTGTGGGTTTACCCCTGGGCTTTCTATCTTGTTCCATTGATTTATATTTCTGTTTTTGTGCCAGTACCATATTGTCTTGATTACTGTAGCTTTGTAGTATAGTCTGAAGTCAGGGAGTCTGATTCCTCCAGCTCTGTTTTTTTCCCCTCAAGACTGCTTTGGCTATTTGGGGTCTTTTGTGTCTCTATACAAATTTTAAGATTTTTTGTTCTAGTTCTGTAAAAAATGCCATTGGTAATTTGATAGGGATTGCACTGAATCTGTAGATTGCTTTGGGTAGTATAGTCATTTTCACAATATTGATTCCTCCAACCCAAGGACATGGTATATCTCTCCATCTGTTGGTATGATCTTTAATTCCTTTCATCAGTATCTTATAGTTTTCTGCATACAGGTCTTTTGTCTCCTTAGGTAGGTTTATTCCTAGGTATTTTCTTCTTTTTGTTGCAATGGTAAATAGGAGTGTTTACTTAATTTCTCTTTCAGATTTTCCATCATTAGTGTACAGGAATGCAAGAGATTCCTGTGCATTAATTTTGTATCCTGCAACTTTACCAAATTCGTTGATCAGCTCTAGTAGTTTTCTGGTGGCATCTTTAGGGTTCTCTATGTATAGTATCATGTCATCTGCAAACAGTGACAATTCTACTTTTTCTTTTCCAGTTTGTATTCCTTTTATTTCTTTTCCTTCTCTGATTGACATGGCTAGGACTTCCAAAACTATGTTGAGTAATAATGGTGAGAGTGGACGTCCTTGTCTTGTTCCTGGTCTTAGCGGAAAGGCCTTCAGTTTTTCACCATTGAGAATGATGTTTGCTGTGGGTTTGTCATATATGGCCTTTATTAGCTAGAGGTAGGTTCCCTCTATGCCCACTTTCTGGAGAGTTTTTATCATAAATTGGTGTTGAATTTTGTCAAAAGCTTTTTCTGCATGTATTGAGATGATCATATGGTTTTTATTCTTCAATTTATTAATATGGTGTATCACATTGATTGATTTGTGTATACTGAAGAATCCTTGCATCCTTGAGATAAATCCCACTTGATCATGGTGTATGATCCTTTTAAGGTGTGGTTGGATTCTGTTTGCTAGTATTTTGTTGAGGATTTTTGCATCTATATTCATCAGTGATATTGTCCTGTAATTTTCTTTTTTTGTGGTATCTTTGTCTGGTTTTGGTATCAGGGTGATGGTGGCCTCATAGAATGAGTTTGGGAGTGTTCCTTCCTCCGCAATATTTTGGAAGAGTTTGAGAAGACGGGTGCTAGCTCTTCTCTAAATGTTTGATAGAATACACCTGTGAAGCCATCTGGTCCTGGACTTTTTTTGCTGGAAGATTTTTAATCACAGTTTCAAATTCATTACTTGTGATTGGCCTGTTCATATTTTTTGTTTCTTCCTGGTTCAGTCTTGGAACGTTATACCTTTCTAAGAATTTGTCCATTTCTTCCAGGTTGTCCATTTTATTGGCATAGAGTTGCTTGTAGTAGTCTCTTAGGATGCTTTGTATTTCTGTGGTGTCTGTTGTAATTTCTCCTTTTTCATTTCTAATTTTATTGATTTGAGTCCTCTCCCTCTTTTTCTTGATGAGTCTGGCTAATGGTTTATCAATTTTATCTTCTCAAAGAACCAGCTTTTAGTTTTACTGATCTTTGCTATTGTTTTCTTTGTTTCTATTTCAATTGTTTCTGCTCTGATCATTATGATTTCTTTCCTTCTGCTAACTTTGGTTTTTTTTTGTTCTTCTTTCTCTAGTTCCTTTAGGTGTAAGGTTAGATTGTTTATTTGAGATTTTTCTTGTTTCTTGAGGTAGGTTTGTATAGCTATAAACTTCCCTCTTAGAACTACTTTTGCTGCATCCCATAGATTTTAGATTGTCGTATTTTAATTGTCATTTGTCTCTAGGTAATTTTTGATATCCTTTTTGATTTCTTCAGTGATCTCTTGGTTATTTAGTAACTTATTGTTTAGCCTCCACGTGTTTGAGTTTTTTACGTTTTTTTCTCTGTAATTCATTTCTAATCACATAGAGTTGTGGTCAGAAAAGATGTCTGATATGATTTCAATTTTCTTATATTTACTGAGGCTTGATTTGTGACCCAAGATGTGATCTATCCTGGAGAATGTTCCATGTTCACTTGAGAAGAAAGTGTAATCTGCTGTTTTTGGATGGAATGTCCTATAAATATCAATTAAATCTATCTGGTGTATTGTGTCATTTAAAACTTCTGTTTCCTTATTTATTTTCATTTTGGATGATCTGTCCATTGGTGTAAGTGAGGTGTTAAAGTCTCCCACTATTACTGTGTTACTGTCTATTTCCTCTTTTTTTGCTGTTAGCAGTTGCCTTATGTATTGAGGTGCTCCTATGTTGGGTGCATATATATTTATAATTGTTATATCTTCTCATGGATTGATCCCCTTGATTATTATATAGTGTCCTTCCTTGTCTCTTGTAACATTCTTTATTTTAAAGTCGATTTTATCTGATATGAGTATTGCTACTCCAGCTTTCTTTTGATTTTCACTTGCGTGGAATATGTTTTTCCATCCTCTCACTTTCTGTCTATATGTGGCCCTAGGTCTGAAGTGGGTCTCTTGTAGACAGAATATATATGGGTCTTGTTTTTGTATCCATTCAGCAAGCCTGTGTCTTTTGGTTGGAGCATTTAATCCATTCATGTTTAAGGTAATTATCAATATGTATGTTCTTATTACCATTTTCTCAACTGTAATGGGTTTGTTTTTGTAGGTCCTTTTCTTCTCTGTGTTTCCCACTTAGAGAAGTTCCTTTAGCATTTTTCATAGAGCTGGCTTGGTGGTGATGATTTCTTTTAGCTTTTGCTTGTCTCTAACGTTTTTGATTTCTCTGTCAAATCTGAATGAGATCTTTGCTGGGTAGAGTAGTCTTCATTGTAGGTTCTTCCCTTTCATCACTTTAAGTATATCATGCCACTCCCTTCTGGCTTGTAGAGTTTCTGCTGAGAAATCAGCTGTTAACCTTATGGGAGTTCCCTTTTATGTTATTTGTCGTTTTTCCCTTGCTGCTTTCAATAATTTTTCTTTGTCTTTAATTTTTGCCAACTTGATTACTATGTGTCTCGATGTGTTTCTCCTTGGGTTTATCCTGTATGGGACTCACTGTGCTTCCTAGACTTGGGTGGCTATTTCCTTTCCAATGTTAGGGAAGTTTTTGACTCCAATCTCTTCAGATATTTTCTCTTGTCCTTTCTCTCTCTCTTCTCCTTTTGGGACCCCTATAATATGAATGTTGTTGCATTTAATGTTGTCCCAGAGGTCTCTTAGGCTGTCTTCATTTCTTTTCATTCTTTTTTCTTTATTCTGTTCCACAGCAGTGAATTCCACCATTCTGTCTTCCAGTTCACTTATCCGTTCTTCTGCCTCAGTTATCTGCTATTGATTCCTTCTAGTGTAGTTTTCATTTCAGTTATTGTATTGTTTATCTCTGTTTGTTTGTTCTTTAATTCTTCTAGGTCTTTGTTAAACATTTCTTGCGTCTTCTAGATCTTTGCCTCCATTCTTTTTCTGAGGTCCTGGATCATCTTCACTATCATTATTCTGAATTCTTTTTCTGGAAGGTTGCCTATCTCCACTTCATTTAGTTGTTTTTCTGTGGTTTTATATTGTTTCTTCATCTGGTACATAGCCCTCTGCCTTTTCATCTTATCTTTCTGTGAATGTGGTTTTTGTTCCACAGGCTGAAGGATTGTAATTCTTCTTGCTTCTGCTTTCTGCCCTCTGGTGGATGAGGCCATCTCGAGTTTTATCTTTAAATATTAGTGATTTTGACCTCCAGCATTTCTTCCAATGGGTCACTCTTCTTAGAAACACAGTTGATTGACATATATGTTCAATTGCTCTGCTGGTCCTTAAATTCAATAACACATAGAATTACAACCATTAGGATGTGCTTGGATTTAATATAGTAAAAGAACTAATTCTGTGGCCTTCACTTTTGCTGCATTGGGTGAACCATATGAATGATGATTGTGAACCAAAGGCCCCATGGTTTCTGTTGTCTGTAGGGCATTCAGCACCACATTCTAACTCCAAAACAGAAGCACTGGAAGAGCCACTAGTTGCATGTGATAGAAACAAAAACAAAACTAAAAAAATATATTTCAAAAGCCCGAGTAGCATAAGTCTAAATGTTTTTCCATGTTGAAATTATGCAAAACCATCATTAGTTTCATATGGACGATTGAAATTTTTCAGTTGTCTTGCAGAGGCTCTCTTTTAGGTCTACAAAGGCCTTGCAGTTTTCTTGCAGAGGCTACATTATAAAATGATGCTGATCATAATAAATTAATAATAATAATATCCAAAATGTTTTGAGTGCCAGGTAATCCTATGATTTAATACTCATTATCAGTCCACAAGGTAGTAATTTGATGATCTCCACTTTTTTCTCTCTTTAAGAAAATGAGAGCAAGAGACCACTTATTTGCCCTTTATCACATAATTATGTTGTGATAGAATGTGCATTCTGACCCATGCATGTTTCTCCATAGCTTTTATCTGATAAATCAGGAATTAAGAACCCCAAAATGCAACAGAGATAGTGGAGAGTAATGAGAATATATCTGCTCTGGGGGCCTCTGGGTAAGTACCTCTGGAAGTTGAAGGATGGTTTACAATCCCACTCAGTTATTTGATTAGGGGGTCTCCTTATCACAGTTCTTGGTCAGCCTTGACTTTGACATATACCCTGACTTGGATCTGTGTTCAGATATGAAGGGACAGAAAGGATATTGATTAGTAGTACAATCTCTTAGGGTATTGTTGAATTAAAGCTAGAATCTTTGTCTCTCACTCTGCTGGTTTTACCCCTTACTTGATGTAAATCACAGCTTTTGCTCTTATTATGCTCAAGAACAGCTAATGAGAAGGACACAAGAAGACCATGTCGTTTAGGCAGATTATTTCAACATTGCTTTATTAGTACTTAGATTATTTGTGGAATTAATAATGCAATGATGCAATCAGTCTTATAAATTTCAGCTTTGGTTAGCTTGTTGTAAATCATATTTGAAGAACATGGCACATGAAAGAAGGATAAGTCAATAAAAACCAAAGAAATGAAGGAATATTAAATGCAAGAACCCTGTCTCCTAGATGCATTTTCCTTTGTGCCCATTTGACCCATGTTAATCTTACCAGGCAGTATAGTGTACCCAGGAAAGAGATTAGGCTTTGGAGTCTGTTAAAACTAAGTTTGTATTCTGGCATTAACACGTTCTAGTTATACGGTTTTTGCACATATTAGTTACCTTCCCTGAGCCTCAGGTTCTTCAAAGGTAAAATAGGTATAAAATAACCAACATTCTTAAGAACGTTAAAAAGATTAAATGAAATATGTGTGTAATGTTACCATAAAAGTACCTGGCATATGGTTTGTGTTTATTAGTAGCCAGCTTCCCAATTGCCCTTTGATTCTTGCTAATATGTCATAATGTGGAGATTTGTTCACAGTTTAGGAAATAATGAGTTTAAATGAGAGTTCCCTTAAAAACAGGACATGAGTAGTTATTTTTTCTAAGAGAATTCATGGAATTGGATGATATTTAACTACTTATCCTAGGGTTAACTATGATTAAACTTTTCCTTTTGTGGGTGCCTTTCCAGTAGAAGCTTGTTGCAGACTCAAACTTCAGAAGTTTGTCAGAATCTGTGAATTGCATGGTGTTTTTTTGTCACACATTGGAATTAAATGAAAGGGAATTTCTGCTTTTCAAGGTTACGTTTATTGAAGTACAGAACAAAGCATGGGAATAAGATGTCTCTGAGAAAGCATGAGTAGGCAAGTAAATGGTAATCTACTTTCTTCTAGATTTTCTTTAGCAATTCAAACTCCCATAAATATGTTGTATCTCCTGTATGTAAATATAGTTAAACATTAATGATATAACAACTTAAGGGATTTTATGAGGTTTCTAATCATAATTACTTATGATTTCTTCAAACTTTAAAAAAGGTAAGTTTTTAAAATGATTGAAAGTGTTATACAGTAGACAATTATTAAGACGGTTGCCACAATGCTGTGGTAGATAGAATTCTATGATATCTCCCACGATTCCTGCTGCATGTTTTATAAGTCCTTTGTAATCCCTGGGACTATGAATGCATCAATCCCACGATTAGGTTTTGTTATATGGCACTTTGCCTTAAGGAAAGGAAGTTATCCAGGAGGGACTGATGTAATTATATGAGCCCTTTAAATCTGGTTCTGGAGGTCAGAGATGGTCAGAAATAGAGAATTCAGGGAGATTTGAAACAGGAAAGTGATTTGACCTGGAGATTCTCCACTGCCGGAGAGGGCCACGTAGCCAGGAATGTTGACAGCCTCAAGGAGATGAGACAGGGCAGCCAGCTGGAAATGGGGACCTTAGTTTTACAGCTGCAAGGTCAACAATTTGAATGCGCTTGGAAGCTGATCCTTCCCCAGAGTCTCCAGAAGGGAACACAGCCTAGCTGACATTGTGATTTCCACCTCAGACCCTGAGCAGAGAACCCACATATGCCAAACTGGACTTCCTAAATGGATGCTGTTTCAAGCTGTTAAGTTTGTAACAATTTGTTAAACAATATAAAACTAATATAATTTCTATTACCAACTTAAAATATATCCTTTTTTTTTTTTTTTTTTTTTTTTTTTTTTTACTATTTAGCCTGTGCCAAGCACAGTGCACTTTACAGACATCACTTCATTTAATTTTACAAGGATGTCGTCAGATGAGCATTCTGAGCCCCATCTGTAAGAAAACTGCAGCACAATTTAAGACGTGTGCACAGGTCCACAAGATTATTGGTATATAACTCAGATTTGAATTTAGATTTCTCTAACTCCAAGTTTTGGCATCTTACATGCCCCTTAATTGGGTAGGAATGAACATTTCACGGAGGTGATGACAAGCCATCTACAGGATGATATGACATTGACGTGACGCTTGATCTACAGAATATCTTATTTATGAACCCTTAGCAAGAGATAAAGAAATTTCATTTTAGTTTTTATGTGACAAGATTACCAGCTGTGGGTATTGTAGTTTTAAACCATTGTATGTGAACGCATTTTTTCCCTTACAGTTGTCCTGGAAAAGTTGAATTATATCCAACAATGCATTTTAGATGTCAGTTATGGCTCAAAATTGCCATTAATATAAATAAAATTATACATTCTAAAATGACTGACTTTTAAAGTTCATTAGTAATACTTTCATAACATTTAATTTTATTTTTATCACCCTTGCCTATATTGAATAGATGTCTTTTAAAACCATTTTAGGGTTGTTAATGTTCTTGATATCTTTATTAAATGTCTTATGAAGTATTCTCAGAATACTAACTTTATAGCTGAAAGGCTAAACTATTACACATTAGAAATTCTATATAATAAAATTATTTTTTTCTTTAAGCCTTCCATTGCTAAATTGTTCTTTAAATTAGTTTTATGTCATTATATATTCTCAAATAGGCCATTATCTTGTCATAATTTTTAGTTAGTATTAGTGTGTTTCTGCCTCTTTTCTCTCTGATGACCTCTTTTCTTTCTCCTTTAATACATGGAAATATTTCTTGCTTACATTTTCATTCCTGATGGCGGTCTCATCTTTCCCCAGGAGTTCAGCTGCCCTTGTGTGCATTTTTCTAAAGTCTTTTCTTAGATTAGAGATCTCATGCCCGCTCTGCCTCTGCAGGTGTAAACATCTCCTAGCTCTGTCCATTAATGCTTACTGATTAGTTGTCTCCACTAATTCTTCTTTTTTAAGTGAAATATAGTTTATTTACAATGTTGTATTAGTTTTGAGGGTACGGCAAAGTGATTCAGTTATACATAAGTACATATATATATATATATATATATATATATATATATATATATATATATTCTTTTTCAGATTCTTTTCAATTATAGGTTATTGTAAAATATTGAGTATAGTTCCCTGTGCTATACAGTAGGTCCTTGTTGTTTATCTATTTTATATATAATAGTGTGCATCCACTATTTCCTAATACTCCCCCTGTCACTTATCTCCTCTCTGTCTTGTTGAAATACTTTACTTTTCATTCCCTACATTTATTATCCATCCCTTATCATCTGCCTTATCTATTGCAGCTTTATTCATTTTTAAAAACATCTGTTTTTGGATATGTCTCGCAGGTAGTGGAAATAACACTTGTTAGACCAGATGAGGTGAGAGAAGATGAAAAATCAGGGATATCTCAAAGGTTTTTGACTTAGGCAAATGGGTAAAAACTCCTTAATTTTACTTAAATAGGGATGATCTGAATTACCGTGACTCCTGTGCATGCCTTAGCTTCCTGAGTAGATTATGAATTTCTTGAATATGGGAACTAAGTCATCTTGATTGTTTAATCTGCACAGCACTTAACACAGCATCCTGCATAGAGTGTCACTCAGTAAATGTTTAATAATCGAATAAACCAGTTTAACTTTATCATCTTTTGTCCTTTTGCAAACCATTCCTTTACTGCATGTAAGTCTGCTAAGGCTTAAATTCTCTCCTCTGAATAATGACCAGCAACTATATGGCAGACGCTTACAGCCAATCATTAAAATTTTAGAGACAATTCTAAATCTTTTACTTAGTAGCTTTTTATGGTTTATTATAATGATTTCATCTACATTTTTAAAATTCTAGTTCTGTTTCCAAACTATGCTTTTCTTGTTGGATGGAATGTAAGTTAACCTGTACCATGCAAAGCAGTGTTTTTTTTAATGAAGTTTCTTTTTTCAAGCTTTAAGGAGTGTTGTCGTTATTATTTTTGGAGTTCCTGAACAAATCAGATTCCCAAGGAACCATAAGGCATTTTTTCTGGTTTCACTGCTCCCAGAGCTAGTAGGACAGGAGAAGGGAATCTTCTTTTCATCAGTTGATGTTCTTCTTTCTGCCCCTCTCTTTTCAGGGATGTGAGTGAAGCTCCCACTGCTCTTATAGATCTTTCATGCTCTCATTTATCATTGTATGGTAATACAAAAATAAAAATCACTATATGAGGGGTCCTTCCTTGTTGAAAGTAATTATTTTTTTAAAAAAATAGAGTTCTAAACAATTAGAGAACTTACCAAAAGTTTTAAAAAATATTACTTGGTACATTAAAATATATTAGAAACAGGCAATTGTAGATGTGTTGTTTTAGCAACACATTACTGAGTAAAGAAAGGTATGACACCTTTCAATCATCTGATAATTGATGGTGCTGACAGTGCCATTTCTACAGTGATTGTCATGGATATCATGAGTGTCCACAATTGAAGGTGAGCCCTAAATTGTCAGAGAATGTTAAGTCCAATTAAGATTTATTTTAAGATTATCTCTTTAAATTTGGAGTGAGTGATTTGCATTAGATTTTACAACAGCAGTAGAGAGAATATGCCTGAGAATGTCAAATTCCATAAGGATTTTGTTTCAGAATATATCCTTAAATTTACAGTGAGTGACTTTTATTAGACTTTACAACATAAATGGGCAAATTTTGGTCAACTTTTGCAAACCAGTGTCTATAGTTTGATAGACTTTGTCAGGAGGAAAATATTTTAGTTAATGCCTTTACTCATTATTATCTTTATAGTTATATTTAAATTAAATTTAAATTTAAATTTAAATTTATCACTATATTTAAGATATCCAGGCTTTCATTTCCTGTTTCAAAATGAAGACAGAATTGCAGATCACAGCACTTGTAAATAATAGACATGTTTTTTGATAGTTGAATGAATGTATTAAGACAAGGAGCTGTGTTTGAGAGTTATCCATTACCTGTGAAAACAATTCATCATCAGTCCTTACATAGAGAACATTAATGTGGCTAAGATAAATGGATGTCACGTATTTTTAGGTAGGAATTAAAATGGATAATTCTAACAAGTAACCAAGCTAGTACATAAGATCCTCTTAACTGACATGGCATGCAGATGAAAGGATTCTGTTAGAAGAGTGTGTAGAGAGTTCCCTCTGAGTTGAATCTAGATCAGTTGCATTGCAGAAGGTGGTTATGCATGGATGTAGGGGCAGGAGTGTGCTAGTGTAGCCACATCTATACTAGAACCAACCCAGCAAGCATTCACACCTGGAATTCCTAATTAGCCAGTGTGTGAAACTGAGAAATGGTTAGAATATTCTTAAAGAAATGACAGTTCTGTTTTGTCCACATTCTCATTGACTTCACAGATGTATTTATTTAGCAGTGTCCTACTGCCACATTGAAGACCATGAGAAAATGTTTTCAATGTTGCCTACCACAATCAAGTTGAAAGTACGATATGCAAAACATGCTTTAGTTGAATGTTGCAAAACAAAACACAGACAAAAATGAAACCCCTGTACTTTCAAAGTCAGAAAAATTCAATTCCTCCTGACATAGCATAGCATATTAAATAACAGTATCCTCTAAGGAGCTAAGTGTAGGGTTTGAGACTGGAGTATAGAAATCAGAATTTATGACATTTTTTTTGGTGAGAATCATCAATGAATTATGGGGCATCTTGAATGAAGCTCAGAGACAATCACAGAGAAATAACTGCATTAATAGCAAGATTTAGAGTTGGCTTTGCTTCCCTAAATGCAGCAAATATCATCACCATCATCATCATCATCACCATCACTTATTGAGTGCTTACTAATTGATGAGTGCTTACTATGCTCTGGGTACCACCGTAAGTACATTTTATATACCAACTCATTTAATTCTTATACCTTATGTTGTAGAACTCTTTCAATTTTACAGAATGAAAGCTCCAGGAATGCATTTTATTCTCTTTGTGTATGAGCACATTGTGTATCCTCAGATCCTAGAACAGTATCTGGCACAGACCTTGTGCTCATTAAATCTTAGTTGAGGGTTTCCCTGGTGGCGCAGTGGTTGAGAGTCCACCTGCCGATGCAGGGGACACGGGTTTGTGCCCCAGTCAGGGAAAATTTTTGTTGAATCCACAACCGAGGAAACTGAGGCACTGAGAGATTAAATAACTTGCCTCATATTATAAAGATAGTAAATGACAGAATTCAGATTCAAATTGAGGGCTTTAAACTTCACACAGTCCTAATCAACTGAAACTCAACATTTTGGGTGAAAGACATGTGTAATGCCTTCTCTTTAGCTGTTGAAGGTCTATGAGGCCAGTAATAAGACTCCTTTATTCCCCTCCTAAACTCACAGAAAACATAGACATAGGAAGCAGACATACGGTGATTAGAATATGTTTCATTTCTGACCAAGCTGGATTGGAGAATGTGGCTTACATGTGTGATCATGGTCAGGCTTCCTAATAATTCACCCCAGGAATATTGGGGCCTGCAGATAGACACACATACTCGTTGTCACTGTTTCATATGTATGGAACCCCAGTAGTGTAGCCAGAAAGGGACACTTTCATCTCTGTCTCTGGATGAAAAGCTTATGCTTGATAATGCATGCTTATCATGCTTGCATGAATGAGTGGGGAATGGGGTTGGAAGTGTTATTTCAATAGTGTTCCCAGGAAAATGTGAGGACTGGGGAATAAGGGTTCCCCCTAACACTAGATCAAACCTCCACAGGGCGGCAACTCCTTTTGCCTCCCTAGGAAAATAGAATACAATAACTCTGAAACCATTAAATTTGTTGCTGATTGTCCTGTGACAATCTCTGCAGACCCGGGGCTTATGTGAGTCTCAGAAGTGATTTTGATATGCAGACTCTAGATTCCTCAAAGACTTACTTACTTGTGGCTGCCATGAATCCTGTAACTGCTTGATAAACTTCAAGGAGAGGAGCTGTTAGATGCCATAAATTTGGGAAGCTGGAAAGCAGTGGCCGCTTTCTGCTCAGTGAGTTTGCCTCAACTCCCAAGTAATTGCCACGCTGATTCGTGCCTGGGCCAGAGTGTGAAGAGGTGGAGGCAAGTGGGTTCTTGAATGGGAGATTTCCAGAAAGTCAAAAATCAACAAATAGATTAAATTTGGCAAATCCATAGAGAGGGACTGGACAGGAGAATAAAATTAGAAGTCTTGGGGAAAGAGATTACAAGCAGAGCAGTAGAAAGCTGATTTTGATTTTCTGAGAACTCCAGAATTATTAAGGTTTTCTGAGGCACACAGTAGAGCAGTGGTTGAAGAAAGTGATTTTCGGAGTTTAAAGGATGAATTTAAGGGAAATGGTGTTCTTTCACGAGGCGTGATGTGGGAGGGAGCACTGAGTGCCGTAATCCAACTAACAATTAACAGGGATATGATCTTGGCCCCTGATGTGAAGCAAGAGATGTCACATTTCAGCAGGTTCAGTGAAGACAGAGATGAGGGCTCTTGACTCTTGGAACAGGTAATAATACATCACCATTATGAGAATAACGGGTGAGGAATGTAAACAAAACTATTGTAACCACATTTAGCTCCAGTTGTCTAATAAGCTGATGAAGTGTATATTTAGAAAGAGCCTGCAAAAGTCTTACAACTGAACTTCCATTCTAACTGACCTAGTCGTGTTTGAAAGTAATGCAGAAAAATATAAATAAATAAAAACAAGAAAGAAAACGTGTAGCATATTAGACTGTAATGTATTTTCTTCCAATCATGCTCTGGTAGTGCTCTGCCTAACATAGACCTGATTATTTGAAGGTTCTTGTGCCCTGGGGGGATCTTTGGCAATGAGAGTGTCAGGAATCCTACACATTTAAATGAGCTATCCTGCAGGAAATGCTAAAGTGAATGTTTTGTGCACATAAAAATTCTTCTCTTGTTTTCTTTGATTTAAAAATAAGAATTTTGAGAATCCATTTAAGAAAAGTTATTTGCAATTAAAAGGTCTACTGAGGGGAAATTGGAGCATCGCCTGACCCCAAAAGATATATTATGTCTTCACCGAGCTTGCAGAGAGAGGGACACCCACTGTTTAAGGCACCATTTAGAAAGACAATCTGTTGGAGTATTTCTAAAGCATGATGGATGTTTAATTCTAAAAAAATATTGTTCAGCACAGTGAAATGCTAGGACTCTATCGATTACTACACATTCCTCCATGCTTATACCGTAAGAAGCAAACAATTGCATTTATAAGGATTATTCAGGTTAAGAGAATACTGGCAAAAAACAAAATAAGAAATTGGGATTGAAGCATTTAATATAAATTGCCAGCACTGATATGACTCACCAGGCAAATGAGAAAGTGAAGTGTTGGTGTGGGTGGAGGGTGCCTCGGAAGGGAGTAGACTAGGATATTTTTATCAGAATGTGCATATTAGGAGTCTAGTCAGTTCATGGCTGCCTGTACGGTGTGTATAAAATAGTGTGTATAATTATATCCAGGCCTCATTCCAAAGAATTTTGGAATCTGAGGTACAGGTGGTGCCAAGTCTGACATACATGGGGCAAGACTAGATGACAGATTCATATGTGAAATAAGATAATGTGCACAAGAGTATACACTGGTGCCATAAGTGAGGGAAGTTAAAGGGTTACCACGCTTCACCAAGGTGGGACCAAGTGTCTTTGTTCTTGAGACCATAACTGAATTCAAGAGGAATCACTGAGAACAGCTGCGGTTCCACTGGTTGGCTGCTTTGCATTATTCCAAACAAGCAGTTTGAATGATTTTTAAAAAGTCACCTAGTTTATTTGAAAATGCTGAATTTACAAAGTGGTTTGGTATTGTGTTAATCGAAGGTCCAGAAGAGAGTTCAAGCATTAGAGAAACTTAGGAGTAATTCCCAGGAAGAATTGAGGATCAGGATATGATGAAATGAAATAAAAGAACACATTAAAATTCACACATGTTCCCTCTGTTTTTCTTTCCTTTTTCTATAGAAATTATGAACTAGTATCTTTGAAAATTTTTCTAAATTAGGATTAGACTCCGGAATAACAAAGCTCTTGACAATTACTTTCTGCTTCCCAATCTAGGAAGCTTAAATCCTTTCCTACACATAACAGAATTTAGGATTATGCAGAACTGTGTAGTGAAAAAAGAGTTTACTTGCAACATGTCATGGTGGTTAATATTCCAAGTGTTAGCTGGATGTGAATTTCTATCCGGGCTCTGTCACTTATCTGCTTTGTAACCTTGGACAAGTAACACATTTTTTTCCAAATGTCAGCTTCTGCATTTGGAGTAATACCTAGCTCACAGTGTTTTATGAGAGAAGGTAAGATAATATATGCAAAACACGTAGCAAAGTCCTGGCATGTAGTATACACGTGGTAAAAGCTGTTTTTATTCATTCTTTCATAGATGTATTATTTTTTTAATAAGCATTCAATGAATGCCAAATATGTGTCAACAATAGTTCTAATCCGTTGGAATATTATAAGTGTACAAAACAGGTTCTTGCCCCTAAGTTTACATCTTTGTGAACAGAGCAGAAATAAATACACATAGTGAAGTACATTATGTAGTATGACAGTAAGTGATGAATGTTATGGAGAAAATCTAAATAAATAAATAAAAGTAGAGCAGGGAAGTGAGTATTGGGAAAACTGAAGGCAAGATGAGATGTTGACATTTCTATGAGGATTTAAAGAGGAGTTACACATATGGATGGCCGGGAAAATAGCATTCTAGGGGAGGGATGCAGTCAGTTCAACGGCTTTAAGGTGGGAGTATGTCTAGAACAAGCAGGCTGAGTTGATAGAGAGAGATAAAGTTAGATATATAATAGAGAGGATGGCTTACATCACTTAAGGCTTTGTTGGCCATTATAGGAGCTTTGGTTTTACTCTGAGTGAAATGGGGAGTTTTTTCAGAATTCCAAGTGGTGGTATGGCATGATTCCATTTTCTCATGTTTTATAAGACCCACTCTCAGTGATATATAATGAAAATAGACTGTATCAGGGCAGAGGTGGAAGCTGGGAGACCATTGTTATCCAGGTGAGAGATGGTGGTGGCTTAGACCAAGGTGGTAGCAGTAAAGATCTTGACAGGTAGCAGGATTTTGGATATATTATAGAACCAAGTTTTCCAGATGGATTGGATGTGGGTGTGAAAGAGAAAAGACAAAGATAATTACAAGGTTTTAGCCTAAGCATCAGCAAGCATTGTAATAAATGTAATGAGTATTATTATTTTACAATTTGTGGCTTTTTGTTTTATGCACTTAAAAAAGAACAGTGAACTCCCTTATACTTCTTTGTAACCTCCACAGCACTGTGAAAATGATATGCACCCAGCTGGTGCTGAATAAGTGATTGTTGAACCTTTGAGGGCTATGGGGACAACTCTACTGGTCAAAGAAAATAGTAAGGCGTGAAAAGATAATATGACCTTTCAGAGAAAAACTTCTTTTACTTTACAGCTTGATCTAGGTCTGGCTCTGCCTATGCATTCCCCATTAAATTGTCTGATCCAGGCACTCTGCTCCAGCCATTCTCCAAAATCAATATGGATGCCCACAGCCTTCTTGATTGCAGAAAATTGTCTCCCTTGTTAGGGAGCCTTAGTAGTGATCTGGCTTCATTGTTCTCTGGCCACACAGAGACAAGTACTGTGCAGTCAATGGAAATGGACAATGGATGAAATTACCTGACTAAATAAGTCTAAAAAATCTGTCTAGAATTTTTCTTACATGGGCAAAAGGCAGTCTCAGTTCCTCTCTTTCTGTGGTGATATATTCTTAGGAACTAAAGAGAACTGCCACAATATTTTCTGAAAATGATGTATTTCATTTCTGTATTAGATTTATATTCTTGTGAACATTTACAGATGGGATTCATAAAAACTTTCACACTGAGAAAAGAAGCAAACATTATTATTTCTGGGAAGACCAAAGGAAAAATCAATTATGTAGCTTGCTTACTATTTCGGTGAGTCACAAATAAAAGCAAACTACCGAGACCCAACAGTTCAGACAAATAATGTCAGTTCCTTACAAACAGGAGAGCTGGGGGTGAGACGTATTGGGCACAAGTGAAATGCCTTGATTTAGCTATAACTGCCCCTGTGACTATAAACTGTATGTGTTTTTCTTGCATGAGGTATAAAGGCTCATTTATCAACGTTTCTCTGCCCTTATAGCAAAAGGCTGAGAGTTCCACGTTCTGAGCTCAGTGAAGGCAAACATGGGGTGAATCTCTTTGATCTATTAGCTGGGATTGTACAACAGCTGCCTTTTAAAACTGCCTGGAGAGCTGAAACTGCAGTTTCAAAGACTACCAGGAATGGCAGGAACAAGTAAGGGTGGACAAAGTGGGAATCATTTTGTGGTAAAACCCCAAATGTATCAACCTACAAGTTTGTATAATGAATACTGTTATAGGACGTGGTGCTGGAAACTGAATTTAGAACAGTGGGGAAAAATCAAATGCTCATAACAGTGTATGAGAGCAGAGAAGGAAAAAGAATAAAATTTAAATGCAAATCAAAAAAGGAATGAAGCAACGTGATTATTTGCATTGAAATATTTTATGGAAGATATATGACCAGAGCAGAGAAATTAAAAGTATACTATAGATTATTAAAGAGTAAATTTAACACCATTGTAAAGCAATTATGCTCTAATACAGGTGTTAAAAAAAGAGTAAATTTAATTTTTTATTTCAAATACGGTCTGTGATCACTATCCTTGAAAGGACAGTTTTTCATGCATGAGTGTTGAATGTTATTACATATATATATATATATATATATATATTTTTTTTTTTTTTTTTCAAATATTCTGACTAAAAATTTTGACTGTAAAAACATTTCTCGGGCTTCCCTGGTGGCACAGTGGTTAAGAATCTGCCTGCTAATGCAGGGGACACGGGTTAGAGCCCTGGTCTGGGAAAATCCCACATGCTGCGGAGCAACTAGGCCCATGAGCCACAACTACTGAGCTTGTGCGTCTGGAGCCTGTGCTCCGCAACAAGAGAGGCTGCGATAGTGAGAGGCCTGCGCACTGTGATGAAAAGTGGCCCCCGCTTGCCATAACTAGAGAAAGCCCTCGCACAGAAATGAAGATCAAACACAGCCATAAATAAATAAATAAATAAATAAATAAATAAATAAATAAGCCAAGCATTTGAAGCCCTTTAAAAATTTTTTTCTCATATCTCTACTTCTTATATAGTAGTAAATGTCTAAAATAAAATATTTTAATGTTCTGAACAATATATAGACATAATTAGGATTCAGGGACAGATCTAGAACAAAGTAAAATAATGTTATGAATCACAAAGGAGTTTGGGAACTTGCATTAAACTGAGTATTTTCTGACCAGATCTAGGTGTAGCATCCAAAACAACTTTAAAAGACCACCAAAGAATTCTACTATCACTTTAATTTCACAGTTATCTTTTTTTTTCAACCTTTCATTTATCTCCTGCATCTAGTGAATCTTTTCTGTTAAGTTCCTTCTGCTGTGTTTCTGTCCTCACTCTGAGGTCCAAACGCTATGCTGTAATCTACTTTCTTAAGATTTCTCCCTAATTAGAACTCTAGTTCTCCTAAAATTGCATCAAAGGGACCTATCATAAGAATTAATAATCATTATAGTTAATGGCTAGCTAGCTCTTTCTCCCTTCCTCCCTTCTTCCCTCCCTCTCTCTCTCTCTTTCTCTCTTTTTTTCTTTCTTTCCTTCTTTCTTTCAACTATGAGACCATGTAATCAAATGAGTTGAAATGATAAAAGGGAAAGGTTCTGAGAGCAAACTAAAACAACTTTTAAAATTTTTAAAAATTTAAAAAGAAGCATGCATTATAAATAAAAGGATGGCTTGAGAAGCCTTCTCCGACACCCCAGTTTTGGTTCAGAGTCACTCCTCTTCTTACCATCAACCACCTCCTACCTCCTGACATCACCGGTTGGCATGATTGATTATTTTTACCATTTACACATGCTTTGTAGACAGTCATCTATTTACTTGTTTCTTTCCCCTGAAAGACCATGATGGCTACATACTATGTTCTTTATTTTTTTTTATATAAGTGTATTATGTAGTATAACAATCAGTCCCACAATTATCATTTTTTTGAAGGAAGAAAAACAAGAGGAAAGAAAGAAAATTTATTTATCCATTTATCAGTATCTTTCTACATGTAGCCCTCTTCAGAAGTTCCAGATTTAAGATAGAGTGATATAAGGCTTTTGATTTAAATATGGGACAGTTCAACACCAAAATTTATATATTGGTATGTGTATACACATACACACAAATATATACATATAAATCACATATTATTACATATATGTATACACACAACAATATATAATACATATATAAACAAACCATAAACACATATACATATATATATATTTAGGTGTATATAATACATACTAATATGTAACATATACGTATTACATCACGTATATGATGGAATGAAAAGTTGAAATGACATCATGTTTTATAAAACCAGCACCAACTATTTAACTGGACTGTAGGTTTCTTTATTATTATTTCTACATTATTTTATCTCCTCAAATATATAACTTGAGACTGGTGCATGGCAAGTGTGTAATAATATATATATATATGATGTGATTATACTGGCACTAAAGATACCAAATAATCTTAAACTAAATGAAAAATTCTTCTAATGGTTGTGTTTTTGAATGACATTTTATTATTGAAATAGTTATTAGCATGGGATTTTTAAGTCACAAAAAATGTTTCAGTACAGCTCTCTAAGTAGCTGTTGAATTTGGATGAGATAAAATGAACATAATTATTCACAGTTCACAGGGTGATCATGAAATTATATAAAAAAATTTAACCCAGTCCATGCATATAGTAAATGCTTAATAGGTAATAAGTTCCTTTTATTATCACACAATGGGAATTCAACAGATAAGACAGGTATTTAAGGGTTGCTACATAAAGTTTCTAAAAGTTCCTAATTACATGTTAGGTGTAAAGTAATCATAACATTTTCCAATATACACACTGTCAGGAAACAGCATCCAGTGATGGGTGATAAAGTTAATTACTTTAGGAGATTTATTTTTTCCTTTTATACTAATTTGGGCCAAATTTATTTTTAAGAAGAAATTGATACTATCATCAAATTAGAATATCAGTTAGCTCCATTTTATAAGTACAGAATTTCTTTTTGAAGCTGATCCAAGAGATTCAGGGAAAGATAGCAAAGGTTTGTAATATTGCCAACAAGGCTCTTCATGCATTTACCTTTAGGATGTTGTAGATGAAAAATGTTGGATTGTTGAATATGAGAACTGAACTCTATTAGAAATAAAGGCAAATGATCTTATGTTTTTAGCATCTGAATCTAAAACCGTGCCTTAAATTTTTTCCCTATATGTTTAATGTAATTCAGCACTTTATCATCATAATACTTTTGCTACATGTAATTTATTTCAGGTTATCCATAGGTGTAAAGATAATACTTTATCTCATATTTGAGTGTGACAGGATTGGTAGGGCCTTATCTTTGACCATAATCTTCTGTGATTATCATTCTGTCATAATCTATGTTGCTCCATATTACGCACATAGAACAAAGTTCTGGGCACTGTTGAGTGGTGAGTAGAGCGGGGAAACGCACAACCATTTAACAACTCCTCATGCATTAGAAGTTACAATATGATTTGATTATTTCATTTGAAGAAGTAAACATTTCTGGAACCAACACAAAGACTAATTAAATACTCAGGGATGGCAAGGACAACTTCAAAGAGGAAGTGTTATTTGAACTTATTTTTTAAGAACAAAGATTAAATGAGAGGGCATTTTATGTAGAGGAAAGAGAAAGCACCACACCCCTGCCTGAAAAAGAATGAAGGAGAATAACATGGAGTTGAGTATGGTTAAGGTATACAGTGTGGGACAGCGCTGGATCAGGATGGAAAGGAGACAAAGATCATGAAGGGTTTGATGTGCTATGCTGTGATCTTCGAACTTGATCTTTAGGCAAGGGAGAGTCATTGAGAAAAATTTGATCAGAGAAGAGACATCACATGATTTATTATTAACAGTGTCATGGAGGGTATGTAGGAGGTGTTGGTGAGACTAGAAGCAGGAAAACTAAAAGAGGCCAGTCCAGAGGTCATTGCCAGCGAGGATTGAGAGAGAAGGGAAAGTCAAGAACGTTGTAGGAAATATAATCAACAGAACCCAGTCAACAATTAAAATGCTGAATATGAGTAAGAAGTTCAGCCTGAGACTAGAAGTTTGACAACTGACAAAATGATGGTGACTTTTACCAAGACTAGAAACAGAGGAGGCAGAAATTTGAATATTGAAGCCATGGCCTGTATCAGCTTTTGAAACTTAGTGTTTTCAATGTCTATACTTCCATTACATTTAAATGCTTTCCTTCTACAAAATAGAAAAGAAAGAACTGAAAAATTATTTTGCAAAGTAAACAGAAATATCGCTATCCACAGCAGTATTTTGTGAGGATGATGAAAAGGTCATAAAAGAAAAAGTCAATTAGCAAGCTTTAACTTATGCATCTTTTTTATAAGAAAGAAAATTAATATAGTGGAATTTTTTCAATCCTTTGTATTAGTAATATATATATACACACACACATATATATGTGAATTGTAGTTCTTAATGCATTAATAATGCTCAATTTATGTTGATTTATAAAATAATTCATTATCTTAAAAAGGTAAAAGCTTATCCTTATATATATTGGACATGAGAATCATCTTTTATTAATATGTATTTGGGGAGCAAAATGTAAATTTATATCAGCATAGTTTTTATTTTTAAATTCTCATAACTTAGTTGTTAAGCTGGTTTCTATCAGTACTTAGACAACAGCATAGGATTTCAGGTTGGTGATTAATAAGCTCCAAGTTTCTAACTAACCCAGGGATACTAGATATGTAATAGCCTGTGCTCAGACTAAACTTTGAACTCTTAGAGTTCTACGGTATCCTGTGTGCTCTGGATGCCATCTTTAACAACTTGAAATGGAATGGGGTCACTAGAATCTCCTCAAAAGAGAATCTAACCTGTGATAGTAAAAGTGAGATCTTTGAGAACATCTTCATTCTTTCCCCTGTCAGAGTCCCACACTGAGCATGTAGCAATGTCTTGATGAAACGTTACCTTGAGGAACATAAATTGCTTCTGGCACCACTAACAGCTTCCCTTTGAAAACATTCTCTCCCTTGTCTGTCAGGCAGGGATGTCTCTGGACAATACTTAGTAAACTGTTAGTAGCTATTTGTTAATTGAAACAAACGGTCCCACTAAATCCATGGGAATCAATGTGCATTCAGTCTCCTCTTTGCTTTCCTAGTTGATTTCCATTACTAGTGCTTTGGGGAGAGAGGTGTGTCTTCAGCTTCCTCACCAGAGCAAGCTGAATCATTCGGTACTGAAGAAAGACATTTCAAAGAAAGAGAAGGTACTACAAATTTTCTACCTGGTGATGGTTCTAAGGGCCAGAACAGTCCCAAACATTATTGGGGGATAGATAAACCCTCCAGTGATTTCAAAGTCAGAGTCATTTGTAACCCATAATCAGTGACTGTCATGATGGGGTATGTTTAGTTTATCCTTTGAGGACTTTGTGTCCTGTCCATAAACATGCAGCCACCTTGATTTTTGTTTTGGATCCCCAAATGTGCTATACTTTTTAAATCAATGCATTTTCATTAGTAGGAAAAAAATCAAAGTAAATAAACAAAACTACAAGGACAAACAGAATATATAAAGATTTAAAAATTTAAAAGCACCAGGAGTCTTACACTGAGAGGAAATTTCATGTATTCAATATATGTTTATATTTCATGTTTCTAAATCATTGCAAAGAATCAAAGACCAAAACTTAGAACTATCATGAAAAATGATTGTAAGAAAACACAATTCATATTGGTTTTATTATTGGTCTTAACTCTTCCTGATTTTATGCACCCTGTATTTATCAAACACGAGTTAAGTGTCTACTGGGAGGAAGATATTGGATAAGGGGCAGCAATTCTTTTGTGGTGGAATGGTGACAAATTATATTATCAGATTCCAAGTTTTCAACTTTTAATAGGGAACACTAAGTGCCATATACACAAAAGTCGGTGAAGTATTTGCTGACTTTACTGAACTTGACTGATGACAAATGGCACATGTAGGTGTTAACAGAAATCATCCCAGGAAGCAAAATGTCTTTGTTGCTGCTGAGAGAGTAAAGCAAAACAGCAATGGCTAACTTGTCTTAAAATATGTGCATGAGGGCTTCCCTGGTGGTGCAGTGGTAGAGAGTCTGCCTGCCAATGCAGGGGACACGGGTTCGTGTCCCGGTCCGGGAAGATCCCACATGCCATGGAGCGGCTGGGCCCATGAGCCATGGCTGCTGAGCCTGCATGTCCAGAGCCTGTGCTCCACAACGGGAGAGTCCACAACAGTGAGAGGCCCACGTACCGCAAAAAAAAAAAAAAAAAAAAATGTGCATGACATCCTATTTATGACACATGGTGAGCAAAATTATTAACATCCACATCATCTTTAAGGGATGTCATTTACAGTTTGATTTTACTCTCCATCTTATGAGTGTGTGCCTTTATTAGTACTAGTGTTATATCTAAATTACAGGGGTGAAGACAATATAGCTTATTGCTTGGATGGTTAGCTGCAATTAATTAATATCTTTTAATACAATTAATATCTTTCCTGGCTCCTTAATTATTATCTTTTTTTTTTTCTTCTTAGAGTATGTGAATGATGTTTGTAGTTGGCTTTGGCTTCTCACAGAAGCAGACTCTAAGATACACAATCATCTGGGAAGGGATATCAGGGGGCACTAGCTGAGGGAGGTCAAAGTGATACAGGGAAGGGAGGACAGCCAGCCAAAGCAGGGTACCATGATGAGCAGGTTACCGCTGGGGACAGTTGTAGTTTCCTCCCACTGAAGTCATCTGGGAAAGGGTGTAGAGTATGACTTAGGGTTGTCTCCACTGAGAGGGAGAGAAAGCTGAGTTATAGTTCCTCCAACTCTCATCCATTGTTGGTTGATGGCTGTTCCCAGGATCACAAACTTTTCTGCAATTACACCCTGCCCTGCACAGCCAGGAAAAGCCCTCAGGCAGAGAATCACAGGAGCTTGCAGCAGAACATCCCAGTATGTAGAGCAGCGGTCCCCAACCTTTTTGCACCAGGGACTAGTATCATGGAAGACAGTTTTTCCATGGACTGGTGAGGGCTTGGTTCAGGAGGTAATGCGAGCCATGGAGAGTGATGGGGAGCGGCAGATGAAGCTTCGCTCTCTCACCCGCCATTCAACTCCTGCTGTGTGGCCCGGTTCCTAACAGGCTGCAGACCGGTAGCGGTCCACGGCCTGGGGGTTGGGGACACTTGATGTAGAGGAATCATGATTGTCAAGGGGCTATGGGCAAAGAACTGGCACCAGATGCTACAGTGGTCTTCTATGGATGTATACTATTGTAAATGTTATTAATATAATTATACTATCAAATTTTTGACTTGGAATCATCATCTATTATAATAAAAATAATGCACAGCTATTTTCACGTAACTCAGAATTTCTCTCCTCTCCAGGAACTTTCCTGCCACTAGACCCAAAAACCTACTTCCATTTATTTCAACATTCTGTCTTCTCACCCCGACATAATTAAGGATATTCCCTCCTCCTTCTTCCCTCCACGTATATAATGTCAGTCTCTTTTAATGAATGCACTCCCTGCTTACTCAGGAATATTCCTCTTTCACTGATCTTGTCTGCTGAATATTCAGGGGCTCCCTTAGTCTCTTCCATCTGCATTGCCAGATCCTTTACTATCTTCCACCTTAAACAAGCAAACAAAAACTGTTTCTTTTCCCCCACCTTCCCTTGTTGCTGGAGTCCTCTTTCCCTTCACAGTTGAACTTCTCAAAGGTTATTTAAAATCATTCTAGGCTCTTCCTCTTCTCTCACTTCCCTCACTTCAAGCTGGCCTCTGCACACATTATTTTACTAATGGCTCCCAGGTCTCTAAATTCAGTAAATATTCCAGACTTCAGATTACTGGATCTCTCAGCAGCAGTGACTGTACGCAACTAACTTTTTCACAGGGGTGTAAGCTGCCTTTGTAACACTATAATCTCTAGTTTTAGGGACACTTTATTTTCCTCTACTTTTTCTGAACATGCATAGCAGGAAAATATTCCTTGAAATGCATACATTCTTTAACTGTGTTTATGAAGTCCATAAACTTTGAAATTCTTTTCTTTAAGGTAACTTCGCATATCTCTGTTCTGTCTTGAGGTGTTGTTCTTACTGTTTAGAGCTTTGAGGGTAATTTTATTTTTCTCTCTTTAGATTCTTAGTTGGCACCTCATTGCAGCCACTAGGATGATCATATTCTCCCTTACTCTTTACTTGCCATTTGGTGTGTAAGTGGATATTCTTCAGGTCCTTAGCATGAATAGATTCATGTATTTTTATCAACTCTCTTTTCTAACTTTACAACCCCAGATTAAGGAGAATAAATTCCATTTGCCTCTATTTGGATGAAGACTACCATAACATCTTAATTTCTCTCTCTTGGAATATTTTAAACCAATATCTATAGTGACTAACGTTTTATTCAATTGTTTATTGAATAAATGTGAGAGCACGATTGATTTTGTATGAGTAAGAGGAAAAGAACATATATAATTCAGATCCAGGACCAACTACATAATTTGTGAGGCCCAGTCCAGGATGGAAATGCACGGCCCTTTATGCAAAACATAATGAAGAATTTCAAGGAAGCAAAAACAGAACATTAGACAAGGCATGGGACTTTTCTGAGCACAGGGACCTATGTGACTGCACAAATTGTATAGCTATGAAGGAGACCCTGTGCAGGTGTTTGGGGGCAGGTGGCAGCTGAGAATTAACTTTAGAAATGAGTTTCAAATGAGTTTTATAACAAAATTTCACGAATACCATTTTTTGTAATCCTTGTGATTAATGAATGTTATTTGCTTTTATTTTTATGTTACTGAATGATAAAACTTTTTATAAAATATGAATTATTTTTATTTATAATGATTAACAATGTGTTTGTGCTTTATTGAGAAGATACACTAATTTACAATCTACAAACTAAATCTCTACCATCATGAAATACCATTTGAAATATTTGGTTTAATGGTCAATTACAGGACTGTATCAAACAGTAACCATACTAACTGTACTTTATTTTCCGTACTGGTGGTACATTTAAGATAGTTTCTGAGAAACTATTCATTCTGAGCAGTGTGCTGAAAACAAAATGCTCTAGTCAGGTATAGTTTCCAAATTAGAATGTCATAATCCTTCTAAGCATTTAACATTTAGGATTGTAAGACCTTATGAAGTAATTAAGCAATACAACTATTTTTGTTGGTTGTGAACATTGAAAAGAAAGCAAAAATGAAATATTCCCAAATGTCACAGAACTTTCTAACCATGCCATGTACTTGACCCCTTCTCTCTCCTGTGGTTCTCATTATATAATATCTATATTCAATCTCTTTTTCTTACACCAGACAGTATTACTGAAGTCTTCACTAACATCTATGTGACCAGTTTTGGCCCCGTCTCAGATACAGATATGGTGAGTTTTTCATTAAACAGTATTTTTACTGCATATAATGGGAAGTTTGGGGGGTAATGTAGAATAAACACGTATTTTTAGTGTTATAGATTCTGGATCTGTCTCATGCCTATTTAGTCTGCCCAAATACATGGAGAGTTAAGGCTATTAATCTGCTTATATCTGTGTGCACCATTCTAACTTGAGTGTTCAGATTAACCCTTTATATTTTATATTATTTTCAAAATTTTCTACCCAGCTGCAGTGTGGCAAACAATTGTTTAAATAAAAGTAATGATATTACTGAGAACCCGGTACGCGGGCCTCTCCCATTGCGGAGCACAGGTTCCGGACGCTCAGGCTCAGCAGCCATGGCTCAGGGGCCCAGCCGCTCCGCGGCATGTGGGATCTTCCCAGACCGGGGCACGAACTCATGTCCCCTGCATCGGCAGGCGGACTCTCAACCACGGCACCACCAGGGAAGCCCGAACCATTTTTTACGATTAAGGCCCCTGCTTGACTTCCATACGTCTGGGGCAGTTTCATACATAACTGCTTCTCACAGGTTGTGGTTATGGTCGGTGTTACGAATGGAAACCTTGTATTAACATTGAGTAAGGTGGATTTCTTGTCATCCTAGCTACATAAATACACTACATACACTCATACATATAAATTAATCTAAAGAAAACTAGAATCTTAACATTCTTGAATTCTATGGAACTGGCCTTTACTTTTCTTTAAAATGAGATCAGTAGAAGAGGGAAATTAGTCTGTTGGGTTAGAAATCAGTGCACTAGATTCATCATCGATAAATCCTTGGTTAAGCATAAGAATTTTAGTAATCCGTCTTCCACTTCTACTGCTATCTACAGTGCTCTATTATAAAAGTTTTTTTGTAGAAATTATTTTTCATCCACCTTCCTTATGGTCAGGGAATGAGAATTAGAGGAGATGCCCTTGTCCCTGCTTTGCCTGGCCTTTCTCCATCATGTCATCTCTTCCCAATTTCTTCCCTTTATCTGATACCCCAAGGGGAAGGATAAGTGTGCAGGTTTTCCACATCGATAAACACAAAAAAACTAAAGGTTTTCCTTTTTTGCAGATGCTCATTAACAATATTAGCCAATTTTTTTTATTGAAGTATAGTTGATTTACAATATTGTGTTAGTTTCAGGTGTACAGCATACTGATTCAGTTATTTTGTTTTCACATTATTTTCCATTATAGGTTATTACAAGATATTGAATACAATTCCCTGTGCTATACAGTAAATCTTTATAGCTTATCTATTTTATGTATAGTAGTTTGTATCTGTTAAGCCTATATTCCTAAGTTACCCCTCCTCCCCTGCCCCCCCCACATTTGGTGACCTTAAGTTTGTTTTCTATGTCTGTGAGTCTATATCTGTTTTGAATATAGATTCATTTGTATTATTTTTTAGATTCCATATGTAAGTAATATAATACATTATTTGTTTTTCTCTGTCTCAGTTACTTCACTAAGTATAAAATTCTCTAGGTCCATCCATGTTGCTGTAAATGGCAATATTTCATTCTTTTTTATGGCTGAGTAATATTCCATTGTACTTATATACCACATCTTCTTAAGCCAATTTCCTATTGACAGGCACTTGGGTTGTTTCCATGTCTTGGCTATTCCAAATAATGCTCCTATGAACACTGGAGTGCATGTGACTTTTAAAATTAGAGTTTTTGTTTTTTTCCAGTTATACACCCAGGAGTGGGATGGCTGTATCATTTGGCAACTCTATTTTTAGTTTTTTGAAGAATGGCCATGTTGTTTTCATTAGTGGCTGTACCAATTTACATTCCCATAATTATCCATTTTATTGGGACCTCCCTAACTTTCCTGTAGGGAGCAGATATGCTGGTTTTTATCACTAAAAAATCAGTTTTTCTTCCACCCAGAGCCATTTCTCTGACCTCATAGTTCTTTTTTACATTAACCTGGATGGCTGAAGATGTAAAGTGGAAGAGGGGTGATGACCCCCAATTTTGGGAAGGTGGTTGATACCAAACACTGCTGATCTTTGAAGTTCTTTCAAATTAGAATGTGAAGATTTAAGTGCTTTTTTTCCCCCAACTTCAGGCATTAGCTACAATTCTGCAACCACAGGAAAAAATCACACTTTTCAACATAACTCTCCTCCTCCCTTGCAGTATCCTATATCATGATCTGAAATATTAATCCTCCTCTTTCCATAGGTTAATTTCAGTGTACACAAACTTGAAAAGATCACAGAAACATATTTTTAGTAAGAGTAATCCCAAACATTATTGGTTGGCACTAAAGATAATATTTCTGTGAAGCTTGTCTTAATAAATGCTCCCTATCTTAGAGACAGTGAGAATGAGCACCTAACCTCTATGTGGAGTCAAGTGCAGAGCCAGAATTTTGTCAAGCACTACATTGAAAAATTAGCAGAATATTATATAAATTATGATTCTTATATGGTTAGCTATTGTGTTTTATCACCAGCCAAAACAGAAAGGCAAATGATATAAGACCCCAAAATATCAGTTTTCAATGTTTTAGATTTTGTGTAGTGAATATTAATACTAACAGTTACCATGCTAAAGTTTTTTTGTTTGTTCATTTTGCAGAGTGAATTCTTTTACCTGAAAAAATCAAAAGTAAACATATCTTCATATATGCTTTTTCTAGACATGCAATTGTTTGTTATTTGAGGGATTTAGACAAACAGTTATATTTTTGGCAAAATATATGAAGATACTTTTTTCCACTGGTGATAATGGATTAAACTAATCCTCCTCTTCTTTGTTCTGACCATTCTTTGGGATCACTGAAAAATTTAGAAAGCTGGTAGCTTCAACTCAAAATGGATTAAAGACTTGAATGTAACACTTGAAACCATAAAACTCATAGAAGAAAATATAGGGAATAAGCTCTTTGACATTGGCCTTGGCAATGATGTTTTAAAATTTGACACCAAAAGCAAAAATAAACCAGTAGGACTGACTATATCAAACTGAAAGCTTCTGCACAGCAAAAAACCATCAATAAAATGAAAAGTCAATCTACAGAATGGGAAAAAATATTTGCAAATTATGTATCTGATAAGGGGGTAGCATGCAAAATATATAAAGAACTGGTACAAGTCAATAGTAAAAAAACAAAAACAGAAACAAAAACCACAATCCAATTTAAATAAGGAATAAAAACTGAATAGCCATTTCTTGAAAGAAAACATACAAATGACCAAGAGGTACATGAAAATATACTCAACATCAATAATCATCACAGAAAAGTAAATCAAAATCACAATGAGATCTCTCCTCACACCTGTTAGAATGGCTATCAACAAAAAGATAAGATATTCTGTATGATATCACTTATCCACTTATATGTGAAATCTAGAAAATAAAATAAACTAGTGAATATAACAAAAAAGAAACAGACTCAGAGATAGAGCGAACAAACTAGTGGTTACTGGTGGGGAGAGGGAAGGGAGAAGGGGCAAGATAGGGGTACAAATTAAGAAGTACATACTACTATGTGTAAAATAAATAAACTACAATGATATATTGTAGAGCACATCACAGGGATTATAGCCAATATTTTATAATAACTATAAATGGAGTATACCTTTAAAACTGTGAATCAGTATGTTGTATACCTGAAACATATAATATTGTACATCAACTACACCTCAATAAAAATAGTTTTAAAAAAAGGCAAGAGATAAATGTTGTCAATGATGTGGAGAAAAGGGGACCTTTGTGCAGTTAGCAGCCTTGTAAATTGGTGTAATCAGTATAGAAAACAGTATGGAGGTTTCTCAAAAAATTAAAAATAGGGCTATCATATTATTCAGTAATCCACTTCTGGTATAGATATTCAAAATGAAAATAGGATCCCCAAGAGAAATCTGCAATACTGGTTTTTTGTTATTGTTGTTGTTTGTTTGTTTGTTTGCTTTGGCTGTGCTGCATAGCTTGTGGGATCTTTAGTTCCCCGACACAAGAGGTTGAACCTGGACCCCCAAAGTGAAAGCACCGAGTCCTAATCACTGGACCACCAGGGAATTCCCTGCACTCCTTTTTTTTTTTTTTTTTTTTTTTGCCGTACGCGGGCCTCTCACTGCTGTGGCCTCTCCCGTTGCGGAGCACAGGCTCAGCGGCCATGGCTCACGGGCCCAGCCGCTCCGCGGCATGTGGGATCTTCCCGGACTGGGGCACGAACCCGTGTCCCCTGCATCGGCAGGCGGACTCTCAACCACTGCGTCACCAGGGAAGCCCTGAACTCCTTTTTTTTTTATTCACCATTTTCCACAATGCCAAGATATGGAAATATGATGTGATATATATATCACATGAGAAAGAGTGAAATCCCGGCATTTTTGACAACGTGGATGGACCTCAAGGGTATTATGTTAAGTGAATAAACCAGACAAATATTGCATTGCATCACTGACATGTGGAATAAAAATGTCATAAAGAGAGATGTTAGATAAGTGGTTGCCAGCTGCTGAAGGGTGGGGAAAATAGGGAAAGGTCGGTGAAAGGGTATAAACTTTCAGCTACAAGATGAATAAGGTCTGAGGATCTAATGTAAGGCATGGTGACTATAGTTGATAACACTGTATTGTATAATTGAAATTCACTAAGAGAGTAGAACTTAAATGTTCTTGCCAAAAACAAACAAATAATAAATAAATAGATATGAGGCGATAGATATGTTAATTAACTAGACAGGGAATCCTTTCACTATGTATATCAAATCACCACTATGATTGCTTCAAATACCTTAAAATTTTTTTCATCAATTATACTTCGATAAAGCTGATTTTTTTTTAAAAGGGAAAATAAAAAGAAACTGTGATCGTTTAATTAGTGTTTCCATGTAGGAATTTCTTCCAGGCATTTGATGGGAAATTTATGTATTTTTACAAATCCTAAATTCTGGGAAAAATCAAATAAGAAAATGGGAAAAAGCATTATAATTCTCCTGCAAGAACTAAAGCTTAGCATAAGGAATCCACGGATGTCAAGTTGCAGCCCAGAGCAGGGAATGCTGATGTGTGAAGCTGAACACTCAAGGTTAAGGACAAGTCCCAGAACTGGGACAGGACCGTGTCTGAGTGAAGCAGTCATGATCAGGCAATAACGCGTCTAGCAGTTGTGTGTCCTGTCTGCTGCTGTAATTTTGAAATAAATTTGAAATAAATATTAATAAGCTATATGCAAAAATAAATATATAAAAATAAAAAGGTGGGAGCTCATGTTAGGTGTATAGTCATTGGCAATAGAGCAAATTTAAGCTCATCTGTGAACTGAATTCAGAATGTTGGTGTCTTCAGTGACTTTAGCCCAAGAATTTAAAGAAATTTTAACAGGCTCAAGATAGGCTTTCTTATTTTGGGGGACACTACCTCACATTATATTAAATACGAAAATGCACTCATATTCCAAACCATATAGGTTGAATTAAGTTGAGTAGAATTGTGTTTGGCAACATTTAAATATTAAAAAATCACTTATTTTTATTTCTTTAGTTTTCTTTATGTATTTTGGATTATGTGTGTGTATGTATGTGAGCACATGCACTTGTATATTGAGAAATTCCCTAAAATGAAATACATATTTAACATCTCTTAGGCTCTTGAGATGCTTGAAGGCCCTAGACGTTTTTTCCTAATACACATTTTCTTTGAATCACCTAGCCTAACATAATCCTATAGAATTCTCTTTGGTCATGTCAAATTTTCTACTTTATTTCCATCTTTATGCACCTTGTTTACTCAGTCTTACCAATAGTTGGGTTGGGGGGAGTCTAATTAGTTGCAAGACCACTAACTGGGTTACTTACTCTATCATCAGAGTCCAGTTAGAGGAAAGGATCCATAACAGTAATTAGAACAGGGAAAATCTCATAAAATGAATTATAGATTAGTACAAGATGGTTAAATAAAAATGTAAAAGAAGACTCTAAGCAATATAGATTTAGCAGATGCAGAAGGCAGCATCTGCTTCTGGGGTGAAGCATCATGAACAAGGAAGGAACTCAGGACTTGTAAAGGAGTCCTTCCCCTAAGGCCAAGACTTAGAGCTCACTGGAGAGGACTTTATGGTTAGAGGAGTATGCACGTCCTGCTGGTGAAGAAACATATGAGGGTACATGCTGAAGCTGGTCAGAGGAATATCCTGCCTGCTGGCTGACAACTCACAGCTCAGCAGTCCTTTGAAACTGTGTCAGAGAATGACAGTGCGCCTGAACCAGGAAGAGAACCAGAAAGAAAAGCCCTCTTCCCTTGCTATGACATGGCAGTATCCCTCCAGCACCTTCTAATGGCAAAGCCTAATATTGTGTGAGCTGGTGAAGGAGCACTGTTTACAGAGCCCTTCTCCTGTGTCACAAAGCAGGGGAAAGGAGGGTGGACTTGGAGCTGAGAGGCAATTCACTAATAATAGGTGTACCTAATAATGTGTGATATGAGGAGGAATTTGAGGGGGAGTCAAGAGGTAGTTTGACCATGCAACAGCTGCTGTTTGATATGTGTCCAAATCTAGAGAAGAAAATGAAAGCTGAGTAATTTATATACACATTTAACACAGACACACACAAATACACACACTTACTCATATTATAAATATATTAGGGAAGACAGAGCTCAATTTAAAAACATGTGTACATTTTGTGAAGAGAAATGACTTGGACCTCACGGTGCTCACATGGACTGATTTCCAATCTTGATATTACTTTTGTTGGAAAGCAAAACAAATAATGAGGAAAAGTTTGAATATGTGTTAGTATGGATGGCCAGGTCAAGAAATGAAACTTATATGTGCGATTCTAAAGAGAAAGAAATTTAGTATGATGCAGAGGTACAAGATACCCACATTATTATTACCCACACATAAAAGTGGATATGAAGATAACTAATTCATGACTTACAGAAGAAATTTGTTAATGGGAAAACAGTAAAGAATAAATTTAATTTCACTTTTGGTAGCTTAGCTAATACTCTTATTTCTATGCAGTGTGCATACTCAGTAGCAAGACTTAAACTCCTAAGTCCTCCTGTGCAGGTCAGTGATGTAGACTTGTTATGACATTAGCCTGAGAGGAAAAAGCAGCCTAGCAAAAAGAATTAAGAAGCAAAAGAGCAAACACACACACACACACTGCTGTCTCAGAATCATTAACTAGTGTAATTGTCCAAAGAAAGTTGCAGATCTAAATTATAATTAAAGATTCTAATTACAGCACTTGCAATTAAGTACAGTTTTTTTTTATTTCAATATTTAAAACAATTCATGAGTAAGAAGGTAAACTTGGTGATGTGCTAGCAGCTAATTGACAAAGTTGGTAGTAGCTGTCTGCACATTTAAGCAATTTATAGCTCTTCTGTGTGTATTGTTTACTTTTTTATTTGGTCTATATAGGGGGTCTTTTCCCATTCTAGTAAGCACTTTCACTGTGTGAGCATATTCTTCAGATATAAGTGGTATAGCCACCAACTATTGCACTGAAACCTAGACTAAGAACCTCAGCCCAAATGGTTATCTCTTGCACTGCTAAGTGTTAGGGTTAGATCTTGAATGATGAACACTTTGAAGTCATCTCAAGATTTCTGATCTAGAGTTTACATTAGGCAATTAAGAAACAGGCAGCCAGGTAAGTGGTGACCTTGGTTTATTGATCATATCAATCCCCTTAGTTAATACTTGTCTGTCTTATGAAAACACAGAGTGCATTAACTCTTACAAACCCCAGAAGCTATTGGGATATTATGTAGTTTAGTAGTTAACATCATAGAGAGCTTTAGAGAATTATTAGATCTTGATATTTGGCTGAAAATTAACACTGGGTTTAAGCTGTCAACACTTATCAGAAGTAGCCATCTGTTAATGTTTCCTCACTTTAAAGTCAGAATGTAGAAGTTGATTACTGGACAGTTATTGATATTTTGGAAGGAAAGGCATTAGACTTAGCTAATATTCAGCCAATATTTTTCAGCACCCTCCTAGAATTTTTAAAAATGTTCCTCAAAATGAGAATCATAGACACTTGTGTTGGGATCAGTTGGAGTATTTATTTAAAAAGTGATTTTCTAGGTTCCTTCTACAATCTGTGGAATCATAATTGCTTGTTGTGGGGCATGACAGTCTGCCTTTTAACAGGGTTGAGGTATTTGACTGTATGCTGAGGGCAGTCAAAAGGCATCATAGGATTGGTGGACGACTGGGGTAATACAGAAGGAATGTGAAGAGTCAGATTTTCTGCAATCCAATAATTTATATTAGAGGACAAGGAAAGGAAAAAATTGTTTGAAAGCTGATATATGCCAGCCAAGAAATGATTGTAGACTGGGTCAGGGTAGAGGGACTACTACCCTGAAAGAAAGAACTGAAAAGATTTAAGAGACGTGATAGAAATGATAAGCCATTGTGATCTGTTGGAAGTAGAGGTTGAAGGAGATGTATAAGATGAAGGCTTGGGGGCATTGGGTGGATGGTGGTATCATTCACTGGGATATGGAACACAGGAAGAAAATTTTTGTTTGCTTTTGTTTTGGTGTCTAGAGGATGAGTATTTATGTTTTGGGTGTATTGAGTTGGGGTCTTTGTGAGAGATTTAATTGGAGATGTCTAGGTAGCAGGAATAGACCTGGAGCTCAAGAGAACTTAGAGTGCAGATGGCTTGGGAGCCATCTGATGGTAGTTGAAGGCATACATGAACTTGTGCAAGGAAAGAGATTAGGATGAGCTGGTAATCATACCCTGACAGAACCTCTAGACTAGAGGAGGATAAAAAAGATTGCAGAGGAATCTGAGAAGGAGCAACCATGGATGTCTGTCCAAATGAAGGTGGATTCCCTTCTCTGACTAGACTGTGCTCTGATCCTTAAGAACAAACGTCAGAGACCACTGCCTTTCCCTCCTTATCAGATGCAACAGTGTTCAGTATTCAGGTGTCTGTATAATTTATGGCCCTCTGTCCAGGTAGGATTCTGTATCCTGAAGGAAGTATGATTCATTTAGTAATGGGATGAACCCATAGGTTTTGCCCACAGTGAAATCTCACCTAGGGAGTGGGGTAATAGTTCCAGAAAAGAGTGCAAATAAAGGTAGTTTAACTAGTTTGACTCAATCCATTACCTTTCTGCAGGAGGGTGGCTTGTAGGAATTACATATATCTAGTCATACCTCGCTTGGCTGCCTCAGGGGAGGGCATTCCTTACCACTCCCCCATTCTTTTGTAAAAACTAAATAACAAACAGCTAGGATTTCTGAACATGAAGTGATTTTTAAAATAAAAATTGTAAAAAAAAATAATAAAATAATAAAAATAAAAATTGCAGAAGTTGCAAGTTCTTTCCCCAGGTTACAAGGGTGGGACCTGTCTTTTGGGGAAAACTATGCAGAACTTGTATTCCTTGAGGAGGAATAATAGAAACCAAACACCGGTGTTACTCCCATACATTCTCCAGGAGATACTATTACGTGTAGATTATTGTCAGACACAGGAGGTCTCAGGTCCCATGATGAGCATTTTCCCGAGAGTTAACTACAACACCAGGAGACAGTGGTTTTAGTGCCAACGCAGGAGAGCATTACAAAAGCAGGGAGAAACAACGGTGTCATATATTATGGTAAAGCCAAGAAAAGGATTTAAATGTGTCATTAGATTAAGAACAAGGAGATATTTGTTGATCGTGGTAAAAGCAACCAGATTGCAGTGGGCTGAGGCATGTGGGAGGTGAGGAAATGGAGAAAGAGTGGAGGCAACATTTTTAAGCAGCGTGGTCGGGCAGAGAAGGCAAGGCGGGGGGCAGTAGCTGCAAGGCATTATAACTACCAGACAGGCTTTTATTTTTAAAGATTGCGTTGAACTTCTCACTGTTCTTGGAACCTGCCATTATCTTTAACAACTCTCTGGCCTTGCAGATGTTTTTCCCTGTTCTTGTTATGCCTACCCTCCTCCTTGGCCAACTGGAGAGCTTTCATTTATTCAAAGCCAAGCTCCATTTCATCCTCCCTGATGTTTTTCTAGGCTACTCCAAGTAGAGTCCATCCTTCTTGTCCCTGTGCTCCACCACATGGCTTTCACACGTTTTTATGACTTTGCACACTAGATTATAAAAATCTGAACATGTTTTTCTTCTTTACTGCCGTCTGAGCTACTAGAAGGCATGCGTTGTGTTTGTTCTTTTCAACGAGATTTGCTAAGTACATACTCTGTCTGTCACAGTGTTGGGAGCTGAAATACTTAAGTATAACCGAGTGCTGTCCTCATGTTGTTCACAGTGAGGTGGGAGAACAGCTAAGAAAAAAAAATCAACTTTAAACAGTGTGGTCATGTTTTTATTGAAGTATTTATGGATTAATATGGTGGCAGAGGAGATGTGGGTAGAGAATATCTATATCTGAGAAGGTTTCTAGGAAAAGAAGATAGTGGAGGACAAACAAGGCCTGGCTGGCTATGTAATGGGAAAAGTGTTTTAGCACAAAGTGAAAGAGCTTGTTGAATTTAGTAAAATGTAAAAGTTCAGTGTGAATGCAGCCTAGAATACTCTTAGAGATTTTGGGGGAGATGAAGCTAGAAAATAACTTAGAATGAGATCATGAAGGGCGTTATAGCCAAATGCCCCCAAACACCATAAAAGCATCTCCAAATAAAACTTAAAACAGTAGATTTCTGTTACCATAGATCTTATTATAGCCTGACTTTTTTATATGTGTCAATATATTTTTAAAAATAAATATATAAAAGAAAAGCCTGCTGTGATTAGTTTAATATAGTTACACAGACACACACACACATAAACATACACACTTCACACTTGTGAATTTAAGGATTAAGGTATTGCATGCAGGGGACTGAGATAAGATATCTGAGAGTTTTTCTACCGTCTGCCTCTGCTGATGTCTTTCTCCTTGTGCACCATTTGAGCTGTTATGGTCCAGAATCCTTGTTACTATATTTAATTTCCAGTGGCTCCTCTCATTCCTTTATTCATGGACTAATTATTGCTTTTTTCCTACATTCTGGGCAGCTAGATACTGTTGATACATTGAAGAAGGTGGTCTTTGTACTTATTCTCAATGCGGAGTAAAAGTTGCCAAATGTAGGGGTTGACAGGGAAGAGAGACTGCAAGGGAGATCAATGAGTTTGGGTAACAAGGTGAAGCATGACACGTCAGAGGCCCTGCAGTATCACTATTGCTATAGGCAACATATATGGAGAATTGCTAAGCATGAGACTAGAGAGGTAAGGGAGGGAAGGGTCATTGCAGGACTCTGGAGGCTGTAAGAAAGCATTTGGGCTTCATCCCAAGGGCTTTAGAAATTCAACTGATCAAACTCAGCAGCACTTCACTCTTTGGATCTTCTTTTGCCATATCATGACAATATCTGGGGTGCATCTTGTAGCTTTCTGTTCACTTTCAAACATCAAAGAGCCCAGTCCAGTCCAATTTTAACTTCAATCTCATATGCCATTTAGAGCTTCTCTCCTTTTCTTAGCCGTGGTCACAGGTAAGGGGTGCACAGTGGGTGAGAGGCCATGATCTACTCTTCCTCTCCTCTTTCTGGGTCTTCTAGAGTTGAAGCAAGAAAAAGGGGGATTATAAAAAGGGGGGGAAATTCTTTTTACTTAGCTTATTCTGTTGGTGGTTCTCTCTTGGCAATCAATGACATTTGAATGGCCGGTAGAGAAATACAGGACCTCTCATGGGGCACACTTGTGATTTCTTCTCAATGATCTCTTTATTATCCAAAACACCAAAAGCACAGCTGGCTTATTCTCTCATGGACCTCTTGTGGCATCCTACTTAGCTCCTGCCCCTGGCACTTTACTTTGTGCCCTTTTGTTTCTGGGTGTCCCTCTCTTTCCAGGCCACCTTCTTCTTGAGTATGAGGAATGGGGGGAGAAGGACACTTTGAAGGTGATTCAAACCAGGCTACCTTCTTTGATATCCAAATTGTTTCTAAGAACTTTACATGTATTATACCACTTCATCCTTAAAGGAAGTAAGTTGTATAATTATCACCATTTTACAGATACGTCAGCGGAAATAAAGAGAGATTAAGTGACCTGCTAAAGGTCCAGTACCTTATTCTATCTGACTTAAGATTGCATGCACTTAACATCTATTTCACATTACTCAACTTATTATTATTGCTGTTATCCTTCAATCTTGTGTTTGAGTCAGTTTTAAATGTGGAAAGAAGACTTTGACAGAGATTCCAAAACTTCAGTCTCAGCCTGCAACTTTCCATAATACATGACTAGTGTCTATATTTTAGTCTATAAAGAAGGAAATTTCCCTTTAATGTCTCACCTCGAAGGATTGTTTTTACATATGGTACAATGAAAGAACATGATGTTGGGAAACATAAGGTTTGAGTTCAAATTTTGGCTTTGTCTTTTTTTTAATGAATATGTGAAATGGGAATAGTTCTCTATATTTAATAAGGTTATTATGAATTTTAAATAAATTGTATCAAAGTGAATTGCAATTTACATATTCTATTAATCATTTTAAGTATTTTGATTAGATATATTTTAATAATTTACTGTTAGAATCTGAACCTTTAGTATCAGTTTCTAATTTGTTTGTAAACCTGTCAGGCATCTAGTTCCAAAGAGAAAGCCCAGGCATCTTGCCTGCACAATAGTCCGAACATGCAGTAGCTGTGGTGGTCTGCAGTCTGTTTGTGTGAGCGTCTTTGCATAATAAGATTTTATGAACTGCACTAATTGGGTTTACTGCTGATCTTTTCTTAAGCTTTTCACTTTTTGCAATTTTTGCAATGTTAATACTGGGCTAAATTACTGGTTCACACCCCTTTGAGTACCAACTGAAAGTGTTAGATCTTACCCATTCTTGTATAGTCTCAGGGTGTTATTTCTTCAGTTGCTACATACATGTTTCATAAACCACATTTTTCTTCTTTATTGAAGAAACACACTGATAGGAACTTACTCAGAGGAGACTAACCTTTAATAGCAAAAGGGTATAATGAAATAAATTCTGGTACTTTAAAATACACTCAGTAGGGAATTCCCTGGCAGTCCAGTGGTGAGGACTCTGTGCTTTCACTGCTGAGGGCTCGGGTTCAATCCCTGGTCGGGGAACTAAAATCCCACAGGCCGAGTTGCACGGCCAAAATTAAATTAAATTAAATTAAAAATTAAAACAAATACACTCAGTAAATCAAAGTAAATGAGAAATCACTCCAAGAGCAGTCGTGCAATTTGATTATGTTTTAGTGAGTAGATATAATTCTTCAGAAATTGGCTACAAGCACTGACTTATAATTAATGTAACCAGGCACTAAAAATATGCTGTTTTCACTAAATTAATGTGTCCTTGAAATCATGTTTATTCAATAAACTGTGCAATAGAGAGTGATTTCCTTGTTAGCAATACATTTTATGGAAATAACACTTAGTGGTAGTAAAGACATTAGGCTGGAAATAACATCCTTGTCTGGGTTCTGCCCCTTACAAGCTTGGAAACAGGGCAGTCACTAAATTTATCTATAATCCCATCTATAAAAAGGAGAAGTTGGATTAAATTTCCCATAAAGAGTTTTTCAAATCTTGAAGTGTATGGATTTTTCAACTTCTCAGTCTCAGTTAACAGCCTCATGTGTCCTATACACAGGTCAGAGGATAGCTGCATGTTGATAGGTCCTTATGAATTTTTTTTTGTTTCTTTCTAAATGTGCTCCTTAGTTGTTTATGTATTCTCTGAGCAATTTTGTAGTTGATCTTGGTATTATTTATTTCTTTTAGAACCTAAGTTCAAGGGACTAGGTCTTATTTGTATGAAGAAGTTGCATTGTTTTGTACTTTCTGGCAATTTTCTTGTAACACACAAATCAAGTAATTACTAACTTAGTATATACTCAAACTTGAGTTTTATTTTAAGAAACTTTTCAAAAATATTATTTTCAGGTGCTGAGAATGTATGTTATATATGCATTTAAAAGAATCACATGCAAATAATCTGTCTGGAAATCCTGTAGTAACTTAGTGGATATGATATGAATATTATTTTATTGAAATGTCTCCTTTCCCTGCTATTTTAATATTGAAAGCAAAACCACAAAAACTAGTGAATCAATGGTATTTATTTGTTTATGTATCTATATGTCTGTATCTATATGCTTTTGTACTAATATATTGAGGTATTATGAGAAGCACAAAAGCAGAAATTGGAATGAGATAAAGTTAAAATACATATTATTTTCAGGAATAATTATTGTGTCATTATTAAAATAGATTTATTTTTACTCATACTTAAGATTCCTATTCCTGAGAATACTTTAGCATTTAATATGTTTAAATTGTGCTTTATTATTTCTATATATCTTTCTTTAATATTTTATAATATAGCAATCAAAAGTCTGATTCTAAATTTATATTATTTTAATACTTGTCATAATGATTGCCATAGATGAAAAAGATATGCAAATTCAAATTTAAGAAGTGCATCATTGGCTACTGATTACTGAACCATCATGCCAATTTTTAAAAAACCCATCTACCAAGTTTAGATGTTCACCTTCATGTTCTGGATATTTGGTTTTCAAAACAACTTACTATTTGCAATGTCCTTATGCTATCATTACCCAGTATTTCATGGCACAACATGTGCTTCAGGTGAAGCTCATCATTAAATGTAGTGGGTATAAACCCATATTTTAAGTAGCCTTATTGAAAATTATGAATTTGCTTTTGCATATTTCTTTGTAGAGTTGATTAGTTCATCATTCTTTATGTGGCTAATGAAGAACTCATATTAGACATAGAAGTGATATCCCCTTTTCTTATTTTTCACTTGTGCTTGTGTAATTATTAGTGTTTTCTTCAATCTATGGTGTCATTTAGCAATAATTTTCAAGTCAATTGTCTATTTTCACTAGAGTTAGTTTAATCAAAACTAGTTATTATAACTTGAAAATTCACCTGAGTACAAATCACAGTACACTGAATGCAAATGAATTCAGCATCACTTGACCATTCCCTGTTGTGGCTTCTTCTCTTCTCATAGCATGCCTTTCATGCATGACCATCATCTACTACTTATGGACATAGTGAGAGTACCAATATCATTCCCTATATTATTAGCAAAGCTTAATTTACTTCTTATATTTAGATAAGAATTCTATATAAACATAAAGATTCTAATGTTTTCTTCCTACACCCAAATGGATGTACATACCCCACTTTGTAAGCTACTTCTCTAAGCTGATAATCTTGCTTCTGCTCACGGACCCTCACTTAATTGAGGTACAGTACAGTTGATTACAGTTATACTTACTAACTTATAACCAACCTGCCCGCCGATATTAGACCCATGTAACTTTCATTAGAGTCACATGATGAAGTTTCAGATGTTTTCAAACATCTCATTTCATTCACAAAAATCTTTTATTTTTCTCTCACAGAGGGCTAGTGTGATAGGCTGCAATGATGGCACCCATTCTTCACCCCTTTCAATATCAACATCTTTTTTCATTAACTTCGCAATGCCCTCCCACTGAGAGTGAGGTGACCTGCTAAAGTATTTGTCACTCAACTCAATTATGTGACTACCTTTGGCCAGTGGGTTATTAACAGACATCACACAAGCAATGGCTTGAAATGGGCTTGTGCATTGGGGGTTGTTCTTTTGTACTTCTGCCATCATCATGAGAAATGTAAGTGCAGGGTGGACCAGTGGTCCCTGGAGTAGGATGAGAGACACTTGGAGCAGAGCTGAGTTACCCCATTGTCTCTATACAATAACAGCTCAGATCAGCCAATGGCCGCCTAACCCACAGATGCATGAGCAAGAACAGCTGAGATCAACTGAGCCCAGGTGAGATCAGCTGACCTTCAGTCTTATGAGCTAATAATAAATGGTTGCTATTTTAAATTACTGCATTTTAGGTGTTTTTTAACATGGCAATAGCTAAATGGTATAAGTTAGTCTCTAGGTTTTACTGGTTAAACTCTGATTTCCCTTAATGGCTTTTACAAAATCAGGAGTGGCAAAGAGTACCTTATATTTTAGTTTTTCCCACTTGTATGCTCTGTTCACTCCTCAACCCATTGCATTTTGGTTTCTGAACTCTTTTTTTCTACTAAGCATTCAAGATCTTTCACCACTATTTGACACTGTTAATCTCTATATGCTTTTTAAAATTTCTTTTCTCTTAGTTTGATACTTTTCTCTACCTCTACTCATTGTGTATGTGTATATGTATCTGTGTTCTTTTATGATTCCTCTTCCATAATTTTCTAGAGTTCTTATTTATTTTAATCAGTTAATCATGAGATATCTAAATAAGTTATTCCATCTATCCTCATCATTTTGTCACTGCTAAAAACAATATAGCCTAGGGACATATCCAATATATTAGTAATCACATTAAATGTAAATGGACTGAATTGTCTTACCATTAAAAGATGGAAATGGTCAGGTTCAACAAAAATTTTTCCTAAGCTATTTTAAGTACATTGAAAATTATTGCTATCTTCAGAGCATACTCTCTTATCATAAAGCAGTAAAATTAAACATAAATGACAAAAATATAAGTAAAAGAAACTGATATATTTAGAATCTTAAAAACACACTTCAGGGCTTCCCTGGTGGCGCAGTGGTTGGGAGTCTGCCTGCCGATGCAGGGGACACGGGTTCGTGCCCCGGTCCGGGGGGATCCCACATGCCGCGGAGCGGCTGGGCCCGTGAGCCATGGCCACTGAGCCTGCGCGTCCGGAGCCTGTGCTCCGCAACGGGAGAGGCCACAACAGTGAGAGGCCCGCGTAACGCAAAAAAAAAAACCCAGAAAAACCCCAAAAAACCCAAAACACACTTCACAATATCTCCCACATAAAGAAAAAAAAAGCTGTAATAGGAAGTATAAAATGTCTTCGACTGAAAAATAAACAGAAACAGATCCCTGCCTATATAATCACTAGAAACATGAAAGAAATGTCATTGCTGAGCTGTGGGGAAATATAGGTCAGTCAATAAATGGTACCAGAAAGTTGTTTTCCATTTGAAAAAAAAAAAAATTTGATCTGTGTCTCATATGATACACAGTAATTCCAGGACCTAAATGTTAAAAGCAGAACTTTGACACGTTTAAGAGAAACATACAGGGGTATATTTATGATCTTTTGTATACCTTTATGATCTTTATTATAATTCTTAGTGAGTTCTGTATTTTCTAAAATATTTGTATATAGAAAATATGAAGAATTTCTATAACTCAAGAAGAAAAGGACAACCTAAAAGGAAACTGAGTAAATGACATGAACAAACAATCCATAAAAGGGAAAAGTAGAGCATTTAATAAACATATGAAAGTGTGTTAAATTTTACTAGTTAATAGAAAAAGCCAAATGGCAGCACTGTGAACCATTTCATGCCAACCATAATGGTTAAAATGAAATATTCTGTCTATACCAAGTTGTAGAGAACCTAGTGGGGATATAAATGTATACATCTCTTAGGATTTCAACTTGACAATATCTTGTTATTTTTGAAGATTTGACAGTATCTTGTTATTTATTGTGATGTATACACCTCTTACAATTTCATTTTGACAATATCTTGTTATTGATTGCACATATAATAAATTTTGTATCGCCACTTGTCCATTTACTCTAGAGCAGTGATGGATATACCATGATCCACGGGCAAAATCCTGTTGACCGCCTTTCCTTGTAAACACAGATTTATTGCAGTATAGCCACTCTGACTCATTGAAGTGTTATCTGTGTCAGACTACAATAGCAGAGCTGAGTAGTTGTGATACTGACCGTATGGTCAGCAAAGCCTAGAACACTTACTAACTGGACCCTGATGGAAAAAGTTTGCCAACCTCTGGTCTAAAGTAACTCTTACCTTAAAGCATTGTTTGATAATGTTCATAACAGTACTGCTTACAATAGTGACAAAGGAAATAGAAAAAATATTAAAGAACATGGAAAAAGGAGGAATACTGTAAAAGTTCTTACAAGGTAATGCTAGGTAGCAATGAAAATGAACCAAAGTACTAGATATATTGCTATGAATAAATCTCAACAATGTAACTAAAAAAAATCTGTCAGAAAAGTATACACAGTATGATCTCATTTATAGAAATGTTAAAAATGTGACACAGAACACATACATTTATATAGTAAATATGTAAGCCCATGTATGGGAATGATAAACAATAAATTCAAGATGATTATTTCCTCACAGAGTAGGGGAGTGTGATTGAGGAGGGATACACAGGAGAGAGAATGCTTCAATAATATTTGTGATTCTTGCTGGTGATGGTTACAAAGTGTTTGTAGTATTCTTTACACTCTCTTATGTCTCTGAAGACAAAGTAAGATAATACACAATGAAAGCCATAGTGCCTTTTGTGAAGATCTGCTAGAAGATCTAGCAGATCTAGCAGAAGGCAGAGGAATAAAGGTATAATTGCAGTATACGATCTTTAGTAATAGAAAGCTGTATTATGAGTAGTAAAGATACAGACAGCTGACTGTTTCTTCCAGATATTCAAAGGACTGGGAGCATGGTTGTGAGTACAGTTCTTGGCCCAGGCAAGTAGGGAACTTGCTTTATCTGATGAATAGCGAGGATGCGGATTGCTAAAATTGCCTAGAGCATAACATGAATGTACCTGGTTGCGGAGAGGGGAAGAAAAAGGCACAGGTCACTCTGCAGAGGTTGGCAGAGCATACCTGGGACACTGCGAAGGTTCAAAAACAGTATTCTTAAAAATACTTTTTAAAAAGAACTCACCTGTAATTTACTGTTTGGAAACCTTGAGTATCTCCTATGTGATGGGTCTGTAGGGAATATTTGTTGTTATAGCAAGAGCTTCTGAAACCGATAAAACATCTCATAATTTTATAGAAATGGAAAAATTGAATTTGAAGTTTTACAGAAAGTTGTAAAATATATTCAGTGTGCCTGAACAAGCAAATGTCCAATGTGTTCACATCAGGCTTGGATTTGGGAGAACCACAGTTGGAAGAAACATTTGCATAAAAATTTGTCAGATAGCAAAAACTCATCTCTTAATCAAGCTTCTTTTTAAAAATTGAGTTACACTTATATAGAATTGAACTTAAAAAAAATGACTAAACCACAGAGAGTGAGGGTGGATTAGATGAGGATATTTTCTTCTAAGGATTAGGAGCCCAGAGCCACTCTTTACTTACTGTCCATATGTCATTACCTGTGGCCATTTCTTGTTATCTTCATCCATTCAACTTTTGAGGGATCGCTGGGAATCATTTACTTTCATTTACTTGAGTAAGTGTTGTATAAATGATTTGTTATTGTCATAAGTATGTGGCCTTTTTTTTTTTTTTTTTTTTGCGGTACGCGGGCCTCACTGCTGTGGCCTCTCCCGTTGTGGAGCACAGGCTCCGGACACGCAGGCTCAGCGGCCATGGCTCACGGGCCCAGCCGCTCCGCAGCATGTGGGATCTTCCCGGACTGGGGCACGAACCCGTGCCCCCTGCATCGGCAGGTGGACTGTCAACCACTGCGCCACCAAGGAAGTCCGTATGTGGTCTTTTTAATGTCCTTTTTTAAGCACATAATTTTAGTTGAGTGAGATTGCCAGTTGCTAAGTTGTTTATTTTCAAACATGTGATGGCTATGGCTTTATGCACAAAGGACAGTATCTGAATTTACAATCTCAGGTGCATAAATGAACATTTTAGTTATTTATCATGGAAGTGTCTGCACAAACATACATACACTGACCAAAATTTTTAATATCCAAAAATTGTCAGTATCGATCATAATTGTGAATTGTACATCTCATCTAAAATGTATTCATCCTCTTATCCTAAGAAAGACAGAGAGAGAATGAAAAAAGAGGGGAGGTGGGGAAGGAGAAAAGAGAGAGAGAGGGTGAGAGAGAGATTGAATAAACCAACTTTTAACGTACTGGAGGATGATAATAGGGGAATTGATCACTAGCTGGTCTGTATGAATATTTAAAAGTACATTTTAACCTGAGATGTTTGCAAAATATTCATATTTTAAGTATTCTAATACCTTTTCAAAGTATTTTATTACAATTTCATTAAATAAACTTTATTGAAATCATCTTCCCCAATACATTCTTGTTAGCAGTATGACATCTCACCATTTTTTTAGGATTAAGAAAGGAATAAGATTTTTTTATAGTTTCTTTGGCAACAGGTGATGTCATATAGATCCCACAGTGTGTGTGTTTAATAGTTTTTTCTTTTCCTTTCTTCTTTTTTTTTCTACTGAGAACCAGGCTGCCTGCTTGCCTCCTTATTCATTCTTGAGATAAATTATTTGGGACAATCCACCCAGACCCGGCCCAAGCATGCCCCCTTTCCGAGTGGTTCTAAACTATACAATGTAGTAAAGCAGTTTGCCTAAGACCTTGTTCAACTGAAAGACACCAGAGAAAGTAAATGTATTATTTTCTTTTCATAATAATATGTAGCTAATTGTGCAAATACACATGCTTTATCCCATTGTAAGTGGCAACATTTATTGATAAGATAAAGGAATGATCTTTCAAAATTCACTTTTCAAAATAGCTTTCTCTCTTTTTAAACTATTTATACTATTATTTTTGTTGAAATTTTATAGTGTCTTTGTATCGAAAACATTTATTATTTTCAAAATAATTCTATTTTATATTTCAGGAATATACAATAGATGTTTTCTTTCGACAAAAATGGAAAGATGAACGGTTAAAATTTAAAGGTCCTATGAACATCCTTCGACTTAACAATTTAATGGCCAGCAAAATCTGGACGCCAGATACCTTCTTCCACAATGGGAAAAAATCAGTAGCACATAATATGACAATGCCAAACAAGCTTCTTCGAATCCAGGATGATGGGACTCTGCTATACACAATGAGGTATGTGTTCAGGTTTGATATGTTACCATTAAATACTGAGGAATCTGTATATTAACCAACCAGCCAACCTAGCTGTCAAGTATTAACAAGTTGAACATTTTCACAACAGATTATTGAGGTAACCAGAATATGCTTTATAAATGCTTTGATATTTAAAATATAGAGGTTATGAGTTTGACACTCAGCTTAGTGTGTTAAAGCTTAAAAATTGCCTTAGCTGTTAAGAATTGATTTTTTTTTGGCAGTTTACTTTTCATACTACATTTTAGTTACATACAACTTTAATAGTATGATTTAAATGTTTCTTTATACAAGCACATAATTTTATTTTTAATATCTCATGAAATATCTCATCAAAATTTTAAGTGATTTTTAAGCAAGTTTCACTTAATTTAATATTTTAGTCCTTCTTATGAAGGGAGAAAAATACTTTTATAACCTCAGAGATGTCATGTGACATCAAGTTCACTAGTCAATCTTAAAAAAATATCGAAAGAAATATACAGTTGTTGACTCTAATCACTGTTCCATTTGAACTCTTCTCATGAATTAATCTTTTTAAAATAAGTTACTCATATTACATAACAAAGAAAACACTCATGAATTAATTTTTTTTTTTTTTTTTTTTTGCGGTACGCGGGCCTCTCACTGCTGTGGCCTCTGCTGTTGCAGAGCACAGGCTCCGGATGTGCAGGCTCAGTGGCCATGGCTCATGGGCCTAGCCGCTCCGCGGCATGTGGGATCTTCCCAGACCGGGGCACGAACCCATGTCCCCTGCATCAGCAGGCGGATTCTCAACCACTGCGCCACCAGGGATGCCCTGAATTAATCTTTTTAAAATAAGTTACTTATATTACATAACAAAGAAAACAATCACAAATCTAATAAAATGGTGTATAATCTAAAAGGTAAATGTTTGATAAAGACTTTAAAACATAGATAACTTTCATCAGCATTGTATATAGACAGATGTGTATTCGAAGCATTTGATGTATTATTTCATATGAAATGTTAAGTGTTGGATTTCAATTGTGAAAGTTATTTAAGAAGGGACAATAATACAGTCTTGATCTTTAAAGAAAAAAACTCTTAAGTTCTCATTGCTAAATGACCATTGCCTAAAATGGAAGTTAGCTATTCTTTCAGCTTCTCTCTTTGAATCTTGCAATATAGATGCCGTATCCCCCTTGATTTTACACGCTAATTAGTCCTGTGAATTAAGACAATGATTGGAAATTTGGGGTTTGGAAAAGTATTGTGTAGGGTTCTAGTTAAATACTCTCTTGGAAGTATATAAGCTATAATTAAATTGTTGGTTACATTTGTTTTGCTCATTGTCAGAGATTCTTCTATAAGTTCAGTTTAGTCCCTATTTTATGTAATTTACCTTTGTCTGAAATGGAATAGTTGATAATTTTCTTTAAAACAAATTTGCTATGATTACTCTTTAATGTGACCACGTATATACAAAAAAAAAATTTCATTAACATTCATAACCTGTGTCCATAATTTGAATAGTCTAGTCTCAACAAGATATTTCTAGGAGATATATATATATATGTAACTATGTCTATATTTATATATATGTATCTATATATAGTATATGATATTCATTTACAATTTACATAATTTTGAAAGGTGCTTCTCTGAGGCAGTATTGAATTCCTATATCAATTTTGCTATATGGTTATTGATGGAATGTTGGGAGAAAATAACATTCATTTTATGACAGAGGTTTATTTTTCATTTTTTTCTTCAAGATTTCAAATGTTAATACTGAAGTTAATGGGAAAATAACCTTCAAAAATGTGTACATATCTTCTTCTTAACTAACCATATAGTACAAAATGCTTAAAGTATATTTTTAAATAAATATTGTTACTTGAGCTCAGATTTTGTAGGTGCAAATGTCTTCTGAAGGATCGCCTAAATGTGAAAGAACAAAAGCATATTTAAATGTGAATTAGCCTAATCAGATGCCCTAATGAGGGTCCTACCTCATCATTAATTCTGTTGACCACAATAAGTAGTGATTTATCTTGACTTGCAAATTTACTTGACTTGCAAATTTATCTTGATTTGCATACAAAGAGTGGAATTTTGACTTTTAGGCTTACAGTTCAAGCTGAATGTCCAATGCACTTGGAGGATTTTCCAATGGATGCCCACTCATGTCCTCTGAAATTTGGCAGCTGTAAGTACGGGGATGAAGGTACATGTTTTGGGTCAATAAAATCAGGGATAGTCAGCAGCACAACTTAATTGTATACTTTCTTCTCATATGATGGGATGTTTCATACTTGCCCAATAAGATGCAGAAATAAAAAAAACATACTGATTTCCCTCAAGTAATCAATTGGCTAGCCCTATTGTGCTCTCAAATATCATATCTTAATCATTGTGTTTAATTGTCATTTGCTTTACTGCTAATAAAAAACACCTTGTGTTTTTATCAATGTGAAAAGTAGACTGGGAGCTCCTTGAAGGTCAGGACTATGTCATTTACCTTCTTTTTCAAGTGCTAACCCATAAAAAATGCTAAATAAATGGCTTTTTTTTTTCAACTAAGAATGAAATGTTAAGGATAGATTCTATTTGTTAAAGTAGTGATCAGCCTGTTACAAAAGGCAACAGAGAATAGGTGAAAAAAAAAAGTGGATCTCTAATTACCTTTCTACTCTCTAATAATGGAAGGAAAGTTTCTTTCTAAAATAAATTTGAAGGAGATGATGTAACTCGATTGCTACATGTGGGCGCTTTCTGTGTACATAAAATATTTCAGAAAAGGCTCTGTGCGTTTGTCTGTTCTTTAGGTCACTGAGGTTGTATCTTATATGTCAAGCAGAAGCATTAGCTCTCCCAGAATAATTGAAAAGAGGGAAGGTCAAATCATCTCCATAGGCCCACAAGGCATTCAGGGCAGGTTCAGGATAAATTCATGGACACAGCTAAGCAGCTTCTCTCTTTTGTGAGTGTGTTCCATAGCCTGACCTTTTCAGAAACCTTTGCTCTTTCTGGCACCTCCATCTTTGTCCGTTCTGGGCAGTTTTGACTTTTCATTCTCTTGCATAGAAATGCAGTTCTCTCACCTGATACAAATATGTATGACTGAATAATATGCCTTCTCCCCACAGACTGTATCAAGTGAAAGAAAAGAGAAGAATGGTGGCTAATATGAATGCAAAACCCTCTAATTTTATTGATGGCCATAGTTTTGTGGAATGAGAAGTTCAATCTTGTCTGTTCTGTTCAATCTTACAAAAGGTGTCAGTTCTCTATTTTCTTTGAGGATCTCCTCTTTGTTTAACAATAAAGCCTTTTTTCTTTTCACGGAAACTATCACTTCAATACTGGCACTTCTTCGAAGATTATTTAAGATTGTCAATCATGTTATACAAAGTAAACATGATGCTGGAAAAACTACAGCAGATGCAGCAGAGGAAAACTCATTTGCATTGCATAAATGGCATTAAATAGAAAACTGAAAAGGTTTCATACCAAAGAAAGGATTTATTCAAGATGTAGTAATGGTCTAAGAAGGAAAGGCATTTTTCAGTGGACAAGTTAGTGACATTAAGATACCAAATATAAATGACGTATGATGTCTCAATTCTGAATTTGAAATAAATACACCTGAAAATATTTTAAATTAATTTTTAAAATGCCTTAAAGTGCATCTTCAGAGTAGTGTAATATTGTACCTTTGAGAATATGGTTTTCTGTATCTAGAAGTGTTGCAAGCAACACGTAGAGCTTACTGTTAGGCATTTTCTATTGAAGTAATTGTTTTTATTTATTTATCTCTATATTTATTTTCTGACACATTGAGTAAAAATTGTATATTCTTTTATTTATCCTTGCCAATAGTAGGTACTTGATAGTATGGACACGAGCATGGTGTATAGACTAACAAGCCAACCCAAAACTTAAAATGCTGGCATAACAAATTTTGGCGGAAGAAGCCATGACTTTTTCTTCTAGTCATTTACTCCTCACTTATTTAAAAAACTCCCTTTTGTCCCCACAAATGATAGAATTTCTGGAACTTTTTATCATTGTTCTCAAATAAAAGAAGCATCTTTTCTACAAATTTAAATTTTGAATTCAGTTTCGTTTTGTGTTATTCCCGTTGCCTCACATCTTTATATATTCCTTGCTGTTTAATTTGATTTAAAACTTCCTGAATGGAAATCTAAGAGTATTCTGGGCATTATCCCAAAAGAAATTATAAATTTTCTTTTTGGATAAAAATGATTTGGGGATTGTTTTGGTTATCAAATATTAAGAATTGGACAGTATGCATTTGATGTTTAATGCAGATTAGGACTCAAAATGGATTACTGCATAAAATTAAATAAAATTATTTAATGGAAACCTAATCTAGATATGGAATTTATAAAGAAATTTGTCTTTCTCTCCTTTTATACTTCACTGAAAAATCACAATTGTCTCCAAGTTTATATGTGTGTTGGTAGGCCAGGAAATGCCTTTAATCTCCATTGCATAACTTTCTGCTCTCTCTTCTCTCATCAGACCCCCAATCTAAAAAACATTCCTGCCTAAAAAAATGAAAGTAAATATTTGCTTTTTTATAAAAGACATGGGCAGGATCAGTCATTTTCTTTAACATATTCTTAGGCTTCTATCCAGATTTCCATCTTTCATAACAGTAAATAACAGAATTAAAATATTATGTTTATTGATTAATCTAGCAAGACTGAAGTGAGAACATTTTCCTTGCGACAGGCATTGTGCCAGGTGCAAGAAGTATAGATATGAGTAAGACAGAGTCTCTCCCATTAGTCTCTTACTAGTTTCTTTAAAATGTCACCTATGTTTGTAGAGTTTCATCTTCTCTTATTTATGTTTAAAGGTAAAAGTCAAAATTCCAAAGTAGAATTATTGTAATTGCTTAAAATAAAACCTCATAATTTATTAAGATCCACAACTACTGAGTACTCTGAGGCCTTCTGATATGAACTGGAGCATGTTATGTCTTTTTGGTTTATTAAATTCTGTGTCATTTGAAATTTTATTGAAGAGAAGGCCACTTGATGATCTGCAAATGCATTGTTAGTTATACACATTACTAATGTTACTTATTTATAAAAAACAGCAGAATCATCAATGATTAATTAATTGAAATTAATTAATAAAAATTTAAACCTTAGGGTAACTGAATTCATTCATATGCAAGCTGTAGGAATAGATCTGCTATAAAAACAAATACATGTATATATATACATATTATGATATCAAGTATGTATAATGATATACATACATACATACATTTTTAGAATGCTATTTCAAAAATTGTTTCACATAATATAATTATTTGTGGATGTAGGTGTATACATGTATTTCACTGATATTAACATTTACTAGTAACATTCTGAAAACCAGACAACACTGTAGTATGTCATTAAAAGACCACATAGTGAATAAGACACAACATTCACTTTATTGTAACTAATGCTTAAGTGGGAATGGATTTGTGCTCACAGACTTTAGATCAAGTTAAGTATCAGAACCACCCCAGAACAATGGTATTAACCTAGAAAACCTATTAGATGGCAGGTAAATGAGCTTTTCCAGTGTCTTGGAGAGCTAGAGGCAGAGATATTGCTGGAGACAGCTGGTTCTTTCTCTCCCTCAACTGAAAATGTGATTGTGATGTTGAGTTTTGCTCAAGGACAGGGGTAACTAATATTTCTAAACATTCCTTTGAGCAAAAGTGCATAGAAGTCCTTTGAAAGGTCAGTAGTACAGCTGGAATTGTCTGGTTATTCAACTGTGGAGAGAGTATGCCTGCATGGAGAGGTCAGCTGTTCCCCCTACAGGCCCAAGGGAAATGCCAGGGCCAGAGAAGTACTGAGACAAGATAGGCTGCCTGCCTTCCAGCGTTAGAGTCATCTCACTTCTGCTCAGTTCTGTATCCTTGGCCAAATAAATCAGAAAATTATACTTGGTCTGTATGTGATTTGTCTCCTCCTGCCAATCCATAGCTTAATTAGGATGCTATGCAAGTATAGTTCAGTGAGATCTGTGTGCATTAATTAATTTTAAAATGAACAGGTTTTAAAAAGTGTTTTCAACTTATGAAAATATAGCATTCTGAATTATTTTGCATATTCTGCAGAATTCTCATTCTTCTAATGAAATGCATTGTACTATGATAGTTAAGTCACTTAATTCTTAACTAATTGAATGTTTTGAAGAAAAACCTACAAAACTAACTAAAAAAATAATACCTAAAATAAACACATGTCATCATTATTCTCACATGGACATAAGTTTTTCATGAGTGATTATTATTTCTAAATTAACTGGTTAAATGGGCCTTGGGCATTCATAACCTGTTTATTGCAATGCCGTCATCTACTACCTTGTGAATATGGAGGATGTTTTAACCATCTCAGGGCCCAGTGATTTTTGCAGGCTCTAAAGAGAAATTTGCTCTTCATCTCTCAAAGTGGTTACAGTGAAAATACTCTTGTGGTCATGGTTGTCTCTCTTGGTCTGCTTCACACCCTTCATATTGAAGTTGTAAATTTCAAAGACACTTTTTTGCCCTAATATGTCAATTTTTATAGTAAACAATAATTCTATGAAATATGCAACCTTTGATGCTGGATGTAATTGATAGTTCTTACTAAAATGCTTAAAAATATATTTTTTTCTGATTTCCTACAGATGCATATACAACCTCGGAGGTCACTTACATTTGGACATACAATGCATCTGATTCTGTACAAGTTGCGCCTGATGGCTCTAGGTTAAATCAGTATGATCTGCTGGGCCAATCAATTGGGAAGGAGACAATTAAATCCAGTACAGGTTAGTAAAATGAGTCTAAAGAAAAGCTAGTTCCTAAGAAGATTAATGGGTTAACGTCATTGGAAATGTATCAGTTTGCTTAAAACCTTTTGCGTCCGAGGTCTAAGAAGGAGCAGCAGACGGTGCTTGGGAGCTTTTTAGGAATTCAGAATCTCAAGCCTGACTCCTTACTAAGTCAGAATCTGCATTTTTAACAAGATTTCAAGGAGATACCAAGGTGTGCATTAAAGTTTAAAAAACACTAGTCTAACTTATGTTCCCAATTCAAAACATGTGTGTCTTTTGAGACAAGCCAATTTTACCTTCACACAGTGTTACAATTTCCCTCACTTTCTAATTCTTTTCCCTCTATTCTGGATAAGCTAAGACTATTCAACTCTTGATTATGGATAATTACTATTGGTCTGTGTGGGAAAGCTAAAGCCCTTTCTAAGGAAAAACAGCTGTATGAACGAATGATCTCACATCTGGCAGATGTAAATCCAGAGAGCAGAAAGGAAGGTAGCTATGAGTATCAGATAGAACTGGCCCCACTCTATTAGAACAGACATTAACACATAAATACAGAATTGGTGACAAGACTAAAAGTAGAAAATCTAGGCCAGGAGATCAGTCTTGGAGATGTGGCCAGAGATAAATACTTTAAAGAGCCAGAAAGGACTGGACTGGAAACAGTCAAAACAGAGGCTTGAGGTTGGGACCAAAGGGGATGAGAACCTGAGCAAGTAAGATAATCTTTGGTCAGAGCATTTACGAATCCTCTATCCCTTGGTCAGTAAGCATGACCTAGAGAGAAAAACAAATTCCACACAATGCACATGCCATTCAAATATTTTGGTCATATGAAAATTTTCTTTTAAATACTCTTGCTATGCTAAGTGGGCATTTTAATGTTATATACTTTCCATGTCATATATGGGGCAAATTCTTTCCTTTTTTAAATCAGGGACTGTTCTTTGTCTAATCCCTTCCATTTCCAAAATGTTCAAACTATTGACTATTACAGTTTCTTAAGCTTCTTAAATTTTTCTTCTAGGTGAATATACCGTAATGACAGCTCATTTCCACTTGAAAAGAAAAATTGGGTATTTTGTGATTCAGACATATCTGCCTTGCATCATGACTGTCATTCTCTCCCAAGTGTCATTCTGGCTTAATAGAGAATCTGTGCCTGCAAGAACTGTGTTTGGTGAGTGAATAACCTCATACTTTGCTGTACAGCACATTTTGTTTCATGGCTTTCTTTCAAAAGCATTATCTCTCTTGATCTTCACCCCAGTAGTTTGTGGTATGCAGAGCAGGGAGTATTCATTTTGCCTTATAGATGAGGAAACTGAGGCTCAGAGAGGTACAATACAGAGTCAGTGTCACACTCTTTAAAAAAAGGAATATAAGAAGTTCTCAAATCTTCTGAATTACATTGTCTTCTTTCTGTTAAATAATTTTGCTTATCAATGCTTCTTTCCATGTTAGTATAAGGAGAATATTCTTAGAGGTTTTAATGTAAAATATAACAGTACCATATTTCTAAACTATGTTTATTTTATTTTATTTCATTTAATTTAATTTCATTTTTTTGTTTGGTTTTTAGATGAACAAAAATGACCTTAGTACTTTAAGTGAGAGAGAATAAGGGAGGAAGGGAAAGAGAGGGAGAAAAATACTCCCTCATTCGCTACCAGTAGTGTGTTTAATAACAAAGTTAATTTTCTTGATTTAAACCATGCAGGGGAATTTGGTTGCTGCTTTTTGGATATATGAACTAGTATGAGTACATTTTGTGACAAAGTAGATCACCTTTGTGTATTTGGTCCACTCATTCATCTAGGAAAGCTTTATTGAGAATCTACTACATTGGATATGGCATCAGGCCCTAAAGGTGCAAAAACATATAAAATACAGTCCTTGCATTCAACTATCTCCATACAGTGGAGGGCACCAGAATAAGCGGGAAAGATAATGGCAACACAAGATGAAATCATTATAAAAGAGGCACCTATAAGCCATTTAAAAAGACAGCCGCATGGATCCTCCCTAAAAGGACTGATTAAGTAGCTGAGTCAACATTCGAGCTAATTCTTGAAGGATAAGTAGGAGTTTCCCAGACAGATGATATGGGGCAAAAATCCTAGCCAAAAAAGGATAAAGTGTGAAGTGACATTGAAGGATGAAAAAGCAGAGTGTATTCAGTGAGAGTGAGCTGTTTCAGTGTCAGTTGATATATATACAGGTAGAAGTATAGCTTGAGGCCTAATGGGAAGTCCTTGTAGGCCATGCTAAGATAGTGTACCTTTATCTTATAGACTATAGTGTTTTGAGACCATAGACCTGTGTAAACTCAGAACAATGCCTGGCATTTAATATGTGCTATATAACTGTTGGTTATTCTTATTATCAATGGAGAAAACTCAATTTTATTCTCAATACTAGCAAAGAATAATTCAAAAAGAAATTTAAAAAATAATTTCATTTATAATGGTATCCAAGATAATAAAATACCTAGAAACATATTTGACCATATAGGTGAAAGACCTGTCCACTAAAATCTATAAAACTTTGTTGAAAGAAATTAAAGAAGACCTAATTAAATGGAAAGACATCTCATGTTTTTTGAGAGGAAGACAATACTGTTAAGATAGGAATTATCCCCAAAGCAAGCTATAGATTGAATTCAATACCTGTAAAAAATCCAGTGGCTTTTTTTTTTTTACAGAAATTCCAATCCTCAAATTCATATGAAATTGCAAGGGGCTCCACATAGCCAAAACAATATTGAAAAAGAAAAAGAAATTCGCTGGACTCATACTTCCCAGCTTCAAAACCTAGTACAAAGCTATATTATTCAAAACAGTGTGGTAATGGCATAAGAATGGACATATAGACCAATGGAATAAAATTGAGAGTCCACAAACAAAAACAACTATGGCCAATGGATTTACAACAAGGGTGGCAAGACCATTCTGTGGGGAAGTAGTAGTCTCTTCACCAAAGGGTGCTGGGACAGCTCTATGACCACCATGTGCAAAGGAATGAAGCTGGACCCCTACCTCACTCCAGATAAAACAATTAACTCAAATGGATACAAAGCGTTAATGTAAAATCTAGAAGTATAAAACTATTAGAAGAAAATATAGGATAAATCTTTATGACTTTGGATCTAGCCATGGATTCTTAGATTTGACATCAAAAGCATGAGTAACAAGGAAAAAACAGATAAATTGGATTTCACTAGAATTGAAAACTTTTTTATCTCAAATAACATTATCAATAATGTCAAAAGACAACTTACGTATGGGAGAATATATTTGCAAATTATATATCTCATAGGGGTTAAATATCATGAATAAATAAAGAACTCTTACAACTCAAAGACAAAAAGACCAAAAATCTGATTTTAAAAAATGGGCAAAGAACTTGAACAGACTTTTTTCTAAAGAAAATATACAATAGCAAACAAGCACAAGAAATGATGTATAGCATTGTACATTAAGGAAACACAAATCAAAACCACTATAAAGTACATTTTATGCATACTAGGATGGCCATAATAATTAACAAAACAAAAGGACATAAATATTGGTGAGAATGCAGAGAAATGGAAATATTCATATTGCTGGGGGAATATAAAATGGTACAGCTTCTGTGGACAACAGTTCAGCAATTCCATGTGTATATGTATGTGAAAGTGAAAGCTAAAAATCCTACATCCCATGTGGAATGAGATTTGAAACCTGCCCAGCCTCTTTATTCCACCCCCATTCTATCTTTCACTGTTTTCTGCCTCCTTAACATCGTTCTCTGACCGATGCACCACAATTACCTAAGCAAAGTGTCTACCCTCTCCAAACTTCTCTCCCTGAATCCACAGTCAGGTCTACAAGCTGATTACCATTAAATCAGGTCTACAGGATATCATTAAATCATCTGCCCTCCTCCTGCCTCAGAAGCTTTCTGTGGTGGGTAACCCCCCAAGTTAAAAGAAAAACAACAACAACAACAATTATTACAGTTAAGAAATTAATATGCCCTGGGACACAGATGCCAAATTTCTTGACATTTGAGGTCTGACTTCATGCTGTCAATAGAATAAATAAACAGAGCAAATAAGACAGCAGGCAGAGGAGTTGAAATTAGAATGTGCACCCCTTTGATATTAGAAACTATGTTCCATTGTACTAGGTTTAATCTATTCAGTTTTTTTTAATATTGCATTTATTTTGTGGTTGTAGGGGCAGCTTGATATTTTTCAAAGATATTTCTTCAAAGGGTCTGCCTACGTATTTGCAATGATAGATTAGGAAAACCTCCTTTGACTTTCTCTGAGTGCTCACGTCCAATTCATTCAACACCAACAAATACTTACTGAGTACCTACTTATCACATGGTTCTAGATGCTTGGGGTATGTCCTTGAACAAAACCAAACACCCTTATGATGAGGTAGTTGGTCTCTGTTGCCAACGGTACAAGAAAGCACTTGGAAAACTTCTAACGTTAAACCTCAGGTTTTGTGCTTTCAAGCCTCCTGTGACTAAACAATGTATTTACAATGTACAAACCTCATTTTGTGTTTGTATAAATATATAGCTTATTTTGTGAAATTGTGGCTTATGGTTTTTTTCGTTGCTTAACATCCTTCAGAACTTCCTATAAATAAGAATAGTGATAACGAGTTTGCCAATTATTGTTTGTATATTTGTAGCCAAATCATTTTTCAAATTTATGAGTAAGTTTATCTATGAATATATTACTACACATTAATATATGTACATATGAGTATATGAATAAGTTTATACATAAGAAATATGTACTGGTATTTCTCTCTTAATATTATATTCAGTATGGAATAGAGAGTTTTTTTCTATTAAGAACTAAAACCAAATAACAAACATCTGTTAGGGTGTATGTTTGTCTGGTAAAAGAGTACAGGGAGTTCAAATGCCTTATACTGCAAAGTTTGTACATACAAAGTTCATTGCATTTGCAAGTGACTTACCTGCTTGTCTTATATTTTTGGAGTAATTAAAACTCCAGAAGGGATATGTTTGGATTGCTCATTTTTCTACTTTGATCACAGATTTCCGTGATTCAGTTTGACTGCTTATGTTAGGGAATCCAAAAGATAGTGGCTTGATTATATGAGGTGTTTCTTTTTCTTCATGTGAAAAAAATCCTCAAGTAGATCCTCCAAGACTAATATGATAATATCATGGGCATCAGGCAGTCTGTCTCTTTTCATCTTTCTTCTTTTGTATCCCTAGCATGGAGTTTTGCTTCATTGTCCAAAAAGGCTGTTGGTGCTCCAGGCATCACATTCATATCCAGGAACAGGATGGAGTAAGCAAAAAGGGCAAAATACCTCTTTCAGCTCTGTGTTTGCCATTAATGAGCTTTCCCAGAAGTCCCTTCAAGCAATCTCTATTTATATATTATTAGCCTAACTTGGTCTCATAACCGGAGAGTCTGAGAAATTGCCACCCTGAATAAATTCAGTGTTCCAATATTATGATTGACTAAATATTGGATTGGCAGCTAGTGGTTTCTACTACAATAAGAAAAAAAATAGCAGTTTGCTATGAAGGTCATGAAATGATTAGGAGCACATATTCTGGAATCAGAGCACAGACATACCTTGTTTTACTGTTCTTTATTGCACTTTGCAGATGTTTCATTTTTTACAAATTGAAGGTTTGTGGCAACCTTGCATCAAGCAAGTCTATTGGTGACATTTTTCCAACAGCATTTGCTCACTTCATGTCTCTGTGTCACATTTTGTTAATTCTCACCATATTTCAAACTTTTTTATTATTATTATATTTGTTTTGGTAATCTGTGACTAGTGACTTTTGATGTTACTATTGTAAAAGGATTACAATTTACTGAGGGCTCAGATGATGCTTAGCATTTTTTAAGGAATAAAGTATTTTTTAATTAAGACAATGCTATTTCTCACTTAATACACTATAGTATAGTGTAAACATAACTTTTATATGCACTGGGAAACCAAAAATTCCATGTGACTTGCTTTATTGTGATATTCACTTTATTGTGGTGGTCTGGAACCAAACCTGTTATATCTCCAAGGTATGTTTGTATCTTGGTTCAAAATCTGGCTCTTCTATGATCAAATTAGGTAAGCTATGGAAAGTCTTTTTAACCTCTTTGTACCTTAGTTTCATCTCTCTGTAAAACTGGGATTATAATATCTACCTCATGAGATATTTTAGGGAATCAACACACACACATACATTCATAGACACATGGAACACTTAGAACAGTTCTGGCACATAGTAAATTCTATGTAATCGTTTGCTATTATTATTACTATTTATTATCTAATACTTAATTCTCTCCTTCTTATCAATAAATAGGTAAAGAGTGGTCAGATCTTGTTTTAGTTTAGGTTGGATATCCCAAGATGGCATATTTTGGGAGTTATGAAATTCTATAAACCTCTAGGAAAGACGTACCTGGGCAGTTATCCAACTTCTTTGATATTCATATCATCAGTGTCCAATTGTTTGAAGGGAATTTCAGAATTTTTGATATTCCTGTATTTAAGTGAAATATGCCAGTGTGTGTTCAGTTTTTAATCGAGTCTCCTTTATTATGTCAAATGAAGCTCAAGTCCAGCGGACTTAAGCCTCTTTGTTAACTTTATTCTTAATTAATCATGAGCTTGTATAGATATCCATAAGAAACAACATCTTAGATGTGCATCCCATCTCAAAGTCCCATAATTGAGTCTTATTGGTTAGACATGGGTCACATTCTTATCCCTGATACAATCATCATGGACAGGTTCCCACCCTTCCTATGACCTCCCTTCCCCTAGCATCCACTCAGGCCTCTTTCTTATTTCATGAATATACTAGCCATTTACCTCTAAGGTTTGTCTTTTCCCTCTGCTTGGGTTTCTCTTTTCCCAGATATCTGTGTGGCTAAATCCTTCATTTCCTTCAGGCTTTTCTAAAATGTCATCTTCTTGAAGAGACCTACCTGACAATCTAATTTAAAATTGTGAACTGCTTCCCAATCCTGAATCTTCTGTTCCCGCTGGTCCTATTCTATGTTGTTTTTTCCATTGCACATATCCTCTTCCAATATTTTATAGAAAAAATATATACTTTTGTTTAATTTGCCTCCCCGACAAGAATTTAAATTTCAAGAGGGCAGTTATTTTTACCTCTTTTTAAGCTGATGGCCAATTAAGTAGGTTAAACTGAGGCAATAAGTAAATGGAAAATTATTTTAGATAGATGATAGATAGATAGTATAGATAGATAGTATAGATAAGCACATTTGTGAGTTCAACGAGAGTTACGTTAGCAAAATTATAGAGACTAAAAGTGTCAAGTGGGGTACTTTCCTAATTTTTAAAATTAGGGAATCAGAGTGCTGTTTCCAAAAGAAGTTTGCATGGATACCGGGGGAAAAAAAAGCAAATAAAACTTATTCATTGCAATAGGTTAGCCAACTGTGAAGTTTAGAAGGAACACTGGGCAGAGGGCTGCAATCACTCTGACACTAACTGTAAGTTCAGGGAGTTCATGAAACCACTTTCAGAGTTGTTAATTCACTAAAAGAACTCACAACACATTGAAAGCTGTTACACTCACAGGTATGGTTTATTACAGGGAAAAGATACAGATTAAAGCCAGCCCAGGCAAAGTACCAAATGCAGAGCTTTCATTGGCCTCTCCCCATGGAGTCAGGGACAGAAGTACTTTCCTGGCATTGATATGTGACAGCACATATTGCCAAGCAGGAAACTCACCTGCACCTTGGTGTCTCGAGGCTTTACTGGGGCTCTGTCACATGGGCATGGTTGATTGGTCTTGTGGCTGATCTCAGTTTCCAGCTGCTCAGGAGGTAGAGTTGATATGGCATGTTCCCAAACTCCCACCCTAAATTCAACTGTCACTATTGGGCTACACCAAAGCCCCCAGGCAAAGCCACTCTTATCAAGTGTGACATTCCAGGCCTAGAAATCGCATCCCAGAAGCTGAGAGCAAAGGCCTGACCTCTCTTTCAGTGTGGTTAAAATTGTATATTATGTAAACTGTATACATTATAAAACCAAATATTAAATATCTAATAATTACACTATCATTTTGAGTTACCAATATATCTGCTTTCTTCATACCTTTCTCAATATTGTCACTAGTCTTCTTCCTCCCTTCCCTCACGCTTACCTTCCCTTTATCCTGTTGCCCTCATCATTGTCTAATTCCCTATAGGTCTCAACATTAGTCCTACTCTGGAGCATTTCTCCCCTCCACCAGCATGTCCGACAAGTTATTTAATATTAGAAATATCTTTTTTACAGTGGAATTGGTGAGTGAAAAACATGCTTCTTCATTTAGTTCAGGAAAGCTATATAATAAGTGGGCTCTGTGTACCCGTTACATGAAACACATACTATAGGTGATCATAAAAATGGCAGATAAGAAGAACATTCCACTTCAACTTTTGAGGAACCAGTCATCTACTGGGCAGAAACTCCCTTAATAATGAGGTTACTGTAGTTTAATAAAGAGATAATCAAGATCTGAAGTAACAAATATAGTAAAACAACTAATAATAGTAAATAAAATTATTATATAAAACAGCAAATAATGTTGAGTGCTTAACTACATGTTTGAAAGAATATTGCACCAAGAATGAAGAGAGCTTCTGTCAGGTTCTGATTCCACTTCTAGATTAAGCAAGCATGTAATCTCTGTAAAGTCTAGATTTTCTCCACTATGAATAGATGTAAAACTTATGCTGTCTACCTCATTGGGATGCTAAGAGGATCCCTGAAACAATATGTGTACAGGTTTTATTAAATCTTAAAGTAAACATACACTTTTATTGTCTTATATATTCAACAAATAGCAAGTCTGAGTATTTTCTGAGAATCAAGGATACTGTAGAATGTTCTGTGAATCCAAGTGGTCTATGGATGAAGGCATGAAGAGATAGGAAAGAGCATTGCATAAGAATTGAGCAAAGGGCTTCCCTGGTGACGCAGTGGTTGAGAGTCCGCCTGCCGATGCAGGGGACAGGGGTTCGTGCCCCGGTCCGGGAAGATCCCACATGCCGCGGAGCGGCTGGGCCCGTGAGCCATGGCCGCTGAGCCTGTGCGTCCGGAGCCTGTGCTCCGCAGCGGGAGAGGCCACAGCAGTGAGGGGCCCGCGTATCGCAAAAAAAAAAAAAAAAAAAAAAAAAAGAATTGAGCAAAAAATCCAAGCAAAGAGAAAGTTGAACTCATAGAAACAGAGAATAGAATCTCAGTTGCCAGGGGCTGGGTGTGAGGCATTAGGGAGAGGCTGATAAAAGGGTTCAAATTTTCAGTTATAAGATGGATAAGGTCTGAGGATCTAATGTATAATATGGTAACTATAGTTGATAATGCTGTACTGTCTAATTGAAATTTGCTAAGGGAATAGAACTTGTGTCGTCACTAAAAAGAAAGAAAAAAGAGGTAAATATGTGAGATGAGGTTAAGTAACTCTGTGGTGGGGATCCTTTCATAATGTATATCAATTCATCACACTGTACACTTTAAATATATTACAATTTTATTTGCCAATCATGCCACAATCAAGCTGAAAAGAACTTTAAAAAGAGAGAGAAGATCAGAAAATCACCTGGATACAGCTTCAGCCTATCGAAGCGAAAGAATTGGGGCAGTCTTAGAAAGAGACATAGACGGTTTTAATTGGAAAGTATGGAGAAAGTGCCAGCAGGAGTAGAATGTCTGGGTGGTAGCAGGATATGAAACCAATGAACAGAAAGCCTGTGCAGGGCAAAAACAGTCTCTGCAAACCTCGTTCCAAATCCCTGTCTTCCACAAGGCATGGGCTGCAGTGCACTAACAGGCTGCACACCTGGCATCCCAGAATTGACTTTGGCACAAGGCAGCACATGCTAATCAGCAAGCTGCCAGCCCACCAGCCGCACTCCTCCCTGCTGGTAGACTCATCCCAGTCAGCCAATGGCAATTAGGAAAGTGACTGAAGCAAGATACGTTAATAAGCCATGGCAAGGAAGATTAGAAAGCTTTGCTGGTCCAAGTCTAGGGGCAGGTTTAGAAGTTGTTTCAGGAATATAGGTGGCCTGCTTAAGCTTGATTGAGGAGAATGGATTATTAGTAAGGACATAGGAAGAGAATTAAAAGTGTATGCTGTTATTTTGCCAGTGAAATTTTTTTTAGATTCTTTTCAGGACATGCAAATATCACTTCAATACAGTTATAACCATTCAAGTTATGAGGGCAGATTATCCAATCTCATTTCCTACACTGAAATCTATGTGGTCATAGTGATGAGAAAAAAATGTAAAAGCACGTTTCGGAGCACCTCTATGGGTTATATACTGTGTTAGAAACTTCAAATTTAATCATTATTTAATTCTGAAAAATATATATATATATCCTCAGTTAAGAAAGTAATTATCCCCCCTTTTCAGACAAGAGTTTTGAAGCCCGAAAGTATTAAGACTACTCCATTATCAGACAGCAGGTCAGTAACAAAGAAAGAATTCGACCTTACACTCTCTGACTCTAATCTTTTCACTTTTTCTACTGCACCATTATGCCATCAAACTACTTTTTCCCTTTTTTTTTGGTTTTGTTTTCTTTTCTTTTAGAGCTTGAAATCAGAAATCTCCTGGGTGATTGCTTCAAACATAGGTAATTTCTGTTTGAGAGTCAGGCTTACTAAACATAGATCAGAACTAGAGGTGAATGTTCAGACTTGAACAATAGTTAACTTTTGGTATTTGCATCTGCTTATTGAAGTATTTCAGATTCCTTGCCCTATTTCCTGCCCAGAAGTTGATACTTCATGGTATAGTAACTAATGCATTAAATGACTTTTCAAAGTTCTCTCCTGTCCTGGTGTCATATTCTGCATTTTTAAGCAAAATTAACCTAGTTAATCCAGGTCTTTAAAAGTATAGGTACTTATAATAGGTTCACATTAGTCATTAGAAACTTCTGTTTAATTTTAATCTGAGGTGGAGAATTCTATGACTGCTTTTGACTGCATTCTGTAAAACCATTTCTTATAATGTACTTTGTCTTGGAACTCATCTGTGAAAGCTTGATAACCTTATAGAATATATAAGGGAGATTTTAGGTGTTTCAAGAGAAGGGTTTTTTTGTTACTGTCATTGTTTCGTTTCGATTTTTTTTGTTTGTTTGTTTTTAGTTGTTTTTTTCTTCTCCACTTACGCCTTGAAATAGCAAAGTGGAAAATAATAGATTTTTCTACTCTGATTATTTTACTATTTAAACGAGTTTAGATCATTGAATATTTATTTTCACTATAGCAAAATTTTGAGTGCATATTTATTCTTAGTTTTTTTTTTTTTTTTTTTTTTTTTTTTTGCGGTATGCGGGCCTCTCACTGTTGTGGCCTCTCCCGTTGCGGAGCACAGGCTCCGGATGCGCAGGCCCAGCGGCCATGGCTCACGGGCCCAGCCGCTCCGCGGCATATGGGATCCTCCCAGACCGGGGCACGAACCCGTATCCCCTGCATCGGCAGGCGGACTCTCAACCACTGCGCCACCAGGGAGGCCCTATTCTTAGTTTTTAAACTCTCAAAAAAATTAAAACTATTGTTTAGTTTCAAATACCTCTTAGTCTTTCAAGGAAATAATTTCTACTTGGGTGACTTTTTCTGATAAAAATTATTTAATAATGCAATTATTTATCACAAATAACATAATATCTCCCTAGTTAGATCACGTCAGGGAGCTATAAGAAAGCACCAAAACTATTAATATTTGAACAGTCACCTTGCATTTTATGACAATACAATTACAATATTGAAATAATAAAAAGATCTGATAACAGTGGGGAGTTTATACAAGATAGTGTTTTCTGTGGTCTGTTCTTTTATTGCCTTATTGTCATCATACTGAATATATTATTTTCTTTTAAACTTATGAAATCAGAATATTACTGTTTTAGTTTAAGCTACTTTAACACAGTACCATATATTCGGTGGTTAATAGACAACAGAAATTTCTTTCTCATAGTTTTGGAGGCTGAAAGTTGGATATCAGGATACCTGCATGGTGGGGTTCTGGTGAGAGGCCTCTCCTTCATTATAGGTTGCTGACTTTGTGTCCTCATGTGGCAGAAAGAGAGTGAGCTAACTCTCTGGCCTCTTCTTATAAGGGCATTAATCTCATTAATGAGGTCCCCAGCTTCATGACCACATTACCTATCAAAGTCTCCACCTCCATCACATCAAGGATTAGATTTCAACATATGAATCTGGGGGAAACACAAACATGTAGTTAGTTCATGACAATCACTGTGGTATTTAGCAGTTATGCTGGATTGAACTTCCCTGGGTAATGGAGCAGAGGTGCAGGGATCCCAGAAAGGCTGTTTTCAACCATTTTTAGATCTAGCCTTACCTTAACCAGAACTTCCACCTCATTCCTGATATCAGTTGAGATTAGATGTAAACCATATGCTAGACTTCTTGGAAGTCACCTCTCAAATGTAATAGATTTTGACTGATGAGTGTTCTTGTGAGAGCTTGGTCTTAAGTCATAACGACACTGCTGAATCCATATGATAGCATTAGGCTATCAAATGATGCCTAACTGGGGAGCTGAATCACATCCTTTTAGAAATCTAGGAATAGAGTAGTTCAGCAATGAAGATAATGAGTTTAACAAGACCAGAAATCTGTGGATCCATTCTGAAAAGATTTTGGACATTCTTGGAACAATGGAAGAACAGAGAAGAATCCAGTTCAAGGCTTTCCTTTCTCTTTCCCTGTGAGCCACATTAGATTATTTCTCAAGGTGGGAAATGAATAAAACAAAATAACCCAAGGCTTTCTAGGCAACCATTTAAGTAGTATAATCCTTAGGTGTCTTGATTTTTTTCTTAAACCACCACTAGATGGGACTCTTGCATCCTTGGTTTGGATTCTTAGCTGCTTTATCTACATATTGGGGGCCTAAACAACTCAGAAATAACAGGGAAGCTATAGCACTTTTTATTTGACAGGTTCCAAATGGGACATTTGCATGTATCATTTAATGTTCAAGTATATAAAATACTATATTATAATATATCATAATTCCCATTTTAGAGATAAAGTCACTAAGGCTGAGAGAGAGAAGGTGGCAAGGAGAGGGAGAGAGAAAGGAGGATAATTTAACATTTGTTGGACAATTCTATGTACCAGGCATATATGCTCATACTCTATCCTCTCAACAATCCCCCTCCCACCAAAAAAAAATCATTTACATTTTACAGATGGAAATGAAGCTTAGCAAGATCACATAGCTGCTGTGGCAGAAGCAGAATCCAAACCCGTGCCTGATTTTACTGCACATTGTCTCTATGCATAGCCACTTCTCAAGCAATCGAAACACTTTAATACACGATATAACTTTAAAATGTATAAAGAGCTTAGGGGCTGAAGTGTTAGATTCATGATTTTGAAAAAGACACTATATGGACAATATAATTGGCTTTGAAAGAGAAGACCATTTACAGACTAGGCAGTACAATTTTTTTTTTTTTTTTTTTTTTGCGGTACGCAGACCTCTCACTGTTGTGGCCTCTCCCGTTACGGAGCAGAGGCTTCAGACGCGCAGGCTCAGCGGCCATGGTTCACGGGCCCAGCTGCTCCGCGGCACGTGGGATCCTCCCGGACCGGGGCACGAACCCGTGTCCCCTGCATCGGCAGGCAGACTCCCAACCACTGCGCCACCAGGGAAGCCCTAGGCAGTACAGTTTAGTGAAGAGTGTGTACTTTTGAGGCAGACTGCCTGGGTTTGTTTTCCACCTCTACTACTTGCTAACAGTGTGATCTTCAGTAAGGTAGTCAGCCTCACTTAGCCTCAGTTTCCTCAACTGTAAATGAGGATGATAATAATATCGAACTCACAGGGTTGTTATGAGAATTAAACAAATTAATACATGAAAAGTTCTTATAATAAGATGTGGCATATAGTAGGTGCTCCTAAATGATACTTTTTAATCCTATCTGGAGTAATGTAAGAATATGTGGTTTAAGTGGAAAAGGCATCAATTTATACTATTTTAATATTCCATTTATATTACAATGTTGTGATTAAACCTCTGTTTCATTCTAAAGCTTATTAGCTTCTTAACCTGTATGTTCCTTCTTATAGAATTTGTGAATATGGTCTCCCAGTGTTACTGTTCACAGATTTTTAAATTAATTATTTCATTTGATGAATCAACAAAAAATAAGGATTTACTCTTGCCAGAATCTGAATGAAGTGGTAGCATTTCCACTTGCCTATAGGCTGCTCAGAGTATAGAGGAGTGAGAGAGACATGTAAATAAATAAGTGATATAGAGGATCATAGGTGCTGGGAGAGAAATATTCCAAAATAAGGTAAGAGCAAAGAGAAGGAAGCAGTTAAATCTGAGGAAGTCAGAGAAATCCCAAGGGAAGAAGAATCGACTCAAGCCTCGCAAATTATCATAATGGAAAAGGCCACATTCAAAGCAGAGGGTGCACAATTATCAAAAGCAACATGGAGCATATGAAGAACAGCAGATTACTTCTCAGTGTATCTCAGGCATGGGATTCATTTCTTTGTAAGGATGGTTAGACAGAGGCCAGTTCGTGTACAGCCTTACATTCCACGCTAAAGCCATGGAAACTGCTTGAAGGGTATTTTAGTGAGGGAGTAAACTGGAGGCATTTGAGTGTAGGGGAAGACTATTATGGGGAATATTGTATAAATAGATTGAAATGGTATTAGTGATGGAGGGTGACTAGTTAAGAGACAATTGATATTATCTGGGTGAGAAATAATGAAGGCCTGAATAGGACAATGAATGTTGGTGGAGAAAAAGTTATAGATCTGAGAGAAGCTAGGGAGGAAGAATATGCAGGACATGGTGAATCTGAAGGAGAGAGAAATTAGGCATTGCAGAATACTCCTAGATTTCTACTTGAGTGACTAGATAAATGTAACGTCATTCCCTACAATAGAGCATTATGGGAGATGTGGTAGGTTTTGGCTTAGACTATAGGTTCAGTTGTGAAGGCTTAAAATTTGAGATTTCTATGGGACTTAACAGTGTGGGATTATTATAAAAGGTTTCTCTGATCTTTCTGTCCTTAGTCTTACTATTCTTCATTCCATTCTACACAGTGTGGCAAGAGCGATCTTTCTAAAACTCAAATCTAGTCACATAACCCTCTCCTGCATGAAACTTTTCCATGACTGTATGTTATAGCCATTGACTGAAACACTTACCGTGTTTATGCGGCCTTCATGGGCCTCCCCAACCTAACCTGTTGTGAGGGTACCTTTTGCTACACTGACCTACGTTAGACCCAGGAACATTTTTTTTCCTCATTGAACATATTCCTCAGACTCTTCAAATTTCCTTTTATATATCACTTCCTGTAAGAAGCCTTCTCTGATCCCAAAATCTTGGACAGGTACATTTTAGGCAGTTTCAGAGCAGCCCATATTTTCTCTGTTATTTATTACACCATCTGCAAAATTTGCCTATTGATTATCTGCATCTTCCAGTAGATTATATTCTCCCTGAGCATATATTTCATATTTGTGTATACTCATGTATAACAAAGTGCAAACATGTAGTAGACTGGATAGATTTTTAATTAAAAAACTAGGGCTTCCCTGGTGGCGCAGAGGTTGACAGTCTGCCTGCTGATGCAGGGGACACGGGTTCATGCCCCTGTCTGGGAAGATCCCACATGCGGTGGAGCAGCTGGGCCCATGAGCCATGGCAGCTGGGCCTGCGCATCCAGAGCCTGTGCTCCACAACGTAAGAGGCCACGACAGTGAGAGGCCCGCGTACCGAAAATAAATAAATAAATAAATAAATAAATAAATAAACCTAATGTCGGGCTTCCCTGGTGGCGCAGTGGTTAACAATCCTCCTGCTAATGCAGGCGACACAGGTTGGAACCCTGGTCCAGGAAGATCCCACATGCCGTGGAGCAACTAAGCCCATGAGCCACAACTACTGAGCCTGTGCTCTAGAGCTCGTGAGCCACAACTACTGAGCCCGCATGCCACAACTACTGAAGCCCATGTGCCTAGAGCCCTTGATCTACAACAAGAGAACCCACTGCAATGAGAAGCCTGTGTACCACAACAAAGAGCAGCCCCTACTTGCCGCAACTAGAGAAAGCCCACGCGCAACAATGAAGACCCATCACAGCCAAAAATAAAAATTAATTAATGAATTAATTTTTAAAAATCTAAAAAAAAAAATTAATGTCATATAGGAAGCTCAATAAACTTTTATTGAGCCCATTAGAGATATCCAGAAGATGGCCAGAGTGAGATATTTGGCACTGGAGTTCATAAGATACATCCTTAAAGATACTTGTCATGTGGGAACAGGTAGGAAATGAGAGTAAATTATATTGCCCAGAGAGAACAGTAAAGTAAGAGGAGTAGAAGAGCAATTATGTTACCTCGTGGAATCTGAACAATCGAGCTACAAGTGGTAACGAACAGCCTACAGAGAGAACTAAAGAAGAGAGTGGTCAAAAGACAGAATGTACATGGAAATAGTAGGTCTAGAATCTCTATTTCGATAGGACCAAACTATTGGGAAGTGGGCCTTGGGAATGTCTCAAAGCTGCATTTGCAAAGCAAGCTCATTGGAATGACTTGCAGGAGGCCAGTGTATGTAGTTATGTAGAGTTTTGCTTTAGTGGGTAGTTTGATACGTTAGAGGGTTAATATAAAACACTCCTTTCTTCCTTTCCCAATTTTTCAGATAATTTATATAGTCTGTGCCTAGAGCATCACAGGCCTCCATCTGTCAGAGATGGTTATTCCCTAATAACTTACAGAACATTAGAAGTCTCAATTCTAGCTGTGTACATCAAGTGAACACTACACTGACTTGATGTACACACCCACTCATTTCCCTGCCTCCTTTACTGCTAGATGTGGCCATATGACTAAGTTCTCAAAGACATATGTACCTGATTTATTCAATCAGCTTGCCTAATATTTGTTCCCCCACTAACTGGCTTGATTATATTTTTAGCAAAAATATTACTTGTAAAATCTGGCCAAATTATTTAATGCTTCACTACAAGTGTAAGCAAAATCATATTTGAAGATTGAAAGTAAGAAGAAAATTCATACAATAATGTTACTGACCCTAATTTAACATCTATGCACACTAGTTGTTAAATTAATAAGATATTAAGAACCTAAATATTTTATGTGCCCCTCCTTCTCCCTCCCCTCTTGTTTGCTGGAATGCTGGCCAAGTGCTGGCAAACCCTCTTCAACCTCAAGGAAATGAGTACTACCTTAAAAATGGCAGAGAAACAAGAAAGAGGAAGCCTAGGTCTCTGACACCACAACAATCATACCCTTGGATGTCTTCCATCACAATTGTTAAATCAGAGAGAGGATGAGGTGGTACTTTCATTTTATCTTGTCTGCTTTCCTACTTGCTCACTCCAGAGAACAGTCTTTAGTTGGTGCTTAGCTTAGCTTAATAACTTTTCTAAGAACTAACCATAACATTAGTATATTTATAATTTTATATATGTATATATTACATATATAACTATATATGTTATATATATATACTTTATGTATTAGTATATAGTACACCATAGTATATAGTACACCATATACTATGTACACACTATTTTTGTGTGTGTGTGTGTGTGTGTGTGTGTGTGTATATATATATATATATATATATATATATATATATATATATATAAAATGTTACATATATAATATTTTATTAGACTTATGGGGCACATAAAATATTTACTTAAAACTGTTTAAAGGCTTGGACATCTCTTAATCCCAAATCTTCCCAGTCATCCACTTCCCTAGTCATTGAATTCTGGGAAAAAAAATATTTAGTATCAGATTGTTTCTGTGTATTTATGTATTTAACCCCAAACACACACAAACATACCCACTCATTTATAATATATGTCTATATCCACACAAATAGGTGTATTTGCTTCAAAACTATATTTATTAATCCATTCAGTTAGAAAATATGTGCCAGACACTTTGCTATACCTTAGCAACACAAGGTAAACAAAAAAGATGTTACTCCTACACTCAAAGATGTTACAGTCTGTTTGAGGAGAAGGGAAGGTAAACAATGGTTTACATTATGATATGTTATGTTCTGGGAATATTCAGTGTGCTCTCTGATAACCTGGAAGGGACACTCAACACAGACTTGGTATATTAATTGATCCTCATAGCTTGAGGCTCCACCACTGATGCCCCAGAGTTCCTGAATATTCATATGCATGTATGTATATGTACTTTCACATACACTGATTGCAAATAAATTGCAGTCTGTATCCATGAAGTTTCTTAATATCTTATTAATTTAACAACTAGTGTGCATAGATGTTAAATTAGGGTCAGTAACATTATTGTATGAATTTTCTTCTTACTTTCAGTATTAAAATATGATTTTGCTTATGCTTATAGTGAAGCATTAAATAATTTGGCCAGATTTTACAAGTAATATTTTTGCCAAAAATATAATCAAACCAGTTAGTAGGGGAACAAATATTAGGCAAGCTGATTAAATAAATCAGGTACATATGATTAAAAACTTGGTTGATTTCTTGAATTTTCCTGTTTTTAACAAGTTATTTTTAAATGATGTCGATATAGTGATATAACAATACTCTGACCTTATAATTCATTTTAATTCATTTTTATATGTCTTCAAAGTTCTTCTTTTAAGATGCAGTTAGCAGGAACACAGTGAACTGTTAGAGCATCTGTTTCAAATTTAATTGCACTGGCCAAATTCAGAGATTTATGAATTTGCCTTGTTGACTATCAGTCATCTGCTGATATCAGTTCATTCTTTACTTCCCGAAGGTTGTCTATATTATATTGATTCATTACCTTGTTAAATATTATCTAGCTTTTCTGATTAACTGTCAAACTCAACCACGCAGACACAACCAGAAACCCAGAAGAGAAAAAATATACGTATGACTAATAACATGGGAAGTTATAAAAAATCATGTATTAAAATCAAGGCGCTGAGCTTCAGGTTTCAGCACTGTCATGTGAAGAGCTTACAAGCTGTCACTCTCATCCTTACAATAAGAAAAAGCTAAACAAATGAAAATTAAGGGCTTTTACTGCATTCGTACAAGAATCAAGGTGACAGGCAAACTGCCAGCCCAAATTGTGAAGAGACAGACACACTGAGAGACACAGTTAAGATTTTCTTTTTACCTGAAAGAGATGCTGCTTAAGTATCTGGTAGAGGCACTTGAATGGTCATTGTCATGAATTGTTAGAAACTGAGCGTGTACTCATGTGAAAGTAAGAAACTCCTAAGGCCACAATCTTACAGGGGATGCCCACATATTCGTGGGCTTTACCTCCCTGGAACCCCACTAGATTCTCAAGGGAAAGATCTGAGAAATATCCATTCTTGACAATGGCAGAGGAAAGGGCAAGGGAAAAGAAGCTTTTTGAAATATACCCAGAGCCTTCTCCATAGCCAAAGCCCGTATCCAGAGGAAGGGACTTGACCAGAGCCTCATCCCAGCTGACAGAAGGCCAGTCCTCAGACTCCAGGCCCTCTAGTCTTATTCTCTCACCTAAGGAGTTTTGAGGAAATAAAATACTATCAACAGAGATCAGAGCATCAAGGAAATAGATTGCACATGCTACAGCCACTGCAAGGAGTAAGCAGAATGGGGAAGAAAGCTGTACAAGTGGAGAAACACTTGTGAAGCTATGGTCTGAGACACGGGCTGCCTAAAAGCCTGAGATCTAATCAGAAGATTGTAGACCGGTCTCCCTCCCGTACACCTTACCGCCACACCAAGGTGACACCCGTAGAATAGCAGCAGCTTACAGCAGAAAGAGGTGAAGACACACACTCCCTGGGAGGAGGAGTAGCTAGGGAAGTCCAAAGTCAAAAGGGGAAGCTACAGCAAGAACACACACAAAAAAGCCTTGAATCCTGCGGCACCTATAATGACAGCAAACATTAAACACAGCCAACCTCTAGCCAAGTTAATATAAATCCTACCCTTAAGGTCTATTTATCTCAGTTCCTATTACCCAAATCAACATGATCAGCTTTCAACAAAAATTTATCAGTGATGCATGCCAATTATATCTTAATAAAACTTGGGGGAAAATTTTGAACGCATGCCAAAAGGAAAAATCGAAAACAAAACACAGTTGGAAAAGAAAAAGCAAACAACAGAGCCAGTCTCAGACATGCCAGGGATATTGGAATTATTAGGCAAGGAATTTAAAATAACTGTGATTAATATGTTAATGTCTTTAATGGAAAAAGGAAACAACATCCAAGAAGAAATCAGTTACATAAACAGAGAGATGGAAACTCTAAGAATCAAAAGGAATGATAGAAATTAAAAAAAAACAACACAATAACATAAATCCCTTTAGTGGGCTCATCAATCAACTCAATAAGGCTGAAGAATGAATCACTGAGCTTGTCTGTAGATCATTAGAAACCTTACGGACTGAAATTCAAACAAGAAAAGAAAATTGAATAAACAACAACAAAGTATTCAGGAACTGTGCTACCATTTGAACAGGTATAACATAGTCATAATTGGAATATCAGAAGAAGAAGACAGTAAGAACAGAAGAAATATTTGACATTAACAGGCTGAAACTTGCCAAATATTAATGACCAAACCATAGGTCCAAAAGCTCAGAGAACACCAAGGAGGATAAATACAAAACAAATCAAAACACACAATAAACATACCTAGTCATATCGTATTCAAACTACAGTAAACAAAAGGAAAACAGAAAATGCTGGAAAAAAATAAAGAAAATAGCAACCACCTTAACTATAGAGGAACAATAGCCAGAGTAATCTTTTAAACAAGCAATACTGACCATGTCACTAACCAGTTTAAAATGGACTCTGTAAAGCTTTCCCATTGTTCTTGAAAAGAATTTATATCACCTGAACACCATCAAACAGGTCCTGGATAGTCTGGCTCTTGCCTCCCCCTCTCTCCTCCTCTTCACGAAACCCTTCTCTCCTGCCTTCCTACCTTGCAGGATTCTCTCCATGCCTCGCAATGCTGTGTTTCCCCATGTCTCTGGGCTGGGTCCTGTGCATATTCTTTCCTCAGTCTAGTATTATCTTTCATTGTCTGGTGACCATTTTAACTTATCTCTTCATTTCCTTGGGGAAGTCTAACCCAAATTCCCGTCTAGGTAGGTCACCCCGTTACAGTTCATCATAAACCCTGCCCACTTGTGATGTTATGTTACTTTGTGCTCTTTTGAAAAAATGTCTCATAGAGAACTGATTTGGTTTGGCTCGCATTCCATTCACAGCTCCACAGAGCCCAGCACAGAATGGGAACTCAATGCCTACTTGTTTTATAAAAGAAGGAAGAGATTTCTTGCTATTATCCTAATAAATAAAGGCTTATCAATTACAGATCATTGGGGGAATAGTTTCAATTTAAAAAACTATTTAACGACCTCCTGCACTCTGCTATGCACTATTTATTTAAAAACTATTTAATTTAAAAACTACTTAATGATCTCCTACCCTCTGTTATGCACAACTTTACATTTTGGGGAGAAGACAAACAAACTGTAATCCATATAGTTTATTGGGGATATACATTCATGTAAACCAACAGAAAATTTAAAAAGGACACGACCTATGGAGGTATGCATAGGACCAGGTCATAGGTGCCTATTATTTTTCCTTTATGGATGAAATCCTGAAGAAAGAACAAGTTGAGCTGTGTGTACTGCAGCATTAGTCCAATGTGCATTCTTTAGGTGCAGGAATCTCTGCTATTTTGTTCATTGGTATGTTCCCAGTGCCTACAAAAAGTACCTGCAGTAAGTAGGTACTCAATAATTTAAGAGAAGAAATAGGATTTAACTAGGTAAAGAAGAAGGATGTGTGACAAGGAAAAGGTTCAAGGGAGAGGAAACCATGTGTTGCCCAAACTGACAGAATATGAAAATGACTTCATTCTGATCGCAGAGGCCTTTCATTGAGAAAGGGACATCAAGATACAAAGGGTTTGGGGAAAGGGATATGAGTTTTGGATTTATTAAATCCATGACGTATTCAGGTAAGCATAAAGAAAACTTTGTAATCCCTCAAAGTGTTGTCTACATTATAATTAACCTCTCGATCATGTTCTTCTAGATTATAATCAATAGTTCACAAATTTTAAATTAGTGGAATTTGAGATAATTAAGTTTTAGGACAATGATATGCTATCCAAGTTCTAATTTCTGCCTCTAACACATAGAAATTTCAACTTTTTTGTTATTCAGATGTAGTACAGTTATGCGTTAAAATTTCAACCTTAAAAATAAACTAAAATTGCAACCTTTCATACTGCACTTATACTGTATTTGTAAATGTTATTATTATCATTTTGGGGGGAAAGGGGTGATTATTGCTTTGTCCATTGAGCTGAAGGGGCAGGCAGGAGTTGAGTGGGGAATCCACCATTTTGTTTCCAGGATGTCTGTTGTTTCTGCCATTTCTAGCAGTAGCCAGCAGGTGGTATCAAACAATTTTACATTTCTGTTCTATTGCAGTTTTTGTGCCTGTTTGGTTTCTGACACTTCTTCCTAACTAACTTCCCACACCCTAATCACAAACAAGCATTTGATGGGGATAAAGGTCTCAAGGAGTATTTTATTTTATTTTTCTGATTTAAATATGTCCTGACTTTGTTTTCAGAGTGATGTTTCTTTTTCTCACACACACTGAGGTGTCTTTTTTATAACAGAGGCATTGCTTTACATGCAGTAACTCATTTGGTTGCTATAACAACAGGATGGGAAAACACTATCCTTAACCCTCACTTTACAAATGAGGAAATTGTGGAACGAAGAGGCTAGGGAATTTCCCTAAGGTCACAAAATTGAAATTCAGGCATCTGGCTGTGGAGCCCACAGTCTCAGTCTCTGTGCTGAAATCATTTCCCCTGATTTGATTTTCTCCTTTCAGTGTATACTTTCACTCAATACTTAGCATTTCTTTACTTTGACACCATTTTCTCAGCTACTATGAGTTGAGGTTTTTGGCACCTACACTTTGAAATAAATATTACACAGAATAAAATCAGAATATAAAATAGCTATACATTAGATATTGTCTGTGTATGGGAAATGGTCGCATATTTTTCACATATATGCATAGAATTTTAGTGCTGAAAACAATTTAAAATACCTGCCTTTTATTTTACTGAAAAAGAAACTTAGGCTTCCCAAAGAAGCATTGGGATTCGGTGGTCACACAGAGGTGATAAGGGAAGACACAAGTCTGTTAAAGTAATGTTGTGGGAACATTCATTTATGGAGGCCCTACTAGGTATAGAAGAATGCCCATTATTGGGAGATGGGCTTGTGGAATGTTTGTGAGGTTTCTAGCTAAGTGCAGCTCTTTAATTCTTAGCTCTTCTATCTACAGTGTAATGGGACCAGGCTAGACTCAACTAGCAGGCAGAAAAGCTGATGTATGAGAATCTTACCCCTCCAGTAAAAGGAAAAATGGGAAGGAAGGGAGGGAAGGAGGAAGGAGCTTATAGTCCATGTTAACAATTTTAATGTCAAGTTTCCACAATCGGATGAAAGCAAATAAAATTTAGATATAGGGAAGATTTGAATATGGTGAAAAAGAGCCTCATAGTAGATCCATATTGAAATTGCTATAACGTTTTATTGGCTTGAATGACTAGACTCAAATCTAATTTTAAGCTAGCAGTATAGACTTAGAATCATAGTTAAATTTATAGTTGGCCATAATTTGAACATGCATTTTTTGTAGATTTTCTTTAAGTTAGTCAACACTAACGTATCTATCCGTCATTCCCAAGAATTCAAACTTGAATTAGAAAAATTAAAAGTCATTAAGTATCTCTTGTTTAAATCAAAAATTTTGTATTTTTTCTTATCACAGAATCAAAGCAGGTTCACTCCAGGAAAAATTTTTAAAAATGACTTTCCTTCAATGTTAATTCCCAAAAGTAACTAATATTATTGTCTTAGATTGTATCCTTAGAGATTTTATCCTTTTATATTTACCTGATAAAATACCAAAAAAAGTAAAAGAATGAAAAATCAGTCACAAGTCCAGTTCTGTTTCATCATTCCAAACCATGTGCTATCTTCTCCCCTAAAGTTACCAAAGTGGTAACTTAAGATGAGTGTCTTTTCTGATTTTTTTTTACTAAGTTCATGCAGTATATCTCTATTGATGCACAAATCCATTTGTGTATATTTTCATGAATCTTGAATCATGAAACATTTTTAAGCAAAATGTATTGTAGATTTTTTGCCATCAATGTATAGCCCAACTTTATTCTTTTCAATATTGTATCAGTTTTACTAATGTAGGTATTCAACAATTTATTAAACTTTTTCCCAAACACTGACTATGTCACTTTTGCCACTTTCTTACTTTTATAAGCAGTGTTCATGTAAAGGGCTTTGTGTATCATTTACCTTTAAATATTTTTCTGCTATCATTTAAGTAAAGTAGATTTCTGATAGACATAATAGTAATAACAATGAAAAAGAGAAGTAAAATAAGTAACATTTAATAAATTCCTACAATGTTCCAGGCTTTGTGGTAAATGCATACTTAACCTTCACAACGTTCTTCTGAAGTAAATATAGTCTAAAATTCTATTTTGAAGATGAACATAATGAGAATAGTTGAGAAACTTGTGCAAAATCACACAGGCAGCAAGTAATGGAGCCAGAATTCAAACCCAAGCCATCTGATGATAAGGCCTTCTGAGGAAATATCTATACTGTTATCCAGTATTTTATACTACCCTGGCTTATCTAGAAAGATAATTCCTAGGTCTCAGGGTAGACCCTCAAAATGTTAGAAGTGACATCACCAAAAACTGTGGAATAAGAAATACTAAAATCCCACATCATCGTAAAAGCAATAAGAAACAGGTAAAACTGTTAAAATCAGCTTTTTCAGAACTTTGGAAACTAGCCAAGAGCTTACAACCCTGAATACATGTATTCAAGAAAAATGGTAGGATCTTGGTAAAGAATAGTAATCTTTATGGTGTTGTAACTTACACTAGTCCTATACCCACTCCCTACCTAAGTGGTAGTCTTGAAAATAAAGCCTAAATTCCTGGTACCAGAAGGAGGAAAATGGAGCTCATCGAAAAAGAATTATCATTACTTCATCTGTATGAAGCCTCCCTGGAATATCTTCTCAAAAGCTTGTTTTTATTTCTCTTGACTCAGAATTCCCCCAGTGCCAAAGCTACCACCTGAAGGATGCATACTGAAAGCATTTCCAGGCAAATATTTTAGCTGCTTCTGCCTGAGGCAGTGGATAACATCTGGGGCAAACAATGGGCTAACCAAAAGGTTTGAGAGGAAAAGCTGGTGAATGAATTGTACATAAGTGATTTGAAAAGCACTGACATATTTCCTGGAATCTAGAAGGCCACATGCATACATAGAGCTATGTGAATACACAAGAAAAGACGAGGAAGCCCAAAGCTCTCCCCTCTTGTTGACCTTGAGCCTCTACAAAAGCAGGAAGTGGATGCGAAGGCAGAGTTGTAAACTGCCTTGTTGAATGATGAAGACATATCCCAACCTGCACACAGAATCACCTGACAAAGACTGAGAGATTTTTTTAGTTTCAAGTGTTTCAGCAAAACTCTATGCAATCATTAGATGACTACTAAGCTAAGAAAACAGAGACTTAAGTGGTCCCAAATGAAAAGAATACAGACTTTACAGAATTAGTTAAGAAAAGTCACTAAACAAACAGAGACAATAAATACAAGTAGCAATTGACAAAAGACCCTGGAGAGGGCAAGAATATGATTTCCAGAATTGCCACATTACAGTATTCAAAGTCCAGTTTACAACAAAAATATAAGTTCTGCAAATTAAAAAAAAAAAAGTATAGCCCATTTACTAAAAAAAAAAAAAATTCATTAAAAACTGTACCTAAGGAAGCCCAGGTGTTGGGCTAAGTAGACAAAGACTTTAAATAAGCTACATTAGTTAAAATAGAAGAGCTAAAGGAAACTATGTCTAAAGAATGAAAGAAGAGTATAATAATGATGTCTCACCAGAGAATATCAAATCAACAGATAGAAATTATAAAAAGTAAACAGGTAGAAATTCTATAATTCAAAAGTACCATAAATGTAAAGAAAAATGTACTAGAAGAGCTTAACATTAGATTTAAGGAGTCAGAAGGAATCACCGAATTCAGAGATAGGTCAATTAAGATTCTTAAGTATGAGGATCAGAAAGGAAAAAATGAGGAAAAATAATCAGTGCCCAAGACACTTGAGGCATATTATCAAGCATGTCAGTATATGTATAATGGTAGTCACAGAAGGAAAGGAGAGAGATAAAGGTTTTAAAAATATTTGAAGAAATAGTGGCCAAAACCTTTCAAATTTAATGAAAAACACAAATCAACACATTCAAGAAGCTCAGTAAACCAGCAATAGAATAAATTTAAAGAGACCCACGAATAGATACATCAGAATCAAATTGGAAAGAAAGAGAATCTTGAAACCATTTAGAGAAAAGTGATGCCTCATGTAAAAAGAACTCTCAATATGATTAACAGCTAACAAATCATCAGAAAGCATGGAGGCTGGGAGACAGTAGGATATCATATTCAAAGTGTCAAAAGAAAAAGTTTCTCAAACAAGAACTCTATATCCATCAAAACTACACTTCAAAAATTAAGATATTCCCAGATAAACAAAAAATGAGTGAGTTTTGTCAATGGAAGAACTGTCACACAAGAAATGCTAAAGAAAACCATTAAGGCTGCAATGGAAGGATAGTAACTCAAATCCACAGAAAGAAATAAATAATAACACATGAATATAAAAGACAGTATAAATATGTATTTTTTTTGTTTGTAAGTCCTTATTTCTGATTTGAAAGACAACTGCACAAAGCAAGAATTGTGCATCTATATTGATGGGCACACAATGTAAAAATGTAATTTGTGATAATAACAGCATAAAGAGGGGCATGGAGCTATAGGAGTAAATTTTAGTATACTCTTGATATGTAGTTGGTATTAATTCAAATTAGATATTTTAATCCCCAAGGGCAAACACTAAGAGAATAACTCAAACACATATAGTAAAAGAAATAGCAAGGGAATTAAAATGGTACATTAAAAAATATCTAACACAAGATAAGGAAGTAATGAAGGAACTAAGAAACAAAAATATAAAATACCTATAGAAAATAGCAGAAGTAACTTTTCTCTTACCAGAAATTATGTTATATGTGAATAGATTAAATCCATCAGTTAAAATGCAGAAATTGGATGAATGGATAAAAAACAAAAAATAAAACATGATCCTACTATATGCTGTCTACAAGAGACTAACTTTAAATTCAAAGATACAAATAAGGGTAAAATAAAAGGATGGAAACAGTATATAACCAAAAAAAGAGCTTGATTGTCCACACTGATAACAGACAAAATGGATTTTGAAAGAATAAGCTTTCCCAGAGGCAAATAAGAATATAAAATAATGATAAAAGAGTCAATCAAGAAGTTATAACAATTATAAATATATATGTACCCAACAAAAAAGCCTAAAAATACATGACTATAAATTGACAAAATTGAAGGGAGAAATTAACAGTCCAAAAATAATAGTTGAAGAGTTCAATGCCCCACTTTCAATAGTGGCTAGAACTAGAAGATAGAAGACTTGAATGTCAGTATAAGCCAGCCATATCTAGCAGACTTCTATAGAAAATACTCCACCCAAAAAAAGCAGGATGTACATTCTTCTTAAGTGTAGATGGAACATTCTTCAGGAAGACAATGCATTAGTCCACAAAAAATTCTCAATAAATTTAAAGATTGAAATCATACAATGCATGTTCTCTGACCACAATGGAATGAAGTTAGAAATCAATAATAGATAAAAATTTGAAAATTTACAAATATGTAGAAATTAAATAAGAAACTTCTAAATAACCATTGGGTCAAAGAAGAAATCACAAGAGATGGTAGAAAATACTTTAGAATGGATGGAAATGAAAATACAACATACCATAACTTGTGGGATACAACAAAGGCATTTCTCAAAGAGAATTTTATGGTTGTAAACATCTACATTATTTTTTTTTTAGATCTCAAATTAATATTCTGACTTTCCACCTTAAAAACTAAAAAAAAAAAAAAAAAAAAGTGCATATGCAACCCAAAGCAAGAAGGAGGGGATTAATAAAAATTAGAACAGAGATAAATGGAATAGAGAATAGAAATAACAATAGAGAAAATCAACATACAACCATAAGTTGGTTTTTGAAAATGTCAACAAAATTGTCAAGTCTTTAGCTAGACTGATCAAGAAAAAAAGAGAGGGCTTCCCTGGTGGCACAGTGGTTGAGCGTCCACCTGCCGAAGCAGGGGAGCAGGTTCGTGCCCTGGACCAGGAGAATCCCACATGCTGTGAAGCGGCTGGGCCCGTGAGCCATGGCGGCTGAGCTTGTGCGTCCGGAGCCTGTACTCCGCAACGGGAGGGGCCGCAGCAGTGAGATGCCCGCGTACCGCAAAAAAAAAAAAAAAAAAAAAGAAAAAAGAGAAGACTCAAAATTTTAAAATCAGGAAATAAGAGGGCACATTACAACTGACCTTGTAGAAATAAAAAAGAATTATAAGGGAATCTGTGAACAACTGTATGCCAAAAAATTATATAACCTGGATGTATTCCTCAAATCAGAAAGTTACCAAAGCTGACTGAAGAGTCTGAATAAATCTATAACAAGTAAAGCCATGAAGTGGGTAATCAAAAAAATCAATAAAAGCCTAAGGCCGACGGATTTTCTGGTTAATTCTACCAAATATTGAAAGAATTAACACCATTCTTTCTCAAACTCTTTGAAAAAATAGATGAGGGAACTTCTTGACTCATTCTATGGAGCCATTTTGCCAAGATACAAAAACCAGGCAAAGAAATCACAAGGGAAATAAAAAACCCTGCATATCAACATCCCTTATGAATATAGATGTTAATGTCCTCAACAAGAAACTAACAAACTGAAACCAGTCACATATAAAAAGGATTGCACACTGTGACCAAGTAGAATTTACCTCAAGAATGTAAGGTTGGTTCAACATACAAAAAGCAATCAATGTAATACCAAATATATTTATGAAATATGAAAAAACACAAAATCATCTCAGTAGATTCTGAAAAACAAAATGAAACACACTTCATGGTAAAAACAGTCAACAAACTGGCACTAGAAAAGGACTTTTTAACCCAACAAAGAGGATCAAAGAAAAGCCCACAGCTAACATCACAATTAGAAGTGAAAGATTAAAAGTCTTTGCTCTAACATCAGGAACAAGACAAGGATGTCTGCTTTCACTAATTCTATTCAACATCATACTTCAGGCTTTAGTTAGGGGAGTTAGGCAAGAAAAACAAATAAAAGGCATCCAATTTGGAAAGGAAGAAGTAAAACTCTATTTGCAGATCACATGATCACATGTTCTTATACATAGAAAACTTTTATTAAACCACATAAAAACTATTAGAGCTAATACATTCAGCAAAGTTTCAGGGTACAAGCTCAACAATAAAAAAATCAATTTTGTTTGTATACACTAGCAATGAACAATCTGAAAAGGAAATTAAGAAGAAGCTATTTTTATTTATGTAACAGCCAAATGAATAAAATGACTATAAATAAATTTAAGTTTAAAGATGAAAAACTTGTATACTGAGAACTATAAAATGTTGCTGAAAGAAATTAAAGTTCTAAATAAATGGAGATGATATATGTATATGTGATTAAAATGGATAGATATGTATCCCATGTTTGGGAATTGGAAGACTTAATGTAGTTAAGATGGTAATACTTCCCCAAACAAGGGATTCAATGCAATACCTATCAAAACTCCAATGACCATTTTTGAAAAAATGAGCAACTGACCATAAAATTATAGGAAAGTGTAAGGGACCCTGAAAAGCTAAAACAATCTTAAAAAAGAATAAGAAATTTGGAGAACTCCTGCTTCCCAATTTCAGCACTTACTCTAAAGCTATGTTATCAAAACTGTGAAATTTGCATAAGGACAGACATGTAGATTAATGGAATAGAATTGAAAGTCCAGAGTAAACCCATATATCTATGATCAATTGATTTCATCAACAGTGCTAAGATCATTTAATGGGGAAAGAAAAGTCTTTTCAGAAAATGTTGCTGGGCCCACTGGCTATCCACATGTGTAAGAATGAATTTGGACATCTACCATAAACAAACATCACCTCAAAAAGGACCAAAGACCTAAATGTAAGAACTAAAACTATCAAACTCAAAAGAAAATATAGGCCTAAATCTTTATGACCTCAGATTAGGCAACAGTCTCTTAGATATTTGTAATCCCTATTAAAGAGAATGTCAATTGCTCCACATCCTCTTCAATGCCAGGATAGTATCAATCTTTTAAAGTTTTGCTAACATTTTGCTGATAATATTGTTTTGAAAAGGTATCTCATTATTGCTTTTTTTTTCCTTGACTGCTGAAGTTAAATATATTTTCATATATTGATTCGTCATTTGCGTTGCCATGTATATGTGTGTGTGTGTGTGTGTGTGTGTGTGTGTACAGGTGAATATGGTTGTGTTCGTGGGTATGTGTGGGTGTACCTGGACTGTGTTCTATTTAATTATTCTCCTCTACCAAATTCTCTAAAGAAGACACCATCTAAAACCTTTCACAGTTTGATGCATGCAAACACAATGTATTTCTATAAATGTGTTTTTTAATATTGACTCAGCAGCAGGTGAACTAAATTTATTTTTCTACCTTTTATCCCTACTACTACCATCATATTCCCAGATGCATTCACTCATGATTAAATAGAATTATTGCTATTTTGAACTTCTAACTCTATGGTAAGTGAGAAAAAAGGCTGTTTTATTTATCCAAAGGGAAAGTAAAAAATAAAATATAAAAAATTTCAGTATATGAATGAGCATTTCTTTAACATTTCAATTGTCTTTTAATTTAATGTATCCCCTATGTACATAACAAATCCTCTCTTGAATCTCTGATAAAACAGGTAATTGTAGACATTTTGACCTGCTGATACTGTGACTGGCTTCTGAGTTATTGCTTTCTTTTTACTTAACCATTGTGACTTCCCAGCCTATAAGCAGAAAAGCTTTATAATGCAAGGAACGAAATTATTTTTTAAACCAACAAAGGTATAAAATATACCTTTTTAGTGATTTAAATTTTATAAGGTTTGGGATTTAGATGCTTGTTTTATTTTCTGCAGATTCTAAGCTTCATTATGAAAGAAATTATGTCCTCACAATGCTAGGCAATCCAGAATTAATTTCATACTTAGGTAGCTATACTTAGAATGAAGAACTTCTTAATCATAGTTCTATTGTGACTACTAGTGTGGATGATTGGTCGTCTGCTTAGATTGATTCAAATAAATGATGAACAAATTAATGTGAGGCTTTGTGAAAGATTTTTTTAAATTAATGTTAATGGACAATGGGTCAATTTTAAGTCCTTCTTTCCTCATAGGAAATTCTACTTCAGTTTCACCAGTCTTTCTAACCTCAACGGTATTTAAGAGAAAAAGGAGATTCATACAAACAAAAATGAAAGCATTTCAGAATCATCACTTCAAAAAGTATAATAACCATTTACAATAATTAACTTTGCACTGTTTTCTTTCTGAAGATTTTTGTTTGCTTTTTTAGTGGCTAGATGTGGCACTGAAAGTACCTTTGGGGGAAAAAAAAGTATTTCCAATGCTGTCCTGCTGGTATTTGTTGATGTTTTTACTTCCTATCTTTCTGCAGGAGTAACAACTGTTCTAACAATGACAACTCTAAGCATCAGTGCTCGGAATTCTCTCCCCAAAGTGGCTTATGCAACTGCCATGGACTGGTTTATTGCTGTTTGTTATGCATTTGTGTTCTCTGCCTTAATTGAATTTGCAACTGTAAATTACTTCACCAAAAGAGGATGGGCTTGGGATGGAAAGAGTGTAGTAAATGACAAGGTAAGTGAGAGCTTCCTTCTCACCATGATTAAGAGAATCCCCCAACAGATTTAGCTTGCAACAGATACTGTTCCTCAAAACTGACATTAAGGACATTCAAACATAAAAGATTTCTTTCAAAGTATGCTCTTGCCTGAAATCCTTTAGGAGTGCTGGTAGTATTACTTCTGCTAAAACCACTTCCTAGCATCTTTTGAGCTCTGTGTGTCAGGCACTGTGCTAAGTTTTTTATATATGTTCTCTCATGTAATCTTTACAACTTTATAACTAGGGTTTCTTTTTAATTCTCATTTTTTTCTGATGAAGAAGCTATGGATGGCTTAGTGAAGTTATTTACTTGCTCAAGCTCACACAAGTTAATAAGTATACTTAAACCAAGATCTGCCTGACCATTAAATTCATGCTCTTAACCACACTGGTTTATAGAAAAAATATTTGGAAAAGAAAAGTGGGCATTAACTTTACCAGTTATAGAATTTTAGGCCCTACCAAGTGGGCTGAGTTACTCTTCACCTACCTCCATCTCTGTTGTTTGGATGTAAAAGACTGGCAATATCGTAATCTCTCCCATGTTGTATGGAATTAGTAACTAGATAGGAATGTCTAGACATTTTAAGTTGCTCCTGCAGTCTATAAGAGAAAAAGTATTTGTTCTGATGATTAACTTCTTTGGTAATTATTTCAGGTGTCTATTTTTAGGTTTCAAGTACTGAAGGAAGTGGGAGTTTTGTGCATTGATAAATAGCCATTTCCTTTCTTAGTCTATAGATTATTATTCATCTGTCTTAAGAGGAGGCTTTGTATGTATCACAATGAGATATAAAGCAGTCTTAATAATAGTAAAAAGTTCTACTTGGAGGGCTCCTTTTTAATAAAATATCTACCTGAATACCCTTCCATTAAATTTGGAATAACATACTTGCTGACTTTCCTTTTCAGTTATTTGAATACAATTTTTTTTCAAATTTCTATGACAATATTGCAGTTAAAGCATACAAACAGTTGATGTTATAGTTTAAAAGTCTTGCTCTTTTTCCCTAATTTTGTAAACTGTAAAAGTTCTCATAAGAGTGCTGGTTTATTTCATTTTATAAGCTATGTTTTGTATACTAATAACCAATGAGTAAATATTCAAGGGAATCTGATTAATTTTCCATGCTTAACTTCTAGGTTATTTTACCATTTCCATTGCATTTTACTGTTGATTGATGTTTTCATTCCCCATAAAATATACTGCTTTTCCATTGCTATCTATGCAATTACTTCTTTTTATATTAGTTACACATGCACTTTCACACTAACTTTTTTTTGAAGATAAAATGCTTTGTAAATATGTCACAAAAGATAAATAGTGGTTTGTAGTGTACATGCCCTGTGTAGAAATATACTGATATATTATTTTAATGTGATGAGGGTGCCAATCAAATTGATATTGTGATTTGGCATATCAAATAATATGCCTTCTCACCCCCTGAAATTGGAAAAGAGAAGTACTTATAAATGTGAAAAACACATTCTTGATAATGCATTCTAAAAGCAATAACCTACTACTGATGAATACTGGATTTAACTCTACCCACATAGCAGATCACACATAGTGAAGCTAAATCTAGGTTGAAATCATTTATGTCCCAACCTAATTTGCAGGAAAACAACTAACAAATTTGTATTATTTCAGTAATAAGTGGTTCAAGTTCAGTGGATAAGTTAAAGGGAACATTATATCAGGCACCTTGCTTGTTCTTAATCACTTTTCCACAGTTAGAGTGCCAAGCACAGTGCCAGTCACTTAGTAGGCACTTCAGAAAGTTTCGTTGAATAAAAGAATAAATAAGTTTCTGATATTAAATCTGGCAATGTAATACCAATGAGAAGACTTCTTTGCCTTCATGGAAAGACTTTTAAAACTTTACAGTGGTGAATTTATCAATGAGTACTCAATCCATTTTCATGATTGAAATGAATCTGGGGAGGTACTTCCTAAACCTACCTTGGAAGTAACCAGGTCCTTAGAACTAAAAGGAAATCTAGTATAGGGCCCCAAACTAGCACATCTGCCTAAAAAAAAAATTTCAGTGCAATTTACCTCTGCTTTAGTTATCCTTAGATTTAACTAAGTGGAGAACAATAATTTTCCTGAAATACAAAGTTTTTATCCATCGGCCAAATTGGCATCCTTTCAGTTTAACCAGACTAGAGGAAGTCCTCTTTTTTGAAGTTAGTAAACATGAGTAAATGCACTTAAATTATCTGTCAATCCAACGAGTATATAAAAAGTTATTAAAGGTTTGTTAACTGGCAAGTATTAATTTGTCTCATAAGAATAATCATTTAGAGATTCACATTAATATTATATGTTTGAAAGAAAGAGATATGTATTTAACATACAGTTTTCATGTCGATTGTGCTCTGTTGATCTTTAAAGTTAGCTTTTGCAAATAAATAAATAAATCCACTCACTTCATATTCAAGACACATTTGAGCCCTCTATTAGAAAACAAAGCCTACCTTGCTCTGTGATCTTGCACAAGTGTGTACACTATACCTTTAGCCTCAGGAGTGAAATTAGTCAACAAAATTTTATCAGTCTAAAAATGTAGTGGTGGATCAAATAATCCAACTTATATGGAAGGGCAAATATTTATGCCCTTCCATATAAGAAAATATCTACTTATGCAACCTCCCAAGTTCTTCTGGAACCTTCTTTTACACCCAGTGTTCTTCCACTTCCTCAAGACTTCCACCCCATCTCTTGATTCTTTTCTTCTTGTTCCTTTTTCAATCTTGAAGCATCAGTTATTATTTTCTTCTCTTACTTCTTCAAAGCTATCTTCTCCTTTTCAGCTGTCTCCTTGCTTTAAGTTTCTGAATATGTTTAATATGTTTAATTTACCATAAAGGCAAAACCAAAACTCTCTCCAGATTGTATGTCACCCATTCCCCCATTATCAGATTCCACCCTCTTTTTCTCCCTTCAAGCTTTTTGAAAACATTGTTTATAATGTGTATGTTCTCACTTCTAGTTTAATTCTCAGCTCACTGTAATTCTTTCCATTCATTGTCCTATAACTGAAGGACAGCAAGGACCTCTACATTTTCAGATAAGATAATTTTCCATTTTTCTTAAGGGATCCCCATTGAATCCATTGAATACTGTTATACTCCAAGATTCCATTTCAGGCCCAAGTCAGCAACTTTTTCTCTTCTGTTAGGCCTTTAAAACAAGCCTTAGAATATCAACTTCCTTCCTCAAATCTTGGCAGCTACTACTATTCATTCTGTTCTTTGAAATTCTTTGCCTGAGTTCAGAGTAGATCCAATCTCCTTAACATCTGCTATTGTTTATCCCCAAAGATAGTCATTTACATTTATTTTATGTTTTTGTTTTCACTATTCTTATGTGATTCTCACTTTAAGGATTTTACTGACAATACTTGTAGGAATGTCAGCAACATTAAGCACACTGTTCATTATTTATTATATCCAAATAGGTAAAGCCCACTCATCTTCAACACATATACCAATCCTCAGGAAATTTCTGAACACTTGCTCCTCACACCCCTGAATAATTAGATCACTTTATAAGTGTGTATAGTATCCTGCTCTTTTGCATTTAATTCTTTATCACAGTTTGTAATTGCACACTTATATCCCACCTCCTTCACTGATCATGATAACAATGACCATGTTTATTTTAATAAATCATTTACCTTTGTCCTTTCGCACAGGGCCTAGTATATATTAGTTGCTCAATAAATATGGTATGAATTAATGAAGTATAATCAAATCACAACTACAGCCAACACCTTTATCTTACCTTCCACAGTTATTATCTACAGCCATACTCCATACCTTTCTTTTAACTTCCAAGCTCATATATCCAACCTGTTCCCTAGGCATTTCTACATGAATATGACATTTCAGTCTTTACATATCTCTTTTAAAAGGTGAAAGAAACAATAAACAAACAAAAAATCTCCTAAATACCGACTTTTTTTTTCATATATACCTCAGCTCATGGCAAAACCTAATCTCAGAAACCAACAACTTGGAAGTTACCCTTAAGACCTAATCAGTCATTGAATGATGTCCATTCTCCTGCCTATATGTCATAGACCACGCCCTTGCCATTTCTCATTATTTTGAGACTCTTTATTCCTCATTATCTCTAAATCATATCTCCCTTTAATCCATCCTCTACAGTAGTGCCAGAGTTATCTTTCTAAAACAGAAATCTGTTCATTTAATTTTTCAGCTCTTTAATGAATTTTTGAAAGCAATTCTTCAAGCAGCTCAGCTAATATGGTCCAAATATATAGCCTTCTCATATATTTGTTTACCTGATGAATAATGAGAAATTGTGTGTGTGTGTGTTATTTATTGTGCACTTACTACTATGTGCCTGGGAATATCTCCATGTCAGAAATGAGGAAATATAAGATTGGTCAAGTAAAGTTACTTGCTCAGGATCACACATCTAATAAGTGGTGAATCCAAGATTGAACACAAGCCTAAAGTCCATGCTCATATATTTCCTATAGCCATTAAAAACATCTCCTTGGGGCTTCCCTGGTGGCGCAGTGGTTGAGAGTCTGCCTGCCGATGCAGGGGACACAGGTTCGTGCCCCGGTCCGGGAAGATCCCACATGCCGCGGAGCGGCTAGGCCTGTGAGCCATATGCACTGAGCCTGCATGTCCGGAGCCTGTGCTCTGCAATGGGAGAGGCCACAACAGTGAGAGGCCAGCGTACCGCAAACAAACAAACAAACAAACAAAATACATCTCCCAATTCCATGCCCCTACACATCTCCATGGCATTAGATGTGTTCATCCCTCTTGCTAAAATGCCCTTTCCTTTCTTTTCTAACTGGCAAACTACTTATTCCTTCAAATCTATCCAATTGTGTCTAATAGCCATCCCCCCATTATCCTTCTACAGTACCTGGCATGAATTTCTTTTATGTAACCTCATTAAATTATACTTTTATTATAAACAAATCTGTTTCTAACAGTAGGTGACCTGATCTAAGTGGATAATAGTTTTGTCTTATTCATTATTTCTCTGCCAATACCTGACATAGCATTTAGCACATAGTTTATTTGAATTAAATTTTTAAAAATACCTTTTGTCTCTTGAGATTGTTTTTATTTCTAAATCTGAGTCAGTGGTTCTACACTGGCCAAGAAAAGCATATTCTCTGGAAATACACTATATATTAAATTACTTGAAATATAGGCATAGCACCATAATATCCAAACTAACATGAAATGTGCCATTGTTTTGTGATTCACTCCATGCAATTCATAGAAAACATTGTATTTTAAGTGTTTTTATTCATTTATATGCATTTTTAGACATCATGCCTTGTTCCAAAAGCATTTCAGGCAGTTTACCAAAAGAATGCATGTACTTAAATTATTATAATAAGATATAAATAGAAGTAGAAAATCAGGATGAAGGAAAATAGACTGCAAATATGTCCACCATTTGGGCCAGAACATTAACTGTAGTTCATAGTTAGATTATGCTGAGATTCAAATCTTGAGCTTCTTGGCTATGAGAGTAAACCATGGGGGAAACTTATCTTTCTTTAACCAAAAAATGGATGTATAAACTTCCTCAGAAAGAGCGATTGCCCTATACTAAAAATCTTTTTTAAACAATATCATATGGGTTTTATATTAGGGAAAGTTGAGTGCTATTGCAAGTAATGTCAACATTTTCCCAATAAAAGCAGTAATGAATTTCATATTGATGTTTCTTGTAGTCCCCTTCAATAAAAGCTGAAGGCATTACATTAATATACAACTCAGTGAAGGCAATTCTTCAAGGAGCTAAGCTAATATGGTCCAAGTATATAGCTTTCTCATGGCCCAGTTTAATCCAAGGAAAGACTTTAGAGTACTTAGAGAAGTGGATGGACTGTATAACCTTCAAACAATCTTCTGTAAGTATCACTTTTCTCAGTCAGGATGGTTAGCAGACAGTTAACAATAGCATTATCTGACAAGGGAGCATGTTGTTGTTTTACAAGTAATGGGCTTTCTAGTAGCCACAATGACTGTAAAAAAGCAACATGGTATGTAGAAAGAGCATAAATTTGCCACTTTGTAAACCTGGGGTTTTCTCCAAAGACTGTTGTATTTAGTGCTGTATTTATGAGAGCTCCATTTCCTTATTCTAAGCTCCATTTCCTTATTCAGTCTCTGAGATTCTTTCCAACTCTGAAACTATGTCATTGTTATTTTCATTTATATCCTAGGTCACTTCACTACTAGGTGTCTATATTTTAGCTAGAGCATTTGCTCAATTTACTAACTCTTCATTTTATCTAATATTCCAAGAAAGCCAAAACTGGTTTTCCACGATGGTGTAAGATGTTTTGATTTCTGTAATCAGGAATTTTCCAGACTTAAAATTTTAATTATATATTTGGACACTCTAATAAAGTAATAACCTCAGAATATTCTGATTCTTATAAAATGTCATTTAAAAAATAGAAAGTTTAATTAGTATGGGTTATTTTCCCTTTTCATTCCACTTAAGTAACAGCATCCACTGATTCTAAAGCAACATAATTTACTTTTTTTCTCCAGATAATGTATAAAAATAAATCATTTGCTGTTTTAGTGTATAGTCATATATTCCCACTTCCCTCTTATATGTCTCAATCACAAGTGAAACAGTTTCCACAAATGTGGAAATTCCACAGCATTGTTTTTCAGTTGAGCTTATTTTATTATTTCTCAGTCTCCTACATCTATAGATGTTGAAATTGAGGACTTTTGGGATAATTACATAATAGAATTGCAGAACATACTATTAGAATCTATTTCTATTAATCTAATAAATGGTTATTGTATTCTATAAAATACATTATATGCTTATATACATTATATATACCTATATACATATATTATCATAGTAATCATTCTAGTAGATGTCATTCATTTATCATGAAGCAAACATTTTTTGAGCCTGGCCTGTGCCAGGAACTTTGCTAGGAATTCTGCATTGCCCAATCTCTGCATTTCGATATCAGTTTAAGTGATGTTTAGGTATAATTGAAATAATAATAATATAAACACTCTATGTCAGAACTTTATGGGTTAAAAAGTCCTTTTAGAAGGTTGACCTAGTAATATAAACTTCAATTAGAAAATCTTGAGAAAAAGATATTCACAGGCTTCCTCAGAGGTAAAGTCACGAGGCATGCTGTTTAAAGTAGAGGTTTGGAAGCCACACACATTTGAGTTTGTGTGCTTTTTTAGCCACTTAGTAGACAGGAGACCTGGTCATGTCACAAAACCTCTTTAGCTTATGTTTCTGATTCTGTAACTTGGGGTTACAACATAGAACTTACTTCTTATCCAGTAGTGAATTTTGTCAGCAATGACACCCTTAGGCTTAACACTCAACCTGACACATCCTAGGGCTCACAAGGTGTTATCATTGCTACCAGATATATGCTTGAGGATTACCCTCCATGTGTAACATGGGAAAAGCTGTTTTATAGCTTTCATATAGCTACAAATGGTAATCCCTCACCCCTTTTCCTTTTATGCTCCAGCCAGGTCTGGAAGAATGCCTTATCAGTAAGGAAAAGAGGTGAGGGAGAATGTGGGCCTGTTTACAGATCCTCCTATGCTTTCAGAGGCTCTTTGTTATTTTATTTTACTTGGACATTGTGAGAATTCTTATTCAAAATACTGATACTTGAAATTCTGTTCTAGGTCAATTGGTCCTATAAATCTGTTGATTTACACTATTCACTATTTTGGATAATTTATTGCTGGCTCAAATTTGTTTGCATTTAGATAACTAGCAATGAGTTTGTATTAATACAGAAGTGCTGTTAAATAGTTTTCCAGGTTTCATTAAATATTATTATTTAATGTTGAGTAAATATTTTCAGGTTTCATTAATTTGGCTACATATTATGTGCCTACCTCATGGAAGGAATCATGCTAAGGTTATAATGGTGAACAAGACAGAAATAGCACCAGCCTTCATTGAACTTAGATTCTAATAGGAAAGGAAGATGTCAGTCAAATAATCACACAACTAAAGAAAGAATTTACTCATTTTGAAAAATGACACGATGGAAGTAAACTGGGTGCTCTAAAAGAGTATAGATGGGGAGCCAGGGTGACATTAGATAGAGTGGTTAGGAAGTACTTTCTGAGGAAAGGACACTTCAACCAAGACCACAATATGAGAGGGTATTGATCACGTGGAAAATGGGATGGAGGGAAAGCATTCCAGGATGAGGAAGTGAAACCACTAGGTGGCATTTCAGGGGACTCCAAGCTCCAGTTCTTTATATCTCAGTGCAGAAAAAATTAAGTAAGAGACAAAGAGGTAAATAAGATGTGATGTATTAGAATAGGATGCTTGTGAGGCTTACAAGTAGGCAGGCCAGAGGGTGCTGTGCTCTGAGAACTTAGCGGGCTACAGTTTTATAATCAAAGGAACAGTGGGAGGGGGAAAAAAACCCTTCTTCCTCATTTTTGAGTAGATGTCATGCTTCTATCATCAATTCCTCCTCCATGTCAGGCAGGGGAGTTTTCTTGTCCCTACATGGTCAAGCTGGGACTGTCATGCCTCAATGGAAATGAGCAAAAAGGTGGTAACTTATGCTAAAAATGTGAAATCATCTCAGGTTTTAGTATGTCACCTTTCCTTATATTTTTGTTTTTAGTGTGCATATAGGAACATGTCCTAGGAAACATCAACTTACTGAGCTCACTGGGCAGGATGTGCATCTCATGCCACCATTGTTTTATTGTTTTGGGGAATGTCTCATGCTTCTGTTTCATGGCTTTGTGGCTAAGCAAACCTGCTTTCTAGAGTGTTCATTAACTTACAGGAGTCTCCCATACTTTTTTCTTTACTTACAGTCCCCTAGTGGGATTAACTATTTAATTACCTAATTTGTCCCTTTACTCTGGCCCTATCAGAAGTAGCATAGCCAAAGGCATCAAACAAAGAAGTCCTCCAAATGCAAGTTATTTCAGTGAGACTGGTATATAATGAACAAAAAAAAGACACCATGGCAGGAAGTGTTGATTTTATTCTAAGTTCCATGAGATGGTATTTAAGAGATTTAAGCAGACAGGTGACCCCATCCAATTTATGTCTTTAAAAAGTCCCCATGGGGGTTGTAGTTTGACTAATGATTGGATGAGGTCAAGCCAAGTGGAAGAGTACAAAGGAATGCTGCTTTGTCCAGGCAGGAGAAAACTGTGACCCAGAGTAAAGTGGGTAAGAACTGAACTGGGAAGTATAAGGAGAAACATGTTGTGGATGAGCTAGGCAGAAATCCAAAAGTTTGTATTTCATCTTTCTTCTATGTTCTTAGTATTTATTACACTAACATCTGTATATGGATACAATTTCCTACCATCTGAGTAAAACATTACTGTATGATTTTGACATGAAGGGGAGAAATCCTGTTATCAAGTTAAAGAAATTAAATTATTAATTCAAAATTTAAGATCATTCACTCTAGATGATCATTCCTTGTGTTAAATTATGTCTACATTTCATTTATTCATTCACACATTCATTCAACAAATATTTGAGTGACTTGTAAGGGTCAAAAATGTGTCATTTGTTAAAGTTGTATTTTTGGTTGTCAGTGTTCCATGTAAACAACAAGAAAATTGTTCTCCAGGAAAATGATATCATTGATTTTCTCTGGGGGTTTCCTCTCCCTCATGGTTTTAGGACTTAATAAACTACATTTATTTCCCTAAATTCCTTCTTTCTAATGGATAATGATGTTTATCAAGATACTTTTCTTCAGAATTTGAACTGGAGTTTGGAAAATGTTAAGAAGCAGTTTCAACCCACATTCTGTTAATTCTTGTATTTTTCAATAGAAAAAAGAAAAAGCCTCTGTCATGATACAGAACAATGCTTATGCAGTGGCAGTTGCCAATTATGCCCCGAATCTTTCAAAAGACCCAGTTCTCTCTACCATCTCCAAGAGTGCAACCACGCCAGAACCCAACAAGAAGCCAGAAAACAAGCCAGCTGAAGCCAAGAAAACCTTCAACAGTGTGAGCAAAATTGACAGAATGTCTAGAATAGTTTTCCCAGTTTTGTTTGGTACATTTAATTTAGTTTACTGGGCTACATACTTAAACAGAGAACCTGTATTAGGGGTCAGTCCTTGAATCTAGACACAGGTTGTCTTTGGGATGTATAGCGACATTAAACCTGGTTTGTTTTGCCATGTACAGTCTGACTAATAACTGCTAATTTGTGAACCAACATGTACAGTATGTATATAGCAACATAGCTTATAGACCTCTAATAGAGACACGCATTTGCTAACTTGTGGTACTGCAGGCAGAAAGCACCCCATGCCCAAAAAGCCATTGCCTTTTTAAAAGATTTACCCTAGGAACTGGTTTAAAGTGGATTTCAGATGACCTGATTTATTTTCTCTTTTCCTAACAGCAATGAAAATGGAGATCCTACACCACATTTTATGGATACTTTTGATTTAGGTCTTACATAGGAGTATTTTCTACTTTTGCCTAACTATAACGTAAGGTAACATTGTCGTTCCAAGATGAATTCCTCTAAATAACAGAACCTCATATCTGCAACATCAGTTCCCTTTCCCGAGTGCTCAGGATCCCTGCTAGTATAATTGGAAGCCTAGTACACATAAGAAGAAAAACTAGAGATTTGAAATCAGCTTTTAATTACCCTGTATAGTGTCTATAGCCATGTACATATTACAGCATGACAAATTCAAATAATTATGAGTCACCCTGACAGGATGTTCATTATGCCTAGAATTTAATAACTATTGGAATGTCGTGGTCATCACATTTTTAGCATCAGAGTTTATTTGAAAGTAATAATTGAAATCCTACAGATTATTTTAATCATTGGAAACTACCTTAAATTAAAAAAAAAAGACAATAAATAGGTCTTACTCTTTCCAGTATGTGTTGTATTGAAATTGATCAGCTAAATTTTCTTGGTGCTGGAGACTGGAAAAAACATCCAGTTTGGCTGCTGTGGAGCAACATTCATACTGGATTAGAAAATTGTGCCAAAAACTCCCACCAATGAGAATTCATAGGTGTCACAGAATATATATAAGCACTTATACGATTCTCTCCTTTCCTGTTTACTGCAAATTCTGCCTTAAGGCTTCTTTTCATCAGGACTCAGAAGCCACTAATTACAAAGGAAAGGGCAGTTAATTGGCACATTTTTCTGTCTTGAAAGCAGCTCTTTCAGATAAGAATTAATGTAAATCTGCTTTTGTAAATTGCAACTTTAAATTTCTCTGACTCAAATTTGCAGCTTTGTATACCTGAAGAGGTTTTGGTAAGAGTTGAACATTTTTAAACTGAAACTTTAAAGCATCACCAACAGATTGCGGATTAGTTCACATGCACAGACATCACATACACACACACACAGACACACACACACACAATTAGCTCAATTAGGATACACACACAAACATGTAGCTAAATTAGAAACTACAATTTTCAATTTTATATAATTACTAATTATTAATGAGTAAAATTCATTTTCCTTTCAGTATTTAAAAAATACTCTTTATGTCCCTGAAATATGTTAATAGAAATTAATAGTTGTGTCTCATGCCTAGATTCAACATTTTGGGCAAACTTAAAATCCTTTTGACTCACATATACATTAGCAGTTATTAGTTGACTTTTACTAATAGATACACCCATAGGATGGTGTTTTTGTAGAAACGTAAGTAGTCAAATAGTGGCATTTCTTGCAGTTTTGTACAGTATTTCAGTATAGTGCATAAATAGGTATGTTCATAAAATCAATAAAAGGAGTATCTTATGGAAATAAGCAAAATCACAACAAAAACTGCTATTTCTTTGCCTCGTTTAAATTTTATTTTTTTTCATTTTCTTTGTTTCAGTGTGATTCTGTTATGTGCTTTGCATGATTGTATTAATACTAAGGTTACAAATGCATCTTATTAACAGAATTTGTGGTGAAGACAGCCTTGACATTAAAAATTCCCTCACGAAAAGTAATCCATAATCCTTAATAAAACAAATTTGTTACATGAGCTAATTAATGTATTTCTTTAATTCCCTTCCAACAGCACCTTCTTTGTCATCTAAATTGTTTTTAAAAGTGCACTTTATTCATACACTGGAATGGAAGATATCCTATTTTCTTACACATTTAAATATATCATAGCTCTTCTGGGCTGTTTAGGGAAGGGTGTCGTAGTCTAAGACAGTACACAATGCCTGAAGACAAGCAATAAAAAATGCTTTGTATGGTATGTATTGTTAGACATTTTAAATATTGTTCTTATAAGTTCTGCATTTCCCCCTTAATGTGTGACTATACATTATAAATTTATAAATATGTACATATGTAAAAGTATTTGTGAATAGCAGTTTCTGTAGGACAACAGAAAGGCTTATCTATACCTTTGGCAAAAGGCTGCACCTGCACTGATGGTACCTGTTTTATTAAAATTTATGGTAGATTGACCAAAAAAAGTTATCATTATTGTTATTTTTATTTTTACTTTCAAATGTTAAAATCTAATTTGAGCCTAATGATATCCTGACGGTTGAGATATTCCAATAATGTGGATCAGGATTTTCTATTATTTCTCTTACTTTTGTGGAATTTTTTCTTACACACTTCTTAATCTTTTAAAGTTTAGATAAATCGAAAGGAGCTTTTAGTCTTGCTGGAGAGAGGGAGGATCCTCCATGGAAAAGGATTTTAAATTATAGAAGCAGAGTCTTTACAATTATTCTCCCTTCCATAAATCATTTTAAAAACACAAAAAAGTGACATGGATTTATTAAAATAAGATTAATTTTTCGGGAAACATTTTAAATAAACTAACAATGGTCTCTTTGACCCATAATATTATGACTATTTTATGCAGCTGTATATTGACATAAAGAGTTATGGTATGTACAAAATGTAGATAAATACATGTACATATATAGAGATATAATCTCATTATTGTATAGTTACTGCTCTGATTAAGCTAATATTTGTTCAACAAATATTTTTTACCTCCTACTATTAGCCATGTCATCTGGATGGTGTCACCACCACTCACATCACATCCACAGAATTCAGTTGAAAATCAAAGTGCATCTCATTCTTATAAAGACCTTAAATAAAAGACCAAATGTAATATATAACTTAATTTAGCACTGAGAGTTGTTTATTGAGCTATGAGATCACGAGTGTGCTAAGATGGTGACTGTTTTGCTCTATTCTTCCATTTATGATTCTATTTGTTTGAATATAAAATGGAACTTATATAGAACCATCTAATAATTTATTTTAAACTTCAGTGATTTTTAAAGTGCCAATCTTCATGTTTAGCCATCTTTTCAGGGATCTCTCTATTTCGAATTTATCTCAGGTTTGCATAAATGATCCCCCTGAGCCACATTTCCAATTTTTTTGAATAGTTCATAGTTTGTTTAAAAAGAGCACAAAAGCTATTACTTCACTCACAGTTTTTGGTATATATACATATATATATGTATGTGTGTATATATATATATATATATATATATATATATATATATATATAAAGTTTTTTTGATGTGGCTCTTTTCATATTGCTGGTTGAAGAACTCAACTCTGCCAAAATATCATAGGTTCTAAAAGGGCAGAGAAGCTCTATGGAGTCTATGGATATTGTACTTTGACACAGCCTGTCATCATTCCAATGGGAGGATAAGGGAAGTAGCTCAGGTCCACCTTCTGCAAAGTCATGGTTCTTCATTATCTATTAAGAATTTTTTTTCAAATGCTTCATACTTGTTACCTTCAGACAATGCCTGTGAAACATCAACATTTTTATGACTTATTCTGAAATTTGGGATCATATTAATAGCTTTATTATACTGGTGTTCTTGTTATTAGTCTTCTGGCATTCCTATATCCATCTGCATATGTTTGAAGTAATTCTCAGATTTTTTTCCTATAAAAAGATTCAGAATTTCAAGAGAATTTTGAGTTGACTGATTGCTACCCTGTAGTGCACTTATTTTCTTTTTAATTGAGGTCTTATGGGAACCTTGGGCTTACCTTTTCTTAATCCAAAGTATCCAGAAGCATAAAATTAAAACTGGGGTGGGGTGTGGTTATTTTTAACACTTGCATGCTTAGGAACAAGAGACACTGAATCAAAATCATAACAGTGTGGACAAGGCAAATTATGATATTTTTCTCTATTGAATTCATGCTTTAAGAAATGAAATTCAGCATTTGATAAAATTCTTAATATCCATAATCTTGTGTTATCAACATTTATATGAAAGATACTAATCTTTTCCATTAATATTTATGCACTAATATCTTCATCAAATTCAAAAACAAATTCAAGATTCAAAAACAGGGGAAAAAATCAAAGAGAAAAACCCACTTGAAAAATGTCTGTTGCTAGTTAAACCTAATGAGGCGTTTCCCCTTTTTAATTTCTAAGAAAGGTGAGAAATTATACATACATAAGTATATACAGAGATATTTAACAGTCATGATTCTATCAAGGTAAGCATCATGATTAAAATACTAAGACAGATTAAGTTCATGTGAAAGGCATTTGGGAAAGGTAATGAAAATCTATTTCTTATAAGAATTTTATATCATTTTTCTCAAAAATTCTTAATTATCCAACATAGTTAGACCACAGTTTTCAACCTTATTTAGGTAAAATATTGTATTTTTGCCTGTTTTTATGAAGAACTTTTTTTAATACATGTAATTATATACCCCACTTCAAACCACTTTACGTTGAAGTTAATACATAACATCAATTAATATTGCCAGTAGGGAAGAATGAAAAACAGGTTTGTGTGTCAGTTTAAAGTAATATTTTCAAAGAACCTTTAATAAGGTCTTAGCTTTGATTAGAAGTAGGGGTGTGTGTGTGTGTGTGTGTGTGTGTGTGTATTTTCCAGGTATAAACGAATATTTTGAGAAATTTAGACAAATTTATGAAATCTAAACAATTTATTTTATAATGGATCTAATTCAAAACATAGTTCTTATTTAAACTAGTGATTAATTTAGTCAATAGAATAGTTTTTTTCAGTAGATCCAACCAACTTATTCATTGGAATTTAGTCTTGAGCCCTATATATTCTTAAAAAAATATCCTTCCTACAAGGGTGTAAACATTTTTCTGATGTATTTCTGGTTGGCTCTTTTGAGCCATTAAATTCAAAATGATATCACAATTGTGCTGGTAAGGTAAGATAGAAAAATCTTTGAATTCCAAGTTTCTCAATGGAGATTTGTTAAAGCCTCCATTAAATTTAATATCCTGTTGATCATTTGCAAATACCAAGTCATCTACTATATTTGTCTCTGGTTAATTTTATATCTTTTTGAATTGTACAGCAGCCAAGAATCCCTTTTTTTAAAACTAGCTATTCACTAATATTGTTTACATTTCTGGGAATATATTACATTTTTCTTCTTTGGTCCATAGGTATAATAATGTATAAAAAATGATTACAGTTGATTAAGCACACAAAATAATAAACACTTCCCTCTTTATTTTATTTTTCTTCTTTTTTAAAAAAATTTTTTGACAATTTTGAGTTAGGGGTTGGAGAGATTTTATTTTTATTTGCCATATTGTTGGTTTTATAACTTTTAGAACATGAGCCTCAAGGATTATGTATTGATTTCATTAGTTTGTTGCAAATTACTGTTTATAGAAAGAAGTCTAATCTGACACCATATAAATACCAGTATTGGCACTGTAAGTGTTAAATTAGCTTAGTTGGTATAAAAATTAGCTTAGTTGGTATAAAAATTTGTTTTTCATGCTTTGTTTTAGAAGACTTATTTTACCACAACAAGTTGCCAAATGCAAGCTTATATTATTGGATAAATAAGTGTAACTCAAACAAAATTGATTTATGAAAACAAATGGTATTAGGAAAGCAAAACAAAGGTGTTAGACACAGAATTACTTTAGGGATAATGGCTTAAAGATTTGTTCCCAATTATTTATTTCTAAATACTCAACACAGTAGTTGAAGCAGTTGGCTGTGTTTTAAACCCAGCATAATATGTGAACAAGTTTAATGTATGATTGGAAAGGCCAAAATGAAACTGAACTTTGAGTTACAGTTTTCATGAATTAAGCATTACCATCCATGGATAAGTCCTTGATTGTTGATCTTAGGTGCCTGCTCCATAATTGATTTCAGGTTTATTGGTATCTCATTTTTTTCAAGATTCTCTTGAGCAGATACAAATTCAGGTTTTAGGGCGCTCCAAACAGAGGAATGTGACCTTTCATGAAATATTCCCTTTAGAGGTCACATGCATGGAAACTTAAGAAAGCTTCATACTTGTTGCTAAATTAAAAAAGTAAAAAACAAAAGGAAAGGAATGTTTTCCTCTTGCTACACATTAATAATACAATCACATGCATAGAGAATGCATGATAAAGCTCCAAAACTAAACTTTGAGTATTCATTAATTTTAAATTTTCAGGGTGACAGTACGCTTGTGTGGTAAGTTTTCTTGTTTGAAAAAATCATTCTGAAACTAATTATATTTGTAATTTGTGACCTTGCTGTAATTGGGAAAGTCATTTTTTATGTAAGATAACTTGACCTTTATTGAATGTGTCAGTATGCTTGCTGTTTAAACATTCTTAATTAATCACATGCAGATTAATGCTAAACATTATCTTTTTGTACTTATTAAAATTAATTTAAATATATTTGATCTGAAAATTGTGTTTTTTATACTCTAATCATTCGTTACATGTTTGCTTACAAGAATTGAATTTATTGTAAATGTGACCTTTTTTTTATATTGGGATATAACTCTAATATTTTGTAATAGTGATTTTAAATTTTATTGGTTTCTTAAATTTCTTTTTAAAACAAAAAGGTTATAGGGTGAGAGGAAAAGTCCAAACCTACCCTGAAATTTTAGGGGGGTATCATGAATTGTTAATGTTGATCTCTTTAACACTTTAAGAAAGTGGTGCTATGGAAAATATAAAAGTTCACGCAGAAAATTAGCTCCCTTCTATCATAAAAAGTGTCACATTTACATGAAACTTCTAAATAAAATAAATAAGATTTTCTTTCTTTTTCATCATTCTATTTATTAAGTAGAAATCCTGCAGTTTTCTTGTTGGATCTATTCTCTTAATTTAACGCAATATAGTTGACATGAGTTCCTTTGCTATTATTGCTAATATCACTGAAATTAAATGCTTTTGGATGTCAAAAAGGCATAATAACAAGGCAGATTTTTGTCAACATGGTAAGTTCTCATATAGTATTTTTCAACCCTAGCTACAGTTTATAATTACCTAAGAACTTTTCAGAAACATTCGTCCTACCCTAGTCAGAATCTTGAGAGAGGAGGGGTATGAGAAATTTTTTAAACTCCCCAAATAATTCTACTCTACAGCCATGTGTCAACATGTTTTCACTTTATAAACCTATCATGGACTCTATCTAATCTGTTTCTTTCTTGGAGACTTCTGCTTGCTTTTCCTATAGCTCTTAGTTTAGCCTATAGTTTAGTCTTAGTAAAGAAAAAAAGAAACAAACATAAAATTAAATGAATGTAACAAATTAGTTTTTTACAAAATAGAGTGAATTTAAGTGAAGCTATCAAACTTATGTAATAAAGTATGCATTCTTGAAATTTTACTATTTAATCAATTAATTAAAATTAATCTTACTCTTAATTTTTACCCTATAGACCTGCAGTTAATTATGAACGATGTGAGTATATGTATTAAAAAGGTACACTCTGTCATTTTCAGCCTACACTTTTTAATCAAATATTTAAAAAATTATTTATGCTAACATTTTTTAAACTATTTGCCTGGAGGGAAGTATATTCCACTTAAATAATGAGGTGAATATTTCTCACTTCAAATTCACAGCTCAGTTAAATTATAGCCACAAAGCCACATTCTTCAACACCATTCAGCTAGTTTCCCCAATATCAATTTATAGTCCAGGCTTTGTCAATTTCATGTAAATGAAAGCATGCTATAAATGGAAGCATTTATGTCATCTTTGCTCTGAAGAATTCAGAAAGGGAGGAATGGAGGTTTCAAATGGTTTTCTACGGCGTTAGAAGTTTTGCCTCATGTTTAAATTGTAAAACCAAGGAGACTGCTGAGAAAGAAGTAAGACTCAAAAATTATAATTCTTGAAGAATGTTACACTGCCAAATGGAAAAGGTTTTATATTCTTGGGCCAATATTAACTCTTGGAAGTTCTCAGATACAGATAGAAAACTAGAAAAATGGGAAACCAGATGCAAGTAGTAAAAATAGCACTAAATCCCTCAATTGCCTCTTGAGAAAGTGTTGAATTATATCCAGTGTTCTGGTTTAAGTAATCAGGGAAATGGGTATTTTAAAAATTTAATTAAAAATTGGAGCTTAATTACTTAGGGTTCATTTACCTGGAAAATTCACTCCTGTGGAACAGCTTATTCCATAAGTGGCTTGAAATGTTATAACATTTCTTCCATGAATCAATAAAAATAATCTTATGGAGAATTTCTAAATCATGTCTTAAGATGTAGAATAATGAAAAAATGTAAACTAATAATTGAAGCATATCAGTTTTGAATTGCTCTTGAACTCACTGTTTGAAAGCTAGTTTTACTTTCTAACTAAAATACACATGGAATGCCAGATAAATAGAAAAATGAAAGAGTTTATCAATATTTTAAAGTCATTATGCCTGTCCCCTAAACCAGCTTACAGGAAGATTTCACAATGAGTGTGTATAGGGTCACCCTAAGGCTTCTCTCAAAGTCCAATTCATTCCAGACAACTGAATCTGTACCAGAGGAGAAAAATGTTTATAATTTCCTAATTTTTAAAAACTTTACCTCATACTGATCATTGCATTCCTCTTTTTCATTTTCTGGTATCCTATCTAGTAATTATATTGAACTTTTTAAAGGTAAGTTTAGGTAGTTTCAAAGTTAAGAATGATTATTTTACTGAAAATCGTATCTTGCTTACTGACAGTATCTTAGCCACAATTTCTTTGACTAAGAACAACAGCAACTTCCAACTAGTCTGAGCACAAAAGGAACTCGGGGAAAGGATATAAGATGTCCCATAGTGAGCAATAAAGCCCCTGAACTCAGGGAAGTTAGGACTGGCTTTTGGATTTTACCAATGCACTGGAGTAAGAAGACTCACAGTCTATGTAGTTTAATTCAAATTCTTGAGTAAAATAATTTGATAGGATCAGTTTCATCCAATCAGTTATATAATCTAGAGTAAAAAAGATAATAAGCACAGTTGCTGGGCCCACATCTCTGCAGGAAGAGAGGCTCTGCCCATTGAAGAGAGGCAAAGCTTCAGCATATACCTCAAAACATTGGCTATTACATTTAAGCAAGATTTTTTTTTTTACTTTGAAAATCTCCAAAAATGAAAATAAAATTTAAAAAATATATTAAAAAGAGGGGAAAAAAGACTATCACACTCAATACTCATGTAATTGACTGTATTTTCCAACTGATAGAATTCAACTACTAAAGGATGATATAAGTTATAATTGAACTGTTAGTATTTATAGGTCTGCATAGTGTATATAACATAAAAATACAAACTAACATGTAGAAGCCCAAAGAGCACATGTATTTCATATATTTTGTTATATACATCTTTATCATCAAAGTTACTCATGTCTAGTTTACACTGAGCTGACAGGCCATCTACTTTACTACATTTGCAATTGCCCCATCAACACAGTGTCTCAATAAGTATGGAGGTAATTTGATTGGTGGCTCAGGTAAATGCATCATGACTGACAAGTTGGGTCCTCCTAGAGGACAAAATGTTTTTTTATCACCAAAAGAATTTATTAGAATTTATATTCTGATAGAAAAAGTGCCTCTTATTAGAAAAGTGAAAACAAAGTATGTCTTTATCACAAGATGTAGGAGAGGAATATTCCATAAGTGTCCGTTTTTCCCTCGTTTTTTGTCGTAAAATATACATAACATAAAATTTACTATCTTAACCACTTTTAAGTGTACAGTTGAGTGGTATTAAGTATATTCACACTGTTGTGCAGTCGTCACCACCTTCCATCTCCAGAACTCCTTTCATCTTGCAAAACTGAAACTCTGGATCCATTAAACAATAACTCCCCATGACTCCTTGCCTCTCACCCCTGGCAACCATCACTCTTATTTGTCTTACCTCCCCTTTTCCACCATGTCCCAGCCTCTGGTAACCCCCATTCTATTCTTTATTACCATAAGTTCAGCTTTTAAATTTTTATTTTATTTTTTTTTATATTCCAAATATAAGACAATTTTCATGTCACCTTTGCTCTAACAGATTCAGAAATGGAGGAACTGAGGTTTCAACAGATGTTCTATGGAGTTAGAAGTTTTACTTTCTCTGTTTCCTATCTTAAATGATTCAGGACTGGAAGGAGACTGAGGATTAATGTCAAAGAGAAATTATTCTGGCAAATAATATTCCAGGACAATTACAAACAATCAACAGATTCAAAACTGTAGGAACAAGATCAAAACAAAAGGGTAAAGAGATGAGCAGAACTGATGTGGAATTGGAACATGTGTTATAAATGATGAAAATCAAGTCCCTGTTGATGACCAAGAATGGAACTAGAATATCTTCCTATCTTCATTACCCATTATGCTCATAATGCATGCTGGGTAGCAGTAGTAATAGGTATAATAGACAAAAATGAAATAAAGTTGGAATTTGAGAAAAGATAAGTAGCAATCAAGATTTGAAGACTTGGTCGTCCCTGTTTCCACAAACTAGGACTTGCCATTTACCCTTAATATAAATTTTACAGCTAAATGTGTATTTGGTATATTACTGCTTCTTTATTTGAAGATTATATTTAGGGTGTTTTTTATACCATATAAGAAATTTTGATACAGGAATAGTGATCACATCCTACATGTTTAATATAAGCTTAATTTATCTGATTAGCATATTTCAAGGTAGCACAGTACTAATTTCTGAAAGAATGATTTTATAATTTCACTTTCTGCACAAAAGAATGAAGTTCTATTTATACAGGATGTCACTATTAATGACTTGTTATTGAACATACATTATTATAATTTCTATAATATTGAACTTCAGTACTTTAAATTTGATGGAGTTATAGCTAATTTTGTAACAACAGTAGAACTGAACACTAGATAATAATTTATAATTTATTATTTAATTTGAGCAAAGCATAGACAAACTTTGATAACACTTTGTAAACCTATATTGAGCAAAATTAGTCTCCACATCATTTCTTGTTTGCCTTTCTCAGCTATCCCACTAATAGGCATTGCACTGGAGGAGAGAAGTCCTGTTTCATACCCAACTCTTCATCTAGTGAAGCTAGTACTATTTCCACATCCTTCCCACTGACTTAGACTCTGCATAAAAATCCGAGTCACCTTTGTGGAAAACCTGTACCTGATTCCATGCCCTGTGCTCATCACTGGGCTCCTATGTGACCCAGGATTACTCAATATTTGTTTTCCCCTTTAGTCTATAATATTCTTACTTATGGGGATTATGCCCATCTTTTTCACAGCTTTGACTGAAATTCAGTGAGATTTGTCAAATCTGTGGATTGTTTCTTTTATCATTGCTGAAAACTTTTCAATCATTCTCTCTTTAAATAACATTCTTTCTCTTCTATTCTCTCCCCCATCTCATTCTGGAGCGTCCATTAGACATATGTTAGATTTTCCCACTTTATCCTCCATGTTCTTTAGCCTCCCTTTTATGTTTTCCATGCCTTTAACTCTCTATGCTGCATTCTGGATAATTTCTTTTGGGCTAAGGCTAAATAATTTTCCTAAAACCATATTTATAATATTTTGAATTTCAAATTCCATAGTCTTTTCATTAAATTCTATAATTATCTTGCCTTGAAAGGAATTAATATGAGTATAAATTACTTATATATTTAGTAAGACTTTACAAAAATCACGTGTTAATCCACTGGGAAGTTCCAGGATGAAACTTCATGCTCTGTGGCAGAGCAGTAGGGAAGGACCCCCAGGAATCTGAGTCAAGTAGATGCCTTCAGATCCTACCCCTGAGGTTTTGTTTGATTAATTTTCTGCATGTAGTCTCAGTCATATAAAACAGCATGGGCAAGTGAGTGTTATCATTTCAAAATAATGTTCTGGTAATTGCTTTTCCTGTGCTCTATTGCAGACTTCAATTCTCTGTATATACTAAATGTTCAATACATGTATAACAGATTTCCTGACTGAATGAGTTTCTAAAAAGAAAATCTGGCAATTGATTTCAGCCAGATTTTACTTGAAAGCTCAAAGGGGAATGAATTCATCTTGATAATGTGGTGACAATATTCAATCTTCCATCATTGTCCGTGATAATTGTATCTTCTATTATTCAACTGAATAATAAAACAGAATCACCTTATTAAAGAGATAAGTGCCTAGAAAACATCTTAAGATTGCATACATCAAGATGCAGCTGTGGCCATCATATTAGTATTTGCTATTAAAAAAATTATTTGTAATTACCTACTCATGGTAAAACTGCAAGTGTCTCTGTAAACACTGTGCACACTTCTGAAATAAGAAACTATTAAAAAAAAAATCCAGTGCCTGAATAATACAGTAACTCAAAGCAGTCAAATGTAAATGGATTGATGTTTATTTTAGGTCTGAAGGAATTAGAATGACTACAGATCACTTTAGAAGAAAATATACAGGAACCTGAAGAAATTTATCTTATATGAGTTGTGCTCACAATTTATAGGGCATTAAATCTGTCTACTTCATAAAAAAATTATTATTTTTATAGAGTAAACCTACAATACTATATCAATCAGATTTCAGTTGCAGAAAACAGCCCACTATACCATGTTAAGCAGGAAATAATTTATTACAGAGTTTTAAAAAGAGCCTACAGAATTGTTAGGAGGGTTAATAAAATAGAATATAGGATGAATTTACAGGAAAATATCTTCACTGTGGACCAGGCCAGTAAGGCTGTCCTCTCTTCTATAGTTAAGGAATGAGTGGTCCAAGATCTGTAACACCACAACCACATGGACATATACACACTACCAAATGTAAAACAGATAGCTAGTGGGAAGCAGCCGCATGGCACAGGGAGATCAGCTCAGTGCTTTGTGACCACCTAGAGGGGTGGGATAGGGAGGGTGGGAGGGAGACGCAAGAGGGAGGAGATATGGGGATATATGTATATGTATAGTTGATTCACTTTGTTATAAAGAAGAAACTAACACACCATTTTAAAACAATTATACTCCAATAAAGATGTTAAAAAAAAAAAAAAGACCCCCAATCAGGAAGCTAGTATGATGTTCTTCAGTCCCGGACCACATTGTGCCACATACGGTCTTTAATGGAAGATTCATGCTGTGTCCTTCTTCTTAACATCTATGAGGTTAGTGACTGGAATGTCTGCTAATGCTGCCAAAGTAAAATCAACTACCATTACCACTCTTACCAGCAGAAACAGCTGAAACAACAGAAGCACAGTTTTCAGATTGCATTGGTCTTCCAAATCTCACAGAATAGCATCTGATTGGTCAAACATAAATCAGCCAGAAATTGAATTACATAATATTTATCTTTCAAACTTCCAAAATATAGGAAGTCACCCTACTGTCAGTTTACCCATTTGACTACTCTATTTCCACAAGTACCCTTCTTTCCATACTTAAATTTACAAAAAAAAAAAAATCTCACAACAGAAATAACAATAAGCTAATATTAAACATAATTAAACCATCACAGAGCAGTAAAAATATTTTCAGCAACTCTCCAAAAGGAAAAAACAACAAAAACAAATTCTAGCAGTCATAGAACCTTTCTCTGGGAGGTGTTTAGTCTCAATATTCGTTAGTATAATCACAATTCTGTGTTGACATTCTATGATGACATAAAGCCTATGCCTACAACCATAGGCTATGTGAAGTATGGACAAAAGGAAGAGAAAAAAAAGCAAAAAAGTCCATATATAATAGGGCAAGGGAGAAATTATGAGTAAATACTTCTGTCCATTGTTTTCCAACTGATGATGAAGCTATGTTTCATAATTATATCTTTTCTCCTCCTCTAACAATTTCATGTTTTTCCTCTTCTCAGCCACAGTGGAAACATTGCAACCTGTGCCCCTCAATTTATATAGGTCCCAGTTGGAGGGCCCTGATAATTGCAAATAACACTTTCTTTTCAAAAGGAATAAATGTGCTTCAGGACTATAATTCTTGCATGGAAACCAGACACTAACTTCCTTTCCTGCTTGAAACATGGCGAATTGCACTTTAGAGACTTTCAAGTATTTAAGGAACCATTGCCAGTAGATCATTTAGCCCTCAGATTATAGAGCTTTTTCCAAAATAAGGTTATCCTTGATTATTCAGGGGGACTTCCTGGAGGGATAACTGACTCATTATTTATAGATATCCTGAGGACAGTTTATCCCTATAATGGGAGTCATACAATTAGAAAGGGTGGTAGGAAAATTTTTTCCTGACTTTATCTGAAATGGTAAATGACACTACCTTGACCCACGAAGACATTCAGATAATCTTCAACTCACTGGCCAGAGATGTTAGGAATGATAGAACCATCCTAGATTTCCTCCTTGAGGGCTAGGCCATTGTCTGTGTGATTGTTAATACACTCTGTTTTACATAGATTAACGGCTCAGGACAAGGGGAAACGTTAGTACAAAGATTTACAGAGAAAAATTCCTGGCTTCTTAAGTTAGGCCTTGGTGTTTTATGGGATTTGTTCAGATGGATATGTGTGAGAACCTCGGAGACCATGGTTATGGTCAATAGTGCAGTTTGTTTCATCCTCCGTCTTGGAGTAGGAATCGATGATAGCCCTAGTTAAATGATGTATGAGACAAGCTGAACAGATATAATCCAAGCCTCGATCAGTCAGATTTATCAGAAGGATCAATAAAGTGGCATATACTCATGGAAAAATTCACCAGAAGCCAAGATGGTGTAGAAATAAGAGGTAGATCTTTTTGAAACAATTCTCCATGAGTTGCTCAAATTTCTGTACATCTCATCAGCAAAGGCACTGGCTGCCTTTGTCCCAGACTCTTTTCAAATACATTTGTATGACAAACAGCCTTGGAAGATAAAGACAGTAGCAAAGTCTAGTTGTTTACAATCCAGTATGATAAAGATAATGTCTTTCACTGAGGCATGTCAGGTAGTTTTATTGCCCATTATAAAAAATTCAGTTTCTCTAAGCTTGAAGTTCCTCTCTTACAATGTAACCCATCGAGCAAGTGTTTTTTGAAATTCTTTTTGTTGTCCTGTAGGAATTGGGGCTCAAGAAGTATATGCAAACATCATGATATGCTGGCTATTGCTATTGCTTTGAGTAAAAAAGCTGTCTCTGACCCAGGAATCTCATGTCTCCTGCCGGTATTCAGAAAACCTGGCTGGCTAACTTGTTAGCTTACATGTAGGGTATAATCTTAGACTTCACAGTTCTTGACAAATAACAACTACCAAAAATGATAGTAATGATAATATTTACAAATAACAAAAAAGCACTCCCTTCCAGACATCTTTCTAGACACTTTAGATATATATATATATATATATAATCTTCACACAAAGTTTTAAGTTAGTACTATCATACAGATGAGGAAATTGATGCAGATAAATTAAATAACTTGTCAAAGACCACATGGCTAATTGTATGGTAGAACCTGAATTCAATCATAAGCCATAAATCTCTAAAGTCTATGACCTCAACCAATCTCATATACTATCTCTCATAATTCAAGTAACCCATTTAACATTGCATGTCATAGACTACCTGTAGCCCATCTCATGTTAGTAGAAACATTGCCAACTTAAAACTAAACCAGGTCACCTAATCAACTCCAATTTTTCATTCCCTTAAGAATCTATTACTTTCAAACACTCTTGCCGTCAGTTATTTTAACAATCATCGTTAACAGGCAGAGCGAAGAAAACAAGAATGGATTTCTTATAGCATATGAATTGTATAAAGACTCATTGGAAGACTGCAGAAAGAAGATCTAGGTTAGGAAATTCTCTCAAAGATGTGTTGCAGAACAGCTATCAAGGGAGTTGTTACCTCTTGTATAATCAGAGAGTTACAGGTGCCAGAACTAACACCACTGCCACAATCAACCATCATAACAAAGTAACTGTCATTATCATTAATTATCATTATCATTCTCAGGAAAATACCTGTGCCCTGCTTTCAAGTCCTGTGGAGATGGAAGAGTGGGACTACTGCTAATATTACTGTAGAAAACTCCACATCTCCTAGACTGTGTTTCACTGGAATAAAGAGCAGAGCTAGAAGATGCCTTTCATTCTTTTGGTCTTCACTTTTCAATTCTTGTGTGAATTTATCTGTTTGTCTGAATCTAAATCAAATCTAGAACTCTAGCTGCAGGTGAGTCTGAAAACGAAGATGCTCAGAAGTTGGAGTAGATGTTGAGAACTATTCCCCCAAATTCTTGCTAAAACATTAATTTTTAATATAGTATAAAGTCTGCTCCAAATGAAACATGACATTAAAAAAATTACAATTACATGCAAATAGGTCTTTTTTAAAATTAAAAGCTGGTAAGCAGCAGGAAAAGGATTTCACTTACATCTCTACTCATTTCCTGATGACTTCCTGCTACTCCTAATGCAGATGGGTGAGTTTGGCACTGCCCTTTGAGCTCAAACTGGTATGGAAAAGAAAGTGATTTGAGATGATGTATGTCAATTCTTTAAGGCAGGGACAAGAACTTTTATCTGCCACAGCGTGGAAAGACTAGGAAAGAAAGGATAATAGCAGGAAGTGGAATCTATCTATTTGGTGAAAAAAAATAATGTACTGGATATTAAAATATGACAATGTCAGGAATCAATAGTATTTCAAATTGGCTTTGTCATTAACAGTTATGTAGATCTAGAATAAAGAGGGGGTTGGGAACTCTGGGCTAGAGGTTTTTTAAAAAATATAAATTGTCTATACACAGACCATGGTTGAATTTCTATAAAACTCTTGAAATTGTAGACATGCTTGTAGAACTGAGTTATGAAGTACTTTTAAAAAGTACACTGGGAAAATGTGGGGAAAAAAGCTCAAAAGACATCAGCAATGAAATGCTGTACATACTAGATAAATTTCCAGCACTGTTATGTGATGATTTTGTGGGTAGTGAAGAGAGAAATCAAGGGCATGGTACAATCTGTCCCTTAGAAGATGCACTGTGAAGTGCTCTCATGAGAATGAAAAGGGAATAATGAATTCATGGGAAGGGAGTAGTTTGTGAATCAAAATATTGATGAGTAAAGAATGGACAACTCTTGGGAAAAGAAACAAAGCCATGGAAGACAGGTGATTTTTAAATCTCAAGTTGTTTCTTATTGAAATATAGGAGAGAATAAATATGAAGCAACTCTTAAATTATAATTATTAGGACCTCTATAACAATCACTCTTGCAAACACCTCTAAAAATGACAGTGGGAAATATTTTTAAACAAATAATTTTCAGGTCTATTGAAAAGATAATGAAGTGTGTAGTTATCTCTTGGCACAGACAACAGCTCACCCAGTCCAGAAAATTATAGGTCAAGCAACACAGAACACTTGGGTTTCATTAAGAAGAGCACAGCACTCTGCTGACTGGAAAACAAGTAGCTACTGGAACAGAAAGCCCGGAAAGGCATCCGCATCTTGCCTATTTGCCATTTCATTCAAATATTGTTGTAAATGTTTAAAATTATTCTCTCATCTCATTCTGGGTGGAAGAAAGAGAAAGTTCTGTTCTTGTAATGAATCCAGCTGTTCATGCAGGTTAAGAATAATGGGATGAATGGGTATGCATATTTAAAGCTAATGTACAAAGAGAAGTTATTTATGGTATAACTGTTGTAGACTGAAAGTCAAGATAAATGGGATTTGTCTTGCTAAGCTTCTAAGGAAGCAGATCACAGCTGCATGTGTTTTCACTTTTTCTGTGATTGTCATTATTATTCTTAGGCTATTCTAAGAATTGCATAGTAAACTCACATATGGCAAAATAAACTTCTCAGTTGAAAGGCATATTACTAATCAGATGATTGACTTAATATTCTATTTTAGGTCCAGATTTTTTTTGCATCAAAAATTTAAAAACTCAATTAGGTATGTATAACAACTTCTTAGATACTAGAAATCAAAGAATTAAATTTTCTCTCTGAGAATTAAACCCTAAAGTCAAAAAGGAAGTTTCAAGTTCATATTTAGCAGACAAAATATCTTCCAGATCATATGGACAAGATTATAACTTGATTACAAGTTTTAACATTTCAAAATAACAAATGTCAATCATAGTGTTGTTGGTTGGCCACAGAAGCCTAACAAAAGTAGATCCTTAGAAGCAAGCACCTACAGTGTCCATCCTAGTTCTGCCCCAAAACAGAGAGACTTAGTAAATAAATCAGAATATGCTGGTCCTTGAGTATGGACAAAATCACCCCTACTATCAGATGGCTGCATCAGGCAAAGTAAGGCTAATTTAGGTTAATATTCAATTTATCATATTCCTTTTTTGTGATTACTTACTAAATTGGGTGTTTTGGTACCAGTTCCAAATTGTATGCTAGCGGTGGCATGGTTGCACCACACACCCTCAAGCAATGCTTGGTACACCAGCCGGTGTCCTATAATTCAACTCAATTCTGACACTATTTACCCAGAGATAGTTTCAGATTCCCCAGGTTAAGTGCTCAGTCCTACAAGACTACCCCCTCACCCAGTCCCCATATTTCAGATGCCAATCACAAGCTCTGGTTATCTCTTGTGCTTCTGACAGACCAGCTATAGTTTGGAGTTTCCAATGACCCCCTCCTTGCACTTCAGAGGCCAGTACCAAGTCCATTTTTTATCTGCACTTCTGATCAACTGACTATAAACCAGAGGTTCTCATGACCTCCTCCACTTAGTCCATTAATTTGCTAGAACAGCTCAAAGAACTCAAAGAAACATTTTACTTACTAGATTATCAGTTTTATTATAAAGGAATATAACTCAGGAACATCCAGATGTAAGAGATACACAAGGCAAGTTATGAGGAAGGAGCAGTGACCTTCCATGCTCTCTCCTAGAGCATCACTCTCCCCAAATCTCCATGTGTTCACCAAGCCTGAAGCTCTCTGAACCTTCTCCTTTGGGGTTTTTTTTGGAGGCTTCATTATATAGGCATTACTGATTACAGCTTTGGCCATTGGCAATCAATTCACTCTCCGGCCCACTTTCCCCCGCTGGAGCTCAGGGAGATAAGACTGAAAGTTCCAACCCTCTAATCAAGGGTTGGCTCCCTTGGCAACCAGCCCCCATCCTAAGGTGAGGTCCAAAGTCACCTCATTAACATAACAAAATACATATTTGTAGCAGACAGCACTAAGGAAACTCTAAGGGTTTTGGGTTGTGAGTCAGGAACCATGGGGAAAGACCAAATATATGTGAGAAATATATTTTGGTCATCTGAAGACGAAACATATATTTTTCTTATACATCACAATATCACACTTACACACTGAGATAACTCTTCATCAGTATTTGGCTTCTCATTTAGGTCCAGCTACAGTGAGACAATGTGCTGGGTGTATAGACTAGGAATGTTCTTGCCTCTATAAATAGTTTTTGTTGTTACAGATTAGCATCATGGTTGTTCTGATTTTATAAATCACTTTCACATTTAGATTACTATGAGTCTGTCACCAAGAGAAGAACTTCCAATGATTTGTTAAAATGTCTTATTTCTGAATCAGACATTGGATATAGGTAAATTACAAAGTTTGCATGTGGAAATCCTGAGTCCTTTCTGGAGGAAAGCCAACTGGACTTCCCCCACCTCTATATCACTGTATCAGGAAGAGAACAGTCACACATTTATTTTCTCCCAGGTTGAGATTAACCACAATACCATTACTTCTTCCTTGTACTTTCTCAGTACATTTAATCCAGTTTATATTCATTACCATATACTCCCTGAATTAGGTAACATACAGTGCCCAGTACATATTGACTGCTCAATAAATGTTAGAAATCACTGGCATTGTTACAGTTATTGTTATTATTTTAAATCCAATCACCAGAAGGGACAGTTACAACAAGTCTTTTTCTCTTCATCCACAACAGTTAAGTTTTGGGAATTAAGTTTTTCAAGGTGCAATGTACAAGTGTCATTTCCATTTCCCAGTTTCCAACCAACTTTCTGGGGAGTTCCTCTACAGACAGATAATATTAGTATAGACTTTCTCTCTCTAAGTCAGAGGAGATATCAGTGGTAGAGGAAAAAATGATCTTGCTTTCAGGTGGCAGGCAGACTTGTGTAAATGGTCGATGCTTTATTTTAAAATAAAGTTCTATCATCCTTGCAATTAGCAAAAATGCCTTCTAAAGACTAGCAACAAGTTAATTGTTAGACCCTTTTCTATTGTGATAAAATTTGCTTATTTATTTATTTTGTAATGTGTGTAAATGTGTTGATATCCAAATTGAAAAGTGAAGAACTATGTCAGACCCTGAAAATCACAACCATGTGTAACAGAAGTGAGGCGTCTACTGCTGACCTGGCTCATGCTCATAGGGAAATCTCTATCTGCTCATCTGTAGTCCTACTTCGATTACAGGATGAAGTTGATCCAATGTACCATGATCCTCTACCAGGATCATGCACTGATCAGAAGTGTTTTGGGGGTATCTTCCATCATCACATGGTTGGCTATCCACAGGATCTGATTTCCAGGCTCTGGTTTGGTAATGAATTTTCCATGAATGTACTCATTTAATTATCATAGAAAATATGAGGCAAGTAGTAATATTATGCCCATTTTACCAGTAGGAACCCTGAGGCACAGTGAAGTTAAATAGCTTCCCAGTGTCACACGACCAGGAGGAGGTAAACAGACCTCAGCACCAGCTCTACCATCATGCAGCACTGACTGATTATTTTCTGAGGGTGGAAAATCTTGGATTTTCTGTACACAGATTTCTATACACATGGATTTCAATATTTGTGACTGCATATGAAGTGAATACATAAACTCTACTAATATATAAAGGGTACAAGGGAAAATACCTGAGAGGAAGGATGTACAGAAAACACCAGGATAAATACTTCAAGTTAAAACTCAATCACAACTTAATATACTAGATTCTTACGACCACATATTGTACTAAATTCTTTATTGAATAATTTTAATATATAAAATATTCTGATTTTTACTGATTTGCTTAAGTTCCTGATTAATGTATAATCTTTGTTGTGTCTTCCTTTTTAATAAATATTTAACAAAGTGCTCCTGTTCGATGGGACTAACTCATTTAGCTGTACACTGGAAGTGGTTTTAAAAATGTAGTGATGTTATTAAAGTGCTTTTCCTCTTAGAAAAAGCATTTTAGTAGACTCTCAAGATTTATTCGCACGCATATATGGAGGTTAAGGAAACCTGGGAACAAATGCAAATATGATGATCTAATTTTGTGTTTTATATTCATGAATATCATCTTACAGTATAAAGAGAGAAAAATTTCCAGTACACAATAAAAATCATTTTTAAGTTACAGAGACAAAATTGCTTATAAAGCAATGACTAATAAGCTAAGGGTATTTGTGGTTCCCTTGAGGTGTATGATTCACCCATTAGACATCTCATTCTCAAGGGATATTTGCACTATTCTGTAGCACTATCATTTTGGTAATTTCCAGAACTCATGTAATGGGTGAAGATCATAAAATAATGAGCTGATTTGTGGTTTTGTGAAGATGGTGGCAATAATTGATCTGACATCTTGATTTTGGATCAGTAAACTTTGGTATGGATTACATGAGGTACCTTATTTAAAATCAACCCAGGGCTTCCCTGGTGGCGCAGTGGTTGAGAGTCCGCCTGCCAATGCAGGGGACACGGGTTCGTGCCCCGGTCCGGGAAGATCCCACATGCCGCGGAGCGGCTTGGCCCGTGAGCCATGGCCGCTGAGCCCGCGCGTCCGGAGCCTGTGCTCCGCAGCGGGAGAGGCCACAGCAGTGAGAGGCCCGCCTACCGCAAAAAAAAATAAAATAAAAAAATAAAATAAAATAAAATCAACCCAAAAATGTCCATCTCCAGCGTGGTCACTAATAAGTGCCAGGTGAATAGTGCCAAACTCGCTGAGGAGAAACATTTCAGAAGGCGGTTGGTTCTTTCATAAGTATATGCACCTTAGTAGTCTCTGGAAGATGTGGTCTGTATAACTTATGTGATCAATCCCCAATATTTTATATCCAGGTGAGTGTTTTAGACATATTTTTGTTAATAAGTAATAGTGCATAGCACAGGGAGATCAGCTTGGTGCTTTGTGACCGCCTGGAGGGGTGGGATAGGGAGGGTGGGAGGGAGGGAGACGCAAGAGGGAAGGGATATGGGAACAGATATATATGTATAACTGATTCACTTTGTTATAAAGCAGAAACTAACTAAATAAATAAATAAGTAATAGTGGTGGAGTTTAGAGGAAAAATCATATATATTAAAATTCTCTATATTTATGGCCAATGTCTCCATTTAACAAAATAGATTTTCCTGAACAACATATGATTGACTGCCAGGGTTTGCCAGTGAACGTAAAGTGATTTTTGTATTCACTTTATTTCTCCCCAATTAGTTGTATTGTTGTTTTGTTTTGTCTCATTTTGTTATCTGTTAAGAAGCCATTTCAAAGAGAATGGCATCTGAAAGCCTCTGTGGAAACATATGCAATAACACCTTCACCTCCAGGAAAATTCTTATACTCACCACCATACAAATACCTGTGTGGTACCATCCATTCACTCAGAAAGGTATCTGAGGTACTGATCTCCTGACAGTCTGGGAGGCCACACCCACACTACTGGTCAAAAGGGAATGCTTATAATCACTGTTGTTTCTGTTTTATTCCCCACCCTCATGTTCAAACCTTCATCAGTTCTTGTCAACAAAAAATACCCTGGGTCTAGTTGAAAGAAACTGTTGCTTCTTTGCTGAAGTGCCCCTTGGACATTCCCCTTTCTTCACCCTTAATGCTGCTGCCTTCACTTAGGCCTCTCCTTCCTTTGGCTCTTGAACAAATTCCATGCCTTGTCTCTCTCCATTCCTATTCACACTCCATCTCCTCAGCAGAGGTTTCTTTCCAAAATCCAAATCTAATCAGATCAGGGTACTGTTTAGTAGCTAACCATTTCAAGGAAAAATTCAAAGCATAGAAGGTCCTTCATAATATGACCATATCCTAAATTACAGACCCTAATTTTTTTTTTTTTTTTTTTTTTTTTTTTTTTTACTATTTTTCTTTGCTCTTTCCTTTAAGCACTTTATCCTCTGTCTGTAGTGGAGTATTTCCTGACCTCCAAATGGGTTGTACGTACTCCTTCTTTGTGACTTTGTATGTGATTCCTTTTCCCCTGCCACGCCTCCTACCTTCCATCCATCTATGCCTATTGAAACCCTTTTCAGACTTCAAGACACAGTTTTGCCTGTAGCCTCTTCTGTGAATTATTTTTATATTTTCCCAGGTTACTTTTGTCTTTGAGTCTCATTAGAACTTTAAATTAAATAAGTTATTATGTTTAAAAAGCATAGAACTATGCCTATTGATGTGAAGTATATTCATTTTGTGTCTGACAACGGTTTACCTTTTTTTTCTAAAACATCTTTATTGGAGTAAAATTGCTTTACCATGGTATGTTAGTTTCTTCTTTATAACAAAGTGAATCAGCTATACATACACATATATCCCCATATCTCCTCCCTCTTGCGTCTCCCTTCACCCTCCCTATCCCACCCCTCTAGGTGCTCACATAGCACCAAGCAGATCTCCCTGTGCTATGCGGCTGCTGCCCACTAACTATCTATATTACATTTGGTAGTGTATATATGTTCATGCCACTCTCTCACTTCATCCCATCTTACCCTTCCCCCTCCCCGTGTCCTCAAGTCCATTCTCTACATCTGAGTCTTTATTCCTGTCCTGCCCCTAGGTTCTCCAGAACTATTTTTTTTGTTTTCTTTTTTTAGATTCCATATATATGTGTTAGCACACAGTATTTGTTTTTCTCTTTCTGACTTACTTCACTGTGTATAACAGACTCTAGGTCCACCAACCTCACTACAAATAACTCGATTTCATTTCTTTTCATGGCTGAGTAATATTCCATTGTATATATGTACCACATCTTCTTTATCCATTCACCTGTTGATGGACACTTATATTGCTTCCATGTCCTGGCTATTGTAAATAGAGCTGCAATGAACATTGTGGTACATGACTCTTTTTGAATTATGGTTTTCTCAGGGTATATGCCCAGTAATGGGATTGCTGGGTCATATGGTAGTTCTATTTTTAGTTTTCTAAGGAATCTCTAAACTGTTCTCCATAGTGGCTGTATCACTTTACATTCCCACCAACAGTGCAAGAGGGTTCCCTTTTCTCCACACCCTCTCCAGCATTTATTGTTTGTAGATGTTTCAATGAGGGCCATTCTTATTGATCAGTGTGAGGTGATACCTTATTGTAGTTTTGATTTGCATTTCTCTAATGATTAATGATGTTGAGCATTCTTTCATGTGTTTGTTGGCTATCTATATATCTTCTTTGGAGAAATGTCTATTTAAGTCTTCTGCCCATTTTTGGATTGGATTGTTTGTTTTTTTAATATTGAGCTGCATGAACTGCTTGTAAATTTTGGAGATTAATCCTCTGTCAGTTGCTTCATTTGCAAATATTTTCTCCCATTCTGAGGGTTGTCTTCTCGTCTTGTTTATGGTTTCCTTTGCTGCACAAAAGCTTTGAAGTGTCATTAGGTCCCATTTGTTTATTTTTGTTTTTATTTCCATTTCTCTAAGGGGTGGGTCAAAAAGGATCTTGCTGTGATTTATGTCAAAGAGTGTTCTGCCTAGGTTTTCCTCTAAGAGTTTGATAGTGTCTGACCTTACATTTAGGTCTTTAATCTATTTTGAGTTTATTTTTGTGTATGGTGTTATGGTGTGTTCTAATTTCATTCTTTTACATGTAGCTGTCCAGTTTTCCCAGCACTACTTATTGAAGAGGCTGTCTTTCTGCATTGTATATTCTTGCCTCCTTTATCAAAAATAAGGTGACCATATGTGCATGGATTTACCTCTGGGCTTTCTATCCTGTTCCATTGATTTATATTTCTATTTTTGTGCCAGTACCATACTGTCTTGATTACTGTAGCTTTGCAGTATAGTCTGAAGACACGGAACCTGATTCCTCCAGCTCCATTTTTCTTTCTCAAGATTGCCTTGGCTATTCAGGGTCTTTTGTGTTTCCATATAAATTGTGAAACGTTCTGGCCTAGTTCTGTGAAAAATGCCATTGGTAGTTTGATAGGGATTGCATTGAATCTGTAAATTTCTTTGGGTAGTATAGTCATTTTCACAATGTTGAATATTCCAATCCAAGAAAATGGCATATCTCTCCATCTGTTTGTATCATCTTTAATTTCTTTCATCAGTGTCTTATAGTTTTCTGCATACAGGTCTTTTGTCTCCTTAGGTAGGTTTATTCCTAGGTATTTTATTCTTTTTGTTGCAGTGGTAAGTGGGAGTGTTTCCTTAATTTCTCTTTCAGATTTTTCATCATTACTGTATAGGAATGCAAGAGATTTCTGTGCATTCATTTTGCATCCTGCTACTTTACCAAATTCATTGATTAGCTCTAATAGTTTTCTGGTAGCATCTTTAGGATTCTCTATGTATAGTATCATGTCATCTGCAAAGAGTGACAGCTTTACTTCTTCTTTTCCAATTTGGATTCTTTTTATTTCTTTTTCTTCTCTGACTGCTGTGGATAAAACTTCCAAAACTCTGTTGAATAATAGTGGTGAGAGTGGGCAACCTTGTCTTGTTCCTGATCTTAGTGGAAATGGTTTCAGTTTTTCACCATGGAGAACAATGTTGGCTGTGGGTTTGTTATATATGGCCTTTATTATGTTGAGGTAAGTTCCCTCTATGCCTACTTTCTGGAGGGTTTTTATCATAAATCGGTGTGGAATTTTGTCAAAAGCTTTTTCTGCATCTATTGAAATGATCATATGGGTTTTCTCCTTCAGTTTGTTAATATGGTATATCACATTGATTGATTTGCGTATATTGAAGAATCCTTGCATTCCCAGGATAAACTCCACTTGATCATGGCATTATGATCCTTTTAATGTGCTGTTGGATTCTGTTTGCTAGTATTTTGTTGAGGATTTTTGCATCTATATTCATCAGTGATATTGGCCTGTGATTTATATTTTAAGCTCTGTCTAATGTGTCTGAGGCTAAGAGCCTATGGATGCCTGTGATTTCTGTAGCTCGTTTTAAATCATGCCTTTAATAAATTCTTTAAGTCCATAATTCTTCATGAAGTATACAATATACTGATATGGCTATATATTTTTTTTACTTCTCTTTTTAACGGAAATAACACAAGTTTAAAGCTTATGTCTGTTTCAAGAATCCTAATTCCACTTGGAATGAAATTAACTCCCACAATCATATATTACAATTTATGATCTTCCTTTGCCGACTTTCAACCCTCTGAAATTATGCTCATTATAACCTTTCCAATTTAAATCACTGGTAATGCTAATGAACCCTACCTGGGAAATACAAAAGAGACCCATTAATAGTAGCAAACTCAGCCAAGCCTGACCACCTCTGCACATTGAACACCACTCTTTGAATATGACTTCTGACATATGTGGCTATTTGAAATCTGATGAGCTGTTTTGTACGAAAAAATTTCAGAAATTGATTTTCTATGTATTTTTAATGTTTTTTTTTCCAAGGTTGCCTTTTAAAAAAATCCCTAATGAAGAATATAAGTGAAATGGCGTAAAATTTTTTGAGGAGGCAGAAAACTTTTAAGATTGAAGCCAGCCAGATATAACTGAATTAATCAGGTATAAGAAATGGAGCAGTGACAAAAAACTATGGAGAACAATGTTAAAATCTTTTATAAAGTTTATTAATAATACAGTAAAAAATATTTGGAATAAAAACTTTAGATTGAAGATTGAAAGACAAATGTAACATATATACCTAAGTGGATTCCCTTACTATGAGGATATATTTGGCTCCCCATTTCAAATATCAAGGAGAGTTCAGGTAGTAAGAATTTAGATAGTAAGGGATATGGTTTTCTCCACAAGAATCTGAAAAAGTACATTGGAATCTACTGGGCTTGTGAGTTCACCTAACGAGAGCTTGGATAATGAGAATGCCTATATTTTTATTAGCATTTTGTATGTTCATACTAATTTCTAGGATAATTCTTTGGGCATGAGTGGTTCTATGCATGAGTGGTTCTATACCTCATGAAGATCTTATATATAGCCATTGGAAATGGGGTTCTCTGAAGACCATTTTATTTCTTTTTTTTTTTTGAAATGTTTAAAATTTTCTCATTAAACAACATTGCCTTTACCTGTAACTGCATAAGGCAATTATTCCCAACTTTCATCCAGTCCTGTTTTTACCAGTTACAGTGGAGAAAATAGGTCTTTGAACTGAACATTTGGAGAGAAGTTAGAACATCTTGAATGAAATAATTTCATTCTCAGACAATGAACTTCAAAACTTCCATATCTCTTCCTGAGTTATCTACAAAATTCTTAAACTGCATTAAGATTCATCATTTCCTCACTTTTCACTTATGTTTTCTTTTGACTGATCTAGGTCCTGTGCCCCATTTATTATAATAAATATCTGTCAAGCACCCTCAACTTTTTGCCTTAATACTCTCCTGGCAAAACCCATACCTGGTTCTTTCCAACTATCACCCTTCTCTGTACTTCAACCCAAACATTTGAAACATCTTGGAGAAAAGTTATACTACTTGGCAAATTGGTACAATTTTAAATCGGTGTCACCACTACCAAGGTGACAATACTAACTTGTCTCCTGATATGCTTACTTTCTGAAATGATTATTTATCCTCTCTGATCACAACTTCAACTTCATCCCCCCAACCCAATTAATTCTCAATTAATGATTCACCTTATTTTAATCAAAAAAATAGAAGGTATCTCATGTGAGAGTCTTTTCCTCCTGCAAAATTCTATCTTTTTCAGCAAATTAGCAATGACTAAAAATAATGGTGGCTCAAGTGAGATAGAAATATATTAATTTACTTCTGTTTAGGTCTGAAGGCAGGTAGATCAGCACAGATGTAAGGGCTTTGCTCCCCACGTCTATAGGCATTATCCCCTTCTAACTCATTATTCACTCCTCTGTCTCCACTCCCAAAAGCACTTCACGGACTAAGAAGCCTCCTTCATCCCCAGCCATCAAGTTTCCATCCAGCCCAAGGAAGGCAAAAAGGAGAAAGAAAAAGGACGTGGCTCGTGCCTTATAAGGAAGATTCTGCTTTCGTCTAATTGCTCAGAACTTAATCACATGGGCAAAACAAGCTGTCAGAGACGTTGAAAAATGTAGCAGTTATTCTAGGCAACCAAGTCCCGAGCCAGTAATGAGGATTCTAATATGATAAAAATCTAACTGGGAGTTTTCTAATTTTATTAATATTTTATAAGAACAAATACCTTTTGGCTTTGGAGAAGATATCTCTTTATATGCATATACCTACAGTCATCCCTCCATATCTGGGATTCCACATCTGCCGAAACTGGAGGGTCGACTATATTTCTTGTTTTTGTTAATTTCTGTATTAACTTCATTATTTTTTCCAGTGATTCTCAGGTTTTATTCTTTTGTTCTTTTGCTACCTTTTTCATCTAAACATTGGACTCTTTAGTTTTAAGGTTTTCCACTCTTTTAATATAAACATTGATGGTCATATATTACCTTCAAAATATTGCTTTTACTGAAGTCCACAAATTTTCTGTATAATAATTTTATTATTCCATTATAATTAATTTTAAATTTCTTTTAGGATGATTTCTTTCTTTACTCATAATTACTAAAAAGGATACTTTTTAACAATTTATAAAATAATGGGGAATGATTTCTAACAAGTTAAGGAAAGATATATAATGTTTAATACAGATTTCTTTTTAATTTGTTGATACTTACTTTATGACTTAGTGTGTGAGAAGAATGTTTGTTATTTAAATACTGGGTGGGAAGTTCAACCTTTTCAAACAAAACTGTTACTTGTATTATTCAAAATTTATAAAAGTTTTTTCTGCCTGATCTAAGAATAAGTGAGAAAATAATCACTGTGCATTTATAATTTTTCCCTTTAGTTTTATCAATTTTTCTCTCTGTAATTGAGATTATTTTATTAGAGGCATATGGATTTAGAATTATTGTATCTTCTTGGTGAAATAAGCATCAGATAACTTTGTAATGATCCTATTTATCCCTAATAAAGGTTATTATTAAATATGTTATCTGAATTTAATATAATTTTGTGTAAATAGTTTTCCTGATTTAACTTTTTTCTTCTTTTTACTTTATACTTTAAACAACCTTTATGTTTTAAATAAGTTGCTTTTAAACAGCTGGTAGCTGGATATTTTAAATCTGTTTTGTCAAGTTGTTCTTAAATATTAAACTTAATTCATTTTTGTTTATTGAGAGTTTTAAAAATATATTTGGAGTTATTTCTACATGAATTCTTTTGATTCTTATTTGTCCTGCCATTTTTGTGCATTTATTTTCTTTTCTGCCCCCCCCCCCCTTTTTTTTTTGGCAATACCTGAAGTTTACTTTTTTCATATATTTTTTCTTTTTTATATGTTTAGAGGTTATACCTTTTATTTTCTTACACATTCTATTTTTATTCTTTTAGTGGATATCTATCCTTTCTATCTATGTATCTCCCATCTTCTCCTCCAAATTCATTTCCTCTTTTTCTACATTTTGTAGAATGTCTTTTCATATATTTCTGTTGGTAGTAACTTTCCCAAAAGTATACTTATATCACCTTTACTCTAATAGTATATATTTTTTCCTTAAAAGAAGTTTCTCAAAACCTTTATAATCTTTCCTATGTTCTCTGGCTTACACTCTTCTGGTAAGAAGTCTAACTTCAGTATTAATTATTTCTCTAGGATCAACTGTTTGTACTTAATGTTCTATAGTTTATACAGGCTTTTTATGTTTTTTTTTCACCCTGTTTAGAATATCTTGTGCTATGTCTGTGGATTCTTATCCTTCACCATCACTAGAGTTTACTCAGTTATCTTCTCTTTAAATATCAGATTTCTCCCATTTTCTCTAATCTCCTTTCTAATAGGCTGATTAGATACACACTAGAATACAACACTCTATTCTTTATATTGATTCTTTTATTTTCCCTTCATAATTTCCTCTCTTAACCTCTCTGCATTGCATTCTGGGTAATTTCCTCAGATCTTTCAGTTCACTACATCCTTCTTCAACTGTATCACTTTAACTCACCTATTAATATTTTTATATCAATATTTATGGGTTATGTTTTTCAAATTCTCATTTCATTTTTATATCTCTCTGGGAATTTTTTATACCTACTAGTTTCCTCCTTCTCTGTGTGATTTTTATCTTTTATTTTTAAAATGTTTTCTATATAATTACTTTTATTATCTATTTTATATTCTGTTATCTGAGGTGTTATAGAAGATATACATTAATTAGGAATACTCCTTCAGTTTGTTTATCTGACCCTGATAGTTCCATGTTCTCTTATATGTTTGGTGATCTTGTTTATGAGTTCAACAATTTTCATTTTAATCTGTGGAAATCCAGAGAACCCATGTTGGGTATCCTTTTTTCCAGAGAAAATTTGTATTTGGTCCTGCAGGTCTCCAAGTGTACTACTTTCCTGTGATAACCTTGGTCCTATTAAAGAGGCTAAATAGAGGATACATAGGTTCAATGTCATCACTTTAACTCAGATTCAAGTTGAATCTCTGAGTTTATATTTCTTCTAGGCTACCTCACCTTTTAGCTTACTGGTTTTTGCTTATTTGTGTTTGTTTTTCAAGTAGGGAATATGTCACATAAAAAGGGAATTTCTTCTCTCTTGGGAGCCCAGGTACACATTAAAAAAATATTTTATGTGAAATCTAGTTATAATAAGATTCCCTTCAGATTTCCTAGCCTATCATATTCCCAGGCAACTTTGTCCCATATTGAATTGGTTGTCTTTTGCAAATGATTTCTTTTTTAAAGTCCTTATTTCTATTTGAGCAAAGTTTGTAGTTTTATATCTAGAAACATTCAACAATAACTTAAAATATATTACAATCTATAGTGGTATAAATCGTATATATACATAAATAACTTTCTGTGTACAGTGCAGAATATTGAACATTGGTTGCTTATTTATTAAATTATGAATGACAGTTTAATACTGGAACAACATGTGTATATTAATACTCATTGACAGTGAGAATGACATTTGAATCTTCATATAATAAAGAATTGTTTTTAACTAGGGAAATTGAATTTAAACTGAATCCTTCACTGAGAAGATAAACTTTCAGGCTGCTATGACTCATAGTATGTTTAATTAATGTTTTATATTATAATATAAATATTGAAATACTTAATAATACAAATGATTATATCAATGTGCATGTGTAAAGCTCTGCAAAATGTATTACCTCATTTAATCTTCACAGCAAATTTGTATAAACAGTTAATGTGATTTTACAGATAAGGATACTTCTGCTCAGAATATTTAAGTAAGCTGCCAAAGCTCAAACACATGCTGTGCCCAAATTTATATATCTCTTCCAAGTTAAGTGGACTTCCCACTGAATCTCCAGAAAGCACTTCATTTTTAGTTCATAAAATATTAATTTGTTTTAACAACACTAATCAAAGTAGGTAATTAACTTTCATTTTCTTGTATTGTTTGTATTGTCTGTATTGTTTATTTCTTTTATAATTTTTTCAGACAGTCTTACATAAGAATGAGGAAAGGGCTTCCCTGGTGGTGCAGTGGTTAAGAATCCGCCTGCCAAAGCAGGGGACACGGGTTCGAGCCCTGGTCCGGGAAGATCCCATATGCCACGGAGCAACTAGGCCCGTGAGCCACAACTACTGAGCCTGCGTGTCTGGAGCCTATGCTCCGCAGCAAGAGAGGCCGCGACAGTGAGAGGCCCACGCACCGCGATGAAGAGTAGCCCTCGCTTGCCACAATTAGAGAAAGCCCTCGCACAGAAACGAAGACCCAGCACAGCCAAAAATAAATAAATAAATTAATTAATTAATTAAAAAACCCACAAAACCCGTACAAAAAAAAAAAAAAAAATGAGGAAATTATCTGAAGTCATTTTTAATTTTTTTTCTGAGTCAGTAACATGCCAAAGGAAGGAAGACGTTGGAGTATTGTTGCTGATCTAAAATTAATAATCCTTTTTCATATTTGTCCATATCAGTATCAACTGGGTTTTGATGAAATAATTTAAATTGGGCATGATTTTGGTAAATTGCCCAAATACCATGCAATATTAGATATCTAGATTAGATGACAAGAGTCATTTCTTGATGAAGGTTAATTTTAATTATCTCAAAAAACTATTTCTATCTAAATATCTCAGAGTGCAAGTGATAACATATTTCCTTTCTATCCTTAAGGAGCAAATGTAATTGGTCTATCCAATAAAGGTAAGAAAATGTAATTGTTTTTATTTCTAACTTAATATAAATTATTCAAAGAATGTAAATTTTTTGATATAGTTCAGCAAAATTTAAATAATATAAACATTGCAAGAATAAATTTGAAAATGAAGCTGTATGAAATAGTTTAAAATGTATAAGAAGTCAGTATTGTATTAAGAAACACATATATGTGCTATTTGGCTATATTTGAAAATATTATATCCCTCTTTTTATTTTCTATTTTTACAAAAGTCACAAGGTAACTTCTGCTTCTGTTGAGACTGGAGTAACAGGGATGTGATTTGCTCCTGTATCTGAAAGGTCCAAAAAAATCAGACAAAATACATAAAGCAACATTTTTTTAAACACATTAGACATTAGGCAATGGAGGACGGTAATCCCTGAGAAATGGGAAGCACATGAGGTGACCTCTATGACTTTGAGAGAGTTTACATGCTGTAGTACAGGAGGCACCACTAAAGCTGAGCCTGGAGGATTCTGTGAATTGAGGAGAAAGAGCTGAGATTCCAGAGAAATGAAGCTAACTATAGTTCATCAGATAGACTACCAGAAATGAGAGAGCTGCACAGAGGGAGAGAATTCTGGAAATCTGCAGAGGGTAGTCTGGTGTATTCTGAGAATTACTCATCAGAGTAAATGTATGGGGAATCTACTCAAGTCTAGGGAACAGAACCATTCAAATAGACAGAGGGAACACTTCCCAGCTTTCACACAGGGATAATCTCAGTGTCTATTCTCAGGAGCTGGAGTAGAGAAACTCATAATTCACAGAACATTGAATAGAGAACTCAGGAAGGTCTTGGCTCAGTACTTGGGGATAATTAGCCATAGGCTGATCTCTGCTCAGGACCTACCTAACAAATCATAGAAGCGAGACCTGAAATGATTAAACTGTTTCCAAATAAATTCACTACAATCCAGAACAAAGCTTAAGATTGATAGGAATATAAAAAAATCCAGCATTCTACAAGGTAAAATTTAGACATTGAAATCATAATGGAGTAATCATAGTTCGGGCATACAACATGGAGTTGTATGGCTGTTGAGTATCTGGTCTCAGACATGTTCCTGTACCACTGAGAACTCGAACTTTTTGTGAACTGTACCAAACTCAAGGACACTACCAACCGTTTTTAAAAGAACATCTGCTAGCTTCGACCTTGTGGCCTCAAGGTTGTTGCCTCTTATAACTATGCAACAATTTAAGCCCCAACCAATCCTTGCTTAACAAGCACTCTTACTTCTTGCTAGTTCCAATTACAATTCATTATAAACAACTCAAGTAACTAACTGTGACCTTAGGGTTTCTGCCTTTATAAGTTTTCTCCATAGTCCAGCAGAACATAATTCAAGTGTTTCTTGAATCCATGTCTCCCAGGCTGTAGTCCTTACAAACCCCAAATAAATGCCTCTTTATTTGGATCAGGTCTTTGATTCTGAAATTTTGATTAACAACTTCATAAAGTCTGGCATTCAGTCAAATATTACTCAAGGCAATAAAACACAGCCTACAATGAGGAGAATAATCAACCAATAAAAACTGAAATGAATTTTGGATCAGCAGAAAGGTACATTATAACTATGCTACATACTGTCAAATAGTTAAACAGGGACACAGAAGGTATAAATAAAATCCAAATCAAACTTCTAGATATAAAAACTCCAATGACTGAGATGAAAGATATACTGAATGGGATTAAGGGCATTAATGGATAACAGGGATTAATTAGGCATGGCAGAAGAAAAGCTTAACAAAATTAAAGACATAGCAGTAGAAACTATGCAAAATAAAACATACAGAGAAAAAAGAATTTAAAAATTAAAAGAGCAGAAGAGCTGTGGGATAACTTCAAACAGAGAGGGTCTGAAAAAAAAAACTGAAGACATAATGACTGAAAACTTTCCAAATTTGATGAAAATTGTAAATTCACAGGTCCCAAATCTCAGGATATATTTTGAAGGTACAACTAAAGTAGATTTCCTGATAGGTTGGTTGCAGGATTTGAGAGAAATGGAGTTAAGGACCATATGATCCAGCAATTGCACTTTTTTCTGGTTTTTTATCCAAAAGAATCAAAATCAAGATTTCAAAGAAATATTAACTTTCCATGGCCATTGCAACACTATTCACAATATCCAAGATGTGGAAACAACCTAAATGTCCATCGACAGCTGAATGAAGAAAATGTGATATTTACATACAATGGAATGTATACATTCATCCTTAAGAAGGAGATTCTGCAATTATTGACAATCTGGATGAATTTTGAGGATGTTTTGCTAATTGAAATAAGCTAGTCACAGAAAATAAATACTGCATTATTCCAGTTAGATGAAGTATCAAAAATAGTTAAATTTATAGAATCAAAGAGTAGAATGAAGGTTTCTAGGGGCTGAGAGAAGAGGGAAATTGCAAGTTACTAATAAATAGGCATAAAGTTTCAGTTAAGCACAATGAGCTCCAGACATTTGCTGCACAACATTGTACGTATAGTCAACAATAAATACACTGATAAAATACACTCAGAGTAAATCTTATGTTGTGTTCTTAACATAATAAAATAAATACCAAAAAAATTTTTAAAGAATGGACTTAACCTGACCCTGAGATTTTTTAATCTGAGCAACTGAAGGATATAATTCCTCTCACCTGAGATGGAAATTAAGGAAGGTATCACTGTTTTTGAGTTGTAGGTATGTTGAGTTTGAAAAGCCATGAGATGTCTCAGGAAAGTTAATGAAGTTTTATATGATCTGGCATCCAAGGGAGAGGTCTAGACTGGAAATATTAAGTTGGGTGTTGTCAGCATATAAATGATGAAGCTAGAAGGGATATCCAAGGGACTGAATTTAGATAGAAAAGATAATACTCCCAACCTAAGCCCTGGGGCATTCAACTATTAAGTGACTGATAAGAAGGAGAACAAACAACAAAAGAGCATTAGAAGAAATAATGTTGGGGGCAGTAGAAAAATCAAGAGTGTGATGTATCCTGAAAGCCAAGTGTGTATAGAAAATTCATGTAGAAAAGGAGTACCTTTCTCTTTTAAATGCTACAGATTGGTCTAATATGGTGACGACTGGAACTTTACCACTGAATTTAGCCAAGTGAAGGTCATGGTCAACCTGAATAAGAGTAGTTTCTGAAGAGTGGAAAAGTCAGAGCTGGATAAATAAATTTAAGAGAGAAACATTAAAGAAGAAATTGGATACAAGGAGTATCTTCAGAGTTTGGTTTCAAAAAAAGTACCAATAAATGAGGCATCAACTAATCGGAAATGATGGCAGAAATTTCATCATTTTATATGCTGATAGGAATGTGTTCAGCTGCACAAGCTAAGGAGTAGAGCACGTGGAGGGTTGGATTTAACTAAGCTATGGATTCCCAAGTAAGTGTGTCAAAGTAATGACAGAAAAGAGGGACATTCTTTAAAACTGTATTTTTTTCCTTTATAAACTTCCCTAATTTGGAATTGTCAATCTACCATAGTAATTTAGATCTTTTATTCAGACAGTTCTTGGTTTGAATCTATGTTTACTGCTAAAGTCGTCTAATGTTGAACAAATTCATTAACCTCTCAGCTCCTCAGATTCCCCCTCTACAAAATAGGGTTAATAATGATATCTATCCTCATGGGATTATTGGAAGAATTAAATGAAGTAATGTGTGTAAAGCACAATGCACAGTACTCTAGCATAGCATATGCCAAAATATTCAATTTTTGCTGGCTATTTTACATATTAACTATATTTCTGGTGCATTACTTATTCATTCTTTACATAACTATATGGTTCTTACTAATTTGAATGACACATTTATGATTTAAAAATTGACCTTTTGCCTGCTACTTGTGTTCTAAATATTTTTCCTGGTTTATTTTGTTTTAAAATTTTTATCCCTTTTTTGGGCTTCCCTGGTGGCGCAGTGGTTGAGAGTCCGCCTGCCGATGCAGGGGACACGGGTTCGTGCCCTGGTCCGGGAGGATCCCTCATGCCGTGGAGTGGCTGGGCCCGTGAGCCATGGCCACTGAGCCTGCGCATCCCGAGCCTGTGCTCCACAACAGGAGAGGCCACAACAGTGAGAGGCCCGTGTACCGCAAAAAAAAAAAAAATCCCTTTTTTTATCACCTTTTTATTACTTTTTTCAAGCAAGGACACTGAAATTCAAATGAATTAAAAGTTACTTCCTACAGTCATAGCACTAGTAAATATTGAAGTTGGAACTTAAACAAATCTGGCAAATAATAGGTAGAACTTAACATCTCTGCCTTTATATATAAATATATATTTCCTTAAGTAATTCAGCCTTAATGATATTTGATTCACTTTAAATAATCATATAAGTGTTCTATTACCTGGTATGCTGAAAAAAATGGTGACTCCTCTTTATCAAAATCTTTATGATAAAACTGAATTCAAGTTGCAGAAAGATTTTTTTGTTCTTTAGCTATATTCAATTTACATTAAATTTAGGCAGTCATTTTAATCACTTTGTAATAGCCCTCTAAGGCAAATTGTGTACTGAACTTTCCCACTCTGCTCTCGTACCAGTGACTTTGGGTTGGATGCTGGAGAACAATATTCAGGAAAGGGCTCCTAGAGGCAAGGACATTGGAGTAGGTCATTGGTTGGAAGGGAAAGATAATGAGTTTGGTCTTATTGAGTTTGAGGTCTGTGAGGGTCTGAAGGGTCTTAGTTAGAGATAGAGGTTTGGAAATAATCAGAAAATGGGTGTTCCCTGAAGCAGTAGAGGTGGATGATATCAGGAGAAGATACGTCAGAGACAGAAGTGAATTCTCAAGTTCTAACATGGGGGAACACTGTTATTTACAAAAGGGACATAAATATAGATGCCTCCTAATAACAACAACAACAAAAACCAGACTGAGAGTGGTCACTAAGTCTTTTACAAATGTATTGTTGATAGAGAAATCTTAAGATAGTAAAGTTATTCCACTTCCCCAACATTCTTGAGTTGATATTTCCCCCTAGGTGGATGGATTGATTCTAGAATTATACTACTCAAACATGTTAATTTTGCTAGTCTCAGGAAGACATACAGAAAATGGAATTTATATGTTGGATTCAACTCCAAAGAACCTAGATCTAGGACAATTTTAGAACACAAGAGTCCCATTAGTTTGAAATTACAAATTGGTTTGGTACCCTGATACATTAGAATCAAGACAGTCAAATTTCTGTATTTTAAGCTCAGATGAGTTTCAATCTGAAGATATCTGAATGATAATTACATTTGGTGGTAAATACTTCAAAGAAAAATGATGTATTGGATAGACGTTACATATATGTAAAGATTTCTCATTATTCAAAATCTTCAGAAACTTCAGAGCCCCAAAGCTAATTCTTGCTTTTGTTTCTCTCAGTTAGAAATGACACTAGCTATAGTTTTAGAAATTTAAAGGGATAAGTAATGTTGTGGTTCTTAGCTTATATTTATTCATTCATTTATTCATTCACTTATTTGAATTTTTTTTTTTTTTTTTTTTTTTGCGGTACATGGGCCTCTCACTGTTGTGGCTTCTCCCGTTGCAGAGCACAGGCTCCGGACACGCAGGCTCAGCGGCCGTGGCTCACGGGCCCAGCTGCTCCACGGCATGTGGGATCCTCCTGGACTGGGGCACGAACCCGTGTCCCCTGCATCGGCAGGTGGACTCTCAACCGCTACGCCACCAGGGAAGCCCCACTTATTTGAATTTTTAAAAACAACAGAGCCTGATTTTCAGTTGTATCTGTCTGTTATATATCAAAAATGTGTATTTGTGAATATTTGGTTATCCTCTTATTTCTCTTGCAAAAAATGAATATTTAAATGAGGTTTTAGATGAAATTTGGTATAATTCTCCCTCTTTTCCATTAGTGTAAGTAATCAACAAATGATTATATATAAAAAATTTTGAAATATCTAGAAATGTATTTTTTTTAGTTTAAAAAATATTATTGTAGAACAAGTAAATACTATGCTTTAAATTCTTACCATTCTTTGGCTGTCTCCAATCATATCTTTTACAACAACTGCAACTATCAGTAAAGAACATAATTGGAAGATCAAATGATATTTTCAACTATCTTTTTCTAATATGAAATAAGTGTAATCCTTGTGATTACAAGTCATTACTTAAATTTTATTTTAATCCAGTCTCACAGTGCTTGTAAATCTTAACCTGAGTTACATCTATCTTTTTGGTTGAATGTAAAAATAAATCTTGCTGTGGTAGAGAAACTGTCAGGAATAACATGTGTCATGTTTTATTTGTGCAATAGATTTCATTCTTTTAAAGATCCCATACTGTGTGCTTTTCTGTTGCTTTGTTGAGCAGGAGTATGAAATAAAATGTGACATGTTAGGGTGGGATGATTCATTTTGTCTCTCTACCTGTAATCTACGAACTCCTTGAACATTGGTTATTTTACCCTTGTCAAGTGACTGTAGGCTGTAAAAAACAAGCCCCACTCAGGTATCAAAGCAAACAGAATGAGTAAAGGAAGCATATTCATTGGGAATTTTGTATGTACCTGCTGGAACATGCCTCTAATTACATCATTGGATCCCTGAAACAACACCTTAAGGTGCGAATAATGTGCCCATTTTACAAATTAGGAAATTGAAGCCCAAAAGGCTTATATTATAGCCTAAAGTCTCACAGGTATAAAGGAGGTAGGATTCAAAACCTTCCTGGCTCCAGGGGCTTCCCTGGTGGCGCAGTGGTTGGGAGTCCGCCTGCCAATGTAGGGGACGCCGTGTTCGTGCCCCGGTCCGGGAGGATCCCACATGCCGCGGAGCGGCTGGGCCCGTGAGCCATGGCCGCTGGGCCTGTGCATCCAGAGCCTGTGCTCCGCGGCGGGAGAGGCCGCGGCAGTGAGAGGCCCGCGTACTGCAAAAGAAAAAAAAACAAAACAAAAAACCTTCCTGGTTCGAAGACCACATTACTCTGATTTTCTTTTACTTTGGAATTTCACAGCTTATATTTTTACATGGAATTTCAAGACCATTTAATAATAATTATAATATTAATATAATAATCAATACACACTGGTGTTTATTATGTGCCAAGCACTAAGTAACTTACATAAATCAACTCACAACATCCCTATCAAATAGATCCTATTATTATTTCCATTTCTTAGGTAAGGAAGAAAGTTTAAATAATCTGTCAAAGGTCATCAGCTAATAAAGAGAAAAACTACCATTCAATCCAAGTAAGTTATGTCAGGATCATGGACCTCTTTAATAATACATTTACTGCAACAAAATAATGCCATTTACAGCAACATGGATGGACCTAGAGATGGTCATACAGAGTGAAGTAAGTCAGACAAAGACAAATGTCATATGAGATCGCTTATATGTGGAATCTAAAAAAAATTGTACAAAGGAACTTATTTACAAAACAGAAATAGAGTCACAGATGTAGAAAACGAACTTATGGTTACCAGGGGGGAATGAAGGAGGTGAGGGATAAACTTGGAGATTGGGGTTGGCATATACACGCTACTACATATAAAATAGATAACTAATAAGGATCTACTGTATATCACGGGGAACTCTTCTCAATGCTCTGTAATGACGTATAATAGGAAAATAATCTAAAAGAGAGTGGATATATATATTTGTATAACTGATACATTTTGCTGTACAGCAGAAACTAACACAACACTGTAAATCAACTACACTCAAATAAAAATGTTAAAAAAATAATACATTTACTACAGTATTTTGGAAACAATTCTAGTTCTTGGATCTTTGAAGTTTGCACAGAACTAAATTCCCACAGGAGTTAATCGATCCTGGGGTTGGAAGATAGGTCTTAAACAAACCTTAAAAGAAAGTAATAAATACATTTATGGCAGAATTTAAACTATATTGTAGTTTTTTTGTTTAATATAAAGGATTATAAAAAACAATGCAATGGAGAAAGGAAGCAAAAAAGAAAAATGGCAATTTAAAACTACAACTGATGTAATCAGTTTTCAGGACAAATGCAAAGTGTTCTTTCCTTTTAAATTAAATGTACTTGTGTTTAAGCAAAATACTTTGATGCATCCAATTTGGCCTAAAATGAGAGACAAGTGGGGCCAGAGGTGATGAGAAGAAAAACAGTTCCTCCCCTCAGTCTGCAGCAGGCAGCCAGGTATCCTGAAGATAAAAGAAGGGTCTTGGATGTCCAACTGAGTGGATGAAGAGATATTAATTTTATTTGAATTATAAAGGAAAAGTAATGTCAGCAGTTTCGAAGACTTGGGTCATTTCAACTGACATTTGTGTTTTCATCATCAGTTATAATATAGACCTTCTAATTCAGAGACAGTGCATCTTGTCAGAGGTCTCCATCTGGTTGAACATCACTGGCAGCCAGCCAAATAGTTTGGATAATATAGAGGAGTAGTCTTACTTCTTGTCACATGTATTTAAGGATTTAACTGTTCAATTTCTCTTCAATCATGATGCATGATTCTTTACAATCCCCCAGGGCAAAGAAAATTAATTCTACACATATCATGAATAATATAGCATCTCTGAATAAGATGTCAGAACAAGCCCTTTAACAGTCAAGCAATTTCTAAGCTAAATACCTTGGAGAAGTTTTATAATCATTTGTTAAAAGTTTGAAATAGAAGATTGTACAACAGAACTCTGATTTCCACATGTCAAAATACTGATTTGTCAAGATTCATTCCACTATTTGCAATAGATTTGTTTACTGAGTATATTTTAAATCATATATGAAGTTTTTCATAGTTTTTAAGAGTATTCATTAAATATATATCTTTAACTTTTAAAAAATATTTTAAAAATCAGAGCTGTGAGAGCTAAGTCTAATATGTTCAATACTCAAATATGAGTGGATAAAATAATTGTAGTATTATAATGTATATGTTTTGTACATATAGCAAATATATACAAAATATATACATAGCAGTATATAGATTGAGAATAACACTACAGAGCAATATATAGATTGAGAATAACAAAATTACATCCTAAACTATGGATAAATACATACGATTTCATTAGTTAAAACCTGATTAAACTAACCCATTATGCTAAAAATATTTACACTTGTGAGATTATAAATTAGAAAGGATATGAAGAATCTGATAGTTTTCTCTGTGGCTTAGCTACTGGTCACATAGGTGTATTTAACTTGTGAAAATTTATTGAGTTGTACACTTGTGATTTGTGCTTTTCTGTATGTATATTCTTCTTCAGAAAAAAAATTACATTAAAGAAATATACATATACATATTCAACATCTTGGATGTATGGATCTTATTTTAAAGATAGGTAAAAATGATAAAATTGATGAGTTTTGAGAAATATGCTTTCCCATTAGTCAGTAATGAATGCTTACTAAAGCTAAAATCACTGGTAGGCTGTTTTATTTTAATAAATATTCTAAGACTAAGCACTAGTTAATTTTCAAAACATAATCACTTCCAGGTCTATTATTTGTTCTAGAAATGAAAAAAAATATGCATGGCTATATTTTAGTGGAAAGACATTTGATAATCTATGCTCTAGAGCCTGTAACAAAAATATCTGTGAAATATTTAACATGTGAATATTTGTGATACATTAAAATGTATTCAAGTTCTATCATTTTAGATTATTTTTCCAAAGACTATTTTTTAAAAATATTACTACATAATATGTATTTTGAGAGTTCATAAATCCTTTTTTTGGTATAAAACTAAACAAATCTACAGAGTTATGAAATTACATGGATACAAGACTGAAATTTTACTAAGTTTGTTTCTGAGATTATTAAGATCTAGGAAAGTTTCTTCATTTTGGAATCACCTCCTGTACCTAGTATAATGCTCTATGCTTAATAGATTTTAATGAATCATTGACAGTGAATGGAAGGACACTCTTGATCCTTCATCGTTTGTAGATATATATCCTGATAGAAATCAAGGTTCCATTCTTACTGTGATATTCCTGTTCTACAGCAATTATATGGAAGCATCTCAGTGAAGTTACAAAGAAAATATAGAGCAGAAAGTGTGCCTGATCTGAATATGCTGACTTACCAGTTCTGACTTAATGAACAGCCTTATCATTTGTTTCTCTTACTTCCACAAATGTAAAAATACTTTCAAATTATTTTCTCTTTCCTCAGCAACTTTTGGTTTGGCTGAAGAAAGGTGTCTAGGATTTTTATTTTCTAATCTGATTAATATCTAATTTCATACCCTAAGGGATAGAAATTAACCTTGTTTTGGTTTCATTTCTAGTCCATTCTATTAGCCAAAGTCTGTAGCCTGGAGAGTCCAAGAGAAAACAAAGTATATATCCGGATAACTCATGAAAATAGGAAATCAAAATATCCATACACTAACACAGTTTACAGTTTTCTGGTATATTTTAGGACAAAACATATTTTTGGTCTAAAACAATCTCCTAAATGTTAGAATCTTCTTTTTCACTCTCCTAACAGATACATGATTGATAGCACTTTAAAAGTATGTAAATTAAGAAACTAGTCTACTTTCTATTATTATTATAGGTATTATGGGTTGACTTGTGCTCCTCAAAATGATATGGTGAGGTCCTAATTCTCAGTTTTTCAGAGAGTGATCTTATTTGGAGAAAGAGTCTTTGCAGATGTAATTAGTTAAGATGAGGTCATAAGGAACTGAGGTGGGCCCTTAATCCAATAGACTAGTGTCCTTATAAGAAGAGAAGAAAGAAATACACAAAGAGAACACCATATGAAGAAGCAGGTACGGAGGGAAGACAGCCATGTAAAGACTGAGGCAGTTTGGAGTTATGCTGCTATAAGGCAATGAATGCCTAAGGCTACCAGGAGCTAGAAGAGGCAAGAAAGGATCCCCCATCCCCAAGAGGCTTCAAGGGAGCACGGCCCCACCGAAAACCTTGATTTCAGACTTCTACCCTCCAAAACCTTGAGAGAAAAACATTTCTATTGTTCTAAGACATCCAGTTTGCAGTACTTTGTTCTGGCAGCCCTAGGAAACTAATACAAAGGGTATGTTAAAAATCATCATCAACAATCTGACCAAAACACATACTAATAAGACATATGTCAAATATATTAGCGCTTATTTCTAGTCAGAGGGTTTAGAGGTGGACAGTGAGATTTCTGGTTACTGGGATTATGGAGAACAGTTGTGTGGTGTGTTGGTTAAAAGCTTACACTTGAAAAGTATTTAAATTTATTTGGATACTAGTTTTGTGATTTTGTTCAGCGTACTTCACCTTTCTTGAGCCTTAGTTTTCTCATTGATGAAAAGTGAATACTATTTATATTGAACACCTTTTAAAGGTTAAATGAATTAAACATGGGAAATTCTTTAAAAGGCACCCGATAATTTGAAAATGTTCAACAAGGATTCATTGCTATTATTGTATTGTGTTTTTATGTACTCCCCATCTTGTATGAAGTTTTCTGTATTACTTTGTAATTAGAAAAAATAATAATAATAAAGATTATTTAGAAAATATGATGAACATTTATTGAGAGTTTGCAACGTGCCAAATGTTGTGTAATGTATCATGCAGGCATTTTATCTTTTAAATCTCACAGGTATTATGAGATATGTATCATTTCTAGTCAATATTACATATGAGGTTAGTAAAATCCAAAGATGTGAAATAAATTGTTAAAGGACAGAATAAATCTAGACCATTCAAATTTCAAAACTTTGTTAATAACTATGCTATGCTATGTTACCTCACCAATCCTTCTCACAAACAAAATAATACAATTTTATGTCAATCGATTATGCTCTTTGTGGTGTGAATAGAGTTGATGTAGTGGAATTACTGTTTAATTTAATTTAAATTTAATTTAATTTTCTATTTTTTGAAATTGTGACATGCTAGTTAGAAAAGAAGAACCATATTACATCTGTATATTTGCCAGAAAGCCTGATTTGGAGTCTATGGTTCTAATCCCCTTGTAACCCTCATTCTTTTTATTGATTTCTTATGTTATTCCATTGCCTTTATATAAGACATCAGCTTTTATTTATTTTTTATTTTTTTATTTTTTCGGTACGCGGGCCTCTCACTGCTGTGGCCTCTCCTGTTGCGGAGCACAGGCTCCAGACGTGCAGGCTCAGCGGCCATGGCTCACGGGCCTAGCCGCTCTGCGGCATGTGGGATCTTCCCAGACCGGGGCACGAACCCGTGTCCCCTGCATCAGCAGGTGAACTCTCAACCACTGCGCCACCAGGGAAGCCCAAGATATCAGCTTTTAGATAGAAGTGTGTGTGGCTGTAAATTAAGGCTAAATTTCAATTCAGAGGCCAAATAAGTAAGCACTTATATAATGTGCTCCACTGAATATCACAAACACCCCTTGCAAAGCCTATAATATCACATGCAATATTTTTATTGAATATAATTAGAGATAAACATGACTTAAACTCCTCTTATTATCCCAAAATGTAAAATCATGGTTCCATGAATCTAGACATAGGTTAAAAGCAAAACATATATATTTTTTTAGTTAATATGAACATATTTCTCTTATTTAGTCAAACAAATGTTATTAATAATTTTATTTTACTTTTTTTTTTCTGATAACCCAATTTCATCTGTTCTTGTTAAATCTCTCACCAATCAATGGCCTGATAATTATAAGATGGCTTTCCAGCAAGTGTGGAAGATTTGTTATTCCTAAAGGAAGGCTTTCATTGAAAGATTATGTGTCTGATATGTTAGATGTTTCAAATCCTCTTAGAAATACTCTCTGATTTTGTTTACACCACTTCATTTGATGCTGCAGAAAAGAGTTAACTTCTCCATATCTTCTTTTTCTGAATTAAAATACTTGTTGTTTCCCTAAGGTAACAATAACTGTCAAGACCAATGTATCAGAAAATAGCTCAGACACAAGAGAAACATGTTTCTGACTCACATGAAGCTCCAGACCAATAATGGCTCTCCATGAGATGATTTGGGATCGACGCTTTTTCACCTGTGGCTGAACCATCTTCAATACATGGTTTTCAGGTTTGCAGTGCTTGTTTTCATCAATCTGACATTTGCAACAGTGTGGCCAGCTGCACATAGGAGATGTTTATAGGTCAGTTCAGAAAGTGATAGATACCACTTTTGCTTACATTCCATGACTACCAATATGTGAAACTGCCAACTCTATCTGCAAGGTAAGCTAGGAAAGATAGTCTATAAGTATGCATGGAAAGAGAAGTAAAAGCCTGCCAATGACTCTCACATTCTTGAACTCAAATTACAGTGTAAACTGTCAAGGGCAAAGAATTAGAATAGGATTAGTCCATGCTTTCCTACTATAACTAGAGGAAGAAAACTTATACACATACAGCAAGCCTCATTTCATTAACGAGAAATTAGCAGCAGTCAAAATGTGGTTCAAATGAGTTAGAGCCTCAGCATCTACTGCTAGCAAAAACCATTGTAGGGGATGTTCTTTCCTCAAGAGGCTCTTGCCTTGGGAGATTGGGGAAACTGTGGGGAGGGGAAGAGTCAGTCTGCTATTGCCTTCTTTTCCCCCAACATTTCAAAGAATAGTCCCTTGCCTTAGTGCTATGATACTTAGTGCTTATGTTGAATGACACATCTGAATGGATCATAAAATAGAGAATAAGAGATGGCATTCTATACCCATATTCTTCTGTTTTTTCCTGGAGCATTCCAGGTAAATCTATTTTTCTTAAAGAGTTAAATTTAAGATTTAGTACTTGTTAAAGGAAACATTTTAAATCCCTAACATAGGAGGAGACAGTATAATATATTATTTTTAAATATTATATTTATTGTACAAATATGGGGTTCTTTTTTTAAATTAATTTCATTTTTATTTTATATTGGAGTATAGTTGATCATGGGATTCTTAGAAAAACAATAAAATTTCTTCTTTTAGACTCAAAATAAGCCATTAACCTATAAAATTAGTTTAAGAGGGATCATTAGCTACTTGTTTATTGAATTTTAAAATAATACACTTTGCTTAGAATAAAGTGTAAGCAGTGCAAAATATCTGACATCTTTAAACTAGTTATAGCAGCAGTTAAAAAGCAAAGTCTGAGATTCAAACAAATGCATGTGGTTGCACTTGATTTGAGTCCTGTCCCTACAGCACAGCTGATCAGAGCCAGTGTGGAATTCCCCAGCTGCTAGTTACCACCACTGACAGGCAAACTCTTCCCAAAGCTGCTCAGAAACAAAGGAAAATGTTCCTGTAGGCCTGACCAATTCTATAAGACTGTGCAGATTCTGGACATTGTTTACTGCTACAATCTCACTGTATACCATTCTCAGTCTCATTCACTACACTGCTTATGGTATTTCCTTCTGCTTGCAAGGTTCTTTGTCCCTGATCTGTTCATGCATTTTTCCTTTCTGTCATACAGATATCATCTCCAATGTCATTGCATTAGAGAGGTCTTTCCTGACCATCCTATGTAATATTTTGCTTTTCATCCCTGCCCGAGTCACTCTCTATCAAATTATGGTTTATTAATTTATCTGTTTGTTTTTTTTCCCTTCATGGTACTTAAACAATCTGAAATGATCTTATTTACATATTTGTTTTTTCTCCTCCCTGTATTCTACGCTTGACAAGGAAAGTGAGTTTGTCTGTCTTGCTCATGTATTTATGTGTTTCCAGACACAACAACGATTGGAATATAGTAAGTATACAGTGAATATATGTTGAATGAAAAAGACAGTGGGTAATGATATGTGGGTGAGAGAAGTTGATATTTGTCCTTCTTAGTATGTAGGCTAGTTCTGAAATTGATCAATGAACTCAACATTTCCCCTGAAATACCCTTTGGATGGAAGACTGTGGATCTTCTCATCAAAGCTAAAAACATATGTAAGGAATCTACATGGCTCACCAAGGAAACTGCTCTCTCTCTAATGTCTAATTGATCCTGGTAGAATTATGTTTATATTCCTGGCATCTCTAACGATTTTGATTATGCTGTTTCAGAGAATCACCTAGTCAGCATAATGTGCAAAATTATTCTATATAAATATCATTATGTTACATAAAATAATTAGGCTTTGCACTTATTAAAGATAGCAATAATAATAATTTATAGTTATCGACAATCTAATTAATAATGAATAGCAATCATTATTGGTTCAATGAACTTTGTAAACAAAGTGCTATATTTCCTCTTCTACACATAATTAACACTGAGCTTCAGTACTCTATAGAAGGTAATAAATTCAAGAATGATGAGGCCATTTTTTCACTACAAATTTTACTAATGCTAAAGTTTGTGCACCTTAACCATTTTACCTAATTGTCATCAGCAGCAAATGTTTACTGAGTTTTGTTACGTTACACAGAGCTTGAATAGGAGCTCAAAGAGTCTGGTTTCAGAGACCGTGCTTATAACCCATACTCTAAGCCATACTCTCGGGTTTTAAATATTTACTCTAGTCCTCAATAGAAATATATCACTCTTTGAAAAAGTTATTTCATGTTGCATTATATATTTTTAAGGATAAATTAAACACGGTAGTCTAGTCAGGAAGTCTTTTAAATGCATTAAAATAAATTTTGTAAGTGTATAACAATTATAATTTAGGGATTATAAATCTCATACATGCTTATTGTAGTAAAATGAAGATGAGAAAAATAAAAAATCATTTATAATCCCTTCTTTTCTGAGATAACTACTGTCAAGAAATCTTTGGATCACAAAACAAAATTGCACTTAATCGTAAGAGAGAAGAAAGTTTAGAGAGTATAAAACGCTTTAAGCTCTCAAAAACAATCAAAAGGTGTTTTGATCATCAGAAAAACCGTTGAAGCTCCTTCGTTTTCACGTGGTGTTATACATAGAAATCATCAAAATATGTGCAGAGAACGACATATAGCAAGGTCACTTAACCTTTTGGCACCTCAGATCCTCCTTTGAAATATAAAAATAATAAGCCCTAGCTTACTTGCCTCAGGGACGTTTAAGGATAAAATTAAATTATAAATGTGAAAGCTCTTTGAAATATCTTCTCTCTCGCTGAGCACTTCCCCATAACTATATTCTGTTACTCTGCCCTCTGACATTTCTTCTCACTTGAGAATCACTGTGTCTCTTTGTCTCCTTCTTCAACACAGCATGGAAATCACAGGACTACATACTCTCTAGGCTACTTTCTGATTCAGTGCTATGATTTCTGGGAAGAAATTAATGACGTTGTTAGGGGGAAAAAGGCATACAGGAAAATGCTGGAAAATAGTTTAAAGATATTGTCTTCTGATGGTTTAGTGTGACATTGGTCTAATCTCTCCAAGTCTTGTGAATTTCCCCTGAGTAGTAAGATTGATTGCCAAATGATGAAGCACTGAATTACAGTTGACCTTTGAACAACACCAGTTTCAACAGCATGGGTCCACTTATATGTGGATTTTGTTTAATAAAAATATTGGAAATTTTTTTGGAGATTTGTAACAATTTGAAAAAACTTACAGATGAACCAAGTACCCTAGAAATATAGAAAAATTAAGAAAAAGTTGGTTATGCCATGAATGCATAAAATATATGTAGATACTAGTCTATCTTATCATTGGCTACTATAAAATACACACAAATCTATAATAAAAAAGTTAAATTTATCAAAACTTACACACACAAACACAGACCATACATGTCACAGTTGAGAGAAAGGTAAACAAACATAAAGATGCAGTATTAAATCATAATTGCATAAAATTAACTGTAGTACATACTGTATTACTGTAATAGTTGTGTAGCCACCTCCTGTTGCTATTGTGGTGAACACAAGTGCTGTGTGTATCTGCTTAAAACGTCATGTAATCATCTCTGCCTGAGCAGTTTCTCTCTAGTAAATAGCATATCAAGGTAAAAAGTCATCTCTCGAGGTTTTCCCATGTTTTTCACCATGTTCAGTGCAACTCTGTGAATCCTGAATGGCACCAGGGGACCCACAAAAAGTGCCACTAGTGATGCTGGAAGTGCTCCCAAGAAGCAGAGAAAAGTCACAACATTACAAGAAGAAGTCAAGTTGCTTGATATGTATCGTAAATTCAGGTCTGTAGCTGTGGTTATCCGCTGTTTCAAGATCAATGAATCCAGTGTAAGGACCATTGTAAAAAAAGAAAAGGAAATTCAAGAAGCCAGAACTGCAGCTATGCCAGCAGGTGCAATAGCCTTGCACATTTTTTTCAAATACATTTTTATCTCACAATGAAAATGAAGCTTTTATATGGGTGCACGATTGCTATAACAAAGGCATACCTATAGACTCTAATATTATTTGAAAAAAAGCAAAGTTATTATAAGACAACTTAAAGCAAAAGGAAGGTTAAGGATCTAAAGCTGGAGAATTTAATGTCAGCAAAGGATGGTTTGATGATTTCAGAAAGAAATTTGGCTTAAAAAATGTCAGCGTTAACAGGAAAAGGAGCTTCTCCAGACCAAGAGACAGCAGGCAAGTTCCCAGATGCCATTAAGAAAACCATTGAAGAGAAAGGATATCTGTCTGAACAGGTTTTTTAATGCAGACAAAAGTTCTCTACTCTAGAAAAAAAATGCCACAAAGGACACTTATTAGAAAGGAAGAGAAGCAACCATCAGGATTTGAGGCAGGAAGGGATAGGCTAACTCTACTGTTTTGTGCAAGTGCAGTCAGGTTTATGATCAGGACTGCCCTTATCTATAAAGCTGCTAAGCCCCGAGCTTTGAAGCGAAAAGATAAACACCAGTTGCTAGTCTTTTGGTTGTACAACGAGAAGCCTTGGATAACCAGAACCCTTTTTCTGCATTGGTTCCACTGATGCTTTGCCCCTGAAGTCAGGAAGTACTTTGTAAGGGACTGCCTTTTGAAGTTCTTTTGGTATTGGACAACACCCCTGGCCACCCACAACCCCATGCGTTCAACCCTGTAGACACTGAACTGATCTACTTGCCCCCAATCACAATGTCTCTAATTCTGCTTCTAGATGAGGGGATGATAACATATAGGAACATTTTTAGAGAAATAAAAAAGTGAAAAAATCCAGACAGAAATTATGATGTATTTCAGTAACGTTACACTGAGTGTGCCTGCCTCTCTTGCCTCCCCTTCAATCTCTTCCACTCCCTCCACCTCTTGCACCCCTGACACAGCAAGACCAACCCCTCATCTTTCCCCTCCTCCTTAGCCTACTCAATGTGAAGATGACGACGAGGATGAAGACTTTTATGATGATCCACTTTCAGTTAATGAAGAGTAAATTGTCATCATGCTCTACAGTTAATAAACTTATCTGTTGTGTCGTGTGTGTTTTTGTGTGAAAATCTAATAACTGTACAGCAAGAACTGTATGAGACGTTTTGGCGTCATCATCATTGCATTTACCATGTAGACCATCATGTGCAAGACTTGTGTTGAAGTGGACAGCCTATCCTTGCATAGGCATAAGGTGAGTGATATTTAATATAAAATTAATAAAGTGTAAGTTTTCTTACTGTTTTATAACTCTGCTTTCAAAGAATTACATTACTGTACAGTATGTGTCTCTGTCTTGTAATTAGAGAAAATGCATATCAGTCTATCATCAAAATAAGTATTTTTTTAAAATGTAATGTTTCTAATACTCTATTATGAATATGACTGTGATACTGTATGCCATAAAAATTTTATAATGACCTATTTATTAGTGTATAGCCTAGGCTACAGTGAAGCAATCACATCAATTATACTAGGCAGCCATGAAGTAATCATATTGCTGCCTCATTATATTGTAAATGCATGAATTGTTATACTTGTAAATAAATATTAATTTATTTTTCACACTGTCTTTTAATTTTTAATGTCTAGTGTTAGTAATATGCATAACATCTACAGTGTTTTGTATCATATAAGACAATATTGATGTAGGTATTGACAGGTGATTCATCTTGTAAACAGATGACATTAACTTACTCTTATTGATAAAGGCAGTACAGTACTGTAAATGTATTTTCTCTTATTATTTTCTTAATACTTTTTCTCTAGCTTATTTTACTGTAAGAATAGTTAATTATTTGTAAATATAACATACAAAATATGGGTTAATCCCTGTTTATGTTATTGGTAAGGCTTCTGGTCAATGGTAGGCTATTAGTAGTTAAGTTTTAGGGGAATAAAAAGTTACAAGTGAATTTTTTTTTTAAACCAGATGAGGTTTTTAAAAAATATTTATTTATTTACTTGGCTGTGTCATATCTTAGTCGCAGCATGTGGGATCTTTCATTGTGGCACTTGAGCTCTTCGTCGCGGTGCAAGGACTTCCTCTAGCTGTGGCACGCGGGCTCTAGAATGCACAGGCTTAGTTGCCCCACGGCATGTGGGATCTTAGTTCCCCAACAAGGGACCGAACCAACAACCCCTACATTAGAAGGTGGCTTCTTAACCACTGGACCACCAGGGAAGTCCCACAAGGGGATTTTTGACTGTGCAAAGGGTTAATATCCTTAAACCCCAAGTTGTTCAAGGGTCAACTGTATTTTCATACCCACTACTTTCTTCATTCTTGGAGTTTTCATTATATCATTTCCTACTTTCTTTTATGTTCAAACTCTTCTTTTTAAATTTCTGTATCTTTTCTAACAGCATTAAATATCTCATAAAGAAAACCCTCAATTTCTCATTTCTATCTTATTATTGCCTTATTGCCCTAACTAATATCTTCTTTCCACAGTCTCCTCACACTGTTGTCCATAGGCACTGACTCTAGTTACTCTCCTCTTCAAGTACGTTTTCTTAAAATCCATTATGAAAGTAATATATGCAATGATAAACATTTCAAACAGGTTAAAATAATTTTTAAGTATAACTCAGAGTCTCAGTCCCATTTCCCAAAGTAAAATTTTCAGTCTCAGGTCCTGGAGGTTGCCCATTGTCCCTGCCACATGGCTCTCTCCCAGGTCCTCTCACAACCTGAGAGCTTAATTCTTCAAGATGAGAAGGAGAATTTTTGCTGCTTTGTGTCTCTTTTTTTCAGGGTAAGCGTGTATCTTTTTTAAAAGAGCTCACCTTTAAAATCAGGACAGGCTCATTTCCCTTTTGATTAATGAAAGTCAGTCATCTAAGACCTTAATTACACCTGTAACATTAATTTACCTTGGCTACATTCTACTGGTTAAAAGCAAGTCACAGGGGCCTCCCTGGTGGCGCAGTGGTTGAGAGTCTGCCTGCCGATGCAGGGGATACGGGTTCGTGCCCCGGTCCGGGAGGGTCCCATATGCCGCGGAGCGGCTGGGCTCATGAGCCATGGCCGCTGAGCCTGCGCATCCTGAGCCTGTGCTCCGCAACAGGAGAGGCCACAACAGTGAGAGGCCCGCGTACCGCAAAAAAAAAATAAAAAACAAGTCACAAATTCCACTCACACTTAAGGGGTGGGAATTATACCACTGGGTGGTTATCAGGAGCAAGGAATCGTGGGAGCCATCTTAGAATTCTGTTTACCCAGGATTCCTCAGTGTAATGTTTGCATTTGAGTCTGTTCACAAAGGTTTTTCTAAAAATATACTAATATTTTAGGTAAACTCAATTTTATCAATCTTTTGGATGTGTGCCTTTTTTAATAAAGCTTTCCCAATTCTAATAATATGAGAACAATATATATGGTTAGTGTATTTTTTTCAAGTGCTTTTACAGCTTTATTTCCTGTATTTTTTTTTCTTTTTGCCTTTTGTGCATTAATTCTTTGACACATCTAAATATTTGTTTGTTTGTTTGTTTGTTTTGCGGTACGCGGGCCTCTCACTGTTGCGGCCTCTCCCGTTGCAGAGCACAGGCTCCAGACGCGCAGGCTCAGCAGCCATGGCTCATGTGCTCAGCCGCTCTGCAGCATGTGGGATCTTCCCAGACCGGGGCACGAACCCGTGTCCCTTGCATCGGTAGGCGGACTCTCAACCATTGCGCCACCAGGGAAGCCCAATTTGTTGTTTTTTTAATGTTTTGTTCTGTTAGAGATTTTGCTTGTTCTCCTAGTGCTATTTATGGAGTAATCCATTTTTGACCCACTGATTGTAAATGCGACCTCTATCACATAACAAAAACTATGAACAGTTCATTCTCTTGCTAAAATCTTAATTCTATTTAATTGGGTCCATTTTCTTTTTCTGCACCAAAACAAAATACTTTTTAATTCTGCATTCTTATCTACTCCGTGGAGGAATACTGTCCATTTGTTTCTTTTACATTATTCAGAATTTTCTTGGATATTTCCAAATGTTTATTTTTCATATATATTTCAGAAACAGTTTTCCTAAATCAAAATAATATTGGTAATTTTAATAGGATTATGACATATTAATTTAGGAATAATTAACACCATAACAGCATTTCATATACTGATGAATAATGGATTTCCTTTAGTTAACTCTTTTTTTAATGTCCTTTAGTAGTTTTGATTTTAGAGATCTTTATATATTTGGTTCAGCAGGTGTCTGAAACTTTACTTTCATCTTTGATTTTATAAATTAAATATTTTCTTTTCTAATACTTATTAGCTGTTTATTTCCAGTGACTTCTGCAAAATGACTTTGTGTCAAGAATCATTATTTAAGGGACTTCCCTAGTGGCACAGCAGTTAAGAATCCGCCTGCCAGTGAAGCGGACACAGGTTCGAGCCCTGTGCCAGAAGATCCCACATGCTGCGGAGCAACTAAGCCCGTGCACCACAGCTGAGCCTGAGCTCTAGAGATGGCAAGCCACAACTACTGAGCCCACATGCCACAACTGCTGAAGACTGAGTGCCCTAGAGCCTGTGCTCTGCAACAAGAGACCACAATGAGAAGCCCGTGTATCTCAACGAAGAGTAGCGCCCACTTGCCGCAACTAGAGAAATCCCGCACACATCAATGAAGACCCAATGCAGCCAAAAATAAATAAATAAATATTAAAAATCTAAGAAAAAGAATCATTATTTAAATATCTTATTTTATTTTTAATAGTTTTGATTAACTATTTTGATTTTTCCAAGTATATAATCAAACCAATTGAGATATTGATATTTTTGCCTCCTTTTTCAGTTTTATTCCTTCATTATTTGCTCTTGACTAATGACATTGAAAAGTGCCCCCAGAAACAGTAAATAATGATAATAATAGTCAGTATTCTTGACGTATTATTTTACCATGGGTGCTATTTGTCAAAAATAAAACACTGGGGGCTTCCCTGGTGGTGCAGTGGTTGAGAGACTGCCTGCCAATGCAGGGGACGGGGGTTCGAGCCCTGGTCAGGGAAGATCCTACATGCCGTGGAGCAACTAAGGCCGTGCACAACGACTACTGAGCCTGCACTCTAGAGTCTGCAAGCCACAACTACTGAGTCCACGTGCCACAACTACTGAAGCCTGCGTGCCTAGAGCCCATGCTCCACAAGAAAAGCCACCGCAATGAGAAGCACGCACACCACAACAAAGAGTAGCCTTCGCTCACCACAGCTAGAGAAAGCCTGAGTGCAGCAATGAAGACCCAACACAGCCAAAAATAAATAAATAAATAAAATTTAAAAAATAAAGCATTGAGTTAGAAAGTAGATAGAATTTATATATTATGAAACTAAATAAATACCATCTGACCTATTTTAACAAGCACTTTCTTAAAGCAGAATTTGATATTGTGTTTTACCGGTTATATTTTAAAATTCTATAGAGTTGATTTTATGTTTATTTTAGCATATTATTATAGCGAATATTTTCTAATATTATTAAACTTCCTTTGTTCATAGTGTATTATTTTTAAAGTGCTGCTGTAGCCTAATAATTACATATTGAATTTTTGTATCAGTATATATAGGCGAGATTAGGATATTTTTTCCCACATTTTTTCCATATTTTCATCTAAAAGTTATGCTGCTTTTTAAAATAACTTTCCATAGAATTCCATAGTCTGGAAGCCTTTCTCATCTCCTTATACTTTAAAACACTTTAATGACACTAGAATGATCTGTTCCTGGAACATTTAATAAAATTCACTTCTGAATTTTTCTCAACTCTAGAACAATGTGTATTGAACCTCATAGTGAATATGAATCACTGATTTTTTTTTTTTTTTGACTGCACTGCATGTGAAATCTTAGTTCCTGGACCAGGGATTGAACCCCTGCCCCTGCAAGTGGAAGCACGGAGTTCTAACCACTGGACCACCAGAGAATTCCCCCAGAATCACTGACGATTTTGTTAGAATGCAGACAGATTTCATAAGTGTAGGACTGGGCCTATGATTCTACATCTCTAACAAGCTCCCACATAATGCTGATGCAGCTGGTCCTGGAAACACAAGTTGGCAAGTTCTAGAGATTTTTCAAGGTTAAATTTTCTCTGTTACTTTGATGACAATTGGTCTGTGAAAATTTTTTGCTTTTCTTTTTTAGAGTTAAATTTAGAAATTGTATTTTTCTAATTTTTTTCTTTCATACCAGGTTTTAAAATCTATGAGGAAGGGCTTCCCTGGTGGCGCAGTGGTTGAGAGTCTGCCTGCCGATGCAGGGGACACGGATTCATGCCCCAGTCCAGGAAGATCCCACATACCACGGAGCAGCTGGGTCCGTGAGTCATGGCCGCTGAGCCTGCGCATCCAGAGCCTGTGCTCCGCAACGGGAGAGGCCACAACAGTGAGAGGCCCACATACCGCAAAAAAAAAAAAAAAAAAAAAAAAAAAATCTATGAGGAAAAAGTTGAGCAGACTCATTATTCTAATAAAATATGTTCCATCTCTAGGGATTTGTTTACTTTTCTTCTTTAATATTATGAAATAAAGCTCAGTTTTATGTTCATCTGTTTTCGTTTTTTAAAATAAATATCCCTTGAGATTAACTTCTGCCTACTGATTTTATATATCTAATTGTTTAATTTATGCTCATTTTTAATATTTTTCTGCTTTTGTGGGTTTTTTATTTTACAATTTCTTGAGTTAGATGTTTAGCTCATATAATATTAATTCATAATAATTACATTATTACTTCATCATAGTATTACTGTTTTATAATTTTATTAAGATATACTTTACATATAAAATTCACAATTTCAAGTGTAAAAATTCAACAATTATTGATTTTACCATATTGTGCATTCATCATCATAAATCAGTTTTAGAATATTACAAAATTCCAATATAATATTACTTTTTGATAAAAAATAGTTTTTTTTTTTTTTTTTTACAGATTTTCCACTGTAATCTTTAGCCTTATCATACAATTTTGCTTCTTAATGTTTTAATTGTTAGTAGTTTCTAGTTATTCTGCAGTTTTAGGGACTTTATTTTGACCATAATTTTTCTTTTTTTTAATTCAGAAAAAAGATATATCTAACATCTTCATATTATGTACTTTTTTTTAGATTTTATTTAATATTTACTAAATTAACTCTTATTTTTACTGTATTGTTTTGTATTTGTATTGTACTGTATTGTTTTGTATTTCTTAGGCTTCCAGAACATCACAGTCTTCTAGTTTATCATTTTCCTTTCTCTGTATTATTCTTAGGCTCCTCTGATCTTCTTTTACATAATTGTTTCCTGATGAATTTATTATTTTTATTATTTTCATTCTTTTTCTCTCTCTCTGCCTCTCTCTTAGTATATTTTTCCTAGGTATTACTCAACCACATGGCTTAATTTCTATCATTTTGTTAATAGCCTCATATCTACAAATCCACCATACAACCCCTTGCCAAGCTACACACTTATCCAACTGTGTAGGAACACATCCCTTGGAATAATGCACAATGTTCAGAATAGAGTTAATTCTTCCACACTCTATCTCCTAACACTCCTTTGCCCTTTTGCCTATTGATTGCCAAATTATTACATTGCCAAATAAATTACAAGATACTAGCTCTGTTATCTGCCTTATAAAGAAAACCTTTTGTGTCGTACCTGGGGCATATTGATATGGACAGTGCTCTGCCTTACTTTCTCTCCTCATTCATTTTCCTGTTCCTGCTTCTCCATTGTCAACTTTTCACTTACATAACTTACAGAAAACATTTCAGTGTATGGTTAAAGGCATGGAGGACTCTGGCACAAGACTGCCTTCTTTCAAATCTGATTCAGTCATTTGGCAATGTGACCTTGAGTCTCTCTGTGAACTTAACCTCTCTGCCTCATAAAGTAGTACAGGTACATCCATTATAAGACTGCAACAATGATTCAATCATAAACATATAAAGCAATGGTGCCTGGCAAAAAGTAAGAACCTGATAAATGTTTGCTCTTATTTTTGGTCCAAAATGATCTATTTCCTATTACAAAATACAAAAAGCTCTGGAAACAAAGAGTTTTGGAATTTATTTGGTAAGAAAGTCAACCCTAACCCTGTGCTTATCTGGATTCAAGATATGACTTGAACTAAAGTGATACTATTATGTTATTTACAAAATTAAAGTGTATATTTTCATTTCTTTGCTGAAATATAAATGTTTTGAATACTGGTGTGCTACCCCAAATCTCACTAGAGATGTTACATAATATATTAAGTATGCACCATCTTATTTTTCTAAAATGTGAAAAATTCTGAAGTCAGAAATGCATCTGGCTACAGGATTTCAGAAAAGGGATCATGAACTGTACTACAGTTTAGACCTTAGCTTCAATATTTCCCTCTTGTCAAAGCCCTTCCTGTATTCCAAAACTGATTAGAAATATATTTTGTGTGCTGCAGTTGTGCCTTACATTTACCCCATCATAATACTTTTGAACTATTTTATTTGTCTGTAAAACGTGTGCTCTTTTATTCAACATAGTACCTGGCACCTGGTAGGTATTCAGCAGGTATTTATTACAGATTCTCTGAATCTGGATATTGGATAGAACATCCCGACACCAAAATAAACAGCCATATTAACATTTATTTAATGCCTTGCTGAGCATTAAATTTGTTGCATAAATTCATTGATGCAACAATGAATGAGACAGAATCTGACTTCGAATCAGTTGTAACATAGTGGTTAAAACAAGAATATTGACATGGATTCACTTTAAAGAGATTTATGCTCTGATAGTGCATAAACACAGGGTGTTAATAGTGCTTTGAGGAACCTTTGGGATTCTGGCAACACTTCCTAGAAAAAAAAAGACATTTGAGCTGAGGGTTGAAGGAGGAGAAGCTGTTAGCTCTACAAAGAGAGAGCACTGAGGAGACAGAGCTAATGAGCAAAGGCATGAAAGCCGGAAACTGCTAGATGAGTGTGAGGAATCAGAAGCGGTATGATCACCTGGTGACAATCATGGGTAGGAGAGGAGATTAATAAGAGTCAGAGTCAATTGATGTACCTCCTGGAGATTAATTAATAATCATTGTTTTTCATTTGTAAATGAGAACTCCAAAGAGCAAGGGAAACTGTGCTTGAGAGGAATAAACTCTTCATCCATATTAATTGACCGACTCTTCCAACGGATTGCCCCATAACCTGAGATTTTCTTTAAATTTAACATTTAATTAACCATAGTTATTTGATGATTGGGTTCTATAAACTCTGGTTTCCTCATCTGAAAATTCTACTGCTCAATTTCTGCCTCTTACAAGGATAAGGGAGGAAGTACAAAATTATTTTTGTCTCAATAGGTGACTATAAAAATTCCAGGGTACAATAAATGTCTAAGTCATTATCAAGATGACTGAAGATAAGAACATCATGCTTTGCAATAATTTCGTTAGCAATATTTTGAAAGAGTATTAAAAAAATTCAAAATACTGCCCTGAGAAAGGTTAAGATTAGGATTTACTAGACAATCTTCAGTATGAACAGCTGGATTAGTAACCTTTATTGCAATATGAAAGAGGAAAAAATGATCACATCTAGATCTCTGGAGAAATTCTCTATGTTGTTGGCTTTTACAAACTCTGTATATACTGTTTAACCTTATTCTATTTAAAATATAGCTATGTTATGCACCAGTAATTAGCATAATATTATAGGAAAATTATATTTCAAAAACAAACTCATAGAAAGAGATTTGTAGTTGTCATGGGCAGGGAGTAGTGGGAGGGGGTATTGGATAAAGGTAGTCAAAATGTAAAAATTTCCAGTTATAAGATAAATCAGTACTAAATCGTGATAAATATAATATAAATATAATCATCATGATAAATATAATGAACACTGCTGGATGTTATATTTGAAAGTTGTTAAAAGAGTAAATCCTGATAGTTATCACAAGTATTTTGTGATAGTATTTTTCTTTATATATATATATATATATATATACGGTGATGAATGTTCACTAAACTTACTCTGGTAATCATTTCTTGATGTATGTAAGTCAAATCATTATCCAACAGACCGTAAACTTTTACAGTGTCAACTATTTCTCCATAAAATAGGAAAAAAGTAACCAAAAATTAAAAATTATATATAGCTATTTTCACAATATTGATAACATGAGCTATTGAGTTAAAGTAGAGGAAAGAAGTGACAAATACAGGGTCTGCAAATTGGACCCTACTGTATCTTCTGGTCTCAGACTTCTATTCTAAAATTATAGACCTGTGGTTCATTACTTCAAATTGTGCATTGAAAATATGAATTATTGGGTTGGCCAAAAAGTTCGTTCGGGTTCGCCATACCATTATACAGAAAACCCGAACGAACTTTTTGGCCAAGCCAATATTTTTTTTTTTTCTTGAATATGAAAGCATGAATTATTTTTTCTTGAATGTTTGGAAACTTATTCTTCTTGTAAAAGCCACAGTTAGTTGTGTTTTGCTATTTGACTTCTAGGCACAATGCTGGCTTTTAGGATTTAAAGAATCACAGCAAGTCAGAGGCCATGTCCCAGTGATAACAATAATAACCAACAGAACACTGGTTGTGTTGAGCCATAAGAAGAAAAAACTATAGACAAAAACAGAAACTTTTCTTGTCTGTATTTTTTTAACCATAACTCCATTGGATGCTTGATTATTCAAGATTAAAATGAAGTTATATCTATAAAATTCTGAAAGGCTGAAGACAATATGGTACTTATTTCATTGAACAACAGAGGAAGGGTTATTTATTTGGACATTACCTTCAAAAATTAGTATCAAAAGTGTGGGGTGAAAACCATAAAATCAAAAGTTTCCCAAGAAAGTTTTCTTTCTTTTTAAGTGTTATGGAGTCAGTTGAATACAAGTTCCACAAGAGCAGTTATCTTGTATGTGTGTTATTGCACAAGCAATTCCCAGGGCCTGCACAGTACCTGCAAACTGGCATGTGCTTAAAAAAAATGTAATGTGGAATGAATGAATTAATAATGGCCATAAAATGGGACCTTTATTGAAGGAAGAGAGTACTTATATGCTTTTGGTAATTACCTTATTTAATCCTCTCAATAAGTCAAGAAGGTATTAATATCTTCATTTTATAAATGAGAAAATGAAAGTATAGCTAGAAAATATCTCACCCAAAGTATGTATGTATTTATATACATATATTATATTAAAATTATATATGTGTATATAATATATATATATACATGAAATGTGTGTGCATACACATATATCTATCACCTATCTTATTTCTTACCTACTTGGCCACATGCCTATCATCATGTCTAGAAGAGAGTGGAAGCTCATTAGATGCTAATCTCCTTTTCCTCCTATTAAGGGTCTTATATTTAACAAGCAGATTAAATAAAATCTTGAAATGAACTAATTTTTAGCTTTGTATAATACTATAAATTCATAAGGTGAGTTAAAAAGCAAAACTTTCTCTGTTTTCTCTCTCTCTCCCTCTCTTTTTCCTCTCATTTATATAATTGATTTGTCTAGCATTCTTCCCAATGACTTAGAAAAAGACATTTATGTCTCAAAAATTATAACCATCTCACTTGTTCAGAACTTTATTCATTTCCATGAAAAACCTGACATTGCTCTGTATTTCACACAAATTACAATGTAATATATTTTCCACATTATTTGAATTTGTGTCTAGGGATGTCAAAAGGCCAAGAGCTTAAAAGACAGATACAGTGAATCAGAGAGCTAAGGAGATACAAAATTTAAAGTAATATATTCATTTTGATTGTGCTAACCTTTCCCCACAGACTTTGAATAAAATTACTTTTGGAAAGGAATGGGTATTCAGAGATTTTAGGTTGTTAAGAAAATGAGGTCAGTATGTAAATGGTAGCTAAACAAATCCATAAAAATGATGACTTGAAATTCAGGGGTACTTGGAGGAAGTATTTATGAAGTCATATAGAGGATGTTCTTCTAAAATTTATGCATCTTAACATTGTCCATTACTTAGTAAGGCATATGGAAATATCTCAATATATCATTTTCAGAACTCATTCTTTATAAATAATTCAAATACTTCATTGTGATTCATGTTTATCTGAAAGAGATTGTAGGTCTTTTTTTTTTCTTTTGGCTAAATACTGGACCAAAAGTGAAAACTAATTCATCTTCAGTTTTTCAATAGTGAAAATATTACAGATCTTTCAGAAGAGAGACGAATCCATTAGATAAGCGTGCTTCTCAGCCTGATTACAAACAATTTACTATTACATTGCTAGCTAGAAAACATAGAAATTTAAGTTTTTATGTAAATAAATGTGAATAAATAAATGTAAATCTCCTTCCAAGTTTGAGGTGGCTGTGTGCATTGATTTGGCTAACAGGATGTATTTTTTTGGACAGGAAACTTTAAAATCCATTGTGTTGTTCCACATATTTTATTCCTCCGGCTACAGTAACCTTGAGAACGAGTCTAGGTGGAGACTTTGTCAGCCCAGGTCTCTGACTAAAATGAGCAGAGCTCCTCTGCTGATCTTTATTGCACTTAGAACACACCTGATAAATGTACCTGTTATCCAATTCTGTTTTTGTTTGTTTCTGCAATATAATTTAACCTCTTATGCCTGATACATTATTATTTGGAATAATATTGTTTATGTATACAAATGGTATGCATGCATATTTGAAACCATAGATAAAGTCACACATTAAAATAATAAAATAGTTTTATCTAAAAAAAGCTAGACACATATGTTGCATTGTGCTATAGTACTTAGGAATAAATAATTACTCGTTGTGAATTATGGCTATGTTACTTAAAATCTAGTTCACAGTCACTGAGAGAATTCAACCTGACAATAATTATACATCTAGTACAGTATAGGGGCATAGTAGGCACTCTATAGATAGTTTTCTTTTTTCTTTGGCTTTTAACTGGTAAGGCTATTAACTAGTTTATTTTAAGCAAGAATTCAGAATTTGACTAAAATTAGTATTAATCATGCAAACTTGAAATTTTGAATTCCCAGATTATTGCATTAATAAAAATTCAGCCCTTGCTCTCAAAGGGTTATAGGTTTTAACCAAAGCATAAAGCCCCAAATAATCAGTGATCTACTTTCTCTACCATAAAATAATCATACTAAATGGGTTTGTATGTATTGGTCAGTCACAACTTAATATAAATCCTGAAACATATGTGTATATGTGCCATAAAATGTTGGTATGACAGTGTTGATATGTGATATAGGCCATGTTTCCCAATATTTACATGCTTATACATATGATGTTTAACATGTATTAACTGAGTGCCTTATAAAGTACCACATATTGTGATAATATAGAATTGTTACTCTTCTGGAAATGCCCATTTTTTCCCTCTACATTCTGATTTTCTGAATTTGTAAAAGAGGTTTCATTAAAAATTTTGTATATTTTAATGTTCAAAATAGGGTCTGACACATAGAAATGGCAGAAAGAAGCAAGTGAACCTGATTGGGTTTAACATTTGCATAGTATAAATTTTCCTGTAGTGAAAGTGGCCATTTATATCCAGGAAATACCTAAAGTCTAACAAATTGTTACCACATTTCCTACAGCCACCATTTTAATTTTGCCCTTTATCATTTCACAGAAATGATCACAACAACTTTTGACTGGCTTATTGCATCTAGTCCTCCTTCCTTCTATTAATTCTGCATTAAATCACTAGAGTAAGCCTCCTGTCTCTACTCTGTACAAATAAAACAAAACAATCATAATAATACCAGGAGTCAGCACTCTTAAGAGTACCTTCAAATCTCTTTCATATTTCTATATCCAAGTATTATGAGCCAAACATCCCTATTTCACTAGAGCAGTCAGTTGCTGACCGGTATTTCAGCAAGTGCTTGTCTCTCCAAATGCAGATTCAGTTCCATTTTAAGCAATTTGTTCCCACACTAAACCCTTGAATAACTTTTATCCCATAAACCACATTTGGTATTTATTATTCATTTCATAGTATTATAAATTCCTTTGTATTATGTCCACATGTTATTTCTGTAACTAAATTTTAAATTTGTGGAGAATACTCATGTTTTGTTTTCTCCCAAAATATCTATGACATTTAATGGATATTTATCAGTTTGATTCTAAAAATTTTTCACTTAATTTACTTTTTTTAAAAAGAGCATTGAAAATTTTCTCCTTAGTAAGAATTTATATGAGAATTAACCTAAAAAATGAGAAACAAGATTACTAAAAAAAAAATTCTGAGATTTAAAAAAAAATCCAAAGATTTCATATTTCCTAATATGCAGAAACTTTTAGTAGTCTTCAAGATCTCCTTTTGGAAAAACTAGTTAAATAAGAGAATTAACTGGTCTTTCCTCTCCAATGCCCAGCCTTCAGTTTTTGACATTTATAAATCATCATTGGAGCAAGGTGACTTCCATTTTAGTATGACAATATCATCCCAAGATGGAAAAAAAATTAAAAAGATATCAAAAATATCTTTTAGAAGAGAAATGTGGTAAAAAATAAAAGAAGAATGTTTGCTTTTCTCAGAGCAAACAGAAGATAAAGTGGTGAAAGATTGCATTTGTCAGTGAGCAAATGGAACTTTCATGTTAATGAAACATTGAGAGATGTAGTTGTAAACTTAGACAAAAAAATAAATATTGAAAAAGATAAGGGGAATTCATAAAATTCAAGGAACATAAACAGAATTTCAAGCCAAAGTTTTACCAGTGTGTGGGGAGTTAAAAATAACACAATGGGTTATAGAGAGCTGGGAACAGAAAACAGCAGAGTTAAGAATTATAAAGTCCAAAATGTTTTATGAGCAGAAAGTCAGTTTCTTCACTTCTCTAAGAATCTGGGAGACCAGTGGAAAGAAGAAAGATAATTATCTTGCTTCAGTACTAGTGATTAAATGGTGACTCCTACAAATGGCCTCATAGCTCCTTTCTTTCTTCCAGATCACCTTTAAGAAATAATCATTTCAGACTTTTTGATGACTTTTTGTGAAGAAAATGGAACCCTATTACACTGTTGGTGGGAATGTAAATTGGTGCAACCACTGTGGAGAACAGTATGGAAGTTCCTTAAAAAGCTGAACAAAGAACTACCATACCATCCAGAAATCCCACTCCTGGACATGTATTTGGAGAAAACTATAATCCAAAAAGATACATGCACTCCAATGTTCATTGCAGCACTATTTATAATAGCCAAGACATGGAAGCAACCTAAATGTCCATCGACAGAGGAATGCATAAAGAAGATGTGGTACATATATATAATGGAATATTAGCCATAAAAAAGAATAAAATAATGCCACTTGCAGCAACTTGGATGGACCTAGAGATTATCATACTAAGTGAAGTAAGTCAGACAGAGAAAGACAAATATCATATGATATCACTCATACGTGGAATTTAATTTAAAAAATGATACAAATGAACTTATTTATAAAACAGAAACAGACTTACGGATATGGAAAACAAACTTATGGTTACCAAAGGGGAAATGTTGTGGGGAGAGATAAATCAGGAGCTTGGAATGAACATACACACACTACTACATATAAGGTAGATAACCAGCAATGACCTACTGTATAGCACAGGAAACTCTACTCAATATTCTGTGATAACCTATATGAGAAAAGAATCTGAAAAAGAATGAATATAAGTATATATATAACTGAATCACTTTGTTGCACACATGAAACTAATACAACGTTGTAAATCAACTGTACTCCAAGAAAATTTTAAAAAGAAAGGAAGAAAGAATCATTTCAGATTAATATTTGTGAATGTTTGGTACCAGGAAGATAGACCTGATTTTGAGACTTTTGGAGAGATAACACAAACAAATTTAGTTTCTGAAAAAACAAAACAAAACAAAAACAACTTAGAACTAAATCTAACACATAATAAATGCATTCTTAGGGGATTATAAGGCAATTCTATCATCTCCCTTTCTGCTGGCTTTAACCAAGGAGAGGATTCACCTCTGGTGAATATTTATGATGATCAGGTAAAGGCCCAACTTAGTTTCAGGTGGACAACATAATGATTTGACATTTGTATACATTGCAAAGTTATCCCCACAACAAGTCTAGTTACCATCTGTCACCATACAAAATTACAACTTGTTCTTGTGATGAGAACTTTGAAGATCTACCTTCTTAGCAATTTCCATATTTGCAATGACTTATTTAAAAAAATTCTTTAACTCTTTATACATTCTGCTACTAATGCATTCCATATATTCAATTATTTTCTTATAGTCTGTCATTATTTTGAAGTTTTAACATTAAGTTTACAAGTATTCACACCTTTATATTACAAAGATTTTCCATTCCACAATATGAAATATTCTAAATGTATTCTAGTTGTCTTTTATATCCTTAATTAAAGTGTCAGCATAACTTTTTATGGATTCGACACATTTATAAGTTTTATTCCGATATTTTCTATAAGTTTGTTGCCTTTTTTTTTGGTTTAATTTTCTCTATGTTGTATAAGAAGGTTATCTACATTTATACATCATTAGTTTGTCTGGCTACTTTAATACTTATGTATTAAGTACCCACTATAGGGCTTCCCTGGTGGCGCAGTGGTTGAGAGTCCGCCTGCCGATGCAGGGGACACGGGTTCGTGCCCCGGTCCGGGAAGATTCCACATGCCGCGGAGCGGCTGGGCCCGTGAGCCATGGCTGCTGAGCCTGCGCGTCCGGAGCCTGTGCTCCGCAACGGGAGAGGCCACAACAGTGAGAGGCCCGCGTACCGCAAAAAAAAAAAAAAAAAAAAAAAAGTACCCACTATATGCAACGCAATTTCTAGCCTCTGAGGACAAAATAGTCCTTGCTTTTATGAAGTTTACATATCCAGCTTATATGATGCATTTAATGAGAGTTATAACTCTTCCTTTTTAAAAGATACAGTGTGTGAATGTTTATCAAAATACTTCCAGTTTCCCCTCAATTTAGTGTGAAACTTAAATTACTCTAAAAAAATAAAGTCAATAAAAAAATGACTAGTACAGTACTGAGTAATAACATCATTCTTGTCCAGTCCTTGACCATAATAGAAAATGTATCTAATCTTTCACCATTAACTTTGAAGTTTTTGATAGATTTCTGATAGATATATATTAACTAAAAATTTGTTGTAAAATATAAATTTGTTATTCTTTCTTTGTAATCACAAATGCATGTTAAACTTTCTTGAATGCTTTTTCATTATCAATCAAGATTATGGTGGGATTTTTCACCTTATTCAATAAGGGTAATTGATCCTACAATTTGTTCATTTAATTAATCCTATTGTCATAGTATACTATCACTTTAATCAGTTCTAGACTTTATAATTATCAACTTTTTTTTTAAGATTTAGATGAGATAATACATGTGAGGCTTTTATTTATTTTTTGTAATTTTTTTTATTTTTTAACATCTTTATTAGAGTATAATTGCTTTACAATGGTGTGCTAGTCTCTGCTTTATAACAAAGTGAATCAGTTATACATATACATATGTTCTCATATCTCTTCTCTCTTGCATCTCCCTCCCTCCCACCCTCTCTATCCCACCACTCTAGGTGGTCACACAGCACCAAGCTGATATCCCTGTGCTATGCGGCTGCTTCCTACTAGCTATCTATTTTACGTTTGGTAGTGTATATATGTTCATGCCACTCTCTCACTTTTTCCCAGCTTACCCTTTCCCCTCCCCGTATCTTCAAGTCCATTCTCTAGTAGGTCTGCATCTTTATTCCCGTCTTGCTCCTAGGTTCTTCTAAACATTTTTCCTTTTTTCTTTTTTTTTTTAGATTCCATATATATGTGTTAGAATACGGCATTTGTTTTTTTCTTTATGACTTACTTCACTCTGTATGAAAGTCTCTAGGTCTATCTACCTCATTACAAATAAGTCAGTTTCATTCCCTTTTATGGTTGAGTAATATTCCATTGTATATATGTGCCACATCTTCTTTACCCATTCATTTGTTGATGGACACTTAGGCTGCTTCCATGTCCTGGCTATTGTAAATAGAGCTGCAATGAACATTTTGGTACATGACTCTTTCTGAATTATGGTTTTCTCAGGGCATATGCCCAGTAGTGGGATTGCTGGGTCATATGGTAATTCTATTTTTAGTTTTTTAAGGAACCTCCATACTGTTCTCCATAGTGGCTGTATCAGTTTACATTCCCACCAACAGTGCAAGAGGGTTCCCTTTTCTCCACACCCTCTCCAGCCTTTATTGTTTGTAGTTGTTTTTTTTTTTTTTGCGGTACACGGCCTCTCACTGTTGTGGCATCTCCCGTTGCGGAGCACAGGCTCAGGACACGCAGCCTCAGTGGCCATGGTTCACGGGCCTAGCCGCTCTGCTCCACTCTGCTCTGCTCTGTGAAAGGAATTCCTAGTTTGTGGAAACCTGTCCTCCTTCACAGTTCCCTCCCACTGATGCAGGTCCCGTCCCTATTATTTTGTCTCTCTTTTTTCTTTTTTTTTTTTTTGCCCTACCCAGGTACGTGGGGAGTTTCTTGCCTTTTAGGAGGTCTGAGGTCTTCTGCCAGCATTCAGTAGGTGTTCTGTAGGTATTGTTCCACATGTAGATGTATTTCTGATGTATTTGTGGGGAGGAAGGTGATCTCCTTGTCTTACTCTTCCACCATCTTGAAGCTCCTCTCAGCTTTTTAAAAATACAAACTGTGATCCATAGCTTAATGTCTTTCAGTATGTGTAAAACATAATTTAGATTTTAAATATCACTTTAACCATTTTATTTTGTAGCTAATGTTTATTGTATTCTATATCTATCTCTTTATTTAAACACATTTGTAAAAAAATTATGCCTTACATTCTTATAAAATTCTTTCAAAACTCTCCAAATGACAAACTGACCAAGTACCAATTATTATTTGGTGATAAATTTTTGACTAAAAATATATCTGTTTCATTTTCCAGATTTTAATCATTATTGGGAATATAACTCTGAGTTGAAAATAAATTTCATTCAGAAATTTAAAGACATTATTGTGTTTCTAGTGTCCAATATTGGAAAGGAGAAATTTAATGCAAATTTTATTATTCCTTTAAAGTTACTATTTTCTTTCCCTCTTGAAGCTTTTAAATTTTATTTTATCTTAAGATTTCTATAATTTTACTAGTTTATTAATAGGTCAAAGTTAAGGAAAGAATGAACTGTTTCTCAGCATTTGATAGATGCAATCTAAGGACTAGTTTTAGACAAATTATCCTCTTAAAAATCCTAACAAGGACAACAAGCAAAACAACAACAAAAGCAACAAACATTTCTCCTATTCCATTTTCTGTGTTCTCATCTTAAGGAAAACACATTAGACAGAGTTCTAAAAATCTCCTTTAGACTAATCCTCTAGGTACTGGAAAATTTCTCTGATTTTCCCTTTCACACAATGAATTTTACTTTTAGCCAATTTCAAACTTACTTAGCTTATATTTAAAAATTACAAGTGTGTTTTGCTGTTTAATATTTTCTCCTCTTTCACAACAGGTTTTTTTCCAGGATTAATTTTTCCCAAATGCTGCTCTTAGCATTTCTAATACTCACAATTTTCTTTTTCTTTTTAAAATTAATTTTTATTGGAGTATAGTTGCTTTACAATGTTGTGTTAATTTCTGCTGTACAGCAAAGTGAATCAGTTATATGTATACATATATCCCCTCTTTTTTAGATTTCCTTCCGATTTAGGTCACCACAGAGCACTGAGTAGAGTTCCCTGTGCTATACAGTAGGTTCTCATTAGTTATCTGTTTATACATAGTAGTGTATATATGTCAATCCTAATCTCCCAGTTCATCCCATTCTCCCTTCCGCCCTTGGTATCCGTAAATTTGTTCTCTACATCTGTGTCTCTATTTCTGCTTTGCAAATAAGTTCATCTGTACCAATCTTCTAGGTTCCACAAATATTTGTTTTTCTCTTCCTGACTTACTTCACTCTGTATGACAGTCTTGGAATTTTTTTGACTCATTTTGTTTCTTTTGGGTTCAGTTATTTTGGTCACTCACTTTGGTCCTTTTCCTTAGGTCTATTACTTATCCCCCCAATTATAGAAAATTCATTGTATTACTGAATGAAAATGCAGATTTATTTATATAGGTACCTAGTTTAGCATTCCCCCACACATACTATTATAAACCTATTTAGACAGTTGTGCTATTGTAATAAATTTAACTTCAGGGGAAGGTGCATTATTAATTAAATATTAACTCTTAGAATTGACTAAGGAGTCCCTCTTGATTACTTATTTCTTGATGCTAATTTTGGAATATGATGGAATTACAATAACCTTTCAGTGACTTGCTCTTATATGCATTTTACATTGTGATGGGCTTTCTTCAATCTCCTTTCTTCATCATTGCAATTCTAGTCGATGTCCTAGAAGTTTTTCAAAACACATGGCCTATTTATGGTGCAGTTTTGGTTTCCAGGGCTATTGGCTTTCCTTTAACAAAAATAACATTTATGCCAAATCATGATGGATAGGTTTGGAAGAGAGAAATATGTTTTCTTGATCCTCTGTCATGATCCAATTTTAAAAATAACCAATCTCAATCTGTAAAATAATTCACAATCTTAACACACAAAAGTAATATTTGTGATTGTTGGATTTAGTAGATTGGCCCACTTGAACCCCTATTCCAATCTCCTTCTAGCATGCTGAAACTGTTTCTCAGATATCTTAGGAGCTAGGTTCTTGGAGTTAATGAATTAGTATAAGATTTGAATTTGGAAATGAGTTAAGTGGAGAAGTGTTCAAATTATTATTATTTTCTTCTGCTGAGGGATTAGTGATATGACTCTGAATCCAACATTCTGGAGGGGGAATTCTTAGTTCCTGATTATAACTGCAAGCCAATATGCTCCTGTAGCTAATAATTGCAGAGGCAGCTTTCTGATCCTTCAATTTCCCGATGTGACAGGTTCAAGGAGTCATTTCCAAGGGGCTTAGCCATAAGTCTGTTCCTAAATTCTTTTCTGTTTAACATCTTTAATATTAGAACAGAGACTGGCATAAGTTAAACACTCGAGAAACTTAGGGTATTATTATTAATAGAATGTTTGCTTTTTGCTTACTATATACATAGCCTGCATAAAAGCCAGGGCTTGATCTTCTACACAAACGTTCTCTTGCAGAATACATAAGCACAAAAGGAATACATGAATCCTAGTCAAAATAATTGTTTTTATCTACAAGTGTAAATTATAAAACCTATTTTGGGTTTAAATTGTAGGTCTGAAGCATACAACAGAGATTTTATTCTATTTCCTTGGCAGTGAATAACTTTGGAAGAATTTTTATCTTGCATTTTCATAAAAGTTAGACAATTATTTTTAAATATATTAATCAGGACATACTATTAGTATAAAGGGCACTGATGGAGACAAGCAAAATATGTATGATCACATCAAGGCAAGATTACAAAGTAATTATCAAATTACTTTGATATTAACAAAGTAAAACACAACCTACATACCATTTTAAATTATGATAAACCTGTTATAACAATTTTAAAATGTTTTCATTTCTATTTCAAACATGTAATTAATAGAAAATATTTACTATATAATTTTGTACTCAAATTCATGAGTATGGCAATAATTTAGATTAAGCAAATTATTTTCACAAGGCAGCTGAGGAGTAAAATATGGAATTCAAAATGAATCACACTTGAGGAAGAATCCTTAATACTGAATCACCTTTCTTGTTTTATATACTTCTTTAGCAATTACAGCTAGATTAGATATTAAAAAGAAGATATATTAAAAAGAGTCATACAGAATTGTAAGAACAAGCACAAATGATCATTTTAATTGTTTATATAGGAAAGCCTTGACTCAATCATAGCAAGGCAGGCATGGCAAGAGCAGGGTATGGTGATAGCATGTTATCTTAACTATACAACACTATTTTATTATTTTTATATATTATATTTTATTTTTATATTTTTATTTTATTTATTTATATTTATATATTTCTATTTTATTTATTTACACTTCTATTTTATTATGTTATATATTTTATTTATATATTATGTATACTTATATATTTTATTATTTACACATTACACACATTATATATATATATATATATAGTGCTTTTTATACCTACTCATTGCTTGAAGATCACATAGTAGAATGCTGGTTTTCAAACTCTACTCTTTCCAACTCTTACTGAGGAGACTAATTAAGGATTGCTGTTGTTTGATGGTATGAGATAAGAGCAAACAGCTGTGGAAGGAGCAAGCAGGGCTCTATAACCTGTGCCCCTGATTTATCCAGTTCAGGTCTTTTTTTAGTTTTTTGTATATTGGGATTTATGGTAAGTTTTTAATCTGAGAACAGGACTATAAATAAAATCAAAACCAAACCAAACCAAAACCAAATGTTTAAAAACATGTGATCTAGGTCAAGGTTTGCATTGTTAGATGAAGGAACTCAATCCTTTAAACATCCTTTGATTAATGCCAAAGTCAGCATTTAAGACCACTTCCTAATCCACTTGCCAGTCCTCTTTAGGCAGTGACACATTGCTTCTCTTATCCTAGTCTTTATTCATTCTACTTAATTCAGTTTATTTCAATAAACATATTATGTCCCTCCTGTATTCCATGCATATATTAGGCACTGGAGATGTGAAGATGGATAATTCATGATTTTCTTCCCTCCAAAATCTCAGTTTACTTAGGAGACAAACAGTACATACAGATTTCAGAATACAGGAGTAAATGCTACTATGAGGTGTATCATACCCAAATAAAATTAAGGCTCGTTAATGCAGGATTGTTTGAGAAAGGGCTTTTATTCCTGATTTTGTTCATTCTGGGTACCAAAATCTTAATTCTAATATTCAGAAAATATTCACATGTTTCATATAACAGTAAGAAACAATATTAAAGTGTTCTCATTTAACTCAGAAATTTTTGAAGTTGACAAAAGGATTTATTGAGCATATGTAAATCTACACTCATTTATGAAAACTATGTAGAATTTCCTAAACTATACTTATACACAATGAATTCCAAAGGAGAGTGGCCTTTATTATTAATTTCTAGTTTCTCTTCATTAAGTAACAGGTAATAATATTTAACCATTTTATAAAAGAGAAGCTGTGATCCAGTTTGTGTTTTTTCCTGGCATTTACCATGTTGTTCTTTTCCAAATCTTCTGGTCAATTCTGGGATGTTTATATTTCGCTTCAGTGAAATATAAACTGAAGTTTTTTTTCTCCGCGTTACTAAAGTTTTTTCTCCACCTCCCCTCCCCACCCCAACTGCAACGACCCACCTCCATCTCCAGTCTGAATAATGGTGTCTCTGGTGTCTCCATTGAATCCATGTGTTCACAAAGTATCAATGGTCTTCCGCCTGGTAACTAGAGACACGTTGTATTTTAAATTTCTTTGGCTACAAGACTTCCTCTGTTCAACTTAAAACAAAGCCTCCATTTGCACTGATGACACATACAGTGAATCATCATCAACAGTAGCTCAGGACCTAACTCTTTACTTATTTACTTGTCAATATCACATGGTCATGCATGAGATGAAGCTTAATTGTGAAGCTTAAATTATCAGACTTTGCTGCAGACTTCACTGTAAACAATGTCTTACCAGGAAATGATATCATAAGTTGATAGAACTCTTCTCTGCTTTGTGTTATACATAATGCTAACTTTAAATATATTTGGGATACTAACAAACATCTATTTTATTACCAGAAAGTAACTTTAAACTTCAGAGATCATGGGTCCTATTGCTTATATGAATGATTTTTACTTTCTAGTATTTCTCTGTAGTCACCTTTACTGCTTGTACTTCTATATCTGATAAATTATGTTCACTTCTATAATATCATGATTATTTAATCTTGTCTTTGAGTAAGCTTATGATCTCTTTAATGAGAGGCTATAACAAAGACACTTAAGCTGAGGCTTCTGAGACTGATTTCTTCATTAATAGATTCTGATACCCTGAGTTTAATTTATAATCATAAATTACTGTCAATAAACCCATGCATCTACTAAATTAAGATGAAAAGAAAAACTTTGAGAAGATATCTTTAAATTTAGGTGGAAAAAGTCACTTTAGTTATTTTGGATATTCAAGTCCCAAGTTTCTTTTATGATTAAAGAAATCAATGCTTTATTACCATTGGTATCCAATTTGCAATTCCCTTCTTTGATGTTTTGCTAGCATCATGTTAGCTAAATGAAGCAATTATGCTTTTAGCTTTAAGTAGCTACTTAAATTCTTTTGAAGTATAGTGGAAAGCAGCAGGGTTTTGGAGTCAGGAAGATCTGGGATTTAAATACCAGCTCTGCCATTTAGTAGCTGTGTAATCCTGGGCAAGTTATTTAACTTCTCTGAGTTTTCATTACTCTATCTATAAAATAAGTATAATAATATAAAGTGGAAGATTTCTTCCAGGGATTAAATGAAATACTAAATATATGCAAAAACACAACACAGATACTACTAAAAAGTAATTATTCATTTAATGGCAGCTATTACCAATTTTATATGCTGATGTATTTCTCAATTTTAACAGCTTACTTTGTATATGCAAATATTTTAGAATAATATACTTAATTTGAACTGATTTTCATTTAGAATATTGTAGAACCTTTCACCCAAGACCAGCTGAAGTCATAAAGAAGAGCTTGGCTGCCATCAGGAGGAAGAGAATAAATGCATAGAAAGTCCTATTCCCAAGTCTGATAACACCAGGTTAGTCTCTGACTGAGGCTGGACCAGGGCACTAGTGAACCACTATCTCCACATCCCACTTAGTTCAAGCAACAAGTGACAAGCAGCAATAGCCTGGCGTTAGGAAGGGTGAGGTCATGTAGAAAGAGCCTATCTGTGGTTGCAGGTGTGCAGAAATGATTAAAGTTGAAAGAGGAGGAGGGCCACTAAAAAATGTCTGTTTCTCTATTCCCTACTTTCTACACAAGGAAACAACAGCCCATTAATAGAAGAATTTGAAGAATATGTATCAGTATGAGTCAGGTTCTTTAGAGAAATAAAGCCAATAGGATATATACATACAGACGTGTAGAAAAAGATTTATTATAAGGGATTGTCTCATGTTATCAGGGAGGCTGAGAAGTCCCATGATCAGCTATCTCTAACTGGAGGCCCAGGAAAGCTAGTGTAGTTCCTGTCGAAACCCAGATGACTGAGAACCAGGAGGCCAGAGATATGAGTTCCAGTCTGAGTCCAAAAACCCAGGAACCAGAAGCTCTAATGTCCTAGGGCAGGAGAAGATGGATATCACCATTCAAGAAGAGCAAGTAGATTTGCCTTCCTATGCCTCTTTCTTCTAATCAGGCCCTCAACAGATTGAATGATGCATTGGTGAGGGCAATCCTAATTACTACATCTACCAATTCAAATGCTAATCTCTTCTGGAAATACCCTCACAGACAAACAAGCTATTTTTTACCAGCTATCTTGGTATCCCTTAGTCTAGTCAAGATGACACAGAAAATTAACCATCATAGTATCCTGAAGATAATAATAGCAATAACAAAACCCAAATAGAGTTCAACTACAAACTAAATTAGCTCATCCCCCTACACTAACAGCATAACAAAAGAGGCATGACCATTTACGAGCATAAACACTATTTACTTCAGTCTTTATTATTTTACGTGCAATTCCTGATACTCAAGAAAATTATGAGACATTGAAAAATGTAAGACAAAAAATTAAAATTATTGTCAAGAGATAAAGCAATCAACAAAATCAGACTCAGAGATGGCTCTAGTCTTGGATTATGAGATAGGGACATTTACATAACTAAAATTAATATGTTAGAGGATCTAGTGGCAAAAGTGGACAACATACATGTGTGAGGAAAATTTAGTAAAAAGATAGATAACATAAGAAGGTAAAATAAGAATACTAGAATTCTAAAAATGTTACCAGATATAAAGAATTCCTTTAATGTATTTATTAGTAGAGGGACATAAAAGAGAGAAAGAAGAAAAAAGAGAGAATCCAAGAGCAGAGAAAAAACATGGAACAGTCAAGTATATGTATAATTGGGGTCCCAGAAGGAGAAGAGAAAATTTGGGTGCAGAAGAAATATTTGAAGAGATAATGATCAAAATGCCCATAGAATCTTAATCAGTATATATACAAAGAGAAACAAACAGATAAAAAAACTACCCACTTAGATACATCATAGTTAAAATGTGTGTGTGTGGGGGAAAGATTTTCAAAATTTTGAATGCAATCAGGAAAGAAAAGAAAACATTACACATCAAGAAAAAATAAAAATAATCTTATTGATCAGAAATTATGCAAGCCAGAATACAAGAGTTTTACATCTTCAAAGGACTGGGAAAAAAATAAAAACACTCAAAGTGGAATTGTACATCCAAAGAATATATCTTACAGAAAACTAAGATGAAATTAAGAACATTTTTCACTGACAGCATGCCATGTTAAGAAATTTTTCAGACCATGTTAAGTAATATGATACCAGATAGAAACTTCAATCTAGGCAAAGAAGAAAGAATGTGGAAAATAATACACACAAAACAGATGTAAATAGAAATTACATACTTTCATATTTTTAATACTTTAAAACATATTTGATTCTCTAAAGCAAAAATGTGAAAATATAATGTGGACCTTACAGAATATATAAAAGTAAAATTATGAGAACAATAGTAGAATGGATTGGAGTGCATAATTGGAACTATACTGTTATAATTTTCTTAAACTCTTTGTGAATTGGTATAATGTTATTTGAATGTAAAATGTGATAAGTTAAAGAAGAATATTGTAAGTGCTATGGCTATTACTAAGAAAAAGAAATATGAGTAACATACACGCGAATTGGATTAAAGCCTTGAACATAAGACCTAAAATTATAAAACTCCTACAATAAAATATAAGCAGTAAGCATCTTGACATAGGTCTTGGCAATGATTTTTATAATCTGATGCCAAAAGCAAGAGCAACAAAAGCAAAAATAAACAAGTAGAACTACATCAAACTAAAAACTTCTGTATAGCAAAGGGAACCATCAACAAAATGAAAAGGCAACCCAATGAACGGGAGAAAATATTGGCAAATCATATATGTGATAAGAAGCTAATATCCCAAATATATAAAGAACACATACAACTCAATAACAAAACAAACAATCAAATTAAAAAATGGGCAGAAGATCTGAATAGACATTTTCCCAAAGAAGACATACAGACGTCCAACAGATGTCCAACAGTTACAGGAAAAGATGTCCTACATCATTAATCTTCAAGTAAATACAAATCAAAACCTCAATGAGATGCCACCCCACACTTGTTAGAATGGCTGTTACAAAAAAACAACAACAAATAACAAGTGCTGGTGAGGATGTGAGAAAAGGGAACTTAAGTACATTGTTGATGGAAAAGTGAATTGGTACAATCACTCTGGAAAACAGTATGGAATTTCCTAAAAATGTTAAAAATGTAACTAGCATATGCTCCAGCAAATCCACTTATACAAAGAAATGAAAATACTAACTCAAAAAGACATATACAATTACATGTTCATTGCAGCATTGTTTACAATAGCCAAGATATGAAAGCGATTTGAGTGTTCATCAATGGATGAATGGATAAAAAAATTGTGATATGAATTGTAAGTATATTACTCAGGCACAAAAAAGAATAAAATCCTACATGTCATGTTTGTGACAACATGGCTGGACCTAGACAGTATTATGCTAAGTGAAATAAGCCAGAGAAAGACAAATACTTTATGATCTCTCTTTTACATGGAATTTAAAAAAAAAAAAAGAAAACAAAAAGCAAAACCAAGCTCATAGATACAGTGAACATACTGGTGGTTGCCAGAGGTGAGGAATGGCGTTGTGGGAGAAATGGGTGAAAAAAAAATAACCTGTGCCTCCTGGTATAATGTTTGGAGAAGGACACAAAATATTTTCATTTGTGTTCTTGCCAAAATCATGTAACATAAACCTAGTCAGAAGGAAATGTTGGAAAACTCCAGACAGAGGAACATTCTACAAAATAACTTGTCTACTCTCTTAAAAAATATCAAGGGTAAAATAGACAAAGATAGATTCACTATAAACAACATTATTGGAACAAATGTCAAAGTATGAATAATGTCTATAATTATATAGTAGTATTGTAAAAATCTTAAATTCCTAATTTGGATCATTGCTCCTAGGAAATACACACAAAAGTATTTAGAGTTGAGAGATAGCATGTCTACAACTTACCCTCAAATGGTTCAATAATAATGATAATGATTAGTAACAATATTATGAAGAAGAATATGTATATACAGAAAAAGTAATCAAAGGTGTGGGGAGAATTTTACAGTTGGGACTATCACAGAAGAGTGTCCCTATATTTCTTTTTATTATTATTTTCTGTAAGTCTGAAATTATTTCAAACTAAATATTTACTAAATAAACTTCAAAAAGAGATATAAGTAGTAGTGAAAATAAATGAAATCATGAAAATAATTAATACAAAAAGACCTGAAAAAGGATAAAAAAAGAACAAAGAATAGATGGAACAAACAGAAAATAAGGATTAATATAATAGATTAAGACTAATCATATCCCAGATCAAGTTAAACTGAAATGGTCTAAACACCCCAGATAAAATGAAGGGCTTATCAGATTGGATAAAAAACAAGACTGAGCTACATATGACCTATAAAGAAACTACTTTATTTATAAAGGTATATATAGATTAAAACTAAAAAAAGAAGGATAGAAGAAATAAAAAAATAAAGATAAGAACAGAAATCATTTAAATTAAAAACAGAAAGACACTAAAGAACACCAATGAAGCAAAAAAGGTGGTTCTTTGAGCAGATCAATACAATTAATAATTCTCAGCCTGATTGATCACAAAATCGATTAAAAAAAACAACAACACAAATTACCAAAATCAGGAATGAAAGAAGTGACATCTCTAGATCCTACAGACATCATAGCAAGTATTGGTAATTTTTTTTCTTTATATGGACCAATAATAAATACTTCAGAATTTCCATGCCACAATACAGCCTATGTAGCATATTCTTGTTTGTTTGACTCTTTTTGTGACAATTTAAAAACGTAAAAAACATTTTCACTTCGTGGGGTGTATAAAAACAGGGCCAGATTTGGCTCTCAGGCTATAGTTTGCCAAACCCCAGTTAAAAGGACATTAAGGCAAAATTATGAACAATTTTAAGTCACTAAGTTAGTAATTTACATAAAATGTACAATTTCCTCAAAATATAGAAACTTCCAATGTTCACTCAGGAAGAAATAGATAACAGGGCTGATTACATGTCTATTAAAGGAATTGAGTTTCTAGTTAAAAACCTCCCAACAAAGAGAACTCCATGCCCAGATAACTTCACTGGCAAATACTAACAAACATTAAAGGAAGAATGTACCAGTTATACACAAATTCTTCCAAGAAATAGAAGAAAGTTGAGAATTTCCAACTCATTTTATGAGGGGGAAGAAAAATCCTACTAAATATCCCTCAAGAATATTGTATTAGTTTCTTCTAGTTGCCATAACAAATTACTACAAATCTGGTGGATTAAAACAAAAGAAATTTATTCTCTCACATTTCTGGAGGCCAAAAGCCTGAAATCAGTATAAGTGGGTGTAAATCACGAGTTGGCAAAGATACACTCTCTCCAGAGGCTTTTAGGAACACTTCATTCCTTGCCTTTTCCAAAAAGAGTTTGACATTTATGATAAAAACTGTCAGCAAAGGAGGAATAAAAGGGAACATTCTCAACCTGGTTAAAGGCATTTACCAAAAAAAAAAAAAAGCAGCTAATATCATATATATATATATGTATTCATATGTGTACAGTAATATTGACAAATGCATTCCTGCTAAGATGGAGAGTAAGGCAGTGATGTCCTCTCTAACCATTATTACTCATATCATAATAAAAATCTTAACCAGTAAAATAAGGCCAAAAAAAAACCACTAAAAGTATAGAGATGAGAAAGAAATAACTACAATTTATTTTATTCATACTTTGATATAATTGTCTGCATAGAAAAATCCCAAAGAATTTACAAATTTTCTCTAGTACCAATGAATGTATTTAGTAGGGTTGTAGGATACAAGGCCTACTAAAATCATTTTTTATATATACCAGTGATAAAAAATCTTTTAATTTAAATTTCAATAGACTATTTAAAACAGTATGAAAAATGACATCTATAGGAATAATTTTAACAAAATATAGTCGACTTAAAAAATAAAAATTAATAAATGGGAAATAAAAATTATACTTTCAGTAAACAACTGAAAATCAAAATTTAAAAAATTGTATTTATAATAGGATCAAAAAATGTGAAGCACTTAGGGAAAAATCTAACAAAGTCTGTATAAGATGAATATGATGAAAACTAACACATCAATGAGAGAAATCAAAGAAAATTTAACTAAATGAAACGTTTATTTGGAAGATTCAATATTATTAAAATATCAATTATTCCCAAATTGATTTGTGCATCCAAAGCAATTTCAGACACAATCCCAGCAGGTTTTTTTGCTTTTTGTTTTGTTATAGATTAATAAGTTTATTTGAAAATATTTATGGATATGTAAAGAGCCTAAAGTAGTCAAAACAATTTTGAAAGCAAAGAATAAAGTATGAGAACTCCCAATTTCTGATTTCAAGACTTACAACAAATCTATACTAATCCAGATAGTGTGATATTGGCCTAAGGGTCATTGGACCAGAATAGAGTCCAAAAATAGGCTTACATATATAACAGTAATTAATTTTCAACAAAAGTTGGCAAGGTAATACAATGGAGAAAGAATAGTCTTCTCAACAAATGGTGATGCACCATTTGGATATCTACATGAACAAAAGGAGACTTTGATGCATACTTTGCACAATACATAAAAATCAACACTAATTGGATCATAGAATTAAACACAAAACATACAACTACAAAACTTTAGAAGAAGTCATAAGAGAAAATCTTTCCAAGCTTGGATTAGGAAAAATGTTTTTAGATCATCCCAAGCACAAACCATGAAAGAAACCAAATTGATACCTGTATTTCATCAAAATTAAAAACCTTTGGTCTTTAAAAGACACTGAAGAAAATAAAAAGAAAAACTACAGACTTGGAAAAAGTATTTGCAACTCATATACCCATTAAAAACAATTCAATAATAATAATAGTAACAAAAATAAACCATTAAAAATGGGAAAAAAAGGTTTTGAACAAATTCTTCACCATGAAAGAGATATGGATGGCAAACAAGCACATCCAAGAGGTTCAACATCCTTATTTATTTGGGAAATGCAAATAAAAGCCAAAATGAGATTTCATTACACACATATTAGCATGGTTAAAAATAGGCAATGCCTAGTGTTGACATGAATGCAGAGCAACTGTCATACACTGCCTCCAGGAAAGCAAGTGGTGCAGCCTCTTTGGAGAACAGTTTAGCAGTTCATATATAATATATAAGATGTATCTATGAATACAATATAATATATAATATAGTATATTTTAATATAATATACAACCCAGTAATCCCCACCCCAGGCATCTAACCAAGAGAATGAAGACATATGTCCACAAAAGACTGTATACAAACGTTTATAGCAGCAACTGGAAGCAAGAAAAAGATACGTCAACTGGTGAATGGATAAATAAATCTTGGTACATCCATACAATTAAATATTGTTCGCAATAAAAGGAACATAATATTGATAACATCTAATAGAGCAGAATCTTAAATTCATTATGCTAAATGAAAGACACAAGAACACAAAATTGCATACTTTATAATTCTGTTTATATCACGTTCTAGAAAAGGCAAAGAACAGAGATAGATATCAAGACAGTGATTGCCAGGACTGAGTATGAGATGGATTGACTACAAAGAAGTATGTTGAAAATTTTTGGATAGTAGAAATATTCTATATCTTCATAGTGACAAGTGTCAAAACCTATGGAATAGTATTCCTAAACAGGGTAAATTTTACCAATTGTAAATTATATCTCACTAATCATGAGATATAAGCAATGTTCTTTACACTCATTTCTGTTAGGTTTTATCTGCATCAAGATTTCCCAAAGCTAAATTCTGTCATCCAGCATATAAGTAAGCTTTCTCTTCTAGCTTCCTATTTTTCAGTCTTGCAAAAAATGCCTTTTAATTTTCTTTCAAGGTGACATTGATCAACTAAATCTATTCTGTCCTTGTTTGGTTGACTAACCAACTTTAAATCCACACAGACTACAGCTACTAAACAGTCTGAAACAACATGGACCCCAAGGACTTCAAAGCTATGACCCTCCACCTTGTCTGTTGGCAGCAAGTTCCTGCAATGTAGTCAACTGAGAGGGTTGATGAAGTTATCTCAAAGCAACCGTATCTGTCTTGAATTCCAAGATGAAAAAATTAAACCTCTGAGGCTATTCCACATGTATATTAATGTGGAAAAATGATATTATTTGGCTTTTTTTTTCTGATCACACATCTTCCTTTTTATTCTAAGGGTATATAGATTCTTGATAATTGCACTTTGCTTAAAGTTTAAATGATGTTAGTTGTGAGCCTGGAGGAAAGAGCATGAATGAAAATCAACAGCAATATGAGTAATTTAGGGCAATAGTTCTTAACCTTCGGGGAAGAGAAGAAAGAATCCCTTATAGATAATCAAATATTTGCTGAATCAATGAGAATGAGATGAAGCTTCTTCTCAGAAAAAAACATATATATTATTCATGTAAAATGGAGTTCAAAGACTATGAATCCCATTCATCTTTTCATTAAGAGGTCATCAAACCCTAAGAGAAGGATCACCATTATGTTGTCTTATAAATACTTGTTAAGTTCTTGGAAGTATTTTAACATTCCTTGGAATGTGATACATTTAGCAAAGCTGCAAAGCTGGTCACATATATTCAGTGAGCAAATATGTATTGAATGCATTTTGCCATTGTATATGGTATCAGTGGTTTCAATGGAAGTCTATATATCATTTGTTTAAGCATCTCCTGAGAAGCTTGTTAAAAATACCAATTTCAGGATTTTACCTACTGAAACTCTGAATCAGGTTGTACAGGGTGGTAGAATTTCTATCTTTAAAGGCTCCACTAGGCCTTTCTGTTCAATAGCCTGGTTTGGAAATATGGTTCCAAAATTACTAAGTCCTGGACTACTTTTCAATGTTTACAGAGACATGAAATTATCTAACATGTTCTTTAAGTTAAACTTCTTCTCAATGAAAACAAATTACTGATGATAAATTTATTCCTAAAGACCATAGCAGTTAATTCCACGCCTTCATAACCATTTCAAACATTTGTTCTGGGCAGAATAATTTATGGATGTTTTTAGCAATAATGAAGGAACCATTATGAAGGGAACTACTGACTTTGAAGAAATAATACTGTAATTCTAAAATAAAATCCAGTTTTCAGAGAATAGCACACTGATGTTCATAATTCTTCTGATGGAAAAGTATGACAGAAATTAATATTTTAAAGACTTTTAAGAATCAGCTCTACTAATCAAATACTTAGTATTGGGGAAATACAATATTATGCATATGTGTTGTGTAAATTTGTAGATGCTTTCTCCTCTCCATCGATTCCACTTGTAAAATAGTTTAATATGAATTTGACATTGTTTTACATTCCTCACTTCTATGCCTCATAATTTGTTTCAGAGATTAGTTGTCCATACTCTTGTTCTACCCTGGATATCCGGACAAATATATTCCTCTCTTTTACCCATGAGATATGACATAATTTACCTGATTAACTTTTTAAGTCTTGTTTTGATCAGTAAAAATTAACTTGCACCAGATCCTTGCACCATCCCAATTTCTGCTGAGAAACCTCTCCCCATATTAACCCTGACATCCCATCCTGTGTACCCAAATTTGTGACAAGTCTTCAATTCTTGATTATGTTTTCATGACTTAAATGCTGGTCTTATTTCTATAGCTAGTTATCTAAATAGATAAACAGACAGACTGACTGACAGATAGTTCACAAATTCACTCTTTTTCATCCAACAATTACAGTGTACCTACTATAGCTAGGTATTATTAGGGACACAAAGACAAAAGAGAGAGTCCCAGCTACAGAGAGTGTGCCATATGGTGTTATGACAAACACCATAATATAAAATACTTACTGCTATAAATGGAACACATACACAGTGTAGAAATACAGAAAAATAGATGTCAATATCTGATGATAATTGTGTATATGTAGAATCTGTCCATAAAGATTTAATGTAAAAATACATTTTACATTGTGAATCAACACATTAGGCAATATTTATTCCCCCAAACTTAGACACTAATATTCTTGGAGACTTTATAATTTGGACTTCTCTCAGACCACCCTTTTGTTCAAAGTGAGTCAGACTTCTGTAGAATTTCATGGGTGGTGGTTGGTGATAAATGGCTATAGGTCAGCAGGGGTAGCAGTTGTGGAAGAAAGCTGGCTGTGAAGGGATAGAGAGCAAGGAAAAACTAGAAACTGGGGTGTTTCTCACAACCTCCAATCTTGACAACTCAGGTAATTTGCAGAAGAAAATGGAATCCATGGAAGGGTCCAATTCAATCCACCTGCTATCAGGTGGCTAATTAATGGCCTTGTGCAATGGTATCATATTTGGAGCTAAGTGTTAGTATCTGTTATTGACTGGTTGGAAACTTGCCAAGTCAGACCATACTTGGTGAATCTATATTACTGACTCTATGTATAACATTCATCACTTCGTGTAAAAGGACAGTCTATAAGGACATGGGTGGCTGGAGAAAGAGGGTAACTGATAGTCACACAGAACATCATCTTGTTCACTTGAATACAAAGTTCTTGTTCTGGTGAGGCTATCTTTGGTGACAATCATAGATGGAATGAAAAATATGTCGACATTCTGTGTTTCTTCAGAGAGGTCTATTCAAATATCTCTTCCCCATTCTCTTGCCACCAATTTTCCAAGTGTGTCTCTTCCAAGTCTCTGACCTTTAGACACAAACTATAAATCAATGAAGATTCTACTTCTGACAATCTCTCATTTAAAAAAAAAAGAATTTAACAAAACAGTTATACTACTCAAAGTTCTGCCTACTGGGAGTTTTCTTCACTTTATTCTGGAGGTCCTGGAGCAAGCTGAAGTTGTCTACTTTTGTCTACAGAATCATTTGTAAATAAGGCCTGATGTTTTTTTTTTTTTATCTTGTTAACTACTTATAGGAAATTCCTAATGAGATGCTAGGTGAAGATTGAGAGAGATGGGCAAAGGAGCTAGAGTAAAGGCCATAGACATTTTAGCTATTTGCTTGTGTGTCTCAGCCTATGCCTCACTCAAGCCTGATCGCTTATGTGTTGCTATCGTTTGACTATGGACTTCTGCCTATGCCAACAATACCAGTTCATGAAGGGTAACTCAGGTTGTATGGTAACTTGGTGTCTCAAGTGAAGTGTTCAGTCTCTACTAGAGACCTGTAGCAAGCCAGAATCTATTTCTTAAAAGGAAAATAATAATCTGAAGAGGATGGCACAGCTTTGCTCTAAAATTTTAAAAGTTTTCTTTGTGATTCATTAACAGGAGTCCGTTCATAAGTGCCATACAGCCTCCTTATATGCTACAATCATTTCAAACATAATTGGATTAGTATTCTCTTTTGGCCCAAGTGGTAGAGGCTCTTATGCAGTAGTCTAAACCTATTGCAGAGTTTTTTTCTTTTTCTGAGTCCTAATAAAAATAATAAAAGCCCTAATAAAAAACAGACTTTAAGGTTACTCAGTAAATGGGTTGGAGTAATACCCCTAAATAAAGGATATGTTGTTTCTACAATCCAAAGAGACATTATGCTCCTTCTTTAATGATAGGAAGGACCCGATGCATCAAATTTTCCTTCACCTTCACAGGAATATCTCCACACCCAGGTCACTGAACCCCTAGTAATTTCATCAATGTGTAAACAAGACCCTGAATTTTTGTGGAATTCTTTTCCCACATTTTGGTATGCATGTGTCTTACCAAGGTGTCTAGAGTAGTTTCTTCTTCCTGTCCACCAGATCCAATCAGAATGGTGTCATCAACTTAATGGAAAATCATGATGTCTTATAAAATAAAAAGACAGTCAAGGTCCATTTAGGCTAGACTATGTTACTGGCTGGATGTTTGATTTAGCCCTGAGGTAAGTCAGCAACAGTGTATTCTGACCCTCTCCTCTGAAAGTAAACTTCTAATGAGTTTCACCACTGAAATGTTTGCTACACATCAGGTATCAAGAGACTCTGGAAATTCCAGTAATAAAAACAAATCTGGGATAACAGCTGCAATTGGAATCATTACCTAATTAAATTTTTGATAATCTACTCTTATGCTCTTATACCCATCTGCATTGTGTATAAGCCAAATAGACAAACTAAATGTATCTTTAGTAAGAAGTACCACTCCTTCATCTTTTACATCCTTGATGTGACAGAGATGTAACATTAAATTTTGTTTATTATATTGGTAGGTAAAGGGAGTCCTGGGGCTTTTCTTGTTTTTTTTTTTTCCCCACAGGTCAAAGAATTAATTTGGTATTCTACAAGTTGCTGAGTATGTCCCTCACAACTATGCATTGTATACCTGGGATAAAATCACATGATGGGTTCAGGTGCATGTAGGCCTACCTTGGAATTACCCCAAACCATAAATCATCTCATCTCTATAGATGTCTACTATGGCTACACTGGACCACAGTGGCATTTTGGATCTCCAGGAATTGCTGTAAGTTAAAACCAGGGCCTTATAATCTCAAAGAATCTGGTTATTCAGCTTCTACAGTCACTCTGATAAATGGTAGCAGGACTTCTGGGAGGAAGAATAGGACATAAATTTACAGAATAAATTTTTGTCTGTGTATCTACAATCTTCCTTAAGCAAAACCCAACTCTCCTTCATTAAGATGCTCTAGACTCAAGACTAGAAACTGGTTTGAGGGGCTTGAACTCTTTTGTGATAATTCAAATCACATCTTTCTTCACAAGACCTAATGCTTTTCTGACTATACACATCAGTAAGGTTCTATAGGCTGATCATCTACTTCAGTTCCAAGGACACCATTATAATTTAACAAACACCAAAGATCTCTGCAGCTCAGACTATGCTGATTACTGTGTTGCTTCTGGTGTACATTTCTGTACCTATATCCATCTTTACTCTGGTGATTAAGTGCTGCCACTTGACTCCTGATATTCTAGGATTTTATCATGCCCATTGAATACAGAAAATCCCTGAGATCCCATTATCTCCATTGCATTTGGGAATCCAGTTTGATGGCAGGAGTTCCCACTATCATCTCTGGCCTACAGACAATAGCCACCCAAGAGCTCTTCAAGGCTTCTGGAGCTTCCCTGATGAATACATTAAGGGAGTGTGCTTGGACAAATTTAGGGGCATAGATTGGAGTTGGTGAACAGGACAAATCCATGCTAACATCTATTTATTCTTAAAACTTCAGGTACCTACTTTTCAGTATCATGGATGTTTTAACTTCATAACTTACTACTTTTGGGTAAAGGATCCGTCAGCCATTAAAACAAACTGCTAGAAATACTCTTGATTAAACATATTGAATCCAGAATCTTCACTTAGTGGAATATACCCATTTCAACGCATTTTGACCCATCCAGCATTATAATCCTTCTACCCTGATCCAATATACTTAAAATTTATTTTCATAAAGGCTCCCCAGATTTCTGTCAATAAGAACAATTCTTTTGGTGTTCATGGCACCCCCTTGTGGTCTAAAAGGAGACTTGAGGACTATAAATGCTTTTCTGATACATCCATGTTGTCACTGCATACTTTGTTGGCCCAAGAGCTACTGTAAGACAAATTAGGGAGGAAATATGCAAGTAGAAGGACGTTCTCTCTCTGTGGAGCTTAAATGGCCATGGGAAACTATATTATTCTTTAGCTGCTAGTCAAAACCATAAAAAAAGACATATTGCAGGCTATTAACTAGATAAGTAGGGAGTTAGTTACGACATAGGACCCATTCAAAGATGCCCTTGGGGCTGGGGCATTTCAATGCCAGTCCTGCTAGTGAGACTTTTTAAAAATAAAATATATTAGGCCATATACAAGGTGAATGAGTAATTGATATAAAGCTCCATCAAGATCTTTAAGGTTTTCATTAAATGTCAGGCTTTGATATATCTCCAAGTGCTATACCTTTTCCTGTAAGTGTCTCATATTCTGAACAGGACTGTATTCCTTTGAATCATGGCTGCTAAAGGGTCATTCTTCAAAAACTCTTTCCCACCTTTGACATTTTTATGGGATGGCCCTTTAAAGTAAAATATGGAAGGCTTTCATGACAGTGATGTCCTGGTATGTAGTCACTAAAATAACAGTGTTGGTTAACCTGAGGTTGGAAAAGGTGTCCTGGGCAGAAATATAAATTATCTTCTTTAAAGCAGAGATCATGACTCATCTGTCATCGTAAAGACAATATCACGTAGCAGCTCAAACATGGGCTCTGAACACTGACTCCCTAGATTCAAATCCCAGCTCTGCCACTTACTTGCTGTGTGACCTGGGAAAGTTACTAATTCTACTAGATCAATTTCCTCATCCATAAAATAGATGTGCTGGAAAAGAAATACTAGAAAAGAAAGCATGAAAGATACAAAAAAGAACAGCGATAACCAGTGGCAAAAGGTCAGATTCAGAAAGTACTATACAGAAACCAAAAAATGGGCTGTACTTAGATGCTTTAAATCCATGGCTGCCTGCCACCAATGATCAGTACTCCCTCTCTTTGCTGTACTCTAGAGGCCAGGTACAGGATTAAGGAGATTGACCAAAGAAAGGGTGTGTGTCTCCAGTTTTGTGAAATCTCTTTGAGCTGGCCCTCTCTTCTGCTTGATTTAAATAATAATCTTATTGCATAAATTAAAATGCTTGGGTTTGTTAATTTCTATCATGGTAAATAGGAAAAATAGTTAATTCCCATGGTGTGAAAAGAAGAAATAAGTCAAGAAACAAGGTCTGGATTTTGTCTAATTAGAGATGGGCACTTGGAATCTATGCTGTTGAAAGAGATCCCTTAATGGCTCCAGAAGTATATAAAATGAATAAAGCTATGCATGTTTTTGTTTATTTATTTAATTATACACTGAATACTTATTCATTCTACAGATATTTATCAAGTATTTAGCTAGTACTAGCTAGCCATTGCTTTGGACAAAAGGGGTGGGTGGATGAAAACAAATGAAATCCTTGACTTCACAGAGCTAAATTATAGGGAGAGAAAGGTACTGACCAAATGTACACATAATGTTAAATACAGATAAGCTATAATAACATTAAATATACAGATAACAATACCAGGTTTGATAAGTACTATAAATTTTTAATATATAAAATTTTAAAACACAGAACTGATAATTTGGGTAGAAATACAGATGCTTTTAAAAAATGTGTTATATTCTATGATACAAATATGAAATGGTTGCTTTAAGTGGAGGGAGTATTACATGCACCTATAATGTAGAACCATTAAGAATAATGCTTGGTGACACATAGTCAGAACTCAATAAATATTAACTATTATTATAGGACAAACTGTATCACAGACTAGCATGCAGTGAACAAGCAATAAAGGCTCCTTGGGGGGAAAAAATGACACCTAAACTTAATCAGAAAGAATGAAGAAAGACGAGGCAGATGAAGAAGAGGGAAGGGCCTTCTAAACTGAAGGAATAGCATATGACAGGACAAAACAAACAAACACACAAAAGTATGATATTGAGTGATAAGTTTAGGAACCTACAATTGTGATTTTGACTGAAGTATAGAGTTTGTGGCCATCAGAAGAAAAGTGTACCAGGAGAACTAGAAAACGACTCCAAATGTCCTCTTGCTCTGGAGAAGCCAGGTTTCAGGACAATCTTGAGGGTGGGGTGAGAACATCAGTGTCTCCTAATCTTCTTCATTCTCCCTGTTAGACTGTACATTCTAGAAATTACTACTCTGTGCCAGATTCTGTAACCAAGTGCTGGAGTGAATGAATTAGATTTGGAACCTACTCTCAACAAGTAAATAACAATGACAAATAACATTTTTTGAGTAATCTCTATTATCCATGTACTATTTAAAGCAATCCCCATGTCTTCATCCATTTGATCCTTAAAACAACTCAGTAAACTAAAAATTCTTATAACCTTTCTATAGATGAAGAAAGCAAGGCAAAAAGTTGTAAGTCTTGTTCACCATTGTATTCTTAGTGCCTGGTACAGTGTCTGACATCATAATTTATTCATAAATATTTGAATGAATACATTAATAATGGACAAGTGAATCATATGGAAAGCTAGCTTTGCTAGGCCAGGGTTGCACATACATAATCAGGTCACTGTCTCACTGGTCATTTTGTGGGACAATTATAGGACAATGGTTTTCAAATGTTTTGATGCATGAGAACCTCCAGAGGTTCTTGCTAAAGATTCTAATTCATTTGGTCTGGGGAGAAGCCCATATCTTTGCATTTTTAATAGATACTCCAAGCATTTTATTCTAAGGTGATACTTGGATACATTTTGAAAAAAAATGCTGTGAAATATGAGTTGATAATCATTACAACTAGGTATGAAATTAATAATGGTTATGGCTCAGACTGTCAAAGGAAGGAGAAGGGGTATGGTGACTTCAATGACAATATGAAGAAATCATCAGCTGCAATGGAATCATTCTACTGATCCTTTTCATCCATATTGCAGGGCTTCTCATTTTGGGCACCATTGAGAGTTCGGACTCGATAATTCTTTGTTGTGGGATGGCTTTCTTTTGCATTTTAGAATGTGTAGCAGCGACTCTGGACTCTACTTACTAGATGCCAGTAGCTCGTCCATCCTCCAAGTTGTGACAACTGAAAATATCTCCAGACATTGAAAAATGTCTCATGAGGTCAAATTGCCTAGAATTGGAATCCACTGCCATAGTGGAAGACAGAGAGCTGTCTCCAGACACTTTCCTACAGCAACTTCTGGCCTTCTAATCTAGATTTGTATACAGTATAAGACACCTGATCTGTTTCTCCATAAGTGTTCCTCTGTGAGACACTATGGTTTGTTTGATGAGCACAGTGTACCTTCTTGGCTTTTTTTCAGAGCTCACACTATGTGTCATTCCCCCTCCCACCATACACAAACACATAAATACACACACACAACTGATTTAGTAAATCAAATGAGACAGACTGTCAGCGTCAAGACATGGCTGATATACAAAATCATCATTCCTTCTTCAGGTTCCAGAGGGCTCAGATCCCTTTAACATAGTTTACAGGGAATTATAGTTAACTATGACAGCAGAATAGGATCAGTTTCCCAGAAGACAAATATTATAAGAAGGAAAAATAAATCAAAGGAAGAGACATAGGAATAAAAATTCAGATAAAATTTCTTGAAAGAAAGAATTTAAATAAGTTTGAAAAATTTCAGCCCCAAATTGGCAAAAACATATATTTCAGAAAATACAGAAACTTTCCCAGTTTGGAAATTATATACACTACCAAACGTAAGGTAGATAGATAGTGGGAAGCAGCCGCAGAGCACAGGGAGATCAGCTCGGTGCTTTGTGACCGCCTGGAGGGGTGGGAAGGGGAGGGTGGGAGGGAGGGAGATGCATGAGGGAAGGGATGTGGGAACAGATGTATATGTATGACTGATTCACTTTGTTATAAAGCAGAAACTAATTAAAAAAAAGAATAAACAGACAATGTGTAACTGCCTAAGGATATATCTTTCACCTATTCTCTTCATTAATTTCTCTTAACAGTTCTCAGCATCTTTCAGTTATGTATGAGAACAATAAGAATAAAACCTTGTTAAGAATTTTTGATGGGAAAACTATAAACTTCTGTTGTATAAAAATATGCAATATCGGGCTTCACTGGTGGTGCAGTGGTTGAGAGTCCGCCTGCCGATGCAGGGGACACGGGTTCGTGCCCCAGTCCGGGAAGATCCCACATGCCGTGGAGCGGCTGGGCCCGTGAGCCATGGCCGCTGAGCCTGCGCGTCCGGAGCCTGTGCTCCACAACGCGAGAGGCCACAGCAGTGAGAGGCCCTCGTACCGCAAAAAAAAAAAAAAAAAAAAAAAAAAAATATGCAATATCATATTGCCACTGATTATATGCAGAAAACTTACCTAATCTTAGCAAAATGCAAAGAGTACCTAGACGAGTATTTGTTATTCACTACATACGTCTAGTGAATTCATTCCTAGTTCACTGGCTAATCAGAATGGTGATTTAGTGTGTGCACCCAATGAAACAGTTAAATAGCTATGAAAAGCATATTCATAATTGGCCAGAAAAAAAAACTACCCAGATTCATATTGAAGTCAACTTTAAATTTATTCACTTCAAAATCTATTATAATGAAACTTTATTGTTATACAAATTATTTGGTATGAGCTACCTTGACTAACATACTTTGTGGAAGAGAATAATGCTTCCTAATTAACGAGTAGTAGAAGAAAAACAAGGAAGTCAATACCTATTTTCAGAGAAGACTAGAAAGATGGCATGTCAAAGAGAGGGGAGAAAAGCCCAGCACTGCACCATCTGTTATTCTGGGCAAGAGAATACCTGTAACCTTGTTACCTCCATCCAGTTCCTTTAAGTGATTTCAGACGGCAGGGTAGCAACAACTACTCATGCACAAACACTGTTACTTCTACCTTGAACTATTTGCTGGGAGACAAATACTTTGAGGTAACTCGGTGGTAAATTGCAGTTCACCCCTGAATCTGGTCAATTCCAGGTGATTGTGAGGTGATTAATGACAGCCAAAGACTCCAACCCCAGGGCTTCGGTGGGAAGCAGCGATTTAGGGGGCATAGAGGAGGAAGATGGCTGGGCAGAGCAAGCCTGTCTCCACCACCACCACTGTCTTAGCCTGTACAGTTTGTTCGAGCTGCCAGAGGCTTTCTAGTTGCCATGGCAACTGTTGGGCTCTGCTGCAAACTCAAAGCAGAGCCTCTGAAGTTAGGTACCAAACACTGGAACTCAACAAACGCAAAGGGGAGAACAAGGATTACACATGTAATCGATCTCCAGCTCCTATGACTAAAATAACCTTTTTTAAAATCGGATTTTTGTTTATGTTTTTGTAAAAGGAGATTATTCTTGTCTGGTATTGTTCATTAGTATCATCTTCTGGTGCCCGGAGAGAGGAGAATGCAAATCCTCTCTTATAAGGCAGCGGAAGGGGGGTGGGTAGGAAACGTGATTATCAGGAATGCACCCAGCCCGCTCATTCATTCATTCAGTTATATATTTCAGCATCTCCCGAGAACATATTTGTACTGGGCATCATGCCAGATGCTGGGTCTGCAAAGAGAAATGAGACGCTCCCTCGCCCCCCAACAAAATTAACAACAATAATTAACAAAAATTATCAGAACCTTCGCGAGCCTGTGGAAAACCAATTAGGCACGGCAAACTCCCCACGGATCCCCCTTGGAAGACAGATTCAGAATCCAAACACGGGAGAGGAAACAGATCCCCGAAATAGAGTCAGGCAGGAGGGAAGGCTACAGGGAAGAGGGAAGCCGTCTTTCCCTAGGGAGGGAAATCTGTCAGGGCCACTCAAATGTTTCTCTGAGGCTGCCAAGGAGAAGAGGTTTGTTTGTCTTTCAGAAAGACGGAGCCCTTTTCCCTACTGGGCTCGATTTCTAGTAGGGGAAGCCCCGCCTTTTGGGGCCGTTGATTGGACCAACTTCTTTTCAGATAATTTATGCCAGCATCCTCTAGGTCTGATTGGCTCCCTTGTTCAATTCTGCTGGGAGTCGCATCCTACCTGGTTGGGAGGTGTACTGCCTTCCCACACTCTCCCTTCTGTACTCACCAGGCTGCAGCTAAGGTGGGAGAAAAAGTCCTGGCTTGGAGAACTGAGCGGAAAAAGCGATCCCAATGGGTTCTTGGAAAACTCTTCTCTTCTCCCCTTTCCTTCTGTGGAGTCAAAGGAAAGGGTTGAGGTTGATGTTCCTGTTACTGACCCTGCATCTGGGAAACTGGTGAGTAAATTCAAGGACTCAAAACTATTCTTTGGTATCTACCCACTCCTCCCTCATTTCTGTTTTTTTAAAAAAAATCATTCTAGGTAAATAATTTGCATTTCCCTGGGCACATGTGCAACATTTTACCATCAGTTTATTTTTTGATTAGATCTACTCTTTTTCTGATAGAAAGAAATTAGCCTATGTGCGAAGCATGGAGATTAGCTCAGTTGTTTTTGACTTGAAGCACAGTAGAAACTAGTAAAGATTCAGAAGTGGGGAGGGGAGTAGTAATGTTTTCGCTACTACATTTAGTCAATGAATGCCACTGATGAACTTTCTGGATGATTCTGCATTTTAAAGACAAAGTTATTTTAGAAACTTGTTACAGAGCATGGCATGTATGATGTTTTTTTATACACGAATATTGCCTTTTCTCTTACCTTTTTGCTATTCTAAAAAAAATCAAAGTTTTACATCAAGAAAGATCATAAATATGGCTAAAGATCTATCAGGGTTGAAACTATGTTACATTTAAGTTAGAAATAACCATGTATATTTTACTGAGCCAGCTTTGAATCATTTTTTTTAAACTTGGCTGTGTACAAGTAAATAACTATTGTAAGGTGATGTGAATGTCCTGTGTGTGTCTCTGTGTGTGTGTGTGACAGACAGGGAGAGAGAGAGGGAGTGCTTAGAACTCAAGAGTAAAATGCAATCACTATAGAGATGGAAAAATGCCTTCTTAAGTACTTGCATCACTGCTAAAATTTATTATTATGATGATTATTTTTAGCATATAGCTAGAGTGGATTTTTGCCATTACTAACAGATAGAACAACTGTATTTTCTCTCCAAAAATAGAGAATAAAGTATGTTAAGTAATATTAGACTTGCCAGAATATGTTTGACACTCAATGTTTTTTAAATATTAAAGTTTTAGTTTATTTACCCTTTTCCCTTAGAAAATGTTCTGCATGAGCACAAACATACTACTTGATTAATTATTTCTTATATTTAAGTGCGTCATAATGGTTTATTTCTTTTAATATATTATAAAATTATGGAAGATATTTTGGTAGGCCATGTATTAGTGCTCTCATGCATCTTCATAATATCGCAAATGAATCTGTGTTCTCATAAGTAAAAACAGATTAACCCACTGATTTTCTGAAATAACAACCTGTAAGCTGATTTATCACTGTAAGTGCAAGTTTCTCTTGCAACCTAATAGACAAGCTGCTTACTAAAGGGCATACTGTCTACTTAAAGAGATGTTTGGTTTTAAATAATACATTTTCTTCTTGAGGATATTTACATTATGAGAATCATGATGGGTTTCAGACTCTCTTCAAGCTGCTCAGAATTAACAAGTTGTGTGGTATAGTGGACAGAGATGGGCTCTGGAAGTCTAGAGACATGATTCTATGTGTCAGGGGTCCTTAACTGCTCTGAACACAGTTTCTTCATCTAGGAAATGAAGGACAGTAGTAGATCATTTATGATTTCTTCAAGTTTTCATATTCAATATTTCTAAGATTTGAACGGAAACATAAAATAACTCAATAGCTGCGGCACTGGCTTTTCATAGCAGTTTTCAAGAGGGAACTTCTAATTGGGAATGCTGTGTACTTTTTTTTTTGGTCATATGTATGAGTGAGAGAGAGAGAGAGACATGCGTTATGCAGCTAAAATAAATAAATCATTTTATCATAGTACTATAGAGAATATGGATTATTCTGGCCAGTGAAAAATACATATTAAAAAATAAAGCTGTATGTTGCTGTTGTAATTAACTCTTAGGGCCTCAGTTATGGGAGTGTATGTCTTCACTTTTCAAAGTAGCTACAGTTGTGATGAACTTTTTATCCTTTTAATATTTAGTTGAAGATAATTGATGTCAACATGTATAAACCTTTTACATTCATAATTTCTTCTTCCTTTCTTCTTCTTTTGAGGGACCTTTCTAAAACTAATCACAGATGGTTCTATTTGTAAGAATTTTGATGTCTGATGCCAGTTTCTAAATTAAATTTTCAAAGCCACCTATTTTGGGATTTACAGAATTGGAAGCTATTATTTTTTGTATCTAATCAAAGACAGTAGCTTGTTTACTCATTAGTTTTCATCAAAAGCATAAAGGAGAGGCACTTTATTGATTTTTACATTGCTGAACTATGAAAACCAATCCTGTTGTTGTAACTAAAAGCTGTAGTCATGGTTCCTATGTTTCATTCTCTGTAAGACTCTATGGCATCTTGGCAAGTTGGTTAAAATCCCTTAAGCTTGATTTGACTTATTTGTAATGTTGAAAAAAATATAATTATAATCAGACTTTTGAAAAGAATTGAAAAAGTGCTTTGAGATTTTACATAGTCTAAAATGTAATTTACGGTAAGCTTTGACTAAGAAGTTATATTTTGAGAGAGCTAAAGGAAGATAACTCATTTATATTTATAAAAAGAATCTCATGAGTCAATAATCATACAATTTAGCAGTCAGTTGCCCAAATGACAATATTCAAGTATAATTACATTATAAAATATATTATTTTAAAACAGTTTCAGTAATATATTTTGTGGAGATGGTAATGCATGATTTTTCTTTAGGCATTCAGAGCTTTGGCTTCACTTTCTAATAAAATATAGATGCAAATGAGTACAAAATGACTAATGATGCTCCATGATAATTAAATATTCAAAGAAGAACTGAGAGACAAAATGATTTTGAAGTTAAAATGCAAATGCTATAATTGATAAATCCCCTGTGTATAGAGTCTTTTTGGTATACTCGTCTTCCTTTTTATCTCATTATATACTATGAGTCACATTTTTGGCTTATCAATAAAGGAAATGCTTGATTTTTTCATCTTAAAAATGAAAGAGACAAATCTAGTATTTTATATTTATATATTTATATAAAGGTGATTAAAATTTGTCTAAGAAAATAATAATGAAGGTGGAGTCCCAAAGAAGAGGAGACAGGCAGGGTGAAAAACTGAAAAAAAAGGGCTCTTGAGATATTGTCAAAATATGATGAAATTACTGCCACAGACCTCAGGAGAATAATTCACATATATGCATGCTACCAACTGAGAATCCTGGACTCGACCATTAGATGTAATTTCTAGTTTCAGCTCCAGCACTTCCCACTAGGCTGATTTCAGGCAAATCTTTGAGGCAGAGAGTCCTCGTTTGTGAAAAGTAGAACTGACATCTACCTTTCCAGCTTGCTTCAAGACCAAGAGAGAAAATTTTTGCAAAGTACATGGCAGTTAAAGTTTTAACTGAAAAGTCATAACAACAGATATTCTTGGAATCACAGTAATTCTAGAATTTTTTATTCTAGTTAAACTTAAGTGCAGTAAGCTCCTTGAATCGTTTGTGCATTATTAACTGTGCATTATTTGGATTATGGGAGAGATCATTCAACGAATATTTATTGAATGCCTTCTATGTGCTCTACACAGTGCAACTTGCTGTGTTTACAGTGGTGAATAAACTAGACATGAGAAATAACCATATGGATAGTACTTGTGTCTAGTGTTCTACATGAGTACTACCATTATACACACTGCTAAAGCTGAGGTTTATGGTATTAAGCAAAGGAAAACATCTTGTAGTCAAAATAAGGAAATATACCTTCACAACTCCAAAGATAAACAGGAGTCTAAATTTTTAAGGTTAGAGGGTACTGATAGAAAAGATCACAATCAGGGAAAGAGAATTAGAACATCACGAGATTACTCATCTACACTACCAGAAAACCATGGAGGAAATGTCTCCAAAATTCTAGAGATAAATATTCAACCTGGGAGGTTATACTTAGCCGAACTACCAATCAAAAATGAAGGGAAAATAAAGCCCAGATACTGTTATTCTCCCCATTTCACAGATGGAAAAATCAGGGCACAGTAATTTTTACGAACTCACTAAAGATCATCTTGCTGATAATGCTGAATCCAAGACTCAGATCCCATGTGCTCTATGCCCAGAGCATGCATTTTTAATCACCTTTCCTCTAAGATTACAAATGCCATATAAATCAAAGCAATTAACATAACTGTGGATGAGGGGGTTGGAAAGTAAGGGAGGGAGGGATATAAGGAAGAAAGGAAAGGAAAGGAAAAAAAGGAAAGGAAAGGAAAGGAAAGAAAGGTGAAAGGAAGAGAGGAGAGGAGAGAAGAGGAGAGACTGTAAAATTGGCACAAGCTCAGTAAGTTACAGTCCGCTGTGTATTTATCACATAATCTAGAATAGTATGTGTAGTGCTGGATTAATTATTTTAGGAAAAACTTAAATGAACTGGAATTCTTGATCTAGGAAAAAAGCACCACTGGATAGAGAGTTAGAAGCAAGAATTTTGAATTCAGGTAAATTTTGTTGAGGATTCATATATTCTTAAGGGTGCTAGAGAAAATCATTGTTGAATTTATTATGTATAGATATTACAGACAAACCTTAAACAAGTAATGAAAGCTATGTGAAGCCAGATTTTCATCAGTACAAAAGCACTCTAACAAAATAATGGAAGTCTTGTCACTAAACTTCAAGCAGAAGCTTGTTAGAGTTCTTATACTCTGTGAGAGCCAGATGAAATTTATGTTTTTTTCTACTTTTAACTATCTCAGGATCTAATTCTATCTGTACTAAAATGGTTTAACCAACTGAAGCCCCATGTTTCAGGAAATAGTCTTAGCTATTAATTCAGTCAACAAACAGTTATTAAGCTTTAACATTCATTCAACAAATATTTACTCAGTGCCTACCATGTATTAAGCAGAGGTCTGGGAACTGGAGACACAGTGGAAAGCAAGCCATAATCTTTGCCCTACTAGTGTTTGTATAGTGTATACAGGACATATATGTGATAGTATACGTGCTAAACAAAGAAGGCAGAGCCCCTGATCCCAGTGAACTTAAACTCTAGTAGTTAATGTTGAGACGGTCTATCAATATAAACAAGTAAAGACAATAAAATGCTATAAGAGCTACTTGCAATTCTAGATGCGCTATAGTGGGGACACTAAGGAGACTGGCATCAATTGTAACTCTGGGAAGACTGAATGTTCTTAGCTGTCACAGGCATAAGTTCAGGTCAGTGTTAATGAAAAATATACATAGGAAGATAACACTACTATTCTGTGGCCAGAGGTATGGTCTCACGGCTTGGTGGGCTTTTTGAAAACTATATTCCTAAGATATCCTGTACTTTGGTCATCTAACATATGACATTAAGATAGCAACGCCCTATTAAAACCTATATAACTTAGTTTAGTAGTAAATTTTTGAACTGTAGGCATTCTTTCCTTATAAATACAATTCATTTAGAGATTTAACATTTCTCCCTATTTTTAGACAAATATATTGAGTGACAAATATTTTGAGTAACACAGTGGTAGAGACTGTGCTAAATATTAGGGATATAGAAAGGAAGTTAACATAGACCCTGCACTCCAACCTGTAGGTAGATGAGCATATCAGAAGATCTATGATTAGAACATAGTACGTTAAATATGAAAATTTTAATATTGTTGTGATCGGGGGGTGATTTGGTTCTCCACATAGATGTAGGGCTGCTAGAATCAAGGGTTCTGGAAAACAAGTTAATCTTTGGGTAGATTGCTAGGACCATGACTTGTGGTTGCAGAATTTGTGATCCATTTCAATATAGGCAGGTCATTTACCTCTCAGTCGGCCTAGATGTGTACCACTATTAGAATAATTTTCCAACACATGTAGTAGAGTGTTTTGAGCAGGGATTACTTTTCTACTAAATAGCCACATTGACTAGAACAATGTAGCCCTATTGGTTGGATTAAATTTAAGTTTTAATCAGACATCTGTGTTCTATAATTTGTTACTCTGTGCAGGTGTCTTATGAGTGTATATTTGTTTCTGTCATTTCCTTAGTGACAATTCTTTCTGAAAAACCTGCAAATTATCATAACTGGAGTTGACTAGAAAGAGTGTTTTGTTGTTTCTGTTCTACTCATTTGTATTCTCTCCCTTTTGAAGTGAAAGTTCTGAGAGGATACTTATGTCAATGAAACTATTTTACCTCTCATTTTATGGTCCCAAGACTTAGGGAGAAGGTATATCTTTTTGCATTCAAAAGAACAGACTCCCATTTCTTTCCTCCATTTAATTTTAAGATCTTTTCATATCATTTATAATTTAATAAGCCTCAATATTATGCCTTAATTTTGCAAAAATTTTAGCAGCCTGATAGAATTTATCTGATGCATAAGTGCATCAAAGGCTTAGAGAATGTGAATGTCGTGAAGTGTTATATGTTTTTAAGTCTAATTTATGTTCCATTATGTTCTATGAATATAAAGTGGAACAATGGAAAATTTGGTGTTCATTTTAATATACTTTCAATCCAGCGGTAATTTTTTAATGGACTGTGAAGAAAATTATGGTTTCTTTCCCTTCAAAAAATATTCACATGGAACCAGTCTCAAAAGAACATTTATAATCTTTGTATTCATCATCCCACTAAAGACTATTCTTTGGAAGCATGGTTCCCAATTTTCTAAACTCTGTTTTAACAAAATAACGTTGACCTGCCAAACAAAGCAAATAAAAAAAATCCAAAAACTGGCAAAATATATTGTTTTATTATTAGTACTAGTTGTTGTCTTAAGGATCAATCACTAAACTATGTGCAAAGATGTTACAAAAAATAATCTGCTATATTTTATATTTTTCTGTTTTTGTTTTCTTTCTAAAAACATGTCACTATACTAATTTTTAAAAATCGATTCTGATATCAATCTGTCCCTTTTCTCATTAACTAATATAACCCTACACTCCTATATCTTACCTAACTAGATCAAACTATGTTCTACTAGATTTAGGAATTGGCCATACCCCTTTTGAAACTAACAGTGAAGCTCTCTGTCCCCAAAGTAATCTCTATTGCCATTAATTTCCTAACATTAGTGTAATTTTAAAGATGTTATGTATTCTACCTTACTAAGGAAACTACATAAAAATCACAGTGGATGAAGATGTCACATTTTATTTTTTCTCTGAGACTAATATTCCACATCTCAAATTGTAGAATCATTAATATATAATCCAATTTCTGTTCTATTCTGTGAGCATAAAATATTTTAAATTTTAAGTTTTTTACCACAAATAGTTTAGACCTTATTTTTCTTTACTTGTTTTCTTAAACAATTTAAGTAATCTCTAAGCGATATACATATATGTTGTTGAAATATATGGGAAAAACAAAACTTTTTTCCCTAATGTCATAATCGTTTTGATCATATAATGTAAATAATAATGGAATAATACTTAGTCCATTCTACTCCTCAAAATCACTTAACAATTTGGAGCCTATACTTCCAGATTTTTCCATAAGTTTACACAAATATGTGTATACACATTTGTGTGCACGTCTTTTATACAAATGAGATCTAACACTTGTTTTTGTCACACAGCTACTATCAAAGATATTTTTCTAGATTTGTACACATACTTAGTTGTACCTCCTTTTTAATGATGATATGGTATTCTATATTAAGGAAGTATCATAATTTATTAAATTATTCCATTACAGATTCTCTGTGGGGTTTTTTTGTTTATTATGAATATTGTTACTGTGTCTATATATACATATGTACATGCTTTTAGTTTCAATATTTCATCAATGTTGCCAAATTACTCAATTTATTCTATTAGAGCAATTTATTCTATTAATGGTTATAAAAATGCCATTTATCTATATTATCAATAGTACTGAATGTAATGAATCTTTTAATATTTTGCCAATGTGATGGCTAAAATTTGTCACATTTTAAAGTTATTCTCCCTTGCTACCAGTAAATGTTAGCACAGTTTGTTATCTTTATTAGTCTTTTTATCCCTCTGAAATTTCTGTATACCAGTTATGTTGTTAATATCTTTGTCTCAATCTATCCTTTGTCTCCAGTCTTTGTCTAAACTGTCTTATGTCCTCCATGAGTTATTTTTCCTTTTTTTTTTTTTTTTTTTTGTCCTTTTTTTTCCTTTCCTGGTTTGGTTACGTGTTGCATAGAAAGACCTCCTCATTTCAAAAGTTAAAAAACGTTTTCAATATTTTCTTTAATAGTTTTATACTTTATTATATTTTGATCTTTAATATATCTGCAATTTATTCTCTAAGTAGTAATCTAATTTATTTTTTCTAAATGGCTTGATAAACCTTTCAATCCAATTTACTGAATAATTCATCCTTTCATTTCTAAACTAACTAGTCACGTTTATTGAATACTGAATTTCTAGACACTTGGGATCTGAATTTGAAGGTTTGATTTTGTTTTCACTGATTTCTTTATGTGTTATCACAATATGGTTTTGATTACAGTAACTTTATTTTGTTTTTGTTTTTATTCTAGCAGGGCAAATTTCATCTAACAATCTATTTTTCAATAAGTTCTTGTAATTCTTATATTGATTCTTCTACTTAATTACAGTATAATGATTTTAATCTGTTACATAGGAACTGTGGATTTTAATTAAAACTTTATTAAATTTATAAACTAATTTGAGAATTATGTATTAATAATATTGTTTTATAGCCAAAATATTTATTTGCCTTTATTTTGTTCTATTCGTATATTCTTCAATTGGTGTTTTAGTTTCTTCACATAAGACAGATCTTCCCTGCTATATTTTTTGTAATTGTTTTATAGATTGCATTTTCATTGTGAAAGAAATCAGCTTTTTTTTTTAAGTTTATGATGGATGAGTACTAGGATCAGAAAGCAACTGCTACTATGTTTTAAAATTTATATTAGGTTAACTACAATCAATTCTCTGATTAAGGCCAATAATTACAGTTTTTAGTTGTTTATTTTCTTTATTCACTGTAATTTTACCTGTAAACAGCAAGATGATTTCTAATATCGGTCCATTTATTCATTTACTTAGTGAATTTTTTAAATTTTATTTTATACCTACTATATGTCAGGCTAAGTGCCAATGGTATCACATTGACAACCTTAACCCTGGCTTTCAAGGAGCTTACAGTGGGTCATAAATAAATAAAGTAAATAGCTAATTAAGATGCAGTGTGATCAATTTTATGGTAAAGTTAAACACTGGACAAACTGGAACACATTTATTTAATATTCTAGGCATGCTTTCCTTCCCACTCCTCAAATTTTCAAAGCATTCCTCTCTGTGCCTCAAGTGATGGGTCCCAAATTCTTTTGTGTTAAGAGGATAATCACAGAATTGAGTGGACTATCACTTCACCTCTCTAAAACTCTGAAAGTTCAAATCTGTAACTCTATTATCTATCATCTTTTACTTATTTCGCTTCCTTACCAACTTTTATGAGCAATAAAAATGATTCAGCATTACTACCTTAAAAAGAGATTTGTACAAATGAATTAAGCAGGTAGAATATAAAGGCAAAAAGAAAATAAGAATTAAAGTTTTTTAATTTTAACTTTTATTTTCTTTGACTTTCAGATCTAAATTCAGTGCCTATACATACTCTTTAAAAGTTAGCTCCTGTAGGCTTTGACATTAAAATATAGTCTACTCAGAACTATTAGAAGAGGTATGTTTCTTCCCTGGAACTTGTCACTTGACTTATAGAAATGTATCTGATGTTCATAAACAAACACTAATTTGTCATGAGCAACAGATCACAGATGAGGCCTTGTTTGGAATTTCGTCTGCACTTTTTTTTTTAATAACCCATTTTATTTATCCATTCCACTACTGATGCATATTTGGATTTTTTTTCTGAATTGATGGTACATCCACTAGTGCTTCTCTGAATATTGTGGAACAAGCGTTTTGGTGAACATACTATGCATCTGTGTTGAGTATGTACCTGGGAGTGTAATTATTGGGTCATAGAGTGTGTGCACGTCCATCTTTAGGAGATAACACCAAGGAGTTTTCTAAGTGGTTTTAACAGTTTGCCCTCACAGCCCTGTACAAGAGTTCCAGTGGTTCCACAACCTCATCAACACTTGGTGTTGTCAAGGTTTTTTATTTTAACCACTGTGGTTTATATATAGTGGAATCTCATGTTTTTAATTTACATTTTCCTCATGAGTAATGATGTGGAGTGTCTGTTCATGTACTCATTCCCATTTGGTTATCTTTGTTTGTGAAATGCCTAATCAAATCTCTTCCCATTTTTTTTTCCTGATGGATCATCTATCTTTTTCTAAATAATTTATGGGAGTTAGTTACAATTTTAGAGATGAGTCTTTTTTCTTAAAGTTTTGCTATATGATTTAATATTATTTATTGCCTTGTCCTAAACAGCTTGAAATTCAATTTTGTAATCATAGCATCAGCAATATGTATCATATTTTTTTAACATCTTTATTGGAGTATAATTGCTTTACAATGTTGTGTTAGTTTCTGCTGTATAACAGAGTGAATCAGCTATACATACACATATATCCCCATATCCCCTCCCACTTGAGTCTCCCTTCCATGCTCCCTATCCCAACCCTCTATGTGGCCACAAAACACCGAACTGATCTCCCTGTGCTATATAGCTGCTTCCCACTAGCTATCTATTTTACATTTGGTAGTGTATATATGTCCATGCTACTCTCTCACTTTGTCCCAGCTTACCCTTCCCCCTCCCAGTGTTCTCAAGTCATTCTCTACATTTGCATCTTTATTCCCGTCTTGCCCTTAGGTTCTTCAGAACCATTTTTTTTTTTTTTTTTAGATTCCATATACATGTGTTAGCATACGGTATTTGTTTTTCTCTTTCTGACTTATTTCACTTTGTACGACAAACTCTCGGTCCATCCACCTCACTACAAATAACTCAATTTCGTTTCTTTTATGGCTAATATTCCATTATATATATATATATATATATATATATATATATATACATATATATATATATCTCACATCTTCTTTATCCATTCATCTGTTGATGGACACCTAGGTTGCTTCCATGTCCTGGCTATTGTAAATAGTGCTGTAATGAACACTGTGGTACATGACTCTTTGAATTATGGTTTTCTCAGGGTATATGCCCAGTAGTGGGATTGCTGGGTCATATGTTAGTTCTATTTTTAGTTTTTTAAGGAATCTCCATACTTTTTTTCCATAGTAGCTGTATCAATTTACATTCCCACCAACAGTGCAAGAGGGTTCCCTTTTCTCCACACCCTCTCCAGCATTTATTGTTTATAGATTTTTTGATGATGGTCATTCTTATTGATCAGTGTGAGGTGATAACTCATTGTAGTTTTGATTTGCATTTCTCTAATGATTAGGGATGTTGAGCATCCTTTCATGTGTTTTTTGGCAATCTGTATATCTCCTTTGGAGAAATGTCTATTTAGGTCTTCTGCCCATTTTTGGATTGGGTTGTTTGTTTTCTTGATATTGAGCTGCATGGCTGCTTGTATATTTTGGAGATTAGTCCTTTGTCAGTTGCTTCATTTGCAAATATTTTCTCCCATTCTGAGGGTTGTCTTTTCATCTTGTTTATGGTTTCCTTTGCTGTCATCTGCACTGTCTTAATAGATAATGGAAGAGTCTTCCATAGGTGTCAGACAAGGGCATTTGCATTGCAGTAAACTTTATATGAACTATATCCAGGGTGACTTTACAATTTATCATCCAAATTAGGCTATTTTGTGAGTGAAAGAGGTTACTATTAATGTAATTATTCTAGGACAACAGGTGTAAATCATGATTGTCCTGGGAAAATCTTGATGAATATTTACCCTATGTATGAAAAATAGTTTATATTGATTGATTGACTTGTTATAGACATATATATATATATATATATCTTCTAGCTGTAAAGATGAATCCTTCTCACGATTATATGGCTTAGCATGACTTGTCTTCACTTAACCTATCTCTCAGTTATCATTAGTTTAAAACTTTTGCTTGTTATATTCAGAAGAGTGATACAATCAGTAAAGTAGTCTTTTACATACAATAATTTCTATGTAATCAGATGGATTTGTCCAGGTATTAAAATAAGTTAGTAAGACCAAAAAAAAAAAAAAAAAAAAACCAACACTGATACAGGTGACTAAGAAATTTTCTTTAGTAACAAGTTACTAGTGTCAATTAAAGAATATGAAAAGCGAAAGCCTCAGAGAAACAGATGCCAAGTTGGGATTGGACATGTAAGAGACTTTTGAGAGAAACGCCTGTGCAGGTTAAACGAGAGGAAGTGGAAGTAAGCAGAGAGAGCCTTCAGATAATAATGGAGGTGAAAGTATAAGGCAAAGAGAAATGTTTGGGTTAAAAGAGTCTCAGACTAGAGAGCCCTGCTAAACAGTCTTTGGCCAGGCCAGAGGGATTCATCCAACACAAGTTGCCCTTTAGAGGAGGCCCTAGTCTTGCAGGAATGGGTCTGTACTACCATTGCCACAATGTGCATTTATTGCCTGAAAGCAGCCCGGGGAAGCTTGGATCTGGTACAGATGCAGTGCTGGTCCAGAGGGCTGGCGCCTGGGCTGTCAGTCAACCATGTCTCTACCCCAGGAGAATCAAGTGGCAACTTTTTAAGGCTGTCAATTTTATTTTCTTGGCAGAGTGTAAAGCTCTACTTGTCTCTATAGAAACTTCTACTTAATTACTTATTTTTTATGATTAGAAATTTATTTCAGGGCACTATCTGGTGTATAGGAAGAAGCAGTTCATTCTTAGGTAGGCATTAATGTCAAATTAACTCCTTTTCATGTAGTTATATTACAAAATTATGCAGAAAAATTGTAGTATACTATTAATATATAGAAAAAAAATAAATTTTCTATAGTTCCACTAGCATAGAATACTTAGTGTATTCATTATACTGCTTTCCGGTTAAATCTTTAGCCATTTTATACCTAGGTTTCCATCAAGGCAAATTATTATATGTTACTTTGCATATAACATTAAATTATGAAAATAATTTAATATTTTTACAGACTTTTCATAATCACCAATTGAATGGATGCATCAATCACACCATATGGACATATAATACTTTACCTAAACCTGCTTTTTTGTTTAAAATTTTTGCTACTATAGATAACACTGCAATAAGCATCTTTGTATATGATTTTTTTTGTATCATTTGCATAGTTTTCTCCTTCATTAGAAAATAAGATCATATAGATCAGGAATACAATTTTACTTATCGTTTTGTTTTCAGCAATTAGCATATATGTAATACATTATATTTCCTCTATAAATGAATTAAAGCATTGGACTGAAGACTGAGCACACACTTTAGAAAGTGTTTTTCATCAGAGAGAGTGTGTGAGTGATTCCTTGAAATTATTATTCTAACTTCTCAGAACTCAAAGGCAGAGACTAAGCATTCTACCTGTGCACAACCCAAATGCACTTGCTAACTACTTACCATAAATGTTGTTGTGTTCTTATAAATTAGAAAACTCAAAATCTAACTACCCTGGATTGTTTAACAAAGCTAAAGTAAGATACCATGGAAACTTCAAAGTGAAAAGAAGTCTTCAAGCTAAATCAATCTTGTTTCAAATCCTGGCTCTATTATTTAATAGTGTGGGTCCTGTGAATTCTATAAATCTATTTTTTTCTAATTTGTAAAACAGGAATAGTAATGTTTATTTCATGGGATTACTCTGGATTAAATGACATACCTTAATATGGAAGAAACCTAACACTCAGTTCATGAAACATGGTAGGAACTTACTCAACAGCTGATAAGAACAATAAACACATCAATCATCAAAATAAACATTTAGTAAAATTATATACTAAGGAGTATATTTATTTCCAATAATGATAAAAGTATATTCATTCAAGTTATTTAAGAGAAGTGCTTGCAAATGTCTAAAAATTCCAATAATATTATCTAAGAAAATAATACTCGTTTCCTCCAAATGAATGTTCACTCAACATAGGTAAATGTTACAAAACTTCCAGTTTATGAATGATAATGAAACATCAGATATGCTATATGAACTATCTTTAAAATTATAAGTGTTTTTTAGTCACCAAAATAATACCAATATGAAATTAAGGTAGTTAATGAATATTCTGAAGGTAATTCAGAAAGTGTGGAGGAAAACTGAAGAAAATTAACTATAATGAAATTTCCTTTCTGTTATTGCCAAAAATGAGGAAAGTTAGTTTGTGATGTCATTGAGGTCAATTTTTATATTACCTCTTAGATAGCTGGGAAAAGGGGGATATAAGTCAGTATAAGCATGTGCTTCCTGGATTACCAAGATGTTACTACCCTAAAACATAGGAAAATCATATTTTTTCTGGGAACTTCCATTTGACTACCGTTATATTTCAAAGAAAAATCAAGTTCTTATATGTGCAGTGGTCTGCATCTATCCATCAGGTGTTTTATTTTATAAAACTGGGATTTAAAGCTAGATGGATGCCCTAAATTTTGGTTGTTGACAATATCTCAGCAGTTCTAATTAGACAAAATTTTCCTGGAAGACACATGAGCAGGATTCTTAATATTTCAGTACTTTTAATGCTTTAGTTTATAAATGAATGTATGAATGTACATATGTATATATTTTATTTAGAGAAAATAAGAAATTATTTAAAGGAAATCATACAACTGTATTTCAGTAGTATATATTTTTGAAGTTAAATACAGCAAAACAATTAATATAAATGAGCACTTCATTAAAAATCTGTTAAATAAATGTACTCCAGGAGTTCACATAGGGATAAAATTTGTATACTGTGGTAATAAACTACCCACAAATCTCAGTGGCTTACAATACTAAATGTTTATTTCTTTCTCAGGCTACATGTCCATTGTAGGTCAACTGTGGCTATGTTCATGCTGCCTTCACCCTGAAAGTGAAGTCATGGAGTAGTAGCCTCTGCCTTAGTATGGCTGGTCTTCTGGCAGAAGGACAGAAAGATATGGTGAACCATGCACTGACAATAAATCTTCTGCTTGGTAGTGATGTATGTTACATGTATTCCATTAACCAAAGCAAATTGCAGGGCCAAACCTGAGTTTAATGGGACAGGGATGCATTGCAGAAAGGAGTATTTCAGGTCACATGACCAAGTTAGAAGTCAGTGGAGGGAAAAGAATAATTTTCTGACAGGAAGAGGAGGAAAATATTGAGAAGAATAATGTACTCCATTATCCATTAACTCTCCATTAATAACTATCAATACAATTATTGTAAAGATAAAATGAGGTACAAATACTTAAAGGTTAAGTTTTAATTTACAATGTTAATTTATATTCTTTAAAAGGGTAAAGAGAGTGGATGTTAACTAAACTTATTGTGGCAATCATTTTACTCTATATACATAGATCAAATCATTATGTTGTACACCTTAAACATATAAAATGTTATATGTCAATTATATCTCAATAAAACTGAAAAATAATTTAAAAGGATAAAGAGGGTAAAGTCTGCATTAGCTAAGATGTTTAGGTTCACAGCAAAAGAGATTTGAATGAATAGTGTAGAAATATCAACTAAGGCTGTTAAGGTAAACTTGAATATCTACTGCGGGAGGGAAGCTCATCTCTCAAATATATGTAAATAAATAATATATTATAGATTTACCTGATTTTACCAGTATAAAAGTTTATATATACTTTTTCAGTGGAGGACTAATATTTACTAAAGTTGGGTGTAAGTCTAGGTTGATCTCACTCAAATGAAGGTGGGGTTACTTATGGGTAATAAAGTAGTTTGTTACTTTTGGTGAATTATAGATGAATATCTATATTACTATATGTTTCTACCACAATTCATAAGTAAGCTGAAACTTTATGCTTGTTAAACACACAGGCATAACAGGAAGCATTCGATATAGGACCAGGGTTTGAGTCTCAGTTTTGAAAATAAATGAGTTTGTGCTTTGGTTGATTCCCCACTGACTTGTTTCCTCATTTACAAAATAAAGGCAGTGGGTTATTTGATCCCTAAAGTCTAACTTCTAGTCCTAAAATGTGATAATCATGCTTTCCAAATATATACACATATATATATGGAAAGCATGATTATATATATATATGTGTATATATATATAGACATGTGTGTATATATATATAATATGTGTATATATGTATATGTGATTACATATATATGTATATATATATATGTAGAGTGAGTCAACCATTCATGATTTGGTAAGACAATCTTTGACAGAGTTCTTGGAATAGATGTCTGGGGTCTTGGTTCTTCTGATTTAAAAGGAAGAAGCACAGGTGTGTTCAATACTTTTTCCTTTTCTCTTTGAACACTTCTTCACTCATCTTTCCTTAAGTCTTCTTTTCTACACGTGCATTTTTTTTAATTAGTTTCTGCTTTATAACAAAGTGAATCAGTCATACATATACATCTGTTCCCACGTGCATTTTAAAATACATTTTACCAGACTAATGATTACAACTTTTCCTACACTTATTTACCTTTTAATTTTTATTTTAGGGTGGTGGCATAGAGTCACGTATGGTTGTGCAGATTGTGTACCGCACAAATCTAGGGCCACTCCTCACATTATCAGTGAATAATCTCTATGGCCTTAAATGATAGTTGAAGGAGTGGCAAAACTCTATTACATTAATATTATACGATATTTTCTTGCACTGGGTTCTTCATTTTGGAGTATTATTAAAGCAGGACAGTTCATATGATGTAGACATTAGTCTTACTGAATGTAAAATATTTCTAATGCTTTTTTTCCCCTCTTATTATTCTCTTACACAATTAGAATAATCTTAAACTGTTTTTAAAAATACACTACTTGGTTGAACTTTCTATTATACAATTTTTGCTTTTGAATTCTTTAGTGTTGATAAAGCAGATGATGAAGATGATGAGGATTTAACAGTGAACAAAACTTGGGTCTTGGCACCAAAGATTCATGAAGGAGATATAACACAAATTCTCAATTCCTTGCTTCAAGGCTATGACAATAAACTTCGCCCAGATATAGGAGGTAAGTCCGAGTAATCATTCTTGGATTTTGGTGACTGTGAAAGCCACATTTAGTAATGTTATTTTATCATATTCCTTGAGTGTCCGATGCGTGTTAGAGACTGTGGGTTTGGCAATTATTATTTGGAATGGTACTGCTTTGGAAGCTTCACAGTTTGACGTGGGAAGAAAGACATCTAAACATTTTCGATGTAATTATTTTACAATTGCTACAACAGAGCAATTTTTGATAAAACTGCCTGAAAAACTAAGATATTTCATAAAAGGGAATATTTGAAAGGTATGTAGGAGTTCCAATTTTTTGCAGTGCTGCACTGTTTTAGTTAATGTAGAAGTATAAGCCTTGAGAGTATATTTAGTGTAGACAATCCAACATTGTTCTTCTTTGTCAAAATTGTTATTCTCAGTTCTGAGCATTTATGTATACATTTTATAAAATAAATAACCTCTAAGTTTCCCACTGCAACACTTTAAAACAAACAAACAAACTATGTCAGCCAGATTTTTATTAGGATTACATTAAATCTATAATCAATATAGAGAAATTGAAATGTTTACCATACTGAATTTTTACTGTACCAAATTCATGATCATCATATATTCTTCCACATATGTTCAATTTTTTATTAATGTCTTCTGTAAAGAAGTGCTGAATATATTTTACTAGATTTAATTTTCTATATTTGAAGTTTTAATGTAAGTATAAATAGATTTTTAAAAAAATTTTACTTTCTAAGTTTTTATTAGCAGTGTATAGAAATACAATAGATATTTTGCTAATCTACTCTGTCCTCAGCAGCCTTGCTAAATTTATCAACTTTATTTATTGTTATATTAATGTAGATTTTCTACAAACACAGAGAGTAATGACTATTACCAATAATGACTACTTTGCCAATAGTGTTTATTTTGCAAATAATGAACATTCTAATTAATTTTCAAAATTATACTTTTTTCATGACATATTGCACTAAGACTAGAGATCAGTGTTGAATAGTCCTGATTTGTTCCTGATATCAGGGAAAACAGTCTATATTTACTATTAATTATGATGTTTGATGTAAGCTTCTTTTTTTTAAGATGCTCTTTGTAGTTCCTTTATCTTCTTATTTTGCTAGGGTTCTTTTTACCTCCCTACTGGTTCAAATGATTTCTGTGCACCTATTGAAACAATCATATTGATCATATTTTGCCCTTTATTCTCTAACTTTTTTTTCTGTAACTAACTTTGGCTGATTTTTAAAACTTAAACAAAATTTGCATGTCTGTAATAAATGTAACTTAGTTGTGACATGGTAATATATTTTAAATATCACTAAATTCAGTTTGATAATATTTAGTTTTGGAATTTTATATCTATGTTCATAAAGGGCATTAGCCAGTTATTTTACTTTCTGTAATGTCTTTTTCAGTTTTGGAGTCAATATTATGCTAACATCTACAAATGAGCTATATTTCCCTCTCTTTTCATCTCTGAGTTATCTAAAATGGATACTATTTCTCCCTTCAATATTTGGAAGAATTACTTGGTGAAGTCATGTGGCCTAGAGTTTGTATTTTGGGAAAAAATTTTAGCAGTTCAATTACTTTATTAGTTTTGGTTAGTTTTTAAGGAATTTAAATTTTAAAATTTACTTGAGTTAGATTGTTTCATAACATCTTTTACGATATGTTTCATGTTTTTAGGATCTGAGGGTTTTTCTCCTTTGCCATTCCTGATATTAGTAATCTATTCTTTCATTTATGAATAAATCTTGAGGGGCTTTAAAATTTTTATTAGTTTGACATAAAAATGAATTTTAGCTTTTTCAAATTTCTTTGTTGAAAATTTCCTTAAATTATATTATTTTATACTATTTTGTTTATTGTTAATCTGTTTTCCATGATTTAGTTTTCTGTTTTCCTAGATTATTTTAATTATTTTTTCAAAATAAAATTTAGACAATAAAATATTATCTATCCATGAAATTCCCAGAAACCTTTCAGCCATAATGTTAATATTTACATAATCATAGAACCATTACCTAAATCATTAAATTAATATCGATACAATACTATTAACTAATCGACAGACCTTTTTCAAATTATGGCAGATACCTCACTGATGTCGTTTTTTTCTGTTCAGAATCCCAACCAAGATCACACATTGCATTTTGTTCTCATGCCTCCATACACTCCTCCAACCTCATAGTTTCTCAGTTTTTCTGTTTGTTTCATGAACATGATAATTTTAAAGTATACTGGTCAGTGGAACGCCCCTCAATTTGTCTGATATTTTCATTATTGGGCTGTGTTTATGCATTTTTGCCAAGAACACTGCAAAAGTGATGTTTTGTGCTTTCAGTGTATTGTGTTAGGAGGTATGTGATGTTTATATCTTATTACTGGTGATGTAAACCATACTTTCGTTAAGTGTGGTTTCTTCCACGTTTCTTCACTGTGAAGTTATTATCTTTCTTTTTGACTAATAAATATGTTGTAAGGAGATACTGCACTGGGGAGAAATATGCAGATATTTCTCAGCACACTTTTGTCCATTCCTCTGGTCTCTATCAATGATTCTTACCTGCAGGAGTATTACTGTGATGTTTGCCAAATGGTAAGTCAATATTATCATCATTCCTTCTACACAAATTAATTGTAATTCTGCAGGAAGTAGGATCTGTGACTTGTCCAATTGGTTATCTATTCACTTATTTATTTACTCAGTGTAGACCTCTAGATATATATCTTATCTTAGAGTTTATTATCCTTTACCATCGTTGTTTATTTTATTGCTCAAAATGAAAATATGACAACTGGTACACCCTATAATTTTATTTCTCTGTTCTTTTATGTTTCTATCATTTTCTGAGCATATCCTTACTTTCTAGCACATAAAATTTTCCAGGCTCCTCTTGATCCAACAATGGAATTCATCATTTCTCCAAGAACCCTGGTTCCTCTTTTTGTAGAATGGTATTTAGAAACCAAGATGTGAGCACCAGGTGTATTTCTTAATATTGGGTGTCATTGCTTCTTGACCTTCTCATTGGGCAGAAGGAGAAAATATATGTTCTACACATACATTCACAGGCATCTATATTTCTATATCTATCCCTGTGTTTATGTATTATAAACCAGAAGTCAATACTGACAGCCCTGTTTCCAATCCAAAGACAATAGGGTTCATTCTAACCTTTCCCTTTTCCTTATCTGTAATTTCTTTTTCCATCAGGGAGACACCTGGCTCTCATTTACCCGTAGTATGTTTTATTATTTGTTCAATTCCAGTAAATACATAAAGTAATTCTATAATTTTAACATGTCTATAAAAAATTAACTAGAATAAAATATTTATATACATTTTTTTGCCTTTATCTTTGCAGTATGTAATCAAAATACTGTTCCCCAAAGTAACTTAGGTTAGTTCTTTTCTTCCCAATCCCCATTCAATGTGGTCATGTTAACCATTTTTTAATAGTTTCGTTTCCAGGTTACTGGTTATATTCCACTTTGAATGGAATTCATCTATGTTTACTTTTAGCATTTGTATGATTTTATTCCTTTTATTTAATTCCCTGATGCTTTGAATTTTATTCCTGTGTATGGTGTAAAGTATGAATCTAACTTTTATCTTTTACAAATGGCTTTTCTGTTGACTCAGCATGATTTATTAAAAAGTCAATCTTTGCTTCCATTGTTTGAGATGTTAACTATATCATATATTACACTTTCTTATTCACTTTTGTGATTTCTGTCCTTTCTATTCCATTCTTTCATTTGTTTTTCTATTTATTTGCCACCACACTATATTAACAGTAGAGATTCAACAGTATTTTGAGACTAAAACATTTAGTATTAATAGCTTATAAATCTGGCCCTACCTCATATTTTCATTTTGTTTTGTTTTTCCTTTTCAGTTTTCCTGGCTATTGCGTGTCATTTAAAAAAAATAGGAGCTTTATTATCAACAAGTTTAGATACATTTAAAAAAGAGATGTTGACATTTTTATTGGGATTGCATTAAATTTGTAAATTAACTTTGGGAAAACTAACATCTTTATAACATTGAATCATCTAATATGGGAATATGGGCTGTCTTTCTAAATCTTCATGTTAATTTTGTATCTCTCTGGAATGTTTTAAGATTTACTCATAGATTTTTCATATTTCTTAAATTGAATCCTAAGTATTTAATTTTTTTCTCCTGTAAATATTTCCTCGACTCTAATGTCCTCTACCTGATTTCTGGTTTTGTATATCAATGTCATTGATTTATGAATGTTCATTTTATATCTTACTACCTTCCTGCTGCCTTACTGATTTTTTTTGTTAGTTTAAGCATCGTTTTCAAAATATGCTATCATACCATATACAAAAAAGTATTTTATTTACCAACTCATATGCAACTAATCGAATTATCTTGTCTAAAAGCATTATGTTGTTTCATTGTCTAACATGTCTAATATAATAATGAATAGTAGTGGAGATAATGGGTAATTTTGCCTCGTTTTAGTTCTTATGGAAATGACTCTAGTGTTTCTTCATATGAATATTCACATTAAGAACTTATCCTTTGATTTGCTTGATTTAGTTTTAAAATCAGGAATTGGTACTGAAATTTTTCAAAGCCTTTTTCAACATTTCCGGAAATAATTTTGAGTTTTATCCTCTTTAAATCTATTAGTGCAGTGTATAGTATTAATTGAAATAATTTGCATTCTGGACTAAAGCTCTCTTGTTCATGATATATTATAAACTTAATGAGGTATTGGATTCTGCTTGCTAATATATTATTTAGTGTTTTGTATTGGTATTTATAAGTGATATTCATCTTCTATTTTATTTTTGAGTACTGTCTTCATTTGTTTTAGCCATCCTTTTACATATGTTTCATGAAAAGGTATTTTCCTTCATTCTCAAAGGTCTAGCACTTTATCCGGGTGTTAGCATCATCTGACTTTGGGAAGTTTGATAGAATATCATTATAAATTCATCCAGGTCTTGTGCTTTTTGAAAATAGTTAATCACTTTGATCCCTTTGTTTTCCTAAGAAAATTGGTCTGTTTGTGCTTTCTACTCATTTTTGGTAATCTATATTTGCGTAGGAAAACTATCTCTTTTATTTAGGTTTTCGAGTTTATTTACAAAGAAGTCTTCAAAGTAATTTCTTAGGATTAAAAAAAACTTTTTCTGTTTCAATGTTTAGTTCCCATTTGTTATTTCCTATTTTATATTTTGTATTATTACCCCCTTTTTTCTGATCAAGAAAATTAAGAGAAGTGGATTTTTTCAGAATTTCCATTATTAACAAATGAACTCTACTGTTTTTCTATTAACTACCTTGTAATTTCTACTTTGTCTTTATTATAACCTTCACTATATTTTATTTTGTTTTGCTTTTTTTTTTGAGTTGCAAATTTAATGATTTATTTTCCCTCTTCAATTTTTGGTGTGTTACTATCTGAATTTCCCTTTTTCTCCTGTAGATTTTGCTTCATAAAGGTAAATGCATTGTTATTTGGTGTATAAATATTTTGTGTTATATCTTCATAAGGACTCTCATGGCTTTAAACATTAAAAAGTTGTTGTTTTTATTGAGATGGTTAAATTGATGCCAATTACTTATCACAAGAAACAGAAATCTGTACTTCCATTTTACTTGTCATATTTCACTATTGTTATTTGACACTCTCTTTTATTTCAATTAATGTCAGCTCCCTGAAGGTAGAAAGCACCCTATCCCTCATTGCTAAAATAATGTCTGAAACATAAATTATGTTCACTTCATATTTACTGAGTGAACTTTTCTGAGTAGAACCTAGCATGTATAATCTTTTAATTTCATGTGTAAGTATTTTGACAGTTGTTCTACTTCATGAATTTAGCATTTTACCTAAATTATTTCAGATCGAGATTTGGACTTTCAAATGATATATACATCTGTGACATCACATCGTTTAATAGATTAAATGAAACATGTCCTAAGTACCTTGATAATTATACCATGCATAGCAGCATTTGTATCTGTGCATCTCAGATTATACACAATGAATTAGTTAATTGTTCACATGATTTGTAGGCATTCCTTTCTGTCCAAAATTTGTGTTAACACCTTTCTTCTTCATAAATTATGAAAACAAATTTAATCAATTTACTGAGGGCTTCTGAAATTAATAACAAATTAATATTAAAAGGCTTTGTAATTCTAGTAAAGCCAAAATTACTTTATGTTGAATTTTCTTTTTTATTTCTTAACAACTTTTCAGGTAGAGTCTACAGCTTTTCAAACATTTTCAGTGATTTAAATAGTTTGATCTAATCTAAAAAATTACTATCCCAATAGATTTAAAGCTATCCCTCTACCAGGATAGATGGTAGACATGTGTCACTAGATAGGGACTTGGGGTGAGAAGGGGAAGATCTGCTTTTTTTTATTCCATCTGTCTAATTGTTCTAAGTTTCTAGTGATGGGAACATGCAGGAGATATGAGGAGTTAACTGGGTGCAGTTTGAAATTTTTGTCTTCTTAGTTTTTATTTCTTTTTGGGTTAACACCAAATGGCCCTTGGTACACTTGGAGAGGCAAACATATAAATAGTGAGGGTAGGAGTGTAGGAATAGAGTAGAAATGCTTTATGTTATTGTTCGTAGGCATTTTATACTGTTCAATTCCTTGACCTGGGGAATCTAGAGGCTTCTCTATACCTTCCAACTGCCTTAGCTACTTTCATCAACAATCTAGTATGGAGATACGTACTGCTGGTGGCCAAAAAACTGGTAAGATGCCTCTGGTCCAGTTATCTTCCTTTGATGTGAATTGTACCCACAAGAAAATAAAATATCCTAGACATTCTAAAGAGTGGGTGTGCAGATACTCCATTGTTTCTCTTTCTTTAAATCTCCTCTCCAACTTTCTTTTCCCTTGATCAGGTGTAGGAGTGGGAGCACGTTGCTAAGTCTGCTGTCTAAAGAGACATTAAACTACAGAATAAGAGATCAGTCTTTCATTCTCCTAAGAAGAAATTCCAAATAATTAAATTTACATATATTTAATATATATTATATATATTAATAACAGTCATACATTTATGAGTATTGAATACTTGAAATTGGTTATTTACTATTGAGTACTAGAAATGTGGCTAGTATAGCTAAATTTCAATTAAATTTAATTAATTTCTATTTAGATATAAGTAGTAATATGTACTGTGCAGAGTAGCATTTTATCTGTTCATCTCAGAGTATACATAATAAATGACTTAAGTCTCTTCAAAAAGTGATGTTGGGAAAGCTGGACAGCTACATGTAAATCAATGAAATTTGAACACTCCCTCATACCATATACAAAAATAAACTCAAAATGGCTTAAAGACCTAAATATAAGACATGACAACATAAAACTCTTAGAAAAGAACATAGGCAAAACATTCTCTGACATAAATTGTAGTAATATTTTCTTAGATCAGTGTCCTGAGGAAAAATAAATAAAAGCAAAAATAAACAAATGGAACCTAATTAAACTCAAAAGCTTTTGCACAGTAAAGGAAATCACCAACAAAACAAAAAGACAGTTTATGGGATGGGAGAAAATATTTGCAAACGATGTGACCAACAAGGAGTTAATATCTAAAATATACAAACAGCACATATAACTCAATATTGAAAAACCAAACAACCCAATCAAAAAATGGGCAGAAGATCTATATAGACATTTCTCCAAAGAAGACATACAGATGGCCAAGAGGCAGATGAAAAGATGCTCATATCACTAATTATTAGAGAAATGCAAATCAAAACCACAATGAGGTATCACGTCACACTTGTCAGAATGGTTATCATCAAAAAGTCTACAAATAATAAATGCTGGAGAAGGTGTGGAGAAAAGGGATCTCTTGTATACTGTTGTTGGGAATGCAAATTGATGCCTCCACTATGAAAAACAGTATGGAGGTTCCTTAAAAAAATAAAAATAGAGCTACCATATGATCCAGCAATCCCACTCCCTGGCAAATACCCAGAAAAAACAAAAACCTAATTCAAAAAGATACATGTGCCCCAGTGTTCACAGCAGCACTATTTATAATAACCAAGACATAGACACAACCCAAGTGCCCATCAACAGATCAGTTAAAGAAGATAAGTTATATATATATATATATATATATCATATATAAATATATATATGATATATATACATATATGTAATATATATAAATATATACATATAAAGGAATATTACTCAGCCATAAAAAGGAACAAAATATTGCCATTTGCAGCAACATGGATGGACCTAGAGAATATTATACTTAGTGAAGTATGTAAGACAGAGAAAGACAAATACTATGTGATATCACTTATATGTGCAATCTAAAAAATAATACAAAGACTCTATATACAAAACAGAAAAAGACTCACAGGCATAGAAAACAAACTTATGGTTACCGAAGGGGAGAGAAAGGGGAGGAGGGACAAATTAGGAGTATGGGATTAACAGATACAAAGTACTATACATAAAATGCATAAAATAGATAAGCAACAAGGACTTGTAATCAATATCTTGTAATAATCTGTAATGGAATATAATCAGAAAAAAATAACTGAATCACTATGCTGAACACCTGAAACTAACACAATAGTATAAAACAAATATACTTCAATAAAAAATTTGAAATCAAACAAATATGAATAATTATTAAAGTGATCTTTGAAGGCATTCCTTTCTGTCCAAAATTTATGTTAGTATCTTTTCTAGATGTCTGTGTTAGTATCTACTAGCTAAGGTATTAGCACAGTCTCAAGTATCTATTTATCCATATCTACCTTTTCTTCCATGTGTATCCAAGTGTCTGTTTGTCCATATGTAACCTGGGGAAGGAGATGGAAAATGTTAGTTGACATTCCTTGCTAGTAAGGCCTGGGAATATGACATCTTTGTGTTGAGACCCCTGCTGTCTGTTCTAGGGCAATAAGACATATTAGTCATAGTTCTTTCAAAATCTGTATAACTGCAATATCCAGATCAGTGGGACTATTTCTTTTTTAATACCATTTAGGGGCAGTAAGAAAAGACCATTTATCTTATTTTCCAGGATTAGAGTTTTTGACTGACTTAAATTAATTTTAATATCCAAAGTGACCAAAAAGCTACATATTATGCTAAAGATATCTTAGACTATTGGAATACAGCATGGTTAAAAATAAGTTTGAAGAAAATATTTTAAAAATTCATTTTAGTTTATATCTTCTGACTGATAACCAGTTCCCCACCCAGAGTGAGCTCTCTTCAGTTTTGCCTTAACTACCTGGAAACTCGATGTTGAGCTCACTGTTTTTTTCTTTCTTTCTCTTTTCTTTCCTCTTTGTATTTTCTAGATTACTGAGTTGCCTGGAATGTCTATTTCTATATACTCATTTCCACTAGGTGTTTATTTATATTCTGGTGAGATACTTAAAGCAAAGTACTTAGAAGTCACAGCACAGAAAGGGGCCTTGCAAAAATAATTCAGTGTCATCTTTACCTGTCTTCCCTCTATCAAAAATGTAATTTGCTGTGGCAGTACATGCTTTTCTCAGTCATTGTTGTACTATCACAAAAAACAGATCTTTGATCTCTGTGTGTATTGATGAATTAAACATAGTGTGTCCACTTTCTAAACATCATTTAATAAGCTCGGAATAACAATTTTCTTTTAGTTTCATTTTTCTACTTTTGAATTGAAGTATGGTGTTTTCCTTTTTAAATATCACTAAAATCCTGCAATTGGACAAACTTTCTACTGAGAAAATCATAAAGCCAAGAAAGTACTTACCCAATTACTAAAAATCCTGTATTTTAAGTGATTTCACCCAAAAGTATTGTTCATAGCATGAATCAATGAAAGCAGTAATAAGTCATTATTAAGAAACAATTACAGATTTCTGTTGTTTTCCTTTTTATATTTTGAAGCATATAAGCACTAGCTGTAGTTTCAAAATTAATCTGAAATATTTTAATTCACTTTCAGGTTTATTCTACTTCGTGTTTTGGGGATGAAGTTTAAAGGATTGGATCAAATGATAGCACCTCAAAGTTATAAAATGATATACATAATAACTCAAAAAATGCTCATAGTTTGCAAATATATGTTCATTGTGTAATTTATTGAATATGTTCTATGAATAGCAATGTTCTACGCTGGAATTACTGATGTAATATATCTTTTGTCCCATCTCAGAAGAACTTGATGTATGTGCATCATGAAATATCTCAGTGTGGCTCAAGCCCTAATGCCAGAGTTAATATTTTTGTAACATACATATATTTGCCTTATAGTTAGCTAAGGAAACGTTGATATCAAGGAACCAGGACAGATCACTCATATCTACATCTTTCTCTACTGTAAAATGAGAAAAGTATGTCCTGTAAATAAAAATGTCCTCAAGAATATTACTCAGCCACAAAAAGAAACGAAATTGAGTTTTTTGTAGTGAGGTGGATGAAACTAGAGTCTGTCATACAGAGTGAAGTAAGTCAGAAAAACAAATACCGTATGCTAACACATATATATGGAATCTAAAAAAACAAACAAACAAAAACAAATGGTTCTGGAGAACCTAGGGGCAGAACAGGAATAAAGACGCAGACGTAGAGAATGGACTTGAGGACGTGGGGAGGGGGAAAGGTGAGCTGGGACGAAGTGAGAGAGTGGCATGGACTTATATATACTACCAAATGTAAAATAGATAGCTAGTGGGAAGCAGCCACATAACACAGGGAGATTAGCTCAGTGCTTTGTGGATAGGGAGGGTGGGAGGGAGATGCAAGATGGAGGAGATATGGGGATATATATATATGTATAGCTGATTCACTTTGTTATAAAGCAGAAACTAACACATCACTGTGAAGCAATTATACTCCAATAAAGATGTTAAAAAAATCATTTAGTTCTTATCATAAGCAGTGTTCAGACCCAAGTATCATGCAATAGAGAGCAGGCACTCAGTTTTTGTTGATTTATCAGATGAACTGAAAAAATCTAATCAGATAAGACTGGTACATTGCACTTAATTGCTTATAACTGTTAATAAATATGCTAAATGAAACTAATAAACCTATTGTTATTAATTGATTTTCATAAAAACCACTCTGTAATTCTAGTTATAATTAGCTTAATTATATGATATTTATTGGTTACAATTCATAGCTAGTCAAACATAAATGGCAAATGATTAAAGCAACTCATCTCAGAAGTCATCAGCTTAGGTTAAGCTATATAACCTTCTATAAGTCATAGAACCTACTTTTATTTAAGAAATCTAATTGTTGGCTACTAGATCGAATTACATTGTCATGTATCATGTAAATCTAGAAACCTATAGTTTTGCATACTAAAACTATTTCTAACAAATCCCATTTATTTTTCTAGCTAAGAAAATATGTATGGGCTTCCCTGGTGGCGCAGTGGTTGAGAGTCCGCCTGCTGATGCAGGGGACACGGGTTCGTGCCCCGATCCAGGAAGATCCTACATGCCGCGGAGCAGCTGGGCCTGTGAGCCATGGCCGCTGAGCCTGCGCGTCTGGAGCCTGTGCTCCGCAGTGATAGAGGCCACAACAGTGAGAGGCCCGCGTACGGCAAAAAAAAAAAAAAAAAAAAAGAAAAGAAAAGAAAATATGTATGTCATGTAATAAAATATTTGCTTGAGGTAAAACAAACTAAATAAATACTGTATGTTTTTCTAAGTGTAGGGCTTTTTATAATTTCAAAGATTAAAAATAAATATGGTTTTAAAATAATACAGGCACTGTTTTCCAAAATGCCTCAAGTTTTCCATGGAAGCTTACCAGCCTGGAAGCTCTGACAGACTAAAAGTTACTAAGATAGGGAGACTTGAGACAGGATAGGGACTCAGACAGGCAGATTCAGCTATGTACTAGAGGAGGGGGTTCATCCTGCGAGGTCTAATATAGTGCCTGCATTGTAAGAGTGGTAAGTACTGGGCCAGAAAGGGAAATCACATAACCTTATCCAGAAAGGATAACTGAGTATACAGTACTGGAAACATGCTTACTTTAGCATAGAAACTTTCAGGGTACAAGGTGGTTTTTCTGCTTTATTTTATTTGCATTATCTCTATGTAAATCTCCATGAGATCTATGACAGATTTTCTTCTCACAATGTCTTTTTCCCTTCTAGTCTTCTTTATGAAACCTTTATATGCATTCCTCAACAAGTATTTGTTGAATCAGTAAATGAGCCCTTTATGACTTATATGGCAGGGGGGTAGGGAGTAAAAAGAAACTATGTGAAAATGTTTTTCATAGTGAACAAAAAAATCTCATGAGTGTAAATTATCATCACTATGGTAAATCTCATTATAGCACGCCAAAAATACCTGACAAAGGTTCAAAGCCCAAATCACAATCAAATATGCACTATTGCAGATATTAGTTAATCATATCATTAGATTAACATTTAAAAGGCTGACCTGTGCTGCACATTTCCATAGAATATAAGAATACAGCATATACCATTTAAACACTAACTTGGAAAACACAAATGGTTATGTACAAAACACAACAGATGAAGTCCACAGGGATGGCTGTACAATATACTCTGAGAATTAGATGAAAATACACCTTTCACTGGAACCAGCTATAAACAACCCAAAGGAATTTTGTTAACAAGAGAGGAATGAGGTGTGAACAAATTTAATGAAGCTCCTCACAAGAATCAGACCTGGATATATACACTTCAGATCTATCACCTCCTTTAATCATCATAACTATGTTTCAAGCTCCAGTGTATGCCGGAACTAGCTTAAACTGGCTCACAATAACCACTCATTATATATTTACCCGACTCTGTATTCAGTCACTTCACACTGGTGTCTTTAAATCATTCACTGTGGGAGTATTTACAACATTGAAATCAGCAAAAGGTACAAATCGGGGCTTTTTTTCTCCCAGTCCAAGAGCAAGTTTTTTAACATTTGGTAGCCCATCATGATATGCACGAAGTAGGATAATATAACAGTGTTTAGGCTCTAAAATCCATCTAATCCTAAAATTCTATGACTATTGCAGAGCAAATTACCTAGCATTTTTAACTGAATAAACTTCCTTAGTTTTAATGGATGATTTAGACAGTTTTAGGCTGTAAACTGGGAGGCTTTTAGTCAAAAATGGTAATTTTTAGTTACATAATTTATTTGTAAAATGAAAAGGTTGTTGTGTTTATATAATGGGCCATGCTTCCTCATTTAATAATGAGAATGTTTTATTACTGAAAGTGTAAAATAGTAATAGTTGTTAAGACTTATTTAAATAAGATTTATTTAAGACAACCTATGATTATATATTTGACCATTCTTTTTCTTTTTTTAACATCTTTATTGGAGTATAATTGCTTTACAATGGAGTGTTAGTTTCTGCTTTATAACAAAGTGAATCAGCTATACATATATATATATCCTCATATTTCCTCCCTCTCCCACCCCTCTAGGTGGTCAATAAAGCACAGAACTGATCTCCCTGTGCTATGCAACTGCTTCCCACTAGCTATCTATTTTACATTTGGTAGTATATATAAGTCCATGCCACTCTCTCACTTCGTCCCAGCTTACCCTTCCCCCTCCCCATGTCCTCAACTCCATTCTCTATGTCTACATCTTTATTCCTGTCCTGCCCCTAGGTTCTCCAGAACCATTTGTTTTTGTTTTTGTTTTTTTAGATTCCACATATATGTGTTAGCATATGGTATTTGTTTTTCTCTTTCTGACTTACTTCACTCTGTATGACAGACTCTAAGTCCATCCACCTCACTATGAGTACCTCAATTTCATTTCTTTTTATGGCTGAGTAATATTCCATTGTATATATGTGCCACATCTTCTTTATCCATTCATCTGTTGATGGACACTTAGGCTGCTTCCATGTCCTGGCTACTGTAAATAGAGATGCAGTGAATATTGTGGTACCTGACTCTTTCTGAATTATGGTTTTCTCAGGGTATATGCCCAGTAGTGGGATTGCTGGGTCGTATGGTAGTTCTGTTTTCAGTTGACCATTCTTTATATTGGTATTTTGCAGTGAGGCCCACAGTAATTGAAACTGATGTTTACGTAAACAGCATTGGACCAGTTGATCCCATAAATATGGTGAGTAATGAATATTAAAAATAGTTATCTGGCATAGAGTTCTGGAGTATATATATATACCACAATAATAGAAAGAATACGTGAATAATTTCTGATAACTAATTCTGAATGAGTTCCGTGCAACAGGTGCAATTAGTGATTTGTTGGTTGTGCATAGGCTGACTCCAAGGTATAGAGATGATTTTGCAGGTGGTAGAGTCATTTTTTGAGATAGGGAATATAGCCATATGTGCCCTCAGATGCTGAAGGCACATTCAGGAGGAACTGTCCAGTAATGATTTGGATTTTAATTTCCAGGAAGAAGTTAGGACTGGAAATAGATGTAAATTGGGGAGGGAAGAGGGGCAAGCAGCATAAAATATAGCTTAAAGCCTCAAGAAATGATCCAAGGAAGATGCAGATTAAGAGGAACACAGATCTGAGAATCAGATGGTACTTATAATGAGGTCATTTCATGTAAAATACAGGTGGAAGAAAGAGAAATGCAGAAAAGGGACATACTCAGAAAAGTCAAAGGGTAGGAGAAGAACCAGGGAGAAGATGATATTGTATAATCTCAGGAAGAAAAGAGAATGGAAAAGAAGGAACTAATAATCCGTTGTCAACATACATGAGAATCCAGTGATAAATGCAATAAATTGGGCCCACTGGTGTTGGTTATATGGTACTGGTTATCTCTGTTAGGTGAAATTCAGTGGAAAAGTGAAAGAAAGAAAAGAATAACAGCTGAATCGTACGTCTCTCCTCCATCCTCAAAATTGGTCTCCTATCCAACTTCTTGTCACAGAGCTAGAAATATGGGTTCTGCAGTGATAGACATGCAATCATGTGTGGATTTCAAGGTGATGGTGAGTAAGTGGGAATGCAGGTTAATTTTATGAACTACTATTTTGAGAAACTTGACTTAGAAGAGAATGAGATAAGTGTTTGTCAGTAGAGAAGGAAGAAAGAGTAAAAGAGAAATATGAGCAGAGAGAATATGACAAAATGTCAAGGAAAGGTCATTTAGGATGGAAAATGGAAAAGTTTGTAACTATGCTTTATCTCTTATACACTGAATAAGTAGTTTTCATTACCAATTGAAAGACATAATTAATAATTCCAATATAACCCACAGACATTATTTAAAACAGGTTGAAAATGTGCTGCTCCAAACCCTAATGATCCCATTTCTGTGAGTCAAACTACTTGGTCCCGTTTAATGAGCTCAATCATGTGTTATGTTCATCTCCTCTGATTTGGTCACCTGTGATACTCTCTCAGGCTGCTGTAACAAAGTGCCAGAGACTGCTGGCTCAAACGACAGACATTTCAGATGTTTATGTCTCCAGTTCTTAAGGACAGAAGTCCAAATCAAGGTGTCAGCAACTTTGCTTTCTTCTCAGGCCTTTCTCCTTGGTTTGCAGATGGCCACCTTCTCACTGTGTCATCACATGGGCTTCCTTCAGTGCATGTGTTTCCCTGGTGCTCTTTGTGGATCCAAATTTTCCCTTCTATAAAGACAGCAGTCAGATTGAATTTGGGTCCACCCTAAAGACCTCATTTTAACTTAATCATCTATTTAAAGGCCCTATCTTCAAATACAGTCACATTCTGAGGTACTGGGGGTTAGGGCTTCAACATATGAATTTTGGGAGGACACCATTTAGCTTCCCTGGTGGCGCAGTGGTTGAGAGTCTGCCTGCCAATGCAGGGGACACGGGTTCGAGCCCTGGTCTGGGAAGATCCTACATGCCGCGGAGCAACTAAACCCGCGAGCCACAACTACTGAGCCTGTGCGTCTGGAGCCTGTGCTCTGCAACAAGAGAGGTCGCAACAGTGAGAGGCCCACGCACCGCGATGAAGAGTGGCTCCCGCTTGCCACAACTAGAGAAAGCCCTCGCACAGAAACGAAGACCCAACGCAGCCGAAAATAAATGAATAAATAAATTTATTTTAAAAAAATGAAAAATTTTTTTCATTCATTAGTCAAGCTCCCAATTATAATTCCATTTATTATAAATATTTCTCTCCAGGTAAATTGGACAAGAGCTAGTATTACACCGAGTGAGTAACCAATCTCTCCTAACTCAAGTGACTCATCTAAAACTTCATATCTTTCAATTTACTCTCTTCCTCCTCTTTTAATATCAAAGTTACACACACATACATATAATCACTTTCTTTTCTTAGTAGCATCGAATATGCATTCTTATTCATTAATTTTATCAAATAAATTTTAATGCTTATAATATGGTAGATATTCTGTCAGGATATAAAGGTAGATTATACCTAATCACCTACTCCTAAGAATTCTCTCATAACCATGCAATTTCCTACTTACAGTCACTTGCTGATTATGGGCAGAGCCTTTGCTCTAATTATGGCACTCATCAGGCCTCACTGTGACCACCATTATATGTGCTTGTTAGGTATGTGGATTTGGGATTCAACCTACAGTGTCTCAGTTTTCATATCATCTGCTCTTTGATGTGGGGAGAATTATTTTACATCTCTATTAATAAATGTTCCTTAAAAATAAAGATTATAGTAGTAATTATTCACAGGGCTGTAGTAAGGATTTAATGACATGATACTTGCAAAACTCAAAAGAATACTTGGCTTATTATAAGTGCTTAATAGGGTGTGTGTGTGTGTGTGTGTCTGAGTGTGTCTGTGTATGTGTGTGTGTGTGAGTATGATTGCTTTAAAATATTTGAAAACAGTGGATCTAAATGATTAAAATTAATTTTTTGAACAAAGTACAAGATAAGGGCTTTTAGATAATTTGGCGAGTGTTTGCATTTTGATTTTGTAGCTTGTGACTTTTTGTGTGACTTAAGCATTCATAAATATCACAAAATTTAATATAATTGTTAACGTGAAAATGATTGGCCTTTATGTTTAATAACTATATCCTACCTATTATAAAATCTTGAATACAATTTACAAAAATATATGTAAAGCCACACTGGACAGCAGTAATTATGAGAAATCTTGGATGTTAGTTCACATGACTCATGTAAACAATGAAAAAAAAGGTTAAGATAATGGCATACTTTTTTTCTACAAAAAAAGACTGAGTTTAAGTGCTATTTACTTACAGAAACTATAAAAATTCAACCTGAAGAAAATGTCTAAAATAGTGGCTTTACTATTATAAGTCATTACTCTTCTTTTTATCATTTAGGAATACACAATAGATATAATTTTTGCCCAAACCTGGTTTGATAGTCGTCTAAAATTCAATAGTACCATGAAAGTGCTTATGCTTAACAGTAATATGGTTGGAAAAATTTGGATTCCTGACACTTTCTTCAGAAACTCAAGAAAATCTGATGCTCATTGGATAACAACTCCTAATCGTCTTCTTCGAATTTGGAATGATGGACGAGTTCTATATACTCTAAGGTATTACTGTTTAAGAAAACTTGTAGTTGCTCTAATTTATTTTCCATACTAATATTTGATCAACTCATAAATGTCCATTTTTCAAACTTGGCAAAGTGAGAAATATGAAGCTTCTTTTATACACTAAAATCTAAAATGGTGAACTATTGTGGAAACACTTGTTTAAGCTCAGAGTTACTAGTATGTGAAAAGGACTGAAAGCAAAGAGGAAAAACTTGATTTCTCCTCTTTGAAGCAGAAGAGATTGTGGTACAAACATTATGTTTTTTTAAATCTATAAGGCAAGTGATTGACAGAGATTTTTCTCTAGGAGTTCATCCTGCTATAACATTTTAAAATACTCTGATTTTCAGTGGTGTAGTAAAACATCCCTAACATAAGATTAAATGAGGGTCGATGTGTAAGATTCAAGTTTATTTAATTCATTGTCTTGAACATATCAACTCATTAAGAATCATCCCATTAATGGAAAGATGTTTATGGTCAAAAGAAAAGAATTAACCATACTTAACCAGGTACATTCTGTTAATCTGCATGTGTGTGCATGTATATGTGTTTGTTGAGATCCTGAAGTATGAATTTTTAACTGTAAACACAGAGATCATACTTGGGCTAATTATGAGGTATCTTAGTTGCCTGGAAAGAAAAATGTCAGAATTTTCTTATTCATTTATGAATGTTATTATATTACTACTTAAGACTTTGAGACTTCAGAATTATTATTATTTTCTAGTGTATCACAGTCCATTATTGTAGACTAAAATCACGTTTAAAAATTAGACAAAAGATTTTTAATGCCTGAAATTATTTTTCATTTTTTAATATTTATTTTTCCATCTAAATAGATTGACAATTAATGCAGAATGTTATCTTCAGCTTCATAACTTTCCTATGGATGAACATTCATGTCCATTGGAATTTTCAAGTTGTAAGTGATAAAATACTTGGTTTTTCATAGAATTTTATAGCCTCTGATCCTGTTTATTTAAAAATGTAAAATAAAATGAGATAAACTACAACTTATACAATTTTCAGAAGTGTGGACTATGTTTAACAGTCTTAGATAAAATTACAAATGACATATTTGTTCCTGGCTTTAAGTTAAAAAGTGGCAATAAATCCATAGTAAATATATATATTTTATCATTCTTTACAAATCTTAGTTATATCCATGTCCTCTTCTTATTTTGATTAAATAAGGGACTACTGAAGATAGTTTTGTATTCAGATGTTTTTACACTGCCATGAATAAAAAGTTGATTCAAATTTTATTCATCTTCCTAGAGGCCAGATTTAACTTTATTACATTGTACTTTAAAATATATTTAATTGATCTGGTGAAAAACATTTATTATATGAGTAGCAAATATTTGAGAAAACTTTAATGAGTTGGAAAAACCAAGGTATAAATAAATTTATTTTATTCAAAAGAATGAATGAAACACAGAGAAATGATTAGAGAGAAATAATTTAGATACAAACACTTAGTATCTTGTTGCAAAGAACTAGTTATAATCTTTCTATACCAATATCAGTTTTATTTTATATTTACTAACATATTTATCCTCACATTTATCTTTATAAAAATGTTTTTCTACATAATATATAATTGAGCAAGTCTTGAAAACCCATAAAATGACTTTAAAAATATTGCTTATGTCTATGAATTGTATAATGCTTTTTCCCTCTTTAAAATTCAATTTTTTTCAGATATCACATTCTAGAATTTATTCACAGTAGATTACAAGTATTTATAAGTATTATCCTGCTTCTTCACTTAAAAAATTCCCATATATCTCTTGCTGTCATTTATTAAGGATTCTGTTGACTTTCTTAATAATTTTAATCTCACTGAAATGTCCTTTTTACTTCATAGTCTCATCTCTCACTTCTCTGATTTTCTAACATTGACTTCTCAATGAATAAAACAGCCAAATAACAGCAAAGACTTGATTAAAAGGAACATTCAAGGACTAGTTGATACACAAATATTTAAAGATGTAGCAATTACTGTATTCTCCTCTAGATATCACGCCTGAATTCTTGGTGTGATATCTCTTTAGCTTTGATTGTCATTATTGGGAATAACCTATCCCTGTTAGTGCAATTGGGTGTTACTGACATAAATATAATAATCATAGCTATCTTTTTTCAGGCACTCTATAGGGGTCGAGTAGAGGATACAGCCTTCTCCATCTAATATTTCACAACAAATGTATTTGGAAGATTTCATTATGGCTCCCATTTTACAAGTCAACATCATGAGATTTAGAGTGGTTAAGTAGCTCCCTGTTTCTATTTGTGCCCACATTCCTATATATTATGATTATACTCTATTACTTCTACAATTCCAATGAAAAAGAATGGGAAATATGGAAAAACAAGGTGCTAGACCTTTAGAACAAGAGAGAGAAGATGGAGAAAAGAAAGGAAACACATCCTTATACAGGCCAACAAAGATGAGAGCAATTTCATTGCATGGCTGATTAAGGGATCCTGGTGGGAAATGATACTCTGTTTTGGAACTTTTTAAAGTTGATAGTGAATTTCATTCCAGTAATACAGTAGATTAACCTTTGTGTCTAAAACAGTTTAAAATATTTTATTATTAAAATCGTCTCAAAAACCTTTAAGTGATCACTAGGAAAGAATTTTCAGCCACAGAAATTCACATTAAAAGTTGAAATCAGAAAGGTAAGAAGGTTTGTAGCCTGAGGACATTTGCCAAAAAAAGATAAAATTGAGCTTCGATTTTGACGGCCTTGTGGATTGGAAATGCAGTAAAACATGATCGCTACATACATCTGGGTTACAAAAGGCTGGACACTTAAGAGTAACAAGAAGGAGCGCCCCCTCCCCCGTACACACACACATGCACATACAAACACTAAGGTCTAAAAGGAAAGTTGTCTCTTCAATCAGCATACCAGGGTGAATTAACTCCTTGAGAGGATTTAACCACAAGCCCAGCCCCACATGGATTTTCCCAAATTTCCTTTGCTTGATCCAAAAAACCCTTGTGGATTTCCAGGAAGTGTAGCAGAAACAAAATCATATCCTTTTTAAAAGAATTCACTTCCATTCTAGACAGCTGCAGAGAAGGCAAAGGCATTTTTAACATAAATAACAAAAGTCTAGTATCCAGAATATACATAAGAATTCAGATAAAAGAAAGATAAAAAGGAAAACCCAATAAAATAATGGGCAATTGACAAGCAGTTATCCAAAGAAGAAACCGAAGAATCTAATAAACACATGAAAATGTTTCTAGGTTTTATTCATAATCAGGAAAAAAGTGAAATAAAGTACACTCTACAGTGAAAATAAAGAAGACTGTCCACATAAACTTTAATGAGAATATGGATCCACATGTGTTTTCATACTCTGGTTGGTGAGAGATGAGTATAGTACACTCTCTATGGAAAAAAGATTGACGCTGTTTCATAAAGTGGGAAGTATATGTAATCCACGACCCAGCTACTCCATACCTAGGTATATATACCAGAGAAACTTTTGCATATGCATGTTTTGTGACATATGTACAATAGAATAACTAACAACAGTGTTAGTAATAGCCAACAGAAAAGATTACAAGTGTGGACACAGTAAAATGGATAAATAAATTTTAGCACATCCTTACAATAGAACAAATTTACTACTACTACATAAAACAGCATGGATGACTATTACAAATATGATATTAAAAGAAGTAAGATATAAAGTAATGCATCCAGTATGTTAACAATCAAGCAGAGTTCAAAAAGAAACTAGACTAAGCTATATATTTCAGAATCGCCTATCAAAAAATCTATAACCAAAAAAACAAGGGGACGATTATCACAGAAATCAGGTTAGTGGTTACCTGTGGTCGGGAGGGGAAATACTATATTGGAGTGGACACATGGTTTTTCCCAAGGCTAGAAAGATTTTATTTCTTGATTTAAATGGAGTCAACATGGATTATCATTATTTAATCATTATGATTATTCCTTAAACTATACTCATAAATTTTAAACAGTATTTTTTCTATATTTAACATATAATAAAAATGAGAAAGAATTTCAAAAGAATTTGTCTTTGGATGTTGGTATTGCAACAGTAAGAGATTTGGATCTGCTAATGTATATATTTTTAATTTTAATTTTTACCTAGATGGATACCCTAAAAATGAAATTGAGTATAAGTGGAAAAAGCCTTCTGTAGAAGTGGCTGATCCTAAATACTGGAGATTATATCAATTTGCATTTGTAGGGTTACGGAACACAACTGAAATCTCTCACACAATCTCTGGTAAGAAGGAAATACAAATCAGTGATTAATGCTAGTATCAGTGGCATTTGTATTTAAATCTATGGTTTGGAATCCTATACTTATATGTATTTTATAGCAAAAATAAAACATAATTTTTTCTTCCAGGGGACTATATTATCATGACAATTTTTTTTGACCTGAGCAGACGAATGGGATATTTTACTATTCAGACCTACATTCCATGTATTCTGACAGTTGTTCTTTCTTGGGTGTCTTTTTGGATCAATAAAGATGCAGTACCTGCAAGAACATCACTGGGTATGACATGTAATATATGCTATAGTGGCATATGACTTTTAGCAACATTTTAATGTGATAAAAGTTTACAGTTTAATATGTTAGAAATATTCCTCTAACTGCAGTCTGACAAAAATGGACAAATACTCTAGTGCAATATGATGTTGAAATGAATATATGAAACAAGTAGAAAATAGAATTGTAAAGAGCTTGAAATCTCAGAAAATTTTTAATATAGGTCAAGGGAAGAATAAAAACTAAGTAAGAATTAATGCATGAAAATCATACATAATCCCTGAATCTTAAATGTGATCAATATTTTCAATCACTTTTTATCAAGATTTTATTTTTTAGCCAAATCATTAATAGCCAGTATTTATTGACTGGTGTGTGTTTAGAAAGCTTTGAAATCCCCTTCTCTTACAATGGTGCTAATAAACAGTCAATGATTACAAAGGGCAGGTGCTGAAAGGAACAAGAAGTTTCCAGGCTTCTGTGATCTATAAAATGTGTAATTAGTCTGTGAATATTTTTGAGATTTGCCTGTACAATAACACTGATTAAAAGGGTAATTTGTAATTCATACTTGATAAAATAGACTTTTCATTTTTTCTTTAGCAATGTGTTACAATAAAGTCATAAGAAAATGTGTCTAATTATTATACATTTGTTTAAAAGAAAATGATAACCTAAATTTATGTATTGATATACAAAGATGAATTATTGATTAATTAATTCTCAACATCAGTATAAGATATGAATCTCACTACTGATAATTGTATCCTAAAAACATAAAGTTGGGACAGTTTCTAGTTTCAACAATAAAGAGGTTTTCATGTGGTTTCTATGGTAGCTGGTGGCTAACTCCACTTAGTAAATATAGTAAAATGCAAATTACATAAAAGCAGCAACATAAAACCTTAAGTACCTAGTTCTATACTTGGAAATTCAACTCCTTGGGAATCTAAATAGAGGTGTAGATATAACTAGGGGATAAAATGCACTCATATCTGAGTATTGTTTCCTACAATTATTTCAAATTATTTTATGTTCCAAGGTAATCAAATTACTTTAGTTTTTTTGTATACTTCTCTGAGTATAACAAATATTATATATTGTTCTTAAGTATTATTCTTATATTTTTTCCCAAAGAAAATTTGGATGGATTATTTCTACCATTAGGGTTATATGAAGCCAAAAGCCTATGCCATAGTGTCATAAAAGAGAATAGCCAATAGTGGAATTGTGTTTTTACATGAATTCATATTTTTAATATTACCATATCAACTATAAAGATAAGCCATAGCCAGATCTAACTTAAAGAATATCTCTTACAACTGTGGACCCTATGTAGTTGGAGGATCAAGGATTTTTTTTTAAGTGTACATACATACATACATACATACATCATTGAAGGACAATTTCCTGAGCTCCTTTATTCAAGATTGTATTTTAACAAACATTTATCAAATGCTTTATGTGAAATAGGCAGCATTCTAGGTGCTGCAGTGTTAACAGTGAACAAATTATGATGTGCTCATGTTCATGTTAAAACATAAAATATTTATGTTTCAGTGGGGTGTTTATGTTTTCAAAGGAAATCCACCATATTATTTTTAAGCTAAACTCTGTGATAATAATTACTAAATTAAAGAAATAAATGTGTAGAAGCTAAGTTGTGCTATAGTTTTCCTTAATTTATGCAATAGAAATGTAATAGTATTTTAGTAAAGTGAAATTTAATTCTGTCATTGATAATGAAATCAAAGAACACATTGGCCTTAAGATTTTTTTTCTACTTGGGATGGGACATTTTTATGGAAGCCAGGAGTACCTTGGGAAAGCTACCTTCGTCTGACTATGGGAATGTTATGATTTAATAAGTTATAAAAAAATAGTGCACAAATCAAGGAAGAGAGAAGACTGGTAGTCACTGAAATTATTTCGTACTTACCATATGAAAAGCCTTTAAATATAATTTTGGCTTTAAAAAAAATTGAAGCAAAAACTGTCAGGAATAATGGGAGAAATACACAAATCTGCAATAATAATTGAACATATTAATACTCTTTCTCTTTCACTGATAGAATAACTACATGGAAAAATCAATTAAGATGTAGAAAATTTGAATGAAATTATCAAACTTAACCTGATTGATATTTATAAAACACTGCACCTAACTACAGTATACACAATATGTGCAAATGCATACAGAACATTAACCAAGATCTCAATAACATTCAAAAGACTAAAACTTTCCAGAGTATATTTTCTAACCAAAATGAAAGTAAATTAAAAATGAATAAAAATAACACAGCTTAATAATGGACTCATTTATTTGGAAAAATTTTAAATGACCTTTAGATAACTCTTGGGTTAAAGAAAAATCAAAAAGGAAATTAGAAAATATTTCAAACTTAACTTTAATAAGAATTTAACATATAAATATTTGTAAGATGCAGCTAAAGCATGCTTAGAGGGGGAATTTTAAATTCTAGTATTAGAAAGGAAGAAGGATTTTACATCTACTTTAAAAAATAAGTAAATACCTTTTATATAAATATATTACACAAAATTTATTACACTACTGTGCCCGTTTTTTGGATGAGAGGCACAGAGGAGTTAAGAAACTTCCCTGGGGTCACAGAGTTAAGAGTGGGAACATCAGAATTTGAACTTAATTTGCCTCCATGACTTCCAATTCATTATATGTGTATTATCTTTAATTTTTTTAATCCTAAGCAATAAAAATAAAAAGATGGGCATGTGAAAGGATTATTATTAAGGCATGTTTCAGTGTAGACATGAGGGAAAGAGGTGGATGTTGCCTTTATCATACCAAAGAGGACTGTCTATTTTTTCAACCCAGATGTTGCCACTTTATAAATAATTGACCAAATTAAGATTCATTTGGCATTATATTTAGTACTTTTTGGAGAGAAAACAATCCCACTAATGGTGCCTTCTTTCATGAGGCAAAGAATGAGAATTAAGGCAGTTTAGATCAGAAGAGACATAACATGTGCAGCTGTGAGTTAGGGGGCCTAAAATTAGCAGTGGTAAGAACTACAAGAAGGCTATGGATAAAGAGAAACAGATACCCCCAAAGATCCATACACAGGGCTGGGGCCCAGGTGGGTATTCTAATTTTATATGTTGACTTCTTCAAAATATGAAGATTTACTCTGTCTTTTTAAAGTATTCCCTTGATATCATTTTGCCTGTATTCTTTACCGAGATGAAAAAAATAGGTCTAATTCAAGTAATAATAAAAAAAAATTCTATAGTAGTTTGGATTACTTTTAACTGTGTGTGGCACAAAACTTCAAATCACTGTAGATTAAATTGGGTAGAGCTCTAAAATGGCTTCTGGTGCTCTGGCTATTGTATTCCAGCAAAATGCAATTAGGTAGAGGGAAAGAAGGGCATTTCCTATCTTTCTAATGACATCTTTTGGTAGTTGTTTACACCCTTGACTTAATTCTTCTTGGCTAGATTTCAGCCTGTGGCCACACATAGCTAAAAAAAGCTGGCAAATAAATTGTACTTTCAGGCAGGTGCAGACTAGCTAAAAATTGGATAGTCTATTATTATGGAGAAAGGGAATAATAGGTATGGGGAGTAAACTACCTGCAGTCTGGAGAATTTAGATGATTAGAACTCACAGGGACACAAAGCACACATTGAACACAATGTAGCTGTGGTTACCAGAATTTTTCTTTTTCTGTAAATCACAAGTAATTATATGCTTTTGTTTCCATTGTTTATTTCTGCTCACAATATTGCCAAATCAGTTGGAAGAATAAAAATGGTCTAAGTTATTTTTCATCATTTATTTTTCTTCCCTCTCTCCACAGGTATCACTACAGTTCTGACTATGACAACTCTGAGTACAATTGCCAGGAAGTCCTTACCTAAGGTTTCTTATGTGACTGCGATGGATCTCTTTGTTTCTGTTTGTTTCATTTTTGTTTTTGCAGCTTTGATGGAGTATGGTACCTTGCATTATTTTACCAGCAACAAAAAAGTTAAGCCTACTAGAGAAAGAAAGCTAAAAAATAAGGCTTCGGTATGTTAAAAAAAAGTCTCTATTTTATAATCAACAACTTACTGTTAGAGATACTGTTTTGAGTACTCATGTTATACTTTCTTAGACTGATATGGTTGCTAGTGGTACCTTGACAAAAGATAAGATGAAACTGGAGTACCTAACATTGCCCACCAGCAAAAGTATTCTAATATTTTTCCCTAGAAAAGACTTTTGGATCACCTTTGTAAAGAGTGGTTACTATGCTGTGAAATTTTCTACAAGTAGTAAATTCTTTGTACCTAAAAATTATTTAAACTCTCTCTTTGAATCTATTTTTGTGATAGGATTTGGACTTCTTACACTGGTACCCCACTAAATTAACTTAATTTTTAGAGATAAAGATCTCTCTTTAATGTTAGTATTCAGCTGTGTTTGAAAGACATAGCTTTCTATGTCATAGAAAAGATATCTGTTTGGCTTTTGTATATTTGTACTCACTTGCTCCCCCTTCCTAAGCATATATCCACCTTAACTTACATCACATCAAGCTGATAAATTAGAATTAACTCTACTGATTCTAAAATACTTAAGTATTGGATGAGTAACTATAATTTCTTTTTATAATGGCAATTATAACAACCTTAAAGTAATATCTAACACTGAGTATTCCAGGAACTCCTTTATATGCATAATTTCATTTATGCTCATAGGCACCTTATAGATACAATTTCAGTAATTTGCACAAGGACAAACTTAGGAAGTGAAGGATCCAAGACTCAAACCCAGGTCTTTTATGGTGACAGAGGTCAAGCTTGTAATCCTTCCTTTATGTTGCCTCTTTTCATAGGACTCAGAAAAGTAAACATCTTTTTCTCCAATATTAACAAAAAAGACTCTTCATTGCTAATTCCAATACATGTTTTTAAAGCAGATTTTTTTTCCAAAATACCAACATACTTGAGAACTATATAAAACAGTTATGCATGAGTGGCAAGCTTGTAAACCTACCATAGCATGTACATAATGAGGCATGGGATTTTTCATGTTATGTCCTAAATTTCTAAGTTCTAGGATTCAATGCTTTTTCTCCCTTCCCCCATTTTTCATTAGTTTCCTTATAAAACTTTACCATACTTTTAAATTATATTTTACTTTTTATGTTATATTCCAAGGACCAAAGCCTTGTGTATTTGGTTCCAGATTCCCACAATATCCTAAGGAAGGAGAGCACATTGTTGGTGGTACACATTTCAGAACTTGCATGGTAGAATTAACATGTGACTCTCTCAACTTGACATGATTTTAGCTTATCCATAGGATTTATTATGGCCTCTGAGTGGACAAAGCATCAGGGGGCAATTATTTTAGCTTTAAAATCCATTTGCTAATTTTTTAGGTAAAGAAAAACACAGGTTTTCTACTATCTTCCTTTAATCCAAACCAAACATCCTCTCTGGATTTTCCATTTCATCATTTACTCATCCACAGCTATGCTTGATTACTACCTTGACAATTTTATTTTTGGAAATTGTGAATGAAAATGTTTAGAATAAAAATAATTAACATTATAAGCCAGACAATGTACAATCTCACATGGATTCTAGAATTTCATTCTAAGAATATGTAATATAGGCACTAATATTATCTAAGGCTACTCAACCAATAAGTGGCTACTGTAGGACTACAGATAATCAGTTTGACTCCAGATCATGTGCTCTCAACCACATTACCAGATGTCTCATTTACTCAGGAAGCTGAAACATTGGAGTACGGGCTTTAAAGTTATGATGTTCATTTAATCATTCATTCATCAAATATTAATTAAGGACACCCATGTTCTAGACACTGTTCTAGAATAGTTATTTAGGAAAAAAATGTCTGTATGTAGAGTATTTAAAAATTAGCACCAAACCCAAGAAGCAAAATATTAAAGATGAAAAATTAAGGAATAAAAAATAAATGAGAGCTTTGAAGCATTAAATTGCAAATATCAAAAGTTAAATTGATAGGTAATTGACTACCTATGTAAGAAAAATATTCTTAGAGCCATCCAAAATAAAATTCTATAGTAGTTTCTTTCTGTTCAGTTATGTGCTTCGTGAGCTTTTACAATATAAAATGACACTTTAAGTGAAAAATTGGATCAGTAATCAAATCTGACTCCCTGCCTAGTTCAGTGTTTAGCCATATGGTCTTGCCAATCAGGTAAATCAGAGCACACTTTTATGAAGAATAGGTAGCTCTGCTTGCTGTTGTCTCAAAATATTCTATTTAAGAGATTTGTGGAATCTGTGTTTTTCTTCTGTTCCAGCCAGGAGGATCAAATGCAAGCCTAGACCCAGAAATCTTGCAGCATCTTGCCTTTACATCTGTTTTAATTGTTTGTGAGTTTATCTTCATTCTCTCTCTCTCTCTCTCTCTCTCTCTCTGTCCTTCCATCTGCCCACTTTATTTTATAGGCTCAAAATTCTGAGTTGTTTAAAATCCAGTATTTCCCTTTTCTTCACCAAATTATTTATGGCAATAGACCAGGACCAAAGATCTTGCCTAGAGTCACTGAAAAGTCAACATGTCTGTTATTAAAAGATACCAAAATCCCCTTCTTGACATCTCTTTGACTGCTTAGCTGAGAATCCCAGAAAACTCCGATTTATTTTACTCAGGAAGAGATGATATTTGAACACAATAGATTTTTAGCTTCAATGACCCCTCTAAGAAAAATATAAATTAAAAAAGATGCTTTCTACCTTACTCTCCACGTAATATATTGGACCTTTTCTCTCTTTCTCTTTCTTGCTCTCTCTCTCCACCTCCCTTCTTCCCTCCCTTCTTCTCCCCCTCCCTCCTTCCTTCCTTCCTTCTTTCCATTATCCCTTTCTTCCTTCTGTCCTTTACTTATGTCCATATTTCTTTATTTCTTTCTCCTTTTTTTTTATTGTGAATGTCAGTGACATTTTTACTTGGTCCATATTACCATCCAATATATTTTATTGGGTTTTTAATTCTACTCATTAAGAATATGATTCAGGTGTGTTTGTATCAATATCTATTTTCAAGAGAATCTAGTAAGTTACCTATGTTGAAGTATAGAATCAAGATCCTTATGAAACATGTAAAGATCTCAGAAAAGCAATAGTAGTAAACCAGCTAACTAAAGAGTAGTTCTTGTTGAAACTCAAATAGCCCATTGATGATAAAAAAAATCTCAGAAAACCATGTTATACCTACATCAGGAGTCTGATCTACCCATTTGAGGTAGAACTTATTTGTAATCTCTCAATTGGTTAAAATGTTAAATGAAGAAAGTTTATTTCATCAGCCATGAACAAGGAACTATGAAGAAAATAACGACAGAATGTGTTCTCTGCTTTCAGGGATCTTTGAATCTAGTTGTGCAAAAATACATTAGAAGTGTAAATTTAAGATAATAAAGTACAGTACAAATAACAGTCCAATATAAAAATCAAAACTAGACAAAGACACTATAAGGAAGTAGCAGTTAGGTGACTGGTTTCAAATACCTTTTGGGCAGCAAAATATTTTCTATAATAGATATGTTAAGAATATTTAAAGACGTTCTTATTGAAATAGAGATAGGTACCACAAAGTCCGAACTAAGTGGCCTGTCCTATGCACAGAGGAAATCTTGAGACATCATGTAATATGGTCTGTGAAGCACTAACAAGCTCATAGTGTTGAGAAGAAGCTATGTCATTGTGAGCCAACAAGGCAGTGGGTGGCCTTTTTCATTTCATTGTAAATAATTTATTCAAAATGTATGTAAACTAACTTTTCCAAAGGGAATTTGATAGAGAAAATTACAAAGAAAGCATGGCATCATTGAAGTAGTTCTTTAAAGAATAAGTTGCAGTTTTCAGGAAAACAAATTATCAAGAATATTTAAGAGAGAAGGAACCATGTAAGCCAAGTTGAGGCATACATATAAGAATAAAAAGTAGATTTGTATATTTCTCAGGCTTTTCATCTAATTCAATAGCCATTAGCCATATGGCTAGGTTGATTTAAATTAATTAAAATCAACCAAAATTTAAAATGTAGTATCTTAGTAGCATTAGTCACATTTCAAATGCTTAATAGCTAAATGTAACTAGTGGCTACCTTATTGAACAATACTGATACAGAACACTTCAAGCATTGCAAAAACTTCTCTTGGACAGTGCTATAGAAAAGAGGAATCTTAGGAAAGAAAATACCCAAGTTGAGGATAGAAAAGTTGTTTATTGCTGAGACGTGGAAAGTCTCCAGTACCATGTTAAGAAATTTCAATTTTGCCCTGTCAGCACTGATAAGCCATGCATGTTTTTAAGCAAGATGGCATATTTGCTTCTATGTTTTTGAAAGATAATTATAAGTAGCATGGAGTATATACTTGAATGGCAAAAGAAGCAAGGAGATAAAGACTATTGCAGTAGTTCAATAAGTCATATATTACTGAGAGTGGAACTAGGGTATTGGAGTGGAAGGTTTTGTTTTTTGTTTCTTGTTTGTTTGTTTGGTTTTGCCCACAATACCCAACCATAACATTTTCTTCACACACAAAAAATATCGTATTTTCAGCCAGTGCATATCTATATGAATAAACATTCTTTTACCTTTCAGAGCAAAAAAATAATGAAAAGATGAATCAATACATAGTTTCACAAATTATAAACCTTCTTTCCTGTAATGGTAATTGGCAAAGCTCCTAGGAAGGATTATTTGATATTGGTGAAATGTGAAATACAGTAAGAAATTTACTTGTGCATGGTTGAAACAAATGAACAAATCAAACAGTATATAAATGTACAAGTGATAATACAATTCTCTGCTTCACAGCCTTGGTCCCAACCCTCAGAATTTTTTTTTAACTTTCTATTTTTTACTTTCCTTTGATAATTATTTCCATTAACTTCTAATTCTTGAAGTACAAAAATTGACAACTCAGAATCACCAAAATCCACCTCATGTCTATTTTTAAACATTGATGTTGATTTTGTAATTTTTGAAATTCTGACTGACAAATAACTGGGATTTTGTGAAAGTTGATTGGAGAAAATCTGTGCTTAGTTTGGCATTCTCATGTGCCACTTTTTGAATGAGAAATTAATAGTGATATTAGTCAATATTTCATAGTATGAATAACATGACCTAATAATGTTTGCTAATCATATTGCTAATACTTAATATTATTAATTGTATTAGTATATGATCTAAATAGTTATTATATTATTGGTCTTGATGCTTAAAATATATTTTGTATATTTAACTATATGATTAATCTATAAGTAAGAGTATTTAATATATAAACAGACACATATGTATCTTTAATAGTGAGAATGGGATGGATTTCTCAAAATGTTAAGTTCAGCTATTCTTAGTGACTTTTTTAAATAACAAAAAAGGCATATTCTCAAAACTACATCATTTGAAGTAAAAGGAAATTCTATTCAATTGTGTTGTTTCTTTTTATGTCATTTAAATGGATCTATTTTATTTTTTCACTGTTTGCTATTTGGGGGGTAGCAGGATTTTTTTTTGAGAAATTGTAAGGTGGATTTTGCTGTTGTACTTCAGATAAATAAGGCATATAATGTTTATATTGTTCCAATTAATTTTTCAGTGGTTTCCAAGGTCACAAATGTGTCAAAAGTATTTTATTTTACTGATACTGTGTCAGCTCTTTGGCTATTTTTCTCAATACATATACAATTCATTCCTAGTCACATTCATCATTCAATAAAGCCTAGTTTCTTTCAATATATGAATTAGTGGCATTTTGGGGGAGGCAGCAGGAAACTAGAAAATTGTCAATCTAAATTGTCACTGCAATAAGAAGCTCTCCATTATTTTGATCACCAGGGATTGGTCCATGTTTTAAACGAACCATTTGCAGTTTTTCTCTATTTTTGTGTACTTTAATGTTTAATCATACCTCTCATGCACAATTGATATCTTCTAACAAACACACCATCTTCCCATTTATGGTAGTTCTGAATGATATATGGAATGTGTTTTATGCCATATAACCTTGAAATTGCGGACTAACAAACTTGCATTTTAACCACTTTTCACTCTGGTTAACATTGGAACATATGCTATTTAAGTATTAAGTAACAAGAAAATGAATACCAATTTGCCTCATTTTTATACATAAGTTTAGTGCTCCACTAAAATTTAGGAGTCTAGTCGGGTATCTCCAAGTGTCAATCTCAAAAGATCTGTCATTAACATTTAATAATATACTGCCTCTGATTTTCATGATACATCTAGGCAAGTGAAGTCATGCATTTGTGTTTAGGGCATTGCTTCTTATGTTCAGGCTGCACATTTTGTTCCTAATATGGATGTTATGACTTTTGTGATGGTTTTATCACTTAAAAATATCACTAAATGTGATTATTTGCTTCTCTTTGCATCTACTGAATGTTTAATATGTAGTGGGTCAGATTCTATGTTTCTTTTAAGAAATAAAATGGGTTTGAATATTGGTCCAAATTTTTAAAATTATCATTTTTTGTGTTTAGTTTTTTAAATCTTTCTCATACAATGTTTAATTTTCATGGCTTTGAGATTTATTTATTTCAAAATTTAGGATGAAAAAATTTTATAAACATTTTCATTAGAATTTAAAATCAGGATAAAACAATTGTTATAATCTCAGCCTTGTACTCAGTGTTTACATAATGACACCACTGATTATAGTAAATTGTGAGATTCACATTTTAAAATAATCCCTGAAATATGTGGAAGTCCTGAGAGATGAAGAGTTACTAAAATGGCAATCTTCACTCATATTTTACTTGCCATTTTATTCAAATGTTCATTAATGTATTTCTTTCCAGGAACATTTTTGATGAGGTCCAAGCTTTTGTTGTTGCTATTATTGTTATTATTGTTTGTTTTAGCACATATTTTATAGTGAATTATGATATATCCTCTCCAGGAATCAACAGTAGCAATGACAATTACAACACTATTATCAATTGGCAAGGGAATAGTTGATATGTTTCAAATATTTCGTTTGGTGTTTTATGTATATCATCTCATTTACTCATCAAACAGATCTATGTATTGTTATTGTGGCTTTGGTATGGCAAAAGACGCAGACACAAAAAAGCAGTGACATTTCCTGTTCAAAGTTATAGGACTCTACTGGGCAGAGCTGGAATTTCAGCTTAAGTGATTGCTTTAATATTCCACAATATCCTGACTCCAAAGTGATTGCTCCAAAGTGATTGTTCCGAAGTGTTGGGTTTAATATTCCGCAGTGCCCTGGCCATACTCAATTTTTTTTTTTTTTTTTGCTGTACGCGGGCCTCTCACTGCTGTGGCCTCTCCCGTTGAGGAGCACAGGCTCCGGACACACAGGCTCCGCGGCCATGGCTCACGGGCCCAGCCGCTCCGCGGCATGTGGGATCTTCCGGGATAGGGGCACGAACCCGTGTCCCCTGCATCGGCAGGCGGACTCTCAACCACTGCGCCACCAGGGAAGCCCTCAATTTTTTATATTTTTAAAAATTCTTGTTCTTATTTAAGTATTATTCAGAACATGGTATCATCAAGAGTTAGTTTGATATGTGTCCCAAAAAATCTTGTTAAAAATAATAACTATTACTACTGGGCAAGATGAAGCACGGATCATTTTACATGTTATGAAGTTTATTCATCACAACCATCACAAAAATTAGGTGGTAATATAATTCCAGCTGGATAGCTGGAATGAGCAGCATTTTGGTAGAATTAACAGAATTTTGAATACCAGTTGTTCCCCAACCTGAATTTTTACCTCCTGCACATTCTATCTCCCAAATATGATGTTTTGTGCCTATCCACAACTCCAGACCTAATATCTTTTTTATTCATTCATAGCTCCTTAAAGTTTTCTGTTTTATCAGAATGTCATCTTTACTATTTGTTCTCATTATTACTAAGATAAAGTACAGAATATAACCATAGCAAACCAACACATGTTTATAGCATTGTAAATGTTTTACTGTAAAATATCATAGAAAAATATAGTTTATTCTCATTTTAGAATTAGATTCATGGTTAACAATAATTCAGTAGAACAACTTTCTAAAGGTATAAAATATATTTAATTTTGAGTGTTTTTTTCCCTGCAAAATCTTGGGAGTGTAAAATAATATTTTTATGTGCTACAAGGTAAATTATAATCTAAAAACATGTTAGAATTGGGTATTCATTTGATTTTTGGAAAATAAGATTATTTTTACTGCGTGTCAGTCTCTCAGAGTTTGCCTTGAGGGGACAAATTGATCGTTTTTATGATTTTTTTCTCAAAACTCATTTATTATTTTACTCAGATGTCCTCTGGACTCCATCCAGGATCTACTCTCATTCCAATGAATAGCCTTTCTCTGCCGCAAGAAGATGATTATGGGTACCAGTGTTTGGAGGGCAAAGATTGTGCCAGCTTCTTCTGTTGCTTTGAAGACTGCAGAACAGGATCATGGAGGGAAGGGAGGATACATATACGCATTGCCAAAATTGATTCCTATTCTCGAATATTTTTCCCAACAGCTTTTGCCCTGTTCAATCTGGTTTACTGGGTTAGCTATCTTTACTTATAAATTCTACTTACTAGGCAAAACTCATAAGAAGTCTGACTAAATCCAATATAATCGACTGTCCTTCAATAACATGAAGTTTAAATTTAAAATGCAGAGAAACCAATGGTTAAAATGTGAATAGTTATTTTAACTATTTTACAGCTTTCTTAGGTAAATAAAGTAGAAGCTTTCAGATTAATATACAAAAATTTATGTAAAACAGATTAGTTGCAAAATTCAGTATATTAAAATAGTATTATATATTTGTACTTTAATTTTCTTTATTTTTACATATATCTTATGATTTTGAATTTATAAGTTCTGTGATTCATATTTCAAAGATAGAATAATTTTAATATATATTTTATTTAAGCATAACCTATCATTTGTAATGGTAGCTTAATCTAATGCCTAATATTTATGTAATATGTTTTTGCCTAGAAAATATTGTTAATTTGATTTTTTTTTTTTTTTTGCTTTTTATTTTTATGCTCTGTTTGGAATAGAGCTAGTTGAAAAGATATGAAACGTATAAAACACATGAAAACAATGATTTCATTGGATTGACTTCCAAGAAACTTTACTACCAAAAACAAATTAATTTATTTTTAATTTTTTTTATTATTTAAAAAGAAAAGGCCATTTTACTTTATCTTTGATCTAGTTCATTTCTTGATGAAACATTAAATAAAACTCCAGTTATATTTAGGTTTGGTGATTTACAAACTAAGATGGAACCCATCAAAGTAATTTAAATACAAGGTGAAAAAAATGAGGAATATTACATTTAACCATTTTATTCTCTGCCGCATAACATTTATGAAGAATGAAGAGATTAACACTGAAGTGTTTAGATCTACTGACCCTGAAATTAAATACAGAAAAAACTGACTTTTTCTTAACGCTCTACAAAAATGTTACATTCCTTAAAATAACCAAAAACATTGAGGAACAGGGCTTCTATTTGCTCATTGTGGCTAAAGAATTATTATCTAGCAAATTGATTTGAAATGCATATTGAGGATATGGTCTGAATTATGGACTATTAACGTTTTTCAGACCAGAAATGTTCTGGAAACACAGTCTTAGGCTTGTGTTCTATATCGCCTTTCCCAGTTCCTAAATTTGGACTTGGTCAACTTTACGACTTTGTTATCAATTTTAATGATATTCTCTTTTTCTAGATGTGAGCAGGCACAGAAATCATGTTAAAGGTGGAGTTCTGTTAGAGGCACCTCTAATGAACATGAGTGTGTGGAGCTCTCTCAATTCTGAGAGGAACAAAAATAGTCTTACTATAGTTTAAAGCCTGTTGCTTAATAGTTTCCAAAATGTCTGTTTTGTTAAGAGGCGAGATAAATTTAGGTTTTAATTAATCTATTCCTGTAACTAGTTGGGCATATCAACTATTTATAAGAACTCCCTATTCATTCACCATTACCTAATTATCTGTAAAATCACCAGAGTGATCTTGAAGATAGCCTTTAAAAATTGTTTCCATTGTCAAGAGCAACTATCAGGATGAATAATTTTGTGATCAAGGCCTATCTTATGGTATGTGGAGGAAGCTATCACCTGTGCGCCTGACACCACGTGGATAGTGAATACATGTGTATGCTCTGGCATGGTTATACTTATGTTTTTAGAATATATAATGTTTTGTTTTTTTTAATCTAAATATGTTTCATTGTGTATCCACCACCTACATCTGAACTTTTTCACTTTGCTTATAAATCTTGGAAAAACGTAAGCATGAATTAAATGATATTGCCCAAATATCCACCGACACTGTTTTTTTTTCTGAATGGAGAGCCAACTTAAACTTTGGCCATGTATATATTCACTTACAAAGTGCTCATGCATTCATTGTTATAACATTGAGTATTGATGGATATTCTTAACGTAAGCATTCATTTAAAGATAAATGAAAAATGAAGAATAAATCATTTCACTAAAATGTATCATGGCTATTTCCATGTTTTAAGCTATAGCCTGCTCATTATCATGGGGGAAATTTTAATTCTGGGATTCTTTCAAGTCTATCAGCATGACCCTATTTTAAAATTCTTAAAAATGGTTAATATTAATAGCTTTGATTTTCTCACTGGTGTTCCATTCACTTGGCTTTAAATGTTGACAGTATTTACAAGTGGAAATAAAATATGATATGATGATAAATATATGACAGATGCTTTTCTGTATACATTCATTGTGTATATCATCAAAACTAGTGCTTTGTTTTCAAAGCCAGTGGCATTTTGAGCAGTTCTGTTTAAACAAGCATATCAGAAAAGGAAGTGTGTAAAAATCTTATTATTTCTAAAAATGAGAATGAAAAGGTGAAAATGCAGTTAGATTAGTTTTACAAGAAATCAAGTAGAGCTTACTTTCAAAAGGTATGCAGTCTAATCCCTGTTTCTCTCTTCTTTCAAGTGTTAGTTTTATCATCTTGAGAAATAATTTTTTAAAAATCCTCCTCTTTCTCCAGGTGAGTTATATCTTAATTTTATTGGATTCACTGGCACTTGTGTTTCCTGACTGATTTAAATGTTTTTAACACTAATATAGACCAAAAAAGTGGATATAGATGTGGGGAGAGATAATTAGAGCAGAGGGACTTAGAATAATTTGGAAAAGTGTTAATTCACATCGAGCCATCCTCTAAATATGTGACCAGGATCTAGAAGTATCAAGAAGGTAAATTGTGACTAGCTTGATTTTATTCTCTTGGGTTTACAATTGCATGATATATTTTATCTATTCTTGAATTGCATAGATAGACTCAATTGAAATCAATTCCTAAAAGGCCAAGTTTATCAAGAAAAAAAAAGAACTTAGATTTCCTGAGAATTCAGTAGGGAAAGGGCAAAATTAAAGAATAAATCTAACTAAATATAAAGTGTTAATGTAAGCAGAAATTAGATAATTCATTGGCTACATTTTATTTTAAAGATATAGATTTCATTAAGGAGTTTTAAAAACATTAACTTTAGGTTAAAGTACAATAAGTGTGGGTAAATATACAAATAATCACCAGGTTTTTTTTTCCCCTTTAGTGTGTTCCCATATTCTGACATCAAATTTAATCATATAATATCTTATATTTCAGTTTAAGAACAAGATCAATATTGAGAGCTGCATTGTTTCCAATGATTCAGCATCAAAAAGAATGATTGACAGTACTCTCACATCAAGGGCCCATAATTGTAAGATGTATTCCAAGTCAAGGTGTTGTGAAGAAACGCATCTCATACTTTGATTACACAAGAGATTTAGATAGGATGATTTGTTTGAGTTTAAAATTTAAATTAATAACCAAAAATTGATTAAATATATAATAAATGAATAAATACATGTACAAAATTATCAGTTTTATACCAGTGTCTATTTTCACTCTTGCAAAATTCAGCAAGATACCATTCACAATTATTTCATTGAACTTAGTGCTGGAGTTTAAGTGATCGTTTAGACATTCAATAATTTAGCATATGTCCCACCAAAAACATTTTGAAAATAATTTCTGACCAAGCTGTTTTTCTTTATATCATCAAATTTATTTAACTCTTCAATGGCACACCAAATGAAGTCTAGAAATACTTGGTATTATGTTTCTGTTGGTCATTGTTTTTTACTGCTAGCGAGCCCTTGACAGAGCACTGTAAAGTCACAGAAATCATTACCAACCCTCTATCAAAACATTCCAAATGGAGTTTCCAGACACTGTTGACCACATTGCTGTAGTCAATGTAAGGTCAGTTCTGTCTTTTTCTGCTTGTGCATTTTGAAAATGACATAACCTAGTTCAAATATTTATGCAGCACTTCTTATATATAAAGTGCTGACTTAGATACAACAGGGAATATAAAAATGAACTCTGGAGGAGATTATAATATAATCAGAAGACTAGTTATACAATTTAAGGGATGGAGGATAACTCTGGGAAAGTTTCTTGGAGAATATAGGCTTAGAGATGGGAGTTTGAGAATTCAATATGTCAGTAGGTGAGGTTAACAGAGAATACATTTTCAAGTTGAGTAAACAGCTTGAATAAAAAACAGAAGCGTGGGCACAAATAAAAGTTCCATTTCAATTTAAGGTTAAGATTCATATAGGGAAGCAAAGATGAGGCTAGAAAGATAAGTCTAGCCCTATGGTAGAGAGGCAAGAATATGAACTTCAGAGGGCTGAGTGATATCAATTCTTGAAGAGTTCACAAAGATACATGAGTACAGAAGCACCATTATTAATATTGCAAGAGTTTCATTTATTGGTGTGCGATGTTTGGAGTAAGGAAAGCCAGTTAGGAAGCTACTGTAATACATGAGGTGAGAAAGAATGAAGGTCAGTACGCTGGTGATTGAAGTTCAATGGAGAAGGGGGAAAGACAGATCCTGAATAAAAAAGGAAAAATGGCAAACATGAAGCTGTGATTAACAGGCAACTGAGTGACATGTTGTGTGTAAGAAGAGAGGGAATCCTGTATTGCATAGTAGGTATTTGGGTGTAAATGAACACTAAAACACTGCAAGGAAAATCTGGATGTATTACAATCTTGTTTGCTATTACTTTTAACATTTTAATCAAATGCTTATTTTTCTTACTGATCTATGTTTCCCACATTAGGGATGAAAAAAAGAATAATCTCCTGAAGTATAATCTATCCAGATTATTATTATTTTGTGAGAATCTGTTCCTCACGAAAAGGGCTTTCTCTTCAAATAACTTTCTCTTCTTTCTTTCTAACTAAGAAAAAAAAATAATGTATTTGGACAAAGAGAGGAAGGAAGAACTGTGAATAGAAATAGGCAGCTGTGTGGCCAGACAAATCCAGGAAGTTGATTCTGATTCTCAAACAATTTCTGAAATATTTGTCTCAAAATAAATTAATTTATTGTTGGACAATGAAATATGTACCTGGAAGCTTTGAGTCTGGGAATAGTTAAGATGAGCCTGTAATGCAGTTAAGCTGGAAAGAGCTAATTAAAGGACTTTTAAGATATAGTTGACCTAAATAGAAATAGTTTGGATCTCAATAAACCACTGTAATAAGAGTTATTTGTGTCCATAAAGTGTATGTAGTCACATCATATAATAAAGTTTTATGGCTTGTGATTGCAGTGGCTTCTGCTTCATCATTTTGGGGAGGATTTTGTGTGTGGCAAAGTTATCTCAATTTATCAAAGTATTATGTCCTTTAATGATTCTAAGTACAAAATAAATTCAGTAACGTTATGAAATAGTTACATTCTCTTAAAATGTGTCTTTTTATAGTTTTCATACAGATATGTCCCTTTTTAGTCTTAGAGTATGTAATCATGATTTCAGCATTGAAGTTAATTTATGATCAATGTTATTTCACATTTTTTCCAATTAAGAAAATAAATTTAAGAGTTCTCTTTGACACAGAGTTCTGAAAATAAATTAAACTGAATGAATTAGAAGGTTAAGCAAAGATAGTTAATATGTATGCATGATTTTCACTACCAAGACAATGACACTGGATTATTCTAACAACTTGTGATTTCATCCCAATCGGAACTTCCAGATAGTATTCCCCAGGTGAATCAATGAGAAAAATATATATTAGTAAGGATTAATATTCGGGCCATTCCAAATACCTTGTGTTATGAAAATGTATTATTTCATTTTCATTTCATATGTATTCATTCAACTGAGGAAACAGTTAGTGAAGGAAAATTCTCTGCCACTAAAATACAGTACTTAAAAAAAAAGGAAAGTTTGTGATTCTTCCTTCAGGTCCAATGCTGTTTTTATTGAAAAAAAAAAAAAAAACCTGAATAAGATGAAGGAGGTTTTAGTGTTTCCTGAGCACTTGCCATGTGTCTGGAACTTTAAGTGCATTATATATTAATAACTTAGACTTCAAATGAATGAGCTCTATGTAACAGATGGAAAAACTGAGGCTCAGTATATTAGATACATGCTCCAAGCTCGTATACCTGTAACCTGAAATTAAATACAGTACCTCTAGTTATACATACACTTCTCTTTCAGTTACAAGTAACTATTCTGATGATAATGTGATTGTTCATATTCCAAAACTAGAACAAGTTTCCTTCACAGAAGAGGTGTTTAGACTTAAAAAGCAGCTTACTCAATTCTGTTTGAAGCACAGAAACCCTATATTATTCAGTAAGAGCATAATCTTTGTTATCTCCTTATTTGTTATTTCCAGTGTGGACTCAATGTCAGCTGATATATTTTAAACAAGTACTATAAGAGTTCTGAAAAATTACTCCTGATATCCAATCAAATATAATACAGACTACCAGGCATGCCTCAGAGATATTGCGGGTTTAGTTCTACACCACTGCAATAAAGTGAATATCGCAATAAAGAGGGCTACACAAATTTTTTGGTTTCCCAATACTGAAGTTATTATAGTGTTTACACTATACTGTAGTCTATTAAGTGTACAATAGTTTTATTTCTAAAAAACGTACATACCTTAATTTAAAAATATTGCTGAAAAATGCTAACCATCATCTGAGCCTTCAGCAAGTCATAATCTTTATACTGGTGGAGAGTCTTGCCTAGATATTGATGGCTGCTGACTGATCTGGAGGGTGTTTGCTAAAGGTTGGGTGTCTGTGTCAATTTCTTAAGTAAGACTAAAATGGAGTTCTCCTCATTGATTGACTCTTCTTTTCAAGAATTATATCTCTGTAATAGGGAATTCTGTTTGATAGCATTTTACCCACCATAGACCTTCTTTCAAAATTGGGGTTAATCCTCTCAAACCCTGACTCTGCTCTGTCAATGAAGTTTATGTAATATCCTCAATTCTTTGTTGTCATTTCACCAGTCAAGTTTGCTGTCTTATATGGACATGGTTTGTGGTGCACCCAAAAAATTATAACAGTAACATCAAAGACCACTGATCACAGATTACCATAACAAATATAAAAATAATGAAAAGTTTCAAAATATTGAGAGAATTAACAAAATGTGACACAGAAACAGAAAATGAGCAAATGCTGTTGGAAAAAATGGCACCAACAGACTTGTTCAATCCAGGGCTGCCACAAACTTTTAATTTGTAAAAAATGCAGTATCTGCAAAGCATAATAAAGCAAAGCGCAGTACAATGAGCTATGCCTGTATTTTTTTTTTTTTTAGAAAAGGGAGTGGCACACTATGGCCACAGCAATAGTAACTGGCTCACAGCCATACCCCTTCATTTAAATATTGTCTGCGGCTGCTTCTGCACTGTACCGGCACAGTTGAGTAGGTACAAGAGAAATCAAGTGGTCCTTAAAGCCTAAATATTTATCCTCTGGCACTTTACAGAAAAAGTTTGCCAACCCCTGTTTTGGAATAACTTTATTGTGCTATTTAAAAAGGCACCACATTTTTTAAAATGCATTTTCTTAATTTTTAAAAAATAATACAGTTAATTGCTCTCCACTGTACTTTATAGTCTCAACTCCTCTCGAAGAAACATTAATCAAAGCTATGTTCTCCTTTTTTAAATCTGCTAAAAAAAACTGTTGTGAATCTGCTTTATTAATGAAAATGCATGCTTCATAATTATTTCAATGTTTTTTGAAGTAGATAAAGTAGACTAATCTAGAGAGAAGATTTCTGTTACCACTAAAATTGACACAAGATGCTTTAAGTAAAAGAAAAGTGATAAATGCAACTGCTAAAGTAATTTTAGTATTTTCCCCCTTGACACAGCATAAAGTATGTTTTCTCATTAAAATTGTTTGTGTCAGTATACTATCTTGCTTTTAACATTTTTCACAGTATTAAAATCCAAACAGCTTTTTCTGAATAATTTTATTGGAATAAATATTTAGTTCACTTTACACGGTACTCGTGAGCTTTCTCTCTGCATTTCAGGGTGTGCACTTCAATAAATAAAAATTACAATCCAAATAGTCACAAAAAATTAGTTTGTTAACATTTTTATGCTCAATAAAATAGGAAAACATCTTTAAGATACTAGTATATAATAGGTAACTTTAGTAATGATACATTCAACATTTACCATAAATCAAATTTCTGAATATTGATTCAAGTACACTACTAAAAATTGTTTATGTTCATAATAAGATTTAGATTTTTACTTTTTTCACTTTTTTAGCTTTAAACCCTTTATTGTGCTAAAATTTCAATTCTTCATTATGGCTTGCCTTTTTAAAAGATTACTCTTATAATAAAATTTCAAAATTGTGAAAACCTCACTTTGCATTGATATTAATATTAGCATATCATTTTACCACACATTTTAAAATTAATGATCTCAGCTGATGAGTAGAAAAGCCTGTGCCATATGAGGGACCAATAGTAAACATTCCATTTGGCAAACTAGAAACCGTGAGCTTGGGTAACCCAGACAACATTACACACATCAAGTTCAGTCGTTTACTTATAAATTCTGTGTTTATAAAGTAAACTCTGGATTTTAAGACATATTATAAAAGAATTAGAGCCATTTGTACTACGTGCATAATCCCTCCCATCTTTCCTGACTTTGTCTTCTCAAGGATGAGTAAGAAAGGTAAGAACATGTACTCTTAATTCAGAGTGTTTTGATGTGTTTTTCAGTCATGGTCCCAGAAGGAGAATGATGGGATAGTTGAATTGTGTAACTTGAGGAGCGTTTAACAAAAGGACACTTTACAAAAGTATGGGAATGAGTTAGGAAAACCTCCAAGCATCTTCCAGAATCCTGAAACTAATTCCAGAAGGAAGAGCTGGTGCCAAAGGATCAGAGGGGAGGGAGTAGTGGCAGGGAGCAAGAAAAAAATATCTGTGGGCAAAAGGACATTTGACAGATGCTGGCAACTTGTGGCAACCTTGGCAACTGGTGGCAACCTTGTTGGAGGATCCTGTGGAATAAATACCTCAGTGACATCATTTCCCTTCTTCCCTCCAATCTTCTGCTAGTGCTCCTCAGTGGCAAAATTTATCTGGGAGCCGAGAGCAAGGGGCATTTGATTTGATCCATACAGGTCAGTTTTCTGGGACACAGAGCAGAGGGCAGAAGACTGGAGACATTTGGAGGGAAAAATGGAAAACACCGAGAACAGTGTTTGAGGGCACTACTGAGAGATTTAGAACCGATTACAGTTAATGACCTTTATGGTCACATAATTACTTTCTCTCTGCCTGGAAAAACAGAGCTAGAGGCATTCCCTGGCAACTCGGAACTCTGTGCCTCTCACTGCACAGTCACCAGCCATGGCTGGATCAGTATGCCTTGGCAAAGTTGACCTATGCATCAGAAAAGCTTCTCTGTCTCTCCAGCTCTATTTTCTCTGATACAGTCAGGTTTTATTTGGTGCACGTTAGTGCAGTAAATTTTTACGTATATATTCGTTCTAAGAGCAAAGGGCTAATTTACAGATTTTTTTTTAATTTGACATTTGTTACCAAAATTCCAGTTAATGTGTTTTTCTTTTCCTTTGTCTCTATTATACACCTCTTTTTCTTGATAATTTGAATGGAAGAAGAGAAGAAGGACCAGGAAAGACAAGATCCAGGTCTTTCTAGTTCTTTCTTTTTTGCTAGGATTACAACAATGAATATGACATAGTTTTTGACTTCAATAATTATTATAAACTAAAGTGTAATAGTACATGCTGAGCTTTCACTATGTACCTAGAACTATATACAAAAATTCAATTGCACATGAGGGTGAAACTTTAAAATGTATTGATGGTATTGACTGGTCTGCAGTTGAACATCTGTGATACACAAGCACACCATAGTTCAATTCTGATTTAACCACCTTTGACAAATAACTGTAATACAGGAAATTGCAGTTGACACACTAATCTAAGTATAGTGAGAATGAGCCATGTTTTTCTATGAGGAATTGTGAGAGGGAATGGCTTATGATAATAATAAGAAAAAAAGAGTGGGAGGTAAAATATAATATAAAAATAATAAAAAGTAACTTTAGCCAGTACATAATATATACTAGGCATTATCCTAAGAACTTTATTCATAATAACTAGTTTAATTCTTACAACATCCCTAAGAAGTAGCTACTATTTTATTTGTAATTTACACAGCAAAGCTGAGGCACAGAGTGTCTGATATACTTGCTCAAGGACACAGAGAAAGTGAATTGCATACCTGGGATTAAACCGCAACATGCCTCTCTATGCATACAGGATCCACATACTGATGAACTGGAGAAACAAGATTATTTATATTAATATATAACTGAGAAGTCAAAGGCCAAATATTAATTGTCCTAGCATGAGACTGCAGGGATAAAGGGTGAAGGAAAAAAAGGACAATCTCTAAATGGAATATACAGATTTCATATTTTAAATACTTTTATTAATTAAAATTACTTCTACAATGATTCAGCAATCCTATATATATCTCAAAGAATTGAAAGCAGGATCTTGAAGGGATAGTTGCACACGCATGTTCATTGCAGCATTATTGCAATAGCCAAAAGGTAGAAGCAACCCAATAGCTATCAACAAATGAATGGATAAAGAAAATGTGGTATATACATACGATGGAATATTATTCAGCTTTTAAAAAGAAGAAAATTTTGCCACATGCTGCAACTTGGATAAAACTTGGGACAATACACTAAGTGAAATAAGTGCATTCCTATGAAACCTTTTCTAAGCCTAAACCATGTAAAGCGAAGAAGCAATTACCTTAGGACACATCAATTACCTTAGGACACATCTTGCTAACAGATGCCCACAATAAATAGAAATAAAGTACATATGCTTACAAAGTTGAAAGCTATGGCAGATTGATGCTGAGGTGTTGTGTAGTTCCTGGAGAAGGAGTTTGGTGGTGCCATTCTTGCTGCTCAGGCTGTGCACTGCCTCTATAAAAGCTTATTGCAAAACAAATGCTGAACACTATTTTCTCTTTTCACCTTTTTTTTTTTTTTTTTTTTTGTAAAAGCAAAAGTCCTCTTAGGATTTATTTCAGTTAGCAAAATCAGGTACCAACGTAGGTCTTTCCATAAAACTGAAGTGGTGTAAAGTTAACTTTTGAAAAGTGGGGTGTACCTGTACTGTAGATTCCCCTTTATGAGCTATCTAAAGCAGTGAAATTCATGGAAACAGAAAGTAGAATGGTACTTGCGAAAGGCTTGGGGAAGGGAGAAATTGGGAGCTGTTCAATGGATATAGAGTTTCAGTTTTGGGTTTTTTGTTTCAGATTTTTTTTTTTTTGATGTGGACCATTTTTTTAAAGTCTTTATTGAATTTGTTACAATATTGTTTCTGTGTTATGGTTTTTGGTTTTTTGGCCGCGAGGAATGTGGGATCTTAGCTCCCTGACAAGGGAGCGAACCTGCACCCCTGCATTGGAAGGCAAAGTCTTAACCGCTGGACCACCAGGGAAGTCCTGAGTTTCAGTTTTGCTAGGTGAAAAACTTCTAGAGAGCTGCTGCACAACAATGTATATATAGTTAACACAACTGAACTATACAGATTAAGATAATAAATTGTTTTTTACCACAATTAAATATATGTCTATATATCTATCTATAGAAGATAGGTAGATATACAGAAGTTAAATTACTTCCCCAATCTTCTTTGCAGACTACATATAGGTGAGTAGTATCAGCAATAGTCATTTATATTTAGGAAAATTAAAACCTTATTGTGTAGTAAAAAAAGAGAAAAAGCTTTGAAATTATGCAGAATTGGAATCAAATCCTAGCCCTCCCTTACTTCTGTGTGGCCATGGACAAATTACTTAAATTTATGAGCTTTGGTGTTTTTTTTAATCTAAGAATTGGAGGTAACATATAATTCAAAGGATTTCATAAAGATAACATTTATGGAAACACTTGGTGTCTGGCAGATGCTCCAAAATTGTTAATATCTGCCCTTGATGTTTACGTGAGGGGAAAGGCTTATGAAGGGAGATTTCTTGAAATAATGACTTTTTGATCCAGGACTGTAATAGGAAGCAACTTTATATAGCAGTTGAAAATGTGACTCTGAATTCAGATGCACAGTTTGTAGCCTAGATCCACTAGTCACTGACGACATGGCACTAGGAAAACTGCTTAACCCCTTCAAGGGCTGAGCCACACTTATCTCAACCGTAAAACATGGATGATAATAAATGTACTGACTATAGAATGTGCAGCAGACACTATAAAGTGAGTGCCAAAAAATATATTCCAGAGAAAGACAAATATCATAGGACATTACTTATATGTGGAATATAAAAAGTGAGACAAATGAACTCATTTACAAAACAGAAATAGACTCACAGATGTAGAAAACAAATTTATGGTTACCAAAGGGGAAGGGGGGAGGGATAAATAGATAGATATACAGAAGTTATGATGCTGAGCATATCCTAGAAGAAGAATGCATTGGTATCAATCTGCATGTAAGTCATAGTTCGGGATTAATATATACACACTAGTATATATGAAATAGATAAACAACAAGGACCTACTGTATAGCCCAGGGAAATATATTCAATATCTTGCAATAATCTACATTAGAAAAGGATCTGAAAGAGAATATATATATGTATATATATAATTGAATCTCTTTCCTGTACACCTGTAACTGACACAGCACTGTAAATCAACTGTACTTCAATAAAAAATATATTCCAAAACCCTATCTTTCCCTTAGGCTTTCTCTACTATAGAGGAAAATAAAGAAAATAAATATGTGTTTTCCCATACTTTCCTATAATTTAAGGGTGACCATGTGATCCAGTTCTCATTAATTATATGTAAGAAAGTGCCTGGGTGTTGCTTCTAGCAAGATTTTCTTTTTCTTCTTAAGAAATAGACTAGTGTCAGCATTTGGCCTTCCCCTGTTTCCTCTTGGAATTCAGACAGAAGACCTGGAAGTGCAAAAGTTGATGTATAGAAAAAAATAGAGATCGTTATATCACTGGTGAGTTGCCACATAAGCCTTAGACTGCTTATCCCAGAATTTCTTTTCATTATGGATTAAAAGAAAACAAAAACCCTCTATTCTTTTAGACACCGTACAAGCTTATCATAAGCATTAAAAGAAGCAAAGGGAGGAAAACACTTAGCATGGTGACTTGCCTGCCACAAATTATTATTGACAGGCATGTATGCCTAGATGAATGTGAATCTCACAACCCCTCTATTTCATATTCTTTGATGCTGAGCATATGCTACAAGAAGAATGCATTGGTATCAATCTACATGTAAGTCATATTTGAATGTTTTTATCACTTTCCTAACCTCTGCCAATAAATACATAATTATGAAAAGCCAATTGTATTACAAGTTTCCTCAATTTTTACAGTTACTTTCCATTATATTCTGATTGATTGGCTGAACAGTGAGGAAAATAGACATTCAAGAATGCATGAGAATATATTGTAAAATCTTCCAAAGAGTGTGTAAAAAAATCATTTCTGGGATAGATTTTACTGTTGCATTAAAGAAAAGAAATTGGATCTGCATCTGGTTTGGACTATTTTGATGAGCTTAAAATATCTTGAGGGGAGTAGAGTGTATATAACATATGCTCAAGCCTTACTTCATTGATTAGTTTATTGAGCTGAGCTGACTTCCTAGTGTAAAGCTGATTCCTTTTGTGATTCATCATAGAGAAAGCTAATAAACTGAACTGCTCTTTCTACTATTATGGAAAATGTATGTTTCTTAATGGGCTTTATAATGGTGTAGTTTTCAACCATGACTTGCTTTCCTTAAACTATCAAGATGAAAATTAAAGTAGCATTTACTCTAAAACGATACATTCAATGAAGTAAAGATGTGACTGGCTCTTTGAAAGCATATGAATCAAATCATATTTCCAGAGTTCCATTATTTACTGAACCAATTCCACAGTAGATTGTGTTTTCAAGAAAAGGTTGCAACAACACTTCCCAGCATACATGATTTGTTTGTTTGTTTGTTTTGCGGTACGTGGGCCTCTCACTGTTGTGGCCTCTCCCGTTGCGGAGCACAGGCTCCAGACACGCAGGTTCAGCGGCCATGGCTCACGGGCCTAGCAGCTCCGCGGCATGCGGGATCTTCCCGGACCGGGGCACGAACCCGTGTCCCCTGCATCGGCAGGTGGACTCTCAACCACTGCGCCACAAGGGAATCCCTGTTTGTTTGTTTTATGATGTGATTTTTGACTTTCCTCCAATTAAAAGGTAGGACTTAATTCAGTTACTTATTTTCTAGAAATTTCTATGGTATCTGGCCTTGTCAACATCTACAAGTTTATCTAGTGCCATTTCAAAGACCCTGGGTGTTTCACAACAAAGAATCTTGGCATAATTTTTTATTTTTGCTTAGATTATTCTTTTCCCTACAGTTTGCTTTCTTGGCCCATTCTTGTATTGTAGATCTAAGCTTAAGTGTAACCTAAAAGAGGAATCCTCTGACTACTCTGTAAATGTGAGACCCCCTTCGTTATTCTCTATTCTCTATATATGATTGATCTGAGGCCCATTATTCACTTTGTAACACTTATTATAAGCAGTAACTTTCATAAGTATATACACACATATTTATTAATTGATTAATAGATCGTCCTCTAAGTTGTAGCTTCAGATAGTGAGAGGCCAAAATAGCTACCAGATAAGACAAAATTAATAACTATTATTTGAAAGAATCATTGAAATAATGATTCAAAAGAGTCATAATTATACCTTGATTACAATACAACAAATGTATACAATTTTTCTTTTAAAAAAGTATGGAATGCAATATATATATATATAATCAGGTAAACGGACAGTATTTAATGTTACCATCAGTTAGAAAAAAAGGAAATGGATTTAATAAAAATTCAATTAAACAATACAACAAATGCAGGAAAACCAGAAAATAAATAATAGTAAAGAAAAATTAAAGATTTATAAACATGACATGAATTGATAAACACAGGCAATCAATTAAAAAGTAAAAGAGAAAAATCACTTATAAAACAAGAGATAATAAAAAATATAACTAATGTAACCAAAGTTGTAAATATAAGGAAGATAAAGCATCAACTAGAGAAATAATTGAGACATTTTAGAATACTTTCTGCAATTACACAATAGTAACAAGGCAACATGAAATAGGCACGATTGACATAAAAGTATTAGGTATACCAACAACAATGTGAATCAAGGGGAAAAGTCACTGGAGTCAGAGACATATAACAAGGGATTATTTTACATTTCAAGGAATAGACTCGAAATAAGTTTTAAAATCCTCCCAATTTGACTTTTCCAGAAAATATATTTTAAAATCTGAAAAGAAAAATAAAAATAAAACTATAGGCCTATTGCATAAAATATGTTACATATATTTTATACAAAATTCTAGCAAATAAAATTCAGCATTAATTGTTCCATACCTGACAGAGAATATTACTTGCTACATATGGCCAAGAACTTCTGAAATGATAACTAACTCAAGAAGGTAGTGAGATGTAGCTTCCCAGAGGGTTTTCCTGAAGCTAAATTTCCATTTCCACAGGCTATTTGATATATCTCATATATATGACAATTTAAAACAATATTTTTGGCTCAATAACTTATAGCAATAAATGTGTACATGCACAAATATACTTTTAATATTTCAAGGAAAATAACAGTTAGAAAAAATGATTTATACATTATTTATTTCAGGCAATTTTACCATTATTGAAGTTATTTCAAATCAAGTTAAGTAATGAAGGAACATACACATACTAAGGGGTTTTCGAAAATAGTATTTTTGAGTTCATAAAGATTAATTCCAAGTTGAATATTCTATGCTTAATCAATCTTCAATTTTTCTCTACCACAGGAAAATTTTATGGAGTACATTTTATTCATAGTCGTCTTGAAAAGCTTATTTCATGATTTTATGGATGCCTTAATTCTATTATCTGAAAAACTCCTGGCTATGAAGGTAGGAAATGGATCCATGTCAGGGAATGAAATTCACTGTCAACATGTGCTTAAATAGTGGCAATGCTTGATGCATTATTTCATTTAATTCCTGCAGTCTCCCTATGAGGTAGTTATTTTATTTTAAATTAGGCACTGAAGGTTTTGGTACTAGAGTTGTCTGTGCAGGTCATGCTGTTGGTAAATAGCAGAGTGAGACCTGGACTTAGATTAACCTGACTAAATACAGTGTATATGTGTGTGTGTGTGTGTGTGTGTGTGGTGTGTTTCCATCTTTCATGGTTTGATATGGAGAAGGATAAAAGAAATGTGGTTAACTCTATGAAAAGCAAAATAAATTAACCACAAGTCACAGAAACAGTAAGCATGGTAGCTCTCCAGCAAAGAAAACCATAAAAAAGACAAAAAGACAACCCTCAGAATGGGAGAAAATATTTTCAAATGAAGCAACTGACAAAGGATTAATCTCCAAAATTTACAAGCAGCTCATGCAGCTCAATATTAAAAAAAAAATCCAAAAATGGGCAGAAGACCTAAAAAGACATTTCTCCAAAGAAGACATACAGACTGCCAACAAACACATGAAAGAATGCTCAACATCACTAATCATTAGAGAAATGCAAATCAAAACTACAATGAGGTATCACGACACACAGGTCAGAATGGCCATCCTCAAAAATCTACAAACAATAAATGCTGGAGAGGGTGTGGAAAAAAGGGAACCCTCTTGCACTGTTGGTGGCAATGTAAATCGATACAGCCACTATGGAGAACAGTATGGAGGTTCCTTAAAAAACTAAAAATAGAACTACCATATGACCCAGCAATCTCATTACTGGGCATATACCCTGAGAAAACCATAATTCAAAAAGAGTCATGTACCACAATATTCATTGCAACACTATTTACAATAGCCAGAACATGGAAGCAACCTAAGTGTCCAATGATAGATGAATGGATAAAGAAGATGTGGCACGTATATACAATGGAATATTACTCAGGCATAAAAAGAAACAAAACTGAGTTATTTGTAGAGATGTGGATGGACCTGGAGTCTGTCCTACAGAGTGAAGTAAGTCAGAAAGAGAAAAACAGATACCGTATGCTAACACATATATATGGAACCTAAAAAAAATAAAAATGGTTCTGATGAACTTAGGGGCAGGACAGGAATAAAGACGCAGACGTAGAGAACGTACTTGAGGACACGGGGAGGGGGAAGGGTAAACTGGGATGAAGTGAGAGAGTAGCATTGACATATATACACTACCAAATGTAAAATAGATAGCTAGTGGGAAGCAGCTGCATGGCACAGGGAGATCAGCTTGATGCTTTGTGACCACCTAGAGGGGTGGGATAAGGAGGGTGGGAGGGAGATACAAGGGGAGGGGTTATGGGTATACATTTAAACATATAGCTGATTCACTTTTTTTTACAGCATAAACTAACACATCATAAAGCAATTACACTCCAATAAAGATATTAAAAATAAAAAGAAGGGTGGCTCTCAATGTGAAATATTATTATAAACATCATGAACTATTTTTCTAAATGGTATTGTTTTAGAACAATATTTTATTTCCAAATTGCTGAAATACCACCATAAACATATTAGCATTTTGAAAATACATTAACAAAGTAATAAAGTAAAGCCAAATTGCCCTCAGGATAGATGAGAGCATCTATTAATGAAATAGGACTTTCAAAAATCATAAAAATAACAAGTAACAACAGACTTAAACATTTTCTAGTAAATTGTGAAAAATGGAAATAATCAACCTATTTGTGATAATCACAATCACAAAGAGCTTGAGGAATCTTATTACTGTTTTAATTCCTATTCAAATAGATTGTAGTATAAATATGATTTCTTTGGTAACAGCTTTTAATAGTCACAAGCCACCCAAGACAAACAAACAAAAACCTTGGACTCAGCTTTCTCTTATTGCCATCATCACCTTTTCTACTGAATATTTCTAACTTTCTTCTAAATATAAAAAAATCTTCACTAAGTTTTCACCACCGAGTTTTGATGGATATTTACCCAAGGATGTATTAACAACTTTCAGGTTTTAAAATGTTTTCTGTTCTGTTTGCTTCATGAAACCCTGACTATACTAATGGTAATCATTTGACATATGTTACACTTGGTCCTTTCACAGAAACAAACAAAAGAAAAGTTGTTTAGAGGCAAACAGCCCACTATCCATCTACTATATCCAATCGCATTAAATAAATCACCTGAGTTTTCCATTTATCAGTTCCAGAACAACTGAATATGGTCCAAGTATTCTGAATCTCATCTTGAATTTCTAAGTCAAAAATCCTTCCAGTATATGAAAAAACATCTGTTACTCATTTGTATTTCAAGGACTTCTTCTAGACACCACATAATGTTATATATTAGTCTTAAGAATTACTGTAGAAACATTTGAAGTGATAAGACTCAATTTTTGGAATTAAGTATCATCAAGAAATTTCAAATATAGTTGATGTTACAGAGAGTAACAGATGACCTCATCTCACCAGAGTCAATATTTTTCATTTCTATTACTGGTTTCCAAACTATAGGAATATTTTATCCATTCTTTCAATGTGACCTTTTTGAAGTAAATACTAGAGCTCATTCTCTAAAGGAATTCCTTCCTTGGTGCATGTGCAATGGTGGGTGACATATGTAAATGTGCAGTGGGATACCTGGGTTCTCCAAGAAGAAAGTCAACACAGGATTAGATATGCAAGAGCTTTACTGGGGGTAATTCCAGATGAATTACCATTACCAGCTTTACCTTGCATGATTTTCTGAAATAAAATTTGGAAATAATGTAGGTAAATCATATATTTCTACACTTAGATGATCAGTTTTTCAGGAAGTAATAATAATACCTCCTTGACTAAATACATCTTCCCCAGTCTGTCTTCTATACTGATGCTTCCAGTTAAGCAATAGAGGAGAGATACTGTCTCTGGAAGACCTTTGTTAAACACTTAAACACCTTTTCATAATGATGGGAGGTTCCAGGGAGTCTTCACTGCCTTCCTTCTGCTAGAATGGATGAGTTTTTCTGAACTGTAATGTCCACTTATTTTTGTATGTTTTACCATTTATAAGGCATTAGGGGACCTTATTTCATTTGATCTTCACAATATCAAGAATTAGCTAAAGAGTACCACTAGTCCCATTGCACAGTTAAGAAAACAAGAACTAGTTATTTTCTTAAAGTTAAAGAAGTACTCAATTAAGGCCAAAGATATGAGCCTTTTCAAGGCTAATTCCAGAGCTCTTTCTAACACAAGGCCATTCCTTTCTGACTGGTGTTCCTTCACTTTGACCAGCCCAGACAATCTAGCCCTGTGGGATGTGAGGAAGGAGAGAGAGTTCTTGCTGAGTGAAGGGATTGATCCTACAAGAACAAATGCCCTTTGAATAAAGGAATATCTGAGGTCATTTGGCCTGGTGGGCAGTAAGGAAACAAAGGGGCAGAGAACTAAAGGTATTGAGAGGTGGAAAGGGAAGGCTCCAGACTTCCTAGTTGTGGTCTACCAGTTGCCACATGGAAGATCCAATATATTTCACCAAGACATTCCACAAACTTAACATCATAGTAAGGTACTGCAGGATTGAGTAGTATACAGCACAGTATATGTCATTTTTAACTCTACCAACTAATTTGATTACTGTAATAATGTTCTGACTAAATTAATTTTAGAGATTGTGGAAACTGGGACTCAGTGAGGTTTAGTGACTTTGATAGAAGTCATCAGCTAGCAAGCCAGAGCTGAAAATAGAACCAGCTTTTGACACCTATTTCAATTTCATTTCCTCTACATAAATCTCAGTGAACTGTATTTGTTGTACCTAAGACATTCTGGTCCTTTGAATCCTATTGACAATATTAAAAATAAAAATAAGAATAATATTTGAATATCAAAATTCTTATGAAACATAAGGTACTAGGTAAAAGCTAAGCAATCTTCTTAAGAGATATATTTCACTTTTCATGATGGTTCATAGTTAACTTTTTTCCTGTAAATCTAGGCTCAAAATGGCATTGCCTTTGTATTTCAGTATTTTATCTTCTGAAGAAAAACTTAGAATGTCATATATTAAATAATAACAGATTTTAATGTAGGTTAAACTTTGTCAACTTTTAGACCAAACAAGCAATAAAAATAAGGTTTTAAAAATTGACTAATTATAGTTATGCTAAAGAAATTTGTAGTTACAACACCAAGATTGCAGCTTACCATTAATTCATTGGCCGTATAATTATTTAACAATGTTGATAGAAGAATTAGTAGGAGAAAGAGCCTAGTGAATGAAATATGATTTGTTTATCCATTTTTCAAGACATTAGTGGGAATACAAAAGCATTAGTATAAGGCCACAGCAGTAATTGTCTATCAAAAACAAAGTGCCTATAGAATTTTTGGAATAACTACCTGAATATCAGGAAATGTTAAAATCGTAATACATGTCAAGTATAGGACAATACCTCAATATAAATTTAAGCTACACAATGTAGGTAAAATATATTGAATTTGTTTTGATAAAAATATATACAAAGGGGCTTCCCTGGTGGCACAGTGGTTGAGAGTGCGCCTGCCGATGCAGGGGACATGGGTTCGTGCCCCAGTCTGGGAAGATCCCACATGCCGCGGAGCAGCTAGGCCCGTGAGCCATGGCCACTGAGCCTGTGCATCCGGAGCCTGTGCTCCGCAACGGGAGAGGCCACAACAGTGAGAGGCCCGTGTACCCAAAAAAAAAAAAATATATATATATATATATATATATATATATATATACACACACACACAAAGATAATTTACATTGTCAGGAGCTGAACTGAGAGACAGCTGAGCCATCAAGTGTCCGAGTAGTGCATTAAACAACAAATCCAAAATAAAAGTGTTAAACCTTTAACTACTTACTGCTATGATATAAGCTAGAGTCTGAAATAGGATAGAGCTCCAACTCCCCCTTTCACTTCTCCAAAATGGCACATCAGTCTGGTGTCAGGTGGATTAATACAGAAGCGAGGGTTCGGTCACTCAGCGTTTGAGGAAGCCCGTAACAAAAGGCGCTGGCAGTTTCACGGACCTTGGGTTGGGAGGAGAGCAAAGGTAAAGGACTAGGAGTGAACAAGTACTGGGTCAGACTGGGTAAAATTGCCTTCAAGTTTTCTGCCTCCTAGTTCCTAAGGAGGTCACAGCAGAGGTACCTCTACCCAAGGCCCCAGATGAAGACCTGGGAAAGAAGATGCCTGGGTTAGGAATGAAAATATGAGAAGACCACACCAGGTAAGAGGCTCTGAACCCTTGACTGCAACTCCCCTCAGAGGCTGCAGTGCACTGGCTGTGCCCCAATTCTGGTGTGGGGAAGGCAGCTTTCCCAGTGAGGACTGCCAGGTAAAGCCTTTTTAATTGCCTATGGTTGGGCCTGAAAAATCATACATAAGTTTGTAAACAGAAGCCAGACTCCTCATACATAGTACTCTCACTATGGAGCCAAAATATATTCCCTTTCTTTTTATTCTAAAAAGTAAAGTGAGGGCTTCCCTGGTGGCGCAGTGGTTGGGGGTCCGCCTGCTGATGCAGGGGACGTGGGTTCATGCCCCGGTCCGGGAGGATCCCACATGCCGCAGAGCAGCTAGGCCCGTGAACCATGGCCGCTGAGCCTGCGCGTCTGGAGCCTGTGCTCCGCAACGGGAGAGACTACAATGGTGAGAGGCCCGCGTACCGCAAAAAAAAAAAAAAAAAAAAGTAAAATGAAAGATACTTCATAATGAATACAAACAACCAACTATTCCTTTATTTTCAAGATACATCTTTATTTTCAGTAATTGCAAGTATGGGACTTGATAGGTCTGATAAGGGAACTTAAAAGTTTTCTATTATACTTTTAAGGCATAGGAATTTTTCCTTACTAATTCACTCACTTCCAAAGTGGTTTCGTCTAGTAAACACTATCTAAATGCTAATGACTCCGCAGTCCCCATCTCTTCCATGAACTCTACCCCCAGCCTCCAGCTTAAAACATCTTGACTTGGTTCTCCAGAGGACATCATAATCTTGCCCCAAGCTCTTGATTTCTATCTTCTCAAACATACTCCTCCTTTAGTCTTCTCCATTTTAATAAAATGTAACATCATCCTTCAGGTTTGCAGCTCAGGCTAAACATCTTGGGTGTATCCCTGACCAAACATTTAATTCAAGTGCAAATCTTGATGGCTTTTCCTAAAATTCTACTAAGTTTATGGGTACTTCCTAGCACTTCCAAAGCTCTGTTCGGAGTAACAATTCACCATCATATCCTGCCTGTACTGAATAGATTCTTCATTTTCCTCTTCTCTTCTCTGAGCCAGAGTGATCCTTTTGAAATGTATGCAAATCAGATCATCCTAATCCTCTGCTCAAAACATTTTAATGACTTCCCATCTTTTTCAAGTAAAAATCCCAAATCCCTAAAATGGCCTACAAGGCTACATGAACTGACCTGGTACTACCCTCTAGACTTTATCTACTTCCACTCCGTCCCCATTATTCCCACCTTGGCCATTCTCATTTCCTTGCAATTTGCTCAAGTACGCCACTCACACTCCAGGCCACACTTTGTACTTGCTCTTCCTTCTGCCTGAAAAAGCCTCCTTCTGATATCTTCATGATTAGCCTCTTCTCTTTCTTCAGGTCCCTGGTCTAATATCACTTTATCAAGGAGGCCTTCCCTTAACCTAATGAAATAGCAACATCTTTTTTCCCTTTCACCGCAATTGATAACCCCTTACTCTACTTAAGTTTTCTCCATGGGTTTTGGTGACAATATTAATCAAATAATTAATCCCACATTCTTTTCTAAATTTTCTATTAAAATGTTACTATAGTTAAGTATTTTTTACATAGGATTTCTAATGAATAAAATGGCTGTGTTAAAAACCAGAACAAGTGTTCAATAAATTCCTTTGAGTTTACGTTCTTCCAGTATATATTTTAACTAAGATGAAGCCATTTCTAATTTTCTTAGTGGTCAATATATGGAACTAAAGTTTACCTTTAAGTAAAATATAATTATTATAGGAAAAAAACTAATTTATGAGATATTTTGTTCAGTTGAGACAAACTCCTCAAACGTTTCACTCATTCAGCCATTCATTCAACCATTTATATGCAGACTATTTTCATTATGTTCATTTTATATATAAGGTTCTAAGTTAGCCATCCCATATGCAAAGTTAAATAAAGCATAGCCCTTGTCCTTACCTTTACCAGAACTTGATGTCTAAATCTAATCATAATTGTGATCTAATCAATAAAGCAGGCCCAGATAAACTATCCTTATTAGTAGCAGTATTTAAAATGACCTTATATGTTATGTTTTTTGCAGGAGATGATTGTCTTTAAGTGATTTTCTAATGATTCTGATTTTTCAGCAATTCAGATGATGTTTCCTAATTCCATATCAGTGAAGTTGGATATTATCCTTTATGTTTTTCCCTTGCAAGAAACTGCTTTGAGGCCATTTAGAAGAAGACTAATTTGTTCTTGCAATATCTTGCCAAGCTAACTGACATAATTTTCTTCTACCTATATCTTTTGCAAGATGGATACATTCATATATCAAGAACCTAAACTTACACAATATTTGCTGTAATTATTAAACCATAAAGAACAGAACTACTTGCACTATTTTTCTTAAGGAGGACTAAATTCATATCCAGTTGACTTTGCATATATATGGACTAAAAACAGAAAACGTGTGCCTTTTCTTCACTGATTAGATTTTCTATTCTTTTTCCATGGAGAATTTCTTTAAAGCAGTGATAAGTCCTAACAACTAGATCATTGTATTAGGTATTTTAACGTACAAGAACAAAAAGTTATGTTAGGTAGGTTAGATATTTTATATAACATATGTTCTAGTTATAGAGAATATATTTTCAAGTGCCTTGACAGCTGATTTCCCTATTTTAGAGAAGACAGGAAATTTGGCAAATCAAGGAATGATCAAGCAATTTTAATAACTATCCATACTGAAATAAGTTTGTTTGATTTATTTTTTTAACATGTCAGTTTATATCTGTATCATTGAAAGATATCTCAAATTAGATTTTAAGTAGTGATGAAACAGATATTCATTATGACAAGATAACTTGACTACACTATGGTTTGAATCACATCAAAATTGAATATATTGGGCTTCCCTGGTGGGGCAGTGGTTGAGAGTCTGCCTGCCGATGCAGGGGACACGGGTTCGTGCCCCAGTCTGGGAAGATCACACATGCCGCGGAGCGGCTAGGCCCGAGAGCCATGGCCGCTGAGCCCGCGCGTCTGGAGCCTGTGCTCCACAACGGGAGAGGCCACAACATTGAGAGGCCTGCGTAGCCACCCCCCCCCAAAAAAAGAATACATATATATATATATATATATATATATATATATATATAAATTTCAAAAAATTGCCAAGTGACTTTCTATTTCTATAACTAACTTTTGGTTTTTAATCTCAAGTCAAAATTATCTCCTACACTCATAATGCCTACTTGTACTTTCCCAGAAACTAAGAAAGAAGAGATATAAAAAAGAATGAAACAAGTCCCGTTAATTGTAGAAACTTACAATTTTGTTAGTTATTGTGACAGAGTCACCTAAAATATCACTAATTACTTTAGAATGTGAAAGTTATATGATTTTTTTAGTCAGTATTATAAAAATGTGTTTAACTTAGAAAAAGTAATTGATAGATTTAGAAAGCTGCTAAGAATTTTTCTTATAAGATTATTATTATTTTTTATGTTTCCTTAACTTTCGCCAACATATCAAATATAACCAACTGTTTTTAAAATTTTTAAGTAGATGTAAAGTACTGCACATCAGGTGGTTAGCAACGAAATATCTAATCAAAACAACTATATAAAAGACAAAAAAAGGAGTGTGTAGGTAAAATAGTAATTTTATACTTTGATGTTAGCTTCGGTTAGACGAAATGATACAAAAAGGAAAATTGGAAAAGAACATATGGTACATCAGAACTCATCAAGAAAAAAGTTAATGACTCTGAAGATTAGAGACATAAGTCTAAGCTATCTAATTTAGATAACTGGTCAAATTGCTGCTAAGAATTCTAAATCACATTATTAAATTTGGGATAGTTTTGTGAAAAAAGAAAACCATCAGCACTGCATGCAGACTTTTAAAAGAGCTTTTCTATAAACCTTATTCTTTTATATTTATGTAGTCTACACATTATAATTATTGCTCATAATTTCACTTACAAAGAGTTAAGCCACAGGTAATGTAGAAAAGACACTATAGAAGATCATTCTTGCCTGAATTTATTCTTACAATATAAGTTGAAGAATGGTGATTTTTCTAACTCTATCATTCTTTGACAATGATCAGTTGGCATTCTACTGTAAGAGTCTTCCCTTCTCCCTGAATTTATTTGTTTGCTTGGTTTTTACTGTTACTATGTAAATCATGAATTATTTTATGTTTGTTGTGATTTTTTTTCATTGACCAGATCTCTTTTCACTTATTTTCACAGCATCCTTGGGTAGCAACAAAATCATTTAGAAAACTGTAATGAAGTGAGTCACTTACTCTTTTTAAATATTTAGTGTACTGTATATAAGTAAAAAATATAATTCTTCCCAATTATTTTTAATTTTACAAGAAAATATTCCCAGTGTTAACTTGATAGTAAAAACTGCTATATATCTGTATTGCCCTGCTGCACACTTCTGGTCTCCACAATAATTTTTTCTAAATTCCCATTGTGTTTTAATCCATAACTGTCATTATTTATTTTGAAGATTTACTTTCCCAAATTTGGCCAACAGTGGGACATTTTTCAAATCCGGTTCTTGTGTCATTTGTACAGGACCCCTCATTTTTTAGTGTTTGCATACTTTCTGACACAATAAGAAATTCCAGAATCATCTACTTTCCCTGGAATTGACCATTTCTCTAAGTACTCCTATTTTACTTTTAATAGGGAACCATATTTAGAAAACAAGATACAGTGGTAAAGTGTGCTCATTGTGGCTGTAGTTCCATTGCTTCTATCCTTTCAGAGTACAGAAGCAGGAATTATGTATTGTAGGGCTGAGCAAATTTGTAAACACAGTGATATTTCTGGGAGCCAGAGTTCTCATTATGGGAGAAAAGACAAATAAATATAGAATGGGGAAAGAAAAAATCTTATTGTATTTATTTGGCATTAGATATATCAGCATAAAATGATACATTTTTGTCATTTGAATTTATTTTTATGTAAAGAAACTTTTAACTTTTGAACTCATCCCAGTTTTCTCAATTAATAGACTTTCCATTTCTGTTCCTATTAACATGAATGAAAATTTTACAATTGTTTTTAACAGAACACTATTCTCACAAGATGCTTTAGGTTTGAATAAAGATTTTGTAGTCATTAAGTTTGGAAAATACTGTATTCTCTATTTCCTTTCTGGTGATAGATGATACACAGTAGCATTTTAAAGCTCCTAAGAAGTCTAGCATTAAAAGAGTCTATCTAACCACTTTCCTTAAACTATTTAATCACAGAATCCTTTTCCCATTTAGAAAAAGGAAAATCTAATCAAACTGGTATTACACAGAATACATTTTAAGAAATGTTCTTCTATATTACTTCTACAGAAGTATGTTCTTGAGTTTGTCAAAGTGGACCCCTTAAAAGGGAGCAAAACTAGAAGGAACACATTATTTTCACATGTGCAAACTGTACACAAGGATTATTTGCTGCCTTAAAAAAGGAGAAATCCAAGGATAAATTTTTCTGGCAAGATCCAAAGCAAATTTCAGCCAGAGTCTGCTGATGGGACTCTTCACTGCCTCCAGTTTACAGCTTTAGGTGATGATTCAATAAGGGATCCCTCCTGCACTGTTGGTGGGAATGTAAATTGATACAGGCACTATGGAGAACAGTATGAAGGTTCCTTAAAAAACTAAAAATAGAACTACCATACGACCCAGCAATACCACTACTGGGCATATACACTGAGAAAACCATAATTCAAAAAACACACCCCAATGTTCATTGTAGCACTATTTACAATAGCCATGACATGGAAGCAACCTAAGTGTCCATCAACATATGAATGGATAAAGAAGATGTGACCCATATATACCATGGAATATTACTCAGCCATAAAAAGGAATGAAATTGGGTCACTTGCAGAGACATGGATGGATCTAGAGTTTGTCATACAATTGAAGTAAGTCAGAAAGAGAAAAACAGATATTGTATATTAATGCATATATGTGGAATGTAGAAAAATGGTAGAGATGCACCTATTTGCAGGGCAGGAATAGAGACGCAGATGTAAAGAACAAATATGTGGATGTGGGGAGGGGGAGTAGGATGAATTGGGAGATTGGGACTGACATATATACACTACCATGTGTGAAAAAGATAGCTAGCTGGAACCTGCTGTAGAGTGCAGGGACCTCAGCTCAGTGCTCTGTGGTGACCTAGATGGATGGGATGAGGGTAGGGGTGGGAGGGAGGCCCAAGAGGGAGGGTATACATATATACGTATAGCTGATACACTTCATTGTACAGCAGAAACTAATACAACATTGTAAAGCAACTATACCCCAATTTCAAAAATAATATGTGTTTACAGTACTAGTCAGTAGTTTAATAATCCAAAAGCCTTATCCAAACCCTTGAACTGCAAGCACACAGAGCAAGGAGCTGAACAGTCAACTTGGAGGAAGCACCCTCTCTTGACCAGATTACAGGTTTCTCTTTTTGCTTTGATGAAATGTTCCTGGGCTCAGGGGAAAACATTCCACGAATCTGAATGAAATCTCTTTGGTCTGAAATTTGTGCATAAACCTGGAAGGAGGTAGTTTTCATGTCGTTTGGGGTTTTGTGATGAAAATTTCAGTGTTCTGGTTTGTTTGTTTCCCCTAGGAATCTTCACAGATGAGCCTGTGTGAAAGTTCCCAGCAGATATTTCATTTTGTTGGCTTTCCTTCTTTCTCTTGTGGCTGATTTTTATCTTTCTCTTTCAAACTCACACAGCCTAGTCCCTCAGAGCTATGTGTTAGATCAAAATGTTATTGCATTGCTCTGTGAATGTCCATGTGGGGAAGAGATGCTCCTTTCATTGTAGTACATGAGCTAAAAACTTTGGGGCACATTTTTCCATAAGAAAGCTAACTTGAGTTCATCTAGCCCAACATCTTTATTTGCTAGCAGATCAACCTGAGGCTGAAGTTAAGTAAAATTGACTTCCTTACTCTTATGACCCTAGTGATTCAAGACTGCTGCTATCTCTTCCTTTGTTTGCTACACACCTATCTAAGTGTATCATTGTCTTTAGATTTGCCTTTTGCAATACATTCTCCACATTAACAAATGAGAACTCATTCAAAAGTGCACTCTTCGTGCCATAAAATCTCTAAGGCTTCCCACTGCCTTAAGTAGCCCCTTAATTTCCATTCCAAGTCTGTGACTGACCTGGCCACTTCTGATTTCCAGCTTGAACTCTTCTCACCTCTCCTTCTCAAGTGCTGTCCTCTACGTTATTGACCTCAGCATGTTCTTGCATGCCCCTGGGTTTTGTATTGATAAATGCTGATTTCTTGCTCTATAGAAACTTCCACCTTATCCTTAAATCTAACTCCTACAGGTTATAGATTTGAACTCAAATATCACTAGTACCTCCTGCACACCGCCTTAGTTCCTTGCACACCTCCCTCCCTCCCAAATACCACTTAGCGACTATAATATGTGTTGTAAATATTTTTGACTCTATGTTTATTCACTAGTCTATGAGCTCCATCAAAGCAGGGTTTTTACTTGTTCTTGCTGATTGCTGTAAGTTATGCAATTAGCACAGTGCCCAGCATACGAAGGACTCAAGATATCTGCTTATAAAACAAAGTCGAAACTGGAAACACATTTTCCTGCTTTTTAGTCTACTATTCTTTCCTCTACTCTATATATTTTAATCTCACTTAAATTACCTATAAATCTACAATGACAGTCTGTATTTATTCATGTCCCCAGCCTTATTTACTACCCTTCAGCATGCTGTGGTTCCAGTTTATAGAATTACCTGCTGCTCCTCTAAAGTGCCATCTCATTTGTATCTTTATTCCTCTACTTCCTCCTCAGTCTGGTGAAATCCTGTTCATAGATCACCACCTCTAGGAAGCCTTCCAAGATTCCCCAGGTTGACACTCTTTTGTCTCCACTGTACTTTCATTACACTTGGCACACATTTTCAAAAGGAATTTTCCTACACATATTTGGCACATACTTCCAGGATGACAATTTTTATATTTGTTTAAATGTTTGTCACCCTAATAACTTCAAGATTCATGGATATAGGGATTATGATTTATCCACTTTTCAATGTCACTATTTATCACATAATCTGATTCATGTTAAGCTCAATAAATGCCTCTTGAATAAATAACAAAACTGGTATGATATTTTTCCCCATTCTTTTTCCCTTTAATTCCTGCAAATAAGAGACAAGTGGCACCTCACATATGATAAAGCAAGACACATTCATTTTATATCAGAATACCCCTGGGTTCCAGTTTTACCATTGATGAGCTGAGTTACCTGAGGTCACTCCTTTTACCATTCTGAACTTCAACTTCCTGATCAATAAAATGAGTTGAAAATAAATAATTGAATAAATAAATAAAGTTTAAAATTAAGATATTTACATGAAATCCATTGTGACTATTATGAAAATGAATGCAGTGTTTTTAAATCAGTGACATGATATTCTGATGTTATCTTTTATTACTATAAATATATAGATTAAAAATGAGATCTGAAAAAAAAAGGAGATCTGAATCTTGCCTACTCCATTGAATTAATTTTATATCAAAAATTCTTTTTGGTAATTTAAATAATTATGAATGATTAATTAAAAGTAATTTAAATGTTTATGAAATATTATTTTTCTTCCTAAAGTTTCCTTTTTTATTTTATAAATTGAACATGCTCAGTATATAAAATACAGAACATTTACAAAGATATAGTTAACAAATCATTTTTTATTTTTATCTATAAATAGTTTTTAATTATATTTTGTTGCATTTCTCTCAGCCTTGTATCTATGTGTACTTTTATTTCCTTGTTTCACATAACTGTTATCCTTATCACATAGTCTACATTGTATTCTCCTTTTTTAAATTATTCAATCATCCTATAAACAGAATTCATGTTATTTTTCACTAAGTACATTTTAATAATTGAAATTAAACGAATATACTAACAATTACTTTTGTATTTTTATATTGTTTCAAAAATTTACAGTTACAAATTATGTTGTACTAAATATCATTTTGCCTAAAGTTTTTTAACCTAAAGCAAAATTACAAAATATTATTTTTAGGTCAAATAATAAAAGACTTTACCTTTCATTATAAATATTGTTAGATTGATTTCCAAAATGATTATACAAATTTACACTCCCACTAGCATTATGCAAGAACGTTAAATGTAAAAGTGTAAACTTCTTGCATAGTACATTCTTGTATTTTCCCATATCTATGCTATTTTAAAAAATAAAAATTATTTATTTTTTCATATGTATTTTTTTACCAGTGAAGTTTACTTTTCCCCTAAACAATATATGTCCTCCTTTTTGAATTATCTATTTATGTCTTTTATTCATTTATCTATTTTAAGTATTTCTAATAGGTTTATTGGGGAAAATATTGTCATATTATTTCAAATATTTAACCTACTTTGTTCTTCATATTGGCTTTTGAGTTATATTGAGTGCTTATTGCATATTATCACTCTTCCATGTGGTTTACCTGTATTAACACACTTAATCCTCACAGCTGCCCATCCATTGAGTACTGTTATTATTCTTACTTTAGGCATAAGGGTTTTAATATATAGGAAGTTAAATAATCTGCAGTAGCAAGTTAGAATTATCACTCGATGTTGTGGCACTAGCACCTATGCTATTTGGCAGTATACCATGCTGTCTCAAGAACAAAATAAATCATAAAATGTCATTATTTGAAAAAAAAGGATTTATTTGTTTTACAATTTCTTACCATTCTTGAAGTGATTCAGGAAACAACTAACTCTTTTTTAAAGAAATAAACTATGTGGATCCACCAATTTAGAACGTTATACATTACTATATAAGGTAAAATGTATTTAGGTTCCCAATTCTGAGCTCTTTCATTAGTCCCAGATGCTATATGCAATTTCTAAGAATTCAGATGTCTGCAACAGTTTAAATTACTACAGAAAAGTAAGAATCTTTCAGCAGATATAGGGAATATAAACAAAAGAACCTCGGCTAAATTCACTATGCACTCAAAGATTATATATAGATCTGGCTTCGGTAAAATGAAACTATACCTGTTCAGAATGACCTGCTGAAATCTCATCTGACTTTTACTCTCTCAGAAGAAGAATTTTAAAATATCAACTATAAATTTTTTTGAAATGTCATTATTGATAAACATTGGGTGTACTATTTCACAGAGATTCTCAGATTTGCCATGAATTATGTTTGCAGTCTTGAGTAGCAAGAACCCTGTGAACATCAAGCAATATCATTTATTAGATAATATGGTGACAGAAAAATTTACAATGCACATAAATAAACAAGTCAATGCACCCAACATAGGAGCACCTAAATACATAAGGCAAATGCTAACAGCAATAAAAGGGGAAATCAACAGTAACACAATCATAGTAGGGAACTTTAACACCCCACTTTTACTAATGGACAGATCATCCAAAATGAAAATAAAAAACGAAAGACAAGCTTTAAATTATATATTAAACAAGACGGACTTAATTCATATTTATAGGACATTCCATCCAAAAACAACAGAATAAACATTCTTCTCAAGTGCTCATGAAATATTCTCCAGGATAGATCATATCTTGGGTCACAAATCAAGCCTTGGAAATTTAAGAAAACTGAAATCGTATCAAGTATCTTTTCCAACCACAATGCTATGAGACTAGATATCTATTACAGAAAAAAATCTGTAAGAAATACAAACACATGGAGTCTAAACAACACACTACTTAATAACCAAGAGATCACTGAAGAAATCAAAGAGGAAATAAAAAAATACCTAGAAACAAAATGACAATGAAAACACAGTGACCCAAAACCTATGGAATGCAGCAAAAGCAGTTCTAAGAGGGAAGTTTATAGCTATACAAGCCTACCTTAAGAAATAAGAAATATCTCAAATAAACAATCTAACCTTACACCTAAAGCAATTAGAGAAAGAAGAACAAAAACATCCCAAAGTTAGCAGAAGGAAAGAAATCATAAAGATCAGATCAGAAATAAATGAAAAAGAAATGAAGAAAATGATAGCAAAGATCAATAAAGCTAAAAGCTGGTTCTTTGAGAAGATAAACAAAATTGATAAACCATTAGCCAGACTTATCAAGAAAAAAAGGGAGAAGACTCAAATCAGTAGAATTAGAAATGAAAACAGAAGTAACAACTGACACTGCAGAAATAAAAAGAATCATGAGAGACGACTACAAGCAAGTATATGCCAATAAAATGGACAACCTGGAAGAAATGGACAAATTCTTAGAAATGCACAGCCTTCTGAGAATGAACCAGGAAGAAATAGAAAGTATGAACAGACCAATCAGAGGCACTGACATTGAAAGTGTGATTAAAAATCTTCCAACAAACAAAAGGCCAGGACCAGATGGCTTCACAGGTGAAATCTATCAAATATTTAGAGAAGAGCTAACACCTATCCTTCTCAAACTTTTCCAAAATACAGCAGAGGGAGGAAGACTCTAAAACTCATTCTACGAGGCCACCATCACTCTGATACCAAAACCAGACAAAGATCACAAAGAAAGAAAACTACAGGCCAATATCACTGATGAATATAGATGCAAAAATCCTCAACAAAATACTAGCAAACAGAATCCAACAGCACATTAAAAGGATCATATACTATGATTAAGTAGGGTTTATCCCAGGAATGCAAGGATTCTTCAATTTACTCAAATCAATCAACGTGATACACCATATTAACAAATTGAAGGAGAAAAACCATATGATCATCTCAATAGATGCAGAGAAAGCTTTCAACAAAATTCAAAAACAATTTATGATAAAAACCCTGCAGAAAGTAGGCATAGAGGGAACTTTCCTCAACATAATAAAGGCCATATATGACAAACCCACAGCCAACATCATCCTCAATGGTGAAAAACTGAAACCATTTCCACTAAGATCAGTAACAAGACAAGGTTGCCCACTCTCACCACTCTTATTCAACATAATTTTGGAAGTTTTAGCTGCAGCAATCAGGGAAGAAAAAGAAATAAAAGGAATCCAAATTGGAAAAGAAGAAGTAAAGCTGTCACTGTTTGCAGATGACATGATACTATACATAGAGAATCCTAAAGATGCTACCAGAAAACTACTAGAGCTAATCAATGAATTTGATAAAGTAGCAGGATACAAAATTATTGCCCAGAAATCTCTTTCATTCCTCTACACTAATGATGAAAAATCTGAAAGTGAAATTAAGAAAACACTCCCTTTTACCCTTGTAACAAAAAGAATAAAATATCTAGGAATAAACCTACCTAAGGAGACAAAAGACCTGTATGCAGAAAAGTATAAGACACTGATGAAAGAAATTAAAGATGATACAAATAGATGGAGAGACATACCATGTTCTTGGATTGGAAGGATCAATATTGTGAAAATGACTCTACTACCTAAAGCAATCTGCAGATTCAATGCGATCCATATCAAATTATCACTGGCTTTTTTCACAGAACTAGAACAAAAAATTTCACAATTTGTATGGAAACACAAAAGACCCCGAATAGCAAAAGCAATCTTGAGAACGAAAAACAGAGCTGGAGAAATCAGGCTCCCTGACTTCAGACTACACCACAAAGCTACAGTAATCAAGACAGTATGGTACTGGCACAGAAACAGAAATATAGATCAATGGAACAGGATAGAAACTACAGAGATAAACCCATGCACATATGGCCACCTTATCTTTGATAAAGGAGGCAAGAATGTACAGTGGAGAAAGGACAGCCTGTTCAATAAGTGGTGCTGGGAAAACTGGACAACTACATGTAAAAGAATGAAATTAGAACACTCCCTAACAACATACACAAAAATAAACTCAAAATGGATTAAAGACCTGAATGTAAGGCCAGGCACCATCAAAGTCTTAGAGGAAAACATAGACAGAACACTGTATGACATAAATCACAGCAAGATCCTTTTTGACCCACCTCCTAGAGAAATGGTAATAAAAACAAAAATAAACAAATGGGACCTAATGAAACGTAAAAGCTTTTACACAGCAAGGGAAACCATAAACAAGACGAGAAGACAACCCTCAGAATGGGAGAAAATATTTGCAAATGAAGCAACTTACAAAAGTTTAATCTCCAAAATTTACAAGCAGTTCATGCAGCTCAACATTAAAAAAACAAACAATCCAATCCAAAAATGGGCAGAAGACCTAAATAGACATTTCTCCAAAGAAGATATACAGATTGCCAACCAGCACATGAAAGAATGCTCAACATCATTAATCATTAGAGAAATGCAAATCAAAACCACAAAGAGATATTGTCTCACACTGGTCAGAATGGCCATCATCAAAAAATCTAGAAACAATAAATGCTGATGAGGGTGTGGTGAAAAGGGAACCCTGTTGCACTGCTGGTGGGAATGTAAATTGATACAGCCACTATGGAGAACAGTATGGACTTTCCTTAAAAATACTAAAAATAGAACTACCATATGACCCAGCATTCCCACTACTGGGCATATACCCTGAGAAAACCATAATTCAGAAAGAGTCATGTATCACAGTGTTCATTGCAGCTCTATTTACAAGGACATGGAAGCAACCTAAGTGTCCATCGACAGAGGAATGGATAAAGAAGATGTGGCACATATATACAATGGAATATTACTCAGCCATAAAAAAGAATGAAACTGAGTTATTTGTAGTGAGGTGGATGGACCAGAGACTGTCATACAGAGTGAAGTCAGAAAGAGAAAAACAAATACCGTATGCTAACGCATATATATGGAATCTAAAAAAAAAGAAAGAAAGAAAGAAAATGGTCATGAAGAACCTAGGGACAAGATGGGAATAAAGATGCAGACTTACTAGGGAATGGACTTGAGGATACAGGGAGGGGGAAGGGTAAACTGGGACAAAGTGAGAGAGTGGCATGGACATATATACACTACCAAATGTAAAATAGATAGCTAGTGGGAAGGAGACGCATAGCACAGGGAGATCAGCTTGGTGCTTTGTGACCACCTAGAGGGGTGGGATACGGAGGGAGATGCAAGAAGGAAGAAATATGGGGATATATGAATATGTATAGCTGATTCACTTTGTTATAAAGCAGAAACTAACACACCACTGTAAAGCAATTATACTCCAATAAAGATGTTAAAAAATAAATAAATAAAATAAACAAGCCAGTGTGTAAAATAAACCTTCTAGCTTGAATTATTGTAGAGGAGACAAAGGCTATGTAACAAATATCAATATAAAAGATACAACTTATACCTCTTAACAGAAAAGAAGAAAAAAAAAACCAAAACACCGAAGCAAAATCCATCCTGGTTACTGTAAATGCTGTCCTCAGTTTTAAAAGAAGGGGCAAACTGCATTAAACACTCCAACACGGGAAGCAATGTGTCATGTTATTCTCTTCCATAGCATGATGTGATGGCTATTGTGTCTTATGACCACTGGTAATGTCCGCCACAGGAGTTGTCAGAAGGAAATCTTGTTGTGAAATGTCAGCTCTAAAGCCCTGAATAGTGTGTTCACAGATAGAGTGCTTAGATCAGCCAGCTGCAATGAAAACCCACAGGAAGGTGAAAATATTCTCCCCTACTATTATCAAATACATAACACCTGAATGAATACAGTTAACACCACATTACATTTTTTTGCTTTCATATTTTAATATGAAGTTGTGCTGAATGTTTTCTCTTACACATTGAACAGCACTGTACTATGTATTGATAATCATATATAACATGCTTTAAGCACTTAATCCATGTCAAAGTTAACTCTCCCAACAATCCTTAGTGGTAAGTGGTGTCACCATCTACTGCGAGAGAAATTAAGATATGCTTTTAACACTTTCTGTTGATCCTAAGATATATTTCAACATCAAAAGCTATTACTATTACAGTACTTTCATCATTGCTATCATTCCGCGATTAGTAACTGATATGCATATTGAAAGCATATATGGTAACTTTAATTACTGAGTGAGATTTATGCAGTAAAGAAATTTCAAAACCATTTTTTAACAGTTTTAATAAATGCACAGGAAGAGTAAGATGAGATAAAAATATTGTTAATGTTGACGTTTTATACAGTACAAAACATTTTATAATTATGTATTATTGAAGTGACTTTTAATGGGAAGACTCTCTGAAGTTTTATCTCCTTCAAATACTGGGGACAATGATTATTCTCACTAGGGAAAAAAATGCAACTTATTATAGCTACATATCAAGACAAACTTATTCATTGGCATATGTTCTGTTTTAATTAGCAGTCAGAGTTCTGCTGGGGTGGCTTATCTTTGATAATTGAAAAGAAAACTTTAGCAGACACATTTACAGAGACAAGTTATCATGTTACATGCAGACCCAACCACAAGTCAGTATGGGAATCAGACAGGCAGGAAGAGGGGAGTGACCTGGGAGTTGACATGACCAAAATTTGAACTGACAGTTCCAGGACCAGAACTTTGCACCCACAGATATGGAATAAAAAAGCTTTGTTCTGATTCACACCCACTAAATATCTAAGGGCACTGGTCTGGGAGCTAGTACCCACCATAGCAGACTCTAAGCACAAATGGGGTTGTGGGGTAGATTAAATCCCATTGAGGTCATAGTGAGTAGAGTGTTGTCAACCACGGAGAAGACACTTATGAGAATATAATTAGTTGTTATTGTTCGCAACAAATTCAGGGCGAAATGAGGGCATAATCTCAATGATGTTGCAGAAATCTCATCACTCTGACTTGGCAGAGAGGAGAAAATGGGGAGCAGTTAAGTTCAGGCCTGAGGCCTCACTTTATCCATTTTAGATAATGGGCTTAAAACAGAAAACAAAGTGCTGACTCTATCCATTGTCCAAAGGCTTCTAATATGCTACCAGGGTCATTGTCATTGGTCTTGGGACAGAAGGGAAATGTATCTGCATCTGTGAGGCTTCATTAATTGGGCAACTCAGCACAGGCATGGAGACAAGAGATCATAAAGCATTACGATTCCGTTTCTTATTCATGAAATAATGACAACTGAATCCCTAGGAGAGAATGAGCTCTTAAATATACAAGCAAAATCTACCAGTTAGAGAGGGGTAAATATTTCTGCTTATAATATCTGTTCATTAACTCAGCAGATAATAATTGAGAGACTACTAAGTGTCAGGCATGTGTATAGTTGCTAGAGTTAAAGATATTAAAAAGTAGTAGATGCTTATACTGTAAAGGGCAAACTCAATTTTCCTTTCCCTTTCTACAAACCGGAAAATAATTTATTTTACCATCAGAAGTTCGTATGTATATACTGTTGTGGTGAGATTGAGGAACTTTGAATTTTGATAGAGTGTCTTTATATTATTTCCTGTAAGGTTTTAGGATATCACTCCTTAGACACATAATTAAATGTGAATTTTGCTGTTAAGAATTTTTGCAAAAATTTTATTCCAACTAACTGTGACAAGTTGTTCTGGAAAAGACTGAATACAGTTGCAGTTAAAATAGCAGATTTGTTTTGTTTAGATTTCAGTCGAGGATAGTTTAGTTCATCATGCTCTTCCATTCATGGGACTCTATGATCATTAATCTTTACAAGTCCTCTCTCATATTTTATATTTGATTTTATTTAGTTCCTACATTTTATTTTATTTTACACCCATCCTGCCCTTAACTACATTCTCACTTCCATATATTATCAGGGAAATACAGAGAGAGATCTTTTCAAAAATATATAGTACTTGTGGGTGTATGTATATGTTTTAAATACATCTTACAATAAATAATAAACAGTTTTAAGAATTGTTCAGGTCTTAATATGTGTGAAGCACTCTTCAAAGTGTTTTTCATATATTGACTCATTTAATTCTTAAAACAATTTTATGGTGTAGGTACTATTATTTTCTCCATTTACAGATGAGAAACAGAGGCACAGAGAAGTTATTTGATTTGCCCTAGGTTACACACCTAACAAGAAGTCATACCCAGATTATCTGGCTCCAGAAACTGGAAGTTTTAACCCATCTCTATGTATTTTGCCTTTATGTATGTCACATTGTGTCATAGATCTATTTTCCATATCTTAATTTTCCACTTGATACTACAATTTTCAGTCCACATTAGCATAAAAATATCATTCATTGCTTTGAACTGCTACTGCTGCAGCCTGTTCTATAGTACAAGGAAACTATATTTTATTTAACTGTTCTCTTTGTTGGAAACACCTATTTCCAGATCTCTGCTTCTACAAAAAATACTGCAGTAAACATTCTGCGAATTTCCCTTTTGAGCCCATTTTTGCTTGGATGTGAAGTGGAATTGCTGGGTCATGCTATACATTTACATTACATTTTAACACGCTGTGTTAAAATACTCTCCAAAATAGCTGTACTAATTTTCATTCCAAGAGGAATGCATGCAGGTTACTATTTTTTCACATAATACACAGTCCTTGATATTTATCTATGTTTGCCAGTCTGATTGAGGATATATCACTGTGGTGTTAATTTGCCATTTCTGTTTATTAGCAGAGTTAATTCTCTTTTTACATAGTTTTAGCCATTTTTTTCTATAACTTAATTGTTCATATGCTTTGTCCATTTTTCTAATGTGTTTATTTTCCTTGAAGTAGTTTCTTGGACATTTTTTATATTAATGTAGAAGTCTTTTTAAATTTTTTAAATTCTTTTTGATTTTTTTAAATCAACAGTTTCAGTCGAGGATAGTTTAGTTCATCATGCTCTTCCATTCATGGGACTCTATGATCATCAATCTTTACAAGTCCTCTCACAAGTCTAGTCACAATCATAAACTGCAAGCAAGTATTCTTAATGGCACCAAGAAATTTGGTGATACTCACAGATTATGGTGACTGAAACAAAAAGAATAATGACAATGACAGAAAATCCACAATAGAATGTTAGTGAAAAAAGACTAACACATTACATCAGAAAATTAACTAAGCATAACAACCCAGTGAAGTAGGTGTTGTTATCTGCATTTTAATGATGATTAAACTGAAACTCATGACAATTAAGTTACTTATACATAGGATTGATAATGGAAGGTCAATAGTACTTGAGTAAAGAAAGATGCAGTGGGTCTCAAATCTTCATTTCCATCAGCAGAACAAGTGATTCTGATGGATTTAGTTCTTTACCAGCACTTCAAGAAAGACTGTCTATCTAAATCCTATATTTGTCAAATTTTGTGACTACTGCTCTATGTGCAGAGATGAAAAAATTATCAAAGTGTGAATAAGGAAGAAATCCAGAACTTCTTTGCCAGTTGTCACCCTTCCTTTCTCTATAGATATAAATGCTCATGTATCTCTTGGTCCACATATAAAGAGAAGGTGTTTTGGCAAAATATAATTGAAAACAAAATCTTCTGTCAATTCAGAAAATTTCTCCAAAATGTAGAGAAAGAAAACAGTTTATTATTGAGTAAGCATTATCAGGATGTGATGTGCATCGCAGGTAATCTGCTAAGAGGTTTAGGTTTCCAAGACAGAAAGAAATCTCAACCTTTTTATAACCAAGCAGATACAACCCATTGCGTATATATTCTCAAGATAAACAATAAATAGTCCTCGAGTAGGGGGACGTGACAGCATCATTGACCACACGTAGTGTGATCGCCTACAATACCCTGGTAATTGGGATTATCATCTGTGTTAGTTACTTCAAAGGAAAAATAATATTTTCATATCGCTATGACAGGAGGCAGTTTTGCAACTTGCAACCAGTTGAAGTCAGGCTCCTATTCTCCCACAGAAACTGGGAGATAGGGACCCTATCTTCCTTGGATGTTTACATTACAATGAGATGGTTTCCAGGTCCTTGAGAAAGCCAATCCTGGGTATTCAAACAGCCAACAAAAACCTTCTTTAGCTTTTACCAAATGTAAAACTGATAGCTAGTGGGAAGCAGCCACATAGCACAGGGAGATCAGCTCGGTGCTTTGTGACCACCTAGACGGGTGGGATAGGGAGGGTGGGAGGGAGACAGATGCAAGAGGGAAGATATATGGGGATATATGTATATGTATAGCTGATTCAATTTGTTATAATAAAGCAGAAACTAACACACCATTGTAAAACAATTATACTCCAATAAAGATGTTAAAAATAAATAAATAAAAATAAAATAAATTGTTTTACATACATTTCAAAGAGACAGAGAAAGAACTTACACTTAGAAATTTTCTAAAGCAAATGGTCTAAGAAAAGGGAGGAGAGGGAATTCCTTTCCCTTATTTTTAACATAGAGAATTAAACCTCCTATTTTTAATTTGTATTTGCCCTTACGGGTGCTAATGTATTCTGCAGTTAATATCCATGGATTTTCTACAACGTCCTGAGTGTCTTCTATCCACTGGTAATTTTAGGGTACCAATAAACATAACAGGGTTTGTTAACAAAATAAACAAAACAAGGCATATGCTTTAATAAAATATTTTATATGTATTAAAATAATTAGTACTCAGCACAAACTATGAGAGCAATACTATTACCCTCTTTTTTAGATGAAGAAATTGACAAATAGAACTGAAATAACTCAAGGTAGCCTGGTTCTGAAGTCTAGACAATTAGCTACACTTATAACCTGGAATCTGTTTTACATAAAATTTTCTCTCTCTCTCTCTCTCTCTGCCTCTCTGTCTCTCTCTCTCTCTCTCCCTCGCACACACACCTCCTCATATCTTCCACTTCTTGTTAAGAAAATTCTGATGACAAGTTTAATTCTGAAAAGTACTAATAGTTTCCTTCCAGACAATTTTCTGAAGGAACAAGACTACTGTGACAGCAAATGGCTGCTAGTTATTTTGAATGTTTGGAATTTATGCTTAGTTAATTCCTGCCCAATAAAACAAAAACTTATAAAGCATTAAGACAGGGGATACAAAAGAGAAAAAGAGCTTGCCTCATAGTCTTTGTTATTTCTCATTATAAAGTATGTAGCATGGCCTCTAAAAATCTGAAATAGTTTATTATATTTCTGTCAAAACAAAATCTATTTGTATAAGACAATAATGCCCACAAGCATATAGCTACCAAAGCAAAAATCTTACCTGCCAAATGTGTTTTCTTATTAAATCTCCAAGTAGTGTAAATTAAGTGTTGGTATTAGGCTAAACACTGAGAATAGTTTAGGAGGTAAGGTCTTGGCCTTCAGAAATTTACACACTAATGGGTAAGGTGGAACCATTAACATTCCAAGCACTGTCACAGTTACAAAACCTCTTTTGCATTTACTGCCTCATTTGGTCTTCATTACAACTAGTGATGTATGTCTTATTTTAATTCTCACTTCGCAGGCAGGGAAATTGGGGCTCAAAAAGGTTAATTAATTTGTCTAAATTTACATTCTAAATGAGAGGCTGAAACTAGAACTTCTTACTAAATGCTGTGCTCATTCCACTCCACAATAGCTGCTTAATTTACTAATACTGCCTTTAAAATAGAGTGAAGTTAAGTCAGAAAGGGAAAAACAAATATCGTATATTAACGCATATATGTGGAATCTAGAAAAATGGTACAGATGAAAGGGTTTGCAGGGCAGGAATAGAGATGCAGACGTAGAGATTGGACATGTGGACACAGGCGGAAGGAGAGGGTGGGATAAACTGGGAGATTAGCTTTAACATAAATACACTACCATATGTAAAATAGCTAGTGGGAACCGGCTGTAGAGCACAGGGAGCTCAGCTCTGATGACTTAGATGGGTGGAATGGGGGGGGAGGGAAGTCCAAGAGGGAGGGGATATAGGTATACATATAGCTGATTCACTTCATGTACAGCAGAAACTAGCACAACATTGTAAAGCAACGATACTCCAATTAAAAAAAGAACCTTCACAAAAAAATTAAGTAATAAATTCAGATAATTAATGCACTTATTAATTTTAATAAAATAATTAAAATAAAAAGTATATATAAAATCAAGATTTCTAATACTAACCAATTTACATATATATATATATATATATATATATATATATATATATATATATATATATATTTTTTTTTTTTTTGCGTTACGCGGGCCTCTCACTGTTGTGGCCTCTCCCGTTGCGGAGTACAGGCTCTGGACGTGCAGGTTCCATGGCATGTGGGATCTTCCCGGACCGGGGCACGAACCCGTGTCCCCTGCATTGGCAGGAGGACTCTCAACCACTGCTCCACCAGGGAAGCCCTAATTTACCAATATTTTACTAAGAAGTTTTCTGGTTCATTTCCAAAATCTAATTTGGAGAATCTCTTGTTTTGTGTTACTCAGCACTCATTTCACCCATATTCTGGTAGCCACACCCTGATTTTCCTGAGAGTTAGATACCTAGCTACCACTTGACCTTAGGGTTTGTAGGGAACACTGTTACTCCAACCTTTTGAATTCCTGTGAGCCCTCGTCCAGCTTCCATATGCATTTGCTTCCAGTGGTCTGCATTCAAGACTCCTCTTCAGATGACTGCCCTCAGGACCCTGGATCCACTGTACCCTCATGCACAGGAGATCTGGAGATCATGTTTATCCAAGCCCAGTCATTGAAAAGGGTAAGAATAAATTACACACCGGCTTTCCATGTGGGAAAATGTAGAAGACATCCCTTTCTGGACAGTTCCTGAAACATACCCCTTTTCTGGACTCTGCCTAAAATTATATCCTTGCTTGTTTTCCTTCCCATCCCTGTCTTCCTTTCTGGTTTCTTCTAGGAATACTGCCTTACTCACCTACAAAGTAACCTGGGGAACCTGACCTAAGACAGAGTGTATCATATGACCTGACCTTACACAAATTGGTGACTCATATTCTCCTGCAGTAGGTTTATGTTTAGAGTTGATATACAATGTATTGTATAATATACAATACAATAAACTAATGAGAGAGAATAAGATCTGGGAATCCTATGGGAGAGGACACTATCCCTTCTTAAGGAAATTGGAGCTAAGAGAATGTAGAGTTTCCACCTTCTGCAGCTAGTTTTTCTGAGCCTGTTGGAGAGTGGAGCCAAAACATTGAGTCAAGTTGAGCCAAGTGGTGGGGAAAAAACAGATGCTAAGGATCTCATTTATGCCAGTTCATCAAACTTTGCCTGAAGGCTGGCCTACCTCTGGACTTCTCAGATACTTGAGCCAAAAAAAGTCCCCTTTTTGCTCATGCCAGATTGGCTGAAGTTCTCAGAAGAATAACAACTATTTTCTTATTAGCAGAGGAAAATGAGATACATTTTTCAATTGATGTAATGTAAGGAGTGTTGAGTCCATTTTTTGGTCAACAATGAAAAACTACTTGAAATCATTCAATATACTCAAATTTTAGGATTATGTATTTAAAGATAGAGAACAGCCCACTGCTTTTTGAAACTGTTTTTATAAGTATTTTCCAGCAAAAGATAAAAGGGTCTTCCTGAACTAGCATTTTTGTGCTAATAAAAATTCCATCTTTGACAGTAAAACCAGATTGTAAACAGCACATTAAAATTATCTTAGTAATTTTTCACCAAATTAACCCAAGGTTGTACATACTCTACATGCAACATATACACTTTAAATATTATACTATTGATTACTATTTATGAAAGTTGAGAGAGGAAAGGGTGGTATAAATAATTCCAAAGAGAGCACATCCTCACTGAAAAGAGATTATGTTGTTATTATTATTACTATTATTAATTAAAAGCAGTGTATAACTAAGAGTATGGATTCTAGAGTGATATGGGTTCTGGAACTGTATACAAATTCTGACAGATTCTAGCTATCTAGCTATTTGATTTTTGGAAAAAAATAGCTTTCCTGAGACTGAATAGCCTTATCTGTAAAATGAGAATTATGATGGTATTTATATAATTATGTTGTCAGAGGAATAAGTAAGATAATTCACTTCAAATACTCAGCACAATGTTGGCCATATATTTATAGTAAAAATTTAAAATCAGCAATTTTTATTGTTTCCAATGGGGAAATTGTTTATTCACATTTGTCACATACACTGGTTTTAAAAGAAATACTTTTTCACAAAAATATATATTTAACTTAGTAAATAAAAAGCTTACATAGCTAAAAGTAAAATATTTGACAGCATCCTGTATCTATGGAGAGGTTCTCAATGTCATAAGCACAGTGGTCAAATTATTTATATTTTATTTTTTCCTTTCTACTACTATTTAGATATATTGTATACAATGGGCTATTTTTGAAAAAGTTAGCATGAATTTATCAAGGACTATTCAGACTTGGAGTTATGCACCCTAGATATTTTAAATAAAAGAATCAGGTTAAAAGTTGTATTTTTAGTGAGGCCTCTTATTTGTAAAAATTCATAAATATATGTGAATAAAAAGTTTCTTGAAAGATAAACTCCAAAATATTAATACCGTTCAATTCTGGGTTTTGAGATACTAATATTATTTTCATCTTTTTACTTAATTATATTGTCTATTTTTCATATCATTTCTATGATTTACTTTTCAAATTTAAAAAATTAGTTTTAAAAAGAAAAATAAGCAAAATAAAATAAAATTAAAATATGGCTAATGTTGCACATGCTCATCATAGTTAGAGAACACTCATAAGGAGAAATTTGTTGTTTCCCTAATTTCTTGATTCATTATCTACACATGGCAGTTTTGCTGAAAATCATCTATCACTCAGAGTACAAGTATGGGTTAAAAAAAATACCTTCCCAAAATATTCCAGAGGAGCCTAAGTCAGAAAATCTCAAGTACTGCCAATAGCTTCATTCTCTATGGGTTAAAGCCATTCCCTTTAGAAAATCATGAACTTAAATAATTTGGAATCCACAGCCTTCTCTTCTGTAGCACATAGTTAAGAAACTGAGGTTTGGGGCCTTTTATAAGATAAAAGAGATATAAATAAAATCTCTCCCTTTAACAAGATTTTTTAAAGTCTAGTATTCAGTTCCTTAGATTTTTTTTATTGTTTGTTTTTTAATTTCCCCTTTCTAGCTCTAGTTTCAAAAAGTCAAAGTAGAGAGAACATTAGGCAAGACATATAGCAAACTGCCTACAAGTGACTTAAAAAATTTGGTCTTTGATTCAGAAGATCTAGGTCTTAGATGAGTCTCTGAACTTGGAAGGTTAGGTGTTTCCAAAGTCACTTCATCTCTCTGAGACTTATCTGCCTTATATAATAATTAAAGTTAGGATTAGGTGAAGGCTGAAGCTTTTTCTGTCTCTAAAATTACATTTTATATGTTTACAGTTAATTCCTATAGTTAAAATCAAATTTTAAAAGTCCCAATACAGATTAATGTGTGAAATATATTAAATATAACTTCTCATATCTGTCAAGACCACATAACCAAAGTTTTCCCATACCCTACAATTTGACAGCAAATTTCCTAAGTAATCTTCAGATGCTTTTCTTTATTGAGAGTAAAAATATATATATTAATTTGGAGGTCATTTAAGATATTAGTTCCATTTAAAGGAAAATAACAGCATAACTTGTCTTTCCTCCAAATATATGTAAATTTATTTTGGCTCTTGCTAATTCATAGAATAGTCTAAAAATTAGTTATAAAATCTTAACAAGAAATGAAAAAAAGAGATAGGGAAAAAATTAGAAGGAAAGAAGAAGGGATATAGGAAGAATGGAAGATAAATATAATTGCTCTTGACGCCTTAAGAATATTTAACTTATGGTTGTGTTAGCCCAGATTTTGTAAAATTCAGAGGCTGAAATGAAAACTTATATGCTAACATTTTATGGGTGAGGAAAATTGAAATCTCAGGAAAAATGGAGTAAGGGAAAATGAGCTGAGGATAGAAGAAGACCCCACATAAGAGGGTGCATTTCTGAGCTGGCTGTAGCCAGGTAATAAACATAGACAACTTCTCAGGGTGAGGGGCATCTGAGAGAACCACTGCGCTGCAGAAAGTTTCTATGTTTCTTATCTCCCACGGACCAAATTCCTCCATAGGGCTCTTACACCCAGGCTTCCAAGTTTTTCAGTTCAGACTTACTGGGCATCTTCTAGGGGAGCCAATCTCAAAGTAGCAGAGGAAGTCTCCAAAAGATCTAGTGGTGCCTTGTGTCTCAGAAGCAACAGGAGAACCCGTGGCAGAAGGCAACTTGTGTAGGTAAAGGTGTGAGGTGAAGTGCTGCCTATCTATGTCAATGAACAACATGGCAGACCAGGAGCCCCAGCCTGAAGGTCTGCTGCCCAAGCAGGTAGATTACCATGAACACTACGACACAGCATCAGAGCTCAGTGGGACTTCCTCTCCAGAAGATTAAACCTACCAGAAGGAAGATAATTCCAAGTGATCTTTCTGGAAGTTCAAACATAGTGCAGAAAGGGAGATGTGAGCAAAGCTGGAGAGTCACCTAAACTGCGTCCAATTCCTGGGTATAATACTTCTCCATTTCTGTACTCTGCTTTAGAATTATTATATAATAATATTTTTGTTAACCAGCATGCATTTCTAATCTATTCATTCTCTGAAGATAGATGGCATTCTGAAGGAAGCCAGTCCACTGTAAATTGGTCTGCAAGGAAGTTATTTATGACAGGAAAGTATAGCTCTCTTTAATAGCCAGGTGGATTTATTGCAGAAAACATTCATTGCCTGAAATATTATTTCAGGTTGTAAAGGTCAGCATAATAATATAATTTCCACCAATTAGCTTTTATGCAACCGTTAGGTAGCCAATGGTAAAGATTATTTTTAAATGATATGTAAGGATCAATTTCAACTGGCCACAGGCATTTTGGCAATGGTTGTTTTGTGTGTCTTAAAAATAATGTCAAAAGAAACACACACACACAAAACTAGCAACAGTCTCTCTTAAATTGACTTTGATATAAGTACAAGACTGGAACATTAGTTCTTGGAAATGTCCAACTCTTTCAAAGAATTGAGCCTTTCTTGAAAGAGAAGAGAAACCATCAACACTTTGCTGAATAGGGGTTTCCCTGGTGGCGCAGTGGTTAAGAATCTGCCTGCCAATTCAGGGGATACGGGTTTGAGCCCTGGTCCGGGAAGATGCCACATGCTGCGGAGCAACTAAGCCTGTGCACCACAACTACTGAGCCTGCGTGTCACACCTACTGAAGCCTGCACGCCTAGAGCCCATGCTCAACAACAAGATAAGCCACCGTGATGACAAGCCTGCACACTGCGACAAAGGGTAGCCCCTGTTCGCTGCAACTAGAGAAAGCCCGCACACAGCAACGAAGACCCAACACAGACCAAAATAAATAAATAAATAAAATTATTTAAAAAAAAACAACTTTGCTGAACAATGTTAATGGATGACTTGTTTCTCCTCATGAAACTGCACAGAAAGATAAACCATGAACTACAAATCTGTATTTCTTCTCTCTTTAATTTGTACTCAACCTTATTTCACCAATATCCTGTAAGGTTTGTCATAATTAGGAGCCTGCAAGGTGATAATTCAGAAAAAAATCCTTGTGGGTAGGAAGACAGATGATAATTCAATCGATTGGTAGACTGCCTATTAATTAAAAATATATATTCTGGTGACACACAGGAAGTACTTCAAGATTACTTTGAATCAGAATTTTTATTTATATCAGAATCCAGAAATTCCAACATTTTTTCTAAATATTAAATTACCTTCACTGACATTATATAATTTTGTCCACAAACGTAGTGGCTGAGGCTGCAGTTTTTCTTTCAATTGTAATTTTCCCTTCCTTTTTTTTTTTTTTTGGTAATAGAACTCTTAAATGTTAACAAGGTACATGATTATCAGAATAAAGACCATATCCCCTAGTCTTCCTTGCAGGGAGGTATAGCCACCTCACTAAATTTGGCCCATGTCTTGTGAATAGAAGTGAGAGCACACCTTTTAGATCTTGGCTTGAGGGAGAGGAGAATACACTCCACTTCGTTTTTTATCTCTTCCTTCTGGCTGAAAGAAGCTATGGTGGTGAATGTAGAAAATGTAAGTTGTGAGAGAGATAGTAATGCTCACCAGACATTTCAGACATTCTATGTATTTTCAATATATCCCAAACCCATGTTTTTAGGGAAGGCCATATGCCTACTTCTGTCAGTGAACTGGGAGAGGAAGTGACCTCTAACACTTCCTGGCTTAGGTAGGGAAAATACCAGGTGCTAATCTGCAGTATCTCTCTTCCTCTGCAACGGTGACCAGTGAAGCTTCATATTCCATTTGTTGGTGCTATCAGATCATAGAGTCCCCATCATCCCACGTTCCTGAGTGACATTTTGGAACAGAGGTCTTTGCTGATGATATGCTACAGAGCAAGTAGACAATAACCTTTCTTACTTTAAGCCTCTGGGATTTAAGGGTTAACTTGTTAATGCATAATAGCTTGTCCTAACTAATGAATGGATAGAGGCAACATTCTATGAAAGGTAGAACACGGAGCTGAGAGAACCTGGGTCTGCAGCACTGTGGAGCTTTCATATCAGTTTTGGACCTCTTAAAGAGTTAGGTAAGAGAGAAATAAACATCTTTCTTGTTTAAACTTCTGAACTTATCGCCTTATATATGAAATTTCACAGTATCCAAAGAGTCATTTACCAAATTTGAATTTAAATTCTTTAATGTTTATATTTTCTAAAATAAGAATTATAATTGGTCACAATAAAATAACAAAATCATAATTGCTAAGATTGTTAAAAACCACTATTTTGAAATCTCCTTTGAATAATGGTCTCTGAAGATATTCTCATCCAAGATTGTTGTATTTTTAAAATAAATACACATAACATACCTAATTCTGAACTTGCACATCATCTTTTACATAGTAATGAACTTTTCTTGAACTGTTTCTATATTCCACGAATTGTACTATTTATGTGCATTACTTTATTTACTCTTCACAATTCTATAAAGTAGATACTATAATTACAATCCCCATTTTATAAGTGAAGAAACTGAGATATAGACAGGAAGATAACTTGCTAAAAATCACACAGACGATAAATGTCCAAGACAAGATTCAAACCAAGTTTTTAATGATTTAAGAGCCTGGTCTCTGACATGATACTATATTTGTGTTCATGGTGAGATAAATGCACACAGGATATTAAAAGCCCTTTTTAAATTTTATTCATCTTAAATGCATTTTTTCCTTTTTCCCTTTCTTTCTGGTTTTCTTCCTCCCTCCTCCTTCCTTTCTTTCTTCTTTCTTTCCTTCCTTCTTCCTTACTTTTCTTCTTTCCTTTCTTGTTTTCTTGTGTTCTTTCACTTTTTCTTCTTTTAAGAATGAAATGCATGCATGCCTTATTCAAGATTAGAAATCTGAGGATTGCTGCATTTGTCTCACACTATATGGCAATAGCTCTTCATGAGAAATCATGAGCTTCCTCTACTTGCATCAAATCTCCTGTTACTCCTGTAGATATAATTTTATATCTGGAAACTAACTTTTCTGAAAATAGTAAATTCGTTCTGGAGGATTGTTTTGCAGATAGTTCTAACGGCAGGATCAATCTTGTTTTCATTTTTCCTTTCACTTCATTTAGTACAGGTGCCTGTGCTGCTCTTTGCTGTGTCCCAGCATCCCAAGTGGCTCGATAGGCAGTCCCTTGACATGGAGTGAGAAGTCTACAAACTGAGCTGGGGGACTGTTTCTGGGTAGGCTCCCAGGGTGGGTGTGAAACATATGGCAATGAGAGAAGAAAATTTCTGTGCTGGTGTTGCTACTGACACTTCTAATATAATTTTGATATGTGAGCATAATGAAATATGTTATACATGCTAGAATTACAGAAATGAAAAGCATGATCTTGAAAAAAGTGTTTCAAGACTAGAAATAAACAGAGAATATGCATGATTAAGGTTTAATAAAGATAGATATTCTGTACTGTGGTAGCAAGAAAGAGAGATGTGGAACAGAATTTAGTCACAAAAAGGAGAGGGTAAGGGGCTAGAGAAGGCTCTGGAAGCAAGTGATCCCTGCTCTGAATCTTAAATAATGAGTAGTAGTTAGCCAGGCAGGTAATAGTAGGAATATTATGTTGGGATGTACAAAATTGTTATTACACAATCATTTTTCAATTATAAAAATGACAATTTCTAATGGCTTAACCTAACCTAAAAAATGCTTTTCATTGATCCAGGAGTTTGATAATTATTAATTTATTTAGTTCTCATAACTATCATAGGTACTGCCATTTTACACTTAAGAAAATGGGCATAGAAGGTTAAGTATATTCTAAAAAAAAAAAAAAAATCAGTGGAAAAGCCAGGATTAGAGCCCAAACAATCTGGCTCAGTCATTTTCTTAAAAGCACTGATTTGCAGTCAAGATAGTAAAGGACACTCCTTTCCTCTTTAGAAGTAGATGATTCTGTTCACATATATCTACATCTAATTCTCATCAATTTCCAGCATTCATGCTAGCTTAGGGCCCTCCTACTAGAGAAAAAGAGAATGATTATTTAAAATATTTATTCACAAATAAAAGTTTACCTCTTGATGGCCTCTAGATTATAATATTAATAAAGTAATATTGTTAGGAGTTTAAAACTTACATACTGTAAAGCCAAATTTTAATAGATTCATTGAGTGTCTTTTTTCTGATTAAATATATCTGTTTTATAGACTTACAAGTGTGTTACGTGCCAATTTAAATATTTATTGCATGTGTATGTGTATATAATCACAACCAGAACACTAACAAGAATTTTTTAAAAATATTATATAAGCCCATTTACAGAAAGGAGACAACTTTAATTTCTAATAAATTGTTTACAAAATAAACACACAAAAAAGCTCCATTAGCTACATTAAAGGCTATGGCATCTTGGTGACTTGAATAATATAAATGGAATCAGTAGATCTACCACATAATTTAAAATTAAATCAGTTGTGAATACATGATTTGAATATTAAGTTTGGGTATAATTGAATCAATTTTTGTTCTTATAACTAATATAGTTTCACAAAGTTATATAGGTCAAAATCAAAATATTTTAGTCAAGGTTTTTTTTTTTTTTTTTTTTTTTTTTTGAGCCAATTGCTAAGACTACAAAATTTCAATTTTATTTTTTCAGGGTGTTTCATGTATATAGAACCATTCCAATATAAATGAAAACTCTTTTTAGTTAAGTTATATCATCTTTTACTTATTTTTTGTTTCAAATTTTTAAATAAAATATGTATTTATAGTTTAAATATTCACCAAAAGTGACTATTAGTACTTCATAAACAAGGTCAGTAGCCAATTTAATACATTTTAATATTTTATTCATTTACTTTTGTTATGTATAAATAGTTTTAAATTAATAATTAAAATTCAATAAAGACACTTTTATGTTCATCCAACTAAAATAAAGTTATGTATGTAATCAGGGCAAAATCAAAATATAGCACTGTGATTGCTTATAGCATTTACTATTCACAGGCAGTTGCAATTTTCATATATATATATATATATATATATATATATCTAGAAATGGAAGAACAAAAAAAAACAATAGTAAGATTAATATTTGGAGGATTTTACTTGTTTTTCTTTTATCATCAACATCATCATCCTCATCCTCATCATCAGTCTGCTAAGGTGAATGGCTAGCTTACTCCTCCCGGAGTAAAAATAACAGATATTTACTGTGTCCTTGAAACCTCTTTTAACTATCAATGATTTACCAGCCCCTACTAAAGTCCTCTTCAGTTCTTCATTAACTCTTAAAACTTGGGTGCAGTGTCTGCATATTTGCTTATCCTAATATTTGTTCGGTATAGGTTCTCCACCCATCCAAACTTTGTTGAGGCTGCTCACTACTATTCCTCCTTCCGGAAAAGGTGAGGCCCAAGACAGGTTCAGTCAGTATTGAGTGGGGAAAGATTCTTAAACCATCTGCCTCCTCATAACTAACTATTCCAATAAACACCTCCAGGTAAAAAATAAGAGTGTTTTCCCTGAGTCAGGAGCATCTTCTCCTGCCATTTCGTTTCCTATTCCAGTTAGTTTTCCAAAAAGTTCCTCCCCGGGATGTGACCAGGAAGGACTGAGATGATGGGGTTGGTGGGTGGGGTTACATGCTCAGTCAACCCCACTGAGTAAATAATACCTCTTGGGTGATCACCATGAATATGAAGCTGCTGTGCCTGGCCATCTTACAGTGCACTGAACTCACTCAAGTTTATTCTTCAGCCTGGTGGCAGCACTGTTATCAATTTTGCTATTTGTCACTCAAACTCCGACTTTGTGCCAGAAACCGTGCTAGAACTGGGTGTGTAGTGTTGAATCAGAAAGTCCTGGGTAATTGCTGAAAGCTGCTGTCAGTGTCACCACCCACTCAAAGACTTTTATTTATATTAAGGTGATCAGGACACCCTGATTCTACATAGAGAGATAAAGTCCCAGAAAAGGCTACCTCAGGCTGAGGAAAAAGCTTCTTTTTAGAGAAGTCTCTAAGACGATGTTTTAACTTTTATAATTTCTTTTAAATGCTTCTTTATTTCTAGTGTATTTGTAAGAGCTTAAAATGTTTGGAGTAACTAATATGACTAGCCTACCAAAAAGAAAGAAAGAGAGAAACCTGTGGCATTCTCACCTATAAAAATGTTAAAGATTTAAGCCGTTGGTAATGTTGACATCACAGGTGTTTGAGAAAATCTGGATGATGTACCAGGAAACTGGATTATAGTTTTTGGAAAAGCAGTGTAAGAGATGTTCGGATAGGGAGCATGGATGTTAAAAAATGAATTTTCCTCTCATTTACATGTGGAATGCTTATTACTCTTTGAATTTGTTCAAAGAGCACGAAAACTCATCTCCTGGCTCAAAATGTGGAACTGTGCCTCAGGGACTACCTTTAGACTGAGGAAGTTCTCTTTTCCAACCCAAGAGGGCATGTGTCATGCAAAGTAACAAAACAAAGCAGAAAAAACAAAAACAAATAAAGAAATGCAGAGCACTAACTTTTGAACTAGAAGACGAGTGTTTGTCCAGCTACTATCTATTAACTTATTTGTGACATTCAGCAATATATTTAACCTTTCAAAACTCACTGCCTTCATTAGAAAAGAGTAATAATAATTCCTCATAGGGTACTGTGGTGTTTCCATGAAATAATATATGTAATATGTTTAGCCTAAAGCCTGGCATAACTTGAGCACCTCAGGAAATGGTAGCTGGAATTATCCTTCTTCTGAAGAAATGTGTATACATTCCAACTTGATAGAAATGATTTTTAATACCTCTAAGCCCCATATATTTTAAATATTACATCAAAGTTAAACTAGAAATCCTCTGTGTGTTGAAGAGCAAGGGCACTTTTTGGGACTCAGAATCCTATAATCAAATCAATGACACATAAAATTATTTCTGTGTTTTGATATTATTTATCATACTTCTGCATTCTCAGTCAAGTAAAGGTGATGGGACATGCTAGACTACAATCTTATAATCTATCTCATCATCACATGTTTGGTCCATTTGCATGGTGTTAGGTAAAGGACAGCTTAGAACACAAGTGCTTTTATGTTCCCAATTATGAAAGATTAGTTGGCCCTCTCATATCTCAGTTTCTTTTTGTCCTTGGAGAACACTTTTGCCATGCAATCAGAGTTTTTTGTCTAAACATCAGAAATCTCAGAGTTGATGGGTTATATATCTGTAAATCAGGTTTTTCTTGATTGATAAAGGCTAATTATAACCACTCCAACAGTGTTAATAAAAATGCAAGTATAGACATTCTCCACAACCAACTTGTTCAATTCATATTAATGTATCTTGCTCAATCCAGGAAAATCATTCCTTAACTAGTATTTGTCCTTTATTTCTATTCATCTAAATTAAGAAAATTATATTTTATTTTAAAGTTTTCTTCAGGTAATAAAATATTTTTCATTAATAGAAAAGCTTGCTAGTTCAGGGGAAAAGTTATTATGTTTCATCATTTTTATAATTCACTTTGCTAATATAATACATAAATTAAAATGTCCAGATTTCAACAGAATCCTAAAAGAACTGTTCAATTATTTCAAAATCAATTTATACTCATAAACTTACATTTTACGTAGGTCTACCTGAATTTTCAAAAGAAAAATGTTGCTTAGGCTAAAAAAATATTGAGCTACCTCCTGTAAGATGTTGTACAGAACTCTAAATTTCTCCTTCTATGATCCTTATCGCACTTGTAACTACTTGTTCTATGATTGCCTTACCCAGGAGGACAGAGACTATTTCCATTTTGTTCTGTGTTATATTCTCCAATTTCTAATATACTGATTGCACATAGTAGGAGCTCAATAGATACTTTTTCACTGAGTGAATGGAAGTATAAATTAAAGTTATAGTTTTAATCACAAGTATTTCCTCTATTCATTAGATAGAATGGCATTTTAAAATTGTGTTAATATGCTTTTCCTCTTCTATTTTACACATAAAGATCTTGCTTCTGTTTCACCAGAGTACCCCCATTGTCTGAAGGGCAAGTAGAATTGTCTTAGTAGGAATTCACAGAAGAGGAGAAAAATGGTGAATAGCTGTTAACTTGTAAGAAATAGTGTGTGGGTGTGTGGATGTAACGTGAGATAAAACCTTGAATGGGGCTTCCCTGGTGGCGCAGTGGTTGAGAGTCTGCCTGCCAATGCAGGGGACACGGGTTTGTGCCCCGGTCCGGGAAGATCCCACATGCCGCCGAGTGGCTGGTCCCGTGAGCCATGGCCGCTGAGCCTGCATGTCCAGAGCCTGTGCTCCGCAATGGGAGAGACCACAACAGTGAGAGGCCCGCATACCGCAAAAAAAAAAAAAAAAAAAAGCAAAAAACTAAAAACAAAAAAAACCTTGAATGATGGGTTTTTGTAGAGAAACAAAGGATTTTCAGATTGCAAAGGCATTTTCATTTTTATATCAAAAGCCAGGTCACTGAGGACTATATAAGCCTCAATGAAGAGAGGACTCAAGATGAGACCGAAGAGAATTCTTATCCATTGAAGGAGAAAACAAAGAGCGCTTCTGAGACATTGAGAGAAGAAAGCAAGATAGAGGAGAGGGTAAGGAGTCAGATGACAGAGAGTCCTTGATTTTTCTTCTCTTCACTTTGGAGTTGAACTTCCAGAGGAACAACAGAAAGAATGCAGATAACTTGAGTGGAAGAGAGCTGAAAGCAGAAATGTTTTAAATTTTTTGTTTGCTTATTTATTTTGAACTCAGGGTGTATAGACCACTCCACCATGGGTGTTATGACGATGGAAAGGAAGCATGCTGTGTCCAATCACAGAGATGGTCTGCATTAGCCCTCTACCATCTCTTGGCCTCCATTGCTTACTCTTGGGTCCTTGTGGCATGCAAAGTACAGAGGTTCCTCTCATGGTCTTAACAGAGAAAACAGAATAGTAGGCTGACAGCAGCCTGCCTGCTGTAGTGTTGTTGTGATGAGGGGACGGTGACACCGTGAGGATGACAGCATAGCCAGGAATGGGATAGAGGACACAATGGAGCGTCAGTAACTGCTATGTTGGGACTACAATCAGTGATGGGAAGGGCAGACAACAGCCTCTTACAATCCACAGAGAACTGTTTTCTGAAGTTCCACCAGGGGGAAACTATCAGCAAAGATCAGCAGAAGTAAATGTGCACAATAACATAGGAGATGATACATTTCTTGGGGAATCAGGATTCCAGAACTTCAGATCCGCTAATATAAGCACCAGTACAAGAACAAATTGCTCCATCCTTGCTGCCAGGAGGTCACCTGTTTGCTTGCTAACATCCAGGAATCTTCTTAGGTAAGCGGATAGAAGAAAGGCCGTCACTTGAGAAGACAGAATTATCCTTGTTAGGTAGATAACTTTGAATTGACTGAATATTTGCCCCAAAGAGATTGTTTTATATTGAAATAGATTGTTTACTTTGAGAAAAGACTAAATTTAGTTTTCTTGGCAAGTTAAAAACATCCTCCCCCACCTCTGAAAGGGATGTGGACTTGAGAATAAGAAAACATGGACTTTGTTGTATCCTATGATTAATATTTGGCATATATATTCTCCTTAAACCTTTAGAATAATTCTATATAAGAGACATCCTTAATTTGGAGATGAGGGAAATAACTTACTGAAGGCCACATCTATTAGATAATGTAATCAGAACTCAAAAACAGATTTATTTCTCTCTACAAGCAACCCTTATGAATGTCATAATTTACTAGTTTAATCCTAAAGCAATGAAATTGTTAAGATCTCTCATACAGTTCATTATTCAAAGAGCCATTCATAAACATTTGACAGCCCCTTCTTGTTTAACACAATAATGGTAGTTATTATTAGTATGATTGTTATTATTTTGTAGCACTATCTAAATGTCTCATTAAGCCAAATTTCCACCCTCCTATATTATTACTGAATTCTTCCACCAGTGAGTTTTTGTAACTGTGTGCCCCTCCTGCAGTAAGAGCACAAGCAAGCGTTTTGTGGGGAACTCCTTATCCTATATGGTTTACTGTGACTCATCTAAACGTCAGTATTGAAGGAGAGATCATTCATAGTGTTCTTGGTTACAAACTACAGAAACCAAATCATATTAACTTAAACAGAACAAGGGATTCATTCAGAGAGTTTTTATAGAACTGATGGAACGTCCTAAGCCAGAATAGCTACAGACAAGGCAGAATCCGGATTCCACTACTGGTCTGGGATGTGCTGGTTGATATAGGTCAGGAGTCCTATACAGGTATAGGTCTAGCAAACCCTGGAGACTTCAGCCAGGTATACCGCTTTGATCAGCAGTGGAAATACTCTGACTCTTAACTCTTATTTCATGTTTGTATTAGTCAGCTAGGGCTGCCATAACACAATATCACAGACTTGGAGGCTTTAAACAACAGAAATTTATTTCTCACAGTTCTGAAAGCTGGAAGTCCAAGATCAAGGTGTTGACAGGGTTGGTTTTTTAATGAGGTCTCCTCCCGTTATCTTCACATGGTCTCTCTTTTGTGTGTGGGCACCTCTAGTGTCTTTCAGTTTGTCTAAATTTCCTCTTATTATAAGGACACTAGTCAGATTGAATTTGGACCCACCCTAACTTCCCCATTTTAACTTAGTCACTTCTTTAAAGGCCCTTACATTCTAGGGTACTGAGGGCTTCAACATACAAACTGGGGGAGGGGAGGGCATATTTCAGTGCATAATATTCAGTTATAAGACCCAAAGTCCTGGGTAGGATTTTTGACCTATGTATGGATTTATTTTTTTAGCTTGTGCCAGGTTTGGTCACATTCTTAAATGTTTCTGGACAATTCAGGCTAAAGTATGTATACATTTTACAATTACATATTATAACCAATAAAGAGTATATTCTTTTCCATTTTTTTCAAATTAAGCATAGAAAATGATTTCTATTTGTATTGCTATGTAAGAGACTACCTGAAAAAAATAAATTACTACTTTTTATCATTCTATGGGTTGATTGGACCTATCTGGGTAGTTCTCATTCAGGGCTCCCAAGTGGTTTTAGTCAGAAACCACAGGCTTGTGCTGGAGTCATCTGAAGGTGTAACTGGGCTGGGGTCCAGATGGCTCTTCATTCACATGCCTGGCACTTAAGCAGGGATGGTTGGAATAGCTGGAGACTGACTGGCATCTCTTTCTTTCCATATTGCCTCTCCACATGACTAGTTTGGGATTCCTCATAGAAAGGCAGCTCAGAGTAGTTTAACATCAGATATGACCACCAGCTTTACCCAATAAGCTTTCCAAGACACTCAGACAGAAACTGCAAAACTTCTACGACCTTGTCTCAGAAGTCGCTTTCACCACATTTTATTTATTGCATAGGCCAGCCCAAATACAACCCAGGGGCTGGGGTGGGGAAGGGCATACAACAATGTGAATATCAGGGGCATTGTCCATTGGTCCATTGGGAAGCCATTTTGGACACTAACTACAACACTTGTTTTGTAATAGGATTAACAATAATGATTTGCAATTAGATGGAGGGAAAGGGAAATTTCCTACTGCTTACTTCCTGAAAAATACATCAGTAAGTATAGAATTCTCCGTGGCACAAGTAGGTTTTAACTAGTTATTAAAATAAACTGAGTAGAAAGTTTATTTTAACTTTCTACACAGAAAGAAGATTTAAATCTTCTTTGTTGATAACAACAATATCCAATATAATCATTTGCACTCTGATGTATTACCAAAGTATTCCCTTGTAGGTGTTTTATATAAAGTAATCAACAGTCACTAGTGTGTGGCCCATGAAGGCTTTCCACCCAATATGAAATGACAACAAACAAAACATACCATTAGCAAGAAACCGAAATCTACTCTATTAGATTTTTTTTATTTTTTATTTTTTTGCGGTATGCGGGCCTCTCACTGTTGTGGCCTCTCCCGTTGCGGAGCACAGGCTCCAGACGCGCAGGCTCAGCAACCATGGCTCACGGGCCCAGCCGCTCCGTGGCATGTGGGATCTTCCCGGACCAGGGCACGAACCCGTGCCCCCTGCATCCGCAGGCGGACTCTCAACCACTGCGTCACCAGGGAAGCCTTACTCTATTAGATTTTGAAATTAATTGTCTTATTATATCTTCATTGCAGCCTTTTGAAACAGCTATTCTTCTTTTATTCATGAGGAAGCAGATGAAAGAACAAGTGGAGATATTTTTTCTAGTTAACATAGCTAGTCAGTATCAGAGCTGGGACTTGATCTGTGTTTCATTGACTCTATTTTACTGTGTACCAAGTCTAGGCATCTTTAATGTAAATCTACAAGATGCTTTCTAACCAATCTACCATTTTCAGAATTAGTCGAATGGGTAATTTAATAAAAATCCATGGGGGTAAGAAGACCCGACACTTGTACCAACAGACTGTCACTTGCCTTGCCAGTTATTGTTCAAGGGAACAGGTGCCTTGCCTTGGCAGTGACTTTGCTGAGACATGGAAGTAAGAGCTGGCAATTCTCTGATGCAAACCAAAGTTAATGCTACCTCTTTTCTCTATAAACAATGGAGGAATATCATCATATGAATAGTAGACAGGACAATATTTCTATAATTGTTTTGAAGCATCACATTTTCTCTTGTCATTAGTGACTTGACATGCTTTTAGTTACTGTGATATTAGTTATCTGAACACTTGTTTACATGTTAACTTAGTGTTTGCTGATCATGGTGATCATGATGGAAAGGAAAAAGTATTTAATAAAGCCATGCAATACTAAGAACACTTTTCAAATTATATATCAAGTAGGCAATTCCAAAATTGAGTAAAAAATAAGAAATTACCTCAAATATAATTTGAAACAAAAAATGCCATTTAAATATTTTTTCAAGTATTAAACATAAAATCCTGGGGTAAGTTTGTATTGTCAATTTGAAGTTTTATTTTTATAGAATGATATAGTCAAACTTTTAAAAAAGATAATTACACTCCTACATTTTTGAAAAACCTACTTGAAGAGACAATCTGTTAATATAGATGATATCTGAAAGCATAAAATATATACTTTTTCAATGAGCTGCTAACTCAGAGAGTACATGGATTACTTACTATGGTCTATTTGGAGGAAATACAATTAAAAACAAAACTTCCTCTCAACCCAGAAAATCTCCCCACAAAGGTAAAAGAGAAAGTAAACTGTTTTGCTATTGAATAAGCATTAAACCAGAATGGGACGTGCATCACAGGCAATCTTCTGAGAGACTGCAAAGACAGAAAGAACTCTCACTCTTTTATATAGCCGAGCAGATTCACCCATTACATACATGTTCTCAATTTAAATGATGACTTGTCCTCAAGAAGACTTGACAAAACTATTTGTCACACATAGTTCATGCAAATTTGACTTGGCAGTTGAGGTGATTATCTGTGTTGCCTAATTGATTTTATCCAGAGGAAAATAAACTTCTCATATCTTTCTGACAAGAGGTAATTTTAGAGTTAGGCACCTGCTGCAGTTAGGCTTCTATTATCCCACAGAAACAGGTAGGTAAGGGCACCATCTTCTTTGATGATTACATTTTAAAGGGATGTTTTCCAGGTCCTGGAGAAAGACATTCCTGGGTCTTAAAGTTGACAGGAGGCTTATTTAACTTTTAAAAAGATTTGCTTACATTTCAAAGAGAGAAAGAAATAACTTACAATTACAAGTTTTCTAAAGTAAATGCTCTAAGGAAAGGGTGGGGAAGGGGAAGGAGTCTATTTCCTTATTTTTATCAAGGAGAATTAAACCTCTTATTTTTAATTTTTATTTGCCTTTACACTACTGCCTGTAACTGCTTCTGGTACTGAAAACAGTGAAGCAATTTATGAAAGAAGACCCACATAGTGATTCTATGGGAATCAGGAATACTAGAAGCTATCTGAATTTTTAAAAGAACATATTTGATGCTTTAGATTTTATAATTGGAAAGTGATATTAGTCTTATGTTTAAAAGATATTGGTAGACAGGTCCTTGGAATTTACTTAAAATTATATTTAAAAAATTACTATACAAAACAATACTATATTTATGTGGTGTTATTATTTTAAAATGCTTATCATTTTCAGTCTGTCCAATTCCTGACCTTTCAAAATAGTAATATTTATTTCATCCAGTGTCTAAGTAAGTGACTGGTGAAAATGATGCCCTCTCAAGTTATGTTGTTAACTTCCTTTTATAGGATATCTATAATTGCAATTTATTGATATGTTAACTAATTTTCATTGCTTAATATAGAAAAAAGATATTTCCCCTTTTTTTCAATTTTTTTTGAAGTCCACAATTACCCCATGAGAACTAGCAATTTTAGGGTGACTTTTTTTTTTGTTGTTTGTTTATTTTAATGACTTAATGAGATTTCTCTCAATAGCTAAATGAATAAAAAACAAAACTGCATTAAGCTTGAATATTGGGAGTTTGGCAAGGCTCCCCTCCATTAGTTAAGAGACTTAATTCTATAAACATGTTTTTCATGCAAAAAAGTAGGATTCAAATAATCACTTCAGCAAAATGACAACTAGTAGATCTGAAATTTGGGTTGACAATAGAGTGAGTGTGTAGCTACTTTACACTCCATGATCTCCAGGAATGCCTCTGTGTGGGAGTGGACATTTAAGGTGAGGTTATCAGTGGAAAAGTCAGGGTGATGAACACTATCCTGATTTTCTTAGGCTCATGGTGGGGAATGTTTGCTACATTCTCAAACCTAGAAGAAATTCGAAATGCCTGTGCTGGATAGAATAGCACCCTCCCAAAATTCATGTCCACCTGAAACTCAAAACCAATACCGTATATTAACACTTATATGTGGAACCTAGAAGAAGTTCAAAATGACTGTACTGGATAGAATACTGCCCTCCCAAAATTCATGTCCACCTGAAAACTCAAAACAAATATCGTATATTAATGCATATATGTGGAACCTAGAAAAATGGTACAGATGAACAGGTTTGCCGGGCAGAAATAGAGACACAGATGTAGAGGACAAACGTATGGACACCAAGGGGGGAAAGTGGTAGGGGTGGTGGTGGTGGTGGTGGGATGAATTGGGTGATTGGGATTGACATGTATATACTGATGTGTATAAAATGGATGACTAATAAGAACTGCTGTATAAAAAAAATTCAAAAATTCAAAAAAATAATAATTGTAACAAATTCAGTAAAGACTTAAAAAAGAAAATGTGATCTAATGTGGAAATAGAGCCTTCAGTAATTAGTCAACATAGATTAGAGTGGGTCCTAATCCACTGACTGGTGTCCCTACCAGAAGAAAAAACAGAGACCGAGAGACAGGGGGAGAATGCCCTGTGATGAGAATGGAGTGATGTGTCTAAAAGCTAAGGAACACCAAGGATGCTAGCAACCCAAGAAGCTAGGAAAAAGGCATGGAACTGTTTGTTCCTCACTCACTCCAGAAGGAACCTACCCTCCTGACACCTTGATTTCAGCCTTCTGAACTTTAGAACTGTGAGAGAATACATGTATGCTAACTACCCAGTTTGTCATAACTTGTTACAATAGCCCTAGGAAACGACACAATGTGTTATCCAGAGGTTGGCAAATGTTTTCTGTGAAGTGCCAGATAATAAATATTTTAGGTTTTATGGGTCACATAAGGTCACTGTTGCATATTATCCTTTGCTCTATTTTTATAACCCTTTAAATGTAAAAACCATTCTTAGCTCTGTGGACTATACACAAAGAGACCCTGGGCTAGATTTGACCCAGAGACCACAATTTGTCTCCCCTGCCTCATTCTCTCACTCCCTTGCTTTAGGAGAGAAAGAGATTACATGGTCAAATATAGGATATAATCAAGTCTCTAAATTAGGAGGTGAAGTAGAGGGGGTTGAATATAAACAAGCATGAGTTTGGAAAACTCCTTTACTTAGTGCATATTTTGTTGGATTTTTTCCCCTCACATTTATATTACACATTAAAGCAATGCCTTGTTTAGAGTCAAAGCTTAAGAAATGGAAAGCTATTGTTATTTTTATATCTATGTCTATCAGTGTAAGGCATAAACATTAGAGCACTGGCTCATAATGAAGGAAGTTTGAATTGCTAGAATGGTCAGAGGAGAGTCATGTTTGGACTGTTTTTATTATCATCTCTTTGTTTTGCTTTCTGTAACACATTATGCATCTCTGTTCAGTGTTTGATTGGTCCTTTTAACAACTTAGCTTAGCTACTGATGATAGAGAATGGGTGAGGGTATTGTTTCTAAGATGATTTTTTGGCCTATGAGGTAAAATTAATTTAAGCAATGCACTGACCCATTTAAGAGGTATTATTGGTTGCTATAGGACTTATTTTTGTTAGTGTTTTTGGTTTGGTGGAAAAGTCAAGTAGACATTCATAAAGTCTTGAGGATCTGGATTATATATTTCATTATTCCACAATGAAAACACAGAGATCACTAAGAAGAGTGAAAGGCTGAAGAAGGGGTCCACAAGTATAAAGCCTTGTTATATCCTGAAGAGACTATCAATGGCCTTATTTGTCATCGGGATTAACAGAAATTACTGGTTTCCTACCTTTAGAGAAACTCAAGAAAACTTCTCCCCTCTCTTCACTCCTTGAAGAGGAGAGAACCTAGGACTCATATAGGCCATCTTTCTACCAGGTAGTGCTTTATCAGGAGTAGGATAAATACATTAATTTGGGGGCCATCTTTCCCTTTTGGGAGGTTGGCTTTACCACGCCTTACTTTTTCTTAGATCTTCTTGGCTAACTGTTAAGGTTCTACTGTGGGCAAAAGGAAAAGGCCTGTCTGAAAAAATTCCTTTTGGCTCTTGTAGCTTACATAATGCACTGTGACAAGATAGAATTTCCGTATGTAAGTCTGTCTTGAATATCAGTGTGATTTTTGTTCAGAGTATCCCCTCTGGATATCTTTCTCCAGATCTCGTGGCTTCCATTTCTATTAATTATGTTTGGCTAGCTTCTCAAATTCAAATGATTAACAGAAAAGATTAAATCAGCTCCCATAAATTGCAAAAGCAAAGTTTTTTGAAGTTAAGAGATTTAAATTCTGAATTTTCTTCTTATCACTTCATCCTTTCTTCCTTCTTTGCTTCACTGGTTGCTTACTAGTTAAAGGATTATGATAATTGAGTCAGTAAACTAGACTTCCTGCAGGAGTTATAGAAAAGGAAATTTTGCCCAGTTTAATGTACTCTGTAATGCCACTATACATGGACAATGCAATCACAGTTTAAAAATAGTTACAAATTGATAAATATGATATATTTTAAAGTTTCTATCAAAGCCCAATATTCATTTATTTCAAAGCTCTCTATGTAGAAATATTTCTAACACCAGTTAAAATGAAACAAATTGACCAGAAGAAGATTTTCTCTACTTTTTAATTAATGTATTTACTTATATTCTACCTTTTTCAAAGCAGATTTAAGAAGGCTCTGCAGATGACTTAACTCCTTTGCAGTGAAATGCATGAATATACAATATTGTTTTCCAGGCTTGAGTACAAAGGTGATATATAAAATTGAATACAAAAATTGAAACAAGATTGTTACATGGCTATTTAGATATGCTGCATTTATCTAATTAATTGTTAGGGGGAAATACTCTGAGTCAAAAATGAAGAAATAAACCTAATCCAACATTTTGTCTTTTGGTAGATTTTTCTCAAATATATTCTGGACAGGAATGTCTGACTCTTAGATTTCTCAAGAGGAAATGGATTTCATAGCATCCCTAAATAACTCATTCTAATACTTAAAAACCAACTGTCAGAAAATATTGGTTAAGCAAATTTGAAATCCATTCTGTTGCTCTCTCAGTTCAGTTCAGACTGAACTATGGAGAGACAAAAAAACAGGACTGTAGTGTTCATATAAAAATACTTGTTATGGGCTTCCCTGGTGGCACAGTGGTTGAGAGTCGGCCTGCCGATGGAAGGGAGATGGGTTCGAGCCCTGGTCTGGGAAGATCCCACATGCCGCAGAGCAACTAGACCGGTGAGCCACAACTACTGAGCCTGCGCGTCTGGAGCTTGTGCTCCGCAATAAGAGAGGCTGCAACAGTGAGAGGCCCATGCACCACGATGAAGAGTGGCCCCCGCCTGCCGCAACTACAGAAAGCCCTCGCACAGAAACGAAGACCCAACACATCCAAAAAACAAAACAAAACAAAACAAAAAAACTTGTTATATGCATGTATGCTGTACAAGTAATATAATTCCATCAACTCATGAGTCTCCAGATGCCCTGTGGGACATTGTGGGACATGGTGATGAATGAGGCCTCAGAAAATCTCCCTATGTGAGGAAGAATGTTTGTCAGAGCTAGGGACATAATTCCAAAGTCAGTCTGAATATATGTATTAAACATTGCTCCAAAACATTATAGGGAAAAATAAGTGTGATCAGTATTCATTCCTAAATTCTTTGTCACATTCATATATCACAATCACATTTCTGCAGTTCTACAATGTTGCCATTTTTTGAAATGCAATCATTTTTAGCTTGAATATATATTTTTTCTTTCACCTTTCCTTTATTACTTTGTGCTTATTTCTGTACACTCCATCTGTGGGTTTTAAAAACTATAACTATATATATATATAGTTATATATATATATAGTGATATATATATCACTTTTATATATATATAGTGATATATATATATTTTATATATATATATCTCACTTGCTCAAGTGCACACAAATAAATGCAGCATTTTCACCCACTAACAAAGACTTGATGAGGGAGTTTTCAAAAACCAGAGAGCTCTTTAAGACAATATGTAATTAAAAGGTTGATTATTTAGTACACAGCACAAGGAACATGGTGATTCTGAGAAGATGGAGATAAATGAGCACAATTTTCCTTTCTTTTCCTAATGCAGGTTGGCTGATTCAAAAAGTTGAACCTGGGAGCAATCCTTTTTACTCCATGTTTGGGAAATCAAGAATGTCATGGAAGGGAAAAAAAAATAAACAAATGAAGGCCTTTGAAAGAAAACAGATCTGGGATTAAGATAATACTTTGACATTTAGCTGTATGGCTTTACACAAGTCAACTAAATGTATTATATCTTTATAAAATCAGGATAGTGTTCTCTCATATGGTTTATTTAAAGACTGGAGATAAACATCAAACACTATGTCTCTCATATAGAAGTTACTCAATACCTAATAGCTACTAAAATTATTATAATTACTATGTAAGTCAGAAATAAACAAACTTTACCAACTCACAGTAACCTAAACTTTTACTTCTGAATAAAAGTATCTCTTTTCATCATGCAGAAAATGCGTACCCATTTTGGAAACACACATGAATCAGGTAAGTTCCATGTCAGACAAAGATATGGTACTAATGGGTTTTTAAATTTATTCTCAGCAGTGAAAAAAAAAAAAGAAGTCAGACAGAATCAATACATTGAGAGTTCTTTGACAGCAATAATTTTTTGTTCTGGACACTTTTGACAGGGGTATTTTAAATCTTAGTGAATAGCATCTTTTAGAATTGCTTTTAGATTTCTGTAATGTGAACTGTATATAAGGACTCAGAATTTTTTTCCAAGAAAAAGAAGTAACTGTAAACCTGAAGAGATGTTTGACCTCTTGTCAGGTCAGGGGCTTCAAGGGAAGAATGGTGGTTCAGGGACAGGAATACTTGGCTGAAGTCTGCCTTTATATGATTTGAGTTTAATTAAATAAAGCTGATGAATTATGCGATAAGAAAATGGCACTATCCTGTCAATAGTTTAAAGCCAAAAATCCTTGTGTAGGAAAATGATAAAATTTCCCATAGTAGAAACACAGATATTAAGCCCTAAATTCTGCTCACCAATGTTAGTAAATTAACACAGAGTGATATATATTTTCCTGCATTTTTATGCAGTGAAGACACAGGTGTGCTAGATTTGTCCTAAGTCGCCAATATCCCTAAGGATTCATTATTATTCTCCAGATTTTAAACATGCACATTTTAAGGCAGGGTTTCCCTCAGATTCCAGAGTCACAGGCTATAAAGCAAAACTTATTTTTATGCCTCAGTGATTTCAATTAAATGACCCAGCAATCTATGAATGTCCATTCCTCTCTGCCTTCGTGTAAGACAAGGATATGTGCTTAAGTATCACAGAATTCCTGTCCTCTGCTGGGGTGGGAGTAGCAGCCCCGCGAAAGATGAATCAAAGCAAAAAATGGATGCCCCCTATTGAGCACCCCTGGAACGTCTGATCTGTATATTTTACAATCAAAACGAATCTCTATACAAAACAGAAACAGACTCATAGATAAAGAAAACAAACTTATGGTTACAAAAGGGGAAAGAGATGGGGAGAGGGATAAACTAGGAGTGTGCGATTAACAGATTCAAGCTACTATAAATAAAACAGATAAGCAACAAGGGTTTACTGTATATTACAGAGAACTATATTCTGTATCTTGGAATATAGTTCAGATATATTCAGTATAATGGAAAATAATCTGAAAAAGATATATATATATATATATATATATATATATATATATATATATATAGTAAATCAACTGTAATTATAAAAAAAGAGATTTTGTTTCGGTAGCTGAAAAGTGATCTCTAACCATTGTCAGACCATAGTCATGCTAGCTTCTGGGAAAGTTGAGGGTATGAGTACATTTCAGGGTCATCTTTCAGAAGCCAGGGAAGTTTAGACGCATGGTTTCTGTGTTTCCAAACGTCTAGAAAGTTATTTATTTATTTTTGGCTGTGTTGGGTCTTCGTTTCTGTGTGAGGGCTTTCTCTAGTTGAGGCAAGTGGGGGCCACTCTTCATCACGGTGAGCGGGCCTCTCACTATCGTGGCCTTTCTTGTTGCGGAGCACAGGCTCCAGACGTGCAGGCTCAGTAGTGTGGCTCACGGGCCTAGCCGCTCCGCAGCATGTGGGATCTTCCCAGACCAGGGTTCAAACACGTGTCCCCTGCATTGGCAGGCAGATTCTCAACCACTGCACAACCAGGGAAGCCCCCAATATCTGTTTTTATAAAGAAAGTTCTTTTCTTTTTTTGGAATTTGCAGGTTATTTGGAAAATCAACAAATAATCACATCTTTCTTCTCCCAAACATTTTAAAAAATCTTACCAATCCATGTTTCTATCTATTTCAATATAGATAACAGTGGACATTTGGGCTTTGTTATATTCATAAAAAATACAGAGTACAAAGCTTAGTAAACACAAAGAACACTGCTTGATTTATTTTCCCTGGTTAAGTGTGATTCGTGTTAAAAATCAAAGTCAAATTCTTATGAAACTATCATAAGATGTGGCCTAGTTCTCTTAAATAATTGCATTTTACAGTTGGCATTTCCATTTGACCTCTGGACCAAGCCAGGAGTGACTCACGGATCACTACAAATAAAACTCTAAAAACTAAGGGTAGGATTAAATAAAAACCTCATCCATCTTCTTCAGTCCAGAAACGAATGTGGTATATATTTGTCCTGAGCTAAACCTAGAATGAACAAATCTCTTATTTGTAATCATAGCACAAACTTAAAAGTCTATAGAAGTGTAAGTAGATTTCCAGAAAGATTCCTTCCTAGATGGCACTTTTGATATAATATGTGCTAGTCCAGGTATCATGTATTCCTTTAAGCCTCTACTTCATTTCTAGTTCACCTGCTGTTCCATGTAAGAGGGATCATTATGCCTCATTTTCATGAAAGCAAGAAGCTAGGCAATATAATATCTTGAGATCATTTTCAGATCTGACAGGAATATGGGAGGCATTCATTGAAAATTAAGCCATGTCCTGGCTATTGTAAATAGAGCTGCAATGAACATTGTGGTACATGACTCTTTTTGAATTATGGTTTTCTCAGGGTATATGACCAGTAGTGGGATTGTTGGGTCATATGGTCGTTCTATTTTTATTTTTTAAAGAACCTCCATACTGTTCTCCATAGTGGCTGTGTCAGTTTACATTCCCACCAACAGTGCAAGAGGGTTCTCTTTTCTCCACACCCTCTCCAGCATTTATTGTTTGTAGATTTTTAGATGATGGCCGTAGTGGGAAGCAGCCGCATAGCACAGGGAGATCAGCTCGGTGCTTTGTGACCACCTAGAGGGGTGGGCTAGGGAGAGTGGGAGGGAGATGAAAGAGGGAAGGGATATGGGGATATATGTATAGGTAGAGCTGATTAACTTTGTTATAAAGCAGAAACTAACACACCATTGTAAAGCAATTATGCTCCAATAAAGATGTTTAAAAAATAAAGGGAGAATACTTTCAATAAACAAGCAAAAAGAAAAGAAAATTAAGCTAGTCATCATTTTATTTTCACTCTGCAGAATAGAATATAAAAATTAGGAAATTCCATATCCTGTTAAGTCTCTAGAATTCTATCTGGGAGGTCTTGCTGCTGCCCTAATAAGGGAAAAAAACACATACATACACACACACACGCACAAACACTCACATACCCATACACACAATTAAGTTTGCTTACATGATTAATTGGGACTACTAATGTGAACATGTCATTGTCAGAATTTTCTAATCCAACTTCCTAAAATTACCAGTTCTGGCAGCCATGGAGATGTACCACTTGGATCTCCTATCATGAAGGAAGGTTTGTGTTCAGTGGTAAGGAATAAAGTTTGCTGACAGCCTCCAGTTATTAACACCTTCAGGATCACCTCAGCTTTCAAGATGCAGCCACTTTCTTCTTGGTTAGTCCCCAGATAGTTACTGAGCATGGTGGAGGCATGAAGACAATGTCATTTTCCTCCAATATGGGAAACTTACAGTAAGGAATTTTTGTTCCCGAGCTGCCTGTGATTTGGTGAAGACTAACATCTTCATCACAGTTTGTTGTTCTTTCTGTTCAATCTTACTACTTCTACATTTTCCCCACTCATAAACATTACATGTCCAATATAACTCTTGTAATGCTAACTGTGCCTCAGCGTCTACTCCAACTACCTGAAAACACTGATGTTTGATGAGATATTAATATGGTTCTTGAATAAATAGTTCCATGGCCAAACAAGTTGATTTCACATAGATATGCACAAATATGCATGAATAATATAGAATTTCTGTGGCGATTACACTTGTTTAATGTTGTTTCAATCTGCATTTCTAGACTTGTTTAAGAACATAGTGTTTTCTTACAAATTTTTCTTTCAATGCATCTATTGATTTTAATGTTCTACAGGTTTTGATATATGTGATATAATGATGTTACAGAAACATTTTTTGATGTTTGAAAAAGGAAAAACTCTGTCTAATCCTTCTTCAAGTCACGTCCTACTCCCAAATTTTGCTTCTTCGAAAGAGTTAATGCAATTGGTAATATTCAATGATGACTACATGGTTCTCTTCCTGGAGACCAGGGTCACTCAGAAATTAAAAGTCAGAGGCATAGAAGGTTCTTTCTCTTTCTTCTTTTACCCATACTCTTGTTGACCCTCATTTTTCTCTTGAGCTGTGTAAAGTACTGAGTTATGATTGGGGTTTATGGTTTAAGGAGGTTTCATCATCCTTTAATCTGGGCTTCAATGAAGGTAGGCATACCAGAGAACTCTTCTGCTTGTGATGGGAGTAGGATTGGTGATAGGAGGACAGAGATCCAGCTAAAAATAATGCTAATTTGCTTTCCTTTGACATTGCCTCTTATTCATCTATCTCCTTATAGAATTTTTGGCCAAGAAGGATTTCACACATTCCTTATCTCTCTGGCCATCTTCACATCACCAGAACTCACTTTGCATTCTAATACTTGGCCTGGTCAGCTTTGACATTTAGCTGCAGTCTGGGTCTTACTTTAAGACATCTTTATTTTTCAACCAACTTTTTCCAGCACTCTTGTACTTATTCATAAGGGGCATGTTGACCCACAGCAATAATGAGGGATATACTATGATAAAACTCTCAGTATATTTTATTAAGGGAAATGTGAAACTCAGTGATATTTTCTGAGATTTATATCATGGCTCTGGTGAATAAATCCTGAAAATGAATACTAAGAACAGAGATCTTATTAGAAATTCTTTTAGTACATCAGTATCTTGATTGGTATCTCAAATATGCCACCCCAGGGAAATCTCTACATAAGCTTATGAGATGGAAGGGAATATGAGAGTGACTCTAAAATATCCCTGTAGTCAGTAAGTATCAGTTAAAATATTTTTGCATCTCTGTGTATTTGAGAACATCTAGCCCAATTTGCCTGCTGTGGGTACCACATGGTAATGTAATCTTATATAAGGGGTGCTAAGGTAATCCTTATAGACCTTGTAAGGTACCTATTAAAACAATCTTAACAGAGACATTATGCTTGTGATATGTGATATCAAATTAAGAACAGAAGTCAGAAAATCTGAATCAGTTTTTAGCTCTACTTTATATTATCTATGAGAACTTGAGCTAGTGATTATACTCTCTGAAGCTCAGTCTCTTCACTTGTGAAAACAGGAATCACGATGTCCTTATTTCACCATAGGAATGATAAGAACAACCATATTTGAAAAGATATGGAAATTACTTTTTAAATGGGAAAGCACTATGAAAGTGAGAATGAAAAATCTCAGAATAAACCTTAGACAAATGTATAAAGGAAGTAAGTTTTTGTTCTGGTCCTCAGATTTCATTGTAGATAGCCCAAACACTCCCTGGTAGTCTAAAATATCTATGGTTGTAGACCAGGTATGGTAAATATAATTCTAAGATGACCCCGTCATCTCTGCCCTTTGGTAAGTGTCTTGCTTCTAGCCAATAGAATATAACAAAGGGAATGGAATGTAATTCTGTTGACAAAGGCACATTAAATGGAAAGGGTGATGGTGACAGGACTACATTCCCTTGATCTCATTATGTTATATAAAACTCCCTCTATGCTAGTGGCTTTGAAGAAGCAAGTTGCCATGTTATGAAATGCCTATCAAGAATATCAAGTGGCAAGACTGCAGGGGACCTCAGGAGCTGATGGCCTCAGTCCTGCAACCAAAAGCAACTGAATTCTGCCAACAAGCACATGCTCTTGGAACAAGGTCCAGAACCTCAGATGAAACCACAGCGGTGGCCAATATTTTAATTGTAGCCTGCAGAACCCTAAGCAGAGGATCCCCTTAAACCATGTTCAGATTCCTGATCCATGAAAATATGAAGTAATAATTGTCTGTTGTTTTAAATCATAAAGTTTGTGGAAATCTGTTTTGTAGCCATGGAAAACTAATGCACCAGGTTATAGATCTTTCCTTTCACATTAAACCTAAACTGTCTGTTTTTCCAAAGCTAATCTGATTCATGAATTGACACTATGTTAATTGTTCAGTATTCTATTCTTCCTAGTTAATATACATGGATGGTTAACATACATATACAATAACTGTAAATGCTTTAATTTGATGGTTTTTAAAAGGAGTTACTCAGAGCATTAAAAAGATTTCAAGGAGGAGACTCCAGGTTATAGATGAGTAAGCTGATAGAAGAGGAACATGCAAAATAATTACAGGTCTTGATATCTGCTTCTCTGCTATAAATGTAGCAATTCCTTTAGGTGTACAAGTTAGAAATTACTTTTAAAAACAGTTATTCTGGGCTTCCCTGGTGGCACAGTGGCTGAGAGTCCGCCTGCCGATGCAGGGGACACGTGTTCGTGCCCTGGTCCGGGAAGATCCCACATGCTGCGGAGCAGCTGGGCCCGTGAGCCATGACCGCTGAGCCTGTGCGTCCAGAGCCTGTGCTCCACAATGGGAGAGGCCACAACAGTGAGAGGCCCGCGTATCGCAAAAAACAAAAACAAAAACAAAAACCAGTTATTCTTATAAAATATTTGAAAATGACTTTCTTAATTCAAAGCATTAATGAATGGTGTAGAGGTAGAGTGAAGGAAGGTATCATCATAATCCCAGTTCCAAGTGTGTATAGATAATCGATAAGGAAAGAAAGAAGAAAGGAAGGAGGGAAGGTAAGAAGGAGAGATTGAAACAATGCATGTAAAAACACTAGGCTCCTAATAGACACTTAAAGTGTTAGCATTTAAAATAATCTATTTTGTATATTTATGGAATTTCATTCTACACTGAAATTCATTCTCATTCATTTCATTCATTCTCATAATTTTGAGAAGCAAAAATATTTGTCTTTTTAAGGGGCAAATTGTAACCATATTAGCCCCCCCTTTTTTTTTAGTTTAAAGGTGCTAAATTCCAAGCATATTAATAATAACCAATGGATAAAACATGAAATAAAACATGTTCCACTCTGTATACATTAAAAAAAAAACCAGTGATAGGTGAATGAATTGTCCAACTTGTGATTCTTTAATGACTGCTGTTAGGCTTACACATGTTCTAAGACCAAGTGCCTTGACCACTGAACGCAGCGCTCACTGAAAGACATATTCAAAGTGATGTAAATTTCTTTCTAATTCTTTGGGCTAAAGGGTAAATGCATTAGAAAGTTAAAGCAATTGAAGTAGTTCACTTGTACTCACTGAATTGAGACACTTTTAGAGAACAACTAGGTTTTAAATGGCAAAATGCAACTCAAGTTTCCATGAACACAGAGAAGCAATTCCTGGCCTGATAGCAGTGCACAAATATAAGGTAGCTCGGGAGATGGGTTGTGGTTTTTAAGTAAGTTCACACTCCAAAGCCAGTGAACTCTGAATTCATAACATTTTATATTAGTTACAGGGCTGGAAATAGCAAAACACTTTAATGTGTCAACTCCTTTTATCTCCAGTATGTCTATCTTGGTTATAATGCAAAGCTAAACACTGGCTTTTATCTAATATACTTGCCAGAATCTTCAACCTTTCCCTTTGACATCCTTGCTATTAAAAAGCCAGGATCTCAGCAAGTTGTAGACCTGTGGAAATACATTTTTTTTGCTATTCAATCAAGTAGGGGAAGATTTTAAGATGTACTTGAGACCTTAAGCTCCTGAAAAGTAAATAGGGATTTTTTCCCTTATAAGCTTCTAAGTCCCAGATTTCATTTCCTATCTTTCCTAACTAAATTTTAAAATAAAAACATGGGAAAATGACTTTTGTCAGTGTTCATCACTGTACAAATTTTAGGAATCATTTAATTGGATCTTGTGTATCACTTGTGTAAAAATTGTTATATACAGTGTGGTAGGAAGGGAGGATGAAGAGGACAAAAGACTAGTCCAGTTTGACTAGGGAAAATGTATAGGTCACTGATGATGTTCATAACTCATTTTGAATATAAACAATTACATGCTCAATTATTTCTGTCCTAGAAAATCAGTAAGTAAAGGGAATTTCTATACAACATAAAAGTACTGAGTAGCTAGTAAATAACTAAATTAATAGGTTGATATGATAAATCACATAAAATTATGGTGGCCATGATGATATAATGCTCAGTCATCTCTTTGAGAAAACCTATTGCAAAGGGTTTGTTGGCTGACAGTCTGCAGTAATACTTGAAAATAGGCACTCCTACATCCATATAGTTTACTATCAGGAATAAGAATTAAGGCAGTCTTCATCAACATGACTATACTATTTGTTCCAGAAAATGCTTGCTGAGAGATAAGATTACAGACCTTACAGAGATAATCTTACAGAGGTAAGATTTACAGTAAATAATTTCATTAAATGTTTTACAAATTTACCTTGAGTCTTATGTTTCCTTCAACGTTCTAAGCCATAGTTTAAAGTTCTCAGGATAAATTTGTTTTAGTGAGTAGAACCGAGAACCCCATGCTCTGTTTCCCCAGATGTGTAGAAGTGGTACGTTGGCTACTCCAAGACACAGTTAAATATAATCATCAGAAAACCTTGCTCCCATGTGCCTCTGTCAGCAGTGCTGTTGGAAGAAGGAGGCTCACATTCCAAACAGCCAAGGCATCAGTTGTATTTAGACAGCTCAGAAGCCACTTTTCCTGCTGTTTGGGGATTTGCTCATTTGGCTCGCTCCTTGGGGCTTATTGATCTGGGCTTATTGGTCTCATAGCATTAACTGGTAAATGCCTTGTAGGTATGCTACTACACCCTTAAATATATACAAATGGAGGGCCCCTCCATGGGATATTAATCACATACACACATAAACAACTTAAATAGCCTGAGAAAGCCCTAAAAGGTATTACCAGTGATAATGGATATGCAAATAGATCCCAGGGACACTTCCAGGGAGCTCTTACAAAGTCAGAGTACTGAAGCACTAAGCCCTCTCCAGCTGTAGACTGAAGAAGGCAATAGGAGAACTCTCACCAGTACCCCACACAACAGTTTTATGTCAGTATCTTGAATCTGTTCATGGGCCTATTAGCTCAAGAAGGAGTTACCAGCTTCAGGGTAAGGCTATTTAGTACATGCAATTATTATTCAGAAAAAAACTCCTTTGCATTAAAGAATAATACTAATATCTACATTTATTGAGCATTTACTGTGAGAAAGGGACTCTTTCACCCTTATTCATAAATTAATTTTAGAAGCACAGGACCCAGCAGTATACATGCTGCCTACATCTGCCTTCAGGCCCCAGGCTTAGAAAACATTTACACAAGGAAGATGTCACTGCTCTCTTCCAGCTTGCCATTTTATGGTGACTTGTCAAAATTCTCTCTACTGCTCATAGACATTTCATGTGCTTTCTCTACTTGTAGGAGTATCATTGCTTCAAGGTAGAGAGCTGAGGCTTTTGAGCCAAAGGAAAACATAATACTTCTCTAGACTTTCAGACTTAAAGTAGTGTTTTACAGATTTTTCTGATGATAAGAATTTCTAGGATACAGATTTCCAGGTTCTAAATCTGGAGATTCTGATTCAGTTGGTCAGTTATGATATCTAGGAATCTATTCAGTGAACATTTATGAAAGATCCAGGTGATAAGTTAGAAGTCACTGACCTCTGGAGCATATCAGAATGGAGTTTATTACAGCAAAGTGTGAAATAATGAGGTATTTTTGTTATACGTCTGTAACTCTTTTTATACAGAATATCATGCAACTCTCTAGTTAAGAACATGGTGTTTGGTTCAAAACCTGGTTTCAAATCATGGCACTACCACTTATATAATCTATGACTCTGGTAAATTTCTTCAGTGGGTAAAAATAGTGCAACCTCATAGAATTTTTGGATGGATTGAATAAGGTAATCCACGAAAAATCTTATGAACAAGTGCCAGGTAGTATTTAGCACTCAATAATAGCTATTAATAGTCCTGTTATTATTGTTATTATCATTATTAAGTGAATGCTAAAAGTTGTATTATGGCTAATACAGTTATCCTGTTAGACATATTAAAGTAAAGCCATAGCTCTGTGTTTAAGGTTTTCAGGGTTTTACCTGAAGAGTGAAATTTTGTGCTGCTAGGTAACTTTGAAAAAATCATACTTTTTAAAGGGCTGATAGAATGGAAAGGTAAAACTCCAGGTAAGCTTCAGAGTTGCAGTAAGGTCTTCTTGTCTTTGACAAATAAAATTTAACATGTTTGGTGAGAAGTCTTGATTTTGTGACATAAGAAGATGAAGAGGAAAAACAAAAACTTATTTTATTGGCAGTGCAAACTAATACTCAATATATGCTACCTTCATTGATTCTGATAACAGTTAGGATTGGTGTTGATATCTGTATTGAAAACTGAAGGAAGAACGGCTCAAATAAGTTAATAACTTGTCTGAATTTACTTACTCTTAGTTTGTCAGAGAAACTATTTGAGCTACAGTTATTCTGACTTGTCTATAGTAGAGAAAAGCTAGGTGCTAGGACAAAAATGGAGATCAGCCATGGTGCTTATGAAGTTGTGAAGTCAAAGGACAGATTTTATGAGGTTTGTTTGCTTTGTAAAATTTTATCTTTTACAGCTTTGTTGAGGTATAATTGATATACAAAAACTGCACATATTTAATGTATACAATTTGATCAGTTTAGACATATGCATACGCTTATAATACCATCACCACAATCAAGGTAATGAACATATCCATCTCCAAAGTTGCCTGGGTGTCCATTTTTGTGTGTGTGTGTTTTTAATAGTGAGGTTACTTATTGACAGTATGATATCTCATACTATTGTATAATAGTATGAGATCTGCCCTGTTAACAAATTTTTAAGTGCACACACCATATTGTTAATTATAGGCATTAACTTGTGCACAGCTACAACTTTATACCAACTCCCCATTTCCTCTTCCCACATCTCCTGGCAACTAGCAGTCTATTTTCTGCCTCTATAAGTTTTACTATTTCAAATACCTCATATAAGTGGAATCATGCAGTATTTGTCATACCATGACCAACTTATTTCACTTATAGTAATGTATTCCAGGTCCATCCATATTGCTGCAAACGGTAGTTATTTCCTTCCTTTTTTTAAAAGACTGAATAATATTCCATTTTATAGATACCACATTTTCTTTATTCATTTATCTTTCAAAGGACCTTTGGATTGTTTCTGTATCTTGGTTATTATGAATGATGCAGCAATGAACATGAGATTGCAGATATCTCTTCAAGATCCTAATTTCAATTTCTTTTGAAACATATCCAAGACTGGGATTCCTGCATCATATGATAGTTATATTTTTAATATCTTAGGAAACTCCCTACCATTTTCTATATTGGCTGTACCATTTTACATTCTCACCAAAAGTGTACAAGGTATTACAATTTCTTCACATCTTCACCAACACTTGTTACCTTTTGGGGTTTTTGTTTTTGTTAATAGCTATCCTAACAGGTGTGAAGTAATATCTCATTGTGGTTTTGATCTGCATTTCCCTGATGATTTGATGTTGAGAATCTTTTCATATACCTGCTGGCCATTTGTATGTCTTCTTTGAAGAAATGTATATTCAAGTCCTTTGCTCATTTTTTAAGTTTGATTGTTTGTTTGTTTGTTTTGCTAATGAGTTTTACAAGTTCCTTATATATTTTGGAAAAATGTTTATGTTCTTAAAAAACAGATCAAACTCTGTTTTTGGTTTGTGTTTCTGTTAGTCTCTGTAGCCATTTCTTCTTTATTATTCCCTTATGGTTTAGTACAGAATTTGTGTGTGTGTGTGTGTGTGTATGTGTGTGTGTACTTTTAGCTTTACAAAGAAAAACCAAGGAGAGGACATATATGGATAGTTGGCCAAGAACAATATTATTATAATCATACGAACTAGCAATTATTGAGACTTTATAAAAATAATGGCCCAAGAACATCATATTCATTATCTGATGTAATAAGCCAGCAGAAATCCAAGGCATGTGTTATTATTGTGGTAGATAATTGATTGGCTGGCTCAACATTTGTTCTAATTTCCTTCTGTCTGCTTTCTTCAGGAAGCTAAAATCTTACCTTCTTGATGCTTTCCCTTGAAACCAGCTTTCTGGATTTTTTTGAGTTTGCCAATCTGATGTACTTGCACACGACTAGAACGTGGAACTATATTAAATGGGGTAAAGGGCAAGCTACAAGCATTTAGTTCGGTGGTGTACATTATCACATGGTACTATGGTCAAATGCTTCCTGATTTCATGGCTTACTTTAGCTCTATGCCAGTTTTCCACATAATGGGAGAAACAGTGGGATTCTGGGACCTGATTTTTTCCTGAACTTCAACTTGTTCAAAGGAACTACGTAGTTCTTTTGTTCATCCCGTGGACTTTTTTAAACCTTAAAACCTGTCCGCTTAAACTAGCTAGAGGTTTTCCTTTGTTTTTAAGAGAAACCTTAAAGATACACTTATTATTGCTTTTTTTACAGAAGATGAAAGTGAGGCTTAGAGAGCTCAAGTAAATTGCCTAAGATAATTTCACTAGTAAGTACTAGAGCCAGGAACACAAGTATGACTGCCTGCAGAACTCAAATTCAACCTCTACCCTGTATTTCATTTTAATCAAGGTATATAATAGGCAATATATTCCTAAGGATTGGCATTTTGAAGTGAGTTAAAGCAAGCAGTTGTACTGGGACGGTGAGCAGAAGAAAGGTAATGTCAAAATATAAGACTCTGCATTTTGCTTTATTGTTGTTTTCCCACTGTCTGCTTTTCTATCATTTCACAGTGATGTGCCTTTGGTGTGGTTCTTTTTCAATTATCTTTTCTGGACACTGCTAGATCCTTTCAGTATGGAATATGGACACATATTCCTTTAATTGTGAGACATCTGAATAATCTCTTTAATATTACCCTCATCCATTTTCTCTGTTCCCCTTTTCTGGAATTACTGTTATTTGGATTTTAGACCTCCTGGACGAAATCTCTGATTTTCATATAATTTCTCAGCAATTTTTGACCTATTTGTCTTTCCATTCTATCTTCTGGAGGTTTTTTTCTAAATTTATCCTATAACCATCTAGTGAATTTTTCTTCTATCATATTTTTAATTTCAAGGAAGTTTTTCTTAAATTTCTATTTCTATAATGTCATTCCTTCTTATTTCATGGATACAGCATCTTTTCATATCCACTAGAATGTTAAATGTATTTTTGTCTTTTTCCCACTCTTGACATTGTATCTTTTATTCTGAGTTTCTTTTTTTTTTTTAACATCTTTATTGGAGTATAATTGCTTTACAATGATGTGTTAGTTTCATTTAATTTTCACAATAACCATTTGGAGTGGATGTTAATTAGGTCATTTACAAATGAGGAAATTGAGATCCAGGTTGGTGATATAGTTGTTCAATAATAAAGGTGGATTTTAACCAAAATCTATCTAATTCCAAAGCTTTATTCTACTCTCCACGGAACTCGGCCTTTCTGAATGGGCAGAATTTGAGCAAAACTTAGAAATAGTTTACTGTGGGAATATAATCATACACTGTCCTCCATGTAATAATATTTCACATCATTACATTAATGTAAGATGTTTACATAATAGAAAAAAAATGGTTTTTGGAAAAGCATAATCCTCAAAGCTGAAAAGGACATCAGGATCAGCTATACTTCGTGTATGAGTTTTTGGAAGAAGAAACATTTATGTATTAAATCATTCACTCAAAGAGCACATCTTATGTTGGACACTGCTAAATGCTAGGAGGCCCCGATTGGTGAAGGGATATGCTTAAGTCATGGGGATAGTCATCAGTACTGAAGTTGAGGTCCAAATCTTGACCTTACTTCTCCAGCCTTAGGTTCCTTCCTTATCTGTGTCAAGCTCACCCACCACATTGTGAACACTCATGTTTCTTAAAGATACACCTCTGCATGTACACATAAACATGCAAACCAGGAGGTGCAGCATTTCATGGCACAATATCCTAATTTTGAACACAATCTTGTACTACTTAATATCTATGTTACTATAAATTCACCATTATTAACTTTTCCCCTGGATATAGTGTGTCATTTACACACATGTAAAAATATATTTTAGTAATATAACTGCTTGACAATACAGTTTTTCATTTATTCAACATTTGGCAAGTATTTATTAAGGAGCAGTATGTATCAGGCACCGTTTGAGGTATTTGGGATAATTCAGGGAACAAAACAGACAAAGTTCTCTGTCTTTGTAGAGCTTGAATTACAGTATGGGAAATATTCTTAATAATAAACATTAAAGGATTCTAAATTACGTAGAATGTTAGAATGTAAAAAGAAGAAAAATAAGACTGAAGCATGTTACGGAGGGTAACTGGTCTGGTTGGGAAGTGGAGTTGTAATTTTCATTGGTGGTAAGTAGGAACTTCCAATGTACAGTCCATAAGGTGAGAACATACCTGGCATTGCTGGTATGCACGGGATTGTGAAGGGTAAAAACAATGTCTTAAGTTTTGCCCATAACTACGGACATGAGCATTTTCTTCTTATATTCTATTCCATATTCCTATGCTAAAATTACACAGGTAAAGTCATAAGAGGTATCAGTATTCATAGAAAACACAAATACGCTTTATGAATTTTAGAACAACAATGAGCCAGTTTGCCACATAGTACCACCTGTTTTCTCTTGACTTAGCCCATTTAAACATTTTTGTTTATATCAAAAAGTCACAATATTTTGAATTAAAGTATATGGAATATAATGTAAAACAGCATTTGAAATTCTGCTTACATTAACATTTAGCATTGGTTCAGGACATTATTATTCTAAAATGTTTTATGCATTTGCAGTATAGGAAATCAGTTTTGTTTATTTTAACTGGCTTACCGTTGTCTCCCTACCTACCAAGTGGAAGAGTGGCAACACAAGCCTCCATACCCTGATACCAAATCCTTTGCTCTTGGCACTATTTTGAGAGAAAGATTTCCTTTTATATTTTGTCTAAAGGGATTATGTTTTCTTATTTATTGACAAAGAGCACATTTTGTCACCAAACATTTTTCAAATATGCTTAGAAACTGAAAAGAGAAAACAGATGGTGCCCTCTTTATAATACTCTAGCTTTTCAAACCATGTCAGAGCTATCAGGAGACACTATCGAGTGTGCTCTATATCTATCTAAAGCATCTATTTTGGAGAGTTTTTATAATGTTCCACTCTGAGCTTCTAGATCCTTAAATATCCTACATCAGAAGGATGTCTCAGAGGCATTAATGTACATGACAATAGTTACCCATATATTCATTATAAATAGTTATAGGCATCAGAGTAATTATGTTTGACAGTTGAATTTTGGGTATAGAAGCAAAAAAACTTTTTTTTTAAAGTACGGTTCTTGAATCGTAAGTCATATTGAATTCAAGTCCATAAATTAAAACTGAAATATGTGGTTCATTTTATGTTTATGTCAGCAGTGGATAGATATGTTTTTATTAAATACACATATATATCCCATTATATTTTTAGGCATCAGTTAATATACATGCAGGTTTAAGAGGTGAAACCCAACTCAAAATGACTCATATAATGAAGGAATTTCATATAATTAAAGAGTTATACAATTCTTCACTTTCAAGATTGGTTAAGCAACAAAATAATGTCAACAAAGTTCCATGTTCCTTTCATATTTTATGTATTTAGGTTTTCTAGCTCTCCTCAGAGTATAAGGTCACTTCTTTCATGGTAGTGATATAGTGTTACAGCTCCAGATAACATATAACTCACAAAACAATAAAACGATGGGGAGAGGCAGAAGGGTCTCTCTCTCTCTCCCTCTCGTCTGTCTCTGCCTCTCTTGTTCTCTCTCTCTCTCTCTCTCTCTGGCTCTCTCTTTACCTGATATGATGAAAAGCAAAGATATTGTACAAATGAGTTTTAGCCTATATATTTGTGTAATTAATACTTAGAATAGGATAGAGAACATAACTATCACTTCAAAAAACTCCCCATGCCTATTTCCAGTCAATTATTAAAATAAGGTACACCAGTAATGACAGTGCTTACCTTTTGGCCTGTCCCAAAAGGTAAGCACTGTCATTACTGGTGTACCTTATTTTAATGTGCTTTGCTTCATTGCTCTTCATAGGTATTCTGGGTTTCTTACACATGGACGGATTTTGGCAACCCTCCATTGAGCAAGTCCGTCAGCACCCTTTTTCCAACAGCTTTTGCTCATTTACTGTCTCTGTGTTACATTTTGGTAATTCTCGAAATATTTCAAACTTTTCATCATTATTATACTTGTTGTGGTGATCTGTGATCAGTGACCTTTGATGTTACTCTTGTAATTATTTGGGGCACCATGAACCATGCCCATATTAGACCGTGAACTTGATAAATGTTGTATGTGTGTTGATTGCTCCGCAGACCAGCCGTTTCCCCATCTCTCTCCCTCTCCTTGGGCCTCCCCATTTCCTGAGACACCACAGTATTGAAAGTAGGCCAGTGAATAACCCTACAATGGCCTCTAAGTGTTCAAGTGAAAGGAAGGTTTGCTTGTCTCTCACTTTAAATAGAAAGCTAGAAATAATTAAGCTTAGTGAGGAAGGCATGCTGAAAGTCAAGACAGGCCAATAAGTACGCCTCTTGCTCCAAAGAGTCAAGTTGTGGATGCAAAGGAAAAGTTCTTGAAGGAAATTAAAAGTGTTACTCTAGTGACACACAAATGATAAGAAAGCAAAACAGCATTTTGCCGATATGGAGAAAGTTGTAGTGGTCTGGATAGGGGATCAAACCAGTCATAACATTCCCTTAAGTCAAAGTGTAATCCAAAGCAAGGTCCTAACTCTCTTCAATTCTATGAAGGGTAAGAGAGGTGAGGAAGTTGCAGAAGGAAAGTGTTAAGCTAGCAGAGGTTGGCTCACATGGTTTAAGGAAAGAAGCCGTTTCTATAACATCAAAGTGCAAGATGAAGCAGCAAGTGCTGATGTAGAAGCTGCAGCAAGCTATTCAGAAGATATGGCTGAGATGCTAATGAAGGTGGCTACACTAAACAATAGTTTTCAGTGTAGACAAAACAGGCTTTTATTGGAAGAAGGTGTTGTCTACCACTTTCATAACTGGAGAGGAGAAGTCAATGCCTGGCTTAAAAGTTTCTAAGGACATACTAACTCTCTTGTTAGGGGCTAATGCAGCTGGTGACTTCAAATTGAAGCCAATGCTCATTTACCATTCCAAAAATCCTAGAGTCCTTAAGAATTGTGCTCAGTCTGCTCTGTCTGTGCTCAATACTGTAAATGCAACAACAAAGCCTAGATGGCAGCACATCTGTTTACAACATGGTTTGCTGAATATTTTAAGCTCACTGTTAAGACCTACCACTCAGAACAAAATATTCCTTTCAAAATATTACTGCTCATTGACAAGGTACCTGATTATCCAAGAGCTCTGATGGAGGTGTCCAACGAGATTCATGTTGTTTTCATGCCTGCTAACACAACATTCTCTCATGTAAATATTTAGTCTATAGGGAAAGAGGATTTTTTGTCTGCTCTCCCTATTTTAATGAATACTGAAAGGTACACTGTTTACTCTAACCCCTCTACCACTTTACTTGCTCTAGCCCTCAGAGAATTGTGAATCTTAGTTGTCAGAACATGACATTCATCTATGCCTACTTCTCAGCTGAGTTAATGTCTATTAAAATTCAGGGCTCATAAAAATTCCAACTTCTAGCCCTTTTCTATGTGCATATTGAATAAGAATCTGGCCTTTCTGGATAAACTGACTATATTTATATTTATTTATTATTTATTTTAACATCTTTATTGGAGTATAATTGCTTTACAATGGTGTGTTAGTTTCTGCTTTATAACAAAAAGTGACTTTTTTTAGTGCCTGAAACTGCAAATGACACTCATACCTTAGATGAGTTTTCTACCTCATCTAAGATTGAAAAGACTAGTGTCCTCACTGCCCACTGCCACCGCCCCTCACCATGGTCAAATCACATGCAGAAGCAGCTTGGAGGAGGCCTCAGAGCTTCTGCCTCTGTACGTGAGAAACAAATATAGCTATTGTAGTTAAGAGAACAAACTGGTACAGTCTCTATGGTAAAAAATAATCTAGTAGGATCTATTAAACTTGCAAAGGAAAATTTCTTTTACCTGGCAATTCCATTTCTAGAAACTTATCCTGAAAATACATTTACTTCTGCATGGAATCAAATGTTAATAAATATGTTTTTAGTTACCACAAAGTTTGGAAATACCCTAAATAATAATCTATGGGACTAGTTAAATAAATCATATAGATCATACAATGTGCTATTTTAAAAGTAAGGAAACTCTTCATGAAATAGTAAAGAACCAAAGTGGGTATTTGTTTTTAAGAAAAAGCAAAACAAAACAAACAGACAAACAACAAAAAAAAAAACAGTGCAATTTCTGAAGCTATTTTTTCTTTATTTTTTTTTCTTTTTGGTTATTTCATGTGCTGTATGATTCAGTTCTTGCCTATGAGATATAAACAGAAATTGTTGATTACAGATTCTGATAAGCACTTTAAAAAGTGGGCAAATTCAGCTAGAGAAGCATTTTTTCCTATGTCCTTGGCCTTTCCACCTTCTTCCTACATAGATATGATGCCTTGACCTATAGGATCCATCTTGTGATCCCAAGGGCCAAATACCAGTGCTATGATCTACAAAGTAGATCAAGAGATTTGCATATACAATGAAATTTTGAGCTTATTATGTAGCAGTACTGATCAGCATATTAGATGAAGAAAAATGTTTTGTTAATTTAGAACTTTTGAGAGATGTAAAGATGTCTTTCTGAGAGATGGTGTGGACAGTTCCTTACTTATAGCTGAACACATCCCAAAAATGACATTGAAGGGTTGAGATCCTAGATGCCAGGTTACATTTAAGTTCTTTAAAACAGTAAATTTCAACCCATAGTCCAAAATCAGCCTCTCTGCTTTTTTTTTTTTTTTTTCAGTTTTCTTGAATCATAGCCACACTCATTTGTTTCATTATGTCTATGGTGGCATGGATGCTACAGCAACAGAGTTAAGTAACGGTGACAGAGATCACATTGTCTCCAAAGCCTGAAATATTTATTATCTGACCCTTTATGGAAAAAGGTTTTTGACCCTGCTTTAAAATATAAAACCGACAGAAAAAGCAGAGAATAGATTTTAATTGCCACTGGGTCAAAAAGAATGACTGGAGCAAGAGAGAACTAGCAGAAGGTAAGAAGCAAGGCATAAGTCAAACCACAAGGAACACTGGGGGATTTTCTTTCCAGGAGTAATACAAAGTAATTAATAAAGGCAATTGTGGAAGTTCCTTTTAATGTTCTGACTATAATAGGTGGTTACATAAATTTTAGACATGTTTGGCATGGCAAGATCATGAAAATAACTAAATAATACTATTTTTTTTCAGTGGGAAAATAATTCATACCCTGTAATGTAAAGGAAATTTATGAGGTTAGGGTCTCAGGAAAACCAAAAAAAGACAAGAAAAAAATAGAAATTGTACTAGCCCATGGGTCTGTGTGTGATGTTGGACATATAGAAAAATGGCTTAAGGATGGAATTATCATACTCAAAAGGGTGGAAATGGTTAGCTTTGTTTAAAATAATAGATGCTTTGACAGATCAAGAAATGATTTACTTCATTTCTCTCATTAGGAAAAAAAATTACAGGATAGACCCTGCAAGAGAATGCTAGGGAAACCTATATCTATACTAGAAATCAAAGATAAAAATACAAAATACAGGGCTTCCCTGGTGGCGCAGTGGTTGAGAGTCTGCCTGCCGATGCAGGGGACACGGGTTCATGCCCCGGTCCAGGAAGATCCCACATGCCGCGGAGCGGCTGGGCCCGTAAGCCATGGCTGCTGAGCCTGCACGTCCGGAGCCTGTGCTCCGCAACGGGAGAGGCCACAATAGTGAGAGGCCCACGTACCGCAAAAAACAAAACAAACAAACAAAATACAGATACTCTGATCCAGGAAACAGTGTTATTTATACATAATACAAAGAAGGAAGGGACATGACTAAGTAAAGAATGTTGCAGTATTATAGTTTTAATTTTCCACTCTTTCTATACCATAAGAAGAAATGAAACTTAAGAAGCTTCCCACTTCTTCCTGGAAAAAAGGAGGTAAAATAAAATATTTCTTCTTCCACTGATAAATTGCAAGTAACTCAACAAAATACTTGAGGAGAGTTACATGGCAGGAAACATTCTTGTTTTTAATAGTTACATGAAGCCATGGAATCAATAACACTATCAGCATATTTATTTCAAAAATCTCTTACAAATCATTCCTCATGTTTGCATACAATGAGCTTCAAAGTTAAAATTCAAGTTTTAGAGTTTTCACAGGAATTGAATAGCATTCCTAATATGGTATTTATTCCCATCTATACCTTTCTTGCAAATTTTAGAATGCTTGGTAAATTCAATTACTGATACTAATCCAAAGTCAAATGAAATCTAAGGAATTTCTGTCTTCTCATGACTACTCTCTTCTCTTGTTTTATTCATCTTGTATGTCACATTTTATCTCTAAATGGCTTCCCAAAGAAATAACATTTATACTGATGAGGCATTCTCTTTAAAAATCCTCTACATCTGTATTGCTTTAAGTGTGAAGAATCTTACTCTGATGGCTAACATAGGGAATTTTCTAGGAGTTTGTTCGTATGTTTATTCTGATATAGTCCATCATATAAACATATCTGAGGGCATAAAGCAAAAACTGTCAGGGTCTTTTTTTTTTTAACCCATTAAAAAAATCTATTTATTTATTTATTTATTTATTTTGGCTGCGTTGGGTTTTTGTTGCTGTGCACAGGCTTTCTATAGTTGCAGTGAGCAGGGGCTACTCTTTGTTGTGGTGTGCAGGCATTTTATTGCTGTGGCTTCTCTTGCTGTGGAGTTCAGAGTCTAGAAGCACAGGCTTCAGTAGTTGCAGCACGCGGGCTCAGTAGCTGTGGCTCGTGGGCTCTAGAGCACAGGCCCTGTAGTTGTAGTGTATGGGCTTAATTCCTCCGTGGCATGTGGTATCTTCCTGGACTAGGGCTCGAACCTGTGTCCCCGGCATTGGCAGGCAGATTCTTAACCACTGCGCCACTAGGGAAGTCCGGGGTCTTATTTTATGCATTTTAAATGCAATTTTAATCAGTTAAAATTCACACACTTCAAAATTATTATTTGTACTATATCAATAAAAATTATCTAGATTTGAGTTAAAAGTGTGTAATTTTAATAATTTGGATATAACTATGATACTAAATTAGAGGTCAGGTAGTATACCATATTTTTCAGAACCCTTACTCTTCAATGTTACTGCTGCTAGCAAAACCTCAATTTTCATTATTAGAAAACTCTATTAGAATATTAAAGATATATGAGAAGTTCTGTGGTATTTCTTGGAATGAAATTCTACCTACTTACTTATCTATCTATTTAAAGATAATGTCATCTTTTAGGCTAAGGCACAAGTGATCTTTGTATAGCCTAGTAATAAGGAAAATAAGGATTAGAGTTTGCAGTTGGAGGTGATTACATGATCTAAACGATTCTTAGATTTCTATGCTAACAGAAGTATGGGATCTGTATTTAGAAATACTTGTCTATTTAATGCATTTGTGTTTCTTTTGCATCACCTTTTTGTCATTAATTTATTACTGATTTAAGTATAGGGAACACACTTGATTTTCAGAACCTTAGAGAGCAACACAGTTACTTAGATGCCTTCTGACTGACAAACTTTAAAATATCTTATTATAAATTTTTTAAAAAGTCATGGAAGAAAGAAAGAAAAATTGTGAGAGAAACTCATTAAACACTGGCACATTTTGTTGTCTATTTGCTATCACTAATAGGAAGTGTTTATTTGATATGTTTGCTATGCTCTGTGCTTGTCACTGTGTTATATTTTTGCTGTTTTTTAAAATACAAAATACACTGGATTTGAAGCCTGTATAAAGGTCTCTTTTTACGGCTTCAGATATACCTTTTTAAAGGTTTAAACCCTTTTAAAGTTTTCAGATATGGCACATTTCAGAGAATTTACAAGACTGGGAATAAACTCATGATGAGTCTGATGGGGAGAAAGTTATGACACTGCTCCTCCCTTTTAAAACAAAATAATAAAGAAAAGAAATTATCAAATGCAAATGGAACATAAGAGAAAAAGTGAAAATGATATTATTACATTAGAGCAATTGATAAAATGCCTTTCCAAAAAATGGTTTTGATCTTACTTAAGAGTAACTTTCAGGGAGGAGGTACATAGTTACTCATAAAGCTCACTGGAGTCTTCTCCTATTTTCCCACAGCCTTTATCACACACGTCTGCAGTACAGAATTGACAATCTGTGGATTGGGAAATGCTAATCAAAATCTTGCTGATGCCAATCACACTTCCGAATAAAAGTTCTTAACATCCCATTGTCCTATGAAAACCAAACATTTTTATATGTTTGCTGGATTTTTATCTTAGATATTAAACACATTAGAGAAAAAGAAAGGCCAGGTTGGAGTTCTTCTGTTATCCATTTTTCTTTTTTAAAAGACACCAATAGTCACCAAAAATGTTGCATAAGTACAAATATGATCCATTACTTATGAATAAAATGTTTTCTTTTCCCTTTATTTCAGACATAATACATCAAATTAGATTTTTCAACCAAAGGCAAAAGCCTTTATGTCATGCATCATGATTCTATTGCTATAATCTCTATCATACTATGTGAATTATAAACTATGTAATGCACATATAGAATGTCAAGAGATACAATTACATAATACATGATGAGTTTAAAGCACACACAAAAAATGAATGTGTTAAAATTGAAGAAATGTTTCATGGTGTTCTACCAATCATTTTAGTCATTTTACAATAGGGAACTGATTTAAAGTTTTCATAAATCCTAGTAAAGGGAAACATTTTCAGCGAATCAAATTAGCCCCTTAAATTGCTGAAGCAACTTAATTGAAACTGAATTAGGTAATTTTCATAGATCACACCATTGAATGTTTCTCTTGAAATCTATTTAGTTGTGATTTGTATATAGAATAAGCACTCAAATATATTAACACAAGCTAGGCCTCTGAAACTCATTGATTATTATAGAACATTTGTAAATGTGTCATTACTTAATTAGATTTAATATTTTAACATTGTACAATTTAAAATTATTTCTTTTGGAAACATTAGGCCTAAATTATATTGCTTTTAGTGATTTTCTGAGAAAATCGGTTTATGAAGTGTTATTTACCAAATAACTAAGTGGATTTATAATAATGCATTAAAACACATCATGTTGCTTCTTAGACTGTGATCCACATGTTTGTTTATGCGATAAATCTTTTTCTTACTTCATTATATGCGACTTGCTCTTCAGAAATGTTTGGCTTTTGGGGAGAAGATCTATGTGGATATTTTAAAAATATATAGAAACAGAGATACCTATCTATGTAGTTGTTTGTATTTGAGTACTGAATATTGTTTATACAAATCTATATCTGACTTCATTTTTAAGCCACATGAATGCATTTTTCCTTTTAGATTATCTTTGCTCAGATATTACCAAGAATTGACTTACAATGTTGAGATTTCATTGCCCCATGCATATGGGAAGGAGTGCTGATATTAAAATGAGCTTTTATTGAAATTCCTTTCCTGCCTTATTCCCTCCTTTTATTAAAAATTTAAAATCAAATTATTTATATAATATATATGTACAATACAAATAATAACAATAATGAACAGCATGGACCCACCACCCATCTTAAGGAAAGGCCATTACTAATATCTTTGAAGAACCTGTGGATGTTCTGATTACATTCACTTATCCCATCCCCAGAGGTAGCTATTGCCATGATACTTGTTCATTATTTACTGTATTTTTTGTATTTAGGTCATATTCATGGTTATCTCTAAACAGTAAATGGTTTACTTTCACTTGTTTTTGAAATTTATACATGGAATTCATTCATTTACTCATTCAACAAATATCCATTCAATACCTATCATATGCCAGAACAGTTTAAGTGCTAGAGATACAGTAGTGAAGAAAGTGAGACAAATATTTCCTGACCTTGGGAATTCCCTGTTGGTCCAGTGGTTAGGATTCGGAGCTTTAGATGATGGGACCAAGTTCGATCCCTGGTCGGAGAACTAAGATCCCACAAGCCTCAAGGCATGGCCAAAAAAAACCAAAAATCTCCTGACCTCAAGGAATTTACATTATAGTGATAGAGATGATCAAAGAGCAAAGAAAATAAGTCAAATATATCAAGAATACTTAATGATAAATGCTAGGGAGAAAAAGCAGCAGAGAAACACAACATGAAATAATAGATGGTTTAATACATCTATTTAAGATGGTCAGGGAAGGGCCTCACTGAAAAAGTGACTTTTGGCTAAAGACTTGAAAGAAGTGAGTTAATTAGCCATGTAGATATAGAGAAATAGAACATAGGACATACAAAGGCCCTGATGTGAGTGTTTATCTGCTCTGACCAGGAGACGGCAGGAGAGGAACATGTCAGAAGCTGACCAAGCAAGGTAGAGTGTGACAGGGTTTGGGATCAAAGAAGTAGCCAAATCATGTGGGGTTTAGTGAGAACTTTGGCCTATACTTTGAAACCTTTGGAGGACTTAGAGCAGAGGAGAGATATAAGCAATTCTACATCATGAAAGGATCACTCCTTTCTTCTGCTGAGGATGGTCTACAGGGGCTTAGGTCAAGGCAGAAGCAGGAAGACCAGTTAGAAGGTTATGAGAAAATCCAGACAAGAAATTATGTCAGTTTTGATCAGGAGGATGACAACACTGGTATTGAGAAGTGGTCAAACTGTAGATATGTTCTGAAAGCAGAGCCAACAGAATTTGCTGATGGATACAGAGAAAAAGGATTCAAGGCTTGAGTGACTGGAAGAAACAGTGTTTCAATATACTGCCTGATGGGCTTCCCTGGTGGCACAGTGGTTGAGAGTCCGCCTGCCGATGCAGGGGACACGGGTTCGTGCCCCGGTCTGGGAAGATCCCACATGCTGCGGAGCGACTGGGCCCATGAGCCATGGCCGCTGAGCTTGCGCGTCTGGAGCCTGGACTCCGCAAAGGGAGAGGCCACAACAGTGAGGGGCCCACGTACCACACACACACAAATATATATATATATATATATATATATATATATATATATATATATATATATATACTGCATGAGATGGGAAACCCTGCAGGAGGAGCTTGTGTTGGGAGGAAGGGTTATGATGATCTCGATTATAGCAGTGTTCAGAATAAGAGACTCATTAATCAACATGAAGATGCCATGTATTGAATAGTGCATGTCTGAAAGGGCAAGCAAAGGGTTTTGGCTAGAGATTTAAACTTGGGAATCATCAGCATACAGATGATCTTCATTAATTCTTATTGGTAGGTATTTGAAACTATGAATCTTTATATGAACCCTTTTTTAGCCTTATCCAACAAATTCAGACATGATTTTTTAATCTTATTTTTACTTCTAGAAATTTGGCGACATCAATTTGTATTTACTTTGTTCAGATTGCTGTTTGTTCATGTCTCGGATAGGGTGATTTTATTTCTGATTTTGTTATTGATGTTTAGTTTGATCACATTTATTAGTTTTGTTCATGGCCATTTTCCAAAGTGGTTTTAACAATTTATAATCCCTACTGATTTATAATATTGAGGATGTCGTTCCATATTCATTTATTTATCATATTATTTTTTAAAGATTTTAATTTTTAACGCAGTTTTATGTTCAAAGCAAAATTGAGGGGGAAGATACTGAGACTTCACATATAGCTACTGCCTGTCTTAAAGAAAGGTCATTACTTTTCTGCATGTATGTTTTAATATTTCTCTCCCCTAAGAGTTTCCTGTACTTTTTCTCCAAGTGCTCAGTCATTTAATAAAAATGTAATTTTTAGTTACCTAATATTTTATTACGGTGTACTGGGAAAGGTTTTTATATGGTCCAATATTATATTCAACCAGAAATGGAGTCCAGTGGTCCTCTTTCCTATCCAAACTGCAACTCAGAAGTTAACTTTTGTGAAACACATTTGCACAATTGTTTCTTTGCTCAACAACAATTTGTGGATCTTCTTACATAAATGCTGAATTTCAAACTTTTTGACTAATATAATAGTGTCGTCTTAATGAGTCCTCTTTTTCTCAATTTTATATCACTTTCTTGCATATAAAAAACAATCACATTTTTCATTCCCAAATATATTATAAACTTTAAGTTTTGTGATTTTGTATTTCTTTCTCCCTGATTTCAATTACCTGCCCCTTTTTCTGTTACCTGGATTTCTTTTTTTTTTTTTTTTTTTAGTTTCAGCTTTATAACAAAGAGAATCAGTCATACATATACATCTGTTCCCCCATCCTTTCCCTCTTGCATCTCCCTCACTCCCACCCTCCCTATCCCACCCCTCCAGGCGGTCACAGAGCACCGAGCTGATCTCCCTGTGCTATGCGGCTGCTTCGCACTATCTACCTACATAACGTTTGGTACTGTATATATGTCCATGCCTCTCTTTCGCTTTGTCACAGCTTACCCTTCCCCGTCCCCAAATCCTCAAGTCCATTCTCAAGTAGGTCTGTGTCTTTATTCCTGTTTTAGCCCTAGGTTCTTCATGACATTTTTTTTCTTAAATTCCGTATATATGTGTTAGCTTACGGTATTTGTCTTTCTCTTTCTGACTTACTTCACTCTGTATGACAGACTCTAGGTCCATCCACCTCATTACAAATAGCTCAATTTCGTTTCTTTTTATGGCTGAGTAATATTCCATTGTATATATGTGCCACTCTTCGTTATCCATTAATCTGATGATGGACACTTAGGTTGTTTCCATCTACGGGCTATTGTGAATAGAGCTGCAATGAACATTTTGGTACATGTCTCTTTTTGAATTATGGTTTTCTCTGGGTATATGCCTAGTAGTGGGATTGCTGGGTCATATGGTAGTTCTATTTGTAGTTTTTTAAGGAACCTCCATACTGTTCTCCATAGTGGCTGTACCAATTCACATTCCCACCAGCAGTGCAAGAGTGTTCCCTTTTCTCCACACCCTCTCCAGCATTTATTGTTTCTAGATTTCTTGATGATGGCCATTCTGACTGGTGTGAGATGATATCTCATTGTAGTTTTGATTTGCATTTCTCTAATGATTAATGATGTGGAGCATTCTTTCATGTGTTTGTTGGCAGTCTGTATATCTTCTTTGGAGAAATGACTATTCAAGTCTTCTGCCCATTGTTGGATTGGGTTGTTTGTTTTTTTGCTATTGAGCTGCATGAGCTGCTTATAAATTTTGGAGATTAATCCTTTGTCAGTTGCTTCATTTGCAAATATATTCTCCCATTCTGAGGGTTGTCTTTTGGTCTTTTTTATGGTTTCCTTTGCTGTGCAAAAGCTTTGAAGTTTCATTAGGTCCCATTTGTTTATCTTTGTTTTTATTTCCATTTCTCTAGGAGGTGGGTCCAAAAGGATCTTACTGTGATTTATGTCATAGAGTGCTCTGCCTATGTTTTCCTCTAAGAGTTGCATAGTTTCTGGCCTTACATTTAGGTCTTTAATCCATTTTGAGCTTATTTTTGTGTATGGTGTTAGGGAATGATCTAATCTCATACTTTTACATGTCCCTGTCCAGTTTTCCCAGCACCACTTATTGAAGAGGCTGTCCTTTCTCCACTGTACATTCCTGCCTCCTTTATCAAAGATAAGTTGACCATATGTGCATGGGTTTATCTCGGGGCTTTCTGTCCTGTTCTATTGATCTATCTTTCTGTTTTTGTGCCAGTACCACACTGTCTTGATTACTGTAGCTGTGTAGTATAGTCTGAAGACAGAGAGCCTGATTCCTCCAGCTCCCTTTTTCGTTCTCAAGATGGCATTGGCTATTCGGGGTCTTTTGTTTTTCCAAACAAATTTTGAAAATTTTTGGTCTAGTTCTGTGAAAAATGCCAGTGGTAGTTTGATAGGGATTGCATTGAATCTGTAGATTGCTTTGGGTAGTAGAGTCATTTTCACAATATTGACTCTTCCAATCGAGGAGCATGGTATATCTCTCCATCTATTTGTATCATCTTTAATTTCTTTCATCAGTGTCTTATAATTTTCTGCATACAGGTCTTTTGTCTCCTTAGGTAGGTTTATTCCTAGATATTTTATTCTTTTTGTTGCAATGGTAAATGGGAGTGTTGTCTTGATTTCACTTTCAAATTTTTCAGCATTAGTGTACAGGACTGCCAGAGATTTCTGTGCATTAATTTTGTATCCTGCTACTTTACCAAATTCATTGATTAGCTCTAGTAGTTTTCTGGTAACATCTATAGGATTCTCTATGTATAGTGTCATGTCATCTGCAAAGAGTGACAGCTTTACTTCTTCTTTTCCAATTTGGATTCCTTTTATTTCCTTTTCTTCTCTGATTGCTGTGGCTAAAACTTCCAAAACTAAGTTGAATAAGAGTGGTGAGAGTGGGCAGCCTTGTCTTGTTCCTGATCTTAGTGGAAATGGTTTCAGTTTTTCACCATAGAGGATGATGCTGGCTGTGGGTTTGTCATATATGGCCTTTATTATGTTGAGGAAAGTTCCCTCTATGCCTACTTTCTGCAGGGTTTTTATCATAAGTGGGTGTTGAATTTTGTCAAAAGCTTTCTCTGCATCTATTGAGATGATCATATGGTTTTTATTCTTCAATTTGCTAATATGGTGTATCACATTGATTGATTTGCATATATTGAAGAATCCTTGCTTTCCTGGAATAAACCCCACTTGATCATGGTGTATGATCCTTTTAATGTGCTGTTGGATTCTGTTTGCTAGTATTTTGTTGAGGATTTTTGCATCTATGTTCATCAGTGATATTGGCCTGTAGTTTTCTTTCTTTGTGACATCCTTGCCTGGTTTTGATATCAAGGTGATTGTGGCCTCCTAGAATGAGTTTGGGAGTGCTCCTCCCTCTGTTATATTTTGGAAGAGTTTGTGAAGGATAGGTGTTAGCTCTTCTCTAAATGTTTGATAAAATTCGCCTGTGAAGCAATCTGGTCTTGGACTTTTGTTTGTTGGAAGATTTTTAATCACAGTTTCAATTTCAGTGCTTGTGATTGGTCTATTCATATTTTCTATTTCTTCCTGAGTCAGTCTTGGTAGGTTGTGCATTTCTAAGAATTTGTCCATTTCTTCCAGGTTGTCCATTTTATTGGTATAGAGTTTGTTGTAGTAATCTCTCATGATCTTTTGTATTTCTGCAGTGTCAGTTGTTACTTCTCCTTTTTCATTTCTAATTCTATTGATTTGAGTCTTCTCCCTTTTTTTCTTGATGAGTCTGGCTAATGGTTTATCAATTTTGTTTATCTTCTCAAACAACCAGGTTTTAGTTTTATTGGTCTTTTCTATCATTTCCTACATTTCTTTTTCATTTATTTCTGATCTGATCTTTATGATTTCTTTCCTTCTGCTAACTTTGGGTGTTTTTTGTTCTTCTTTCTCTAATTGCTTTAGGTGCAGGGTCAGGTTGTTTACTCGAGATGTTTCCTGTTTCTTAAGGTGGGATTGTATTGCTATAAACTTCCCCCTTAGAACTGATTTTGCTGCATCCCATAGGTTTTGGGTCGTCGTGTCTCCACTGTCATTTGTTTCTAGGTATTTTTTAATTTCCTCTTTGATTTCTTCAGTGATCACTTCGTTATTGAGTATTGTATTGTTTAGCCTCCATGTGTTTGTATATTTTACAGATCTTTTCCTGTAATTGATGTCTAGTCTCATAGCATTGTGGTCGGTAAAGATACTTGATACAATTTCAATTTTCTTAAATTTACCAAGGCTTGATTTGTGACCCAAGATATGATCTATCCTGGAGAATGTTGCATGAGCACTTGAGAAAAATGTGTATTCTGTTGTTTTTGGATGGAATGTCCTATAAATATCAATTAAGTCCATCTTGTTTAATGTATCATTTAAAGCTTGTGTTTCCTTATTTATTTTCATTTTGGATGATCTGTCCATTGGTGAAAGTGGGGTGTTAAAGTCCCCTACTATGAATGTGTTACTGCCAATTTCCCCTTTTATGGCTGTTAGTATTTGCCTTTTGTATTGAGGTGCTCCTATGTTGGGAGCATAAATATTTACAATTGTTATATCTTCTTCTTGGATCGATCCCTTGATCATTAGGTAGTGTCCTTCTTTGTCTCTTCTAGTAGTCTTTATTTTAAAGTCTATTTTGTCTGATATGAGAATTGCTACTCCAGCTTTCTTTTGATTTCCATTTGCATGGAATATCTTTTTCCATCCCCTTACTTTCAGTCTGTATGTGTCTCTAGGTCTGAAGTGGGTCTCTTGTAGACAGCATATATATGGGTCTTGTTTTTGTATCCATTCAGCCAATCTGTATCTCTTGGTGGGAGCATTTAGTCCATTTACATTTAAGGTAATTATCGATATGTATGTTCCTATTCCCATTTTCTTAATTGTTTTGGGTTCGTTATTGTAGGTCTTCTACTTCTGTTGTGTTTCTTGCCTAGAGAAGTTCCTTTAGCATTTGTTGTAAAGCTGGTTTGGTGGTGCTGAACTCTCTCAGCTTTTGCTTGTCTGTAAACGTTTTCATTTCTCCATCAAATCTGAATGAGATTCTTGCTGGGTAGAGTAATCTTGGTTGCAGGTTTTTCTCCTTCATCACTTTAATTATGTCCTGCCACTCCCTTCTGGCTTGTAGAGTTTCTGCTGAGAGATCAGCTGTTATCCTGATGGGGATTCCCTTGTGTGTTATTTGTTGTTTTTGCCTTGCTGCTTTTAATATGATTTCTTTGTGTTTAATTTTTGACAGTTTGATTAATATGTGTCTTGGCGTATTTCTCCTTGGATTTATTCTGTATGGGACTCTATGTGCCTCCTGAACTTGATTAACTATTTCCTTTCCCATATTAGGGAAGTTTTCAACTATAATCTCTTCAAATATTTTCTCAGTCCCTTTCTTTTTCTCTTCTTCTTCTGGAACCCCTATAATTCGAATGTTGGTGCGTTTAATGTTGTCCCAGAGGTCTCTGAGACTGTCCTCTGTTCTTTTCATTCTTTTTTCTTTATTTTGCTCTGCAGCAGTTATTTCCACTATTTTATCTTCCACCTCACTTATCCGTTCTTCTGCCTCAGTTATTCTGCTATTGATCCCATCTAGAGTATTTTTTATTTCATGTATTGTGTTTTTAATCGATGCTTGATTCATCTTTAGTTCTTCTAGGTCCTTGTTAACTGTTTCTTGCATTTTGTCTATTCTATTTCCAAGATTTTGGATCTGGGAAATAGAATCTTGGATCATCTTTACCATCATTATTCTGAATTCTTTTTCAGGTAGACTGCCTATTACGTCTTCATTTGTTAGGTCTGGTGGGTTTTTATCTTGCTCCTTCTCCTGCTGTGTGTTTTTCTGTCTTCTCATTTTGCTTATGTTACTGTGTTTGGGGTCTCCTTTTTGCAGGCTGCAGGTTCGTAGTTCCCGTTGTTTTTGGTGTCTGTCCCCAGTGGCTAAGGTTGGTTTAGTGGGTTGTGTAGGCTTCCTGGTGGAAGGTACTAGTGCCTGTGTTCTGGTGAATGAGGCTGGATCTTGTCTTTCTGGTGGGCAGGTCCACGTCTGGTGGTGTGTTTTGGGGTGTCTGCGGACTTTTTATGATTTTAGGCCACCTCTCTGCTAATGGGTGGCGTTGTGTTCCTGTCTTGCTAGTTGTTTGGCATAGGGTGTCCAGCACTGTAGCTTGCTGGTCGTTGAGTGAAGCTGGGTGCTGGTGTTGAGATGGAGATCTCTGGAAGATTCTCGCCGTTTGATATTATGTGGAGCTGGGAGGTCTCTTGTGGACCAGTGTCCTGAAGTTGGCTCTCCCACCTCAGAGGCACAGCACTGACTCCTGGCTCCTCAATTTGGGATGATTTGTTGTCTATTCATGTATTCCACAGATGCAGGGTACATCAAGTTGATTGTGGAGCTTTAATGTGCTGCTTCTGAGGCTGCTGGGAGAGATATCCCTTTCTCTTCTTTGTTCTCACAGTTCCCTTGTCTCAGCTTTGGATTTGGCCCCACCTCTCCATATAGGTCGCCGGAGGGCTTCTGTTCTTTGCTCAGACAGGACAGGGTTAAAGGAGCAGCCGCTTCGGGGACTCTGGCTCACTCTGGCCGGTGGGCAGGGAGGGGCACGGAGTGCGGGTGGAGCCTGCAGTGGCAGAGGACGGCTGTGACGTTGCACCATCCCGAGGCACGCCGTGCGTTCTCCCCGGGAAGCCGTCCCTGGATCCCGGGACCCTGGCAGTGACGGGCTGCACAGGCTCCCCAGAAGGGGGGCGTGGACAGTGACCTGCACTCGTACACAGGCGTCGCGGTGGCGGCCGCAGCCCCAGCGTCCCACGCCCATCTCTGGGGTCTGCGCTTTCAACCGCGGCTCGCGCCCGTCTCTTGTTACCGGATTTCTAAAACAACTTTCTAATACATTTTTTGGTTTCCCATTTTCCCCTGCTAAGTAAGTTTCTTCAAATTATATCCTTGAGATCATTTTGAATTGCAAAACATTTCCTACTTTAGAATCATTAAATATTTTGCCAATGTCCTTATGAAAATTTGCAGACTCTTCATAGAGTAACGTATACAGCTGACATTGCAAAAATTGGTATATTGTCGTCTAAATTTGGATTTTTAGAATATTTGTAAAATGAAGGTTTCTATCTGTGTTTGAAAAACACTGGCATTGTTAGGAACTCAGGTTTTCTAAACTAGATGACCAGGGTTCAAATCCTACCTCTGATACTTTCTATTATGACTTAGAGAACTTTTTAAAAATTTCCCTAAACCTCATTTTCCTCATCTGCAAAATGTGGATAATATCTATCAGTTGATCATCTATCATCTCTCTGTCTTTTATTTTTAATATATTTGTGGTTAAAAAATAAGTGAGACAACCCATATAAATTATACCGAATTTCTTACAGTTCTTCAAATGACCTAAGCTTTCTCCTTATAATCTGGGCCTTTATTTACAGAATTAGTTACATTTACAACAGTCTCTACACCATATCATCTCCTACTTTTACCCTTATATTAGGTCCCAATATAGGTGTCCCTTCCCATGGAAAAACTTTTCATGCTTCCCAAATCCTGAGTTGCATGACTACTTTATTTTTTCCTCTAGCAACCTGTTTTTCCCCTTTTCATGGTGCTTACATTACTGCATGCATTAATCTGTTATTTTTCCAAACATTCATCCCCACAAACTCTGAGTTTACATAAGATAGGAAATGTGTAAATGCATTATTATTTAGATTCTCTATTTGGCACAAAAGTATGTGCTTAATAAATGGTGAATTAATTAAAGAATAACCCAGTGAAATTTGTCCAAATGTTTAGACCATACCCTCTCAGCCTGTAATTCTCTGAAGCATAGACGTTTTCAACCTCACTACTAGTGCTTAACACTCTACACATCGCATTGCTATTTTAGAGTACTTAACATTCTATAAGTTGCATTGTTATGAAGAAATATATATATATATTATATATATAACATTATACATATATTATACATATATTATAATATATATTATATGTATAATATTATATATATATTATAATATATATATGCCTTCTGTTTCCTTAACTAGTTAAAAAGATGCTTGAGGCAAGGCTTGGCCAGATACCATCAACATTTGGCTTTTCTGGTGGTATTCACTACAAGTGTGGGGCTACCCTTTGAAACAAAGTTTAATAATTATCTCATCTCTTTTACTCTTTCCTTTGCCCTCATGTTCTCCTCTACTAGTGCAAGCATGTTTCTCAACTATTTAAGCCAAGCTTGTCCCAGCCTTCAATGTGACTCTTTTCTTAATTGAGTATTGATACAAGAACCTATTATATTAGCAAAGCATTATCATATTATGTATTACTTATTCAACAAAATATTAACTGAGTAAAACTTATTCCCTTTAAGCTATGAAAGCCTTAATCATTTTCAGCCTCTTTAAATATTTGTTTATTTATTTAGCAAATAACATGAACCTTCCTCTATGAGCCAGTTTTATTTTGTTTTGTTTTGTTTTTCTCAGCATTCAGCATGAAGTCTGTCACATAATAGGTATTCACAAAATATGTCATCCATGAATTGGGAACGAAGATTTCCCCGTTTTTCTGTAGCTAAGATAATATACAGAGACATGACAGATTTTACAGTAACATAGAATTAGCATTCCTGCTTGCCTCCTCCTGGGTGATGATTTTTAAATGCAGCAGCTTCACATATTGACACACATGCTTAAATACACAGATTAATATTACTTCATTAAACACTTATTTAAAAGAAAGATATCAGTGATCACTTCAAGTCAGATTTTACTTGAACCCATTAAGCTAGAGGTTCAACTCTAGCATATTTATTAGCCAACAGAGACTTTTATATTTATGTCAAAAGCAAAGTCTTCTAAAAGTTGTGATTTATGTTAACAGTTTCATGGAAAATCAATGAGGTTTGTCCTAGATTGGGGAAGGAAGTCACAGATATACTACATGCTGACTGCTGAGTACAAATGATTCAATGTCTATAAAACCTTATATGTATATTATCTGAATAATAAACCCTGACATTTTTATTTTACTGCTCAATTTTTTCTTTCATTAATTGATTTTCTTTCTTTGCATATTTTAGTCCATGTGCTATGGATACAAAGTCAACTTACATAATTCTTGGGCTTTAAATAATTCTCAAGTATGAGGGAAAACCATTTTTCATCTAATAAATATAATACAATTAATTCTCTTATCGCACAGAATGGTGTTTAAATTAAAAGAGAAGATTAATGACACAAGTGACTTTCAGTTTTAAGTACATGTGGAGGAATCTGTTTGAAAGGTGGAGCACCTTCTACGTGACCCACTCATCTGGAACCATTACGTCCTCTTCTATATCTTCTTGCAGGCCTTATACACAGGAAAGAAGAGGGCTCTGTAACTGGTATGCACATTTGCGACCTGTTTCTGAGTCCTACCCTAGTCCTTGGACAGGTCACTAGAAATAAATGAACCATGCTCTGAATTTCCAGTCATCAAAGTCTATGTTAATCTATATTATTTTAAGCTACATCTTCATAGAATGCATGATCATTGCCTTTATTAAGACTGAATTTTAATATGCCCTTTTATTGCTTAATAATACAGATCAGTAGTTTTCAAATTGTGCTAAGAGGAGAACCAAAGATTTCATGGATTCTCCCTCAAGGACTTGTCTGATGAAGATTACGAAAGTGAGCAAAGCAGCTCTTAAAAAAAAAAAAAATCTGTTTTACATGCTGGATTTCCAAATAAGAGGACCATAGAAGCACATTTAAAGGGAATATATTATAACCGTATGGGGTTCTAGGAAATCATTTTAAATGAAGTCTAAATTGATAGTGAAATTATTGTGAGCAACAAGATTGCCTTTTACTATTTAGTTTCATGGCATAAAGAGGTGTGAAAATTTCTGCAATGCACCACATTGATGATGTAAACTGTACCTTTTCTTTATGATCTAGTTCTCTTCTTACTCTGCCAATTCTGGGGCTTTGCGCAAGTTACATAAGCCCTCACACTCAGCTTCCCTCTTGATCAAATAAGGGTTTTGGACTAAATTATTATCAGTGAGTTGATATTTACAGTATCAAAATTCTATGATTCATTGTGTCCAGAAGTGACAAAGTAACAGGCTCATATCATTCTGCATTCAGTTTAACTCTGTATAATTTACATTTATTTAAAAAATGAGAAGTAGTCTCAGACTATGGGAAGTATTACACTAGGAAATTTTCAGGCTATCAATAATTTAAATGTATTTTATTTAATTTAGCAACTACCTCTTGTGTTTTAAGCAAAGAAACAGATGTGATGCCTCCTGCATATCACAACAAAATTTTCCAAGCAAGATGATTGACCTAGAGCCTGAAGGCAATTTTATGACTGAGAAATATAATAGTTCATGTACTCTAAAGAGTATTTGCATTACTTAACTTATGTAAAGGAATTCTGATTCATTTGTGCCTCTAGGTAGCAAATACATGACAATAAATAATTGAACATTCCAGAAAGCAATATTGAAATAACACTCTTGTCAGCCATTGACATGGGAATCACTATTCATAACCAATAATGTGTATACTCTCTTCTTTATAGATTATGATTTAGAAAAATATTTCATTCTACCGGCTTCAATTGTAGTCCTAAGAAGTGATAATATCTCACAACATCTATAAAGAAATGTCTATATAAATATAGCAGTTCCAATCAATGACATTAAAGAAAAAACTATTTCTGTAAATACCATTGTAAGTTCTTAATGACACAGCTTGTGCAATAAAATCACTATAGCCTATTTCACATTGGATATTTCATTTTATATCACACAGTATATCAGGAAAAGTAGTCATTGCCATTTACCCTCTGGATCCAGTGAATCTTCTTTTTCCAAATAATTTACAGAAATAAAAATAAAGTGATAGTGAAAAATAACTTTATTAGAAAAAATTTAGTCATGCATTTTCGTTTTGAGATAACTGTTGATTCATCCGAAGTTTTAAGAAATAATAGAAAGATTCTATGGACGTTTTACCCGTTCTCCCCAATAATAACATCTTGTAAAAAGATAAAAAAATATTACAGAATATTGGCATTGATACAGTCAAGATACAGAAAATTTCCATCACCACAAAACCCCCAAGTTGTCATTCTATAGCCACACCAGTCCCCTTCACCTCCTACCCCATCCTTAATCCCTGTCATCTGTTCTCCAGTTCTAATCTGTTTTCTATAAGTTTGCCATTTCACTAATGTTCTATCAATTGAATAATATAGTATGTAACCTTTTGGTATTGGCTTTTGTTTTCATTCAGCAAAATTTTCTGGACATTCATCTAATTTGTATGTGTATCAATAGATTATTCCTTGTTATTGCCAGGTAGTATTCCATGGTGTGGATATACCACAGTTTGTTTAGGCAATCACCTGTTGAAGGACATTTAGTTTGAGGCTATTATAAATACAGCTGACATAAACATTTGTGTACATGTTTGTGTGTGTAAAAACATAATTTTCATTTCTATGGAATAAAAGTACAGGAGTACAACTGATGGGTTCTATGAAAATTGCATGCTTTGCTTTTTTTTTCTTTTTTTGCAGTATGCGGGCCTCTCACTGCTGTGGCCTCTCCCATTGCGGAGCACAGGCTCCGGACGCACAGGCCCAGCGGCCATGGCCCACGGGCCTAGCCACTCCGCCGCATGCGGGATCTTCCCGTACCGGGGCACGAACCCGTGTCCCCTGCATCGGCAGGCAGACTCTCAACCACTGCGCCACCAGGGAAGCCCGCATGCTTTGCTTTTTAAAGAAACTTCCAAGATATTTTCAAGAACAGCTGTACCACTTTAGATTCCCACCAGCAATGCATGAGTGATCTAGTTTCCTAAGATCCTCACAAATTTTTGTTGTTGTCACCATTTTATTTTAGCTACTCTCATAGACATGCAGTGACATCATATTGTGGTTTTAACTTGCATTTCTCATATGACTAATGATGTTGAATGTCTTTTCACATGCTTAATTGACATATGTATATTTTATTCAGCAAAATGTATTTTCATGACTTTTGCCCATTTTCTAATTGGATTGTTGGTTCTTATCAACTGTCATGTTTTGAAAGTTCTCTATATACTCTAGACATTAGTCATTTGATGACTATGTTGCTTGCAAATTCTAGTATTCAGCTTATCTTTTCATCCTCTTAAGAGCTAAAGTTTATAACTTACTGGAGACCAATTTACAGTTTTTCTTTTTATAGATCATACTTTTGGTGCCAAGACGTTTTTGTTTAGCTCTAGATAACAAATATTTTCTCCTATTTTTTCCAAGAGTTTCATAGGTTTTACTTTTCCATTTAAGTCCATAATGCACTTTGAGTCAATTTTTGTGTAAGATGTGAGAATGAAGTCAATATTTTGCATATAAATGTCCACTTGTTCCAGGACCATTGGTTGAAATGTCTATCTTTTCTCTACTGAGTTTCTTTTTATTTTTGTCCAAAGTCAATTGGGTAGGACTTCTGGTTTCAGCTCAGACATGCTAAGAGCTTGGAAGTTGCCACTCTGCCCTTATGGCCAAACAAATAAACTAACTGAACATACTGAAAATCAATGACTTTTCTTAGACTTCTTAGAGGGTTGAGGATTCAGAAGAACCACAACCCTAAAATATAGATAGAAAGGCAAATCCATAGTGTCACACCAAGATTTACATATCTAGGATAGAAGCTACTAGAGACATAAACTTGTAGTAACACATAAATGGTACTTTTGATGAATTGCTAGAGGATGAGTATGAATTATCTAGAGAAATTACTTCAGGCTGCAGTTTCTTGGGTTTTACTTCTGGGAACCCAACCATGTTCTTAGGATTCAAGAAAGATCCCCTCATGGTATTGGTGAGGACAGGGAAGAGTAATCACTGTGAAATATGTCCAGATCATTGTCTATAACGAAGGCCCCCTCACCCGGGAAAACAAGTTTACCAGTCTTATCCAAGCTCAAGAAAGGCATTCATCTAATTCTAGTCCCCTCTGGATTTACTATCTTTCTTAAGCGGGGAGAAGCTATACTACTAGAAAAACACTTTCAAAAGACACAGTCCAGATACAAAGACCCACTAAAAGACTGAGATTTAACCACAATATTATAGAATACTTCCTGAATTCCACAGTTAACTACTAAACCAGCAGGGCTCCAGTATAACAATGGATTAAAATAAAAAATACTGCAAGACTCAGACTTTCTCTAAGCAGGAATATTTAGGAAAACCCAAAGTAAAGAAGAGAGACAAAAATAAGCATAACAGAGAAATTTGAAATTTCTGGCACCTATAGCCATAGAAAATGTTAAACACATACTAAACTCTAGCTATATAAACATAAAACCTCACATTAAATGACTATTGATATCAGTTCCTATAACACAAAACATCATGTCAGACTTACAGAAAAATTATGAGGCATTCAAAAAAGCAAGGAAAAAAAATCATACTGTTAAGATAAAATGCAAATATAAGAAGCAAATAAAAGTGACATAAATTTTGGAATTATCAGACAGGAAACTTTAAATAGCTATGATTAATATGTTAAAGGCACTAATGTATAAAAGTAGACAACATGCAATAACAGGTGAATAATATAAATAGAGAAATAAAAACTCTGAGAAAAAGCCAAGGGATATTCTAGAAATGAAAATAATTTTAATACAAATGAAAATTTCCTTTGTTGCACTCATCAGTAGTGGGACACAGCTGAGTAAAGAATCAGTAAGTTTCAAAGTCTACAGAAACATCCCAACTGAAATGCAAGAGTAAAATTAAAAAAAAAAAACATAGAACAGAGCATCCAAGAGCTCTGAATGATTTTAAAATTTGTGAAATATGTATACTTGAAATACCAGAGGAGACAAAAGAAAGAACAGAGTTGAAGAAATATTTGAAGTAATAATGGTCAATAATATTTGAAATTAGTAACAGACACCAAACCAGAGACCCAGGAAACTCATAGAAAACCAGCCAGGATAAATAACGATGACAATGACACCACCACACTATACCTAAGCATATCCTATTAAAATTAAAAAAAAAAAAAAATACAAAAAAAAATCTTTAGGGAAGGCAAAGCGAAAATATATCTATAGAGGAACAACAAAAGAATTACAATAGACTGACTCTTATTAAGAAACCATGCATGCAAGAAGAGTGTGGAATGAAATATTTGAAGTGTTGAAAGAAAAAAAAAATCTGCCAAACTAGCATTCTGTATCTTGTGAAATAATCCTTCAAAAGTGAAAGAGAAATGAACTTAAAGAAAAAGTGAGGGAATTCACTCTCAGCAGACCTGCCCTGAAAGACATGTCAAAGTTATTCAAGAAGTAGGAAAATTATATTGTTCAAAACAATTAATCTACATAAAGAAAGGAAGCTATTCAAAGGAATAAATAAAGAAGGTCTAGAAATCCAGGATAGAATGAAGAGGGTTATGAAACAATCTAACTATATTACCAATGAATGATACAGCCTTGCTGAAGAGGGTGGGAGGGAAAGTTGCTGGCATAAGTAATTTTGGAAATGAGTTCTGTTTGTAAGACTAAAGGCAAAAGAAACTGAACAAATACTATATTTATGAAATTGTTTCCCATAGGGTTACAAGTTAACAATTTTTATACTTCTATACCTGTATCTTGTAATGAAACAATTATATAAATGAATGGCAGATTTATTTTTGATGCCTGAAATCTTTATTTTTTATTATTTTTCTGGAGTAAAATTGTTTTACAATGTTGTATTAGTTTCTGCTGTACAATGAAGTGAATCAGCGGTATGTATATCTATATCCCCTCCCTCTTGGACCTCCCTCCCACCCACCCCACATCCCACCCATTTAGATCAACACAGAGCACCAAGCTGAGCTCCCTGTGCTATACAGCAGGTTCCCACTAGCTAGTTATTTTACACATGGTAGTCTATTTATGTCAAACCTAATCTCCCAGTTTGTCCCACCTTCCCCTTCCCCCTACTGTGTCCACATGTCCATTCTCTATGTCTGTGTCTCTATTCCTGCCTTACAAATAGGTTCATCTGTACCATTTTTCTAGATTCCACATAAATGCATTAATATACAATATTTGTCTTTCTTTCTGGCTTACTTCACTCTGGATGACAGATTCTAGGTCCATGCAATTTCATTCCTTCTTATGGCTGAGTAATATTCCATTATATATATGTACCACATCTTCTTTATCCATCTATCTGTCATTGTTGAACATTAGGTTCTTTTCATGTCCTGGCTATTGTAAATAGTGCTGCAATGAACATTGGGGTACATGAGTCTTTTTCTTTTTTTAACATCTTTATTGGAGTATAATTGCTTTACAATGGTGTGTTAGTTTCTGCTTCATAACAAAGTGAATCAGTTATATATATACATATATTCCCATATATCTTCCCTCTTGCATCTCCCTCTCTCCCACCCTCCCTATCCCATCCCTCTAGTTGGTCAACAAAGCACCGAGCTGATCTCCCTGTGCTATGCAGCTGTTTCCCACTAACTACCTATTTTACGTTTGGTAGCGTATATATGTCCATGCCACTCTCTCACTTTGTCACAGCTTACCCTTCCCCCTCCCCGTGTCCTCAACTACATTCTCTATGACTGCGTCTTTATTCCTGTCCTGCCCCTAGGTTCTCCAGACTCATTAGTTTTTGTTTTTGCTTTTTTAGATTCCACATATATGTGCTAGCATATGGTACTTGTTTTCCTGTTTCTGACTTCCTTCACTCTGTATGACAGACTCTAAGTCCATCCACCCAACTCCAAATAACTCAATTTCATTTCTTTTTATGGCTGAGTAATATTCCATTGTATATATGTGCCACATCTTCTTTATCCATTCATCTGTTGATGGACACTTAGTTTGCTTCCATGTCCTGGCTATTGTAAATAGAACTGCAATGAACATTTTTGTACATGACTCCTTTTGAATTATGGTTTTCTCAGGGTATATGCCCAGTAGTGGGAATGCTGGGTTGTATGGTAGTTCTATTTTTAGTTTTTTAAGGAACTTCCATACTGTTCTCCATAGTGACTGTATCAATTTACCTTCCCACCAACATTGCAAGAGGGTTCCCTTTTCTCCACACCCTCTCCAGCATTTATTGTTTGTAGATTTTTTGATGATGGCCATTCTGACTGGTGTGAGATAATATCTCATTGTAGTTTTGATTTGCATTTCTCTAATGATTAATTATGTTGGGCATTCATTCATGTGTTTGTTGGCAATCTGCATATCTTCTTTGGAGAAATGTCTATTTAGGTCTTCTGCCCATTGTTGGATTGGGTTGTTTGTTTTTTTGATATTGAGCTGCATGAGCTGCTTGTAAATTTTGGAGATTAATCCTTTGTCAGTTGCTTCATTTGTAAATATTTTCTCCTATTCCAAGGGTTGTCTTTTGGTCTTGTTTATGGTTTCCTTTGCTGTGCAAAAGCTTTGAAGTTTCATTAGGTCCCATTTGTTTATTTTTGTTTTTATTTCCATTTCTCTAGGAGGTGGGTCAAAAAGGATCTTGCTGTGATTTATGTCATAGAGTGTTCTGCCTATGTTTTCCTCTAAGAGGTTGATAGTGTCTGGCCTTACATTTAGGTCTTTAATCCATTTTGAGTTTATTTTTGTGTATGGTGCTAGGGACTGTTCTAATTTCAAACTTTTACATGTATCTATCCAGTTTTTCCAGCACCACTTATTGAAAAGGATGTCTTTTCTCCACTGTATATTTATATTCTTGTCTCCTTTATCAAAGATAAGGTGACCATATGTATGTGGGTTTATCTCTGGCCTTTCTATCCTGTTCCATTGATCTATCTTTCTGTTTTTGTGCCAGTACCATACCATCTTGATTACTGTAGCTTTGTAGTATAGTCTTAAGTCAGGAAGCCTGATTCCTCCAGCTCCGTTTTTCATTCTCTAGATTGCTTTGGCTATTCGGGGTCTTTTGTGTATCTATACAAATTGTGAAATTTTTTGTTTTGGAAGTTTTAGCCACAGCAATCAGGGAAGAAAAAGAAATAAAAGGAAACCAAATCAGAAAAGAAGAAGTAAAGCTGTTACTGTTTGCAGATGACAGGATACTATACATAGAGAATCCTAAAGATGCTACCAGAAAACTACTAGAGCTAGTCAATGAATTTGGTAAAGTAGCAGAATACAAAATTAATGCACAGAAATCTCTGGCATTCCTATACACTAATGATGAAAAATCTGAAAGTGAAATTAAGACAACACTCTCATTTACCATTGCAACAAAAAGAATAAAATATCCAGGAATAAACCTACCTAAGGAGACAAAAGACCTGTATGCAGAAAATTATAAGACACTGATGAAAGAAATTAAAGATGACACAAATAGATGGAGAGATATACCATGTTCTTGGATTGGAAGAATCAACATTGTGAAAATGACTCTACTACCCAAAGCAATCTACAGATTCAATGAATCCCTATCAAACTACCACTGGCATTTTTCACAGAACTAGAACATGTGTCCTTTTGAATTATGGTTTTCTCAGGGTATATGCCCAGTAGTGGGATTGCTGGGTCATATGGTAGTTCTATTTTTAGTTTCTTAAGGAACCTCCATACTGTTCTCCATAGTGGCTATATCAATTTACATTCCACCAACAGTAGATCTCTTTTGACCCACCTCCTAGAGTAATGAAAATAAAAACAAAAATAAACAAATGGGACCTAATTAAACTTAAAAGCTTTTGCACAGCAAACGAAACCATAAACAAGACGAAAAGACAACATTCAGATTTTTTTTTTTTATGGCAGGTGGTGGAGGCCAAATTTCTCACTGTTGGAGTGAGAGGTTACAAATCAGCAAAGGAAAGAGTGTAGAATAATCCATGTAGCAATTAACTCAAGTTTGTGACATCAGTATAAACCCCCATTGAGCTTAATATAGATACAGATGGCTACATACAGATGGTTACATTTATACATATGTGTATATACATGAGCTTTATGTACACACATATTTTCTTGCTACATCAGCTGAGAGGGTCTAGAAGCAATGGTATACCAGGTGCAACAAGCACATCTAACACAGGGTTCTTGGTGTCTAATACTATTGTTTATTAAAAGCAGCTATGTGGAGAAATGGTTGCTTATTACTGGAGCAGGAAATACACAGTAGGAGCCTGGGGCATCTCATAGTATTTGAAAGTAAAGAAATTCTCAAAAAAGCAACAAATCAACCAAAAATTTCACAATGATTGGTGTATGTCAAAACAACAACAACAATGACAACAAAACACTACGGTTTACTGAAAGAGCTTCCAATGGGAGAGTTAGAGCAATTTGAGCAACAAGATAAATGAATTAGTATCGGATTATAACCTAGGGTACAAAATATCCAAGTTCATACTGTTAGAAATAAATGATTGAATATCTAAATAAGCAGTGTAGAAAAGACAAATCTGTGCAGAAGAATTTCAAGTAATTTATGTATATATTCCACCCAGAAAGAAGGAGAGCATAACTCCATACTCATTAAGTGGGTGCTGCACACTGTGACTTCTTTGCAAATAATATAGTACAAAAACAGAGATAAAAAGAGTCACTTTATAGTTTAAGAACCTGAGAATCAATTTCTCAGCCAGATGAGTTAGGTTAACAGTGGAAAATCATATTGACTGTATATATTCTTGACATGATGTGATGCAAATGGCACTTTAACTCTTTGATCTTCCTCCCCAAAACATGTAACTCCAGTGTAATCATAAGAAAAAGATCATTAAATCCAAATGAGGGACGCTCTGCAAAATATCTGACCTGTACTTTTCCAAATTGCTAAGGTTATCAAAAATCATGAAAGTTTGAGAAACTGTCTTAGCCAAGAAGAATCTCAGGAAGCATAATTATGAAATGTAATATCATACCCTTGCTAGGATCCCAGAAGAGAAAAAGAACACAAAGTAAAATTAAGGGAATCTGATTAAAGTGTGGGCTTAAAATAATAATAATATATCAATATTGGTTGTTGAATTGTAACAAATGTACCATGATAATGTAAGATATTAATAATAGGGGAACTGAGTGTGTAAATGGGAACTTTCTGTACTATATTAGCAATTTTACTGTGAATCTAAAATTTTCCTAAAAATACTTACTTAAAAGGAAATAAAAAATCAGGTTGTATATTTGCCTTGGTCTATTTGTGGATTCTCTATTCTATTCCATTGATTTATGAATCTATGCCCCCACTTATACCATACAATTTTGGTTATGTCAGCTATATAATGCCTTCTGATCAGATAGACTGAACATTCATCATTTTATTTTTCAAATTTATTTTAATTATTCTAGTTTCTTTGGCTTTCCAGATAAATTTTAGAACAATCTTGTCTATACCAACTATAAATCTTGCTGGGATTTTGACAGCAATTACATTAAACATAAATATCAAGTTGAGGGGAACTGATATCTTTACTTTGTTGCATCTTCCAGCCCATAAATATATGGCATGTCTCCACAATTATTTTGCTCTTATTGGATTTTTCATTAGCAGTTTATAGTTTTCACCATAAGAATACCACACGTGATTGATTACACATGCATTTAGGCATAACAGTTTTTAGCAGATGTAAATGGCATAGATTTTTAAATTTTAGTGTTCATGTTTTCATTGCTAGATTACTGAAATGCAATTGATTTTTGTTTATTTATCTTGTATCATATGACCTTAATGAACTCATTTATCCATAAATCTACAAAATGCATTTTTTTTCCCTTTTGGACTTTAAATGCCTTTTATTCCCTTTTTATCCCCTAGATTTAATTGGCTAGAACTTCCAGAACTTTGCTCAATAAGAGTGGTTATATTAGACCTTCTTGCCTTGTTGCCAACAGTAATGGAAAATTACTCAGTTTTTAACATTAAATATAGTGTTAGCTGCAGGATTTCAATAGATACACTTTATAATATTTAGGAAATTCCCTTTCTCTTTTGATACTTCTGAGAATTTTTGTCATGAATAATTGTCGAATTTTGCTATTTTTTTCTGTATCAATTGATATAATCATGTAATCTTTCTTCTTTGTCCTGTTAATATGATGGATACACTGATTGATTTTCAAAAATTGAAACTGCCTAGTGTAGCATGGCGACTATAATTAAAATACTGAGTTGCATATTTGAAAGTTGCTAAGAGAATAGATCTTAAAGTTCTAATCAGACCACATAAAACATGTATAATTATGTATGGTGATGAATGTTAACTAGATTTATTGTGGTGATCATTTTGCAATATATACAAATAGCGAATCATTATGTTGTACACCTGAAACTAATATAACTTTACTTGTCAATTTTACCTTAAAAAAATCAAACCTCCTTTGCATCCTTGGAATAAGACCCACTTAGTCATGATGTTCAATTCTTTCTACATATTGCTGAATTTTTTTTGGAGAAGATTCAAAATCTATGCCATTAATATTATTACTCTCTTACATTTAGTTATATCTGTAATATTATAATGATACTTTACACTCTTTCATTTTTCAACCTAAAGCCACAGTTTAATTTGATAACTACCTAAGATTAATATTGGGTACCAGCTTTTCTAGAAGGATTTTCGTAAGTATACTGTAACAATTTGTCTATTTGTCAAATTACCTATCTTTTAATCAATTGCTTCATATTAAATTTAAATATGATGGTATAATTTGGGAAGTTTCTTAAATGTCTTTGGACTGCCAATAGGCTTTTTTCATAAAAATTTATTAGAATAATAATTATTGTAGATTGTGAAAATCTTGTATATATAAGTTCATAGATATATGTATATAAGTTCATATATATCCATATATATATAAGTTCGTATATACATTCATACAATTCAATGTAGACCTGTATGCACTGGCTCCTAGATAGGCTTTAAAATCTCTACAGAATTACTTTTAGAGGATTTCGTCTATTTTTATGGTTCAGACTGACACAGAAGCTTTTTTGAAACTTGGAACTTCTTAATATTTTTTTGTAGCAATGTCTTTTATTTTCAAAAATGAGAACTACATTATTCTTTATTTGAAAATCCATAATGATCCTCCCAAGCCATCAGAAGGCTGCACTGAATCAGTTTTCCTGCATCTATGCTATGTAATCTATGTCCCTTTGTAGCTCACACTTTTGTCTTTCTGGTGTTAGGAGAGAAAATGTCACGTACTTTCTGGTGCCTTTTACTCACAGTCTAAGTCCTGAGAACAAGAACCATATCAAAAGCTAATTTCACCTAACTTCTTTTGCATTTGGTCCAATTACTAGAGTCAGAGATTTGTAAAAGTTTGTTGCCAAGCCACCCAGGGTAAGTGATTCTAGAGTTGGTGTATCCCACTTTCTGCTGCTGGCTGAAGTCTGGTTCTGAATGGACTGATTGTAAGAGATTCTCTATTTCTGAGATTTACATTTGGTAATTTCATATCTATGAGAAAATTTTTAAGCTTGGGCAAAGATTTTTCACTATGATTGCTACCAAAAATCGCCATATGTTTTTTGAACTGGAAATAAATGAGATTTGAAGGCACTAGCAGTTTAATATGGTTGTAGGGAAGCTTCGGCAGGCAGCAGCATGATTGGTATGTACCATGCCTAACCTCCAACATGAGATGTTAATAAGGCTCTGCTACTTCTTCTCTGTCTACTGAATTTAATACCCCTGAGCTTTGACTGCATATTGGAATTTTTCCCAGCTCAAATTTTAGGCAAATTCTTTCAGCCACCCTTATCCCATATAATCCCAGACTAAAATACAATATAATCCAAATCCTAGGCTACTTCAAGGGGAATGTAACCTCAGTTATGAAATTCCATTTAATCAAAGAATAGATTTTTTTTTTTTTTACTTTCATGGTCACTCTACCTGGCTTAATTAAAACAAAACCAAGGGCTTCCCTGGTGGCGCAGTGGTTGGGAGTCCGCCTGTCGATGCAGGGGACACGGGTTCGTGCCCCGGTCCGGGAGTATCCCACATGCCACGGAGCAGATGGGCCCGTGAGCCATGGCCACTGAGCTTGGGCGTCCGGAGCCTGTGCTCCACAACGGGAGAGGCCACAACAGTGAGAGGCCCGCGTACCACAAAACAAAACAAAACCAAACAACAAAAAAACCCAAAAACATCATGCTTCTACTCTCGTTAATATATGATTTAATCCAAGCGGTTTGGCTGGCCAAACTATATTGGATTACATCTATATTTCTAGCAGATTGTTCAGTTTTACTTTCTAATACTGCAAGTTTCAGTACATTTATTTTTCTTTACATTTTATAGTGACTGTCAACATTGATTTGTATATTTTAGATCTTGGAGAGATTTCAAGACACTGTCTGGCTTAGATCCCTAAATTCAGGCAGGTAATATCCTAATAGTGCTCAATAATAGAAATTCTTGTTAGTGAATAATTTTAGAGCTCTTTTTACTTGTAGATTCTCTTCCCTTATCAGATGTCTGGACCTTTGAATGTTGCTATTGTTGGTATTATATTATTCCTAAAGGGTATGTGTAGAATCAGCTGATGGGTATGACTGCCTCAGGTCACATTTGGGAGATTTTAGATGGGAGGGTGCCTGACTCAAAACCTGAAGGTATTTCTCTGAAGTGGAAAATATACTCCCTACTTAGTGATTCATTTCGTCTAAAAGAAAGACATTTTGAAAGTGAAGGAAAAATGTATATTTGTCCATGTAGCTGTCTTTAGCTTAATGTAATTTTTTCTGGATGATGATTTTATTTTCTTTGTGGTCACTGTATCTTAGAGCTGTAGGAAATGAATGATTTTTTCCCCTATATAACCTCTTTGTGTCCTTGTTTCAGGACATTCAACTTCATCGTTTTTGACAGTCTGTTAAATATTTTGTTGCATAAGGTAAGCTATATATATGTATATATATATATATATATATATATATATATATATATATATACACATATACATATGTATTTTTTAACTCATTAATATGGGGTAAGTACTGCCAAGATAGTGTTCAAAAATGGTAGCTTACATATAGTAGACACTCCAGAAATAAAGTAAATGGATAAATGTCCCAAGGACCAATGGCTTCAGTATCAAATCTAGAATACCAATCATTTTGCTAGATCTGTATTGGAGCAGATATTTTGAGACTGAGGAATACATGGTGCCTTTCAAATCCACCATCTGCCAATTCACAAAGTTAAAGCATATTTGTTTAGGTTAGTGCTTTACAATCATGATGATTATTACTGAATTAATATGATTATAATAAAAACACTGATAGCTTACATGAATTGAGGGAGTGCTAGGCATTATGTCAATTAGGTATAATTGGATTTGATGCTTATCCTAGCCTTATGAATCTTAGAAACTTTTCTGCTGTTTATTTGAGGTAGAACACACACTTATAGAAAGGCAGCACAAATTTACATTATTTTTACCAGACTTCACTCCCCAAACTGTATTTTCAACTTCTATTCTTGATGGCTAGGTTCTTCTATACCTAGTTTGAATCTGTACAAAATGACACTTGTTTTGCATTGCATGCCAGCTTAATTTTTCTTTTGTCACCCTCTTATTTGTGGGTTGGATGGGGTGGGATGGTGATGACTGTTTATTGCTACTGAAGAGGCCAAGTGCTAAAAGAGTGGCTGCTGTCTAGAAAAGGGAGCAGCCCATCACGAATACAAGGCAGTCCCAGCTATATTTTTTATGGAAATATGAAAAAAGGATAAACATTAACCAAAGATTGAAAGAAGCAAAAGAACACAATCAATATGAGAAATGCAAAGGCATGTGACCCCATTTCTTTTCTATCTCAGGATACAATGCAAGGGGAAGGGAGCTCTTATGAGTTCCCAAGATTTTCCATCTACCAATAACAATACCAAATGCCTGGGATCCTCTCTGGGAGCTTGAAAGTTTATCTGATTTGATGTTTGGTTCAGATTGTGCATGTCAACACTTTCTAAGATGTACTAGTTCATGTCTTCTTTCACCAATCCTCAACTCTGGTCATTACCAATAAAACTCTAGAAAACATCTAAGTATAAGTCAGAGTAGATACTAACTCTGCCTTTCCATGTCAGCAGCATGTAACTATTATGACCTTATTTGTTTTACAGTCTAGTGGGATATACTACATCATCTACAGAAATCAGGTCCGGTCAAATCTTTACCAATCAACTTGAGAGATGTAAATCATAAAATCATAGACTGTTAGAACTATGAGAACATTAGATCTAATCTAGTCAATGTCATCTGTTTTACAAAGGTAGAAATACAGTTTAAAAATGGCAAAATAACTTTCTTGTTCAAGGATGCACAGTGTCAGTTTCATTAATAATATGCCTGTTGTTTCAAATTCTTTAGGAATGGGGACACATTTTCTTTTATACCCCCTAAAATAAAATTTTGAATTTTTTTTATTGATACAGTATAGTAGTTCACATTTTGTTTACGGAGGTTTAAAATCTTTTTAATTTACACTATATCCTTTTTGGGTATAATTATCCATATTAAGCTGTAGTATTTAACCTTATACAATTTTTTTATTTCTATTGGGTTCCTTGAAATGAACAGTTTGTTTCCTGTTGCTAAGGAAACAGATTTTTGCATAAGATATAATGTAACATTGATGCCACATTAAACCACTAAAGTGGAAATCTTTAAAGCCTGTCAACATCTTGAGAGTAAGCAGTTTGCTCTAATTAAAACGAATTCAAAATTATTCTGAGCATGTACAAATGCAGTTTAGAAACACTTTTCGGCTGGTAAGAACTTGTTTTGTTTACGTAAAATATTTTAACATGTGCTTATATTATATTCAGTTTATATTTTTAAAATCCAAACTTACTATAAGTTTAATTAAAAAACATTCTAACAATGTAGCAGTAATTATGGTTGAAAACAAAATGATAATTTAAAAATCAAGTAAATTTTCATTCTGAATGCTCTTAATGTTATCTTTTATTTTTTTAAAAAGGTAAAACTGAATGATATGATTTATCTTTTATTTCACTGGCTGAAGTTTTCTTAAAAATGAAAGATGGTCCAGATATTTGGAGAGCACACTATCCTAAGCCAACAGCAATGAACATTTGTTTCTAATTACGGATAACCTAAGAAAAATTGACTTTATAGTTTATAAGAAACATTACATATTTATTAGTAATATTTATAAGCCACTAAAATATTTTTCCTAAGTAGTAACATGGTAACAGCTGGCTAATCCTTTCATTTCAAATAAGATTCAAGATATATCATGAAATGAACTGGTATCTTTAAGATGTATCTCATTTACTCACTGGCTTAGAGTTTTATTAGAGTGTTTAGTTATTTGAATGGATCCTTTTGAGGAGGCAGAGTACCTTGCTTTCAAGGGATCTGAAATGGTCTGTGGGTTCCCAATAGTGCTTTAAAAAAGTTTCAGGGGCCACACAGGTCCCTGCTATGCTGGATCCCCTGAATTACAACATGGTCACTGCCCAGAGCCTTGGGAATAGGAAGCTAGATCTTGGGCTACATTTGCAGGAGGTTTGAGAAAAATGATTATGGCTTTTGGTTGTTTGTAGGGAAGGATGCAGTAAAGCTTATATATTTTTTCCATACTCAGGAGGATCTGGGGTCTAATCATAAAATTAACAGTTTTGGAAATCAGGAAGACTGAATCTGAGTTTTATATATTTTGATATATTTAACCCTGCTTTGTATTTAAGTTTTTGGTTTATATGAATGGCTCTTGATGCCACTGCAGATTTTGTTTATATATATTTTTGCTTATAGCCTTTGTCACATTTAGCACTGGATGATTATCGGGAAATATTCCTTTCTGTCTTGCCTGCAGTGTAATGTTTTGGAGATAATGAAATGATTTATTCATCTCAACATGCTTACATAGTATAATGTTCTGTACACATCACAGTCTTTATGTTTGTATTGTAAAAATAGGGGAATTGTACTATTTGTGTTGTATAAATAATCTTCTTAACCTAGCTTTTATAATTGAGGTAAGAGAGGGGTGTGTGTGTTTTTGAAGCTATTGTTTTTATCCTTGGATGATTATTATAGTGAAAAGATAATAACATAAATGACCAGATCAAATCAATTTAACATTTAAAAACAGCTATGAGAGTTACAGAATACCTGTTAAAAATATATATTCAATGACTTACATACACAATCCATTTGAGAAAAAACAAATTCTATTTCCCAAACAACAGACCTACTATTAGAACATGAGGTAACTCAAAATAACACAGACCACTTCCACATCTCTCCTCTTGAGTCATTTTACAAAACTTAGTCAGTGTGATTTTCCTTCCAAATAATCATTGTTTCTGAGCAGCTAGTGAACATATTAAGAAGCCCTAAATAAAAGCCTTATAAAAAAGGAGATGATTTTTTTTTTTACTACTGTAGAATTTGGGTACTTTAGGTTTAAGATTTAAGAACAAAATTTAAAGAAATAGACATGGTGCCCTGCTGCTCCCTTGCTTCCCTGGAAACCCCACTTTTGCTCACTCAGAGAATGTTGTTAAAGTGCTACCTCTTAATCTATGCTGCTCTTTACCTTTCTCCATGGTATCTCTTTCTGGCATCACACTTCCTTTGCCTCTGCCTGTACCAGGTCACAGTAAAAACTGCAGGGCTCAGAGTGGCAGCTGAAGAAAATTTACTGTCATCAGACAGACTGTCTCTTACTTATTAGCTACATAACATTGGGCATGCTAACAAATCTTCTCCAATCTGCTCCATCTTCTCAATTATAAAATAAAGATTAAAAAACTAGGGCTTCCCTGGTGGCGCAGTGGTTGAGAGTCCGCCTGCCGATGCAGGGGACACGGGTTCGTGCCCCGGTCTGGGAAGAACCCACATGCCGCGGAGCGGCTATGCCCATGAGCCATGGCCGCTGGGTCGGCGCGTCCGGAGCCTGTGCTCCGCAACGGGAGAGGCCACAAAAGAGAGAGGCCCGCATACCGCAAAAAAAAAAAAAAAGATTAAAAAACTAAACTTACCTATTGGTAAGTTGCATATAAAGCCTGGGGCACCATGTTTGGCATGTAATTAAATGCAATAAAAGATGCCTGTAGTGATGATGATAATGATCTATGCATAGACAGAAGACCCCCTAGTAAATCAAGGGTTGTGAAATGTTGGCATTAATACCTGTGTGAAGGATTAAATTAGGGAAAATAAATTACTAAAAAAAAGATTAGGATAAAATCATTTCAGACTGATTTTAAACCACAGTTTCATTTCCCATTCTAAAAAAGAAAAGATATTGAATAATGCTCCATAGGTTACCAGAGATAAGGAGCTCAGCAAGCTTTTAATTAAGTTATTCCAATTATGGGAACAGTGCACTAAGTTGCAGACACTTTATCTTTACCTAAGAGCTAAGGACCATTTCCATTTAATGCCAAGCTATAACACCTTTACCTATTCTACAATGATGCCAGTAAATCTACTGCTTTAAAAGGATATGTGTTAAAATAGTCCTTGCCTCAATGATATCAAAATTACTGAAATTTTGAGGGTGGATAGTGTGTTTGGGTAGGAGGATGTCTTCAGGGAAAGAATAAGAAAAAATACTTTCAAACATTTTAAAATTAACAAAAAGAAGAGGTTTTTATGCTACAAAGAGAGTTCTACCTTTTAGTGAACAATTCATTGTATTAATAAAGCTTTTTATACTTGCAGAGCAAACTTGCAAAAATCAAGATGCACTTTGAGTGAGTACTAATAATAAAACAAAAAAGAAAGAAAAAAGAAAAGAGGATAACGCAGCCAAAGACTAGCATTAGCATTTTGCTCTCTGAAAATATTTTTTTCCCTTATATTAGGTTTTGAAGTCTGTTCCATAGAAACCACTCCATCAAGCTATAGCTTGAACTTTTTTTAAACATAAAATGGGCTTGACAATCTCTCAATACCTCTTTATAGAGGTATAAACAACCTAAAATAGCATACACAACAATTTTAAATATAAGTGGATGTTTACAAGGTAAGCCCTCTGGTCATCACCCAGAAAAGTTCATGAAATTGTTCTCTGATGGTTTGGCTGTATAATTCTCAGATTAGAGGCTGCTGTGACTATGTTCCTTTTCTCTTTCTTTCCTTCCTCTCTCCTTTCTTCTGTCCCTCCTTCCCTGTATTAGCTTCCTAGAGCTGCTGTAATAAATTACTACAAACTTGGGGGCTTAAAACAGAACAAATTATTTCTCCTATGGTCTAGAGGACAGAAGTCCTAAAACAGTTTCACTGGTCTAAAGTCAATGTGAGGGCAGGGCTGGTTCCTTCTGCAGGCTCTAGGGGAGAAGAACTTTCCTAGGCTTTCTGGGTTTATTTAGCCCACCACACTTCCTTTCTTTCTTTGTTTTCTGTATTTCAAATTGCTGTTTGAACAGAAAAAAAGTAGCATTCTTTGTAGTTTTAGATAATAAACTTCTCACCAGCAAAGATTCAACTTCAGAGAAGGTTTGAAGACAACTGAGAGGGCACACAGTTGCCTGTGTCAACAAAACTACCAGATAACTTGTTCAGTACATTTTCAGAGATGATGATAAACAGATTTCTATATTTGCATAATGCCTTAAATATATGCATAGAATTACATGACTTTCATGCGACACAACAGTAAGTCTAATTATGTAGTTTTCCTGATCAGAAAATTAAGGTCCCATGAGGCTTAAGTGCCTTGCAGAAATTTATACAACCTGGGAACTACCACTGGGTTTGCAAGCAAAGTGCTGGCCTGCCTCCTTACTCAGGGCTTTTTATCACTGCATTTAGAGAATCTGGCTGTGAAGAGTATAGGTATTTCTTCTCCAACACTTGTGAAAAGCACAAGTGAATATAACAATGTAGGCTTTAGAAATAAACCCTTTGTTTTTCATCAGGAATCTAAGCTACTACAATGCTTAGAATTTTCATATTTCAAATTCTTTTTTACTCTAAAGAACTTGACTTCTGCTCTGCCTAATTTGTATATTAAAAAAGAAAAATCTCATTGGTAAATATTTGATAATTTTCAAAACGTTTAACAGAAAATAAAAGTGAATCAATTGTGATCCTGTCATTTTTTCTAATTCTTGGCATGATTATTTCATGTCTTTTCTCTATGCATTTTTTGGGTTTTTTTGGGGGGTGGGGAATATCAATTGGCGTAACCATTTATTCAAAACCTCTGTGCTGGCTCTTTGCAAGGGGAAGCTACTACTCACAAGGGAATATTTTACTTACTATAACAGGGTCACATTATAGACTTTTTCTCCATTTACCACATCCATGAATATTCCTTTTCAGGGATATAGAAATATGCCTGATTGGAAGAAAGCCCACCTAATGCACTCACTCTTGTTGTTCAGCCCTTAATACAGATAGTGTTTCTTGACCTGTTTCACAACAGTATTTCTTTCTACCATAGGGTTATCTGAAAACATAGAAAATAAAAAGAGCTTATTACTGTTTATATTGCCAAAGAGGCCTCTCACCCCACTCTGAAAATGTAGTGGATCTTTTTGGTAATGCATATTTTGAAGACACTTAGGATACAACTCATCTAAGCATGTGGATCTCAGGTTCATCCTCACATGTTTCAGATTGTACTGGTGTATTGTTTCAGTAGAGATATCATCAAATGAACATCAGTTTGACAAGAAAATCAGTATCATCGTATTCAAGGCAAGAGCAATATATTGATGTTAGCACTGATAATTTTTAAAATGGAATGTCTAGGAAGGACCAAGAAAGTTCACAGGTGTAAAGAGAACTGACTTGAAAGTTAGGAGTCTTGGATATTAAGTCAAACTGCCACTAGCTGTGTGATTCCTCCAAACACTCATGAATATATGACTCAGTTTCCCCTCTGAAATGTTATTTCATATGTAGAAGGAGGTCAAATAAAATTTTAAAAGGCAATGGATAATATTGAGAAGTTAAAAGGGCTTAATTGGTTCAGTTGAAGCACTGCTAGAATATAGGAGACTTGGATTCCTGTTCAGTTACTGGGTAATACCCTTAGTGGGACTGCAGTCAGCCAGGCACCTGAGGGCCTTATCTCTTCTTTCTGAGTCCTCTCTGCCATCCTGGAGCACCTGAAGCAGGCTCAGAGTGTTGGGATATTACCGCAGCCCCCACCCCAGGAAAGCTTTCAACAAATTACTGACTGCAGTTGGTTTATAAATACCCCAGCTCCCTTGCCCCTCAAGGAAAATTTCTTAGGCATGTGTTTTACACTGACTGAATTTCTTGAAAGGATTAACCTCCAATTGCCTTCCCTTCTCTTTCTTACTTCCCCTCTCCCTTTATGCATTTTTTAACAAATACATTTTTGTTTCTTTTTGGAAAACTGAGGATGCATTTTCTTCTGTATCAGAAACATAAAATGGTTATAAATGTTTGCTTATTATTATATAATGCTATTATGTTAGAAATTATTTTTATTTTTTGTGTACCCATTCAATTATTTTGGGGGTTTAAATCTAAAAGTAAAATTACATGCTCAAATATGATTAGTGCTAAGATTTTATTTTCCAAGTGCTTACCATTATTCATTAGAATCCCTCCAGCAGGTATATCTGTAATGCTCAATTCCTTTGCATTTTGTCAATATTGGATATGCAGTATTGAATGTTTTCCAATAAATATTCTAAAGGGCTATTCCTTTCTTGTTATAATTTGCTCTTATTTGGTTAACAATACAATGAACTTTCTTTTTGCCATTTTTATCTGTTGTTATAAATGTTCATATATTTTGCAAATTTGTCTCTTTGTTGACATTTAAATTAGTATTAATTCATCTTATTAAATTAATATTAATTCATCATATTAATACATCTCAATTTTATACGTAAATATTAAATTATAAAATTTAATGTTACCATTTAAAAACTCCTATATTTATTTTTTAAAAAAGAAGAAAATATACTCACCTTTACTTGGTAACGTTTTTAATCTGATTGGTGTTAATGATTATATGTTTATATTTTAAAATATATTTATTGTTTTAAATTGTTTTTTCTTCATGCAATTAATTGTGTTCTATGACACTGCATGCAATTATATGATAAAGGAAATGTGTTTATACAAATTATAGGCCATATAAATTCTTATATGAATAAAATGTAGTTTTCTTACAAAGTCTCTGTGCTCAGTGGTTTTGTTACCTCTAGGCTGATAAAAAGTAGTACAAGAGTAACCTTTACTTCTTATCACCAATTCTCTTATTAGTCATTCTTCAACCTCCTCCAAACAGGCTTTCTGAGAAACCTCTTCCCACAACACACAGGCTCAATTCCATGTTGCGGTGTGAGCTTGATGGGTAACCTAGGTCTTGCGGGCACAGGACTGAATCAAGGGACCAAATATGCTCAGCTTATAGCTTGAGGTATCCAATAAAGGCCCATGTGGGTATAAGGTCCTTTTATAGATCTGGGGGCTGTACATACCACTCCCTAATGTTGACACTCTTGTCCCCTGAACAAGCCTGTCATTATTCAAAAATCAACTAAAATGTCACTTTCTAAGGGAAGCCTTCTCTAATGTCCCTAAGTCATGTCCTACTTCTATTCTTTCTCATAACACATCATAGTTCTTCACAGGGCATCAATGTTTTAATTATAATTTGTGTAAAATTTTATTCATCATTTGACTTGCCAACAAATATGCCTAACTCATGAAAGGCTTAAAAAAAAGTATTTATCATGTAAATAGTGTGTTTAATTTTGAGATGCATGATTCAATTTAATTATAATCGCCCGATTTTTCTTACCATGGTTTTCTTAAAAATTAGGGATTCCTGTCCATTGGACAGAATTCACACTACATTTATGTATTTAGCATAATAAATAATACCAGTCTCTTAATTTTTATAGTATGCAAAATTTTCACAGTAGCATTAATAATTCCTCAATAAAAAAATATTTAACTCTTGCTACAAGAATAAAATGTTCCACGAAAAGACTGAATAGGAAAAAATAGTAACAGACTTTAACTCATTCTATATTGATAAGAATCATAAAGGAAGAACTGTAATAGACACACAAAGAAATAACTTTTATATCAGATAAAACATCTAATCCATAGAAAAATTCAGTCTTATTTAATGTATAGCGATTTTTATTCAGTGTAGTCAAAATTTATGATTGGTTGTTTGTACTTTTAGAAGCCTTTATTTCCTTTGCCTATTATAAGGGGAAAACTCTATAGTTACTACTGGTCAAGGAAAACGAGTTTATTATACAGTTACTAAACTTTTAATGTTTCACCAGGAACTGGCATAAGGAATGGTAGAAAAAAATAAGACTCGATTTTAAATGTGATTTGCTTAGAAAGCATTCGATTGTATTACACTCCAAAACATATTAACTATTACCTCTAAGTGTGTGCAAAAACATAACTTTAGATAAAATTTTAGATCACTGAAATTTCAGTGGAATAGAATTTAAAAAATTGAACTGTTCACTTAATGAGTTTAAATAGTATTACATATTAGTGAACAGCACAGATTTGTAAGTATGATGCACTTTGATTCAACTCCTGCAACCAGCCAATTCTGTGTGTGCGATGTTTGGAGAATCAAATATACCCTCTAAATTTTAGTTTTCTATGAATAAACAGAAAAAATAGATGCCCTTCAGAGGACTCTCTTGAGTACTGAAAGAGATAAGGGAAAATGCCAAGCACATGACCTGGAACAAAAGCCCCCAAAATTAGCTTTAAGACAGCTTCAAGACATATACACACTATTACATATAAAATAGATGATCAACAAGGACCTACTGTATAGCACAGGGAACTTTAATATATATACTGTAATATCCTATATGGGAAAATAATCTGAAAAAGAATAGATATATGTATATGTATAACTGAATCATTTTGCTGCACACTTGAAACTAACACAATATTGTAAATCAACTACTCCAATATAAAATAAAAATTTTTTAAAAAGACAGCTTCGTGAAAAGAAATTGATAGCATGCTCAAGAAATAAGAATTTTAGTATGAGACTTTTTTTTTTTACCTACCTAGTTTTTCTTTGGTTTGAAAGCTTTGAAGACATTTATGAAAATATTATCATACTTATTTAGTATATAATAAAGAAATAAATAAAATATACTTGCTGCATAAATATCACTAAAATCAAGAGCCAATTCACAAAATAATAAAGTATAATCCCAAATGGTTATAAACTGGTGTGTACAGCATCCACAAATACACTTGTTAATCAAGTTTTCCTATCTATCAGACACAGAAGTTTTCAAGAATTAGAATATACCAAAATGCTCATAAAACAAGATCTCTTCTGAAGATAACACTTTTTTTTAACGTCTTTATTGGAGTATAATTGCTTTACAATGGTGTGTTAGTTTCTGCTATATAACAAAGTGAATCAGCTATACATATACATATATCCCCATATCTCCTCCCTCTTGCGTCTCCCTCTCACCCTCCCTATCCCACCCATCTAGGTCGTCACAAAGCACTGAGCTGATCTCCCTGTGCTATGCAGCTGCCTTCCCGCTAGCTGTTTTACATTTGGTAGTGTATATATGTCCATGCCACTCTCTCACTTCGTCCCAGCTTACCCTTCTCCCTCCCTGTGTCCTCAAGTCCTTTCTCTACGTCTGCATCTTTATTCCTGTCCTGCCCCTAGGTTCTTCAGAACCTTTTTTTTTTTTAGATTTCATATATATGTGTTAGCATACAGTATTTGTTTTTCTCTTTCTGACTCATGAAGATAACATTTATTTGCTCCAGAAATTATTTAATTATTTCATCTTATCTAAAGGAAAGAAGTCATTAATTGCCATTGAAAATTGACAGGAATTCAATCATTAATTTGTAATGTAAGTAAGTCAGGAAATGCTAGTTCAGAAAGAAATCTAGCTAATTGATTATTATGAATAGAGATTTTATTGTATTTTAATTACTATTAGGCTTTATCTTCCCATAGAGTTTCTATAAGTTACATAATTTTTCTATGCATGACCATATATATATTTCTAAGTAGTCTACAGGCAAATACAGAAGCATATATATATATAACTTTTAGACTTCACATAAATAATATTCAATATAAACCATACAAAATGATGAAATGAGTACTACAATAGTAGATTAATGAATTTTTGCTGAACATAAATTTCCAGAAAATATGATCTTTAGGTTTAATAAAACCTTGAAATGCTTCTATATTTCACTAATGCTGTCATGTCTAAATTTGCATTTGAATAATGTCCCATTTATACAATGCCTTATAGACTTACCAAATTACTCATACTCTGTTCTTTTGGACAACAGACTAGGTAGTTATAGATACTAATGATATTATTCAAGGACAGTGGGAAAGTGAAAATTTTATAATGAGGTTACCTCAGGGCAAGGTAAGAGAGTAAAGTCATTTTTATGTTAGTAATTTATATGCATTGAATTCTAGATTACTAAGGCACCCTGATCATCAATGTTAGAACTGGATCAAGGGAATTAGAAAATTATGTTTACAAGTGAAGAATCAACAATTTAAAATAGCCACCTGCTTGGAATGTTATTTCTTAGAAGTGTTCCAAGTCGACAGCAAATGCCTGCATATAGTTGTATATAGGGATCTCTGAGGATATGTTGGGAAACATACCATCTGCAGAGAGTTTATCACCTGATACTGCTGATACTTGGGAATTTGTTATACTTTTTGCAATTTCAGTGTTGGTCAAAAAAATTGCTTTTTTGGATTAGGTCTTCTCAACTAGAATATGTTCACTATTATTGGACATTTAAGACAATGTTTGGATTTAGATGACTATGTACAAATTCAGACATAATTGTAATTTGAAGGAAATCACTGATTACCACTTAAGTTGATCATGTTTTATCCCTAAAATTCAAGCAACAAGCAGTTAATGAGTGCATAGGTGTTCTGATATGTATTATTGGCATGAGTAGGCCATTAAACATGGTGTTAACTCTTCAGAAAATTAATAAAAGATTAACATGTGCAGTTCGTAATATTTATCCTAGTTTTGGCTATACATCCATATACGTCTAGCTAGTCATACTTCACAGAAAATGAACACATACTATTATCCTAAGTACAGGATACCATTTTTATTTGCTATTTTATTTATGCTATTTATTTTTATTTTTGTCTCTAAGTCATTTTTAACCTTGCCTTCAACATCTACAGTATCATCTATGTATAAGAAATATGTCTTGGACTTCATAAGAATGTATAAGTTCGCCATGGGCCTCAGACAACCAAGGTACTTTTGTATATTACTCTATATAATTAAGGAAACAGTAAATTAAGTGGCTAATGTTCATAATGGAAACATGGAAAAACAAGCAAAGCATTGATTCATGACTTTTTTTTTCTCAACTGAATAAATTATATGATGGAAGCGATACAGTCAAAATCATTTGCATACAGTTAAATAAAATATGCATTAACTAAGATATTGCTGATAGAAGGCCCAGAATCTAGTACAGGAAAAAATTTGAAATTCTTCACCAGGAATATTTAGAAATGGAGATTAACTGAAAGCTTTTGGAAAGCGTACTCAGCAAAGATTTTTACTACTCTCTTATTATCTCTCACTTTCCTGATTTTGGATGGTTCTCTCTCAGGAAGATCTAGAACTTAATAAAATATGAAAATAAATGTGAAATTTATTCACTCTGAAATATATATTCATTTTGCATCAAGTATTGTCAGACACTATTTGGGGCTCTGGGAACACTAAGATGAAAAAAGGTAATTTCTGTTTACACAGAGCCTTAATAAATAGACAATCTTTACATAGTTCAATATCTAGGATTGGAGATTTTGTGTTATACTGTTGAAGCATGGGAAAGGGAGCCCACCAAGAACTGGGATCAGAGAGAATGAATAGAGGTTAGCCTGATCAAGAAATTGTGAGGGATGGGAGTGAGTGTTTGACTCAAAGGAAACAGGATATACAAAAATATAGAACTAGATACGGTCATATTTCCCTCCGATATCCTTGTCAGGACTAATACACCCATCTCACTCATGCTGAGAACTATCTACAGTTGAAGTCTCAAATCTGCATCCCTTACTGGGAATTTCTATCTCTCACTCAGATCTGCTTTGCTTAAGGCTATGTTACCTCCCAAGGAACTGCACGTAGTCAATTATGGATTGATGTGGTGACATATATGTTCAAACTCCTTGCTCCAGTTTGAGGGAATCTAAAGAGACTTCATGGCTCCAAAGCTTTCCATATGATTGGCTGAGACCTCAGCTGCCACTGCACTGTTGGTCAGTTTATCTCTCTTCCCAAATTTTATTGGCCTCATCTCATAAGTATATCCTCCTAGAACACTCCCCAATAATCATTGGAATGCAACGCTCCATCTCAGTATCTGTCACCAGAGTACCCAATCTAAGATGAATATAGAAGTGGAAGGTAATACGGTATCTTTGAGAAACTGAAAGATGACTAATATGCCTATGAATTAGAGAGTTAAAGAGAGGCAAAAAATGAGACTGAAGAAGTAAGCAATAACAGACCGTGTTTTGGAAACCTTGTTGAAAAGTTATGATAAAAGCAATAGGAAGTGATTGAGAAGTCTTAAGTAGAGTAATGACACAGTCACATTGGAATTTCATAATATCACTCCAGCTGCTGAATAGATAATAGATTAGAAGAGGACAAGAGAGTAAATGCAGAGACCAGTTAGGAAGTTGCAGAAGTTTTCATTGTGAAAAGTGATGTTTGAACCACTATGGTGACAGTGGGGATAGAGATAACTTACTTAAGATATATTTTGGAGTTAGAATAGACAGGAATTAATGTCTATCTATGGGTAGGTAGACTAAAAATGTAAAGTTTCAAATGGAGCTCATATTTGTGGAATTGTGGTTAAATGATGATGTCACTGTTGGAAATATAAAAGAAGCAGCCTCTATTATCCTTGTAAATAAATTTCATTTCTCCAAATCTAATATATATGTAGACACATATTCACACACACACACACACACACACACACACACACACGTGCAATACCTTGTAAATGGTAAGGGCCTAGATAACCCTAAAACATGAATTCTAAGTGATAGTCTGGGCATAAAAGCTTAGGGAAGAAGTAGAGAAGGATAATAAAGGGCCAAGCAACTTGAAATTCATTGGAGGTGACTGGGGGAAGTGGATGGAAAAAAGAACCTAGACTATCTAGTGGATCACAAGGGTGGTGTTGCACTTGTAAGTAACAGAGATTGAATTAGACTGACTTACAAAATGTTTTTCTCACATACCAGGAAATCTGGAGGATTTAACATGTGGAGGCTATCAGCTTTATAATACTACTGGCCTTGCCCTATGATTACTGACTCATGGTTGCTGGATGACTAAGAAACAAATATATTTATCTGTATCTTTAAATACTTTCTTACTAGAAATTTATTTTAGCTTATATAGCACTACTCTAGCAGTTTCATTGATCTTTTCTATTGTTTTTGTCTTTATATCATTGATTTCTTCTCTGATCTTTATTATTTGTTTCCTCCTGTTAACTTTGTCTTCTTTTTCTAGTTCTTTAAGGTGTAAGGTTAGGTTATTTGAGAATTTTCTTGTTTCCTGAGGTAGGTCTCTATTGCAATAAACTTAGCTCTTAGAACTGCTTTGGCTGCATCCCATAAATTTTGTTATGTTTCCATTTTCATTTGTCTCCACGTATTTTTTGATTTAGTCTTTGATTTCCTTGATGACTCACTGGTTGTTTATTAGCATATTGTTTAGCCTCCATGTGTTTGTTTGTTTGTTTTGCAGGGTTTTTTGTTTTGTTTTGTTTTTTGATTTCTAGCCTTATAGCATTGTGATCACAAAAGTTTCTTGATATGATTTCAATCTTCTTAAATTTATTGAGACTTGTTTTGTGGCCTAGCATATGATCTGTTCTGGAGAATGTTCCATGTGCACTTGAAAATAATGCATCTTCTGCTGCTTTTGGATGGAAGGTTCTGTATATATCTATTAAGTTCCTCTGATGTAATGTGTCATTTAAGGCCAGTGTTTCCTGTTGATTTTCTGTTGGATGATCTGCCCATTGATGTAAGTGGGGTATTCAAGTCTCCTGCTATTATTGTGTTACTGACAATCTCTCCCTTTATATATATTAATATTTGTTTCATGTATTTAGGTGCTCCTATTTTGGGTGCATGCACATTTACAGGTGGTATATCTTCTTGTTGGATTGATCCCCTTGTCATTATATAATGTCCTTCTTTGTCTCTTGTTCAGTCTTTGATTTAAAGTCTAGGATTTCCCTGGTGGCTGAGTGGTTAAGAATCCACCTGCCAATGAAGGGGACATGGGTTCGATCCTGGTCCGGGAAGATCCCGTATGCTGCAGAGCAACTAAGCCCATGTGCCACAACTAATAAGCCTGTGCTCTAGAGGCCACGAGCCACAACTACTGAGTCCACGTGCTACAACTACTGAAGCTTGTGACCCTAGAGCCCATGCTCTGCAGCAAGAGAAGCCACCACAATGAGAAGCCCATGCACTGCAATGAAGAGTGGCCCCCGCTCAGTGCAACTAGAGAAAATCTGTGTGCAGCAACGAAGACCCAACATAGCCAAAAATAAATAAATAAATAAATAGATTTATTTTTAAAGGTCTATTTTGTCTGATATAAGTAAGAGAAAGCCCCAGCTTTTTTTGTTGTCATTTGCATAGAATACCTTTTCCCATTCCCTCACTTTCAGTCTGTGCGTGTCTTTAGATCTGAAGTGAGCCTCTTTTAGGCAGCATATGTATAGGTCTTATTTTTATTTTGTCCATAGCTACCCTATGTCTTTTGATTGGAGGATTTAGTTTATTTACATTTAAATTACTGATAGTTATGTATTTATTGCTATTTTGTTAACTGTTTTCTGGTTCTTTTTGTAGTTCTTTTCATCTTTTTCTCTCTTCTCTTGTGATTTGGTGAATATCTTAGTGTTATGTTTGTATTCCTTTCTCCTCTTTGTGTGAGTACCTATTATAGGTTTTTGGCTTATGGTTACCAAGAGGTTCATATATAACAACCTATATATATGTGATTATTTTAAGTTGGTGATCTCTTGCTTTCAAATACATTCTAACAACCCCATATTCACCCCTATCATGTTTAATCTTTTTGACATTATAATTTACAAATTTTTGTTTTGTGTATCCTTTAGCTATTTACTGTGTGTATAGATGATTTTACTACTTTTGTCTTTTAACCTTCCTAATAACTTTATAAGTGCTGATCTACTAGCTTTAATGTATGTTTTCCTTTACCAATGAGATTTTTTCCTTTGTAATTTTTATGTTTCTTGTTTTGGTCTTTTCACTTATAGAAGTACCCTTAACATTTCTTGTAAAGCCATTTTTGTGGTGCCAAACTCTTGGCTCTTGCTTATCTGTAAAACTTTTATCTCTCCTTGAAATATAAATGATAGACTTGCTGGGTAGAGTGGTCTTGGTTGTAGCATTGTCCTTTCATCACTTTGATTATATCATTCCATGCCCTTCTGGCCTAAAAAGTTTCTGCTGAAAAATCAGCTGATAGTTTCATGGGAGTTACCTGCTATGTAACTAGTTGTTTTTCTCTTGCTTTTAAGTTTTTCTCTTTGTCTTTTTTTTTTTTTGCCATTTTAATTATAATGTGTCTTGGTGTGAGCCTCTTTGAGTTCATCTTGTTGTGGACCCTCTGTGCTTCCTGGAACTGGATATCTGTTTCCTTTCCCAGGTTAGTGAAGTTTTCAGCTATTATTTCTTCAAATAAGTTCTCTGCCCCTTTCTCACTCTCTTCTCCTCCTGAGACCCCTATAATGTGAATGTTAGCATGTTTGATGTTGTCCCAGAGGTCTCCTATATTGTCCTAATTTTTTTTAATTCTTTTTTCTTTAGCCTGGGTAATTTCCACTATTTAGTCTTCCAGCTCACTCATCTGTTCCTCTGCATCATCTAACCTACTGTTGTTTCCTTCTAGGTGTATTTTTTATTTTAATTATTGTATTCTTCAGCTCTGTTGGGATCTTCTTTATATTTTCTAACTCTTTATTAATATTCTCACTGGGTTCATTCATTCTTCTCCTGAGTTTGTTGAGCTTTTTTTTTTTTTTTTTGCGGTATGCAGGCCTCTCACCGCCATGGCTCCTCCGCCGCAGAGCATAGGCTCTGGACACACAGGTCCAGCAGCCACGGCCCATGGGCCCAGACGCTCCGTGGCATGTGGGACCCTCCCGGACCGGGGCACGAACCCACGTCCCCTTCACCAGCAGGCGGACTCCCAACCCCCGCGCCACCAGGGAAGCCCTGTTGAGCATCTTTATAATCATATCTGGAATGCTTTATTCAATGGATCACTTATATCCACTTTGTATACCTCTTTTTATGAGGTTTTGTCTTATTTGCTTAGAACATATTCCTCTGTCTCCTCATTTTGCCTAATACTTTGTGTTTATTTCTATGTGTTAAATAGGTCAGCTATGTTTTCTGATCTTGGATAAGTGACCTTATTTAGGAGGCATATTATGGGGCCAAACATCACACCCACCCCTCCCAGTCACCAGAGCTATATGCTTTAGGTATGCCTTCTATGTGGGCCTTTCTGTCATGGGGGTGCTGACTACTGTGGCTGCACTGGTTGGCTGCCAGGTCCTGCTTTATGTGGTGGCAGCAAGTCTGCTGGTGGGCAAAGCTGTGTCTCCACACAGGTATACCTGTGTGGCCCAGATGGTCCTGGGACTGGTGCTGACCTGCTGGTGAGGAGGGCCAGGTCCCAGCACATGGTTGCAGGACCCAGGGAGCACAGATTGGTGCCAGCTCCTGGGGAGCAGATAAGTTTCCAGCAATCATAGGCCAGAGGGGTGACTCCAAAATCGTGCTTGCTAGCATCTATGACCCCAGGAGGAGCCTAGTTTCCTCCTGCCTCTGGGAAGTTCTCCAAAAATCAGAAAGTGGGTCTCAACCAGTGTCCTTTCAAATGACTGCCTCTATGATGGAACTTGGAGTTTGTGAGATTCTGTGCATGCCCTTTAAGAGTGGAATCTCTATTTTTACAGCCCTCCAGCTCTCCTGTACTCAAGTCCCACTGGCCTTCAAGACCAGATGTTTTAGGGGCTTGTCCTTCCTGTGTAGGACCCACAGGCTGGGGGTGCCCAAAGTAAGGCTCAGACCCCTTGCTCCTTGGGGAGAACCTCTGCAAATGTCATTATCCTCTCATTTGTGCATCGCCTACCTGGGGGTGTGGGTCTTAATTATATTGCCTCTCTGCCTCTCCTACTCATTTTATTGTAGTTTCTTCTTTATATCTTTAATTTTAGAACATCTTTTCTGCTAGTCTTCATGTCATTCTCATTGATAGTTGCTCCATAAATAGTTGTAATTTTTGTGTGCCCATGGAAGAAGGTGAGCTCAGGGTCCTCCTACTCCACCATCTTCTAAATTTATCTTTGATTTGCAAATGTAATGTCTGAAGAAATTTACTTGGGAGTTTTCAAACATTTTCATCAAGGCTGGAGCACCACAAATAATTTATAACACATTTTTTTGTACAAAGATCTCATCACTTCTATCATTTCTTTGAAGTTAATCATGGATCAAAGCTCAAATTCCTAAGAGAAAATAACCCCAAAGGTGATTTTCTTTTTGTGTCATTGACACTGCCTGAAAGTTCACTGGGTATTTCTTGAAACAATGGTTATTTACGTCCATTTCTGACAGTTGGAATCTAGTTTATTCCTTAGAAATAAAAGAACATATAAAATATAAACTATGAGATGGACAAATAGTCAATAAGCCAGATTATTACTTTTTATGCCATGAATTGGGTGTCAACATGATGCTGAGGAAGGCATATGTACATTTATAAATGGTCAATCTTTCCTCTTCATGGAACACTGCACTCAACATACAGCCATACTTATGGAAGCTGAATAAAAAAAAAAAAAAAGAAGCATGGTAGGGGATGGCTAACCAGTACTAGATAGAAATGCAGTAGTGATTCTATCAATCACTTTAGCTCTGCATTTTTACATATCCTATAAAGTGTAAATGATAGATCTCCTTTTTATTAAATTTTGGTTGTCAGACAACAGAAGCACAACTAGAGAGGTTTTATAAGTACAGTCATTGAGGAAGAACGCACAGAATAGAAGCATCTGAGCTCTTGATAAGGCAGTCTATGGCATAGTCATCTTTCAATCTCCAACCAATGAACATGGTGTCTGTCTGACACAGTCGGTGCTTAAAGTGATTATTTTCTTATGTACTATGATAATGACAAATGCATAAAAGAATGTACAACTAGTACACAAAAGGGTAAATAATAAACATGGTCTCCTCATTCCCATTATGTCAAATGAGATTCAAAGCACTTTTGCTCTAGACATTCTATGTTACCAACTCCATATCTAATTACATATTTTATATTACTTTGAAAAATATTAACCTGCTTTATTTTGTATTCTGAAAACAAGAAATAAAAAATTATTTAAATTTTGATTCTATGTCTTATTTGAAATCACTCAAATAAATCACTGAGATTTTGAAATCACTCTCAGATTTTGCAAGATTATGTCTATTTTCTTTAACAACTTTCCAGATTTCCCTTATGTTAGAAGCTGAAAAAATTCTGGGAAGCAAAACTAGCTATTTCTTCAGCATTTACTGGATTTTTTACCTAATAGTATTCTAAACTAAACCTACAGAAAATAGTAAGGAAACACTCAAGGGTTTGGGATAATTTTAAGATTAAATAATAGTTTTAAAAGAAATATTACAGAATGAAAATAAATAGGACTTGGTGACACCAGCTCTATGGGGTTTTACTAAACTTCATTTATATATATTTTTTTCTGAGACAAATACTAATGATGTGTTTTTCCTCTCTTATCTATGCTGGAGAATATTTTTGGTTACTGACCATCTTGTTTGTTCTCTTTTATTTTTAAAATATCTTATGTTGTTCCTTGAAAAGAATTGCATTTTTGGTTACAGTAATAAGAATATAATTCATTATAATTATAAAATTAATGACTATATTCCTTCCAAATATTTAGGAAAAGAAACCCATATTCTGCTTATTGAATTTACAAAATATTGAAGAAATTAATTCATATTATTATGTAACAAACCAAAAATATCAAATAAATATTATATATCCAAACTCTTTGAGAAATTTATTAGTGTCAGTAATCAGGTTATCCTTGGATTATAATGATCACATAAAATGAACTTGACATTGAATTGAGTTTTATTCATTGGAAAAGGAATGATTTCAAGTGTGAGCTTTCTCCTGTTTACTATATGAAGATTTCCTGATACTTCCCTTTCATGCAGAAAAAATCACCCTGGTGTTATTTAATATTTTCCCATTTTAGAAAATAGCTACATATTTGTACATAATTTAGTATATCTCATTAAGTGTTTAATTCCTTGAAAATAAGGGTGATAATTGAGGAAATAGGTACTAGTATTTTTAATACTATATATATATATATATATATATATATATATTTCCAGCACCAAAATTCTGTTATTCTTAGCCAAGTAACTATGTAGAAATTAAAATAAGAATAGATTATTGCACAAAACAGAGAAAGACATTTCCCATTACACTTGGCCTCAGAAAACATTAGAAAAATTAAATCCACTAAAATATGTTATTTGACCATAGTTCTTGTGTTGCTTTATAGCTAGAATCTGCTTTTAAAGTTTCTCAGTGACACTTTACTGAAGTAGTTTCAAAAATCTGTATAAGTGTTCTACCTACCAGATTCTTTGCTGAAGAGTCTACCTTGACTATGAATGAGAACATAGAGATTATTTGAAGTATACTTCCTGAAATTCTCTCTTGTTTTCCTCAAAATATCTGTCTTTTTAATATAATTTCACTACTTTTTTCTTTTAAAAAAGTGTCTTCTTCTGATCTAAAATTAATCCTTTTATCATGCCTTGATTTCATGCTGTTTTGTGTGTGTGTGTGTGTGTGTATATATATATATATATATATATATATATATATATATATATATATTCTTTTTTAATGAGTTATCTCTATCTCTATTGTCTCTTTCTTTCCGTAATCTATTGCCTCTCTGCTAAATGCCAAAATTCTAAAAGTAATAAGAATGAAATAAAGAAAATATGTTTTTATTTCCTATTATTCCTGAGCTAGTATTCAATTTTTGTTTCTTCAATTAATAAAGCACTCAAAATACTTAAATATCCTCATTTAGTTTCTTAATCACTTATTTACTTCTTTTAGTCTTGTGATCTGGCTTCTGCTCTCCAACCTCATACTAATTAAACTCTTTTGTTTAAACTAACTAGTTTAAAAAACATATCTTTTTTACTCTTCCTGGTCTTAGTGCAGTGATGGACACTTTTAAACCATATCTCCATTGGGTTTAGGGTTCAGTACTGCTCCATTATCCCCTCCAGAATGGAGAATGAATTGAGAGATGCAGAATATAGACAAATGGGCATCAGACTTTATTACTAATAAAGCTGATGGTGAAGGAGACTTTAAGTATAGGGTCACAATCAACTGTATAATATTATGTTCCTTGATAAAGTACACCCCTATCTTAGTCACTGTCAGTGATTGACAATTGCAACTCTCCTTACCTGTGAAGAGTCTACCCCATGATAGAGCAGTAAATATGTGTGTTCAGAGGAGAGTTTCACCTTGAGAAGTAGAGAAATAGCCCAGGAAATAATGTATGTGCCTTCCACAAACATTAATCAGATACAAAACTCCTCCTATGGGTGGAAGGTATGACAGAGACCAATAAACTTAGTCAAGCTTCCAAATGGAAGGCTGAAGAAATTAAAACTTGTTCGCTGGTGCCCTTTTCTCTTTTCTTGATGTTCATGATTGTGTTCTGTCTAACATTTCTTGACTTTTGTTTTTTGATCATGTTTATTCATTCTTTGGTCACTCTTTTTTGTACTTGGCATAAGTGTATTTTAGAGGATATCAGATTTCTTTTCTTGAGTCTCAACTCTCTCAATTTTTAGTTTCATTCAATACAAAGATGAATCTATTTCTTCTCTCCTTGTGATTAAAGATCACACTGTATATATTTTTAAGATAACTTATTTTTAAAGCACCTAACCCAACACTTTACCCATAATAGGTTTTCAGTATATGTTTACTGAATTCAACTTGCAAAAGCTCAATTAAATGTAACATACACACAAAGGTTCACTTATAAAATCTATGTCCAACTTTTAGGCTCAACTCCTGATGACCATCCCTGCTCTCTGCTCTCAGTCTTAGCTTGGGATAGGAGCCCCTCATTTATTTGTGTTTATACAGTGTCCAGTAATATAAACTGTACAATTATTAGACTGTATTCAGGACCCAGGGTAAGATTCCACAAGTGACGTTCCATGGGTTGGGGTTCCCCAATGAGATTCTATGGGTGGGGTTCTGGTGGGTTGGATTACGGAATTCTTATACTCTAGTATATTGAAGTGTTTGCTGCTCAATAAGTGTTTGTTGAACTGGATTTTAACTTTAATGAAAGGAACATTGATGATTAGGCAGGCCTTAGAGTTTCAATTAACTGAGATGGAAATGGTTGACTATAGAACAATTTGGAAGGAAAAATCAGGATATAAGTTGTAGGGATACTATGTATGAATTTTCTATGAAAAATTGCAGTAGAAATATTGAGTCTGGAATTCAGGAGAGAAGCATGGGTTAGAGATACAAATTTGGAGGTAATTAGTGCACGGTTGTGAGATTACCAAGGAAACAGGTGTACATAGAGAAGAAAAGTGGCACAAGTAGCACTGATTCCTAAGACACTCTGAAATTGAGATGTTCTATGTAAGAGAGAAGAAAGGAACCAGCAGTGGAGACTGAGAAGAAGAAACCAGTGAGATAGAAAGAAAACCAAGAATATGTGTGGCATCAGGTCAAGTGAAAAGATGGTAACCAGGAGTGATAATTTGTCAAAAACTGTGGAAATCAAGTAAGATAAGATATGAGAATTGACAGTTGGGTTTATCAACAATGGACTTCTTTGGTGACCTTGACAAGATCTTCTTATAATGCATTGAAGAATGAACAGGAAATGAAGACTTGTAGACATTAAATATGCATCACCCTTTTGAGGGATTTTGGTGCAAAGTGTAGCTGGTCAGGATAACATGGTCAAGAGAAAGTTTGTAAATTTTTTTAAGTTGGAAGAAATAATCTCATGCTTGTATATTGCATGTAATGATCAAGTGCAAAGCAAAGCACATGCACATGCGACGTACGAGAGGGAGGGAAAAATCTTGAAGTAATGCCTTTGAGAAGGCAACAGGAGAATTAATGTGATGTGTTCTAATTTTCAATGAAGGATGAAATCTCCATTACTCAAGCTGAGGAATTGGCTTTAGATAGGTGTAAGCCCAATATCAGTGAGGTGGAGAAATATGTCCTGCCCACGTTTATGGAAAGTGCTGCAAAGTCACATTGCTGGAGTGTGGATACATAAATCTACAAGGTGGAAAAGAAGAATAATAGTCTAATCTATCACATCAGGTTAACTCCTTTTACCAACATGTTCCATTCATAATTGTCTCTAGTCATCTAAAGAGACAACTATTCCATGGGATTTAGAACAAACAAATCAAATCAAATAAAAATCCTTTAACCCCTTTAGTTATATTACATTAAGTGACTCCTCATTTAAACAGTGTAGGTATTTTGATAATCGTTTATTTTATCGTTACCCTTTTTAAGATAATTTTAGATTTTTTGTAAATGTATCTGTGATTTAAATCATAATTCTCAATCTATTTTCATAGATTTCATCCATGTAATTATTTTCAGAGGATCTGTCTTCATGATGTATTCAAATAGACATTGTGAATGCCATATGCATTACAATATAAAAATCTCAGAATGAAAATTTGGGAGACTATTCCCAACTCTAAGATATTTCTTAGCCATGGAAAAATATTTAATTTTTTGTGTTCATTTAGTTCATGTAATGGATTACTCACTTCCCTTCTTAACATGTAATAGTTTTATTTTTAATTTAAAACAAATCTATATAAATAAATAATTGAAAGTTTTTCTATTAATATTTATTTATTGAATATCTGTATGGACTGTACTGCTCATGTTAGAGTAAGAATGGAATTAAGGGGTTGAACTCCGGACCTCAAGAGCTTATATTCTTGTTATACAAAAGCTAAAACATAAAATATTTAGGTAACAATACAATGCTACATATGAGGAAGTACCAAAATAAATGGTACACTTAACAGGTGATTCAGTGTAGAGAGAAACACGAGGGCTGAAGTTATCAAAGAAGTTTTTATAAATGATCTAGAAACAGTGGTAAGTTTCAAAAATTGAGTACTTATTGGGTATCAGTCCTTTTTAAATATTGGGGATGAATAAAAGGAAATTTATGTCATTAAGAAGGCTTTGCTCTGGTGCAGGAGAGGAGAAAACACAGACAATTATAAGAGAATATTTTAAATGTATGATAAAATTATGATAGAGATATACCAAAAATCAGGTTGGAGTGGTGAGGTGGGTGTGAGACTCAGAAGGGCAGACCATGAAGGTTTCTAGGATATATGACAATGCTTTTATGTGGTATCTAAAAGTCTGTCCCGCTGAGTCTCCTAGGATGAATAGGAGTTAAGCAGCTAAAGATATATATAGATATAGATATAGGTATATCTACATCTATATCTATATCTGGGTACCTAAAGATGTATTTTTTAGAGTGCATACAGACATTTGCAAGGGTTCTATGGGAGACAAAAGTGTAGAACGAAATTTAGAACTTCCCACTGCTTCTTCTTCCATAAATCTATGCCAGGTGTGTCCCATCAAGCCTTGAAAATAACATTTATTCAAATATACCTCTCAGAATATTAGGCTATCAATAGTTAAATATTTATATTAGGCTCTATAAGCTATAATTAGAATAATCAATAGGCTAAAATTGTCTATATTGATGGATAGTTAAGTAAATCATGAATTAAAGTAGCCAGAGGAGTTAGAAATTTCTCGAGCAATTTTTGTTTTTTTATTGCTTTTTTAAAACTCAGTTTTGTTATGTAACTGACTCAACACCCATTGAATAATGGAGCAAATATTTGATTAAATTATGTGGAGGTATAAAAAGTTCCCTGACCAGTATATAGAATGTATTCTAAATTCTTGTGGTTTAGTTGTATATTTCATACAAATAAAAATAATACCTACTCAGTTGGACCAAATTCTGAGTATATTCACAACTTCAAGACTGTGAAGTGATTAGTTAGTGGGGTTAAATTTGAATACAAATAAGGAAAAATCACACTGTAGGTTAAACAAGCGATTGAGAAAATCCACTTAATCATATTTTAAGTCTTCTTAAGAACACTAAATTATGAGAAAGTTCTTAAGAACTTTTTCAGTTATTTACTAAAACTGCATATACATTTTTTATGTAAAAATCTTAATATACAAAAAATAAATGGATATATGTCACAGTTACTGTGGCAGAAAGAATTATAAGTCTTATTAAAGACTTTCAACTGAAAGTCAATTTCTAGCACCTAAATCTTATACTTCTATCTTAGCCTCTTTATCAGGGATTCAAAATAATTTGTTGTAATGGCTTTCTGAAATACATTGTAAAGAAGCAGTGCAACAGAAAACGAGTTGTTGGTAATTTAGATGATTAATTTTCCATATTAAACACTGATAAAGTTCTTTCTTTCCCTATAAGTAAGTAAGTATGTCCATTCAGCATAGTATTGGCTTAAAACTTAAATTCTGATAAATAGGTTCTTCTCTAGAATAATGGAAAGAGAAGCTCAGAGGGTATAATCTCTTCTGATTACATTTGGGCCTATTTTTCTACTTTCTATTTAATTAAAATTTATGCTTTGGACAAGTACAGTGATGTTTCTTTAAGCTATGGTTTTGGTTTCTTAGAGTTCTTTTTAAACCCCTTCAACATCTTTTACTATATTTGATTACTGTTCACCCAAATGTCCCTGGCTATCATGTTGATAGGTTTATCAGGTCATGAAAAACACCTATTTATATACATTTTGGCCTCCAACTCATTCTTAATAAAGTAAAAAATAAAGCAAACTAAAAAATAAATATTTCTACTAGGTTTGAATTTTATTATGAGGAGATACACATACTCATATACACCTTATTCTGATAGAAAGAGTTGCTTGCTATTCTGGATAGGAATGTATCTGAGTTCCAGATTTCCACTGAGGAAATTCTCCCATTAATTCTCCCACTAATTCAGGCTTATAAATATCTCTTCTTTCTAACTTTCACCCAAAAACAGTTACCAGGTCTGCACATTTCTCTTTATACACCCCAATTTTATCTCTGCCTATTTCTGCTAACCTAGTTCGAGTCTATCAGTGGAAGCCTGGATCACATTGGTCTCTGGCTTGCCCTCTTAGTTAAATTCTTGCTGCCTCCAATCCAGCCAGAACAGTCGATGCTATGTTAGTATTTACATAACATCATGTTTTCATGTTTATATGTCATCCTCCTGCCAAGAAGAGTAAAGTATCTCACATTATACAGGGTGCTTTCCAATTTCTTTAATATGTCACTCAAAGAAAGATAGATTTATATGCCCATTCTAATCTACATTGTTCACCCAAGTGAATTACTACTGTATTTATCTCTGCCATTTGGGAAGTATGTGTCATTTGGAAAATCGAATAAAAAATGAAATAATAATGAAAAGCTATAGAAGTTAAATATTTAAGGCTGGGACTAGGTCTTGTTATTAAACAGTTTCTTTTTACTTATGTGCTCAATAAGTAAATAATCAAAAAATGAATCAACATGGTATCAAATTTTTCCTATATTAACATCTATTTTACTTGGCAATACTGTGAGGAAATATGCACACTCTCACACACCTAGTTCTGATAGAAAGAGTTGCTTACTATTCTGGATAGGAATTTATCTGAATTCCAGACTTCCACTGAGGTAAAACACAACTCTCCCACTAATTCAGGCATTAATTAACATTTAATTCAGGCATTAATTAACATTTAATAAACCAACATTTTTTTCAACTCCAGTGTATTCCCATTTTTTGGAAATAAAGCTATCTGATAATTGTAGGAAAAGAAGCTAAAAAATGTCCAGCCTTTGTGGTCTTTGGCTCATACAAATGTTAAAAATACTTTAAAATTTCAAAGACAAAAAATGGATAAAGAGGTGTTGAGACTAGATATAATAAATATTTCCATGAAACTTCAGAATAATGTTTTTTAATTCCCTTGTATCTTTCACAGCTTGGTAATTCAACATTTTCCAGAATGCCAAAATTTAATTTTAGGATTTGTAAAAATAATAAATACACAAGCATTTATTATATTTGTTATAATTATATTTTAAGTTCAGATTTTCTTTGAAGCTTTATTTCTAATGATTTGACTTGGCAAATCCATAATTGTATTGATTTTTTATTTTAGGAAATAATTCTGAGATGTTTAATGTCATCACCTTTATAAATCTAGCCTTTGAAAGCCTAGTATTATTTATTTTCTGCCTTACAGAAATATACGTATTTGTTTTTTTCCCTAAAACTGAGATTAACTACATTGATTATCTATGAAATATATTTCAGAACTAGGTGCCACATAGCCATATAAAATAGTTCAATCTAGATTCCATTGTTCACTAGTTGTATGGTCATTGCTATTTGGTTTCTTAGAACTGTATTTTCCTTATGTGTAGAAGGAAGATAATAATTTGCTTTGAATATTGAATAAGACATTCAATGTGCTTGCTACACAATAAATGCTAAATATTTTATTTCCTTCAACTCATGTTATGATGATATTCATCATAATTTGCAATTATTGACACCAGCTATTGTAGCTTTTAACAACAACAACAAAAATATCAAGGCATGATTAAAGTGTAGAAAAAACACAGTCTGAAGACACAAAACAGGCTTGGATATGACACAGAGTTTGGAATTGCCAGAAAATTTAAAATAAATATAATTAATATGTTTAGAGCACTAAGCAAAAGAGTAGACAGTGTATAAGAATAGGTGGGTACTCTAAACAAAGAGATGGAAACTCCAAGAAAATGCTAGAAGTCAAAAACACTGTAACAGATATTAAAAATGTCTTTGTTATGCTAATAAGAAGACTGTATACAACTGAAGAAGGAATCAGAGAATATGAAAATATGTAAATATAAACTTCCCAAACTGAAGTTTGGCAATAATAAAATGAATCAAAACAAAACAGAATATCAAAAAACTGTTACAACTTTGAAAGAGGCAACAAACATGCAATTGCAATAGAAGAGGAGAACAGAGAGAGAATGGAAAAGAAATATTTGACACAATAATATCTGAGAATGTTCCCAAATTAACAACAGACAAAAAAGCACAGTTCCAGGAAGTTCAGAGGACACCAAAAAGAATAAATACCAAAAACTCTATGCCTAGGCACATCATACTCAAACTGGAGAAAAAGAAAAGAGAAAGTACTAAAAGAAGCCAGAAGAAAAATGCACCTTACCTATGAGGGAACAATGATATGAATTATAGTGAATTTCTCATCAGAAACCATGAGAGCAAGAAAAGAGTAGAGTAAAATGCTTAAAGTATTGAAAAACAAAAACAAAAACTACCAAACAATTTTCTATACACAGTGATATTATTCTTCAAAAAGTGAAGGAGAAATAAAGAATTTCTCAGACAAATAATGAAGTAACCACCAGTAGATGCACCTAGAGCAAGAAATTTTAAAAGTTCTTCAGAAAAAAAGAAAATACATACAGATCAGAAACTTGGTAAATAAATCTAGGCAAAGAAAGGAAGAACACTGGAGAATGGATAAATGAAAGTAAAATAAAATTTTCTTTTTAAAAATAATCTAATAGATAACTTTCTATAGTCATAATAGTAACCATATATTGAGTGATTATAGGATATAAGTAAGTGAAATGAAAGACACCAATTTCACAAGGGACAGGAGGGGAAAATTGAAATTAATCTGTTATATAGTATTTGCATTATTCATGAAGCTGTATAGTGTTATTTGAAAGTGGACTTAGATTAGCCTGTTTATTGAAAACTCTGGGGCAATCACTAAAAAGCTTTTTAAAAGAAGTGTAATTCACATCCTAAAATAAGAAAGAAAATGGAAAAAGGTAAAATGCTCAAGTAGTCAGAGAAGACAGAAAAAGAAGGAAATAAAATAAAAGAAACAAACTACAAGTGTGTAGAATAGAACAGTTACAAATACTGAAAATATTAATTTAACCATATCAATAATAACTTTAAATGTGAATGATCTAAGTACATCCATTAAAAGACAGACTGTCAGAGTAGTTTAAAAAAATGAACTATATGTAGTTTTCAAGAAACCCACTTTGAACATAAAGACACATATCAGTTAAAAGTAAAGGGTTGGAGAAAGACATACAATGCTAGCACTAATCAAAAGAAAACTCAAATAGCTTCATTAATTTCAATTTAGGCAGATTTTAGAACAAGGGACCTTATAAAAGATAAAGAGGAACATCACATTAAGACAAAAGAACCTATTCTACAAGAAGACATAACAATCCTTAATATGTATAAATCTAAACAGAACATCAAAATATGTGAGGCAACAACTGACAGAACAAAGAGAAATAGAAAAAGTACACTATTATACTTGGAGACTTCAACATGTCTCTTTCAGTAACTGATGGATAAATCATGCCAAAAATTAGTAAGGCTATCGTTGACCTGAACAGCATCACCAAATCAACTGGATCTAATTGACATTTATAGAATACTTCGTTCAACAACAGCATAATACATATTCTCAAGTTCACATGGAACATTCACCTAGATAGACTATGTCTGAGTCATAAAATACACTAAAAATTTAAAAACAATAGATCATACAAAGTATGCTCTGAGACCTCGATGGAATTAAACTAGAAATCAATAATGAAAACATATCTGAAAAAAATCCCAAAGTATTCTGGGAAGTAAACAACATACTTCTTAGTCACATATGGAATAAAGAAGAAATCTTAAGAGAAATTAAAAAAATATTTTGAACAAATGAAAGTGAAAATACAAGTCAAATGACAGAATCAGCAAAAATAGTGCTTAAAGGGAAATTTATAGCATTGAATGCATATATTAGAAAAGAATAAAAATATAAAATCAATAATTTAAGCTTTTACCTTAGGAAACTGAAGAAATGAGTCCAATTTAAGCCAAAAGCAAACAGAAGAAATAATAAAAATTAGAGCCAAAATTAATGAAATTGAAAATAAGAAATCAATGAAATTGAAAATAGGAAAAAGTGGGCAAAATATGAGGACACACCTCACTAATTATGGTACACAGATGGCAGATGAGCATATGTAAATATGTTAAACATGCTGATAAGGATGTGGAACAAAAGGAACTCTCACTCATTACTGGTGGGAATGCAAAATGATACAGCCACTTTGGCAGAAAATTTGGCACTTTCTTACAAACCTGAACATATTTTTAGCATATGATTTAAAAACTGCTCTCCTAAACATTTACCCAAATGAGTCGAAAATCTGTGTCTATGAAAAAGCCTATTTGTGGATATTTATAGCAGTCGTACTGATAATTTCCCCAAACAAGAAATAAACAAGATATCCCTTAATAAGTGAATGTATAAACTGTGGTATATCCATTAAATGAATATTATTCAGTGATAAAAAGAAGTGAGCTATCAATCCATAAAAAAACATAGAGGAATTTTTAATGCATATCACTTAGTGAAAACAATCTGAAAAAGCTACTGTACCCTAAGGAAATCTAATCTAGGATCACAGTGAACAAATGTGGCTAATTTTTCAACTTGAACCTATATTTTTGTGAATCCTGTAACTGCAATTTTTACTCTACCACATTGCTATAAAAGAGGGTTTTAGATTCACCATGAACATATGAGCATTCTTCTAAATTGTGGAAATACTATACTATCCTAGAAATAGGATTTGTAAATAAATTATTATAGGGTTGCCTCACAAATCTTGAGGGAGACCTCTGAGACCTTTGAATACTGATATGGCCCTTAGTACTTGGCTGGCTTCCACTCTGCCTCCTGTAGGACCTAGGGAGATGCCAGGGAACTATTTCTATTCATTTATATTCTTATCCCTATGTACCCTTTGCACCATTTTTTCTTGATTGATAATAAGCTGCAGAGAAACCCACTTGAGCAGGGTCTGGCAAGTTGCCACTGAAAACTGGAGCCAATATGTATTAGATTGGTCTAGACTAAATTGAATAATTTTAAATGAAAGACTGAAATATGCCCTAGGGAACTATAGACCAGTATGCATAATGTGTTCAAATGACAGCCTGTAGAATGCATAATAAGATTTAGTAATTTCCTTTCCACTTCAGTAAACTTCCTACTTGAAGAATTGCAAAACTGCTTCTATAAAGGAAATCATACTTTTCTAATCTACCAGTAACATTTAAGGACATAAATAAATGTGGAAATGCTCAGACCTTAACATTTCCTTGGCAATTATCTATGCAAAGGCAATTTTTCCATGCATAGATATAGAATTGAGAGTAATGTTTTACTACAGGGATCTCTCTAAGAGGTGCAAACCAGAAAAGGTAATATAAACTTTGGTTAGAGCAGTGCTGTGCAAGAGAGTATAATGTGAGTCAAATAAGTCATTTAAAATTTTTTAGTAACTATGTTAAAAAACAGGTAAGAGAAACAGATGAAAATATTTTAATGATATATTTATATAACAATATTTATATTCAAGATTTTATTAAAAATATCAATATAAAATATATGAATGAGATATATTTTGTTTTGTACTAAGTCTTTGAAACCTGGTATATTTTTACAGCACATCTCAATTTGGACTAGCCATATTATGTATTTTTTAGCTACATGTGGCTAGTGGCTCGTGTATTAAACAGTGCAGGTTTGTAGCATATGTCAAATAAAGAAAAAGAAAACCTACTTTTAATGATACCTACTGCTTTCTCAGGTACCCATAACATAATGCTTATCTAGAATTGAAGAGCACATGAAAAGTAGTTAACGTTAAGCGAAACAACACATTTGATGTCTCAAATGGGCACAAAAAACTACCAGTTACTGCTGAAGTAGTAATATGATATATTTTCCATAAGGGTACATGTGTTCTGTTCACCTCATAGCTCTCAAAATATCTGTTGAATGAATAAATGAAAGGCAAGGGAAGAACCAACTTTGTTCTCGTGTTTCAGAATTGGTCAGTCTCTCTTCCACAATCTCATATTGCTTTAGATAAATATGCTTCTGTCTAAACCATCCTAGTATGGAGCCCTTTCCTGCTGATATTCTAATGCTAGCAACCAAGAGTCGAGGAGACCTCTGATGATAAAAGTGACTGTAATCCTTCAGATCCTGGACCTAGATATTTTTTTTTTAAATTGGGGTATAGTTGCTTCACAACGCTGTGCTAGTTTCTGCTGTACAGCAAAGTGAATCAGCCATATGTATACACATATCCCTTCCCTTCTGGATTCCCCTACCTTCCAGGTCACAGAGAATCAAGTACAGTTCCCTATGCTATACAGCAGACTCTCACTAGTTATAGCAGTGTGTACATGTCAATTTTTCATCCTTTTGCCAATAATACACCAGTCTTCCCCTTCTCCACCTCTCCTGATTCTCCCCTTAACCAGGCAATCAATTTTTGACAAATTTAACTATATAGCCATTTTAAACATCATTAACTTTGTTTGAGGAGTTTCATTTACCTTTAATTTTATAATATCATGGATGATGAGATCTGAACATCAGTAATAATGTAAGATAGGCAGTTATTTTTGTAGATTCCTGTAGTTATCTGCATAATGTATTACTGTTAATAATGAAAAAACTAAAAATTTACCTTGCATATTCAAGAAGTTCAATAAAATGAAAACTTTCTGCCACTAATAAGTCACTGTATACACTGGGTCTTAATTTTACCATTTTTAAAACTGAGGATAATAAGCTACTTCGCAGGGTTCTTGTGAGGCCAAATGAAATAACAGATGTAAAGATCTTAAATACAGTGCTGAGACTGAGCTAAGGCTCACTGTTATTCAGATTATTAATAATAATACAGAATTGTAGGAATTGTTGAAGGAAATGGTCTTATCTACAGAATATTATCAAAAACAGAAATATACAGGGCTACCCTGGTGGCGCAGTGTTTGAGAGTCCACCTGCCAATGCAGGGGACAAGGGTTCGTGCCCCGATCCAGGAAGATCCCACATGCTGCGGAGCGGCTGGGCCCGTGAGCCATGGCCGCTGAGCCTGCGCGTCCGGAGCCTGTGCTCCACAACGGGAGAGGCCACAACAGTGGGAGGCCCGCGTACCGCAAAAAAAAAAACAAAAAACAAAAAAAAAACAGAAATATAGAGAATCTTCTGATAAAGCAGGCACGTGTACAGTTTTGGGTAGTAGGAGAGGGGTAAATCCTTGCCTACTTAATTTATTTCCCTTCCTGCTTCTTTGAAGATGTCTCTCCATTGTGTTTTTGGAAAACCCTAGTTACCTAAGAAAAGTAATTTGAAAAGATCTGGATCACATCATCTTTGAAGGGTTTTTGGTGGTGTTGTTCTTCCTGAAAGTCTAAGATTCTACTGCTCTTGGAAAAAATCTAGTTGGCTCTTACACTAGAATCATGTGTCATTTAAAAAGTCCTATGGTAAAACTACCAAGGTCCTTGACAGGCTACTAAACATAAGGAATGAAGGGGAAAATGGGAGGGAATAAATAGAAGAACAGGCCAAGAAGGTTTAGTATGATATTCTATATATTGATGAGGGATATTTTTGAAGTACTTACAATTACAAAGAGAATGGATATTGTAAACTCAGACATTTATCAAATTCTGGAAAGTATTAAGGAGCTCCCAGCTACTTCAATCACTGTCACTCATAAGATAGATGATTGTTGATACAGTCGTGTCCACTCTTTACAGCTTCTAAGAATCTATAATATGCATGCTGCATACTTCACTGTGCCAGTGAAAAATGATCCCCACTTTTCTGATGTCTTATGGTTGTTCTTCATTACCTGGAATGCTACTCAGGGGTTTGTATAGCTAATAACAATTACAGGTTCCCTGATCGTATAATTAGCACTGTTGGCAGATTATGAAGTGTTCTGGTCTGTTGCATGTAAAATCTATTCTCATAATCTTAGAAAAATTCATTCTTAATTTTGAAGCAATTTGCTATATGAAGCATAATTTGTTAAATTAAAAAAAAAACATGGCAATGCATGTTTCATAAAGTAGGTCTGCATTACTCAGCTGCAGGACAAATCCTGTGAGAACCTGATGCATTTTATGTGTGGTTCTTTTTTGCAAATCCTCATTTTAACATAAAGGAAAAATTATAGAAATTAACCAAACTTTGGGGTAGTGCTTGAAAGAGACAGTGAAAGTAAGAAGCTGAGTGGATGTTTCCCAGAATTATTAATTAAGGAGATATATGTGAATAATTTTATTAAGCCCACTGATTGCCAGTTATCAAAATCACAACCATCACTAAGATAAATTCCATATTTATCCTTAAGAATACTTTCCTTTAAACACATACTTTTCTGGTTTCAGCTTTATATATTTTGATTAATAAACCTTTCTCTCCAATAGCATTAAGATATTCCTCTTGTATTTCCTAATATTTTATATTCATTTGCTGAATATTTATTAGCTAGATTTTAAAATGTCAAAAATAAAAACTGTATACACAGTGACCGTCTTCCCACACTTGTCCTCCACTTACTAAAACACTATACCTTGCAAGGAGTAGAAAAGCTGTGAGCTTTTTGCTTACCTTCCAGAGATTTCTTTGCAAATATATGCCAATATGAAGAGATAATACTTCATGCCCTTTATAAACACATTTTAACATTATTTTTGTATTTTTTGTACATTCTTTTTTGTTTAAGTATAAATTCCATTTATAAATTTCTAGGGTTCTATTTTTTATATTTTCATAATAAATAGCAAATTATCCAAAATCATTTATTATTTTCCCATTGTTCCATACATGTGAATGTCCATGGCTCAGGTTTATATAATTATACATTTATCCATTTATCAAATGTCACATTTTAAATTATTATAGCTTTATAATATTGGCACTATCTGTTAAAACAAACCTTTTTTCTTCTCTCCTTTTCCTCTTCTTCAAAATCATCTTGCCTGTTAGTTGTTTTTATTCTTTCATATAAATTTCAGGATCCAAGTACTGTGTGGGAAAATAATCTGAATAGAATTTTTACCAGAAAGAAGAATTATGTAATAAAGTAAGATAGGCAGCTATCTTTGTAGAATATTTCCTGTAGTTATCTGCATAATGTATTGTTGTTAACTATAAAAAATAAATAAAAATTTACCTTGCATAATCAGGAAGTTAAATGAAATGAACACTCTCTGCCACTAATAAGTTACCATAAGTCACTGCATCTTGATTTTTATAATATTGGGTATTTCCATTCATAAAATTAGTGTAGCTCTTCATTTTTACTCTTTTTCAAACTTCCATATTAATTTTCTTCATAAGGTTGTGTTTACTTCTGTTAAATTTATATTTAATAGTTTTGGGTTTTGTTTTCCTTTTGGCAATCAGCATTTAGCTACGAATTTGTCATTACTGAAGAATGTCTTTTTTAGACTTCTAAACAAATAAGAACAAACTAAAGAATGATATATTCCCATGTGAAGACAACTGAAAGAATTAATGTGGTATTTAGTAGATCCTCCAATTATTATAGTAAGAACTAATCAACCAAATCCCAATTATAGGGCATTCTGTGTTTGTTTACTCCAAAAAATTCAAATATGATAAAAAATAAAGGGTAGGGAGCATTGCTAGAAAATAAAAGAGAATTAAGTGTCATATCAAGAATATATAATGGGTATAATTTATAAATCCTGATTTGAAAAACTCAGTAGTAAAAAGACATCTTTGAAGCAATTGAGAAAATTTAGATATGTATATTTATTGCGTTAAAGAATTATTGTTAATGGCTCGCTGGTTTATTTAATCATATCTTTATTAGGCATACTGTTTCATGTAATCATGTATGTAATCATGATGCCCAGATTATACTTTAAAAAACACACAACAACAACAAACACACACAAAACAACTTCAGGGGATGTGAATGAGCGTTGCAATGTGTGTTTTTCTGGAGATTGATAAAACAAGAAACATGATTGGCAAAACATTAATATGTGTTGAAGCTAGATGAGAGGTAGGTAGATTTAGTTATACTGGTTCTTCCTCTTCTTTTGTATATATGTGAAAATTTTTTATAATAGAACAAAAATTTTTAACAAAAATATGTATTCATTGTTTTGCAAGTGACTAATTTCCTGCTCAATTGAAAGAATGAAACTGAGTACAGACAGTGTTCTGTATCCACAGTTCCAAATCCGTGGATTCAACCAACCCACAGATAAGTACATCTGACTGTACTACACCATTTTAAATAAGGGAATTGAGCAACCGTGGATTCTGATCTCTGTGGGGCATCCTGGAATCAATACCCCACAGATGCTGAGGGACTATTTTATTGTACCTATGCGTTACAAGTATAGCTTTTACAAGAATGAATCTGGAATCCAATTTGAAAAATAGGCAAAGGAAATAATCAGATAATTGGCAAAAGAGACAAATATTTCTCAACATATGGAACGTCATCTATATAAGAAAATTACTATTTGAAACCAGTGTACATTTTCCTACGTGGAAATGTACTCTGAACAATCTGTCACAGTGTGTGAAAGTTCTATTCTGTGCTACCTGAGATGATTGAGCCACTGATAATTTAACAAAATAATAAGAATATTTAACCATACTTTAAAAAAATTTTGAGGTGGAAAAAAGAGAAAATGATCTAGAAAAATACTCCCATAGAAAAACAATAGTATACTGTAGAAAATTGCTTAAATTCTCTAAAATACACAATATCATTTAAAAGTCAGTGCCATTAATTCTGATTCAGAAGCTGATATTAATAAGTTACTCCAGCTGTTTGCTCAGCATGATGTTCCATAAAAGGAACAAAAACATTTTATTGCTATTCCCATGAATAAACCAAGTTTAGTAAATTATAGTTATATTTTCACACTTGAGTATCAGAATAGACAATGTAGAAAATAGTTTCCTTTGTTCTGGGTTTGTCAGAAAATCTTCTCAAAGGTATGCAAGGCAGGGTTAAGGTTGACTTACAGTTCTGGGCTATTTTAGATAGACAACTATAGAATCCCCATTCAGAGATGAATATAATATCTAATAAGGTTTGCTTTTAATTAAGTCTGAACAATTAAATTTACTGATATACTGGTGTTCTAAGTATGAGGAGATCAAGTGGATTTTTTTAAAGCTTTCTAGAAAATAGAATGTCACTAAGACAGTAATTTCATTGACATTTCATAATACAATGCTGGTCACCATCAGTCTTTCCTTTAGCATTCATTACTTATATATAGCATATACATATTTGTGCATAGAAAGATGTGGCTATGTGGTCCTTTGTCATTCTAAGAAAGTAACATTACTTCATAAAATGCAGCAATTAAAATGCTTCCCAAATTTATATTTTATAAGTATTTTATGATGCAAGTAATAAGAAAAATAGAACATACACTGCTTGTGTCTGGCTCATACAATATTGCAAAATGCTTACGCACAGCTTATACTCTGGATCTTAGCAATAAGAAGAGTTATTGAAAGGAAAGGAGACATTGAATGTCATCGGCTTATCCATCATTAGCCTTTATCTTTATTCTTTGGTACCCAGGGATGTGGAACCCAGTGATAACTAGATATCAGAACACATCTGTGATTATGCACTCTCACAACCTGATACTTCCCTCACCCTGATTTCATATAATTTTTTTAAATGAAGAAAAATAGAGGATACTCATACATGAATAAGTTAGTGGGCAGGAAATAAAATAAATTGAATGGGGCTTTAATTGAATCAAAGTGCATATTTTGAATAAAGACTGATAACAATTCATTACAAGTTAAAATTATACACTTCACTTATCTCAGTATGTTCATTCATATTAGTTTCCATGTGGTCACTAATTGGATAACCAATAACTTATAGCCAGTAAAGCCTGCCACTAACTTTCTAAACTGGAATTCTCTACTATGAATGAGAAAATTCAGTAAATATCACAGAGTTCTGCATTTATAAAATGTTAAGCAGAAAATTCAGTAAATATCACATAGTTCTGCATTTATAAAATGTTAAGCCAGGATTTCAGTAGATATTAGATATTTCACTTAAGCCCCTCATGTGAAATACATAAAACATGAAAGGAGACAGTATTAATACAATGTCTCACTTGGCATACAAAGATATTCTTAGGGTTTCCCTGGTGGTGCAGTGGTTGAGAGTCCACCTGCCGATGCAGGAGACACAGGTTCGTGCCCCGGTCTGGGAAGATCCCACATGCTGCGGAGCGACTGGGCCCGTGAGCCATGGCCTCTGAGCCTGCACATCCGGAGCCTGTGCTCCGCAACAAGAGAGGCCACAACAGTGAGAGGCCCGTGTACCACACACACAAAAAAAGGATATTCTTAAATTCTTCAATGATATTTATTTGGTACACTGAAAGGGGATGCTCCATGGAAACAGTAAAGTATGGTATTTTGAAGAGACATGAACCAAATATATGAAATGAAAATCCTTGGATCAAAACTTTGTGCTAGTGAAGATTAATTGACCATTGCAGCAGCATGTAAATCAATGAAGTTAGAACACACCCTCAAGCCATCCACAAAAATAAACTCAAAATGGCTTAAAGACTTAAACATAAGAGATGACACCATAAAATTCCTAGAAGAGAGCATAGGCAAAACATTCTCTGACGTAAACTGTACAAATGTTTTCTTAGGTCAGTCTCCCAAGGCAATAGAAATAAAAACAAAAATAAATAAATGGGGCCTAATCAAACTTACAAGATTTTCCACAGCAAAGGAAACCATAAACAAAACGAAATGACAACCTAAGGAATGAAAAAAAATATTTGTATATGATGCAACAGACAGGGGCTTAATCTCAAAAATATACAAACAGCTAATACAACTCAACAACAAAATAAAACCAACCCAATTGAAAAATGGACAAAACGCTTTAATAGACATTTCTACAAAGAAGACATACAGATGGCCAGTAGGCACATGAAAAGATGCTCGACATTACTAATTATTAGAGAAATGCAGATCAAAACCACAATGAGGTATCACCTCACACCAGTCAGAGTGGCCATCATTAAAATGTCTACAAATAACAAATGCTAGAGAGGGTGTGGAGAAAAAGGAACCCTCCTACACTGTTGGTGGGAATGTTAAGTTCGTGCAGCCACTATGGAAAACAGTATGGAAGTTCCTCAGAAAGCTAAAAATGGAATTACCACATGATCCAGCAATTCCACTCCTGGGTATATACCTGGACAAAACTTTAATTCAAGAAGATACATGAACTCTTATGTTCATTGCAGCACTATTCACAATAGTGAAAACATGGAAACAACCTAAATGTCCATCAACAGATGAATGGATAAAGAAGGTGTGGTACATATATACAATGGAATACTACTCAGCCATAAAAAAGAACCAAATAATGCCATTTGCAGCAACATGGATGCAACTAGAGATTATCATACTAATTGAAGTAAGTCAGAAAGAGAAAGACAAATACCATAGGATACCCCTTATATGTGGAATCTAAAATATGGCACAAATGAACCTACCTACAAAATGGAAATAGACTCACAGCCATAGAGATCAGACTTGTGGTTGCCAAGGGGGAGGAGGGAAGGAAGAGGGATGGACTGGGAGTTTGGGGTTGGTAGATGCAAACTATTACATTTAGAATGGATAAACAACAAGGTCCTACTGTATAGCACAGGGAACTATATCCAATCTCCTGGGATAAGCCATAATGGAAAAGAATATTAAAAAAAGAATATGTTGTGTGTAAATGAGTCACTTTGCTCTACAGCAGAGATTGGCACAACATTGTAAATCAACTCTACTTCAATAAAAAAAAGAAAAAAGAAGATTAGTGTTAGAGTAAGATTAAATATGTTAAGAATTTACCTAAGAGAAAAAGAACCAGTAAAAAATTGTGCCAGTGAAAACATTAAAATATAAATTACCATGTCAAGGATACTGGTTTTACTATATGAACAAGAATGTATATATAGAAAACTCATACCCTTGTTTTGAAACAAAGAAAATGAGGTACTCTGAGATATTTCCCCACCAGTGTCATACCAAAATTAAAGGTGCCAAGAAGAGCAGAGTCCAACAAATAAGTAGAAATATTAATAAATTAAACAATGGTCAGTTTTCTTACCCATGAAATCTTTTTTTGACTTCTTCATAAACCCATTCCCTCGGACCCCTGAAAAATCTTTCATTCAGATTAAGGTGGTATCTTACATAATTTTTTTGATAAAACCTGTCTGTAATAAAGTTGCAAATCATATACCCAACCATGAAGAAAACCTCACCATTTGGAAAAAGTGTCAAATTTATTTAAGTCTCAAATAAACACTTTCTGTCACTCCTCACATCATGAAATGGACAGTGTGGCAACAATTTTAAACAAACACATAGTAGTGCATACCTAAAAACATTTCCCAAATAAATACTTACAAGATTTGCTTTGGAAGCTAGGTTGCCATGGAAACATATTTCTGTTGATTCGTTAGCAGAGAACATATATTGAGGGTTTTTATAGTTCTAGAAAATGCACTTACAGGCCATTAGGACCACACTCCAAAAATTGACATGGAATAATACAGGACCAAGTGGACTGGCGGGATCCTACTTGGTACAGTGGGGCAATATAATTATACCTCAATATGGTCAACAATTATGACATGCAGGTACTTGAGATCTATTTTTGAACTTAGTGGATGAAGTTCTTACTCTCTTATTTCCATGCCTGTTGAAAATCCTACAATACATCTGACCATTATGATGTTAAGATAGTGCAGAAATATGAGAAAGAGAAAGATTAATTAACATGTATAAACTTTTAAAAATGTAAAGCAGTTAAGAAATATGAAAATCAAAATTCCAAAAGGCAAATAGTGAAATTCACACATTATTTTTGCTACTAAATTGTGTGTATTTTGTGAGATGAAGGTGTCAGTAGAAATTAAAAGATAGCAGGTCAGCAAATACCAACTATCCAATGAATAGTTGTGAAGTTACATTGGATAAAAATCTCCTCTACATACATGACCTTTCTGTAAGGGAAGAATGTTATTGTGAGCATGAATATTAGTGGACTGATGTGCACTTGAATTTCAGAAATGAAAGAGCATCTGAGATAAAGGTAAATGACTAAAAATTAAATATAATAATTCTAAGTTATCCAAAGTTTATATACAAGAGTCCAAAGACTTAAACTATTATATACTTAAGCCTATATTGATTTAGGAATTAATCTTCACTATGTTATTGAATTTCCTTTGGAAATGTAACTAGTATGAATTTTAATTTATCTTATATTAAAAAGTATAATTTTTCAATTTAAGAATTTTTAATGTTCTTATATTAAAAAGTATAAACATGTTTTACGAATAAATAAAACATTGTATTTATATTTTAACATTATATTATCTGATACGTTTAAAATATACTTTTCTATATATTTTATTATTTAATAACATATATGTTAGAAATTATGTTATTATATTGCTCCAATTACATTTGAATGTGCATTTAAGCTTAAGTCAACTATAAAAATAATGATCAGACCCTAAAATCATTCAAACCATCTGATTTCAGGAAAATACAGCATGTGTCTCAGTTTCTCAATAGTTTTATATATATATATATATATAATTTCCAGATTGTAATATATTAATAAAAACAACTCTATTAAATAAAACAATCAAACATTGGTGTATCCAATAACTGCAACAGAGCATGGCACAGAGAAAAACAAAAAGGCTACAGAGTTACATATTAATTCAAAACCCAGATCTTTCAGAAGTAGTTATATGACTTCACTGAAGAATTTTTTACACATGTAAAGATAGTGTGATAGTAATAAGAGCTTAAACATACTTTTTGCCTACTATATGGCAGACATTATTGTAACAAATCACTTATGTTAACTCATTTAACCCTGACAACCCTTTGAGTGGGTGTATAATTATCCCTACTTTACAGAGAAAGACATAGGCACAAAGAGCTTCAGGGAGAATCGTGGGACAAAAGAATTCAGGAGTGCTGCCTTCACTTATTTTAGACGAGGTTTGTGAAGAATATAAACACATACACATACACATTTAATGCTTAGCATGTACTTGGTATTCAAAATTGGTAAATCTCATAGACGCATACAGGACAATGTATTTGAATTAAGTCAACAGAGCTATAGAATCTTGAATTATGAAAGGGAGGAAGCAAGGAAGGAAGGAAGGAAGGAAAGGGGGGAGGGAGACAGTTTAGAATGAAACAAAAGTAAAAAGATAAAGCTTCATATAACTTAAATTCTATGTAATCTAAACCTCATGATGTAATGTTATTGATGGGCAATTTTATGTAGGAAGATTATAAAATAATTTTATACCACCTTCCTTCAACCATTCCCTGTATAGTAGATTGTGTGTTATTGTTCATAACTTATTGCTCTATCACTGTAAGATAATTTCATGTCATTTTCCTTTGAATGTGACTTGCAATGACATTTGCTTGCCCCATTGCTGGGCCTGACCATATGACCTTCTTTGGCTAATGGAATGTATATCACCACAGTAATGCCGTTCCCAAACAGTGTTTTAAGTTCATTTGAGTTGGTTGGCTAGATTTCTGCATTTCCCCCCTCTCTCTCTAAGAACACTTTCAAAGATAGTCTTCTCCTTCATCCTAGTCCTACAGAGAAAGGAAATGCGGAGCCAAAACCACAGCTTGGAGTAGAGCTACAGCTGACCCACAACCCACATGTAGCTTGAGTGAGAAATTAATGTTCATTAGTGAAACTTACAAAGATTTGAAGCTTTGTTTGTTATGCAATATATCCTAGAAAAATTGACTAATGCACCATGGCAATATCCAAGCATTAACATCCTTGCTTAAAATGTAGGGTTTTTTCATGATATATCTCTATATTTGTCTATTTTCTATAGTTATTTCTTCAGGCTTTTTCCTCAAAAATAACACTTGAGAAATACTTTTAAATATTAAAGAATCCAGAAACTTTATTTTGCTTCATTAGGTTTGGGGTAGGTCCAGGGTCTGAGATTTGAATAAAAATCCCAGAAGTTTCTGATATTATTGTTCTAGGAACCTAACTTTGAGGGGGAAAAAATGTCTGCCATTCCATTTATTCCCATTTATACTTCTGTGAAATTTCTGTGCATTCTGCATGCAGAATAAAATGGATTGTGAAAACAATATATATTTTCTTAAATCAGCATTGACTACGATCATAGGTTTAATAGCATTCATAAACAGTTAAAGCTAGTTAATTTCATTTTCATCAGTTTTTTACATTATAAAATGTGCCTACATTATATAGAAAAAATAAACCTGCTCTGAAATATATAATATAAAAAGATAAATCTCCAAGCTCATACAATCCCTTTTTAATTTCACTTCCCCTATAGAAGCCACTAGTAATATTTTAGTGACTCCTGTTCCCTCATCCTTCTATGCATAATCAAAATCAGTATCTTCCTCACTTCAAATCTTGTTCTATACTATATTAACTTTAATTTATCTATCTATCATCTATCTATCTATCTATCTATCTATCTATCTATCTATCTATCTATCATCTACCTGCCTACTTCCCCTTCTGAAGCTTTTTATTTTAGTGGAAAGATACCCTGAACTCAGTTCTATAACTTACTGTGCTCATTTACCAATGCACTGTGGATCTCTTTTCATGTTAGTATGTGTAGAAAATACCTCATTTTTAAAAATAACATAGAATTACTTTCTGTGGATATTTTGTGATTAATCCAACAAGCCATCTACTGATAAACAATTGATTTCTATATCTTACTGTTACAAATATCAGAGAATGGAAGTACATGCATACACCTACTAAGTACATTTTCTTTTGAGGAGATGTTTATTGAATATCATTTTCTGTATCATTTATTTCCCACTTTTATACATCAACTGATCTAGCATCTTAAAAGTCCCTATATCTTCAAAATCTCCTTCACAAATAATAGTTTATGATAAGCAGACTTCTTATCTGAAAAAGAAATTTAAATACTGACTAAATTGATAACTTTGAAATGTCCTTCATTCTGGTTAAATGATGAGTTTTGCTCTTTTGATGTGAAGGCAGCAGATAGATGGTAATCATTATGCAAATAAAGCTTCTTTTTCCATTACATTATCAGTATATTCACTTCTTTGAACATTTTACTTTTTTGTTGAGATTACATTTCATTAAAATAAGACTTAATAGTGATGTCCATAACCTATTCGATCAATAAAATCTCTTCAGTATTCTCCTTTTTTGGTCTTCATTTAAGTTCTGAATGTATTTTTAATGAAAGTTCACTTACATTTTCTAGGAGGAATTAAGTGGTTTAAAATTTTGGAGGGAATTTCTGCAGTGAACATATCACAACACATTAACTTCTACTCTACTTACATTTGGCAATCACCTAAAAATCACATAAAAATCTTACTATTTTACCAAGTTTTTTTCCTCTTTCCTGATTATTAATTTGCATTATTTCTTTAATTTTCCCTAGTTTTCCTAATATTCATATACCAAATAAATACAACATAAATACATTTTCCTAATATAAAATATTAAAATGTATTCTTATAATTAAATATTTTTAAAACTAGTAATGGTTTTAATTATCTGACTTTTCAATGTTAAAATATTTTACACTCTAATCATATATAAAGTTAAATAAAACTGCAATTTGGCAACCTGGATGTTGTACCGATATGCATGCAACTGCTTTTAAACAATCTTACCTGGAAAGGTAAAGATTATTAAAATGATGGGAGTTAATTAATAGAGTAATCAAGTTGACATATTATCTTGGTCTAACCAAAATGGTCCTTATATTTTACTTTATAAGAGTCACCTCCAGAGTCATTTTCATTATTTTCATTATACTTGCCAGGCTCCATAATTATTGCCATTATAATCAATGAAATGCTATGAAGCCACACAGTCGGTTAATTAAGTAATCAAAGCAGGAAAAATATTTTAAATGAGAACTTAGGGATGTTAAAGAATTCCTTTAAAATACAGTAGCAAGATTAGCTCTTGTGTTCATAGTGTGTATGTTTGTGTGTGTGTTATGTGTGAATAAAAATGTGTTTGTGTCTGAGAGAAAGAAAAGAGTGACAGAACAAAAGGCAGCTGTGTGAAGGTTTGAGTGCTTATGCATTTCAAAATCATTTCGTTTTAGATGATGCCAAACCCTGCAATTCAGCTACAAGTTGATAGATTTACATTTTATATAATTCATAGCCACTGATATTTAGAGATACAATGAAGCATAATAGAGAATAAAAAGTGATTTTTAAAATGGCTACCTAGTAAAGAACATAGATTTCTTTGGTCATTTCTTATGATTGAAAAGCAACATAAAGTATGAAAGGGAGATTTGACTAAGAATTTGAGATAAAACTCTATTTTAAACCCGGACACTATCTTGTTTTATGACTTTGTATTAATAACTTCACCTCCCTGATTTCAACATATATATATATATGTAGATTATATATGTGCCATATAAATATAATATATGTAGTGTCATATATGTGATAGGTATGTATATAATTTCATAATATACATATAAAGGTTTGATGTCAAATACTACGTATAGTAAAGAGAATGTGGATGCTGGAGCATCTTTTCTCCTTTTTTTTATTTTTAAAGAATTTTTATTTTATATCAGAGTATAGTTGATTTACAATGTTGTATTAGTTTCAGGTGTACTAGAATTGGTTTTAAAATTCAGATTTCAGTGATTGAAATAAACATCTGACAGGATTATTATATAAATATAATGGTATATAATTTATAAAGTATTTATAAAATTGCAATAACTATTTTGATTTCAAAATTAAGATGTAAATACAAAATGATGATTGAAAAAACATTCAAGGAGGGAAGATGGCGGAAGAGTAAGACACAGAGATCACCTCCCTCCCCACAGATACACCAGAAATTCACCTACACGTGGAACAACTCTTACAGAACACCTACTGAACGCTGGAAGAAGACCTCAGAACCCCCAAAAGGCTAGAAATTCCCCACGTACCTGGCCGGGTGGATGAAAGGCTCTTGGTGCTGCAGCCAGGAGTCAGTGCTGTGCCTCTGAGGTGGGAGAGCCAACTTCAGGACACTGGTCCACAAGAGACCTCCCAGCTCCACATAATATCAAATGGTGAAAATCGCCCAGAGATCTCCATCTCAACACCAGCACCCAGCTTCACTCAACGACCAGCAAGCTACAGTGCTGGACACCCTATGCCAAACAACTAGCAAGACAGGAACACAATGCCACCCATTAGCAGAGAGGCTGCCTAAAATCATAAAAAGGCCACAGACACCTCAAAACACACCACCAGACGTGGACCTGCCCACCAGAAAGACAAGATCCAGCCTCATCCACCAGAACACAGGCAGCAGTCCGCTCCACCAGCAAGCCTACAGAACCAACTGAAACAACATTAGGCACTGGGGACAGACACCAAAAATAACGGGAACTATGAACTTGCAGCCTGAAAAAAGGAGACCCCAAACACAGTAAGATAAGCAAAATGAGAAGACAGAAAAACACACAGCAGGTGAAGGAGCAAGTTAAAAACCCACTAGACCTAACAAATGAAGAGGAAATAGGCAGTCTACCTGAAAAAGAATTCAGAATAATGATAGTAAAGATGATCCAAAATCTTGGAAATACAATAGACAAAATGCAAGAAACAGTTAACAAGGACCTAGAAGAACTAAAGATGAATCAAGCAATGATGAGCAACACAATAAATGAAATTAAAAATACTCTAGATGGAATCAATAGAAGAATAACTGAGGCAGAAGAACGGATGAGTGATGTGGAAGACAAAATAGTGGAAATAACTGCTGCAGAGCAGAATAAAGAAAAAAGAAGGAAAAGAACTGAGGGCAGTCTCAGAGACCTCTGGGACAACATTAAATGCACCAGCATTCGAATTATTGGGCTACCAGAAGAAGAAGAGAAAAAGAAAGGGACTGAGAAAATATTTGAAGAGATTATAGTTGAAAATTCCCTAATATGGGAAAGGAAATAGTTAATCATGTCCAGGAGGCACAGAGAGTCCCATACAGAATAAATCCAAGGAGAAATATGCCAAGACACATATTAATCAAACTGTCAAAAATTAAACACAAAGAAAACATATTAAAAGCAGTAAGGGGAAAACAACAAATAACACAAAAGGGAATCCTCATAAAGTTAACAGCTCATCTTTCAGCAGAAACTCTACAAGCCAGAAGGGAGTTGCAGCACATATTTAAAGAGAGAAAAGGAGAAAAACCTGGAACCAAGATTACTCTACCCAGCAAGGATCACATTCAGATTTGATGGAGAAATTAAAATCTTTACAGACAAGCAAAAGCTGAGAGAGTTCAGCACCACAAAACCAGCTTTACAACAAATGCTAAAGGAACTTCTCTAGGCAAGAAACACAAGAGAAGGAAAATGCCTACAATAACGAACCCAAAACAATTAAGAAAATGGGAATGGGAACATACATATCAACAATTACCTTAAATGTAAATGGACTAAATGCTCCCACCAAAAGACACAGATTGGCTGAATGGATACAAAAACAAGACCCATATATATGCTGTCTACAAGAGACCCACTTCAGACCTAGAGACACATACAGACTGAAAGGAAGGAGATGGAAAAAGATATTCTATGCAAATGTAAATCAAAAGAAAGTTGGAGTAGCAATTCTCATATCAGAAAAAAATAGACTTTAAAATAAAGACTATTAGAAGAGACAAAGAAGGACACTACATAATGATCAATGGATCAATCCAAGAAAAAGGTATAACAATTGTAAATATTTATGTCCCCAAAATAGGAGCACCTCAATACATAAGGGAAATACTAACAGCCATAAAAGGGGAAATCAACAGTAACACACTGATAGTAGGGGACTTCAACACCCCACTTTCACCAATGGACAGATCATCCAAAATGAAAATAAATAAGGAAACACAAGCTTTAAATGATACATTATACCAGATGGAATTAATTGATATTTCTAGGACATTCCATCCAAAAACAACAGAATACACATTTTTCTCAAGTGCTCATGGAACATTCTCCAGGATAGATCATACCTTGGGTCACAAATCAAGCCTTGGTAAGTTTAAGAAAATTGAAATTGTATCAAGTATCTTTTCCGACCACAATGCTATGAGACCAGATATCAATTACAGGAAAAGATCTGTAAAAAGTACAAACACATGGAGGCTAAACAATAGACTACTTAATAATGAAGTGATCACTGAAGAAGTCAAAGAAGAAATAAAAAAATACCTAGAAACAAATGACAATGGAGACACGACGACCCAAAACCTATGGGATGAAGCAAAAGCAGTTCTAAGGGGGAAGTTTATAGCAATATAATCCCACCTTAAGGAACGGGAAACATCTCGAGTAAACAACCTGACCTTGAACCTAAAGCAATTAGAGAAAGAACAAAAAAACCCCAAAGTTAGCAGAAGGAAAGAAATCATAAAGATCAGATCAGAAATAAGTGAAGAAGAAATGAAGGAAATGATAGCAAAGATCAATAAAACTAAAAGCTGGTTCTTTGAGAAGATAAACAAAATTGATAAACCATTAGCCAGACTCATCAAGAAAAAAAGGGAGAAGACTCAAATCAATAGAATTAGAAATGAAAAAGAAGTAACAACTGACACTGCAGAAATACAAAAGATCATGGGAGATTACTACAAGCAAATATATGCCAATAAAATGGACAACCTGGAAGAAATGGACAAATTCTTAGAAATGCACAACCTGCCAAGACTGAATCAGGAAGAAATCAAAAATATGAACAGACCTATCACAAGCACTGAAATTGAAACTGTGATTAAAAATCTTCCAACAAACAAAAGCCCAGGACCAGATGGCTTCACAGGCGAATTTTATCAAACATTTAGAGAGGAGCTAACACCTATCCTTCTCAAACTCTTCCAAAATATAGCAGAGGCAGGAACACTCCCAAACTCATTCTACGAGGCAACCATCACCTTGATACCAAAACCAGAAAAGGATGTCACAAAGAAAGAAAACTACAGGCCAATATCACTGATGAACATAGATGCAAAAATCCTCAACAAAATACTAGCAAACAGAATCCAACAGCACATTAAAAGGATCATACACCATGATCAAGTGGGGTTTATTCCAGGAAAGCAAGGATTCTTCAATATATGCAAATCAATCAACGTGATACAACATATTAACAAATAGGAGGAGAAAAACCATATGATCATCTCAATAGATGCCGAGAAAGCTTTCGACAAAATTCAACACCCATTTATGATAAAAACACTCCAGAAAGTAGGCATAGAGGGAACTATCCTCAATATAATAAAGGCCATATATGACAAACTCACAGCCAACATCGTCCTCAATGGTGAAAAACTGAAACCACTTCCACTAAGATCAGGAACAAGACAAGGCTGCCCACTCTCACCACTCTTGTTCAACTTAGTTTTGGAAGTTTTAACCGCAGCAATCAGAGAAGAAAGGAAATAAAAAGAATCCAAATCAGAAAAGAAGAAGTAAAGCTGTCACTGTCTGCAGATGACATGACACTATACATAGAGAATCCTAAAGATGCTACCAGAAAACTACTACAGCTAATCAATGAATTTGATAAAGTAGAAGGATACAAAATAAATGCACAGAAATCTCTGACATTCCTGTACACTAATGATGAAAAATCTGAAAGTGAAATCAAGAAAACACTCCCATTTACCATTTCAACAAAAAGAATAAAATATCTAGGAATAAACCTACCTAAGGAGACAAAAGACCTGTATGCAGAAAATTATAAGACACTGATGAAAGAAATTAAAGATGATACAAATAGATGGAGATATATATATATATACCATGTTCCTGGATTGGAAGTATCAATATTGTGAAAATGACTCTACTACCCAAAGCAATCTACAGATTCAATGCAATCCCTATCAAACTACCACTGGCATTTTTCACAGAACTAGAACAATAAATTTCAAAATTTGTTTGGAAAAACAAATGATGCCAAATAGCCAAAGCAATCTTGAGAACGAAAAACGGAGCTGGAGGAATCAGGCTCGCTGTCTTCAGACTATACTACAAAGCTACAGTAATCAAGACAGTGTGGTACTGGCACAAAAACAGAAAGATAGATCAATAGAAAAGGACAGAAAGCCCAAAGATAAACCCACGCACATATGGTCAACTTATCTTTGATAAAGGAGGCAGGAATGTACAGTGGACAAAGGACAGCCACTTCAATAAGTGGTGCTGGGAAAACTGGACAGGGACATGTAAAAGTATGAGATTAGATCATTCCCTAACACCATACACAAAAATAAGCTCAAAATGGATTAAAGACCTAAATGTAAGGTCAGAAACTATCAAACTCTTAGAGGAAAACATAGGCAGAACACTCTATGACATAAATCACAGCAAGATCCTTTTGGACCCACCTCCTAGAGAAATGGAAATAAAAACAAAGATAAACAAATGGGACCTAATGAAACTTCAAAGCTTTTGCACAGCAAAGGAAACCATAAAAAAGACCAAAAGACAACCCTCAGAATGAAAGAAAATATTTGCAAATGAAGCAACTGACAAAGGGTTAATCTCCAAAATTTATAAGCAGCTCATGCAGCTCAATAGCAAAAAATCAAACAACCCAATCCAAAAATGGGCAGAAGACTTAAATAGGCACTTCTCTAAAGAAGATATACAGACTGCCAACAAACACATGAAAGAATGCTCCACATCATTAATCATTAGAGAAATGCAAATCAAAACTACAATGAGATATCATCTCACACCAGTCAGAATGGCCATGATCAAGAAATCTAGAAACAATAAATGCTGGAGAGGGTGTTTAGAAAGGGGGAAACTCTTGCACTGCTGGTGGGAATGTGAACTGGTACAGCCACTATGGAGAACAGTATGGAGGTTCCTTAAAAAACTACAAATAGAACTACCATATGACCCAGCAATCCCACTACTAGGCATATACCCGGAGAAAACCATAATTCAAAAAGAGACATGTACCAAAATGTTCATTGCAGCTCTATTCACAACAGCCCGGAGATGGAAACAACCTAAGTGTCCATCATCGGATGAATGGATAAAGAAGATGTGGCACATATACACAATGGAATATTACTCAGTCATTAAAGGAAACGAAATTGAGCTATTTGTAATGAGGTGGATAGACCTGGAGTCTGTCATACAGCGTGAAGTAAGTCAGAAAGACAAAGACAAATACCGTATGCTAACACATATATATGGAATTTAAGAAAAAAAAAAGTCATGAAGAACATGGGGGTAAAACAGGAATAAAGACACAGACCTACTTGAGAATGGACTTGAGGATATGGGGAGGGGGAAGGGTAAGCTGTGACAAAGCAAAACAGAGGCATGGACATATATACAGTACCAAACGTTATGTAGATAAATAGTGGGAGGCAGCCGCATAGCACAGGGAGATGAGCTTGGTGCTTTGTGACCGCCTGGAAGGGTGGGATAGGGAGGGTGGGTGGGAGGGAGATGCAAGAGGGAAGGGATATGGGAACAGATGTATATGTATGACTGAATCACTTTGTTATAAAGCAGAAACTAATTTAAAAAAATAAAGAAATAAAAACCTTCCAGAAAGTAGGCATAGAGGGAACTTTCCTCAACATTTTAAAGGCCATATATGACAAAGCCACAGCCAACATCATCCTCAATGGTGAAAAACTGATACCATTTCCACTAAGATCAGGATCAAGACAAGGCTGCCCACTCTCACCACTCTTATTCAACATAGTTTTGGAAGTTTTAACCGCAGCAATCAGAGAAGAAAGGAAATAAAAAGAATCCAAATCAGAAAAGAAGAAGTAAAGCTGTCACTGTCTGCAGATGACATGACACTATACATAGAGAATCCTAAAGATGCTACCAGAAAACTACTACAGCTAATCAATGAATTTGATAAAGTAGAAGGATACAAAATAAATGCACAGAAATCTCTGACATTCCTGTACACTAATGATGAAAAATCTGAAAGTGAAATCAAGAAAACACTCCCATTTACCATTTCAACAAAAAGAATATAATATCTAGGAATAAACCTACCTAAGGAGACAAAAGACCTGTATGCAGAAAATTATAAGACACTGATGAAAGAAATTAAAGATGATACAAATAGATGGAGATATATATATATACCATGTTCCTGGATTGGAAGTATCAATATTGTGAAAATGACTCTACTACCCAAAGCAATCTACAGATTCAATGCAATCCCTATCAAACTACCACTGGCATTTTTCACAGAACTAGAACAAAAAATTTCAAAATTTGTTTGGAAAAACAAATGACGCAAATAGCCAAAGCAATCTTGAGAACGAAAAATGGAGCTGGAGGAATCAGGCTCGCTGTCTTCAGACTATACTACAAAGCTACAGTAATCAAGACAGTGTAGTACTGGCACAAAAACAGAAAGATAGATCAGTGGAACAGGATAGAAAGCCCAGAGATAAACCTACGCATATATGGCCACCTTATCTTTGATAAAGAAGGCAGGAATGTACAGTGGAGAAAGGACAGACTCTTCAATAAGTGGTGCTGGGAAACCTGGACAGGTACATGTAAAAGTATGAGATTAGATCACTCCATAACACCATACACAAAAATACGCTCAAAATGGATTAAAGACCTAAATGTAAGGCCAGAAACTATCAAACTCTTAGAGGAAAACATAGGCAGAACACACTATGACATATATCACAGCAAGATACTTTTTGACCCACGTCCTAGAGAAATGGAAATAAAAACAAAAATAAACAAATGGGACCTAATGAAACTTCAAACCTTTGCACAGCAAAGGAAACCATAAACAAGACCAAAAGACAACCCTCAGAATGGGAAAAAATATTTGCAAATGAAGCAACTGACAAAGGATTAATCTCCAAAATTTATAAGCAGCTCATGCAGCTCAATAGCAAAAAACAAACAACCCAATCTAAAAATGGGCAGAAGACCTAAATATACATTTCTCCAAAGAAGATATACAGATTGCCCACCAGCACATGAAAGAATGCTCAACATCATTAATCATTAGAGAAATGCAAATCAAAGCTATGATGAGATATCATCTCACACCAGTCAGAATGCCCATCATCAAAAAATCTAGAAACAATAAATGCTGGAGAGGGTGTTTAGAAAAGGGAACACTCTTGCACTGCTGGTGGGAATGTGAATTGGTACAGCCACTATGGAGAACAGTATGGAGGTTCCTTAAAAAACTACAAATAGAACTACCATATGACCCAGCAATCCCACTACTAGGCATATACCCGGAGAAAACCATAATTCAAAAAGAGACATGTACCAAAATGTTCATTGCAGCTCTATTTACAATAGCCCGGAGATGGAAACAACCTAAGTGTCCATCATCGGATGAATGGATAAAGAAGATGTGGCACATATATACAATGGAATATTACTCAACCATAAAAGGAAATGAAATTGAGCTATCTGTAATGAGGTGGATAGACCTAGAGTCTGTCATACAGAGTGAAGTAAGTCAGAAAGAAAGACAAATACCGTATGCGAACACATATATATGGAATTTAAGAAAAAAAAAATGTCATGAAGAACCTAGGAGTAAAACAGGGATAAAGACACAGACCTACTTGAGAATGGACTTGAGGATATGGGGAGGGGGAAGGGTAAGCTGTGACAAAGCGAGAGAGAGGCATGGACATATATACACTACCAATCATAAGGTAGATAGCTAGTGGGAAGCAGCTGCATAGCACAGGGAGATCAGCTTGGTGCTTTGTGACCGCCTGGAGGGGTGGGATAGGGAGGGTGGGAGGGACTGAGACGCAAGAGGGAAGAGATATGGGAACAGATGTATATGTATAACTGGTTTACTTTGTTATAAAGCAGAAACTAATAAAAAAATAAAGATAACAGGCAACAACAAGAACAAAAAAGAATATCCTTTGGGGCCATTTGACACTATCTGTTAATTAAGGAGAACAGGTAATTAAGTCTTGTTTGCAGTATATTGTTTTCTGTAATTATATTTGAATGCACGTACCAAATGAGTTTGGAAACAGGAATGGTAAAAAAAAAAAAAATAGAGTTCAAACCCAAGCAAATAAGACAAAACTATTCACGTAGTGATAGATTTTGACAGAGCTTTTTTTCCAAAAAGGCTTAAACTTTTTTCTTAATGTAGCAGTACGTTCAATACAAATTAACCTAAAAGGAACAAAAACTATCATTGTAAGAAAAATATCACTACAAAAATTTCACTGTAATGTATGATTTGTAAAAAAAAAAAAAACTTCCATTGCTGTAGGTGGAAAATGAATACAAATATACTCATTAATGAAAATATAGAATAAGTAATTTTAGCTTGTTGGAAATGGTGTATTTCATTCATATGTCATATAACCCGGTGACATTTGTCTACAGTTTATTCTTTTTTCAATAATATAGCATGAGTTGATAAGAATATATTACTTTGAGGATAAAGACTTCACTTTAAATAAACAACTGAATATTCTTTAATAGAAATATTTTAAGTCAGATTTAAAAACTTGCTGAAGCATTGAAATGCTATCATCCACCATATTAAAATATAAATTGAAATTTTGGGAAATCATACTCATTTCACAGAGCAGAGGTTGGATTCATGGTGTGACCTGAGTCAGATGCCAGGCTAATGCAATAAAAATGCTCAAATAAGACATAGGTAATTGCAAAAATAGAAAGACTGAGATCAGATTAGGTTCAAAAGCTGATGTAAGCAAAGAAGGCTGGAAGACTAAAGCAATGGAGCCATCAGTCCACAATGATTCTAATGGACAGCAGGTAGTTTACTCTGAATCATTTGAAGAGCTAATTATTTTTATCTTATGGTTATATATTCGTTAATTGACAGAAAGGAAGGAGAGAGTCCTCTGAATCAGTGATTTCACGAATGCTTACCTGTCCTTCTGCCCCAGAATGCAGAATGTGTGATACAAAAGCATGCCTTACTTTAGAGGAGCTTAAGAGATAAAGGTGTAGCTGGTGGAAAGAGCAGATCTGGTAACGCTGCCCTACAGCATGCAAGTGATTCCTGTTGTGTTGATTGCAGACTCTAGAGCAAGGGAACAGCTGAAAACAATGCAGGAAAGACTGCTAGAGGTCTTAATCTGAAGGATGTTAGGTTTCCATCTAAAAGCATGAAAAATGATATATTGAATAAGAAATGATCTGTTGAGTAAAGAAAAATGATCCATTGAGTGGAGGATTTTGAAGCAGTAAATACAATGATTAGTACTGTCATTTGAAAGAGTATGAGGAGTGTACTGGAAACAAAACAATGTTTGGAGGACTAGAGGGCTTATAATCACTGTTTTTGCTTCTCCAACATCTAATCTCTTGTCTGGCAATTAACTTCTGAGAACTACCTACCCACCATTGTCAGTCCTTATGTTTTGGCCAGAGTCAGCTTACTGAATATTTGCCACTGGGTCTGTGCTATAGTTGAAGGTCCAAGGATGAAATGAGACAATGAAAACAGTTGCCTGAGAACAGAGCCAACTATGAGAAAACAAGAACTGCGAATAAAAGATAGTAAAAACTAGTCCTAAATACGTTGTTTAAACTCCTGCTTCCAAGAGGAGAAGTAATTAACTACCACTTAAAAAAAATCAGTTTTGGTTGAGTTCTATTACTTTGAACCAAACATGTCTAATACAGAATTTAATTCATGTAAATTCAGGTGAGAGTTCAGGAACCACATTGTTCTCTTTTCTCTGCTATGTCTCTCTGGGTTGCTCACTTTTTCTTTCCCACCAGTAACGTCACATAAAACAATTGCAGCTGTAGCTTCTAATACCACTATGACATTTTAACATTTAAAATTCAGTTTCGCATCAAACTTGGGGCCACCTAAAAATGTTCTTTTCAGAAGTCACAATATCTGCCAATCACCTGAGGGCTTCTTAAAGGAACAGCTTCATAACTGATAATATCAATTGCATATAAGAACTGTCATTCCTTTGTATGTATCCAGTAACTCAAAGTATGTGAATTTTTTATCTGTAACTGTCTTAATCGTTTCTTTGATTAAGAATAACATGTTGTTTTGGTGCTCTGGTACTTCCTCACAAGATGTAGTGTATTCAAATATTGCTAGAAGCTTTGCAAATCTGTGCCATTTTGGGGAAGATAGTCTGTAAATGCTTGTCAGCTCATAAGATTTCTACTTTTTGTATACAATAAGGAGACACACTATAACTTGACTATTTAGATATACAGACTCAAGTGTCACAAATAGTTTGAATTCTGGCTCCACCTCTACTGCTGTGTCACTGTGAGCAAGTTACTTCGTACCTCTGGATCTCAGCCTTCTTATCTGTGAAATGAGTATTATAATAGCACCAGTTCAATGTGATTGTTGTGATGAATAAACGTGTAAATAACTGAAAAAAACTTAGCACAGTCGTTGAAACATGCTTAGAGGTAAATACATTTTAGCTATTAATAAAACATATTCTTTGTGTTTGAAGATATTTTAAAGAATTTTTTATCATAAAAACATAAACACAGTATTTAACAATTGGGAAATTGTACAGTAAATTGTAACATAAATGTGTTCTTTCAAGGTCATTTTATGAAGACAGGAAATTAGAGTAACAATCTTCATATAATAATATATTCTTTGGAAAAAAAATCTGTCAAAGAACCTATGCAAACACATGCACATAATTACAATTATATAAAATTAATTTACATATGATTAATGTTAGGAAATTTTAAAAAGTGAAAACAGTTGTTAGATTACTGAACCTGGTTTGAGAAGCAACTTTTTAAAAAATGTTTTTTGGTTTCCCAATATTTCAAACATGTTTTTGGAGTCATAGTATGTGAATACTTGCTTCTTTGTTGAATAGGTACCAAGTAACATATTTTTAGATCAATAGCTTTGTCTAGATCAGATAGTCATTTGTGTTCATGTGTGTTTATTTTAGGGGGTCATCCATAGACTTAATTACAAAGAGGTTGACAAGTTGCTTGTCCTGAATATGTAAGTGTTCAATTTCAGTAACTCTGAAAACCAAAGTCAAATAAAATAAATTAACAAAACAAAACCTCTTGTATTTCCCAAACGGATCCTTTTCTGTCAACCTCTAATATGCCTAATCTCTCTCCAATTGTATTTCAGTTCATTTTTTAAAATAGATCTTTATTGGAGTATAATTGTATTTTGGATTACTTTTGTAGGGACGAATCTTGAAAAAAGAAATTAAATACCAAAACATTCATAGTTTGTTGATTCCTCAATTTAACATTTTTAAACATTTTAATTACAGGATTAGAGTTTTCCTATTAACTAAATTCCATTTAAAAGTATTTTAATCCTTTAATCCTTCAGGTATTATAGAATAATTTAGGGTCATATTCAGCCAGTCTTATTACAGTCTCTCACTCACAATATGATTTCTTTGCACAAAATGGAAAAATAAAGTGAATGTGGAAGTAGCACTCACTGAGACAAGTCACATGGCATATTCATTTCTCCTCTTTTTAGCTTTGTTCTATATGCTTGCCTTAGTACATTCATTTTTCCTCTTTATTTAAATTGAGATAACATTGGTTTATAACATTATATAGGGTTCATGCATACAATGTTAGAATTTGACTTCTCTATACACTACACTGTGCTCACCATCGAAAGTTTAGGTTCCATCCATCACCATCCAACTGACCCCCTTTACCCTTTTTGCCCTTCCCCCATCTCTATTTCCCTTTGGTAAACACCAATCTGTTCTCTGTACCTATGCACTTGTTTTTGTTTTGTTTGCTAGTTTATTTTTTTATATTCTACATGAATAAAATCGTAAGATATTTGTCTTTCTCTGTCTGACTTATTTCACTTAGCATTATCCCATAAAAGGTACATCATGTTTTAGCATACAGAAAGATTTCATGTATTTTACAGATGAGTAATATTCCATTGTATATATACCACACATCTTTATCCATTGATCAGTCAATGGGCACTTAGGTTTTTTCCATATCTTGGCTACTGTAAATGGTGCTGCAATGAACATAGGAGTGTGTATATATTTATGAATTAGTGTATTCATATTCTTCAGAAAACACCCAGTAGTGGAAAAGCTGTGTCATATGGTAGTTCTATTCTTAAGTTTTTGAGGAATGCCATACTGGAATGCCATACAGTGACTTCACCAATTTATATTCCCATCAACAGTATATCAGTGTTCTCTTTTTTCCATGTTCTCTCCAACTCTTGTTATCGTGTGTCTTTTTGATAATAGTCATTCTAACAGGGGTGGTTTTGATTTCCCTAATAATTAGTGATGCTGAACATCTTTTTAAAAAAATTTTATTGGAGTATAATTGCTTTACAATGTTGTGTTAGTTTCTGCTGTACAACAAAGTGAATCAACTACAAGTATATATATATCCCCTCCCCCTTGGACCTCTCCCCCACCCCCCTCATCCTACCCATATAGGTCATCACAGAGCACCAAGCTGAGCTCTCTATGCTATACAGCAAGTTCCCAATAGCTATTTATTTTACACATGGTAGTGTAAATATGTAAATCCCAATTTCCCAATTCGTCCCACCCTCCCCTTCCCCACCTGTGTCCACATGTCCATTCTCTACGACTGCATCTCTATTACTGCCTTACAAATAGGTTCATCTGTACCATTTTTCTAGATTCCACCTAAATGCATTAATATACAATATGATGAATTCCCTCAGCTTCTGTATGTCTGGGAAAGCCTTTATTTCCCTCTCATATCTGAAGGATAATTTTGCTGTATATTCTTGGCTGATAGTTTTTATCTTTCAATATTTTGAGTATGTCATTCCACTGTTTCCTGACCTATAGAGTTTCTGCTGAGAAACTTGCTGATAGCCTAATGGGGGTTCTTTTGTTGGTTACTGTGTTTTATTCTGTGGCTGCCTTTAAAATTCTTTTTTATCATTGACTTTTGCCTGTTTTAATATAATGTGTCTGGGAGAAGGTTATTTTGCACTGATGTAACTGGGTGTTCTATTAGCTTTGTGGACATATATATATGGTTCCTTCCCCAGGTTTGGGGCATTTTCAGCTATTATTCCTTTAACTAAACACTCTGCCCCCTTTTCCCTCTCTGCTCCTTCTGGGTTACCCATTATCCTTGTTACCTTTTCTAATGGAGCTGAATAGTCCTCATAGAATTTCTTCATTTAAAAAAAAATCTCTCTGCTCTTCTACCTAATTATTTGTAGACTTCTATCTTTGAGTTCACTAAGTCTCTCTTCCATGTGATCTGCTCTATGGAGCATTGCTGCTGCCCAGGTCCTTGTGCCCATGATGGCTGCCACTGAGGCCAGGAAAGTGGAGTCCTATTTGTCACCTCTAACCACTATTGCAGGTGTTGGATTCTCTGGGCCTTCAGGCTCAGCCATCACAGATGGTGGTCATGATCAGAGGCATAGTCTCTGCTATTCTCAGAGTTCCACCTTCTCTATGTGTTCTAATCTACCCACCTTTGGATGTACAGATGTGTGGATCTCTCTGGCATCCTGGTGTGTTAGGCAGAGGAACATTTTGTTGAATTATGGATGTTTCACTTGTTGTAGATTAAAGGGGAGAAGAAAAGGGAGTATCTCATGCTGCCATGATGATGACATCACCCCCTTTTTTCTTCTCTTGACAGATATTTTTACTTCTAATGTAAACTATTTCATTTAATTTATTCTGTAAGATATTTCTACCCACACAATTTATTAAAAATCCTATTTTATTCGAGATGTACTTGCAGTTTGAAGGGACATGGTGCTTGTGGAAAGATTGTGGAGTTAAGTTCATTTTCTTAATTTCTCTATCATGCATTGGAGATAGCTGTTTTCCTATACATGATAAGAGAATATATAAGGAGAGAGCAGAATAATTACTGATTATTATTTATATGTACAATGCATATATAAAATATTTGAGGATAAATAAAGAATGATAAGCTATTCTTGGGGCTGAGGAAAGATTCACTGAGAGAGAGAAGAACCTGCTACTTCTCAAATGGGTCCTGGCAAATTCTAGCAGATAAGCCCCATTTAAGAAGCACTGGTTCTGGAATTTAAGAAATGTATGCCTTGGCCAGAAGCCAGGGCTTACTCTCTCTTAAAAAGTTGTTAAATATAGAAATTCTGTTGATGGTCTTCATGTTTCCATGAGCCAAATAAGCAAAACATTTATATGTCAATATACTTCTTCTATTTGAAAATTGCTCATGTGAAAAAATAATTTTTGTCAATGTCCTGAAGATATTTATTTATTCTAAATAAAAATGTATAGCATGAGATTCTATTTTAATTCTTTTTATTATCATGAACCATTATTAATTATTATGAAAGCAAAACCAAAGATTCATGTAACTGAAATCACTTTCTAGCTGAATTCAAACTTGCTTTTGTGTTTTTGTATAATATTGTCTTTTTTATCAATCAGTGGAAACTTACTTTTACAAGAAAAAACAGACAAGTGTGAAGGCCATATTTTTCTGTGCCTGTGTTTAAAAAAATCAGTTTCCAATGTAATAAAGGAAATTATAGTTTTAAAATGTGCTTAAGTATAATTTTTCTGGAGATCTCTAAACATTCAATAGTTTTTCAAATATTTTCTTTATGGCTAGAAGGTTAACAATTCTTGCTGTAAGTGGGCTGTGCTCCTGGCTGCCTACTCTGAGGAGCAGAATCTTGAATATAATTGTCAGAGTTCCTCAGTCTACTCTAGTCTAGTCCCTCAATCTGATCATGTATTTTTTTAAATAATAGTACTATTGAAATATAATTTACATAACATATAATTCACCCATTTAAACTGTGCAATTCAATGTTTTTTTAGCATATTCACAGATGGTCACAATCATTACCAAAGTCAGTTTTAGAACAATTTCTTAGACTCAAAAAGAAACCCCATACTCTTTAGTTATCTCCTATCCCCCATCACCCATCTCCAAGAAACCACTATTCTAATCTGTCTCTATAAATTTTCCTATTCTGGACATTTCAGATAAATGGCAACATATACATTTGTTTTCATGGTTCAGTCATGTTGTAACATCTATTAGTACTTTATTCATAATATTCCATTGTATGGACATACCACATTTTGTTTATCCATTCATCAGCTGATAGATTTTGGGTTGTTCCCAACTTTGGGCGGTTAGGAATAATGCTGCTATAGACATTTGTGTCCAAGTTTCGTGTGGGCAGATGTTTTATTTTGGGTACATACTTGGGAGTAGAATGCTTCAAAGGCCACAATCAAGAAAATGAAAAGACGATTCACAGAATGTCGGAAAATATTTTCAAGTCATACATCTAATAAAGAACCTGTATCTAGATTATATAAATAACTCAATGATAGAAGGAAAAATAACCAGATTTTAAAATGGACAAAGGATATGAATAGACATTTCTGCAAAAAAGATATAGAAATGGTCACTAAGTGCATGAAAAGATATTTATCATCAGTCATCAAAAATATGTGAATCAAAACCTACAGTAAGATACTACATCACACCCACTAGAATGACTATAATCAAAAAGTCAGATGATAAACTGTATTAGCAAGAATGTCATTGCATCAATCAGAAGACTCATACACTGCTGGTGGGATGTAAAATAGGGCAACCACGTTGGAAAATAGTCTGGCAGTTTCTCAAACAGTTAAATACAGAGTTACCATACAATCATGTGTTTTACAATTATTTTTAGCTCCCTCTGATATACTAATGAATTCTTTTCTAGGGACCTGCATCCTTGTTAGGCTATATCTTCAGAATAATTGGTGAAAAACATCTGTGGCAATTTATGTATATGAAATGATTTTCATCTTGTATAATGTGGTTTTCTAGCAACTAAATGAACTGGGCCATGAAGAATTCATTGGCCAGAATAACTTCTTATCCCTGCATAATTTTTAATAGGAAAAAGCAATTAGACATAGATGTTTCAGCATCTGGGAGAAAAGAGATCTGCAGGTGAATAAGAATTGATGCTGGTGGGAGCTGATTATAATAACATAGACTCCTCATTATAAACCAAAATCACATGTAAATTTCCCATTGATTTATGAGATTTTGCCAACTAGTCTCATTTAGTCCATGGCAATCTACCACTGATTCCTCTACAATATTTTTCAGATCTTCTCTAACCCTATATCAGCACTCACCATTCATTAAAGCACCATTGTAATAGAATCCTGATTTCCTTTCAGCCTCTGTCCTCTCTTACCTACCCTATATAGTTCAGTGTGAATGTTCTTCAAATGTCAATTTACCTGCTAAATATCTGTACACAAGTTAAAGCCTCTAATAAGGCCTTTCAATAATTGAGGAGCTCTAGCTTTATCTCTGTCTGTACTCTAACCATACAAAGATCATTCAAACCTCATATATCACCCTTTAACTATTTGAAAATAATGCATATCCCTCATCTGTTTTTCTTCATTCAAATTTTTATCTGAATCTTTTTTTTTACATCTTTATTGGAGTATAATTGCTTTACAATGGTGTGTTAATTTCTGCTTTATAACAAAGTGAATCAGTTATACATATACATATGTTCCCATATCTCTTCCCTCTTGCATCTCCCTCCTTCCCACCCTCCCTATCCCACCCCTCTAGGTGGTCACAAAGCACCCAGCTGATCTCCCTGTGCTATGCAGCTGCTTCCCATATCTGAATCTTTCAAAACAAGGCTTAACTAATTTTTTTATGTACTTGATCTGACAAAGATGGATAGGAGTGTGCCAATGATGACTACCTTGCTTTTCAGTGCATAAAAGTCCATGACCACTATATTTTCACTTAAGATTGTTACATTTATTAATATAAAATGATTCTTTTTTCATATAGCATTTTTTTGCCTTAAATACTACTGCAATGGGTGTTAAAATTATAATTCTGCTTTCTTTTTGTCATGCTTACTTGATATCTATTTGTCTTAGCTGCCAATCCTATAGAAGTTTTATCCACATTTATTCTCAATATTTATAAACATTTTAATTGTAATTTGAAAGAAACTAAAACTGCTACTGATTACTTGCCAAAGTCTGAACCCATGAAAACACCTTCATATGTTGCATAGTTGTGTATGAGATTTTTAACTCCTGTTTTTCTAACTCTCCACAATTTTTTAGATTTTGTATAAAAATGTCAAATCTACTACACACTTCTCTTCTTTACAGAGCATATAATTCTATCATAGCTTACCAAAGAAATTAAAAAGAAAACACTTATAATACTTGTCATAAAATATAAACTCAAGTTGCCTTCACTCCAGGACCTATCAAAAGCTTAGAAAGGAGTTATATTTAGAGAAGTCTGTGTAAAGTTGATGAAGAGTCCTCCCCTGCTTTCTTATTATAAGGCATATTCTTCAATTAAGGTGCACCGCTGAACACTAGCACAGATCCTCAGAGAATCATTTTATGGAAATCATATCTAATGTGAGAACTTGACTTTTTTGATTAGTACAAGGAATGGAAGTAAGGAAATCACTCTTAGAATTAATATAAAATTATTTCCAAAGGTATTACCAATAAATAAGATAATAAAATATACCTAATGACAATGAGAAAATTCATTCACAACCAAATCCTGTGAAAATTTTGTTTCCCCAGAGATTCTCTTTCTCTAATTAGAAATGTCTAATATTGTTTCCCTTTATGTTCTATCTATCAGTAAATTAATAGCCAAATTTTTTTGGCCAGTGTGTTGGAGAAGGAATATGTGTTTAGTGAGTGTTGAATGTTCCATAAACCAAGATGAGTGAGAATCTTTGGACCTTTGATATTTGTTTACTTGATCTGTTAGCAAATGGAATTAAAATGTCTCAATTGAAAAAAACAGAATTGAAATATGTCAGTTGGAGGACATGACAGACCAAAGCCATTAGAGTATTTTAAAAGGGAAATAAAAGAAATATATAGTATGATCTTTAGTTTTTATCTTGAATTGTGGAAGAAAAATATTTTCATGCTTGCTAATTTGTTATGTATCTACTAGAAAATTAAAAAAAAACTTTTTTTAAAACAATCTAAGTTAAGGGGAAAATTGCAGTTATGTGTCTTGTGTCAATTATTTTTGTGCAAAAGAGGGAGACAAGCCATCTTAAGAGAAAGGAACACTGTGCATGCCCTATCCACAGAGGTTTTTGTATGTGTATCTTCTAATACATCTTATGTTTAATTCTCTCCAAGCTTGGAACTTTCTGAAGGCCAGAGATATTGTGACTAGAGAACTAAGAAGCAAATTCTGATAAAAACATTATTATTTAAATTTATTCTATGTAAAATAAAATCTCTCTAAGAGTTTTGAAATTTCCAGTCACTGCCTGACAGGAAAAACACTCCTAATTGATTCGTTAATGTTGAGTAATTTTGAAGCTTTACCTTTTGTGAATATATAGCTCATTATTAAAATCTATTTTAATAGTTTTATCTTTTTTACTATTATGTTTTTGGAATTTGATTAACTTTTAAAACATGAGATATTGTAAAAAAGGCTACTTGAAAATTCCAAAGAAAAAGTTTATTTTTCCCATTAGACTCTTCCAAGAGTCATTATGGAATTTATTAAACAATACTTGTACCTGTTAATAGTAAACCACAGGGCAAGATCATGGAACTAGGAACTGACCAAATGATAAATATTACTGTATATATATATATATATATATATATATATATAATGTTAAATAAAAAGGGTATTGTGTCCAAGCACTCATGTTTAACTGATAACTTTTGGCAGTGTTTTTGTGATTCTTGCCTAGAGCTTTAAAGTGTGGCCATAAAAGTTATGAATCATCTATTTCTGAACAAGGTTAATCTAAATTAAAGAAAAGATATGATGACTTATAACAAAAACTAAACAATACTTCACTTGTCAGGTTTTAAAAGAGATGGTCTAGAATAATAAAGAAAATCCCAGTATCATAAAAACAAGTGGTATTTTGTACGAAGAGTTAATGTTAAAAAGAGATTGAGGAAATCTGGGAGAGCTTCAAACCCATCAACTCATTTTCTGGGATCCAGGCAAGATGCCTATTTTAAACAAGTGTGGAAAACAGTGGTCTATCCTCAGTCAAGTTTCATTTCTTTCACTTATTCCCAGGTATTTATTTCAAAGATTAAGTGATTTACACCTAATCTGTAGGTCACTTCAGCCTCTCTGTATAACAAAATACCAGAAAATTCAAAAAGTTTAAGAAGAATATGACCAAAAACCAGTCAGTAGATAAATTATTAAAAAAAAAAAAGCCAGAACATAACTTAACTGTAAATTACAAACAATCTGGTGATAGAAGATTGAGAAATAAAAGTGGAAGTTCAGTCAAATTGGGACATACTGAATTGGTGACAACAGGTATTTCAGTGATGAAACTCTTTTTTTTTTTTTTTTTTTTTTCTTTTTTTTTTTTTCTTTTTGCGGTATGCGGGCCTCTCACTGTTGTGGCCTCTCCCGTTGCGGAGCACAGGCTCCGGATGCGCAGGCCCAGCGGCCATGGCTCACGGGCCCAGCCGCTCCGCGGCATATGGGATCCTCCCAGACCGGGGCACGAACCCGTATCCCCTGCATCGGCAGGCGGACTCTCAACCACTGCGCCACCAGGGAGGCCCAGTGATGAAACTCTTGAGACTGTGTTTTGAAATAATATTTGAAATCACAGAAATATTAATATATTAATATAAGTATTAATGTATTATATATTAATATATTGTGGGGGTGGTAATAATCTAGCAGTTCAAAGGCCTCTGATTATTCATGAGAACAACCCTGGTAATGGAAAACTTCAAGTAAAAACAATAAAGGAAGTTACAAAGGAGGATCTCCTTCCATATATCATCCAGATCTACTAAAGACAGATATCCTAATTGTCTACTTAATAAAATTCTCCTAGAATTTCAAAGACGTTGACTTCTTACCTGCTCCAAAAAATACTGTTCTCTCCAAAGAGATTTAAATAGAGGGTTGGCTACTCAGAAGAGATTAGGGACAATTTAAGGTGTCAATGTTTTTCTCAGTCTCTGTGGTACTTGCTCAATCTGGAAAGAGATAAAATGATAATTGTTTATTGGTTTTAGAATAAAACAGATCCTCAAAACTACAATAAGCCTATGAGTTAATTAATAAAGATGCAAATAATTTCATTTTCAGGTCTGGGACAAGAGAATTTGTCATCAGTCGACCATAAATAAAAGCCTAAAGGAAGTCCTTGAGACGAAAAGAAAATGATAAAAGAAGAAATCTTGGAACATAAAAAAAGGATGAAATCACAATGTAAAAAGTTGAAATCCAAGTAAGTACATTAGACTCATGAGTTTTCTAAATTATGTTTGAAAATGTAAGTAAAAATTATAATAATATCTGATGTGGCTCTTGAATACATAGAAGAAATATATGACAATTATTAAAAACTGGGAAAATGTAAAGAAACCTAAAGGGACATAAGTTTTCTACACTTCATTCAAACTGGTGAGCATTACTAGATTGTGATAAATTTTATATGTATAATGTAATGTCTAAAGCAACTACTAAAACATTTACAAAGAGATATGCTCAGAAATGATATATGGATAAATAAAATTAATTTTTTTAAAAAGGACAAATAACACACAGGAACACAAACAAAAAAACAAAACAAAGCAATGAAGAATAAACAAACAACTCTAAAGAATAAAATGCCTAACTCAAGGTCTAACATATTAATAATTATATTAAATGTAAATGATCTAAGTACACGAAATAAAAGAGTGACAGCATGAATTTTAAAAAAATTAAAAAGATCCAGGGGAATTAAGATCCTGCAAGCCATGTGGCACAACCAAAAAAAAAAAAAATCCAACTATATGTTGTGTACAAGGTGCAAGAAACTCACTTCAAATAATGATATAAATGATACTGATGCACAGTGTGAATTTGTCAAGCTCAACAAATGTTAGCAGCATGAAAAAAACTTTTCATCTTACTGAATGACAGTTACATACCAGTTTATTGTATTACTATCATTTATTGATTGCTCTTAAAACTGTGAAAAACATACTTTAGGAAAAACTATAAAACTATAAATATACATCTCTTAAGTATCTTAAAGCACAATAACTCCTTTCATCTCTATTCTTTCTCATGGTTAGGACTGTGCATCTTTGTTAGCTCTGCTTTTCTTCTTCCCAATTATAGACATTATCATTAGTGTTTGTAAACAGTAAGCATTTTCTTGTAATTACTCATGTTATTTTTCTTCTGATTATTTATTGCATTTCATATTTTTTCAAGGATGATTTTCCATTTTCTTGATGTATAGCCTTTCAAAGTTATTTTTAAAAACAAAAACACTAGTTTGAAAAGATACGTGCACCCCAGTGTTCATAGTAGCATTATTTATAAGTGCCAAGGTATGGAAGCAAACTAAATTGCTTCCATCTATCAAGAGATGAATGGATAAAGAAAATGTGTAATGAAATACTATTCAGTCATTAAAAAACAATAAATTTTGCCATTTTCAGCAACATGGATAGATTTGGAGGGCATTATGCTAAGTGAAATAAGTCAGAGAAATACAAATACTGTATGATATCACTTATATGTGGAATCTAAAAACATACAACAAACTAGTGAATAAAACAAAAAAGAAGCCGACACAGATACAGAGAACAAACTACTGGTTACCAGTGGAGAGAGGGAAGAGGGGGAGGAAAAATACAGGGATGGGAAAAGAAAGTGTTATTATGAGATTATAAGAAATATGTGTGAAACTTTTAAAAATTGTAAAACACTTTAGAATTTAAAGAATCTTTCATTCAAAAAAATAAATTAAAATTTTAAAAAATAAAAAATGATTGTTTCACCTGCTCTTAAAAATATAAAAAAAATGGTTATTTTAGTGAAGTCCATTAATAGTAAATTTTGTTAATTTCTTTTAGTATAAAATGTTATATTTCACTCTCATTCTTGAATTAGGATTAAACTAGGGATAAGGTTTACTGTGGAATTTCCATTCTCTCTTAAACTTTCTTGATATTATTCTACTGTCTTCTAGCTTTCACTGTTGCTACTGATAATTTTTGTATTGATTTGTTATTATTTATGGGTAAACTGTCTATACACTCTGGATGCTTTAAGATATCTTTGATTTTAACATTCTGTAGTTTTATTATTATGTGGCTTACAATGGATTTCATTTTATTGATACTGCTTAGTGTTTATTAAAGTCTATCATCATTTCTGGAAATATTTTCTGTCAAATATTGCCTCTTTCACAGTCTATTTTATTATTTTGGGACTCTGATTTCATATATATTAGACTTTATTACATTCTATGTCATTTTTTTTAAGATGTTGGGGGTAGGAGTTTATTAATTAGTTAATTTATTTTTGCTGTGTTGGGTCTTCATTTCTGTGTGAGAGCTTTCTCTAGTTGCGGCGAGCAGGGGTCACTCTTCATCGCAGTGTGAGGGCCTCTCACTATTGCAGCCTCTCTTGTTGTGGAGCACAGGCTCCAGACGTGCAGGCTCAGTAGTTGTGGCTCACAGGCTTAGTTGCTCCGCGGCATGTGGGATCCTCCCAGACCAGGGCTTGAACCCATGTCCCCTGCATTAGCAGGCAGATTCTCAACAACTGCACCACCAGGGAAGCCCCTGATTCATCTTTTATTTTATATTTTCTACCTCTCTGACTGTATCCTCTGAATTCTGCAAAATGTCCTTAAATATAATTTACAGTATATATATATAATTTATATAATTCTTTATCTCTATACTGCTGTTTAAAATATTAATAATTTTTCTTCTTTTTTCTGTAAGGCTCATCATTTTCATTAATTAAAGTTCTATTTTTAAAAATATGTCTTTTCTTTTTCTGGTTTTGATTCTAAATTTTATATCCTTAAAATACTATTATTTTATATTCCCCTCCCAATATTTCCAAAACTTTATTTTGAATAAGCTCTAATTTAAAAGATAGTACATTAGAACCCCAGACTACACAAGTCCAACCCCAGGATCTTACTAATTTTAAATTGTCAATTGCATATCCTCTATCTATTTAGTTTATTAGGAATTTTTAAAAGTTAAGTAAATTTTGCATTTATTATGCATATTTTGTCAGATTTAAAATATTTATCCTATATTCATAGATATGTTCACACTTCATTAAAAAATAATCCCAACAGTGATAGAAAGTGGGACCTCTCACCAAAAATTGATTAAATTATTGATCCAAGTTGTTTAATAGTTTAGCCATATATAGGATGTGTAGGGATGTATGTGCATGTGTGTGTATGTTTTGGTAAGGGGTCCCCCAAGGCCAACCCTAGGTTTGATTATTTGCTAGGAAAACTCACAAGATTCTCCATATAGTCCTATTCATCACTATGGCATATGACAATGAAAGGTAGAAAGCAAAATCAGCAAAGGGAAAGGGCACATGGGACAAAATCCAGAGGTAACATGTGCAAGCTTTCAAGAGTCCTCTCCCAGTGGATTCACACAGAATGTGCTCAGGTCCTTCAGTAACCAGTGTGACAACACATATAAAATATTGTCTAAAAGGGAAACTCATTATAGACTCAGTGTTCAGAGGTTTTGTTGGGTGTTATTTATATAGGCACCCTCTGTGTAGCACTTACCACATTTTAAGACATCCAGTAAGAAAGTAGGTGCTCAGCATAAAGCCACATTTTTTTTGTGTGTGTGTGCAGTTTATACAGTGTGAGCCAGTCTTAACAAGTTATGAGAATGGTGGGTATGCTCCCATGATTATAAGTTTCCAGACACCTTTAGAAAATAGTCCACTTTGTAAACAAATCTTTCTCACAACAGCAGTCTCCAGTCTTCTGTGTTAACTATTTTCTGCACTGTATGTGTGTGTTCTATGTTCTTCTTACTTTAATTTATGAGAAAAATATATGAAGACAAATTTCATGCACTCTCAGAAACACATTTACAAAATCATTTTCTGTATACCTATATGTTTTCCGTTCCCTCCTATTACTCCAGACGGACAATCCATGGTTCTCTCTATGGCCAACTCTTCTTTCAATGGATCATATCCCACCTTCTCTCATCCTTCCCTCTCATTACTCTTAGCATATGAACATGCTATAATATTGCTATCTGATAAACAAACAAAAAAACTAATTTGAGTAAGCACAATTATGAGAATACTATTGCCAAATCATCTTTAGATTATTAAAATAAATCTCACATGACTATATTTTTTTAATTTTTGCTGAAGGAGATTTCCTTATTTTTAAAGATATACACTCAATTTCCTATGAAGGTAGCATTTGTATTATATAAATTAGCTAATTTAAATGTAACAAAATGATGGGTATTTTTATTGAGTAATCTGTGAAATTTAAATCAAACGTACATATATATATATATAAATCATATGTACATATATTCACTTACAACGTTTAAAATAAAACAAGTTCTAATCATTGTTGAGCCATCAAATCATTGTTTCTAAGTCTGGGAAATACATTTAATGTCTCTAAACTTCAAATCCTATAACATGAAAATAATTTTTTATGAAAATCATCCGGAATACACATGTTTGTGAGTGTGCTTGTGAGTAAGCATGTGCCACAAAGCTTGGGGTATCATGTTTTACTCTATATTTTCTTCTGATCCTCTGTACATTTTCCCACAAATAAAATACTTTGCATAGCAAAAGCATAACTGAAACTACCACAAAAATACTGAAATATTTATGTGGGGTTTTGTATTAAGGACTCTGCCACTTGCCATAGCAATATGTTTATTTAGCTTTTAGCAATTAGATTTTAGGGGCACATATGAACTCCTTGATTGACTCTCAGTTTTACCCCTGCTGGCACTATCTGCTAGAACTTTTTATGTTTATGAGCTTCTGGGAAAAATATATGTCTACAGTTTTGTTTTGTTTTTTCCCTTGTACATTGTGTTTGTAGTAAAGCACATTTTTTTGTCCCTGCTGCATGCAGGATCTTAGTTCCCTGACCAGGGATCAAACTCACGTCACCTGCAGTGGAAGTGCAGAGTCTTAACCGCTGGACCACCAGGGAAGTCCCAAGCACACTTTTAACACAGCTATCCTGTGGATAATGGATATTAGACTACTTTTACTCTGTTTGTTCTCTATCAGAGAGTTAGGCTCTCTTACTATTGCAACATAGGTTTTTAAAAGCATCTTGACTGAAATAGATTAATTTAAAATCCAGGTTGACGTAGAGAATGGACTTGAGGACACGGGATGGGGGGAAGGGTAAGCTGGCAAGAAGTGAGAGTGGCATGGACATATATACACTACAAATATAAAATAGATAGCTAGTGGGAAGCAGCTGCATAGCACAGGAAAATTAGCTCAGTGCTTTGTGACCACCTAGAGGAGTGGGAGGGAGATGCAAGAGGGAGGAGATATGGGGATATCTGGATATGTATAGCTGACTCACTTTGTTATACAGCAGAAGCTAACACACCATTGTAAAGCAATTATACTCCAATAAAGATGTTAAAAAATAAATAAAATAAAATAAAATCCAGGTTGAAAAGCAGAGATGCAGTAAAATATCTTTTTTAGAAACAGTTTATTTCTATAAAAATCCTTCCAGAAATTTAAATGGAAATGTGCTTAAACTATATATCTGAAGGGAATAGACAGCTTTATAATGCTGAATATTCTGATCATTACACATAGGTGTTTCTCTAGTTATGCTGTTCTTATTTATTTCAGCAATCTGGAAGATTTTAGTGCAGAGGTCTTGCAAATACTTTCATAAAATTATCTTTAAGGGTTTTGTGTTTTGTATTGTTGAATTCTTTTGTAAAGGGCATTTGTTTTTAAACTGAATTTTAAAATTTGCATTGCTAGCATATGTACATACAATTGGCCTTTACATATTGATTTTGTATCCTGTCAACTTATTAAACCCCCTTATTAATTCATGTACCTTTTTTGTGAAGCCCATGGGATTTTTATACATAAACTATTCTGTAGTCTGTAAACAAAAACAAATTTATACACCTTTCTAACGTGTATGGATTTTATTTCCTTTTCTTGCTTTAAAGCACTGGCTAGGATCTTAATATACAATATTAAATGGAAGTGATGAGAGCAAATACTTATTTTGTCCCCAATATTAGAGAAAAAGCACTCCATTTTTCACCATTAAGTATCATTTTAGCTGCAAGTATTTTGTATATGTTCTTTATCAGGATGAAGAAGTTTATTTCTCTTCCAAGTTTGCTGAGGTTTTGTCTTTTTTGTCTTTTGTTTGTTTTTTTATCATGAATGGGTATTGGTTTCTGTAAAATGCTCTTTTGCATCTGTTGTAATTATTCATTTTTTATAGTCTGTAATGAAGCAAATTATATTGATTTGTTTCTCCATATTAATTCAGCATCTTGCATTTCTGGGATAAAACCCATTTAGTGATCATAAGGTATCTTTTTTATATATGCTGTATTCAATTTGCTAATGTTGCTAAGGATCTTGTCATCTGTATTCTTAGAGGATAATGTTTTATTACAATGCCTTAGTCTCTTTTTTGTGTCAGGATATTGGTAGTAATATAAATGAGTTATTTAGTGTTCCCTCATATTCTATTTTGTAAATAATATGTTTAGAATTAGAATTATTTTTCTGCCTTCAGACTCTGTTTTAACCCTCACAACAATTGCCTTTAGGCCATTAACTAAAAAACATAGTAGGCAAATAATTTCTGTAATTCACATGAGTAAATGCACATGTGGGAAGACTTACAGTTCCCATCAGCCAGACTAGAGAGGCCTTATTACATAAGACACTGGGCAGAGTCCTTAAAAGCATTATGCTTTGAGAGGAGAGTTAAATTAGTCTCAAAGTGAAGGTTGCTCTAGACATGGCATAACAAAGCTTAAAAACAAGCCTTAATGGTATTAAACTGATCTAAAATAACTACAGGACATAAATTTTAATACTATTTAAAAGAATATTAAGACTCTGGTTCTAATAATCGCAAACTTTACAATGTACAAGAACTAATAAAAATTTACCAAGTTTGCACAGCAGCAGAAAAGCTTGACCCATAACTGGGAGAAAAATCAATTAGTTAAAGAAATTTCTAAATGCAGAGATGTTCTTTTGAAAACTATACAAACCTTATAAGTATGTACAAAATATAGAAAAAAATATGACCATAATAAGGATAGAAACATTAGGCATAAAACAAAACACAAAATGGATCTTCTTGAAACGTAAAATATGCTACCTGAAATAAAAAAAAATACATAAGGTAAAATTAATAGATTAGGAACAGCAGAAGAAAGGATCAGTAAAATTAAAGGCATAGAATTTTAAACTATCCAAAATAAAGTGCAGAAGGAAAAATGATTAGAAAAGGACATATTATCAGTAAACTATAGAAAATATTGTGTCCTAATATCTATGGCAATTGCAAATTTGAGAAAAAAAATGTAACTACCCAGATTTAAGAAGCTCAAAGAACTCTAAACAGAAAAAAAAAACCACAAAGATAATCAGATCAAGGCAGATCATAATAAAATTGTTGAACAAAACTGAGAGAGAAAAAACCTTGAAAGTAGGTGGAAATAGGGGAAAGAAACATATCATACATAGAGGAGAAATATATAAATAAGAACACGTCTCATTGAAACCCTGTAATCCAAAAGACAATGGAATCACATATTTAATGAGCTGAAAGAAAAATTATCTACCTAGAATTTTATACCTAGTAAAGATACCTTTCTAAAATGGAAACAAAAGGAAGATATTTGCAACATGACCAACTGAGAGAATTGACATCCAACAGATCTACCATATAAGAATTTTTAGAGACGATTGTGGCAGAAAGAAAATGATGCAAGATAAAAATTTAAGTCTACATAAATAAATGAAGAGCTACAAAACTCCTAAATATAGGAATATATATGAGAAAGTTTTCCTCATTAAAATTTTTATTAAAAGATAATTTACTATTTAAAGTAAAAATAAAACAATATATATTAAAATTTATAACATGTAGAAATAAAATATGTAACAATTGCACAAAGAATGTGAAGGAACATATGCAACTATAATGTTGTAAGATTCTTACACTGCATGTATAACCTTGAAGTTAGACTGCAGTAAATAAAGGATACATACTATAAACCCTAAAATATTTTTTTTTAAAACATATAGTTAATGAGACAATAGTAGAGAAAAAACAAAATTGTAAATAAATAGCCAAGTAGTCCAAAGAAAACCATAAAAAGAGGAAGAAGGAGAAGAAGAAAAAGAAAGAGGAGGTAGAGCAGGAGGGAGGAGAAGAAGAGGAAGAACAGACGGTACAGAGAGAAAGAAAATAGTAAGATTGTAGACTTAAACTTTTTGGATATCTGGATTTGTCTAGAGATTCTGGTTGAAGATACATAGTTGGAAGCCATTATTGTATATAATTGCATCCATAATCATGGGTGAGATTACACAGAGTAAATCAATAATGTCGGAAAGGAACACAGGGTAAAACCAAGCCTTGATAACCACCAATATTAAATGGCTAGGTAGAATTTGATGACCCTGCAAAGGCAACTGAAAATAATCAGTTGTAGTAAGAAATACAGGAAGGTATGAGACTTCAGATGTAAATGGAAGACACTGTTTCAGGGAGATGTTGAAAATAAACAATATTAAAACCATTATTACCAGAGTAATAATCATTAATCCATAATAATGATCATATATGATAGAATATGCTTATTTACAGTTGCATGTTATAATTGGCTTAAGAATATAAAAAGTGACTTTCAAATTCTACTTACCAATCCTTTCTATTATTTCTATAGCATAAGATGTATGAGCAAGAAATATAGTACTTAATACTATATGCCACTGGGATTTGTGATTGGTGTGGTAGGCAGCAAAAACTGACTAGCACACTGTCACTAGTTATTGTTATTGTATCAGATACATTTATTTTGCTACCCAAATAAAATTGTGTAAGAGGATTAGGGCTAGACTGTTTGAGCCATGGTGATAGTGCCTGTTCTGTTCCACGTGTGTATTATCAGGGCATCAGAAGTGATTCCAGAGTTGCCACAACTCTGTCTCACAGGATTTTTCATTTAGTATCAAGCCAACATTTACCTCTTGATAATCTGGGCTACTCAAGCCAGCCCTTTTGACCTCTAATTTTGTACCATCAAGTAGTTTTTGTCATTTTCTTATGAAATCTAGTATTAGGCAATGTGTTTTTCTCCAATCCTGTTGCTTTACTGGTTGCATGTATATTTCCCTCTGCACATTAATATAGTGTGATGGTTTCCAACTTTCCAACTTATGTCCGACTTATAAATCATAAGATCACTGCTATTAATGCCCTATTTAGAAGCAGTATAACTAAAGCCTGTCAACATTAGCATTTGCACTTTTGTCACTTATATTTCCTTCTCTCATGTGACCCTCTGCATGTGTTGGGAGGAAAATGACAAATATAGGAGAAAATGGGTGCTAGAGTAAGCAAGGATGTGTCATTTAACCAATGAAAAACATGCATATTATTTCTTTTTATAAATGTCTTTTAAAAGATGATTGATTCAAATGCTATTTTATTGAAGAGTTGTATATATGAAACAAGATCAATTTTGCTATAAGAATTCATGTTCATAAATTTCACATTGTGGTTTATTTATTTTTCACAAATAAGTGGATAGGACATATGAAATTATTAAGATGATGAGATCTTATTATTAAGATCATGAAGAAAGGAAGAAGTGTAGAGGGTAGGTGAAACTCGTAATTTTAGTTAGGTTAATCTAAAAAAGGTTATATTTTAATAAAGATTCAATAGAAGTAAGGGAAGAAAATATGTAAATATGTGGGGAAAGAGAATTCTAGAAAAAGGAAGAGCAAGCACAAAGGATCTGAGTAGATGGCATGCCTGGTACGTTCAAAAATAGTAAGAAAGCCAGTGATTTTTGAACAGCTTAAGAGGAAGAAAATAATAAAACAGTTCACTGGGTAAAGTGAATTTTTTTTGTAAGCTGACAAAGACTTTAGTCAACTTTTAGTCAGTCGACCAAACTTTAGTCAAGCTCCTTTGAGCCCTCTTCTCAACTAGGTTTCAAATTTGATCTTCTTTGTCTGTGCTTGTCCTTGCAGAATCCAGTTTTAGCAAAATCCTGCTAAACTAGGTTTAGAGAGGATCCTCCCACATTTAATTCCTGATCACAGTAAATATCTGATCACATTCCTCATCTCCCACCCTCCCCCAAGTGATAGCTTGTCACCCTGGCCTGCCTCAAGCAAGAACTGTGTTACATCAGTTTACCCTTGGTGCCCCCATGGGCTCCACAACCTGCTCCTCAACTGGAGATCCTCATTGTTCTTGTATTTGGAGTTGAGGCCCATCTCTCTCCCTTGCTGTGAGTCTTGACACCTGCTGCAAATCTTTGAATAAAGTCTTCCTTAATGTTTTAATGTGTCAGAACATTGTTTTCTTTAACAGGGTCATTATCTATGTTAATATGTGTATTGACTTCAAAAAACTAAAGTAACCTATGATAATCCAATAAAACCAATGCAAATTTATGGAGGAAAATGACAAATATGATTTTTAAAAATAATAGAACTGCTTATGTTGGGTTATTTAGGGCTCAGTAGCTATACCTCCCAGCATTTATTTTCTTTGATATTAGAAAGGTTTTTTTTTTAAGTTGGAAAGCTAAGATATATATAGGTGACTATGTAACAATAACATTTTTAAATATTTACCACTGAAGAAAACGAGAATTCACCCCTTGTATAAGGAAAGATACTGGATTAGATGTTGCTGGATTGTGAAATTCTAAGGATTGCTCCTAGGGGGAAAGTAACTGTTACAAAGGAAGTAATAAAATAATTCACAGTGGGGGTCTGATTGTCAAGATGGACTCAAATAGTGAAGTGAATGCTTCTCAAAGAGAGAAAAAAGTAATAAAACTCACCCCATTGCTGAGCAAGGGGAAATCTTACTGGCAGATGCTAGGAGGAAAAAAGTGCTGAACCTAAAGAGTGCGTTAAAAGGCCAAGCAAACAGAAAAAAAATATGCATGGGTTACTGAATAAAGCAAGAAATAAACATTCTACAAAAGCATTAATGAGGAGCAAAGCCTTTCATAGAATCAGTTGATATAAACTGTAGGCAAAGACTGAGGATTTGTAGTGTATGAATTCCAAGCAATAAGACAGCTAAAACATACCCCTACAATTTTAGCCCAGAACAGAATGGAATGAGTGGTGTAGAAAACACAGAAGGAGCCCGGATTACAACACAGAGGAGATTACTCAGTTGTTTGGCTCCCCAGTTAGTGGAGTGCATTAGTTTGAGGAACTGGGAAGGCATAGCAGAATCCCAGTAGATAGCTTTGTATATGATGCAGTCAGGATTCTTGCACAATAGAGCAACAGGATATACGATACAGGAACAGTCCTCTGTGTATGAGAATGTTTAATTTTAGAGTTGGGATTGTCTTTAAAAATCTATTTGACTTTATTTAAAATCCTGAATTAAAGAGTCTCTCTTATTATTCTTACCAACAGTGTCCTGCTCAGAGTGATTTCAGCCTGGTAAAATAGTCAAAATTCTGGTTTCCTGAGTAAGAGAGAAAAATAAGTTTACTCCCTATCACCACTGATTTACTGTGCTTTTTATCCTACCCTGAAAACAACAGTTTCCAAAGGGGTCAATTGTTTTTAATTGTGTGCAGATATTCTGTTCAACTTCATCTCAACCTACTTATGAACCAGGTAACACATGGAATGATTAATTCAATTAAGTACTTTTATTGTTGAATAATGTTTTTCATGACATATTCAGTGAAAAGTTCTGTGGCTTATTATAAAAATTATTGAAGTCAATAACTTCTCTCTGCTTTTTTGAACTATTACTCTATAGAAAACTTTCAACTGTTCAGTGTGAAAATTATTTTTCCATTTTCTATTATGATAATTTATCAATGCAACCCGAAGGAAGTTAAAAGTGAGAATGAAAATGTACTTTGTACACATGGCTTAGATCTTTTCCTATTCTGATTTGTTATAAGAACTTGTGAGGATCCTCTGATACTCTGACACTTCTAGTGCATTAAGCCATGTGCCTTCCAACACGGTGACTGGGAAAACCATATCAATTTTGAGTACAATTATTTTCATTTATCTTGATAAAATTCTATGAAAAATATCTAGTAGTTTCCGTTATTACTGCTAGCTGTATATTCCTGCAAATTTTAACCCCAAAGCATTTTTATTTCCCTAAAAAGGGAATAGGTTTATAATCGTGGCTAGGGCTTCTCACCAACAACTCATCCCCTCTCAGAACCAAGGGCCTTAGGTGTTTAATTCCGTGACTTGATCCTCCTGTATACAAAGTCAGCTCACTTGAAGATCTTGGTACATACTTCCCTAAGACTGGGTCAAAGGGCAAATTAAAGGGACTACGCAATATCAAGCTCTAAAGCATCTCTTCTTCATGGTGATTACTGAATTAATTCAAATGACTTCATAGTTCCTTGCTTGATCAAAATTAATGAATTCATCACCAGTGCACTGATTTATTTGTGTGATTAGAACTAAAAAGGTCATTCTCATCATTTTTCACCTCTTTTAATCTCGGTTTCTCTATTAAGGAGAGTAGATTTAATGCCTTTTGAAAAGAGATGTTTCTTTTCCTTGTATTGTGTGAATTAATTTAATTCTCTATGAAAAGATTTCACTCAGCATTTCAATGAGCTTAAAAAGGATGTACTACAAGGGAGAGCCAGTATGTATCTATTTTTTCCAAAAGAATGTCCTGGGGAAGAGTTATATGTCCCTGTGGGGCTTAAGGAACACTTCTATTATTGCATCTGACAGTGTTTAAGAATATCTCTTAAAGTGTCCATTCCTTCCCCCTTTCCTCTCTCCACTGAGTCTGAATTTATAAAGGAAAGAGACTCTGTCTTAACTATTTTATATTCTCTGTATGTAGTGAATATTTGTACTTTCCTTACACTACAACTGTTTTTATCATTCCAGGAAACTACTACCTTCCTCAAATCAGGAAGCTAGTATCACATAGAAGTGAAAGGGTAAAGAACAAGAAATGTGAAAAACCTGTGGTACTTTCTGTTAGAGAGATAAGGAGAAAACACAAGTTAAAAAACATATGCAGGGTACCTTGTTTTATCAGTTTTCTATTGCTACTAAAACAAATTACCACAATACTGATATTGAACATTCTTACATTCTTACAATACTGAAATTTATATTCTTACAATTCTTGAGGTCAGAAGTCCAAAACTGGTCTCACTGTGATAAAATCATGCTGTTGACATGAGTTCACCTCTGGGTTCCTTCTGGGTTCATTAGGAGAGAAAATGTTCTCTTGCCTTCTCCAGCTTCTCAAGGCCACCTTGTCGTGGCCTTTGCTTGTCATCCTCTTACTACATTTTCAAAGCCAGAAATTTTGGGCTGAATTCTTCTCATGTTGCCCTATGTCTGGGTTTCCACTTTGCTGCCTCCCTCTTCTACTTTTTTTAAGGGCCCCTGAGATTAGATTGGATTTATGAACTAGGATACTCTTCCCACCTCAATGTAATCACATCTGCAGAGTCCATTTTGCCATTTAAGGGAACATATTCACATGTTCCAAGGATTAGTACATGGATATCTTCAGGGAGTCTTTATTTTGCCTGCAACATACCCTATTCCAGATTGTTAAACAGTGGTTTCTCCACAAAGGAAATAATCTTGAGACACATTCTTCTTTAAAATGCAAGGGAAGAAGGAAGTGTCATTTAGTGAGCACCAGCAATGTAGTAAGTAGTCTGTTACTTTCCCATAAATTATCACAGGAGATCATTACACACTAAATACATACTGACCACTTTGATGTAACTGCCTTTCATGTGTAAGGTACAGCACACAACATGTTTACCTAGACAGACAGAGCTCCCCTTCATGCATTTAATATTCTAGAGTATTTGATGTTAATAAAAACAAATGAACAAACAAAATTAAACAAGTTAATTGTTATTGAGAAATGTTTTACAAAGGGAATAGACATTTTGATTTATTACAAAGTAACAGGTAAAGTAAGGTAAAGGATTACTTTAAGTATGATGGGAACATGTGAACAGTTTTGTATTAAGACTGAAAAATGACACTTATTCACAGGAAAATATATTATTACTCTCACTTTATAGTCAAAAAAGTAAGCACTTAATTGAATAATTTGTGCTAGGTCAGAAAGCTACTATAATGACAAAGTTGGAATTTAAGCCTGGATTTTTTTACTAAAAAGTAAAATTTATGTTTCATGAAACCTAATTGGCATTAGGTTGGGGCTACTTTAATGCACAGCAGTAGTTCCCAACCAGGGGCAGGGTAGGGGGATAAGAATTTACATTCCCTCTTCCCTGAGGATATTTGGTAATGTCTGTGGGCATTACTGACTGTCACAACTTGGGTAGAGGTGCTAACAGCATTTAGTTGGTCAAGGCCAGGGATGCTGTTAAACATTCTACAGACACAGAAGAGTCTCTGCCCCAATAACAAAGAATTATCCACCCCAAAATGTCAGTGGTATTGAGGTTGAAATAGTCTGACCTATGTAGATGTGCTGAACAATGGAAACTTTAAGAAAATTGGCATATAGTCACTCTAGTATTGTAGAAATGAAATTAGATAATCCATGAAAAGCATATGTAAAGTTAGGTATCTCATGAATGAAATTAGTGATAACAAGGGCAATGGCAATGATAATGATGATGATGATGAATAGTTATATACATAGGAAGAAAATTTGACAGTGAAGAGAAGAGCATGATTTGACAGAAGGCTATGCTCACAGACTCTGGGTAGGTCTGATTTCAGCTGACACATATGACTCGGCTGTCAAATTTTATTGCTCCTGGAAAGCCCAAAGACCAATGTCAGTCTAAATTAAATACTTGTCTCATTCTGTATCCAGAGACCCCAAAGCTTTTTTTTCTTGGATCACTGAAAAACAGACCATCATGGTTGGAGCTATTCTTATTAACAATCTCGACTGGTGTTGTTGAAAAACTTGGTGAAATTTATTGTTAAAGAATAGTCTTTCAAAGTGCAATTGATAAGGAAGATGTTAATATCTAACATTTACATTGTGCTTTACAGTTCTATATGTTTATATATATAATCTCATTTGACCCCCCTCAATCCTGTAAATTTTGTATCAGTCCTTTTCTTCACTCTTTCCATATTATGCATGAGAAATCTAAATCTAAATTTATGTGTCTTTTTACCATTTCTTAAGATATTATAGTTGCAGTAAAAATCTGAAATGTCAGACCCTTGATGACAGGTTTCTTTGTAACTATTCTAAATTTCTTTTTGGTAGCACAATGATAATAGTCTGCAGTTTATTTGAGAACATTTTATCTATAATTATCTGCTACCTAAATACTATTTTTTAGTAAACTTATATATATATATATATATATATATATATATATATATATATATATATATATATAAAAGTATAACACATCCACAGAAAAGGGCAAAAAGCATAAGTAAACAAATAAAAATATTTTCATAAAGTAACGCATAGTTTAACATTTAACAATCAAGAGAAAGAATACTACTACTCTCCTAGAATATCCCATTGGCTGCCTACTAGTCATTGTCCCCAAGGCTTATCATGTTATTGGGAAAATGTTATACATGTTAAAATTCATTGTCTTAATTGCCCAATTCTATGAGATCCAACCATTTTATATACAAGTGTAATGGTGTAATCATTACCCAAATAAGATATGGAATATTTCCATCACATCAGAAAGTACTCTCACACTCCTTTTCAGTCCTCGTTCAGGAAATCACTTTTTAAATTATATTATCATAGTTTTTTTCTTGCTCTTTTACTTTATATAAATAAAATAACAACGTATGTTTTGTGTGCATGTATGTATGTAAGAGGGTGGTTTCTTTTACTCAACATATTATTTTTTCTCACTTTTTACTTTAATTTCTTTTTTTTATTGAAATATAGTTGATTTTGAGGTTCACCAGTTTTGCTTCAAGAGTAATTCATTTGTTCCACTTCTGAAATCCATCGTAGGACATAACACAATTCTTTTTTATCCAGGCTCCATTGCATGAACATTTGGTTTATTTTCAGTTTTAGACTATTATAAAAAAGGTTGCTATATTCTTGTAATCTTTTAATGATCATATACATTTGTGTATCTTAAATATCTAGTAGTTGCTATGCCATAATAGTGGAGGTACACCAAAGTTGCTAGGAAAATTTAGCAATAATCATAATCTTTCAGATCTAAAGGAAGTTTAGTGAAGAAGTAAACATAATTAATTTATGGTGTGTCATAAGCAAAGTTGTAACTAAAAAAATAATAGGTTTTGTTTTTTTTTTAACTCACAGTAATCCTTTTCCCAGATACTGGGAATTTTATAAATTAGGAGTATGGAGTGCTGGGAATGACAGAATACAGGCTGTCACTGTTTCTCTTTTATTAAAATATGGATGAAAAATGAACATTTCTTAATTATCTCCTAGGTGACATGACTATGATAGATATTTCAAAAGCTGATTTAAATAAATCAGAAACAGCTCTATCATTCTATAATATCTCTACAGAGTAAAAGAGATATATAGGGTGTATCAGTTTCCTATTGCTGCAGTAACAAATTACCACAAGCTTACTGACTTAAAAGAACATAAACTTATTATCTTACAGTTCTATAGATCAGAAGTCTGTCACATCCCTGGTTTCCATGCTGTTTTCATCCCATGGTTGCAGTACTTGTCTATTTCACGTCAAAATTGGTCAAGAGTGCCAAGAAATTCTGATGGATCACCTGTTTGCCAAATTTAGGCTTATCTGTCACCATTTTATATGAAGGGTCTTATAGACTCCTAATGATCAGGGTAAATTACCCCTTCTGAGGAAGGAACTCCTTTCCTTGCCTTTTGGCTTTTGGTATTAGAAGCCTATAGTGACCAACTGGTAGCTAGAGTTCAAAGTTTAAGTAACTAGCTATTTCCCCTAGTAGTAGTCCTTCCCTTCTAAGGACTAGGACCTCTAAACTATACACATTGATAATTTTTGACAGATGCATATACCTGTGAATCCAACACCATAAGCAAGATCATAAATATATACATCACTCCAAAAGTTATTTTTTAGTCCTTTATGCAAATCAACAACCCCCCCAACCACCACACCCAGTTTCCATGATGCCAGTGAATTGTTTTTTGTCACTATAAAGCTAGCTTGCAATTTTTTGAATTTTAAGTGAATGGACTCTTTCATGAAGATAATATATGGGGTGAAGGAATTATTGTATATCTTGATTATAATGGAGGATACAGAATTCAGGCACTTGTCAAAACTCATAGAAATATACATCTAAAAGGGGTGAATTTTATTGTATGTAAATTATACCTGGAGAAGACTGTTAAAAAAGATTAAAGATGTAATGAATTTTAGAAGCATTTCTAATTTAGCTGAAGGTTGTACTGCAAAAAGATGGTGGATTTGGGGATCCATCTCAGCTAGTCTAACTACAGAGCTTAGTTTCAAACCATGTTAATTGCAATACACACTTATTTTAATATAATAAAATATTACTTTAATGTGCTAATTTTCAAAATTCACTTATTAAGAATCAGAAATTTCCAGACTTCTAAGATATATATCTTTGTAGCAGTGATGTCCTTTGAAACTCAAATAAAAGAAGTTCATACCTCATAAACATAAGGACTCTGACAGGGGACTTTCTTGACTCTTTCTTCTTATTCCTCCACTTCACCAAATATATAAACAACAGCAGTTATAAATAGTAGTTTAAAAAGCCAGAGGTAGAGAATGGACTTCAGGACATGGGGAGGGGGAAGTGTAAGCTGGGAAGAAGTGAAAGAGTAGCACTGACATATATACACTACCAAATGTAAAACAGATAGCTAGCGGGAAGCAGCTGCATAGCACAGGGAAATCAGCCCGGTGTTTCATGACCACTTGGAGGGGTGGGATAGAGAGGGTGGGAGGGAGGCGCAAAAGGAAGGGGATATGGGGATATCTGTAGACATACAGCTGATTCACTCTGTTATATAGCAGAAACTAACACAACATTGCAAAGCAATTACACTCCAATAAAGATGTTAAAAAAATTATGTTTGGATGATTATTTTTCCATGTCACCTTACATCAGAGACTATAATTCAGACAAACAAAAACCATATAATCACAGAATATAGGCACTTAATGGAATTCCAGAGATTATTAATCTAATGCCTCTAATTGGCATTTAAAAAATCAAAGTCCACAGTTACATGACTTGTATGATGTTACACAGGTACTTAGTTGAGGAAAAGTCAGAACTCAATTCCAAGTTCTCTAATTCAGACCAGTACTCTCTCTTCATTCATATATAATAATCTTGGTGCTGGAAATTGTGCTATTCAGAGTACTTGAGAAGAGACAGAATGGTATTTGTAAGTAAACCATAAAGTTAATTTATCTGAAGGGTTCTTATCTATATTAATTTCTATATTTACCTTAAAAGAAATATATCATAGTTGAATTATGAGAAGTTTGGCAGAAGTAGAATATTGAAAGAATTATCAGAGTCAGCCCTGATAAGGGAATTAGCAACTTTGACAGAATCATGCTCATGCTATGGAATATTGGGCAAATCACTTAACTTCATTTCTGCTGTAGAATAAAATTCCATTTATATATCATTGAGCAGGGAAAAGATATGAGATTTCATTACTAAACTCATGTGAAAGGGCAGAAGCATTCATTTATTGTCTCTTTCTGAATGGTGAGACTGCTTCTTATATATTAGTTTCTCATCTGTTTTAGTACCTTGAAGGATGTTGTCATTAGATTAGAAGTTTAGGTACATTTTATGGCCATTTACTGAGTATGCCATGTGTATTAAATCTTATTTTACAAAAAGCAATGTTTCCATGTTGTTAAATGATGGTTTTTAAAGTAAGTTTGACATTAGTTGTTATAGTTATACTAACTTCCTTTCTCGTACCAGAGTAGGAAGTGAAAAGTGTATGATTTTTGAAATTTTAGAAGACTGAGCTTTACATGAAAATAAAAGAAGTAAATAATAGCATTGGGTAGGGAGACAATTTATTTAAAGTTTAAGTGCACACCTTAATTATATTCTTATTGTTGATGTAACCTTAGTTTATGTTCTCTCATAAATCACAGATTGGTGTTATTTTGAGAAAGCATCAACTGTACAGTACAAAAATATGAATAATTTTTGCAATTTAAATTATTTTTCTGTAACAGCAAAAAGAAAAATAAATGAATAGTGCCAATTATGGGCTGAATTATGTCCACCAAAGAGATATGTTGAAGTCCTAACCCCTCAGAAACTCAGAAAGTGATTTTATTTGGAAACAAGATTACTACAGATGTAATTAGTTATTATAAAGTCATATTGGAGTAGGATGGGCCCTTAATCCAACAAAACTGTAGTCCTTATATAAAGAAGAGAAGAGACACAGGGAGAGAGACATATGAGGAGAGAACACTAGGTGACAATGAAAGCAGAGACTGAAGTATGCAAGCCAAGGAGCCAAGGATTGTTGGCAAACCACAAGAGGCTAAGAAAAGACAAGGAAGGATACTCCCCTACAGTTTTCAGAGGGATCATTGACCGGCCAACACCTTGATTTTTGGACTTGTAGCCTCCAGAACTGTGAGACAATACATTTCTGTTCTTTTGAGCCATCTAGTTTGTGGTACCTTATTATGGCAGTCTTTGGAAACGAATACCATTGAGTTTGTGCCATTTTTCTTATTCATCAAGACAGATCTAGAGAGTTATATGTAAGAGATAGATGATACCAAATTTTCTAAGTAATCTGAGATTTAGAAAATGTATTTTGCATGTACGTAATGCTCATTAAACATTTTTTTTCCCATTTATTATAATGCTTTGGCATCTTGGAGCCTTGTAGACCCAGAGGAGGCCCTGTTCCTCCCAGAGTTAGCTAATTCCTAACGATAGCACCTTGACTAAAAGCATGCCTTTGATATGCAAACCAACCAATCCAGAGTCCAAACTGGACAACCACCTCCTTTTTCAACTACCTCACATATGACAATATTCCTGATACCCCTAAATTCCACCAGATCACCCCAGGGTCAGGTACCAGACAAGGAGTCTGCCTCTAATACCAGAGGCAATGGAAATTATTCAATATATTCCATCCTAAACTTACTCGGAATATCTACCCTGCCTTGCCCATTCTTCGCAGGGAAAATCACAATAAAGGATCAGGGCCTGGCTTTTCCCTTCTCCCTTCTGATCAACCCACGTGCTTCCACAGGTAGTGCTACATGCTGTGATGTACCCTCTTTTGGGGGGAACTGTAAGTAATAAGTTATTCTTTCAAGGCAGTTGTCTCTGTCATTTTGCCATTCCTGATTAAATAAAAATCCCAGATACATTTTAATTCATACATTCACTTTACTGCCATAAATGAACCTGTTTTGTATTATATTACATTTCCTTGGGGGGGAAAAAGGAGAAAATGCTGAATAACAACACATACTTTACCTATACTTTCATTTTTGCACAAAATTCTATCAACAAGAAGGGGATATTCTATTATATTGTAAGCATTTCTAGGTTACAAAATAGAACCTTAGTATTTTTTGTATGAACTTTGCTGTTAAAAAATAGTGTGGCCTTGAATAAATCAATTAAATATCTCTGTCTTCATTTTCCTCGTTTGTCTAACCAGCATAATGACATTGGTCCTCCCTACCTGACAGGATTTCTATGAATAATGTTTTCTCACACATTTACTTAAGTCTACAAATATGGCAGTCAACCTGCTAGTGCACTAGACCAGGTACAAAGATGAATGAGACTTGGCATTCACTATTGAAGAAAATGAAAATTACATGTATATGTACCTTGGAGAGTTAAAAGAGTTATATAAATTTAAAGTGCCTTTCATCATCACCATTTTTATTACCTACATATTAAAATTCTGATAGAATTAACTGCATCAATAAAGCCTATAATATAGGATATAAAACATGAAGGATAAGTATAACTGACCAGCAATTCCATACAGAAATATTTCCCAGGAAAACAGAAAGCACTGCATTAAATCCAAGTAATAAGTGAAGGGAGAAAAATGAGGACATTATGTACCTAAAAGAATATGTATTTGCAGCGTGTACATGTCAATCCCAAACTCCCTAACTATCCCTTCCCCCTGCCCTTCTCCCCTGGTAACCATGGTTTGTTCTCTAAGTCTGTGAGTCTGTTTCTGTTTTGCAAATAAGTTCATTTGTATCATTTCTTTTTAGATTCCACATAAAAAGTTAACAACAAAAAAAAGAATATGTATTGGGAGACAAGGGATTAAAGGCCCCAATATGCAACCTTGAATAGTACACAATACTGTTTGTTTCCAGATCTGATTAGCTCTAGACTCGATAGTATGTAAGAACCTTTCTCAGAATCTCTCAAATTTAAGCATCTGCATTCTCTGCATAAAAGGATGTCCCCACTCATCACAGTACAAAGTGAAGTTTTCTTTCTTTGTGTATTCCTATTTTGTTTTTTTCCTAAACAAGGGAATGTTCTCTCCTCTCACACATAAATGGTGGGTATTACAAAATGATAGTGTGTGTGTGTGTATAATTATATGTAGTCACAAAATATGTGCATTAAAACATTAAATATTGTTAAAATAATATTTAGAAATAATTTATAGGTTGTATAAAGCTTATTTGTAATATTAAGCGAAAGAAAAGCTGCAAATTATTTTATGATATTCTCAGGGATATATTATAACACATAGTAAAAAATATTTAAATCATTAGTAACAGTGATTTTCTTTTGTGAGATGAAGGCTGATTATTATTTTCCCCAATATACAGAGTTTTCATTCTGAGTTATGACTTTTGCACTGGAAAACATAATATTTTCAAAGTAAATCTATTTATTAAATTGACCTATTCCAAATCATTTTATATAGCAGGGCAATAGCCTTAAAACATGTCTTAATTTTTTTTTTTTTTTTACTTATTTCCCCCAAATTGTATTTTGTCTTGGGCATTTAAAAATGAACTGGGGGGCTTCCCTGGTGGCGCAGTGGTTGAGAGTCCGCCTGCCGATGCAGGGGACACGGGTTCGTGCCCCTATCCCGGAAGATCCCACATGCCGCGGAGCGGCTGGGCCCGCGAGCCATGGCCGCGGAGCCTGTGTGTCCGGAGCCTGTGCTCCGCAACGGGAGAGGCCACAGCAGTGAGAGGCCCGCGTACAGCAAAAAAAAAAAAAAAAAAAAAAAAAAAATGAACTGGGTAGAATGTACTTTAGGATATTATGATAAATAGAAAATCCTTTGCTTAGTAAGCTATATTTTAAAAACAGAAGAAAATGTGCAAGGAAAATTATTTAGGCATATCCTTCTTGAAGCCTTAGCTTCATGTAACTTTGCTTTCAGCAGTATATTTAACCTGAATTTTTGAAGCTTCTACAATTTGATTATAGCTAACATGAGTGATATTTGCCCAAATAAAGTTTGACTTGATCCTTCTGGTCCATAATGCTGCAGATTTATTTCTAAGATTTAATCTGTCCTAAATTTTAGGAAACAAAATTAAGTTAATTTTTAGGATCTAGTCACTTATTTCAAATCTTAATATCAGTTTTCCTGTTTGGGGAGCTATAACTTTATAATTCATTTAAGAAATTATTACACATTTTTATATACCTTCATTCGTAACAAGTTTCTTGTCTTAAAATTATTTTCTATGTATAATCTAAAAGCAGATACTTTAATTTCAGAATCTGTCTTCAAGTTAACTCATCCTTTTAATATAATTTTTCAGCATTGCAGTATTTTCCATAAACACTTAAAATCTTGAATCTTCTAATATGAAGAATGTTTTCTCTACTTTTAAGAATTAGAGAAGAATCTTAATTACATTTAAGAAACATATAAAAACCCCAAAATGCACCACAACAAAATGATCATTAATTGCACATCCTTTTAGACAAAAGTCACTTATTTAATATTACCTTATTGTACATTAATTTAGTGTAATTTCATTTTAAAAAATTAAATGAAAATTGGACATTTGGCATCAATCATATTTCATACTGAAATTTTCCAATCTCCCTCCCCAGTGGATCAGAAAATGATGTGGGCTGCGAAAGGAGTTCTAATAATATCTTAGGAATTTGGTCAGACAAGGCAGTGATTCACTTTCTGCCAGAGGCAGCTCTAGAATTTCTTTATTGCTTTATTGAGTGGGGATGGAAGAAGACTTTAGGGCAGCAATGTGGTTGGGGATGCAGCTAGGGCACATGTCTTGAAGATGCAGTCCCAAACCACTTCAAATGAGAATAAGATTTTCATGAATTTTTTAAAATGGCATAGAGTACTAATAACTCGGGGGCTTAGAGACACACCTGACCACAAGCCACCTGTTGAGTGTTACCTACTCTTTCCCAGAGTCTTAGAGAATGGATCCTGAGAACAATCAAAAAAGGCTACCTATTTTCTAGTTTAATAGAAATAACAGTCTCATGCTAGATTATCTCTTATGCACAGGGCTAAATAAGAAAAGAAAAACAAAATACTCTGCAAAATTGGCAAGCAACAATGGGAAGGTATAATGCCCTTGACAGAAAGATAACATATAAAGGTCTTCTTGAGACAGGGTTTGTATGTTTGGTTATAATTTTCCCCCCACCTTGGCAGTGGCATAGTCTTAGGTTATAGAACTATGAGTAAGAGGGTATGACATCCTATTCATTCATTTATTTATTCAATCAACAACATATTACTGAATGCCTTATGTCCCCTTCCATTCTATATAATGAAAATACAATAAGGACAGTAATGATTCCTCACTGTAACTATTTTGCTGTGGAATTTGGCAAAAAGGAAACTATAAAGAATATATTACCACATAAGTGTTGTGACCAGTTTAAGTACAAGAGGCTCTGGGAACACACAGGGGGAGCAAGTCCCAATCCAATCCTGGGAATTATTCATCTTTCTTCTGCTTAAACAACATGTGATTAAAACTAACTTCAAATCTAGATGATTCAAATTATTGCTTTTAAAATATTGTTAATATTCACTGTGATAACTAGTTATGTTGTAGATAATTAGTGTTAGTAAACAAGAACAGGAAATTTTGACCTTAACAAAATGATTTTGGCAAAATAAAGTCTGAAGTCTCACTTACAGACAGTAAGAATTCCTCACCTGCATAAGAATATTTAATGATCCAAGAACCTCAACAAACTGCAAAGAAAAACAAATAAAAATAATTCTACATATAGGTACATCTTTTTTCACACTGCTTAAAAGCAATAACAGAGAAACTATTGGAAGCAATCAGAGTAAAAAGAGACAATAGCTTTTAATCAGAAATGGTGGAGGCCAAAATACCACAATAAGACATTTTTAAAGTGCTGAAAAAAAAGCCACCCAGAATTCTATACCCAGTAAAAATATACTGTAAAAGTGATTTTTAAATAAAGACACTATCACATTAGATAAGTGAGATAATTGGTAACCAACAGAACTTCATTACAAGATACTCTGAAGAAATGATATAAAATGAAATACCAGATCTAAGAAAGAAAAGAAAGGCACCAGATGTGGTATGTGAAGTATTTTTTTTTTAAAAAAGGTTTTTTTAAAAATAGTTCTTTACTCATAAATTTGATACAAGTTCACAATATTTACTATATATTGCCAAATAAATCTGCAATGTAAAATAAAATTTTTTAAAAAATGCCACAGGTGCAGCTGTCAATCTGCTAGCCATAAGGATATTAAAGAATTCAATAATGTATTTAAAAAATTTTAAAAAATGCCACAGGTGCAGCTGTCAATCTGCTAGCCATAAGGATATTAAAGAATTCAATAATGTATTCAAGATTTATCCTTAGGTTTAAGTAACTTTAAAGAATTCTGCCTTTATCATCTGAGCAACTGGCAATCAGAACTTTATACAAATATAACCAAATGAACAAGAGTGTCAGAGAATCTTTTTCTACTGTCCTCTTAACCAAAATAAAATAAAAATAAATTAAAAACACACAATAACACAGAAGTGCCAAGTCTCTCAGTTGTGGTTTATAAAGTTAAAAACTGGATCTTAAAGCAAATGCATAAGAAATACTTTTGAACTTTGGTTTGTACAGAAACAAATGTGCTTCTATAATTCTTTTCAAAAGTGCTTAATAAAGTGCTTACTTTAAATCAAACTTGGGTGTTTTTCCTCACATCATTTCTTTAAAAAATAATTATATTTTAATTAAAAATAATAGCATTATAAAATGAGCATTATTATATGACTATAATGGCAAGAAAAGTATGAGGGGAAATGGAATTATAGTCATGTTAGTGCTACAAATGTGAAGATATTAGTATAAAGTGGTAAATAAGAAGCATAATTTCTTAATTGAAGTGAGATGTGGGATAAAATAGTACACTATTAATTCTAAGTGGATTCTAATAAGTTAAAAATGCATCATGTATTACCTGGAGTATTCAAGAAGAAGGACAGATAGAGAGATGATAGATAGATAGATAGATAGATAGATCAATAGGATAGATAGAGATAAAAGGTTAATATAGGGAATTCGCTGTAATACTGAAGGAAAAGAAATAAGCAAAAAGAAGTCAAGAAGGTAGAAACAGAAACAAAAGCCAAACAGTCAAATGAAAAATCAAAGGTAAGATACAATTATAGAACTTACATTACAAATGGACTAAATTCTCCAATAAAAAGGCCAAGAGTATGAGACTACACATAAAAGCAAGTACCTACTATAAATTTTGTAAAAGAGATGTGAAAAAGAAAAATATATATACCAGGCATTTGATAGAAATGGCAAAACAGATTTTACTTGATCTGTTGCAGTACAGGAGAAAGACTTCAGTATAGAACTGAGTTCATCTCTGAATACAGCAAAGATAGCTGAAGATTTACAGCCAGTGAGCAGAGCAAGGGGGTCAGTGGAAGGAAAATTACTAAGAAGTTATATCAAGGGTAGAAGGATTCTTGATAAACTGGTTTAACAGGATTATAGCTAAAGGAAGGCAAAGACTTAGACATCAATGGAGGATGAGAATTTAATCAAATAGCAAGGGTGAGCAGATTCTTGCTAAAGTGATTTAGCTGGATTCTTTGGTAAAACTGGACTGTGCAGGTTAAGGGCAGGACAGCTGCCAAAGCTGAGGCCTAGTCAAGAAGGGGGCTCAGAGGATCCTGGCTAAAGTTTAGTCAAGAAGGGAGTCTTTGTCATTTGTACTTTAAAATGCAAAAGCAAAAATAGGATAAAATTAAAAAATGAAAAGATATAAAATGTAAACAAAAGACACATGGATGTTTATGTTACTAGAGTAAAGTGATAAACAGTAGACTTTGAGAAATAGAAATAATGAAAAATACATCCATCCATCAGGAAGGCATAATTTGACAGGAGCTTCAAAACTGAGAATAGGAAAAAGAAAAAAAACAAAAACTCATGGTCTGAGATTTTAACATCTATTTCAGAGTAAGTAATACAACAGGTAGACAAAATCCAGTAAGGCTATAGAACATCTAATCAATAATATCAACCAGATTGATGGACTTAATGTGCTAACTACAGACATTATATATAATGAGAGGTGAAGAAATCGATGAAATAAAAATAGTTATAAAAATGTTATAAGCCAAAGTTTTTTTTTTCTGAAAAAAAAATAAAGTTGATGCATCCCTACAGATTATAATCAAGAAAAAGGAGGGAAAAAACCCTTATTACCAATATCAGGAATGGAATAGGAATGATCCACTATAGATGCTATGAAAATTAAGAGGTTATAACAAAGTTATAAAAATATGTCCAATAATTTAATTGAAATGGACACTTTTCTTTAAAAAACACAATAGGCAAGCATGATTCAAGAACACATTTTTAAAATAAATAGTCATGTATCTGTAAAAGAAATGGAGTTTTTATTTAAAGGAAAAATTTAAAAAATTCTCCATGAGGAAAACACATGGCACAGATATTTTCATTGATAAATACTGAAAGAAAGTTTAGGGAAAACGTAGGTAAACTTTTACTGAAACTATTTTACAAAACCAAAGAGGGAACACTCTCCAACTCATTGTGAAGTCAGCATAAGTCTGATACGAAAGTTTGATACACATGACAAAACTAAAATGAAGACCTACATACTTCGAGAACATAGATGCTAAATCCTCAAGAAAATTTTGTTAAATAAAATCCAACAATACATAAAATTGATAATATCATGACCTACTGAGTTTCACCCCAGGAATAAAATGTTGGTTAAACATTTGAAAATTAAGCAATGCATTTTAGGGAAATTCAGAGGAGAAAGGATACTCTTTCAAAATAAATAATAATGAAAGAAGCAGATATCCATAAAAATTAAAGAACCTCAACCCCAGCTTCACACCATAAGCAAAAATCAACTCAGTGGTATACTCCTTCACTGAGCAAAGAAACACTGAGTAACAATATACTCATGTGTACAACAAGAATAAATCTCACCTTCATTATGCTGATTGAAAAAAGATACAAAAGAGTACAAACTCTATGATTCCATTTATATGAATTTAAAACTGCCAAAACTAATCTATAGTGATAGAAATCACATTACTAGTTACCAAGGCCAGAGGGCTGAGTAAGATTTTCTGCAGTGAGGCATGAGGCAACTTTCTGGCTTTGCTTTTGTTTTTTAAATTAACATCGTTATTGGAGTATAATTGCTTTACAATGGTGTGCTAGTTTCTGCTTTATAACGAAGTGAATCAGCTATACATATACATATATCCCCATATCTCTTCCCTCTTGCCTCTCCCTCCCACCTTCCCTATCGCACCCCTCTAAGTGGACACAAAGCACCGAGCTGATCTCCCTGTGCTATGCGGCTGCTTCCCACTAGCATCTATTTTACATTTGGTAGTGTATATATGTCCATGTTACTCTCTCACTTTGTCCCAGCTTACCCTTCCCCCTCCCTGTGTCCTCAAGTTCATTCTCTACGTCGGCATATTTATTCCTGTCCTGCCCCTAGGTTCTTCAGAACCTTTTTTTTTTTTTAGATTCCATATATATGTGTTAGCATATGGTATTTGTTTTTCCCTTTCTGACTTACTTCACTCTGTATAACAGTCTCTAAGTCCATCCACCTCACTACAAATAACTTAATTTTGTTTCTTTTATGGCTGAGTAATATTCCATTGTATATATGTGCCATATCTTCTTTATCCATTCATCTGTCGATGGACATTTAGGTTGCTTCCATGTCCTGGTTATTGCAAATAGAGCTGCAGTGAACATTGTGGCATATGACTCTTTTGAATTATGGTTTTCTCAGGGTATATGCCCAGTAGTGGGATTGATGTGTGGTATGGTAGTTCTATTTTTAGTTTTTTAAGGAACCTTCATACTGTTCTCATACTGGCTGGATAAATTTACATTCCCACCAACAGTGAAAGAGGGTACCCTTTTCTCCACACCCTCTCCAGCATTTATTGTTTGTAGATTTTTTAATGATGGCCATTCTGACTGGTGTGAGGTGATACCTCATTATGGTTTTGATTTGCATTTCTCTAATGATTAGTGATGTTGAGCATCCTTTCATGTGTTTGCTGGAAATCTGTATATCTTCTTTGGAGAAATGTCTATTTAGGTCTTCTGCCCATTTTTGGAATGGGTTGTTTGTTTTTTTAATATTGAGCTGCATGAGCTGCTTGTATATTTTGGAGATTAATCCTTTGCCAGTTGCTTCATTTGCAAGTATTTTTTCCCATTCTGAGGGTTGTCTTTTCATCTTGTTTATGGTTTCCTTTGCTGTGCAAAGGCTTTTAAGGTTAATTAAGTCCCATTTGTTTATTTTTGTTTTTATTTCTATTTCTCTAGGAGGTGGGTCAAAAAGGATCTTGCTGTGATTTATGTCATAGAGTATTCTACCTATGTTTGCCTCTAAGAGTTTTATAGTGTCTGGACTTACATTTAGGTCTTTAATCCATTTTGAGTTTATTTTTGTGTATGGTGTTAGGGAGTGTTCTGATTTCATTCTTTTCCATGTAGCTGTCCAGTTTTCCCAGCACCACTTATTGAAGAGGCTGTCTTTCCTCCATTGTATATTCTTGCCTCCTTTATCAAAGATAAGGTGACCATATGTGTATGGGTTTGTCTCTGGGCTTTCTATCCTGTTCCTATGATCTGTATTTCTGTTTTTGTGCCAGTACCATACTGTCTTGATTACTGTAGCTTTGTAGTATAGTCTGAAGTCAGGGAGCCTGATTCCTCCAGCTCCATTTTTCTTTCCCAAGATTGCTTTGACTATTTGTGGTCATTTTTGTTTCCATACAAATTGTGAAATTTTTTGTCCTAGTTCTGTGAAAAATGCCATTGGTAGTTTGATAGGGACTGCATTGAGTTGTAGATTGCTTTGGGTAGTATAGTCATTTTCACAATGTTGATTCTTCCAATCCAAGAACATGATATATCTCTCCATCTGTTTGTATCATCTTTAATTTCTTTCACCCGTGTCATAGTTTTCTGCATACAGGTCTTTTGTCTCCTTAGGTAGGTTTATTACTAGGTATTTTATTCTTTCCTTTGCAATGGTAAATAGGAGTGTTTCCTTAATTTCTCTTTCAGAATTTTCATCATGAGTGTATAGGAATGAAAGTGATTTCTGTGCAAAAATTTTGTATCCTGCTACTTTACCAAATTCATTGATTAGCTCTAGTAGTTCTCTGATAGCATTTTTAGGATTCTCTCTGTTTAGTATCATGTCAACTGCCAACAGTGACAGTGTTACTTCTTCTTTTCTGATTTTGATTACTTTTATTTCTTTTTCTTCTCTGCTTGTTCAACTTTCTGTTTTTAATATTGATTGAGGTAGTCTTGATACTGGTATACACATTTGTCAAACTTTCCAGCAAAATATATGTAATTTATTATATGTGAATTTATCTCAATAAAATTGATTATAAGAAAAACAAAAAACTCATGTAAACTATTTATGTTCTTTTTATGTAAGAAATTAAGGTGAATATTTAGCTTGAGTAGAAAATAATCAGTATGTTTTATAACTTTATTATTTATTTTATTTAATTATTGTTATAATGTAGTCATACATGCTAAATTTCCCTAGTCATCCTCTAGTCATTAGATTCTCCTTTTTAAATGAAACATAAATGCCTAAGTACAATATTTTTCCCCTGTACTTTTTTTTGAGGGGCAGTGATCTCATGTAGTGTTTTTCATTCTCTACAAGTTAAGCAGCAGAAACTTCTTAGTATCCATAGCTTTCCCCTGTCTGTACAAAGTTGTTGCAATGCTTTCTCTCTGGCCCTAGAAACAAGAAGCCACAGACCAATGGACAGTTAACCAGAGAACATCAGTAAAAGCAATCATAAGAGAGAAGGAATTTTTTTTCTTCTCTCTTGTTTCCTATGACAAAACATTAAAAGAGAGACAGAAATAGAGAGAATATTTTGGGTCAAATAGCCAACTTCAATTGTTTGAAGGGCTGACATGAAAATGTAGCTACAGAAGGCATAACCCATGGTAAGATCCCACTCAAAATATGGAAGAACTTTCTAACAAAGGTGTTAAAAAATATACATAGTTGCCACTTAATGGCCTTTGCATTACCAGAAATGTCCAATTATTTAGAAGTTGCATTAAAGAAAAACCATCTAACCTAAAAGAAAGGCAATGGACATCAGATTAAAATAATATTGGACTCAGGGGCTCAGTGATCACCACCCAGGTCATCTTGGAGAAGTTATTTACTTCTCTGAGCCTCATCCTCTCATATATAAAATTGAGTAATATTATCTTGGATTATACATAATACATGTGAATCATTTGGGCTTTATTATTGTACTTTATAACAATGTATAGGTGTAGATGTTGACAAAATTAGCTGAGAGGCCAATCAAAATACAAAACATTGTTAAAACATAATTGTTTTTCTACATCATAATAATAACTTTATCCTTGTATTAGTCAGAATTCACTATAGAAATAGAGCTAATAGGACATGTGTACGTGTGTGTGTTTGTTTGTATTCATAGAGGCAGAGAGATGAGACAGACAGAGACAGAGACAGAGACAGAGGGAAAGAACATGAAGGAAGACAAATGATGAGTAAATTATGGGCAGAGAAAGTCTCACATGGGAGAAGTGGGAGCTCTGTGTCTGTGAACACAATGACCATGTCACTGTTAGCTAAGCGAGAGGATAAGACAATCAGACATCACACAAAGTGTCATGGAGAAGAATAGCTGCCAAATGTTCCACTAATTAAAGCTTTTGGCTGCTTGCAAACGCAGGAAAGGAGAGCATGCAATGGCTTTTCTATTGAGCTTCATTTGTTATAGAATTTGATGAAGATGTCCTTTGTCCTTGAATCATGAGTCTACAAGGTAAGCTATTTCATACACCTTTCAGCTCTGCTTTATTTCTAAAAAGTTAAAAAAAAAGTCTTAAAGTTCAAACTGAAGAATGAATATATAGTTAAGCATAAAATTAGAGAAATGTAGTTTAACTTTATTCATTGAATGCAGGCATTGTTGTGTCTTCTCTGAACCTGCCAGACACTGTGCTACATGAATAAGATACAGTTTCTGACCTGGAAGAGTTCACAGTACAGACATGATGATAGATACATAAAAGATTGTATAGCAATTAATACTTTGTAACATTAATCATTGAACTTTTCTTTCTCATTTTTCATCTAGTTGGCTCTTTTCCAATTATTCATAGTTATCCATTATTCCTTGAAGAAAATTAACATTTTGATAGGGGATCCTAAAAAGAACAAGAAGGCCAATATCCAGTTTTAATTTGTTTGTATTTTATTTCCAGTATTTACTCTTCAGGGCAGTAATGTCTGAGTGAATCAGGCTATGACAAGAATACATAGAGAAAAGAATGTATAATACTGTTCCATGTTCCCTGAGAAGTAAACATGCATCATCTGGGCTGAAAGAGAGGAGAGAAAATATCTCAAGAGGATGTGAACTGGGGAGGCTGGAGATAAGAGTCCTTAGGGAAGGGAGATGACCAAGCAGTCTGGGGCCAAAATCAAGAAGCCTGGTAGAAGTTGAGCTAACACCTGTGCACGATTTACATGAGCACCAGGCTTGTAAATAAGTCATGTCAACTCATTCTATAGAATGAACAAAAAACAAATGTAATAGTAATGCCAGTCTAGTTAAACTCCTCCATTCAGTCAGTCTTTCCAACCACACTTCTGGAAAACAAGTAAACTATAGCAGAATTCTCTGACACCCAAAGAGCCAGTAGAGGATAAGAGCATGTGTCTAATCCAACATGTGTACTTGGGTGAGACTGGACAGTTATTAAAATACATCTAGTTATAGCTATACAATTTATTTATGTGTTAAAATAAGGTTAAGGACCAAAGACTGTGAATGGAGGAATAAAAAAAGGCAAAAAAAAATGTTTAGAGAAATAGAAAATCTTCATTAAAGAAGTTGAAACATCATGAGATCTTGCAAAATGAGTAGTGTTTATGGGGAAAAGGGTCAGCAAGGGATGAATGAAGGGTCAGAACATTCTGAAAGAACAACATGAAAAAGTTAATTTTATGTTCAGAGAAGAGTGAACTTCAAGGCTCGCTGTGTGTATTATGGAAACATTTATGGTGCCTCTGTCCCATCACCCCAAGTTATTTAATGTAATAGAATGCTTTATTAAAGCAGAATACTTGAATAAATTGCACATAGGTGAAGAGAGAGAGAAGTACTGGGAACTGTTATGACAGAAAAGCTCTTTAGTATTCCTTACCACATTGAAGAGTAGTAAAGAGAATCATCATGGAAAGAGATGTTAAACTAGCATTATTTTCTTTTAGGTTGTGTAGTTCATTTGCAACCAGTCACAGAAAAAAAAAAAAAAAAAAAAAGATAATTTTGACCAAATAGCCAGACACCAATTTTAACTGTCAATATTTAAAGACAGAAGAATTGATAAGATTCAAATGAGGTTGATAAGGCAAAGTGTATCATAAGCCATAATCCAGTAGCACAAACATGTGTCATTTCATCATAAATATATATATGTATATATATATATATATATGGCTCTCTATATATACCTATGATATATATATATATATATATATATATATATGAATGAACTCAAACTTCATAAATTATTTGTTATGAGATTTTTTAATAAAATAAATAAATAACACATCCCTCTCCTTATCAACATAATCAAATAGTACAAAGTACATAGAATGAAACTTAATGTCCATCCATCATATTATTGCATTAGATCCACTAGGTATTTAGTAAGTTTCTGCTATAGGTTACACAGGATTAAAAGTTGAAAAGAAATAGTCCCTGTACTCAAGAATGCAATGTCTCTTTTGAGAAAAGAAGAAAGAATAAAGGGATTATATTTTAGATGACATGAGAGAAAAAGGAAATGGTTATTTAATGGAGCTCTTAAAAATATATACAATTTGATAAGTGACATTCAATTGCTGGAATAAACATGTGCAATCAGATAATGATTATTATTTTAAATAATAAGGATATATAGATATTACATCTCAGCTTGTGTTAATCTACTTGGGCTGCTATACCAAAATACCATAGACTGGGTAGCTTAAACAACAGACATTTACTTCTCACAGTTCTGGAAGCTAAGATCAACATCTGGAAATTCAAGATCAAGGTGGCCTCGGATGCGTACCTGGTAAAGGCCCTCTGTTTGGTTTGCAGACAGCCACCTTCTCTCTGTGTCTTCAATGGAAGATACAGAGAGAGAACAATCTTTCTCTCTTTTTATAAAGCCACTAATGCCATCATGAGGACTCTACCCTCATAATCTCATCTGATTTCAATTACCTCCCAAAAGCCCCATGTCTAAATATAGTTATATTGGGAGTTAGGGTTTCACTATATGAATTTTATCAGGGACATAGCGCAGCTCTCAACAAAAACATCAGAAATGGAGTATGTATATGCCTTTCTTCAGAAAATGAAGAAATGGAGACAGCACCTCTTGTAACAAGTCTGTACATCATAATGTTCTTGTGAGGATTAAATCAAATCAGATAAAAAGTGTAAAGCTCTTAACACAAGCCTAGCTGTCAAAATGGTTTGACCTTCATATTATTGGCTGCCAAGCTGTGAGCCAAGCATTTTTGATACATTATGGGGATTTTTTCAAAATAACTGCAAAGTGAGAGTAATCCTCCTTTCACAGTGAAGAAACTGAGACTCAGAGAAGTAAGTATCTCTCCAAAATAATACAGCTTTTCAGGGCTGGAGTTAGGATTAGCACCATTGTCTGTCTGATTCCAAAGCCCAGTTTTATATATTAAGCCAAGATACCTCTTCTTTCTGTAGTTATTGGTGATTTATATTTACAATCATATACCTAATATTTTTACAATTTTAAAAATGATTGGAAAGAGGGAATATAATGGAACATAGCACAAAATGTGCCACTTTCAAAAAGTGATGATTCATGGTGTACACCAATTGTTGGTGATTTTCAAGATTACCATGTGGCTATAGCAGGATGTGGGAACGGAAACATGAACTCTGTGATTTTGTGGGTAACTGTTATCTTGTAGGGGATACAATATTATTTGCTATTAGAAAAACAAATTGTCAGATTTAATGACCAAGAGAATATGGCAGGCCTAACAAAAATGTACCTGGATGTTCAACCTTATGATTAAGTGTAGTGGAAAAGTGGGTTAAAGTTTATGGTACTGAAGACAGCTGAATTGGTGATAATTAAGGAAACAAAAACTGTAAAGAATACTTGGACATAAGTAAGTTTTTATTATGCCCTGTCTACTAAAGTAAATTATAAGACAAATGATATATTCTGGATGAGTTAGGTCTTATGGAAAATTTCCTAAGAATCTAAGAATGAAGAAAGTTTTATTTTCACCATAGAAGGTAATAGTGTGGTTAAGAAAGTAGACTTTGGAGTCAAACATCATACTTGTATAATACTGTTAACATTTCTTAGTCACACTTTGCTTTAGTTTATCTGTTTGTTTTTAAAAAAATTAGGATAATAATAGTACTTACTCTTAGGTCTGTTTTATTGATTAAATGAGATAAAAAATGTAATGTGCAGAGTGCTGAGCTTTGTACATATTTACTACCATATATGAACCATAGCTTTTTTACCTGCTTCATTGTGTCAGTGGCTCCCTTGACTCTTTCAACAAGTATTTGAAAAACATATTGCATTTTGGTTGAGAGACTTCTTCAAATCCATTCTTATTCTTGGTCACAAAGCTAAGCTTCCTGATTGTCTGAGACTCACCGAGCAATATACTTTATCATTTTGGGGGCACGAGTCCCCTTTGAGAATCTAATGAAAGCTTCATCTGTTGAGCTTGCCAGGTAGGGAAGTGGTCAGTTAGGATAATGAGCTAAACTGAAAGTAGCAATCAAGACTTTATTCATTTATTTCTTTTTATGGCTAGGTCATATTCCATTGTATATATTGTGACAGTATATGCAGGAGGCAGAAAAGAAAAGCACCAGCTCCCGAGTGTTTCATTTCCAGCCACAAAATGGTAATGGGAGAGGGTCAGGTGACTTGCAGCAGAGACTGGAGTAATCTTCTCACTGCTGAGGGGGACTGAACAAAGATGCCTGAGAAGTCTCCTTATGGACCTGAGGAGCCAGAGGATGGAGAGGGGGAAGGACTAGTATTAGAAAAGCAGAGTCGGAGTGGAGAAAAGTGTCTTGCCAAGGCCACCTAAGAAAAAGACCTCAGAATGAAGGTGCCTGGGCTAGAAATGAAAATATACTTAGGAGTTTGGCTGGTCTTGGCAAGCTCGAGCCCTTGACTGAAACTCCCTCCAGAGACTGTAATGTCCTGGCTATGTGCCCAGTTTAGTGTATGGATAGTCACTTTCCCCCATGAGGCCTGCTAGGCAATGCCACATAGTTGCTTGTGGTCAGGCCTGAACAATCACACAGAGGATACTGGCCAGAAGCCAGACTGTCAATATCTACAAACATTTAGTATATACTACGTTCTGTTGCAATGTATTTACTGTAAATAAACAGAATATCAGAACAACTTTTACAATGAGTTATAACTTTTTCACCCATGAAAAATTTAATGATCACTTTATGAAAAAAAAGTTCAAACCAAAATAAAAAATCAATTTTCCCTCTGAACAAAAATACATTTAAATGAGAAAGATGCAGTTTAGTGTGTAAAACATGGACATTTTGCCATGGTCATTCTGATGCCAATATCTATGTCATCCTTGGCAATAAAATGAAAGTAGATTTTATTTTTGCATGTTGAAATTCTATATACACAAACAGCCATGTTTTTTGAACACTTACTATGTACCTGATACTGTCTATATTTTTTTCTGTGTAATTAGTATTCAATATGGTTGAATCAGAAATAACTTTATTTTTCCCACTCTGCCTCAGATATCTTCAGACGTACTCAGTGTACTATTTAATTTCTGACATTTGGTTATAAAAGTAATTATAATTTTTTTTTTTTTTTTTTTTTTTTTTACTTTTAGGTAGTAAAATGGAGATGTCCAGACCAGTTTAATCATGTCAACACTCAACTTCATTTAACATTAAAGTTTGTCCCTTCTGACAGTCTGAAACTCCTTTGGGGAAGGGGACTGTGGTTGACTTCTCACTTATTCTTAGTTATCTCCTATTCCTTCCCCCTTCCAAAACAGCATCTTATACATCCAGGATTGGAATTCAGGATACAGAAAAGAGGTAAATGAAAGAAAACTCTTAATTAATTAGCACAAAATAATCTGGTTCAGATTTCCTCTAGTCATGGCAGAGTCTCAATGTTGATCTATCTGTTTTTTTTTCAGTTGGGAGTTTTTATGGTTTCCTCAAAGGGAGCCTCCTTAGGTGACTCTGCTTACCAAGGGAGCTTTCTTGACAGGTCAATGCCTCTTCTCTGGCTGATCATTTACCCCTCCCCCACTCCCACCTCCCTATGCAAATATGTATAATGACCTAAGACAAACAACTTATTGCTGAGGTCCCCTTATGCAAAGCATACTTGTGGTTGCATTTAATTTCCAAAGGCCCCAGTGTGGCTCATCTGACGCACAGAATATACAAGTGAAAGCCACCTTTCATTAATGGAAAGCAGCACACTTAGCTCCCAGCAGAGCCATTCCTCTTCACTTTTCCACCAAAACTGCTAGTTGGTGGGAAGCAGCTTCATAGCACAGGGAGATCAGCTCGTGCTTTGTGACCCCCTGGAGGGGTGGGATAGGGAGGGTGGGAGGGAGGGAGACGCAAGAGGGAAGAGATATGGGAACATATGTATATGTATAACTGATTCACTTTGTTATAAAGCAGAAACTAACACACCATTGTAAAGTAATTATACTCCAATAAAGATGTAAAAATAATAATAATAAAAAAAATGCAGCTCTTAGACTTTATATTTCTCAGACATGGTGCAAACTCAAAATATGTTACAGGACACATAACAAGCTAACAAAGTGGTTGCCATGAATTCCTTTTTTGTACTGACTTAACTCGAGGAGAAAGTGCCCCTCTTCACTCCCCTATGCTTGAGATAAGCAGCAGATCACAGTCCAACCAACAACCAACCCCTTCCAAAGAAATTCTTCTCTATTTAATTACAGGCTTCTTAAATCCTCAACGTGAGCTAGTAACGGGAATGGCTTGCACCCGTAGGTGGGCTATCTCATCACTCTGGAATATGTGGAATACAGGCGTTATTGTTTCAGCAGAAAATGAGGGGAAGAAGACAAAAGTTTACCTTTAGTTGTACATATATAAGCAAACAACAGATAAGGCTCTACTGTTTTCTGACCCTAGTGATAAAATGCTTATTTAAAAATCTCTAGTCTTTCCCAAGATACTTTAAGTTGAACTTTAGTTGTATCACTTATTATTTTTGTCTTCAAATAAACAAACAAAATCATTTTCGGTAAGATATGTGTCATTCCGTAAGGAAGGAAAAGAAAAATCTAAGGTACTTTGGGCAGAATTAACCTTTAAAGGAATTTTGCAGATTTTGAGCTCACCTTCAGATATCTACCTGCATAAAAATTATAAGACCAAGTGACTCTCAATTACAGTTTGAAGCAGTATTCCTTGCCGTATGGGAGAATCTGCATAGTTATCTGTCTCCAAATTACTTTCCTTTTGAGAATTCTGGGCAAAAATTCAGAGTATTTCAGTAGCATACATGTCATTGCTAGTAGGGCTGTATATACACAGGTGTTCATTATTAATATGGTTAAAATTGTTTGCCTAAAGCTTACCATACCATTCCCATCAATCTGTTGCACGAATTGGTTTTCCTTTTTCTCTCCCTTGGAAAAAAAAAAAGGAAACTTTGAAATCCAACTTTTTGTGTGTGTGTGTGTGATTAGTCCCTAGAAATTCTGTTGTGTAAAAAGCAACTTTATTGCCTATCTCTATTTCATGGGGGGTGGGGGTGGGGAGAACCTCTCAAAGGAAAAAAAAAAATTCCAGCTCTGGTTCTCATTTAATTAACATCCATGATGGCAGTAGCTCAGATAACTTATAAACCTAGTGGAGAGTCTTTGATCAATATTTATGGATGTATATTATAGAAAGTCTTGCTGAATTCTAGATCTCCAAATTAGATGTGCTACCAAACATTACAGATGGTCCATTTGAATGCAAAGTCCACTGCTTTTCCTTCCAGGGGAGGTTTAGTTCTATTAGTTAATTACTGATGTTTAAAAAACTTAGCAGCTTTAAACAACAAACATTTATTAATTTCAAGTTTCTGCAAATCAGAAATTCAGGAGTGGCTTAGCAATATAGTTCTTGCTCAGGATCTCACAAAAGGTTGCAATTGGGATGTCATCAGAGCTAGTGTCATCTGAAGGCTTGACTGGGGCTGGAGGGTGTACTACCAAGATATCACTTGTGTAACTATTGGCATAAGGCCTCAGGTGAACTCTGGCTCTTGGCAGGAGGTCTTAGATTTAAGAGAGCAAGACGAAAACAACAGTGTCTTTTATGACCTAATCTCAGAAGTCACACTCCATCATTTATACAATATCCTCGTGATTACATATGTCAGCCCTATTTAATGTGAGGAGGGGTCACACACAGGGTTTAAAACCAAGAGGCAGGGATGACTGTTGGCCATGTTGAAACCTGACCACTACAGTCTGCTCTCATACCCTCAAAGAGATTCATGTTCTTCCCCACATGCAAGATTAATTTATCTACTCTTATAGACCACAGACATGCTATCCCATTACAGAATCAGAGCAAAGTTTAAAATCTCCTCAGGATTAGGGGCAAATATAGCTCCTCAGGTTTTGTTCTTTAAGTGTAGCTCCCAGATATATTTCTTTCAATCTGGAAATTTATGAACTAAAGAGACAAGTTGTTTACCTCTCCCCAAAAACTAGAGTGGTGGAAGAGGTCACAGGTATAAAATATTTAGGGGACAAGTTGTCAAGGGAATGCTGGCACAAATCCAAATTAAAAGACAAATTATTGCATTTTATGTCTCCTACCACAAAGAAGGGAGCTCAATTCCTGGTGGGCCTCTGTGAATTCTGGAGACAGTATACTACACGTCTAGGAAAAATGTTCTGGCCTATATCGTGGTGTTACAAAGGGCTAACAGCTGTGTGTGAAGCCTAGAGCAGGAATTAGCTCTACAGCAAGACCAGGCTGTAATGTAAGCAACACTGCCCCTTGGACCATTGAATCTGGAAGACTCTTTGGTTTTGGTACTATCAATGGTGAGAAAAGATATTATATGGACTGTGAGACAAGATCCATGGGAGAATCATAACCCAGAATATTGGAATTCTGAAGCAAGTCCATTACATCTGCTTCAGAAAGTTCAATGTTTTTGAAAAACAACCCCTGACATGCTAATTGTTCCTGATAGAGATAGCAAGGCTGACCATGGGACACCTAATGACTATACATCCAAAATCTCTCATCATGAAATGAGTCTTATCGGTCTTACAGAATCATAAGGTAAGACACACAGCATTTTAAGTTACATCTGGCTTTTAACATAAGTGTGGACAGAGGGTGCAAACACTTAAGCAGTGAGGTAGCCAGTTCCAAGATAGTCCCGGTGATCCCCACATCTTGTACTTCAGACTTTGCGTGATCCCTTCCCACATTGCATCAGGGTGGGTCTGCGTGACCAACAGGATCTTTGCATAAATCATGTTATGTCACTTTCAAGATAAGTTTATAAAAAGCACAAGGGTGAGCTTCCCTCGTGGTGCAGTGGTTGAGAGTCCACCTGCCAATGCGGCGGACATGGGTTCATGCCCCGGTCCGGGAGGATCCCACATGCTGCGGAGCGGCTGGGCCTGTGAGCCATGGACGCTGAGCCTGCGCGTCCGGAGCCTGTGCTCCGCGGCGGGAGAGTCCACAGCAGTGAGAGGCCTGCGTACCACAAAAAAAAAAAAAGGCACAGGGACAACTGTTTCTGTTACATGCATTCTCTGTTTCTCTCTTAGATCACTGGTTCTGAGGGATCTAGTTGCCATGTTGCTATCGGCCCTATGGAAAGGTTCACATGATGAGTAACTGAAACCTCTTGCCAACATTCAAGTGAGTTAGATTAGAATGAATTCTTCAGTCCCAGTCAAGTCTTCAGATACTGTAGCCCCAGACAATAGCTCTGTTGCAACCTTATGAGTCACCCTAAGCCATACATATTCAGCCAAACTCCTCTTCATGTGAGATGTGAACACAGGTTGAAAATGTTTAAATTAGTGAAATAGTGGTTGAAGAAGACACATTTCTAAATGTATCTCTCCATACCAAACTCTGCCTGTGAGCTATGTATGCATATGACTAGTTCTGTTGTTTATAACTCACTCTTTTTTTCCATGCAGGCTACTTACGTTGGAAAATATTTGTGCTCTTATCTTGGAAAATAACATGTCACTGCTGATTAATTAATAATGACAAAATCAAATGTGACTTTTTAGTCTAATTTTGTAGGATTCTGATCATTCTTTTGCCAACTATTCCTGGGGGTTATTTATCTCCACAGCATAGTGAGTGATATATTAATCTAAGACACTGTAACATAAATATCTCCAAATTTTCCCATTTCAGTTTTTTCCCTTCAATTATCAAGTTTAGATATAGCTAGAACTTCTATCCTAGGTTCAGTAAACAATCCAGCATATTCCCCTTGATTTAGGATGATTCCTGAGGGGTATTTTTTTCCTTGACATCTCTTACTTTAAACCTCTTGCTCTGCCTGAGGGATTTTAAGTAGCAGATTTTTAAAAAGGTTTCATAATCCTTCTTCACTACAGATTATTTTCCAATGCAGCTTTTGTGTTTCTTCAATCAGTGATTGTCTCTCATTCAGTCACACTTCTGGTTATGTCACTCATTACTCATTTTTACTGATTAATTTCACAAGTAATTATTGAAACTTGATTATGTTAGCCACTATGCAAAGCATTTGGAATACAGAGGTAAGACAGAAAACAAAGTCTCCTTTAATTATGAAATAAAAATCTAGCTCTCTAAGATAAACAATGTAGGTGGAGGTTTGCCAGAATCAAACTTTGGCCTTCTTAAATATATTTGAATATTGTATAACATAGCTTGGTGGTAATGTGGCTATGGGAACTTAATTATTCTGACATCTTGCCATAAAAAGGTAATTATCTTGACTAATTTGAACTCATCACTGTAACACAAACAATTGGATCTATCAGTTCAGGGCAATCATTTTAAATGTATTAAATAATACTCATGAGAAAAAAAAAAAGACTTGATATGTTAGCTATTAATCCAGAGATCCACATGAGCTTGGGAAATACATTGCCATATATTTTAATTTTATTTCTAAATAAACATTGAATCAGTGGTCTTGCCATGTGTTGGACATGCCTGCTTATTTCTTTAGGGAAATAGTCATCTGTTCAATGGAGTTTTTGTATTCAACTTCTAAGTTAAAAATGTATTCTTTCTCAGTCTACACCTTGAATTTATTCATTTATCAAGCTGTCAGTGAGAGTGTACACAGGGGATAATGACATAAATTATCACTT